>NC_052016.1:98333952-99583952 GCF_015832195.1 Motacilla alba alba | reverse complement strand
TTTCCTTTTCAACAATTGTTTTAGCACTTGCTGTTGACAATCCTTTCCAGATTTGAAAATATGCACACTTCTTTTGTTTCATTCTACTGACCATACAATTAACCTACTTGGATAGTGTCTGGTGTTGATTAATAACTTCTTATTTTATCACATGGATGAATATTTTATCTGTATAATTTTAATATAGACCAAACATAATTAACTATCTTTTGTAATAATAGTGATCTTTCTTATATGTCAGCATTTAAAAGAGTATTTAGAATTTCAAGACTTTTCACAGCCCTTAAAAACTCATATTAAACCTGTTCACACACAATGAAAAAGTAAGAAACTGATAATGATAATAGACGAAACTCCTACTTTAAGAGGCAGTAGAAAAATTCCCTTTTATCTTTCATGTTTCAAGTATTTATTTCAACATGAGTTTAAGAACCTTACACATTGTCACTAGTCTAAATTAAGAAAGAAGTGCTTGAGCAATTGATTTATTTCACAAATAACAGCTGTAGAAATAGATCCACATATTATTACCAAAAATTGGTAAAATAAAATTCTTTAACATTGGTGTAGCATTAAGAAGCAGGCATTATTTATCTGGGCAAATGCACAGGGGACATCTACCGAAATTGTGATGTGGAGTACAGAAAACCTACTGTTTGTATATCATATTTTACACAAGGAATGTCTAAATAAATTTCAGTTATAAAGAATGATGGGTTTTTTCCACACAATGCGAAGGAAGTTCATCACCTCTTGGCTATTACCATGTAAAATCTGGATCTTTGAAAACTAGTTTTGAAGTACTTCTGGGAGAGGGTGATATCAGCAATGGGCCCACAATAATGACAGCCAACCTGTGGTAAGACCCTTTTCCTTGCCTTTCTAGGAAAAAGAATCAACACTAGTGGTCAAATATAATTCTGCCAGCTCAATGTACAGACATAAAATATCTTCTCTGAAAATGTAAGATTGGTGATAACCTTCAAGCCAGTTGTTCAGGCCATTTGGAACTAAACACTTGCAAGAAAGTGTTTTGTCATCAAAAAGCATTGTAAAATTTCTTCCTGTTTCAGAACCAGTTATTCCTATTCTTTTAAAAAGAGATAATTCATTATTAAGAAACTTAAAAGATTGTTTTCACTTACAGAGTCAAAGCTGGACCTGCTATTGGGTAGATAAGGATGATAATACTGCCAGGGGCTAGGACATGGAGTCTAAGTGATGGGAAACAGTAGTGGAATTAGTCAGGAGACAGGCACATAGTCAAAAAAATGGTGATGTAAAGGACTAACTCCTTCTCCCACCCAAATTGTACACCCTGTCTCAATGTCTTGTCCATGGAGATCTCATGCCAGTGCATTGTTGAGGTGAAATTGGAATATCTGTCTAATACTCAGGGCAATCTCTATTCTAACAGTATCATGTATGAAGCATCATGACAGGCGCCTCTCATACACGATTACGTGTGTCAAGCGTATGTAAATTACACTAAATTAAAATGCATGCCCTATATTACTAATAAAGATACCAATTAGTGGCATGTATATGGGTATTATAGTGTAGGACTAACTAAATGAATATGCAGGCTTGGTGCACATCTGGAATCAAAAAATAAAAGGACTGATGATGCTGAGGAAATGCAAAACCTGTAAGTTCTGAAGAAGTCAGAAAAAGATCAGCATCTCAAAACCCCAAAGTACAGAATCCTGGAAATAGTGTTCTCAAAGTTGAGCGAGACTTATAGACCAGAAATTGCTTCCAGGCCAGAGAGAGATTAAAGATGGCTAAAGATATATGAGTTAAAAACAAGAGATATTGCAAGGAAAGTTGAAGAGGAGAGTCTTAGGGTAGACAACAAAGTAACAGCACAAGAGATTTTTAGGGGTAACATTTGAAGAAAGCTGGTGAGGGAAATTAGGAGATAAGCCTTACAGAGCAAGTCTATTGCAGGGAGGCTTGTGGATTTTGAGAGAATTTGAAGAAAGTCAACAGTAAGCCGTAAGGACTTCTCCCAGCGGTGCTCTACCCCCCAGGCTCATACACGTACAACTATGAAAGAAGGCCATCAGTGCTAATGAGGGAGTGACACTATTCATACCATGCCTAGAAAGAGAACAAAATGTTGGACCAAAGTAGATAATTTAGACTTGTCATCAATTAGAATTGAGGAACTGCCACCTCAAACCTTACTAGTCAAGTCTAAAGTGAACTTGAAAGTTTAAACCCTAGGAAAGGAGATTCACACAGAAGAGACATCCATGATTTCTATTGATACCCCATTTTCCAACTGACAGCCTTGTCCCAATCAAACTTTTTTTTATGGTGAACTTCCTTGGGATTTCAAATGTGTCTGTTCTGAATAACAATAGCAGCTCCAGATCTCTGCTGAGTTTGCTAATGAAGGTGGGCCTGCTGCTCCTGCCTGCCTTGCCAACCCTGCAGCTGGCTCTTCCAAAGCAGCAAAGGAGCTGCTTGGAGACCAAAGTGGGACCTCTCATTGTTAGAATGCTTTGCCATTCTCTGAACGTTTCCTCTATTTATTGTATTTAACTTACTGTGGCTGTGATTACTGAGCACATGGAGAAATGAAGCAAGATGAATATTTTCTTCATAGTGGTAGGAATATTATGAAGTAATTTTCTCTTTTGTGTCAGAGGAGTGTGAGTTTTACTCAAGGAGTTTTTTCTTCAACCAAGGCAGTAACAGCCACAAAATCTAAATGAGCCTTTCTTCAACCTTTCTTTTTTCACATCTTTGAAATAACTGTTTCTTTCAGCTTCGAGTAACATCACTGTTCTAAGAGGATGAAGAGGGAATTGGTTCCCACTTTCTGCTTCCCCTACCCAGCCACCATGAGACCTTTCCTCTAAAGATCCCAAAGACTATTCAAAAAATAGGGTTTTATCTTGAAACAAAAATATGGGTCTGTATTAGGAGAAAGTAATAAGTGAAGATTGGTGGATTTTTTTTTCCTTTTAAGTGCCAAGTATCCAATATATTTTTTGTCTCCTCCTCTGACTCATTTTTGGAAATTAGCTTCTAGCCCAATATTTATGGTTAGATACAGCTGCCTTTACAGATGATAACAATGCCCTGTGTGCAGCAATCCAATATGAGGGCTTTCTTCCCACTG
The DNA here is from genome assembly GCF_015832195.1 of Motacilla alba alba. NCBI lineage: Eukaryota > Metazoa > Chordata > Aves > Passeriformes > Motacillidae > Motacilla > Motacilla alba. The sequence goes on along the minus strand of NC_052016.1, from coordinate 99,580,819 downwards.
CTTCTGAAGATAGTTGAAATTCCCATACAAACACTCTTTGACATTCAGTTCCAAAGAAATTTATAGTGTCCAATGTCAAGACAGAATGCAGCAGATGAGCAGCCTACTTAAGTCATAAGTGAGCTTGCATGCAATAACTCGCATGCACTAGAACTGCTTAATTGTAAATTTTAATATGTTACATGAGAGGACAAAGAAATACTTTTTGTATACAAAATTTTTGGTATTGCTACATTTAACTAATTGAGTCTGTACTTTAGCTCTGCTGCCTATGTGGTGAGGAGGCATTTACAGAGAATCCTAGAGGAGTTTGGGTTGGAAGAGTCCTTCAAAGGCCTTCTACTCTAAACCCCCTGCAATGCACAGGACATGTTCAACTTGATCAGGTTTCTCAGAGCTGTGTTCAACCTGGCCTTTATGCTTGCAGGGATGGGATATCCACCACCTCACCGAGAACCAAGTTCCAGTGTTTTACCACTAGATAAAATGTTTAAAAATTTAAATAAATAAATAAATAAATTAGGGCATATCTAGCCTAAATCTATCCTCTTTTGGTTTAAAAACATGACTTTACCTCTTTTCCTGTCACTGCTAAAAAGTTTGTCCCCATCTTTTTTATAAGCCCATTTTAGGTACTGGTAGGCTGGTATGAGGTCTCTCTGGAGCCTTCTCTTCTCCAGCTGAATAATCCCAGCTCTCTCAGCCTGTCTTTGTAGGAAAGGTGCTCCAACCCTCAGATTGTATTTGTGGCCTTCTCTTGGCCTGCTCCAAAAGGTTCACATCTTTCCTGTGCTGAGGGCCCCAGAGGTGGCTGCAGCACTGTGGATGGGGTCTCACCAGAGAAGAGTAGAGGGGCAGGATCCTCTCCCTCGCCCTCTTGGCCATGCTGCTTTGCATGCAGCCCGGGACACAGCTGGCCTCCTGGGAAAGTGCACGCTGCCAGCTCATACCCAGCTTTTTATTCACCAGCCCCCTCAAGTCTTTGTTGGCAGTGCTGCTCTCAATCCCTTCCTCACCAGCCTGTATTGATACTTTATTACTGATTTTCTTTTTACTATTCTTTACTTAGTAACTCCCAGTTTTTGGGGGAGGAATGGGAGAGTGGAGGAGATGGCAGCAAAAAAGGCCATTTGTCCTGTGGGAGCTTGTTAATGACTCATAGAAATGTGTGCTCTTATTGGGAAAAAGTGCTTTACCTGTAGTTAATCCTACAGAAATGTGGGGTGAAGTCCCAAGACTGCAATACTTATTTTACATAAAACATCAGGTTACTCCTTAAATAGCAGTCCCAGAAGCGCAAGGCACTTTATTATCCATTAAGTTACTTAGCATCCACTATATTTTTTTTATTTTCCCAAGAGGAATTCCTAATATATGGTATTCCAGCACAGAGGAAAAAGAGCAAAGTATCTACAGCAAACAATCTTCTGCCAAGTTTAATCCTTATAATTTAGGAAGTGTCATAGTCAGCAGTAGGAGTGCTGACAGATACACACACCTCTCTAAATCTAAGATCTGTTCTGGACTTCTGTATGGACAATATGGCAGAGCTTCTTTGCTTTTTTTTATGAGAAGGGGAAATACTTAATTCTATGTTTTTCCCAAAATACTTCTATAGCAAGTGTTTTTTCTGTGTTGGTTTAGAGTGGGCAGCTCAAGAGGTAGGCATGTATATCAGAGGGGCAGGTGGGCAGTGGAGAACCGGAGAAGGCAGACCAGGGACATTGTTACATCTTTTAGGCAGTGCAGAATCTCTGTGGAGAATCCTACTAGAAACCTAATACAAATGAAGGCATCTAGTTCTAGATTATGTACCTCAAAAACAAATGGGCATCTTTCCAGTTACTCCTGAAGGAAAAAAAAAAAAAAAAAAAGAGGTGGGTGGAGAAGTGGTTATTCACATTCCCTTAGATGTCTACCAGAAGTTGTTCCTTTCTGTAGATGTCATATTTGACTGAAAGGAGTCCTCTGTCCTGACTTGCCAGGCTCCCTGTGTGGGCTGTTTGGTAGACACACAAGTCTGGTTGCTCAAAAGTGGAAAAATTCAGTTTCACAAGATTTCCTCTAAGGCAGAGGTGAACTCAAAATTCTTATACTTGCCATGATGCGTCTGACAATCTAACATGATGAACAAAATATGAGGGGCAATAAATTCTGGAAAATAAGATAATTTGTTATTGATTGTAATGGAGCTGTGGAGAGGAGAGCCTGAGCTTTACAAAATGAGTTGAGCAAAGGGGAGAATAAAAGTTTCTTCCAAAAGGAGAAGGTGAAACTTACGAAAACTGCTCACTCAGGATCAGGTTATGAACTTGAAGTTAATCCCATCACTAACAGCATCTGGAGAAATACTTTTTTTTTTTCTAATTACTGTTAATTTTAATTAATACTATTATAATTTTAATTAAATTCCCACTTTCCTAACTCTGTTGGCTTTCAGTTGTCAAAATCACTGGTATGCTCAGATTTGCTTTAGTTAATAAAGTGATAACGTATTACAACAGACACACAATAACTATCTTTCAAGGCCTGCTCCAAATTGTATAAAGTTTAAAGATAAAGTTGCATATGACCAAAATATGGATTAATTTTCTGGGTTTTGTGGTTCCTATTGTTAAAAAAATTATTTCTTCAGCAAAATTTCTTAATATGAAAAAGGGGCTTCTGCTGCTACAGAAAGGTATTAGTAAAAGCTCATGGTAGCCAAAGGATGCTGTTCTCATTGATAATCTCCTTTTAATCTTTCCTATGCCCCTTTCCTGTCAAACTGGGTGGTGCACAAAGGTAGGTGCCTATGTCTCCCTTTGAACTGTTACAAAGTCTATCAAAATCCCTTCAAAGATGATGGAGCATTAGCTAGCTACTTATTTCAGTTCTCTGGAAAAACAAGACAGATATTGAAAGAAGCAAGTCTCTGAATTAAGGGAGTGAACTTTTGGGAGTAGGAGTGATCTAAATGTTGATCTGCTTATTCACAATGCAGAGGTTTGTATGCCCTTTTCAAAGATCATGCCTGTAAAATTGATGTCAAGACAGGAAAGCAGGGATGTTACTGCACTATTAATGCTCGACCAGCAGATTTCAGTCAATCCTAATTTTAAATCTCTTCTTTTGAAGCTTTGTGGAATGCAGCATTATCAGATCACTAATCCATGATGAGAATGTTACACTGTTTGCCCCAATAGAAATGATCATATTAAAAACCAAAAAAACCCGATAAACCACTTCAGCAAGTATCCTAAACACTCTAATGAAGTGAGGCTGCCATGCCTACCATGACAGGGAGACATTTGCCGTCCTTATTTTATTAATGGTTAGAGTCTAAAATTACTCAGTTCAGCACAGTCCCCTTCCTTTCAGGTTCACTTCTTCATGATGCTACAGGAGGAATAACTTCCAGCTTCCAGCCACCCACAGAAGGTGCAGTGTAGTGCATCTGGTTTATGTGCTTTGTGTACACAGTGGCTGCTGATTATCTATTATTCACCAACATACTAACAACAAAGACAGATAGTTGCCATGTTTGATAGGTTAGTTTTAAAGGGGTTTTGTTAGAAAACATATCTTAGAAATAAAGCAGAAAAATGCCCAAATTTGGTTTTAGCCTCTCCCCCTTTCCCAGGGAGGAGTTATTTGCCTCTTCAACAAGAATTCAAATGAATTGAAAATTCCTTTAGAACTGACAGCCCAAGTGTAAGAATGATAAACGGCTTTGGCCTTGATGATTTTTATTAAGCACTAAATGTCACATTTAACCTGCATTACTGAAAGCAATTACCCGTGTATCAACAGTCAAGCAGTGCAGAGCTAGACGCCTGAAGCAGTAGCATTATGCTCCATCTGGGAATAAGGATTTTCAATTAGAAGGCAAATAGCTGGAGAGGGGATCAAGTCCTCCAGTGGCTCCCAAAGGAGGTCTATGAGAAGCAAAGTCTTCATATCCAAGTAATCGCAGGCAATGTCAACAGAGCATTCCAAACCATCTGCTGCCAGAGTAGCGTTTACTTTATCAAATCTCAATATTTACAGAACACTGATCAGCTCATGGGACCAGGATGGCTCACTGCCAGGGTGTTCTGGGAAACTCATTTTAAGGTGTGTTTCAGTAGGCTAATTAATTTACAAGCACCTGTTTCATCACTGGGAGCTGTTAGCACACCAGATGAGCAGCAGCAGGGGAAAGGGACTTTTTATCCTAGCTAAATTGATTTCAATTGATGTTCATTTACTGATGGCACAGTTGTAGTTTAATGTGAGCATGGCCTAAAGTCTTTTTGTTCATTAACGTGTAAGCCAGTTTAGATAGTTTATTATTTACAAATATACTTTGACTTCAGGAGACCTGTGAGATTTTGTAAGTTAAATATAGCACACACCTTTCTGCAATAGATACTGTGTGTGTGTGTGTGTGTGTGTGTGTGTGTGTGTGTGTGTGTGTGTGTGTGTGTGTGTGTGTAAAATGTATACATCCTATTCCGTTTTGCTTACTTTGGTGCATTATTCGGAAAGTCTCTGTGAAGGAAACATCATGTCGTAAACCTCTTTGGATCTAGCACTGGTAATCATTCCACCTAACTTCAAACTGCTCTGATGTGCTAGACCTTGAGGTTCCTAACTTCTGTCTCAGATTTCTCCATCAAAAAAGGAACTAGAATAACTTATTACACTATGCCTTGACATCAGGGAGTCAATTTAGAATTAATTAATTCATGTTTGAATGTCATTTTGCAAATGGAAAGTTCAGGATAGCCCAGTTAAGATGTGACAAGTAGCACAGAGGAGTGATTTGTAAAGGTAAATTAATCTTTTTTTGTTTCAAAAGCATGTTGTTTGGAATTACAGCTTTTTTCCTGTCTAGCTGCAGATCTTCCACAATCTCTGTGTACCACACCAGTAACAGCTAAGAGGTACATTATGTAGAAGAAGAGCCTTTTTCCAAGTTAGTTGGACTTTTGGACAGAGTATTTTCACAGAAAATTACTCAGATCATAGTGAAGACACAGAATGAGTTGCAAACTTTATTTTGCTAAAACTTTAGAGTGATGGGTTTGAGAAAATAAGTCAGAGACTAACTTGAGAAGAACTTGCATTTAAACATCTGGATAAGATTTAAGAGGCTTGGAACATCCTGGAACTCTTAAACTGCCTCTTTGGCTTTCAACAGATCTTTGTCATTCAGGTCTCACTCAGTAAAATCACAATAATTTTAGCTGCCCCACCAGCCTTGTTTAGTGTCCTTACACTAGGCATTGGTGACTGTGTTTGGCATGCACTGTTACAGCAGTTTGCAACTTACTGCTCCAGTATCATTTGGTTCCTCTTGACACTGCAGTAATACAAAAAGAGAATTATGATAATTTTTTTGATGGCAATGTCAAGATAATCCAACCCAATTGGAAGCCCAAATGGCTTCCTCTTATATAGTGCAATTACTTTCCTTTTGAATTGCTGGTCTACATCTTCTTTACACTGTGACTGTATGGTGCCTGCATGAGATGGAAAAACCAGGAGAAGGCATGAACAGCTCAGATAGAAGCTCATCTTAAATAGATTTAGGTTAGAAATAAATAATGTAACTTTTGCATTTTGATAATCATCTCATCATGAAGCACTTACAGGGGGCTAATGGATTGTAAGTCTTTACATCAAAACTATTTATATCTCACATACCTTTGCTTGGGTTCAGTAATGTTCCCTGATGATGAAATCTTGTGGTCTACTATGTGCTGAAGATAGAACAAGTGCATTTGTTTTCTGTTTTCTTTAAACTTCAGGTCCATGCTTCCCTGGTAAATTTTGGGCTACTTCAATGAACAACAAAAATTATTTTTTAAAATAATTATTCTTGTATTATGTTATATAATGCTCTATTAGCTATGTAGAAGCTTGAATCAGGTTCTGTTATGGGAGCTTTGAAGGCCCATGAATGGGAAAAACATTTGAAAGTACTTTCCTAGTGAATTAATGGTGAGGTTTTGCTTTGAAATTAATTCAACAGTTTTGTATTTCATCCTTTGGAAAGAAGAAGAAAGAGTCTGGGTCTCCTTTCTGTCCTTCTAGTTAGAAGGTGCTCCAAGGAGCGCCCTGAGGCAGCAGTGACCCTTGAGTGTCCATGGCATTTGACAGGACGGGCTTGTCCTTGGCCCATGCACAGGCACATTCCTCTGTGTCAGGAATCTCACTGAGGATCTTACAGGATAGTCACAGACATTTGTTTGCCACTGGCTAATTGCACAGACTACCACAGACATCTGGAATATGCACCCAAAGGATGAAAATATTGCAGTCTACAAACATGCAACACTGCTGCAGTATTAATTTATTCTTTAGGACTACATAACTGTTATATGGTGAAAGAAGTTTTCTTTCAGTGTAAAATGTTTGTATTTGTTTGAAATTCACTCCTTCCCTGGTCCTGAACTGACATACTCCATGTCTCTGGATTCAGTTTAACAGAAAAGAGCTTATTTGCATTTTTTATCCATTAGCTAGAGGGATTTTTCTAAGAGACTTGTTTAAGCATGGATATCTTATAAGTTATCTTGTTTACATATTGTTGGTGGACCAAAATAATGGATCGGAAATGCTTGCAGAAAGATGGAAACCTTTTTATGAGCATCAACAGCTTTCAACCTTATGATTATGCCCTAGCCATGATCTTGTCCAGTTTCTCAAGTAACGAGCAGTGTGTTGGGATTTATTTGTCCTTTTCTTATCTTTGTGAACAGAGAAGGGAATTTGCTACGTTGTTTTTGTGGTTTTCATGATACGGTGTAGTGTTTTAGGTTCCACTTGGGTTTTATTTTTTAAACACGTGTCGTTCTTCTCATCTCAGGCTGTTTGTGTGCAGTAATAATGGGGTCTGAGGAGCATCTCTCATGTGGAAAAAGAAGGAAATTTAGTAATGCCATAAGACTCAGAGGGATCTTAAGTTTGCTGAAGATCTGAGATACGGATAGCTGAACATGATCATAACTGTGTTGCTCATAGTGTGTTGAATGAGTGCTTAGATTTTGTGCAAAACCGATGTCATATTTCAAGGAGCTACTGTAGTCTAATTCAAGGAAGAGAATGTGACTCTTTTAAAATGAGAAAGCTGCAGTTTTTTCAAGAGAGCTGGGATTTGATTTGACTTCTTAAATCAGAAAAAACACCTTTGAAGAGGAAATGCCTAATGGTACACATTATCAACATATTAAAATATTGGTCTGCAGTCCTAAATATATGGCAGTGGTCATTGTAAAGTCTATTGTTTATACTTAAAAACAGCTTTTTCATTCCAAATCCTTCCCAGTTCAGTGAGAAAGAATTATTTATTCTGCAATAATATTTTTCTCCATATTTTAATCAGTGCAGTGATGGATATTTTGCATTTGAAAGAAATTTCAGCAGAGATGTATTTCAGGCAAATTGAGATAGAGCAAATTGTGACTTTTTAGGATCATTTCGGTATATCTTAGGTCTTCAGAACAAGATGAAATTATATTCATGTACAAAGACAGTAGCACCAATCATTTAACATGCACATAAGTACCAAGAGAGTAAAATCCTGGACTCTCTGAAGTCAATGAAAAATGTTTCACAGAATCTAAAATTTTACTCAGTAAGCTTTGAGAAAAGATGTCGAATTTTCTTCTGCAGTATTTATCTTGAAATAATGTTTTAAATATGGTACAGAGACTGCAGAGAATAATGTGGTCAGCCAGTCTGGGATTGCCAGCCAGCAATTCACAATGTCAGAGGATGAAGGTGGAACTTACAGTGCACATTACAACTACATAGCAGAAAATAGACTGGAAATACTATTAATTCCCTCAAAATATGATGATACCCTACCACTACAATCATGGATTTGTGCCGGGTATTTTTTGACAAGCATGTTAGCCTCATGATTCCCCTGCAATCTTGTGGTGTTTTATTGCTATTTGTTTGCATGCAGTGGGACACATCTTTGTTTGCTAGTAAAACTCAAAAAACGTTTCAAATGTTGCAGGTTTAGCACAGCCAATCAAAAACTGTAGGCACAAAGTTCTGTATTTGTTCAGTTTTGCTGTTCATTGTAGTGGAGTTCAGTTCCTTGCAATGCAGAAAATACATACTCCCCCCTTAAATCCTGGACTTTGTGTGGCCGTAGACTCGTTCAAAGAGAAGTCACTAAACAGTTTTAATTACTACATATGGAAGTCTGGCTTCGTTCTCCCCTGAGACCTAGAGGTGAAAGAATGTATATTTAACTTTCAGCAGAGTCTGTAATCCGTTCTCTCCCCATTGTTTGCTCCCGCGTTCTGCTTCAGCACCCTTTCACAGCCTGGCTTCCACAGTGCTCTCTCAAGGGTGATTCAGCTTACTGTAATTTTATTGCTGGTAGTTCTGATTTATTTAATGGGATTTGTTTTACTTTGCAATATTACTTTAAGCTCTGATCTGTTGTAGGATAAAAATGTTATTATGACAGTGTTAGCTTCTCTGTAAATTACAGTGCCTTGAGGATTGCGTTTTGAGACTACATGTAAACACTTTACAGAGCTAATAACATAGATACCATATGTAAAGCTTGAAAAATATTTAAATAGGGCACATTTGAAGGAATAAAACAATCAAAAGGCTTTTTGGGGGATAATGCAGATTACACTGAATTGTTTAGACTCAATGTACAGCTCTTAAAACAGAACCCACGTACCATCATCCATTTTCCCTTTTCTTCCTGCTTACCTACAATTTATTTGAACTATTCTAATATGTTTCCAGCAGAATTCCTTTACAGTAATTGACGAGATCTCTGGGATAATGTCTTTGGAACAATAACCTTTCATCTAATGCAACAATCATGAGTCATTTTTGTTAACAGGCTTGCCTAGAAGAAAAACAAAAATTCTACAAAAATGAAAACAAACAAGCTAGTTAGCTGTTTAGACAGAAATGTACCACCTTCTCTCTTGGCAGTGATATTCCCTCAATGTTTTTGTTGACTCCAAATGGGGGGGGTTTAATTCCTTTGCAAGGAAAACAGCTACAAGGTTGCAGTTGGTAGTTTGAGTTACAGCAAAACTGAAGTCATCGGGGGTTACTACTAATATAATATTTTCGGTATAAGACTTTCTTTGGAAACTGAAACACAAGCCCAACCCTTGATCGCTCGAGGATCTTGGAGGTCTTTCGTAACCTTAATGAGTACATGATTCTCGGATCCTAAAGCAAAGGGAATTTTCCTGAGGAATTAATTCTGAAGTTAATGGTGTTAATTGTTTGAGTAAATGACTCTCCCTCCAGGTGCCAGCACCGGCAGGTCCTGGTACTGCAGCTCTGAGGAAAGGCACCTGGAGATCACGGACAAATTGCTTGCACATTGTTTTGGTGACCCTATCTGAGCACTCTCACTTAAATCCACCTCCTCACATCTACCTCTATATTTTCTTTGTTCCCAAGTCTATTTCTTGCTGTCAAGGAATCTGAAGACTTGGAACTAGAGCCTGAATCATCAGAAAATGGCACACACTGTGTTACTGTCCTTCTCCAGCATGAGGCTGAATGGCTCTGTGGTTTCCTATATAGAAAGTGTCTTTTGTGAGATTGCCTCTTTGTTTAAACAAAAAGAGAGAGAGGGAGAGAATGAAATATACTATGGAATACTCAAGCAGATGCTTGGCATTATATTAACACATGTATTATGGCGTATCATGTAATGGTACACTGTGGGGAATAGTAATGAATAGTTTGGAGCACAATAATGTGCATTGTTGATGTTTGTTAAAATAAAGATATTCAATTTATAATAAAAGGGATTAAAAGCTTAATTCATGACTATGTTAATATTTGTCTGTAAGTACACAGATAAATGGTAACGTACCTTATCACATTAAACACCTGCACGTACAAGTTCCCCTGCTGAGATCTCCATGGGATTGTATGTTTTACAGAGCTTAAACTTTCATTTCCCAAAATAATGATATCATTCATTTACAGATATAGATAGGCTCTTCTTACTCAAACTCTATCCTGAAATGAGAATTGTTACTTCAACTACAAAAATGTGGGATTAATTACCACAGTGATTGCCTGCTGCATCATCTGATGGTATTTGTATATAGAATTTATATATTTTGCAACAATCTGATTGCCTGACAGAAGTGAATTAAGACTTTCTAAAATACACTGCTGTTAAAGGTAAATGATACCTCCAAAACAGATGTGATGAGCCAGGCGGTGGTGGCAAATAGATCTCGTCTTGACACAGATCTCCCAATGTCTTCCCCATATTTCCCACCTGCCATCCTCCGTGAACAACAGAAAAGAATGTGTGTTTGTGAAGAAAATGCATAATTAAGGAGGGTGATTGATGTCTGAACTGTTTAATTGTTTAGCTCTGCAGTGCAAGTGTTTACAGGCATGCTTGATGCCTGTGCAATCTCAGTGTATATACTCAGCAGCTTCCAAAGGACGAAATGTCAGCAGAAGCACCCACCATATTCCTCTCCATGAGAAATAATCCAAAGTTAAATGGTGATAATTCAGACTCTCTTTGGTTGCCAACTTTGCTGAAAGAAGGAACGGAAAAGGAAAACTGCTGTGAAAGGTGAACTAGAAGGGAGATAGAACTGTTCTGGGCAAAGCCACCAAATTGGGCACTTGGAAGGATTTGGCTGCATGAGGACAGTTCAAGGAAATCCTGTAGATGCCAAACATGAACATCTTTCTAGAGAGGGAAAAATAATTTTTGAAATTGAAGGAGGTAGCCAGAGATCAAACAGGGCTTGATATTTCCATCTAAATGCTGTGCTAAAGTATAAGAAAGAGCTCATTTCAAAATTATATTTCCTGAATTTTTTAAAGGTTTCCTCTTATTCTTTAGATGAAACCAGGACATCAAGTAAGTACTAAACACAATCACAGCTGCTTATGAAGTTAGCATTTTATTTAAAGGTTTGGTATGAAAGGCATTTTCCAGGCTGTATCATATAGTCAGAATATCCTGGCTAACACATGTACAGTAATATTGTGTAAAACTCTTGATGTTGCTATCTTGTCCTCCCTTCAAGCAGGTCTCATAGACAACATGTGACTTCTAATCCTCTCTTCAGTGTCTTGTGTCAGCTCTACAGAACCATATCCTCCATCCCACTCTTTATCCCCCACACATGCTTGTTTCATCTTGTCCTACCAGGCACACTGTTTAACATATTTTCTATTGACTAACAGTAAAATAGTAAAGTACAGTTTATTAATTGTCTGTCCCTTTTAGTATGTCCTTTGCTTTTGATTCTGCAAGTATGTTCTCAAAGAAAAGGAAGAATCTGTGTTTTAAATCTTTTTTTAGCATACATTTAAGTGTTGGATTCTAAAGCACAGTGAAGAGATTGTGACCCTCTTGGTTGTGTCAGATGCAGTTGTTTAGCATATGGCCAAAGTCAGAATTTTACTTCATGCTGTGCTGTGAAAATTAAGCCTCTCCAAGAGTGCTTTGTGCACGTGTCCATGGCTTGTGCGAAGGAATGACCACGTTATGAAATAGGAGAACCAGGGAGTTTATCATTTGAGTGTCACCTTGTTCCTCCTGAAGTAGCTGTTTTTTTGAGGAGCACTTTGGATATATTTGCAAATACATGTGTTAGAAGGCATTTGCATAGCCAAGGGTGTGTGAGACACTCACCTTGGGCTGGAAGATGTCAGCTGTACCTGGTAGAAGGCTGTGACACTTTAGAATGACAGCAGGTGGCAGGGAAAAACAAATTTGAGGGTTTAGAGTTGTATAGTCACCTCTATTCCAGCAACTGCCTCTTACTCTTGGTATCCACCCATTAAAAACAGATATTAAAGAATAATTTAATTTAATTTAATTTAATCTGCATTACTCTGAGTAGTGCAATACCAAAGGCCTTTTCTCTGCAATTTTTTGTATCCTGCCTTGCTCCTGGAGGCCATGGCAGTGGTCCTCCATGTCCTCCCTCTCTCCTGACTCAGTGGTAGATTAGTAAGGAGAATACCACTGCTGACACCCTGGTCTTGGAACTTGTGGGGATTTTCTGTGTGTCAGACTTGAAAGTTCATTGTCATTTTCCAGGGGGTTAGAAGGAACTGGAGAGGATAAGGAGGCACAGCAGCAGTACCTCCACACAAGTAGGAAAGACAAAATCTACTGATTAACCTGGTCCAGCAGATCCCCCTGCCATGGCCAGTTATGGTGCTCAACTTCTTTATTTTTAGCTGTCCCACAAAACTCAACATTATCATATCCCGTAAAAAGAAATCTCATTAAGTCTCCATTTTGTATCTTAGGTACATTTCAGCAAAATATTTCAGCAAAGCAAGCTCTGTTTTTTCACATTCCCTCTCCAGTTCATGCTCTTCTGAGCATTCCTTCTTTTGGCTATGCCTAGTAACTAGAACCTGCTCCCATTCTCAGTGGGGTGATGCATTTGAGATCCCAGCTAAACCAGAAAGTTGTTAGCAATAACTAAGAAGCAAGAAATTGATAAATCTAAGCTGAGCTCTGAGTCATGCTGTTGCTGGTTTTTTGAAGACTTGAATCTACTTTAACACGTGTTCATCACCTGAGAATTAATATACTACAAAAAGACTGCTACCTGTTATTTCACCAGCATCTCTTTGATGAAGTGACATGACCCTCACAATTCCCTGCACAGGGCATCTGACAAGGGCCCTCTGTGAGCTGGGGACTTGGGATAAGCAGTCTGAGCATCATTAGGAGAGGTCCCCGTCTCAGAGAAGGTGGGCTGACTAGGGAAACACTACAGAAAACACTTGGTTTAAAAAATATCAGTATTTATCCCGTTTCTTATGTATTTGAGAGGTAAGACTAATAAAATACCTTTTTTTAGGTATTAAACACTCTAAGTAACAGACATGTTAAATAAAAATTTATTTTCTCAATATTTATATTTTCACATAACTTGATTTCTTTTTCGGAAATAAAACTGTATACATTTATTTTAATTTTCAGTTATTTAAAATTTTTCTTTGTCTTTTAAAAATTTATATTTCTGAATTTTAATTTAAAATCTTTAATTAGAGTGTCTTTTATTTATGTCTGATAAACTGGGGTAATGATGCTGGAGACATTTTCAATCTTATTCTATTAAAAATATATATGTTTCTGAGTGTTAAAAGGCTGTTAAAAACCTCCTTATTTACTCTTGTATTTTAGATCTTTCTCTGAATGTATATTTTTTAAGATACCTAGTTTTGTTTGGAGGAAGATCCATTTCTTCCCCCCCCCCCCCCCCCCTTTTTTTTCTGCAGAATGACTTTCTTTTTAAACACTGGGACTTTTGTTATGTTAATCAGTCAGGGAACATTTCCAATTCAATTTTACCTGAGCGCTGGTCAGCTAGAGTTTCCTTTGTTTGATGTCCCTTGAGTCTTCCCTTGTCTTTTAAACTGTAATTTAGTTGGAGCTGCTGTCAATTTACTCCGTCCATTACATTTGCAGTGATATTCCAGACATTGTCTTCCATTCAGTCCTAGAGAAGTTTCTTGACCTAAACAAAGTGTGCAGGGTAAAATCCTATAGAAATTGGAAGTACAAGCACAGAACTCCTGTTTGCCTATGTGCAATACACGCATACAAATAAAATTGCAGCTACCTACCAAGATTATTGCTTTTTTTGTTTTGTAATCTAACAGATCCTTACACTCAAGACAGCTACCAAATGGTAATTAATTAGGATTTGCAATGAAGTGGACGTGTCCCATACAACTAGGCAGCCAGCTTTCTCTCTGCTCTGCCATGCCTCAGTAGGAGGGGGATTTTAAATCCTGCTACTTGGTAACTCCACAGAACAGACCTTAACGTTAAGAGGCAAAAATTTTTATAATAATTGTCAGCTGTCATGGAGTTCAAAAAATATAGAGCAATTTTCTTGCCCTCAGCCCACATCATCAAGGTGTGCCAGGTGGGAAATTTTTGCTTTGAGCAGTGGCTTTCAGTGGGACAAGAAGAGCAAAAGCCCCAGAAAAAAGGTGTTAGAGCCAATTGAGCTACTACACCAAACTACCTCGACTGAGGGTGATGCCAATGTCTGTGGCAGCAGAAAAGTATTGCCTGCATGAGCTTCCATGTGAGCCTCTGAAAGCTGTTATGTAAGACTAGAGAGATCAAAGGTAAAACACTGGAATATATAATTTCCTGCAGTTAAATGACAAATAAGAGAATAAAACTTCCAGTCTGTGGAAGAAGAGAGAGTAGGGACTTTGTGAAGCTCAAGAGAGAAGGAAGCAGGTGGAAGTGTGTCATACATGTCCCTCTGTGGCTCTACGGGCTTTACAAAGGAGCTGAATTGTCTTTTCTACAAAGGTTCTCAGACAGGCAAGGGTACCTCTTAGAGAACCCTGCTTTTCTACTATTGTGCTCCCACACCTTGGATGGGTGGCAGGTGCTGTGTTGGCAGCAGGATACTCTGGGGAAGGTTCCTGAGAGCCCTGAGGACTGGGATACATGTTCAGTCAGGGGCCAAACCCCGTTCCTCCGGCAGAGCTCTCTGGGAAGTTCTGCGATGGCATCATCCAGGTGTTTCTGTCATTCTGAATCCAGTCCATTCGAGGGACTATCAATCCATCCCCACAAGGCTACAAGTCCACATTCACTAGGAACAGGAGTCTCCCATTTCAAACAAAAGCAGTCTGGCCTGCTCTTGCATTGCCTGGTCACACGTAATTCCTCTTGTGTTGAAATTGGTTCTAAAGGTACAGTACACTTGGCTTCTTGGAGCCAAGGGAGGTTACATTTATCTGCATTAACTGAAGAGTAAAGAGAGGTCAGTCAATTTCAGAAATGGCTCGGAATCTCTGCTTTTCCCATTTGGATTTACATGTACATCTGTAGACAGCTCTTCCCCTTGAGGATAGGCTTTGGGAATGTCTTTAGGACAGACAAATAATTAAGCTGTCAATTTATTCCTTTGCCACTGGTGTGAAGCTTAAAAATAGGAAGTGATCAATAGTTAACGACAGAGAGGATGGAAAAGCAGGAGCTGCCTACCTTCTGCCCACAGGCTTGACAAGGTGACTGTCTGACAACGTGCAGACACTTGTACTGCCCTAACCTTCATCAGCATTGCTTGTTGCAATTAACATGGGTCTTCCCCAGTATTTACCTTCCATCACTCATGCAGCAGAAAAAATTCTCAGATTGTTCTTCATTGTAAATTGTGCTTGGTCCCTGAAATTTGGAAAGAATTTGAAAGGGCTGAGTGACGGATTTCTTTTTCTGACCTGTTGGATTGGTTTTGGTTTTTCTTTTAATGATGATGGGAAATGGTCTGTGTGCTTGGTTTAATTGCATTCAGTCTCAGGAATGGCTACGCTTCTGTTCTGTACATGCTGCATATTTGAACCTTGGGTCTGGATTTGCATTTCATTCTGTGTACAATCAACGAAACTTGCTTTAAAAGCCACCTCAAAATAGGAGTTTGTGTAGACTGATTCTCCAGGTAGGACAGGAAACCTATTGCAGTGCAGAAGCTGAGCAGTGGGTCTCAGGGATGTCCCTCAGCCACGATCAGCTGGGAGATTCCCTGCATCCACAGACAGTCTGTGGGGAATCTGTGAGCTCAGGTAATTCATCCATGCCTTGGTGTGACTGGGAAGGCCAAATGCATAGCCAGGCCTAACCTTGGTTAATGGGAATTTTGTGATTGACTTCGGCTAAGCCAGGGTTTAGCAGTTATGTTTAAGGGAAGGTCACATCCTGATGGGGTCTGATGTTTACTGTCCAAGGCCAGCATTGGTTATTGCCCATGTTTAGCATATCCTTGCAAATTGATTATTTGCTGGTTGCTGCATAAACAATAGAGGCTGGTTGCTTACAGGGAACAGTTACTTCTGTGTGGAGAATAACTCCACACCAAAGAGATTTTTATTTCTATTCTACCATTTATCTGGGCTAAAAAGTGTAGTAATTATTTTATTCCCTTACAACATACTTTGTGATATAAATACATATTGGATGTATGTGGGGTTTTAACAATACATTAAATTTATTTTGTCTGGTATTTTTTCTGCTGCTTGCACAAACATCAAGAAAGGTGATTATTTAACTTTCAAACCTGACAATACTACCAACATTTATGTATCAAAGAAAAGATAAAATATCTAATAATAACAAAAAGAATTACTATTAAACTAGTTTGTCTAATAATATGGGCTTTTCTGGCAAGGTGAACTGAGAAGTACTATCAGTGCTGTGTATGTACCCAATTCTAAGTAAGGGGAAAGGATGTGTCACACAGGCTTCACATGTTGTTAATATGCAGTATGCCTGTAAAAAACCTTTGAAATATGGTTAATATTTATTGGGTGGCCTATTTAAAAAATCAGTAGAAGGAAGTCTCATTTTAGGTTAGTACAGAAGGAAAATAAGTTTGGCTTTCTGAGGGGAAAAAAAAGTCATCTCTGCTGAAACTTAAGATTTAGTGCATCCTGCTGATTTTGGCAAAATGACTGCTTTTTCCTTTTTCAAAACAATTCAAGTTATATTTCAGAATAAAGACTATTAAAAAAAATCAGTTGGGATGAGTTTTGCCTCCGTTGTTGTGTTTGCTGAATATTATCTGAACTGATGGCAAAGACTGTTTCAGCAATGACACCTGCTCAGCTCTCTTTGTAATTAAATCTATGAGCTTCTGCCATGCCTCTGTACCAGCCTTTCCTGGAACCCAGAGGGACCACACATTGGGAAGAGGCAGCTATGGCAGCACAAGAGAAGCAGAGGCCAGGCTGTGATATAGATACTCTGGTAAATGCCACACTTGCCTGGCACTGATGGCTGCTCAAGGAGTCTAATGGCTGACTTTGCCCTCATGTTCCTCTCGTCCTCTTCTACAGCTGCTTCTTCATCCTGCCAACTGCTCTTGCTTTATCATTTGTATAATTATCATATCATAATTAGTGTTATTTCTCTCATTCTGACCTTGCTGAGGTGATACTTTCCCAAAATTGCTTTTCCTAGTATTCCTTCAAGCTTTCATCTCGGTATTCCCATCATTGCCAGCAATGAAGCAAAGCTGGATTTAACTGTGGTGATGTGTCTAGTGCATCCCAGAATCCTGGCTCCTTGAGCATGTAGAGGTACTCTGGATAGTTTATGAGTATGCTGAACAGTCAGCCCTCTGACTGTGTGCCAGGCTTGTATTTGGTGGAGAACAGAGTGTTAGAAGAGAAGGGAAAATCTCTGTTTATCAAGCAGCGGATCACAGCATAAAAGAGCACTGAGATGCGTTTTGGGCCGATAAACTCTTGCATCCCTCAATTCATATTTAAGAAGAGTCATCGAGGGTCATTTCAGGACATCCTTGGATATGTTATTTCAGTTGTTTTGGTGTCACATGTTTGGTCTTCACAAAATGAAAACATCCTGGAGATTATCTGTTTCTTATCATGAGTGAATGGGTCCTCTTAGTCTCACTGTGACTGAAGCAAAAGGAGAGTCCTATCTGTATGATTTTTTGTCACTTGGCAAGGATTTAAAAAAGCTGATATGGTTCAGAAAATAAAGAAATTCCTGTTTAACAGACCAACCAAAACATACAAGCTAGCTGAATTTCTTCCTAATTCACATCTACAGATATTCTGTATCAGAAAATAGCAACTATTTAACACATCATGTACAATGACATCAGGGAGAAAAATGTTCCTCATGCTGCCATATAGAACATGCTGGAATACCTGTTTCATATCATGAAACCATTTACAATTGCTACCAAAGAAGTGAGAGCCGAAATGTCACCATTAAATCTACTTCTGCCACTCATGTCTTTGTTGGAAAAAACCCCTAGGGAGGAGAAATAAAACATATTAAAACCACATTCATTCATTTTCCAGTATCTTAAATCTTTGAGCCATAGAAACAAGCAAATATTGATACTGTGCATAGTCAGAGAGCTGATAGTTACTTCCATAACTCTACTCTGACAAATAGTCATTAAATACCCTTTCTTTGCCTCTGAAAGATAACACAGTGATATTTTCAAAAAAATCTCACATTGATCTATTACCTGTCTTGGGCTCTACTCCTTGTAAAAAAAAAAAGCATGTCTTGTGTTTTTTTAATTGTTTCTATGTCAGTAAGTAGCTTTCGAAGCTCTTTTGTGCTTTAGGTTACTTTAAATGGCCCTTACATATCCACCTTTGCCTATAACTAGATGGAATTTGGGCCTCAGGCTTTCATGCTGCAGCCTGGACAAGGGAAACCATGTGCTCAGGAGATCCATGCTTTGCTATTTTGCATTTCATCAAATTTTGGTTTGAGAGAAAATACCACTGGAAACTCATTATTAGGGAAAAAAAAAACCCCAACAAAAACAGTAACAGGTGAGTCTGAGGCATCTGTATGCAGTAATGAAGCAGGGCCAGACTTGCTGCCCAGTGGAGTTGTCTGGTACCTCTGCATTAAAAGAGCAAGGTCTGAGATACTTTCAACACAAGGCCTGGTACAACTGCAGTGAATGCACAGAAGTTGTTTTTCTTAGGGCATATCATCTTATCTCTAGTTCAGAAAGAATTAATTCCACATTGTCTGCACAAAGTATTTCAAAGACATTACCTTGATTGTCCAAAACTGTCAGTGGGATTAATCTTTTACTCCTCAAGAGGGCAATTCCTCCAGCCATGGTCCCTCCATCCTGCTCTCAATACATTTCAAGTGGGCAGAAGGATGATGCTTAGTCCCACTCCACATTTTCATGAGTTGTGAGTATGGTACTTCTCTCCCAAACAGTAACAAAACATCTCACTTCTGCTGCTGCTGATTGGCAAACTTAGTGC
This sequence comes from Motacilla alba alba, assembly GCF_015832195.1. Lineage (NCBI taxonomy): Eukaryota > Metazoa > Chordata > Aves > Passeriformes > Motacillidae > Motacilla > Motacilla alba. The sequence continues at coordinate 99,562,042 of NC_052016.1, read as the reverse complement.
TTTCAATGGATTTTGTTCCTGTTATTTCTGTGAAGAAGGGAATGTACAGAATACGACATTTCTATTTCTGTACATTAAAGGAGTGCTGAAATACTGTAACACTTAAACCATATTGCACCTTGACAGGTATCGGCTGGCTAAATAACAGATTGGACTAAAGAGGTGATGCACAGCCATAAAATGGGTGAATTTGACATGATTGGAAAGGTGAGTCAACAAAAAGTTTCCAAGTGGATGATGGCTTCACAATTGCAGGCTAAACCCACTGTTCTAGCAAATGCTAGGAAAGCTTGGAGAGAGACTTGGAAGAGAGCTCCAGAGTGGTGTCTATGACTGGATCTTCTAATCTTAAATGACATGGGAAACAGAGGACAAATGGGTAAATCTAAACTTGAGATCTCTCATGTGGTAGAAAGGCCAGCGATAAAATGTATAAAGATGAGGTTTGAGAGGATTTTTGAGTGATAGTTTTGGAGTCATTTTTATGGGGGTTTGTGCAGTATTTGCTGTTTACACTGTTTGAACAGGACTGTTTGCTGATAACCCCAATTTACTTTCTAAATTCTCCACTGAATCCTAAAATTCTTTTTTATTTTGCTGCTTAAGTGAGAAACAATTATTGCCACCAATAGCAAAGGCCATATATGCAATTGCTATTTTCTTCCTAGGGCAGGCGGTTACCAGTTTTTCCCTTCAAGCCAGTCCTTCTATGGTGAAACAGAGGGGGAAATGTGAGGATTCTTATGACCACCATGGAAAGCTCATTAAGAAGTAAATTTTCGCCTCTCATCATCCTTCTGTAGTGTTGTAAGGCTCACTGCTGCCTTGGCTATCTTGTGGCAGGGCACGGTCCCATTATTGCTGAGGCAGCACAGGGACAGGTACAGATAGCCACATGCCAGGGGTCATGAGCCAATTTCTGGTGCAAAGCTGTGCAGTCATTTTAACAGCATCGATGGGAAGCATGGCTATGCTGCCCCTGGGCTGGTGTGGGATCTTGTGCTGCTGGCACAGAGGAGTAGTGTTTTCTTTTGGCTCAAGAGCACGTGTTTGAGACCATCAGCCTTTTGACTCCATGTAATGCACTGTGGTTCCCATTGCAGAGCAGCCCCTTGGTATGTGGATTCCTGTTGGATTAAACTGAAAGCTGCACTCTGGGAATCACCTAATGCACTCCAACCACTAATAGGCACGTTGTGTCTGGGAAAAGAACAGACCCAGTCTGAAATAAAACCACCTGAAGAATGCAGACGTCAGGTCCTCAGCACCAGCTGCTTCCCCTAACAAATCTTCACCCTGCTTGCTCAATAATCACAGCTTATATGATCAGCAGGGGAAGGAGCAACACATGGATTTTTTCTGTGAAGGTGTCACAGTGTATTTAGCAAAGTGCTATCTTGGCTGCACCAACACATTACAGTTCAGCTGCCTATTGTGTTTTCTGTAGCTGTGCTTGGTACACAATGGATGAGCATTTTATGGTTATATGCATATGTGTGTAAGTCTGTATGTATATATAAGCATACACAAACCTACTGTTTGGATGTTTTATAACATAAGATACCAAATTTTTAATCACAACATCCCTTTGTCATAATGCAAAACAAATTGGAGGTCAAAGTTGTAACAATAAAACATCCACCCAGGAGCTTTTTAGAGGAACCTGTTTAAAAAGGTTAAAGTAAGCAATTATCACAACCCTAATTTACAACTACTTGGCAATAAGAGTTGCTTTTCAATGAACCATTTATTCATGATCTGCTGCTTCACACTGCAGGATTCTTCTTGACTAGGTTAGAAAATGTAATTAATAAATGATAGGATTATTTATGGTTCACGGTGCCAGATTGGGAAATACAATGATATACAGAATGAGCTAAAAATTATTCTTACAGGCAGCATCTTGGTTTTTAATCCATGGATTGGATTGTCACATTACTTGATATGCTGTGGTGAACTCCTGATGGTATTCATGGGACATTATTTTGTCATTCTAGCTGCTCTGTGTGACAATAAAAATGGACATGCTCCTTTGAGAACAGACTTAATGAACACTGACATGCTAATCTTTTTCTAGTTGAGGTAGGGTGGCATTTGTGGTTTTGCTTAGTTTGACTGTGCTAGTGATTATCTCAAAGCCCCAGTAGAACCTGGAAAATGAGCATAAAATGATGGTCTTCAAGATTTTATTCTAGTAATGCTAGTTAAGGAAACACACCCGCTAAATACAGACAGGCTTTCTCAATTTCAAGTAGCAAAATTATGCTAAAATAGGATGATGTCAGTTCTAATGGCTTTATTCATGGGCCAAGTGCCTGGCTGTGTGTGACTGAAGTTCAAATTTTGCTATGACCTTCAAAACCTGTAGGGTCCAGGCCTAAGAGGAAAAGCATCCCAACTGATATTTAATTTAATGATTGTCATTAATTATTAAAGTTCAAGAGGATAAAAATATTTTTTGCACTGATTTATACACAGTCCAATAAAAAAGCAACAAAAAATCTGAATGTGAGGTGCAGTGGCACTCTGCCATAATTCCTACTGGTAATGTACTGGAGCTAATCAAGGAAATTCTAGAGTTTAGCTCTAAGTTGAAATGTTCTGAGGATTGGTTCAATTTCCATTTATCCTCAGCTCAGATTCCTTTTAAAATGCTTTCCTGTAGTAATTAGGATTGCCAACAGTGATTCTAGAATGTATGTGCATGTAGTTGATGATTCCATAAGTGTCCTTCGAAGAGAATTAAAAAACGCTTTTAGGTTTTGATGATGATTTGAATCCCATGGCTTTAGAAATTCAAATGTCAACACAGGATGTGTGAATAATGGATGAAACCCAGGAGATTTACAGAATCACAGAAGGGTTGAGGTTGGAGTTCATCTCTGGAGGTCATTAAGTGCAAGCCCCCTGCTCAAGCAGGGTCAACTACAGCAGGTTGCCCAGGACCACTTCCAGATAGGTTTTGTATATCTTCAAGACTGATTTTCCTCAGCTTCTTTGGACACCCTTGCCCAGGACAAATTAATACAGATTTAATCATCATAACAACATTTAGTTTTAAATAGAGGTAAATTTTCCTATCTGTATATTTGCATACAGACACATATGTTAAAATACTGGAATTTGTTTTTTTTTCTTAGACTGAGATCAATTTATTGCAGCATTGCTGGGTTCTTTCTAAACACTAATTTGAGGTCAGGTATTGCTTCTTCTGTTGGAAGCAATGTTGCCTCCATTTACTCCTAAGCTTCCTTCGATTTTGTTTTAGATTAAAAGTAAAATTTGAAATGCAAAAATGGTTGCTTGAATTTATGCACAAATATACAATAGAAAATGTCAAAATATAAAGGTTTCAAAAATGAAGGTGAAATAAAACCTTGATGAAATGGGGAAAATATATTCTGTCTTTTCTTTAAGCTTCAAAAAATTTTAAAAATTGAAACACAGGTTACTTTGTCCATTTTCCTCAAGAGTTAACTCCTCTTTATCTGCTGTCTTTTCTAAATACCAAACACACAGATGAATGCATGAAAACTTTCTACCTTTTGCAAATATTGTTCTTGGAGTCTGCAGGCAATTTGAACTTCGTCATGCCACGCTCCCCTTTGTCCCAAGGCTTTTGCATTTTTTGTAATCTAGAAGGATATACACTCCTACTTCTGTGATGTGGGGTGTTCCGTGGAGAACCAGCTCTTTTTCAGCCTTCTCCAATGTCTGCAATGAGGTTTTTTCCTTGCTAAATTGTAGTCTTTTCAGTATTCACCAAAAATTTTTCATGTACTGCTTTTTGAGCTTCTTTGCTGTTTTTGTAATGCTTCAAGCGTTCATAGCTTAGGCAAAAACTTATATTTTATTTCTTGTTTGTACCTGGGTGGTTTTTTTCACTCCTCCTTTTGAATTGACCCAGTTTATGAGAAACAGAGAATTAATCCAAAAGCCTTTGAATTAGCTCTTCTGGATACATACATAATTATAATTTTCTCTTCTATAAAGAAGTAGAAAAACTATTGTTCTCCTAAGCCTGTCTTCCCAGACTTCAAAGAGCAATGAGGAACATATGAAAGAGGATCATTTGGATTTTTTTTTCATTGCAAGAATTTGGGGTAGGAGAAGCCTCTGTATTCCAAAACCCAGAGAAAGCATGAGAAGTAAAGTGTCTTCTCTACTTTTCCAAAGAAAAATAAGATGAAGAGTGTCTTTCTTCAGATATCTTCTCTTTTTTCCATTTCATAAAGAGGAAGGTGAAGATCCCATATAAAGTGTGAGAATGTTTTGTTATATTTTGCATAGTAATTGTCAAATTATTATTTTTCAGCTTTGTTTGAATCAGCTGATATCTGGTCTATGAAAAACAGGAATATTTTTCCTGTTTGGTTAAAAGTATGATTCAATTCAGACTTTTTTGTTCTTTTTTTCTCCTATTTCTTTGTGGCTGGATGTGGTCAACAACCTTAGACGTACAACAATTTCTGGCTCAATATTCTCCTCTCTTCATATGAGTCCTTTGCTCCAAGTTTCAACATCGTTCTCCTTCATTCAGCAATAAAGTAAAATCCCTTTATGGACAGTTACAGAATATCTTTACCTTTGGTATCTTTATTTTGCTTCCAGCATTTACAACTTTTCTCTTAGTGCCCTTATTTCCATCAGCATATTTTTCTTTTTAATTCCATTTTCTTATTTCTAATTTAGTTTGCCTCATCTCAGCTTGCCTAGTCCCCTGCATGGCTGCATGAGGAAGAGGTAGTCTAATGTTATTTTTAGTGGTGGTTGAATAGTCTTCTATTTTTAATCAGACAGTTTTCATGTTCCATATCAGGAGTGGGCTAATGCACCCTCTCATAAATACATGAATTCCTCCTCCCTCATCCCTGTACACACACACACCTGCATAAGTGTCAATTTAGGCAAGTCATGTGGCCTGAAATTTCAAAAGATGTTAGATGGTTTAAACCGGCCTATTCTTTGAAAATTGCAGGGCATTTGTCCTTTGGTACATCAGTGCAGTGATCAAAATCACTAGTCACCTCTGAAAATGAGGCCAAAAGATGCCATTTTCGAAGGATAAGGGAGACTGGAAGTGCTTTGCTCCAGCCTGGGCTCTGAGAGATGCTGAGCCTGTTGGGCTCCAGTTGTTATTTCCACAATTGCATGAGGGTTTATACAATAAAGGACAGTCTGGGGCAAAGCAGAGGAAAGAGTGCAAGCACCCTGCCTCCTACACAGGCAGGGGTTGGAATGATACTTCAAACTTCTGCGCGTGCTCCAACAGCTGCTGGGGTACCCTGGAAGCTACAGCGTGTGCACTGGTGGCACGTAACTTTCCCTCCCTCCTGTGGCTGCACTGCAGACAGAAGAAGCATTGCTCACAAAGTGGTGCAAACTTGAGCCTGTCATGAGACAGCTCAAGATATGATTTTTGATCTTCCTGGAAGATTAAGCCTTTATTTTTCCGATCCTCAGTAACCCAGCTCCTTTCTGCTTTCCCTTCCTTGACATTAGGCAGTTCAGATTCTTTTGAGCTTGACTATAGTCATTTCTCAAGCTATTGTATCAGCTGAGGGTCTTTTGTTCTTCCTGGGAGTATGTGGCTCCTCATCTGCAGAGGACTCTGTCTCTAGAGATGCTGTGTGCAGCCCTGTTGCTGTTCAAATGCACAATCCCTGCCTGAGAGCAGCCTGCCTCTCTTAGCCCAATGGCACGGGAGGTAAGAGGACCTCGCTTCACAACCTGTGTGACTGACAGAGGATCAGCAGAATGAATTGCCTGTGCTCCTGTGAGCATCTGACCATCCCAAATAGACTTGCAGTACCATGACATCACATATTGTCTCTGCCTCTCCCTCTCCTTCTCACTTAATCATCCGTGGAATGAGGACACACAATAGCGTGTTTGCGTATCCTTTGGGATCAGCAACCAAGTCACCTGTGAATTATACAGGTCAACAGAAATGGAGGTTAAGATTTGGTCTACATGCATTCTTCCTGTGTCACCAGAGATTACAGACAAAACAAACAGGGATACACCATTGACATTTAGTAAATGTTATTAGAAATGCTTTATTGTCGGGAGAATGAGAAGAGGAGGGATTATATCTATGAATGCAAAGCTTTTTTACTCTGATCCCGAGTCATCGGAGAGGCCATTCTAATTGACATAAAACAACTTGTCTCAGTATAAACATGACACAGGATGAAACTGTCAAGTCCTGGTGCTTTGCAAGCATAAGAAATGTTTAGTATCAATGAAAAAATGAGAATTTCTCCTTTAGAATGCTCCTAAAACTTTTGAGTGGACCTCCAGAGTGTGCAAACACGGACACAGATTTTTTTTTCTGTTTTTCCCTGATATTCACTCCTTCCCTGTCACTTTCCATTGCATTTTCTTTTATTCTTCTGAGTAGACTATTATTTTGCAACTTCTGTTACCCAGTTTCAGGCAGCAGGATTCTTACCTTTAGAACTCTATTTACAACTTCAGTATGTCTGTGCATCCATTTCCCACCAGTCCTTTCCTTAGCTGCTGCCTGTGGGGTATTTTTTAGATTATTTTCCTTTTTCTCTAGGAGATTCTTTCACTTGATGGTTAAGTTTTCTGCAAGGTATCATTGTGGATCAAAATTGAGGAAACACAGGATTATAGCTTAGCTCAATGCTTTCTGATTTTGTTCAGTATATAAAATAAAGCAAAAAGTGTAATTCTGGGTAGAAAGAAATTAGAAGCATTAATATGTCAAAATGAGCCAAGCAATGGCTCATGGCCTTGGAAACATTTTTTCTTAACTGCAACATTTAGGCTAATAAATGAGATTGCTCCTCCCTATAAACCTTGCCATTTAAAGTGCTTATAGATGAGTGAGAATTAGACTCAAGTAAGAAGCACCAAAGATATTTTGAAGTAAAGAAGGCATCCTATCTGTAACTGCAACCTGCTGAGACAGATAATTAGATTGTATACTGGCAAGATATAAAGAAGCTTTGAAAAAAGTGGTGGTGAGCATCCAGGCAGAAAAAAAAATGAATGTGATCATCCAACACAACCACTGAGGCTGGAGAAAAGTCAGAATGGAAAATTGCCCTTGAATATTTGAAACTGGGGTGGGGAACACTTGGTGTTAACAAATACAGAAAAATATCACTAACAGAAGAAAGTAAATGAGAGAAATTAAGTTCTGTAGTTCTGCCATCTATACCCTAATCAAAACAGAGAGTACATTGGATCTGGTTCTCACAGCATCAAATTCTGCTTTGCTAAGGAAATGAGTGAGTCAAACTGGTATGTTTAGCTTTTTCTATTTTAATTTCTGTAACATGCTAAGGAAACTATCCATTATATCCTGCAATAAGCTATTACACATTTTCATTTCATCTTACTGTGTATGATTTCACTGTTTATAGTGTGCTGTATTTATTTTCAATGTTGTTCAGCATTTTCAGTACAGTTTTCAACTGTGAAGAAAGCAGACTCTGTGTAAGCCTCTTAGCTTGAATCTACCATTCCAAAGATGCTGGAATCCACTTTCTCTATTAATAGAAATAAATAAAACAATTCTTAATTCAGTTCTGATGCAGAAAGACAGTGTTCCAATACAGGAACTGTTCACTGAAAGGCTCTCAGGAAAGTTTGTTGAAACCATTACAGAAGGAGGTTGTAAACTTACCTTTTAGCAAAAATATCTCTCATTTAAATTCCTACACAAGCACAAGGAAGGAGCAGTCTAACTACCTAGGAATTAACTCTCCTACTTCTACACACATTATTTCAAAATGATTTATAGTCTCTCTTAATACAAACATATTGAGAGATTTGTCACAAATACTTCACTGATTATTATTACCATGAACAATCTGTTCATTGCATTACTGGTATTCGAAATGGAAAGACCAATTAGACCTGTTAACCCATCTTTTTGTCAGTAAGTTGATTGGGAATTACTGAAGCGTAACTATTCTAAGTGGCTTTTCATGTGAATGCCAAGCTAAAATGGATATTCAGAGATGCATTAAGCATTTTTACCTGGCTCTGCATTCTTCATTTAAAGATCTACATGTTAATTTGGGAAAGTGCAACATAAACATGGTGAGCCATGGCTTCTGTGCGTGCTCTTTCCAATATTTGTAAACATGTAAGTGTTGAATAATAAAAGTGTAGGCCAAAGGTTGTAAGGACTAGAGAAGAGAAAATATGAATTATTCGGGCATATTACTTTAAGAGTGATACATCTGGCAAGGTTGTAAGACTCGCTCAAGGATTTGACTTCAACAACCACAGGCAAAAATTTTTGTTATGTTTTTATTTTAATGCATTTAATAGAGGGAAATTTTTATACAATCAAGCCAGCATTTTTTAATGCTCAGCCTTATTTCAGAAAATGGCTTACCTGACCTCATAGGGGTTCTGAAAATGGCAGTCATTGAAAGATAGCCACGTGAATTACCCATGGGAATGATACTTGAGATGAAGAGCAAACAAGATACATAAAAAAGAGAATGTTTCTTTTGCTTTGCGATGTAATGTAGTCAACACATAGCTAATACTATCAGAAAATTCTTTGGCAAATAAAATTGCAGAGCTGGCTGAAGAATTATTACAAAATTCTTTGGAATTTGCTGTTCTTTGGAGATCAAATCACTCCTTTGACATGGCTGGAATAAGGTCAGGTGCCTCCAAAGATTGTTGTCACAGAGCCCTGATACCTCCCTAGCCTGAGCTTCCTACACATGAGGCTGGGAAGCAAATTGCAAGAAGGTCTGTCCCACTGCTGGTGGCATCAATTTACTTTTCATTAAGATCCACTAAAATGCATAATCTAATTCTGTATCAAAATAAAACCACATTTCCCTAACAAAATCTGTCAATCAATTGGAATTATGTATTCCTGCGCAATTCTGCTTTTGTGGTTCCTTTAAAAAGGAAATTATGCTGAAACATAAGTTCCCTTTCATAGCCTATCTCAGTAGCTCACTGACTGCTCTTCTCTGTGCCAGCCTGGGAAAGGTAACGTGGTGCTGCTGAATGTCAGATACACTGGCAGTACCTGGAGCCCAGTTCAGCATCATATTTACTTCCTACTTTAAGGAAGTTCAGTGGCAATTTGCCACTGTCACTAGTGTAGTTTTCTTCTCTCCCTGGGGCATAAAATGCATTTCCTTGATCCTTGGACTATTCAGAGGTGATCTGCCAAAGAGATCTTTTCCTCCATGTGGAGAGAGCCAGTACCCTTGCTTCAGTAGAGATGAACAGAAAGAACAAAATGTATTAAGGGGCTGACCCAGGAGTTACAGATGTAAATTGATGTACGTATATAACACCGAGCTACCATAACAGAAATACCATTTTCTGAGGGGGAAACACCTGTCTGACCAAGACAGTCTTATAGAAATCTGTGACTCAGCCAAGTTTCTAAGATAAATTTGGTACAATTTGTGAAGCAGATTCTTGCAAGATATCATTAAGGTCTGCTCATGAACTGAGCAGATGTTTTGGGAGAGTTGTCTCTTCTGAGAGAGGTGAAATTTTAGCCAGCTGTTTTGCCATCATGTAGGGAAAGAAAGCAAATTCAGCCTTAATACCAACAGGAATAGAGCCATGCATGGGCATTTTGTAAGTCGTCTCTTCATAAGCTTTTCAGTATAAAATTTAGAACATGAGCCCATCTGCAAACTTTCAGAGAGGGGAAAAAACACCCAAATGCAACTAATAAGACCAGCTAAAATATGCTGTAAGTTAAAACCTTGTATTTCACCCAGAAATGAATTCCAGTATTACACTTAGTGTGTAAAATATTTATTTGGATTCAGGCCAACATTTCGATGTCTTTAGTGTAAATAAGACATCTCTATGGCAATTTTGAAGTCAGACAGCTCTATACAAAATGGCAGCAGCATTAATTAAGCATATACTTTTCTAACCCCTCAGGATTCTGTGCCTATTAATCACATGTCAGAATGGTTCCTGTTTTGCTGGGGATTCATCAAAGCAGTCCTATTCCCCACTTTTACTTTGGCTGTAAAGTCAAATATTTAAAAGGTGTTAGTGGAGCTGGAGAGGAGCACAGGAAGTCACTGAATAGAATGGTAATTTCTTACCCTTTATCAGGCCTGGTTTTCTGTCTCATCAGGTAAAAGCATGCTGAGTTTAAGTAATTCCTGGCATGTTCAAAATGTAGATGCTGAACTGATTACTTGCTGTGACTCACCCGACTCTGGTGTTACTCGCAAGTTTGCAAGTGTATGTGTGGAAGTGAACGTATATTTAAAGTAGATGTAGAGCTGAAATACTGACCCTGACTGGGTACAAGGTTGTTTTGCCTAGTCACATCATTTGCAAGACACTTTAATTACTGTGTTTCCCAGCATAGATTTTTTTCCCCAGTAATATTTGTGACATTTATTTCTCTGAATAAATATAAAATCATAGTATTGTAATGCGTTGTCTACTATTTTTAAGCATTTTATGAACATTATTTTTTAGAAAAATTCTTTACTATTTTGCCTCTTGAAAATCCTGGATCTCCTAATTTATTAATTGTCTGTGCTTCTTAGTCCCTTCAGCAGCAAGTATATTATTTGGACTCAGATTTTGTATGCAATAGGTTAGCATAAAAGCACTATGGTATGTTCAGCCATCTTGGCATTGTCATTTGAGGTTTTTTAATTAAAAGTCTGCCTTGGAGTATGTCAAGTGCTCCTGTATTTTTGCCATTCTTCTTATCTCTATGGCAACAAAAATATTTCAACATTTACATGGGCATCATATTCTTTGCTAATGTACTATCTGAACTGTTTGTATGCTGAGAAGGGGAGCAGCAGAGATTGGCTTCTGCAGGCTGGGATGCAGGAGTTGTCAAGACAACCAAGAGGCCTAAGGATGTCCTTACCAGTAGCATTAAATTGAAGCTTTAAATTAATTCACCCTCATGTGTTTTTGTAGCTTATGCTGTTAATTGAAATAATAGGAGTGACCTTCCCTGTACATTCAGAGCACCTGTCCTATTAAAATTGCATGTGCTGTTTACTTAAGTACACTCATCTATCAGACAAATCTAGCGTGAAATAGGGGAAAATGGAAGACACTTATATTGTGCTGCTATGTATTGACTCGTAGTAATAGGAGAAGCAAGCTTTTCTTGTATCTGGCTTGTGAGAGTTGTAATGAACATTTTACTCTGAAACTTCATTTATTTCTGCTTTCCACTCAAGGGCCTTAAGTCTGCATAACTCCAGACATTACAATTTATTATACAATGCCGAATGTAATTGAAATGAATAGTTAAATTTCTTTTTTTTTTTTTTTGCTATAATACATTTGAAGAAGCCAAGAATCATGTTTTCATGTATGCAAGAGACTGTTTTTTCCTTCACAGCAAAAAAAAAAAAAAAAAAGAAAAACCAAACCCAAAACAGTAGGAAACCATTACTTTTTTTTTGTTCAAATCATAATCTTGCACTGACTTAAATTGTGTAGCTACTTTTAATTGTTTTTTTTTTTAAAGAATTCTATAAAGGAACCAGTTGAAGTTTCTTTGCCCAGTCTTTTAGATTCTAACAGCCCAATGCATAGCCCCATGAGAGCTAAAACATTGGATAATAATATGTACATTTGGTTTCCTTATAAAAGGAAAAACTCTGCAATCTGCTCTTTTGATGAAATTCATTAGTTTAATTTTGATGGTCAAATACATCAAATATTCAATTATTTTTGTAAAGGGCAATGGTGGACAAGGATGCCCAAGTTCTTAAAGGACCAAAAGGATTTCATCCCCCTCTGCAACTGGTTTAAAACACAAGTCTCTACCCTGTATCCTGGACTACTTTTCATCTCCTAAAGGGGGAAATGCATTTTTACTTGCCATTGCTTTTATGCTGTTAGGGAGATAATAAAGCTATAGAAAATTTGGGAATATATTTTCCAGTATATATTTCCAGGGAATATATTTTCTATTCATTGATGCACCAAACCATGTAATTATACTGATGTACACCAGCTGAGAGTCAAACCAGTAAGCTAATGAACACTTGAAGCACGTTTTCTGGGAAAAAAAATGAGTTTTTCTTCAAAATCTGGGAAACAGAGAGGAATGATTTATAGATTAGTGCAGGATTGCCAGGAGTGCTGATGGTGATTTGATCTCCCTGCATTTGAGAACACAGGTGAAGTTTCTTGCAGACTCCTAAACACAAATATTACAGCATGAACTGAAGTGCTATAAAGTCACTTTTGTCTTGGTGAAGGACAGATTACTGGGAGAGGGCAGGAGGCTGACAGGCACCCTTTCTAGTTCCTTATTAATCTCTTCAAGACCAATACCATCTCGGTGGCATGTGACAGGAATGCACCAGTCTCCACATCAATACTGCAGCCAGTTTACTGTATGCATGTTAATGTTTGCTCCCACTATTATTTGAAACACCTGTGAGTGCTCAGCACATCTGAAAACCAGGCCGTTTAATTCTAGGCACTTTAAATATAGATTAAGGCTCTTAAATTTAGGTATGAAGGTTTGAAGTTTTGGATCAAACCTCTCCTTCAGCCTGCAATAAACAGTGCTATATAGAAATGATAGTGCAGAATAAGATACAGTCAGGTCAGATTTTTTATTTTTTTTTTTGTAAAATCAAACCCATAACATCAGCATTCAGTTCACTTTAAAATATAGTCCTTAGAGTGTAGCTGCATGCAATATGCTCTATTAAACTTAAACTGGCAAATCTGTGTCTAATGATAATGGGTTTGTATGTAACCGAAAAGCATTACTCTTTGTACTGCATGCAAATTAAAAAGACCTATTTGTTCCAATCACAGTTTCTGTCTGTGCACTAAATTACTGTTGGTAACACCAAATCCATCTTACATGGCCAAGATGTACAGTTGAAAGCATAGGGCAGGGCTGTGCCCCAAAACAGCTTGTCACTATCTCTCTGTCTTCAGCACCCCTGGATACTTCACTGACACTCAGGATCTCCTTTCACAGTCTCTTGGTGTATGCCAAGGAGCTGGAAGGCTGCTTGCTCCTGTGTTGCTGTGTCATATAGCTGGGCTGAACAGTAATGATGCCAACATAAGGGGGATAGTTTGGTCAAATGAAAGTCACCACCTAATTTCTGGACAAGCCAGAAAAGGATCAGTGCTTCACTTCACCAGTCAAAGGGCTGTAGGGATCAGTATGAGTGACTCGAACCTACAGTGTAACTTTTTCCTCTATTTTGGAATTTGGGGGAATCCTAAATTAGGATACAGGTGAGGTTGAAATCTGATGGAAAGGAGAGGTTACACCACAGTACAAATTGGACCATTATCACTTTCCTGCTCTGAAAGAAAAAGGCAGAGGAATAGAGGCAGGACAATATCTAGAGCATCTCTAGGGTTGGCATCAGACTGGTAAGTCACAGAATTTGTAAGACAACACGATGGATTCCATCCCACATCCTCCTCCATCTGTCATTCAAGAGCTACAGACTGATAGCAGGAAAGTTTCACTAGAGGTGGTCCCTAACCACAGCATTCTTAAAAGTAAAAATGTCTCATGATTTCCATGAAAAATTATCTCAGTGTGTCTTTTGGGGGCACTAGGCTTTGCAGCCATTTCAGTAGTACAGTTGAGGCTGACAGGGACCAAAAGTCAAGCACAGCAGAGAAAATTGTCTGTCACAGTAGGTCAGGCATTTCAGGTGGCATTTGAATGAAAGGATCTGCAATGTCATGTGGAAGTTCTTTGCAGCAAGGAGAAAAGTGTGCTGGGTTGAATTAAATTCTTCCAGGGCTCTGGGCATCTGGATTTGTTTTTGCAGTATGGACCTATGTCCATATTTCCTGCAAGTGGAACTAGCCTGTGCAACAGTCAGCATATCAGTATGGAATATAAATCTACAAATAGAGGTCTTAACTAGCACAACTTTACTGGATCTCCATCATCTGTTAAAATAAAATAAAATGCTATTTTCATCATTCAGTTTCATGTATAATGCCTTTAAAAAGCTCTGTAATACCTCCAGTAACTGGCTCTTGAAATGTCAGCACGGATAAAAAGCATACAGACCTTTACATGTTTCCTGAATATTTATATATAAATCTTGTAGCTAGTACATATAATCTCCCTTTTCTTTCTATCTTGCCTTCCCATAGTTTTGCTCCATCTTTTTAGAGCCTGGATATGTGCAACAGAATTCCTTTATTAAAGCAGCTTGCCAATGTTTTCTCTGTCTTCAGCACCGTGGGGTATTTCATTGACACTCAGGATCTCCTTCGATATTCTCTCTCTGTCTCTCTTGACATTTTTGCAAGGAGGGAGAAAGAGGCTGGGGGAAGGTGCATATAATGCTTCCACTGCTGAGCAGTATGAATTATATCTGCTGGAGTAATAGTGTGAAGTGGCAGGGATCCGTTTTGATGAATCTCATGCTGATTTGTAGCCCCAATTCTAGCTGTAGGTAACACTGAACACCTGTTTGGAGTACTAGAGAGATGGAATAAAGCTCTGTACAGTAAATATGCTGTGTACTGTAGCTGCTTGTTTATTGTCATACAGTAATTAATTTGCAATTATATTTTGAAACATACCAGAAGAGAAGTGCACTATAATTCCTACCACCCAGAAAGAGGCTCAGCAGTGACACTTGTTAAACTGAGCTGGCTGATTCCCTCTTTTCTCATCACTGATTGCTTTTTTCTTTTGTCTCAGTACAAAACAGAAAGTTACAAAAGACACTTCTGTAAAGATTTGTGCCTGGATAGTCATGGCTCTGTGCTACTCTAGAACAGTATGTGTTAAAAACAAACACGCACATCCACATACACACAAAAGAGGGGGCGTGAATATCGATCTGATTTCGTGTCTATCATCCTTTGCTGTACCACATCATTTACAGTGTTCAACCACAGAAGGAGTTTGTCAGCCCCATTCTTAACTTCCTGCCTATGAAATCCTTGTCTTTTCATCCATATGTCTCCTTTGCTTCTGTTTAGACCATTCAGAATCATCTGCTAAGAGATTTGATAAAGTTATTGTTCTATGTGTCTCTGAGTCTGGTGATATTTCCTATGAAAAGCACGCCCTTACCCTCAGTCTAAAAAAATTCTCACAAGCCCTTCACTGGTTTTAAATTACTCCTGTGTTTTATTGCATCCCTCTGCAATAAGCTCCTTATGAACTATTCCTTTCAGAAATTTCTCCTAATTTCTTTCAATATGTCTTCCATAGCTGGAAGCCTGGCTTTTCAAAAGTAGACCCCAACATTTGGTTTCTGCTAGCACACTTGAACAGAGGAGTCAGAGCTCCTGTTTGCTTTCAATGCCATAGTATTATTGCAAGAAAACAGATGTTGCTGTATTAGACACTGCAGCAAGTGTTTTCAATGCAATTTTACAACCTGATGTTTAGTTACTTTGACACAGTTTTTAGAAATAGCTTTCAATTGGATTCACAGCAATTTGCTTGTTTCTTCTCTGCCTTTAACTAAAAGTGATGTATCAAGTCTCAGGTCTATGTTTGATACTAATATTTCTTTCCTCTCCTGTTTTTCTAATAGTCCTGTTGTCTATTTTCTTTCATCTTTTTACTAGGGTTTCCAGTTTTGAATAGTTGATCCTGAGATATTTTAAAGATATATGTATAGGGTTAAATTCAAAATCTAAATTAGAAAGTAGATCCTTAGTATTTCACTAAAACTTAAAGCTTAAATGCATGATCTCATGATTCTGTTTCTCTTGTAACTGTCCCATGGCTGCACAAAAATGAGTCTTCTCCACTGTGCACATTGAGGTTTGCTTGTAGCTGAGAATATAGCTCTTAAAATGGTAGAGACTGACTTGTTTTATACAAATTTATGATCAACATATGTGGAGTATGTAAACAACAATCCGTCAACAGTAAAATAAGAAATAAAGCAATATGCCTCAGAGAGAGTGCTAACTTAATTTGCAATTATGTCAAGTAAGGAAGAAAAAGAGAAAAATACTGGCTTCCCCTGAAAATCTTCCCAAATGCAATATTTCTTTGACATTTCACATATACTGAAAAGTTACACCTGAGGAATTCATTTCCATTGCTTTCACTTGATATCCTACGGTGACTGATATAAATATTTTATTAGGCAAACCTGCAGGTTTCTGAAGATTATATGTCTTATCAAGTTGACCCTTATAATTATGTTGTCTTCTGTAACTGTGGGATCTCTTTTAATTTTGTAGTCTTTTTGTAAATATTGAACCATAAAAAAATATACAACCACAAGCAAAATCTGACTGTGAACAAGAAAAGGTGTAAACAGGCCTCTTCTTGCTAAGGAAGATTCCCATTCTCCTTGTTGCTACAGAGACAATGCCTTAATTATATGTTAGTAACTGGTCACAGAGCAGCATATCCTCAGCTTGTGAAAAATCTGTTTTCCCGGACTGTTTTATTTTGCTTCTCTTTTAAAGTAATCACTGTGGATGCTTTTGTATCTTTCTTTTATCCCCATCTTCTTTCCTGGAAAATGAGACTCAGTGGGGAAAAGTTTCAGTTCAGTTGCTCTGTTTTATGCACAAAGCAGTAAATAAGGGTTTGCAGTCCTGTCAAATTGAGTTGAAGATTGTATGTGCAGAGGAAAATGTTTTTGTTTGATACAGGAATATTTTTTTTCTTGGAAATTAGTTCTCATTTACATACTTCTATGGCCTTCTGTTGCAGTTATTAAAACATTGCTTCTGTTATTCTCTGGCTCTGTTTTCTGCATTTACTTAGGAAAGACTTTGACTGTTCTTCAGCAGCAGAAACCATACGCAAGTCCTATGAAAGAAGAGGTTGGGAGGCTTTGTGCAGGTATTTACAGGCCTCCGTAAAGGCATGTAAATCAGTTTGATGCCCCAGTGTATTCTAGTCTATCAGTTCCTAAAGAAGGACATGAGCTGAGTATTGGCCCAGCTACTTAATGCAGATGGGGGTTTTGGCTAACATTCATCCCACTTAAATTTAGCATGCAGCTGACTTACCTAATTTAAGGAAATGTTCCTTCTTATGCAGTGGAGAAAAATGTACCGTTCCAGAAAACGATTCAGGTTTTAAATTAACTGAATCATCCCTAGAACCATCTTTCTCCATACATTACAGGGACAGCTACAACCCCAATTAAGACACTGTAATTCAATGTCAGCATTCATTTGGGATAGACTTTTGCCCATTTAACAGTGGGTGTTGTTTTGTGGCTACCATGTTGTGGTGGAATTTGTTACAGGCAATGCAGGAGCCAGCAGATTATTTCCAGAGTTCTGCCTTTTCTGCAGGCTGTTTCCTCTTTGGAGTTCTCTGCCATTGTGGGATCTACAGTTCCAGAAATAGCCACTAGGATAGAGGGCATCTATTTCTAAGTAATTTCTTACTGTTTAAAAATATAACACGAGGGGGAAGTCTAATTATGTGACACAGAAGATAGTCACAGAGCTTAAAATCAGTGATATGATCTACAAGATTACAACGTTTTATTAAGACTTCCTTAAGAATTTTGAAAGGATATTTTACAATTGTTGTTGATGCACTGTCAATAGACAAAAGCTATTGAAGTCTTGGATAGAAGGTAATGAAATAGGGGCTCAAAAGAAGACAATACTTCTTTTATACCTCTAGGTCTCTCCAGAGAAGAATTGAGGTGCCTTTTGAATTTCTGCTGGAATGACTTGCAGATAGAAAAGGGTTGTGTGGCAGCAGAAGCGGCTCCAGTTTCTCAGTAGACCCAGAAAGTCTTGCCCAAATGTATGATGGCTGTGCATTGACAGAGTCCTGCTGGCTTGTGCATGCAAAAGAAAAGAAGGTCATCAGGAGTAGCCAGCATGGATTCACCGTGAGGAAATCATGCTTTACCTATGTGATAGCCTTCTATGATGACATGGCAGGATGGATTGATGAGGGGACAGCACTGGAATTTGCCTACCTTGACTTTTGCAAGGCTTTTGACACTGTCTCCCATAATGTCCGTGTAGGTAAAACAGGAGATGTGGGGTGTGAGGACGGTGAGGTGGATCAAGAACTGGCAGAGCTCAGAGGGTCATGATCAGTGGAGTAGAATCCAGCTGGAGGCCTGCAGTCTGTGGCATTCCCCAGGCATCAATAATGGCTCCAGTGTTATTTAACTAGCATATCAGTGAGCTGGATGAAGGGATAGAATGTACCCTCAGCAAGTTTGCTGACAATATGAAACTGGGGCCGTGGCTGATACTCCTGATGGCTACGCTGCCATGCAGCACGACCTCTCAACTGAGAACTGGGCACAGACAAACCTAATGGGGTTCAACTAGATCTAGTGCAGGGTCCAGCACCTGGGGAGGAATAACCCCAAGTAGCAGCACAGGCTGTGAGCTGACCTTCTACAGAGCAGCTCTGCAGAAACCTGGGAGTATCAGGGAATGACAGGTTGACATGAGCTGGCAGTGCCGTTGCAACCAGGAGGCCAATGACATCTTGGGGGACATTGGGAGGAGTGTGGCCAGCAGGTCGAGAGAGTTGATCCTGCTCTTGGCCCTACTGAGGCCATATCTGGAGTACTGTGCTCAATTCTGGTCTCGTCAGTACAAGAAAGACAAGGAGCTACTAGAGAGAGTCCAGCAAGGGGTCAAAAAGATGATGAGGGGTCTGGAGCACCTCTCTTATAGGGAGAGAACGTGGGAGCTGGGCCTGTTCAGTGTAGAGAAGAGAAAACTGAGGGTCTCCTTAATGTGTATAAATGTCTCAAAATCAGGTGTCAAGAAAAAAGTTTCTTACTGGGCTCTTTTCAGTGGTACAGGACAAGGAGAAATCATTCAAAAAAAAAAGGGGTAGGTGGAACTAAGGTGAGAGGTAGCAATTGAACCGTGAGGGAAACCAGGATTCTGGTTTTGAGCTGTCTCCTAAGTTGTCTTTCATTTAATTGCAAGCTTTCCTAAGGCACTGGGCAGGAGCAGAAATTTCTTATTTACTCCCAACCAGCAGTTTTCTATTTTGATAATGTGTGATTGCATGTGATTCCCTCTTCACAGCCCCTCTACAATGAAATGTCCTTGCTGGAGACCAGGGTTTCTAAATGCTGATGTTTCTAAAAGGGAAGCAGTGTCAGGAGGGCCAAATGCATCTTGAGAAGCCAAGAGATTCCTCTGCATCTCTGTGGAGTGGCCAAGAGTCAGAAGTTACTGACATTATTGCCAGTAATGGTATTTCTGTATTTTTATGTTCAAACAAGAACTGTTCACTTCAATACAGGGTTTATGAGATATTATAATTTAATTTCTACAGAGCTTTGATTGCTAACAACAAGGTGTGAAGTGATAAAACAGTATTTTTTATATTTTTCCAAGAAGTGTAGGTTTATACTTGAAACTGATTAAAAAACCCCAAATACTGAAGAGGTGCATTTCAATAAAAACCTCTTAAAGTTCTTGAAAAGAGAGAGCCGCTTGCCTGCATGCACAATGCAGTGAGAGGTGTGGGATCAGAGAGCGTGCCTTATAGACAAGAGGAACCCCTGGGAAATGGAGGGACTAAGACAAAATCATAGAATCATATAGTCCCAGTCTGGAAGGGAATCTTAACGATCACCTGGTCCAAACATTCGCAGTAAAAGCATGGTCTAGACAAAATGGCCCAGAACCCTGTCCAGAGAAATCCAGTGTGAAAGAATCCAACTCTTCACTAAGATTATTTCAATGGCTGATCATTCTCATCGTGAAATTTTTCCTCTTGTGTCTGGTTAGAATCTCCCCTGGAGTAACCTGTACACATTACCCCATGTCTTTTCCATGTGACTTCTTGTAAAAAGGGAGTTTCTGCTTTTTTTTTTTTCTTTTTAAAGGCACCCTTTATATGCTAGAACAGAGCGATAAGATCTCCTTTAAGTCTTCCTTTCTCAAGACTGAAGAAAACCAGTTTTCTCAGCCTTTCCTCACATGGGAGACTTTTCAATCCTATGATCATCTTTGTGACCCTTCTCTGGACCCTCTCCAACCAGTCCACATCTCATTTGTGGGCCAAAACTGAACTCAGTATTCCAAGTGTGGCCTAACAAGTGGTGAGTAGAGTGGGATAATGGCTCCTTTATCTCTGCGGGTGCAGCCCCTATTGATCCAACCCAGCATCCTGTTGGCTTTCTTTGCTGCAGAGTCACACTCTTTCACTAACACGTAACTTCTTGTCCACCAGAAAACCCAGGTTTCTTTCCACAAACATCTTCCCTGCTGAGTAGGTCCCAGACTGTGCTGCACTCCTTGATTAAGTTTTCACAGGTGCAAGACCTTACACTTGTCCTTGTTGACTTTCCTAAGGTTCTTGTTAACCCACTCTTCCAGCCTATGCAAGACTTTCTTCAGGGTGGCTCTCCATTCTGAAGTGTTCATGTCCCACTCAGTTGAATATAATCAGCAAACTTTGTCAGGGTACACTTGACCCCATCATCCAGATCACTTATGAAAATGCTAAGCAGTTTTGGACCCATTGTTGACCCCTGGAGGACCCCACTTGTGACAGGCTGTCAGTTTGGGAGCTATTTGCTGCCACCCTTTGCGAGCAGCCTGTCAGTACCCCACCCATCACACGGACCACTTGTCCAGACCACAACACATCCGCTTCTCTAGGAGGTGGCAAGCCATGCCAAAAGCCTTAAAGAAATTCAGGTAGACATTGCCCACCCTTCATCAACTGAGCAGTTTACTTTGTCATAGAAGGTAATCAGGTGTGTCAAGAATGATTTGCCTTTGGTGAATCAAAACAAGGAATAAAGATTCAGACGGTGGCTGATACTGCATGGGTTCATTTTGTCACTGTCATGGTTTAGGAGTGATATCCCCCAATTTAGTGTCCCCACTGAAACAGTCCAAACCACACACTGTTTGCTCACTGCCCCCTCGCCCTCTGTTTCCCCCTGTGGTGGGATGGAAAGGGGAATTGGAGGCACAAAAGGCAAAGATCACGGGCTGACAGAAGAACAATTTACTGGAAAGAGCAGTAAGAATTTTAAAAATGAACAATAACAGCAACAATACTAATAATAGACTGTAAAAGAAACAAACTGTGCACAAGTGCTCACCCCCAAAAAGACTCATCTGCTCCCTCTGCCACTCTACCAGATCTGGGACAGACCCCTTCCCTCATCCTTTGAAAATGACATCAGGTGAGATAGAATAACCTCTGAGTCCCAGCCATGCACCCTCCCGGGTACTGCAAAAAATTAACAGTGTCCTGGCCAGAACCAGGACAGTCACTCTCCCTGCAATCCTAAAACTGCAGCAGTGTGAGTGAAAGAACTGCTTCAAGGCAAGGTCCCTTTTGAAAGACTGTGACACTTAACTTCCTAAGCATCCTCATTGCATAGCTCATTGCACAGGCTAGGAGGACTTGGCTAATAAGCATTATAACTTGTGTTGATGGAAAATGGTTTAGAATCACAAGTGTGGTAAATCTTGACAGTATTAATTGAAATCTGCTGTGTTTCTCCCAAGTATTGTAAAGCTCTCTCACTTTCTAAAAGAGCTCATGAAGTTGCACGCACAAGAACTGACAAGCGATAGCAGTGGCTGTGATTACAGAGGGCTTTGTAGTTACTTGAGGTTACAGAAAAGTGTGCTTTTTTCACCTGGATTGTAATTTTGTGTAATATCCTGTAGCATACAATGCAGAAAAACCTCACCAAAATTTATAATCTTACAGAGCAAACTAAATCTGCACTGTCAAAAAAACAAAAAACAAAACAAAAAAAACCACATCCCTAAGTAAATGCTCTGTTTTCACTGTTCTCATTTTGTGTACGGAAGGAGCTGGAGACCATGTAGGCTGTATCCTAATGCTGCCCATGTTGCAGTGAAAGGAGGCCCACTTTAGATAAACACTGAATCCAATTTCAGTCAGCCCTATATCTCTCAGCTGCAATTTATTTTTCTTTAAATATGCAGAATGAGACTCAGCTTTTCATTTTTCAAGAGATGAACAACTGGAGCACTACGACACATTTATATAATGCTTAATTTCAGAAGCGAGGAAATTAGACAAATGGATATATTGAGCCCAGAATTTAGATCAGGGTTCAGCTTCTGAGCTTAATGTGGTATATTAGCCTTTTAAATGATGTTCCTTTTTTGATGTAGTCTCTATCACCATGGCACTCCCTTCCCATTGATGTTCTTCATTGTGTATCTGTTACAAGTTCTCACCGAGTTGTGGGGGAGGGTGAAGCTAATTAGATTGTTGTTGGTGATAATAAAACATACCCATTGCAACTTTTTCCTGCGTGTCTGGGAAAAAGTAGCTTGTTAGCTTAGCTTCCTTTCCTCATGGAAAAACTCCCAAAAAGTACATCTTAAATGCAGGAATTCATACTGGGCTGAAGAAGAGAAGGAATGGGAAACCTACAGCTCCATGTTACCAGCCCTCCACTGAGGTGTGGTAAGAAGTATTAGAGAGTATTCTGGGACATTAAACAGGTTTTATATGGTTGCACAGTGCTGAAACTTGTGCATACTGCAGCATATAAAGGTTTTTTGCAATTTCTCCATCAGCTTCTAAAGATGGCACTTTTCTCCCAGATTGTGTGTGTGTGTGTGTGTGTGTGTGTGTGTGTGTGTGTGTGGTGTGTGGTGTGTGTACAGAAGAAACATTTCATTTTGGTATTTGCCAAAATGAATAGAATATTTAGAATATAATGCTTTTCTTCAAGTTCGATATGATTCTTCCTTCAGGCTGAGGTGTTTTTTTTTTTCCTTTCTTTAACTAAGCAGACATTTTTATTCACATTTCCAATTTGAATCAAACAAGTTGAAAACAGATATTCTTGGGTTCAGGCAGTGAGCTAAATACTGTGTGACTACTATGCCATCAGTCTTTTTTAATGCTGGTTATTTTCTGACTGTACACAAATGGCTTTCTCCCAGGTCTACTGTGTCTTTACAAGAAGTCTAGAACTGCTCTCAGTTACGATGACAGTTACCAGACAAAAGTCTAAGGAAAGACCATAAGCAGGTAGTTAACTTCAAACTGAGAAGCAGACACCCTCAGAGGAGAGCAGACATCCACATCAGCTATTTTGGGTCCATAACTGAGGTGGAATTTGGAACTATTGCTTTTAGAACTTAAGTTCCTTTATGGGTGAAAATTAGTGGAGAGTCTTTAGAGCCTTTAGTCTGCTGCAGAATCAGAGCTCTGTGATCAGGAAGATGTAAAGCACCCTTTGCTAGAGGTGTTTTGTCCTTGCAGTACATTATAATAATTAAATTTAGATACTTTTGCAGTCTTTTATGAATTGAAAAATTCAAAATTGTTGAGTTTATAAAAGTTCATTTGATATAAAACAAAAACTATCTACTCCAAGAAATTTTTGTTTCTTCATCAGCTGTCCTTTCGTGAGAGTTTCTCCTATTAACTAATGTTTGCAGTGTGCTTTGAAGATGAAAGCATTCGGTGCTTCATGCTATTACTACTAATACAGAGCATGTTGTAGGTATGTGGAATGGAGTTTTTCATGGAAAGTAGTTATTTCACATACACTGAAACAACTTGGTGCATGTTTATCCCTAGTGTGCATTGAATGAGGGCAGTAGAAATTTATCAGAATAGAAACTGCTCCTTTGTGGTTTTATCTGTAACACATATTACATAAAATCAAGTTTAGGTCACACTAGAATCTGTTTCTGAAAAAAAAACAACAACTTATCTGCAAAATCACTGAAACAGTCTAGGAGTCAGTTTTCAATGTCACCCATATCCCCCCAAGTGCTTTCCTCATTCAAAAGCTTACCATTAAAAAACATCTCCTTTATTTTCAATTTGTTGCATCAGAGGAAATGTTTGAAAGCTGTCATTTCCCACAGAAAGGCACAACAACATTGACTTTCAAAGAGCATGAGTCATTTATAAAAGTGGGGCTTAGTCCTGTAAGTTACTCAAATGCTCTTCAAGATTGGGTCCTTTCCAGTAATATGAAATAGTTGTGCACCTTTGGATATCATAATGAAAGCTTCATGCATCACTACCCAGTAGTTTACTTGAAGAGTAAGCCGATGAGATCTAGTCATGGAGCCTCTGAGGTAGCATATTTAAGAAGGAAAAAAGAGTTATTGAGCAGTTGTAATTGTGCTCAGAGAAGAGCAGAGTGAGAATATGTGAGAAGAACAGCCCTGCAGACACCAAGGTCAGTGGAGAAGGAGGGGCAGGAGGTGCTCCGGGTGCGGGAGCTGAGGTTCCTCTGCAGTCCACAGTGCAGACCATGGTGAGACAGCTCTCCCCCTGCAGCCCACGGAGGACCATGGGAATGAGGAGATCTACCTGCAGCCCATGGAGGAGACCCATTTCAAAGGAGATGGATGCCCAAATGAAGGCTGTGACCCCATGGAAAGCTCCTGACAGGGACTTGTGGACCCATGGAGAGATGAGCCCATGTTGGAGCAGGTTTCCCAGTGGAATTGGTGACCCTCTGGGGAGTCCATGCTGGAGCAGGCTGTTCCTGTGGAAAGAAACCCACATGAGAGCAGTTTGTAGCCCATGGGAAGGACTCATGCTGGAGACGTTCATGGAGAACTGACTCCCTTGGGACAGATCCCAACTGGACCAGAGGAACGACTCTTGTCCCTGAGCAGAGGCAGGAACAACATGCGATGAACTGACCATTCCCCATCTTCCTGCATCATTGAGGGGGAAGAGGTAGAGCCCAAGAAGTGTTTTTCAGATTTGTTTTATTTATTCTTATCATCCTGCTCTGATTTTGACTGGCAATGAATTCATTAATTTCCCCAAGCTGAGCCTGTTTTCCCAGTGACGGTAGTCAATGAGTGATTTCTCCCTGTCCTTATCTCCACTCTTAAACCTTTCACTGTATTTCCTCTCCTCTGTCCAGTTGCAGAGTTGGGGTGATAGAGCAGCTTTGGTGGGTACCTAGCATCCAGCCAGGATCAACACACCACACCGGTGTAAAATAGTCCAGAAGTTACTCTCTGGTACTATGCCAGCAAATATGAAAAGAATTATTCACATTTAAAACAAATCCTTTAAAATATTTAGGCTCAAAGTAGAATTAGAACCTTTGACACAAGTGAAATGAAGACATTGAAACAAGTTTACACAGAGTTTGCATAGGCAGTGAATTGGGTGCAGAATTTTGGAAAATATGGAGGTGATAGTTATAGGGAGGGATGCAATCTAATTATGAAAAGAATTGTCCAATTTGGAACAACAGTTTTACAGTTACTGAATTCATGGTAATTAAATCATAGCCCTTCTTCCTTAGGCTTTAAAGATTGGCAGTGCAGTTCTTGTAATCCTCTTCTGATCTTCTCAGGGCATCAGGACTGTGGTTTATTGACATGTAATTAGATCAGGATGTCACTACATCAATGTCAGTGTAAACATCACTAAGTAAGTAGCTGATCCTTACAAGATCAGCAACCTAATCTCCTCTGGGATGCCAACAGTCTTTGTTAACACTTAGGCTTAGGATTGTATCTGTTCTTTTAATGCCAGGCTCCCAACAACCCTGGGAGCTTTGACATCCCAAGTCAACCAGCATCTGAAGTTCAACTAGTCATACTGATGTTCTGGCAATTGCAATACCTAGTCTGCTAACAGATTTTATTGCTTACACAACAAACAAATAATGAAATCTCACTATTCGCAGGACAGGTGGGGGACATGGCTGGACTATGAAGTTTATTATTTTAAGCTGAGCGTGTGTTACCTACTGTATAGGTAGCTAAAATTGCTGGCTTTTAGAAAAACTTGTGTAGTAGCTTATTTTTTTACAGGCCCTATTCACAGCTTTAAAAATTTGCAATTGTAATTGAAAGAAATCTTATAAAATTATATGTGAAAAGATTAATCATAAATTGTACTTTAAATTGCCAGCAGTACAATCAAAGAAAATTGTTTCATGGAATGGAGGTTTGAAATAAAAATTACTCTTCAAAACCTTTTTTTTAATGGAGAAAAATAACCATAAATTTATGTTATTTTGAGGACACAGAAAAGAGATCTTAATTTGGATCACTTTGGTTTATCTGTTCTGTCTACAAACTGTAAATGTAGTTCTATGGTCATAAGATTGTCAGCCTTCCTTAAACTGAGAATAACAATATATTTCAATGGACTCATGTACAGTTAATGTCCATGGAAATAGTCTGGGTTTTCTTACATAGCTTTCAAATGTGCTTCGGAAATACAGTGTAGACCATTGGGCTTCATCAGCACAGTTTGAAAAGCACAAGTTGTGTTCCATATTTGAGCAAAATTTTCATTGGCTCTAATCAAAATTAAGATGTCAAGTTTTTACTATAGATTTTTCTAAAAGATTAAAATGCAGCTGTGAAACAAAGGAAAAAAAGGTGTTGATGTTGATGCCAAAAACCCGGCCTATTTGTTAGCCACCACGGGTGTATTTTTCAGGTTTATAGGAGGAGTATTTGGGGGGGTGGGGAGAATGTATTTTGTCAAACATTTTGATTATATGACATTCACCACTGTAAATATGTGTAGGCGTTTAGATGCAATTATGTAAAATGAGGAGGAGTTTAAGCATCTAAACAGCAGTGATTACAAATATCAGTGTGCTGAGCTGATATCCATTTTAGATCGGCTATAGAAATATGAGTTCATTTTTTAGGTGATTACCAGAAAAGTTAACAAATGGATACTTCCAAAACTTTAGGAATATTTAAGGTTATAAATAACCCAAAAGCTATCAGTAGAATTCAGAACCTAAAAAAGTTTTAGCACTTGCCTCTGGATTTATTTGTTATCTGAGTATCTGGTAGTTTGCGAGCAATGAATGTGAGTGGGCCCTATTATGTCATTTCTCTAAGCTAGTGCACACCTTTAAAACAGCACGGGGGAAAAAAAAATAAAATTTTTTAAAAAAAGAAAAAAAAAAAAAAAAAAAAAGCTTTTGTGTGGGGATGTATGTCCCTGTGGGGAACTGCTGCGCTGAGAATCACGAGTCTACTGCTATTATGCCTGCAGGGTTGAAGCTGGACAGCTGCTCTTTGTGTCCTTTGTGCTCGAGGGCTTGGACTTTTCATGGATCTGTTTGCTCTGACCTGCATACATATCAGAAAAACTTGTGGAAAGGAGAAACCTAGAATATATCCAGAGGATGTGCATGGTAGAACATTCATTGATGAAGCCAGTCAAAATTCATGCATATGACTATTTTAAAACTCTTTTTCCTGGGGATTGGCAGATTTAATAGAATAAAAAAATATTTCCCACTTTTGAAACTACACATCTGAAATAAAATGAATATTAATTTGTTTTAAGCTAAAAAGCTGTTTGCATTTTAGAGCTGTTGTCACTGGAAACTGGGGGAGGGGGGAAGCCTGAATACCAAGTTAGAAGTAATTGCCTTTTCCTGCCCTTGGTCTCAGTCAGCTTGAACCTTTCTTACAAGCAGAGATTTAGGGAAGTTGTGAATGGTCTTGCTGCAAAGGGAAATGTTTATATTTGGTAACACCTATGAGGATATACTGGAATGTAGAAAGTTGGGGCCTCCTCCTAAAAGAGGAATTCCTGGATAATTTATTCATGCTTGCTCTCTGCACCTGAATAATTGCCATATAAGCAGACCAGTAATCATGTTAAAACACAGGTTGATAGGCAAAGAAAACCCTTTTCAAACATGCAAAGAACATGCCTTTCAAGAATGACTTGATTTTTATCCAACTTTAGAAATTATATATTGACAGGAGACAAATGCACTGTTGAACATCTGACTGTACATTAAAAAAACCCGTTTCCTTTCGCAGGTAACAGATGGATGGGATCTTTCAGAGAGAGAGCTTATTGTATTGAAGGTTAGGCAGAGGTTTGGGTCATTTTGTGTAACAAAGTAAAGGTTTTCATGGTTTCCACAGTTGTTAATCCTTTAAACATTACTTCATAAAACAAAAATTAGGTTCATTAAAAATTATCCACTTTTTTCTGCTTTTGAAATGAGCACAGTACTGCAAACGCATCAGTCCCTCTTCTGTCTGTCTAAGTAAACCAGCTTATGTGAATAAGGCAAACTGAACAAGACCTCTTCCAAAAACACTCCACCAATCGAAGCTGGAAAGGTCAAATTGTTTGAAAATGACTAATGATTAGTTTATAATTCCTTTACACACAGGTTCCGTAACAATGGAATTAATCTTTAGAGGAAAAACATTAGAAGGTAGTTTACTCCCAAGGGAGACATGCTGGGGTTTTGTACTAATAGTTATGATGAGCACTCATCAGGACAGACAGCAAAACCCCAGGATGTCTCATTGTTTAATCAGTTCGGGTAATATCAAGTTGATTAATCAGCTGCGCTTCCTTCTGAGAGAAGCTGCTCTGCTTGCAGCAGTGGCAGCGTCCCACTCTGCCCAGCTCGGAGCGCAGCGAGCTCTCGGGAGCTCCAGTCTCTGACTCTGGGCAGAAGGAGCAATGTTTCACTAATCTTTTTCTTATTTTCCTTCTTATTGAGGTTTGGAGGAGTTTTTCCGTGCATTTTGGGGATTTGGGGTGTGTTTCTTTTGAACAGGAAAATGCTTTGAAATGAAATCCTGGAAGCATTTTTTCTATGTGTTGTGACTAATTCTAGGATCTTGAATATGGCTTCGGTGATTTCGTTAAAGACACACCTTGAGTACCTTGAGGAGAGGATTTCACTGCTTGAGTGGAATCTGTCTTAGCTTCTCTAGTAAAGATTTTTTTTTTTTTTTGAGCTCTACTAGACGTGTGAGGGAAAATGAAGAAAGGACATGCCAGCCTTCTGCATTTCCCATCCACAGCACACGCCAATCCTGCTGAGCAAACACAGGGCAGTTTTGGTGCATACCAAACCAGGGGATGTGCTCCTTTCACTCATGGATGATAATCACAGCAGATTCCCCTCCCCATGGCTTTCCTCCTCTCTGTAGGTGAACCTTGTTGGCTATTACCTTGTTGGTTGGGTGCCAACACACAAACAAACAATGCACTGTTCTTAGATTTCTGTGCTTTTGCATTATGGTGTATCTAAGGATAGGCATATATAATTGAGAGGTAGGTGCATAGGCTGCCATTTGGATAAATCATTGCATGTGTGAAATCCTGTTCCCAAACTGCACTCCAGGGGCTAAACTCAGTGCAAAGCAAAGGTATTCTACTAAATGTATTTTTAAGCATTACAGGAGTTGTGCTTCAGTCATAAGAAAAGTGGTACACGAGTATCCTTTGAAGTCTGTACAGTTCAGGAATGCATAGTTAGACATGGAGATAAAACATGATGGGATGTTACAAATTCCTACATAGTACAACTATTTTTGAGTCAAAATCCTGAGCTTCATACAGTGGAATGAGCCCGAAACTGTAAAGAAATACAATTCGAGTTTTAATTTTCAGTAAGCTAAATTCAATAACATACAAGAAGATATGCTGTGTGTACATATAGTTGGAGTGCTGCAGTAGATCAAAACAATGCTTCTTTAAAGTGAAAACTATTTAAAATTATTTTATCAATTTTGAGTTATACTATTTGTTCTGAAAGCCTGAAAATGCTCATTTATCCATTTTCCAAACACAAAAGAGAATTATGAAATGGCAATAATGACCAGTGAGATTTTATAAAGCCATTTACTATTACTACCCAATAATGCACTCTAATGTCTAAAGTGTCCTTTCATGACAGCTTCGAAGCAGATCACTGGTGCTTGCTAGCATTTAAGTGCTTCCCTTTTAAAATAAGTTATTGTACATTTTACATGGCTGTACTAGGACATCATGCTTTCTTTTTGTTCTGTATGAGGTGAAGGGTTTAAGGAAAGGGCAAAAAAGCAATATAAGTAGTGCCATATATGATATTTGTTTTTGGAGTTCTTCGAAAGGGTGAATTTGAGAATATGTGGACTATAAATGGAATTTTGTGTAGTCTAAAGAAAAAGAATCTTATATTATTGGATATTATCATCCTCTGTCCTCTCCATTTGCCTGTCTCTATGTGTGTCTTCTTTTGTCTAATTGCACAATAATCATAAAGCGATAATGTTTGCAACTTGCAATTCTTATAAAATTGTGACTAAAAGAACAAATGCATGTGCATTAGTATGTGCTATTATCCCATTAGGAATGGAAAGAGAAACATATCTTTGAATTTCAAAGACCTTCAACTTCAGTGCATTAAATTGGAATCAGTCATTTAATGGACAGAGATGAGAGAAAAAAGGTATCTCTTTTTTTAATGTCTTCTCATATTTTTTTTCATTTAAAAATTACTGAAATAGAATACTGTGAGAAAATTCAAGAGTTTAAGAACACCTGCAGGTGTAACTTGAAAGTATCAGTTGCTACAGAGGTAGAATTTCCACAGATTTCAGGTTGTGGCTCCTTGTTAAATTTCTGATAAATATATCTAGTTTAGCTAGCTACTTCAAGACCTGATATACATAAAGACCATTTAATTCTTTTAATTAAAAAAAAGAATTCATTTGCTTAGTGCACTTGTTTCAGCTGATTAAGATGTACTGAAGGCACAGTGGTCAGAACTTATGGGTAGATGGGGAAATTGCACTTTTTCCGGGGTTACTTTGGATCAATTTTCTCTTTTTTTTTTTTTTTTTTTGCTTTTTTAAATCAACTGATGCTGTAGTCAGATATTTGATTGCTACCTTCTGTCAGGTTTTCATAGATAAGCTTTAAGTGTGTAGTCATTTCTGGTGAAAAAGGAAAAAAAGATAACATCAGATGCCAGCCTAATATTTTCCAGTTTAACCTGCCAGAGGACATCTAATCTGAATATTTTACTTCAGATACATCTCTAAAATAATCCTACACCTTACTTTCTATTGAGAAACAAATATTAGGCCCTGTTTTTGAAAGCACACTGTATGAACTGGTAGGGAACAACTGCATATTATTCAGATATTCTTAAAAATACACTTTTAGAATAACATATTTGCACTCATAATGAGGGGATGTCCTACACAGAAAGCTTGCCCCGTGGACTGGCAGTATGTGTAAAGTAAGATGAATGCAAAAAAGGAGTGATGATGCAGAGAGCTGTTATTTTTTTCTGTCTCATAAGCAATATGCACATCCCCTACACAGGAAAATTCATAAAGAAAAAATGCCACTGATTGAGCTGCACAAATCATGAATAGCTGATTCATAACAAGTTCTCTCTGTGCTTTAGAAGGATTTGCTATAAACATTTTACTTACCCTCTATATAGAAGGAGACAACCTTAAAGGTATGGTGCAAAGGCCATTCGGGTTGATGGATGCCTCTGCACTGCCTTCAGCAGGCTTTCAGCCAGGCCACCCTGCAAGGCTTGTGGTGCCTCCAGTGTTCAAGAGGCCAACATTTTTTCAGAAATGCATTTCCATTGAAAACTTCAATTTTGAAGAGTCATTACTCGTCTGGTTTAACTCAGATGGAGCAAGCCTTGCTAGCTGTGGTTTTAACATAGTTGCAATTTTAAGGGTATTTTTAGGTCAGTTTCTGGGAACTGAGAAGACATACAGCAATGCAAAAGGGAGGCAGGTAATGTACAATTGAAAGCCAGCAAATGGGTATGTCTTCCCTTTGTCTTAATGTTTATCATAAGCTCTATGTTTATAGAACCCTCTTAGGACATTGATGTTACATAAGGCTAGTTCTGGTGTTTTCAAACTTTTAAACTGCAGGTTTCTATTCCTGGTCTGAAGTCAGATTTTTGAGATTTATTGATTAAATTTTGAAGATTGTCTTGCTGTCTGTACTATCTGAGCTATGTGAAAGAAAACATAGGTTAGGAATATTGAATATGTACTGGAAAGACTGACCAGGGACATTCAATCAGCATGGAGGTAAAAATGGAAAAAGCTGCAAATCCCTGAATATTTTTTACACTTATTAAAAGACAGCTCCTTTATTACAGTGTACAGACATGTTTATACTTTTGGTTCCTAATAGGGCGAACCCAGGATAAGGTCAATCAGAAATTTTGCACCTCTGAGGAACACTGTTCTTGTACGGACTAGAGTCAGAGTCCAGAAGGAGAATTCTGGGAATATGAAATAGTTTTAGGAAAGATTTTAGGTTAGCCTGAGGAAGTCTGTCCCTGTACTTCCCCAAACTGGACTTGGTACTCAAGAGTAGGTGGGTGTGTTGTTGGAAAGGGCTGGGTTTGCTCACTATCATCTGATAAATCATCCCACAAATAAAGGTACTAAAACCAACTATGAAAAAATACTAGCTTTTTCTTTTGTGATTTGACATATTTTGTCTGATTAAGGGAAATATGAGTTAAATTTTAAACTCTTCTTTGCATTTAGGACTATGTTCTTGCCTATTTTTTTTTATTAAGCTGAGATAGTCAGGTAATCACTTCAGTTCTGAGCTTAAGAGAGAAAACAACACTAAATATCACAAGACGCAGAATGACATCCTGAAAGTGGGTAGCCTTGCAACTTACATGGATTCTTGTGGCTGCAGGGCCAAGAGCTGGACTTTGATGATGGTTGTGGGTCCTTTCCAACCCAGAATACTCTGTGATTCTGTGATCATACATCTCTCATTGAAGGACATATATTACACAATTTTCTATAAACACCATTACCTTTCCTAAAGTTTTCTGTTGCTGCTGTTGTCAATTTTTGGCTTTTAGATAACTTCCTGCTGTACTATCTTGCCTTTGAAGGACAGGGTGGAGAGCTGCCCTCATATAAATCATACATGGCTGAATTGACTCCATAATTCACTTGGGGAAGCTGTGTACCTAAAATGCAGAACTGGGATAATCTTTCCCCTTTGTTGGAGAGGACTTAGCAACGTGTGTAATGTAGAAGGGAGACAACTCTTCTTTCCTTTGCTTCCTGTTTTTGGTCTTATCCTGCCCAGTTACCCCCCAGACATACTGCTTTCTAGATCCACTGGCAGCTAGCCCTGAAGGTTGCTGTTAAATGTGACAGGCATTAGTCAGGTTGATGGTAAAAAGTACAAGTAGGTCCAAGCAGCTCCAATCCCAAGCTGCAAATGAAACATGTTGGGACAGTCCTCTGGCAGGGAGGACAAGAGCTGCAGAGCTACCCATGTTTGTGGCTTTAGGCCTGGATCAGGGTGGCCATGTGCAAACCAGTGCCTGCAACTGGTGCTGGGCTCAAGAGGGCACTGGGACCTCAGACTGCAGAACCCAGGCACGGCTGGAAGCAATGCAGATGGAAAGCATGGGCTGATGCCATGTGAGAAACTTGTCGCATTGCCTAGCAGCGCAGAGAGCTGAGCTCCATTGCCCATTCGCCAGTATGGGGGCAGGCTGTGCATCAGCCTAATCAGGCTAATTGCTCCTGTCTTGTGAGGCACATCTCCTCACTGCTTCCCTCAGACCACCTAGCAGACCTGCAGAAAAGAAGTTATGAGAGAAGTGGCGTGCACCTTTCTCTGCCTCTGAGGGCAGTATGCTGCACATGTCCTGCCCCGGGCCTAATGAGGATGCTGGCTATTTCAGCTCTCTTAGTCTGGATACTAGGTTTGCTTTTAAAGTATTTATTTTATTATTTGTGCATATCATTAATATATGTGCATCGATTTGAGGAATGGATTTAACAATAGGGAAGGGAAAGGGAAACATTCCTTTAAGGCAGAGGTACATTTGATGGGCTTGGTGTGTCAGGCCAGAGAAGTGTGCACTTACTGCAGGGTCTATGGTGCTCCGGGCACGCTCCTGCCTGACAAGAGCGTCTTTTAAAAATGCAAATGCTTTGGGTTTAGGATGGCACATAAACTGGGAAAAGGGGATTCATGCAAGGCATTTGCAAGGAAGCAGAAAGGCAAAGTAAGTGTCCCATATAGTGCATGTCAGGGAAGGAAGACAGTTCCCCTTAAACTTGTCATGCATTTCTGTGGGCACATTTCACATACGCTGAGAAGGGTGTCCTTGTTTAAATGGCAAGAGGAATCCTTACAGCACAGGACTGTGAGTGAGTCAGCACCCAGGGTAGAAGACCCATAGTGTATTGGATGAATCTTAATAATATCTGGATTTGAGCATCTTGATTCCTGATTTTTGAGAATTCCCGCAAAGGTCAAATGGAAAATAAAGCTAAGGACTGGTAGATATTGTAATTGGAATGAGAAATAATTTTCTTTATAGGAAGTAGTGATTGGTATTAGCAGACATGGCACTAATCTGTGTGTTTATGTATCTGTGTGAATGCACAAATGCACACATATGAGTGTATCAGTATATGTAGATATTTAAGTGTATGTAAATGTCAGTGCATATATACATAGTTGAATAGAGAGAGAAATTAGTATAGATAAGTCATATATTATATGTGTGTGTGCTTGGATTTTTCAAGAGAACAGAAATTACATGATACAGTTCGGGTATTCAGCTATGTAGCTCAACTGGATAAACATCCAAAGAGCTGGTAAAAATATCATATAACAACGGATAGCCATAAAATGCTGATTAACAACCTAATTTACATGAATTAAAGCTGAATAACTAGCACGCTGGTATTTTTCATCACAAATTTTACAAAAGTCCTGTAAAGTTGCAAATTGCAGTGAAGCCTGTTTATGTGTTGTATCAATTTATATTGGAAATAAAAAGACAGGTTTAGGACAACCAGCTTCCAAGCAGATCACAGAATGATTATGTGTCAAAAAGCATAGTCAGTAATGATTTAGCAAAAAAGCTAGTAAAACATAATTAAAGATGAAAAAATATTAAAGACCACTCTGAATTTACTGAAGTGATTGTGAACTATTGGCCTTTGACATATCACCATCCTTACTTTATAAATTTCCCTCAACTATAAGATTATCTTTTTATCAACATGTTTCCTAAGATCTCCAGGATTTGTGATGATAAATAGCCTGCATTTCCAACCAGCCTGATAATAATTGCAAAGAAAATCTCAAGCCTGAATGCTGATTTTGTATCTGATATCATAAATTATACAATATATCTGAGAATAATTTTGGTACTTCATCTCTACACTAACTTCACAACTCTCCATATTAGTGGCATTTTTTAGAACATTCCCTCTGAAAAATTTACATTTATTCTGAGAAAATGTACCACATTTGTTATATTATGCACAGTATTCCCCTTCAGCTCTCTAAATCATGTCTGGAAGTCATATCTTTAGTAGAAATGCCTTTCTGCATGATGCACAAAACTGCATCAATTTGTGCTTGGTATATTCAATGGGAATGAAACCATATTCTTGGTTTTCTTGAATAATTTTACTGTTTTCTGGATCTTGGACTTTCAGAGGCGAAGTGTTTTATTGTCCCCATATGGTAGAATAATGAAAGATATAATCATTAGGCTAGATTCTGTAAAACCACAGAAAAAATACCCTCTTTTTGCATTGTGGAACAAAAAGCTTAAAAAGTTTATTTTGTGAATGGAAATGTTACACTTGCATTTGTTTTTAAGAATTGTGACAGGATTGGACTTCAAGCTTGCATCATGATCATGACTCTGCATTTCAGTGCTTCCCAAAGAGTTTTATTTCCTTTTACATTTTCTGGATTTTCAGTATTAATTTTCATTAGTATATGTGTATGACCTTTCCTCCCTTTGTTACAAGTTAGTATTAGCTACTGAATAGGTTTTGCTTTTTTCTGGGATGGTGGAGACAGAAAAATATGTAGTAACTTTCCAAGTTTCCTTGCTTTACACCCAAGAAGTCAATATAAGCCAGCACTTAGCATCATCAGAAGCAATCAGCTGAGGTAGTGCTTCTACTCTGCCCTAGAGGAAAAAAAAAAGGTGGAACAACAAGCAGAAAAACCCTCCTCTATTTTGTCAATAACAAGCCATACTTGGCCTTCTTGAAAAAGAAGCTATGGTTTCAAATAGCTGGAAATTGAAGGGCCATTTCAGTAAAGGCTGGTGTAAGTAGACAACTTCATTTTGTAGACCTGTCACTCAGATCAGTTCCATCAGGAGTAAACTGATTCTTAGAAAACCCCCACTTACACAGCAGCGCTTGTGGCTTAGGGAACTGGGGGTGTTTAGCCTGAAGGAAAGGAGGCTCAGGGAAGACCTCATCACTCTCCACAGCTGCCTGAGAGAATGCTGTAGGCAGATGAGAGTCAGCCTTTTCTCCCAAATAACAAGTGGAATGGGATGAGAGGAAACAATCTCAAGTTGTGCCAGAGGAGGTTTAGATTGAATAACGGGAAATATTTCATCTCCAAAGGTCTTCCAAGTATTGGAACAGGCTGAGAAGGGAAGTGGTGAGTCACAATCCCTGGAGGTATTTACAAAGTGTGTCTGTGTGGCACTTAGGGGCATGGTTTAGTGGTGGACTTGGTGGAGTTAGGTTAATTGTCGGACTCGATCTTAAGCCTTTTCCAACTTAAACAATTCTTTGATTTTAACTACAAACAATACAGAGAGGCTTGTCCCTTTTCTTGAGGCCGGGGTGCCACGTCATGCCGTGTTGTTCTGGAAAAGATCAGGCCCCCCTGTCTAGGTTATATCCAGTCAAAGTTAGGCTCAGAAGCTTTAATGCTAGGGTGTTTGTCACAGACTTCATGACTGCCCATGGAGAGTACAGTTTGCCTTCAGAAGAAAACTCAGATTACTGTCAGGCTGAAGGCTTTCTTCTTCACCAGCTATACAGGAAAATAAGTTTGGCAAGCTCCTAACTCAGCTCTTCAACGCTACATCCAAAGTTAGGTTGTTTTTATTAGAAAGCAGATAAAGCTTTTGCACTTCAGCTGCTTAATTAATTTTGCAGCTGCTGTAACTCAGCATGTGCTCCTTGATGCTCCTAATATTGCTCTGAAATCATATTGGAGAAAAGCAGCTCAAACACCTTTCCACCTCTTCTCAAGTCCTGAGCAGAGCACAGTTTATGTCACTGAAATCTGTTTACCTGGTTTTGCATTAAGACTATGCCCACTAAGTTTTACAGCAACACCATAAAGTAAAATATGTTAACTTGGCATAGTGCCAGTGATATAATATCAAGAAAAAATTAAAGGTAGTATATTGAACTGATCCTCACATCTTCAAGTAAAAAAAAAATCATGTAGTTATGCTGACTGAAGTCCATTTTATCCTCTGCCCATGAAGACTGACAGTTACATTCTTTCCTTTCTTTACTGAAATAACTTCTGATCCTGACTTGACCGCTTCTAAATTCAAAAGTTTCTATACAAACATCATAAACAGCAAGATAAAGGAGCAGTTTTTACCCACCTGTCAAAAGCATCTTATTAAATTGCCTCAGAAAAAAATAAAAATAAAAGGTCAGTGAATATGTCTTAAGCAAAGAAAAAGTGTGAAATAAATGAAGGAGGAGAAAAAAAAAGAGTTATGCAAGGATTTAAATGTCGTTCCTGGCAGGATCTAAGGACATATTTGAAAAAGCATACTAAGAACATGTTTCCATAGCACAAAAGCCAACTATATATGAAGACTTCTGTATTTCATTACACAGCAATCACAGCTAGCACATAACTATGACAGAGCTGCTAAGCTACAAGAATGATTGTGAAACTCCAGGGACTTTGAACCTTAGTTATTTTTATTCTACTATATAAATGTCCATCCTCTCTAAATAGTTTGTATTTAAAAAGTCTTAGTTTTGCATCGAATTTCCATGGTTATATTTAGCAAAATGTTTAATTTCAAGACGTTCTAGTCTCTGCCAAATAATAATGAAAATCCCATGGGTATGGTTTTTTTTTTCTCCTCCTTATTCTCTGTTTAGTACAAGTCACCCACAGTGCATTTTCAGTCATTATTTTGGAGACTAAGATGTGTATAAGTAATGACTGGATCCTAAAAGGAAAAAGGGAAGCTTGTTTAAAAAGTGCTCCTTACCCTATTGACTGAGCACAGAATTGGGCCCTTATTGTAACATTACCCTTCAAGGGCTATAGGGTACAAATACAGCAAGCATACCAGACCTCATTTTGCAGGCTGAGAAATGCAATGGATTTCTTATCTGAAAGAAATGCAGGTGAAATATTTACGTTATTTTCTGTAATTCTTTTTCTCCTTTTCTGATAAAGGACAAAGCTCACATCAGGCACAACATCTTTTACAGAAAAAAAAAATACTGTTGTATCTCTAAAATTAAATCTCCAAATAAATTGGCTGAATCTCTGCTTGTAGCAACCCATATATAGCTGAATAGCAGGTTGGTAACAGCCCTGATCAAACTGGCCAAAATTCTGCTGGCCCATTTCAATCTGATTTCCAGTCCTCTCTGTTTTGCTAAGAGTGTATTTAACACTTGAATGTACAGCTCCCACACAACTCTCTACTAAGACTTTCTCCATTGTTCTCAGGGGTCACAACTATTAATAATTACTCCTGAAGAAGTTTCCCGCGTGATGAGTTAAACCCAAAAACAAAACCCAAAGAGTAGTACAATCCCCTCAGGACAGCATTATCCAGCTTTAAATTGCTCCCACTAGAAGACTTAGAATTTTACACATATCCAGAATTGCTTTCGTAATAAAAATTAAATGTTCTGTAAGTGACAGTATCAAGGGAATATGAACAGCACTGACATCAGTCTAGTCAATTCTGAGAGAGAAGCCAGCATTCCTTGAGCTCCTTTTTCTTCCTTTTTCTTTTCATGCAGCTTCTGGAGTCACCACCAGTTCCCAGCTTGGATTTAGTTTTCAGCACCCATTGTTTGATAGATTCTATTTTAATTCCATTCAGCTTCTTTAAATGTTTGTTCTTCTGGAATAGGAATTCACCTCTGCTAATATGCCTCTGCCAATATTAAGCACATTAATTGCTTTTAATCTGGAGTATTCTCAAAGTCTGTACTCACTCTGTTCTGTATGCTTTCAAAAGGAGATTTCCTTTTTTTCCTTTTGACATTTATGACCTGTTCTATTTCTCAGTCAATATTTGATCTATCTATGGGGTATTTCTTTGCTAATTACAAAGTAAGTATAGCTATAAAGATGACATTCTTTCCTAGGAAAGGTATTGTTGCCCAGAGGACATGGTGTACAACTATTCCACACTTTATTATTTGTAATCTAGTATCCAAAATGAAGAAACAATACTGTAGGACAAAACAAATGGGAGTGATACATTATAGGTGAGAAACATGGGTTGTAAACAGCCATAAAGCACCTTCTCTTGCCTTGAAGAGGCTGTATTTTTTCAATGTATGTGGCGTGTGTACTATCAAAACTGTAGATTTTGATGCAACTCTGGCAAGTCTAATGGTATGCATTCTCTTACGTTAAAATGCAGATAAAAACCTGTATTGGCTAAAATCAATACCATGGCAATCTCGTCCCAGTCCCTCCCATTGTTGTTTTTAAACAAAGAAATGTAAAAATGAGAGCAAATGCTTAAATAGGAAAAAGGCATAAAAATAAACACAGAAGGAATTAATCAGGTGTATTTATTCCCAAAGTCCTTCCTCTTTAGTCAGGAAAACGTGAACAAAAATATTTGTTAATCTCAGGGTAAAAATGTAGCTTTTTAAAAATACCTTAGGTGCATGGGGGGGAAAATACATTTAAGGCTAGTATGTGGAGAAAAGTAGTGTAAAGCACTCTCCTGGACAAAGCAGGTGGCCCAGCATATCTATGATGTTTTAAAGACTGTATCTATTGCAACAGGCAAGTTGGCTTCTAGTTATTTACAGAAGCTTCTTCCGATGTAGAACTGGAGAATGCAGATTTTGTGTTCACTCCAGCTAAAGTTACAATTCCTGCTGCTTTATGCGTGGCCAGGAGTGCTGACCGTACAGGTTTGTACAGTCAAAGGCACATTTGCTCAGAACCGTGCTGGGCACTTCGCTTGGTCCCTTTCTTTAATTTCTTTACTTTGCGTTGTTGAGAGGGTTGGAGCAGATTTTTGGTTCACATAAAAGTGTACAGTGTTAACTAGGTGACATATGGGTGGATGAAACATTACTGATTGTCCACTGCAGCCAGGGAGGCCGAGTTTCCATAGAGATAAGAAGGAAAAGTGCTCCATGCAACCTAATTGGTATGCATCTCCAGATCAGGTTCATTGTGCTTTTGCTAATGACAGGGTTGTCTCAGTAATAAGGATGGTGCACTGGAGAAATTTGCTGCCTTGGTATATTTTTCCCTGGCAGAAAACTACTTAGAGACTGTAGTCAGTAAGAAGAGTGACTGGCAGGCTGAAGGGGCTGCTTAGCAGCATATGGGGGAAGGCTGGCGCTCTGTGCCACATGCATATGGCTGCCATTAAACTCCAGCTTTGCGCTTTGTGTATTTCTGGTCCCATGCCAGTAAGCCCACCTGCTGCAAGAATACTTGTAAAGCACAACTCAAAAGTGATTGAAAAGCTACTAGAATAAACTGTAATAACACAGTGCTTCACAGATGGGACATAATTGCAAGCTAAAGTGTACAGCCTCTGCAGTAATGAAAACACGAGCCATTAAATTAAAATCATAAGGGAAAAAACTATAAAAGTCTGTTGATTTTTTTTTTAGTTTTATTGCAAAACTTCAATTTTCTTGCCCTCATTAATCAAATACCATAAAACTACAGTGCTGCTTTGTCTGAGTGAAGATTCAGGCAATTAAAATGATGAATGTAGATTAAAATGATGTAACTTTTGTAATTTATCTACTCGGATAACTTAAGCTTTGGGCAGTGTTAGGAATGGAAAGCTGACATGAATATGTCAATTTGCAGATTAAGGTATGGTTGGGACTTTACACCTAGAATTCACTAGCAAAAAGTTGGCTTTCAGGAGAAAAGTGACAGTATAGATTTTGCTTCCTCAGTGTGTTATTTTCACCCTTTCAGAAATACCAATTTGATTTTTCTAAAAAAAAAAAAATTCAAAAAAACAGACTTTAAAACTGTGTAAACACACAAAACTACTTGAGAAATATCAAAGCAGTTTTAATTAGTGGTAGTGTGGTAATAATGAAATCGCTAATCTGACATGTAATTAGTTGTACGGTGTGTATGAGTGTTATGTGAAGCTGAATGGGCTCAGCAGGGCCCTAATACATTCTGGCCTCTCAAGGCGTTCTCTAGTGGAAAGAGGCCTGACAGAGCCATCTTTGTTCTGTTCCCTTTCTGTGGGTGGGCGATGCATGGAGAAAGAAACATTTGTTTCACAGTAGTCACCGAAGTAAACAGGCTCTAAAAGCCTTTTTCATTTTTAATTATGCATTGCTCCAGCACCCATCATAGCAAAGTCCAAAGGAGAGCTTTTAAGCATGCCTGATTATGCCTGACTGGTTAAAAATATATATAAATGTCTGATTAAGGGAATATTTATAAACCTAAAAATTTAGTTCATCCTCACAAGAGAGTCTTTTCTCCCCTTAAAATGACAGGCACTTTCCTAAAGGTACCATTTATACTCAATTAATGCAGTAGTTGCATTTGATCAAGACTGCCAGACACTAGAGGTGCCAATGAGCCACCCGTAAATATTTGATCCCATCTCCTTTTACCACTGAAACTGGACAAAAAAAAAACCAAAAAAAAAAAACCCCACACCAAAAAAAACCAAAACAAAAACCAAACCAAAACAAAACAAAAAAAAAAAACCCCAACCATCTGAAA
This sequence comes from Motacilla alba alba, assembly GCF_015832195.1. NCBI lineage: Eukaryota > Metazoa > Chordata > Aves > Passeriformes > Motacillidae > Motacilla > Motacilla alba. The sequence goes on along the minus strand of NC_052016.1, from coordinate 99,520,581 downwards.
AGATAGCATCCATTCATTAGCTGTATGAGCGCTCATAGCAATATCAGATGACTGGCATTTCTTAATATACAGCCATTCAAAGGAAAATTATTTTTCTAAAAGACTTGCCAAGAGTAAGGTATATTGCCAAGATGTCTCCAGGTTGTGGATTACTAACAAACTCCCTGGAAGTATAGAAAAATAGAGCTGTAACCCAAATAACCTGGACAGTTACTCAGGTAAGTACCATAGGCACAACTACAAGAAAATGGTCAGCTTTATTTACTTTGCAGAGTTGATTTTTTTCTGGTCAGGCGAGGCAACCAGACATCTTTTTTCTGTATGAGATCTGTTTGTTCTTGAGTAAACAGAACATAGCATGTTTTGCTCACACTTGGTAGATTTAAAGTTTGCTTGAGTGATTAGAATCCAATTATTGCCAAGCAGCAATATCCAGGTGCAGACAAATAAACACTGAAGACAAAATGCTTATAATCAGTTGCTGCTTATTATTACCGCAAGTCAGGCTCTAATGTTAGTGTTTATTACACATTACAGGTATCTTCTCTGAATCAGATAATTTAATCATTACTCTCCCACTGGTGCTCTAATGCTTGTGGTTTGTTTTTTTTTTTTAGTAACAAATATTCTTATTAACTTTTTTATTATGGTTATAAGACCATCAATATCCTTTCTTTTCTCTTAGAGCTGTAGCTCTGTGGTGTCTGTACATCATGACGAGAGATATACCAGGTAGTGAGAACTTTGGAAAACTTGTTCATCTGTGCTCAGAGTTTATTTATTTATTTATTTATCTACTGCAAACATAACATGGGACCATCGGGGACATTTGAATGGGGAATTTCCTATGTAGAGGTTGCTTTTATCTTCCTTAATGAAGCTCATCTCCAGTAAAATTGCCTAATGTCCAACTATGTAATTTTACCTCTGCAACCTCCATCCATCTTTTAAGCATTGGCCTCAATATTGTGGGCTGGGAATCAATAGGAATATCTACATATAAAATATCTATATTTTCAAAAATGCTGTTGTGCTCCCACCTTTTAATGCTTGCCTCATTCATGCCAGGATGTATTGGTTTATAAGAGGGAGCAGCAGTGACAGCTTCTGAATTGCAAACAGGCCAGGGGTTTGTGCTTTTCAGTCCCAGAATTAAAGCCAGGCAAGTGTAATGACACCATAATGGAGCATCAATAGTGCTGGCCGTGGGTAGCTGCCACACTGCAACTGAAAAAAGCTCCAAGATTGGAATGATTGTGTGGCCCATTGAAGATGTGAAGGTGTTAATTATATTTTTCACCTGACAACAATGACCTCATTTTATAGGCTTTAATTGTTGAGCTGTTGAAAACTTATGTGTTTTCAGACGTTTTCAAGCACAGTAACACTTATTTAGGAAGCTCAGTCCCAAATCTTTGCTACAAAATTTCTCTGTGTGGACAGGGAAAGGCGTTCACTACCAGGTGTTACATACCCATTTCTGTTGAAATCATGCCAATCCTGGCATGGCATGCTGCTCAGTATGACTAAGGCTAACAGAATTTGGCACTTTGTTAGGTCTAAAGAAGAAAAGAACAGTGTTGGTAGAAAGCAACAGCTTCCTTACAGTGAAATGGCAAAAAAAATTATGTATATATAAACCAGCAAATTCTTCTCTAAATAATGTGATATAATGCCCTTAGAACATTGTTCAGCTTTTGTAGAAAGAACTGGAAGGATGCTTGGTGATCATAGGATGTTTAGGATGCTCTTTCTACCCTGAATGCAGTGGGAGCTGAGAATATCCCATAGCAGTTTATGGGGTAGCCAGCAACAGTTACTGCACCAAACTCATAACCTCTAAATTCTGAGAACTCACTTAAGCAGGAGGCATGTTCAAGGCACAAGCCCTATTGTTATTCACCCTCTACCCCCAGACTGACAAACAGCTTGGCTTGAGGAGATAATGACATGACTGTACGCTAAAAATTATTACCACCAGTCAGCAAGGAAAAGCCACAATTCAGCTCTTTATCTTTGTAAAAGCTGCCAGAGATGGACAAAAATATTTTTTTCCATCCTATGAAAATTTTTAAAACTCAAAAAAAATTTCCATTCCATTTTGATCTTAAAGAAGTTGATATTCCCGTTTTGAAAGCTCATCCAGAGATTATTTTGAATTCAGTGAATTAAAAAGTTTGCCTGCAATAATTTCATATGTTTTAACCTTCACCTTTTGGTTATCTTTTAACATGTATATATTCCACCCAAGATACAATTGTGTGCTGTAGTACTGTATGTATGCTACATATAAAACTGCATGCACCACTAGATAGTTTGCATTATGATATTTCAAGGAAGAAAGTAATTTTCTCCTAGAAAAATGTCAAAATTTTTACAATTTCAAAGTATTTTTTTAACATTTATTGAACTGGGAAATGCTTCTGAATTTATATTTCGATACAGAGTTTTGACTAGTTGGAGAATTCCCAACTTCCTCTAGGAAGCATAGGGGAGGGACTTGCTGGTTCAAGTGTGTACAGTCTAATCCAAATAATCTGGAAGAGGAAATAGCACACAGTGATGAATTGACTTGGCACCTGCTGCTGAGCAAAACTATAGGACAGCTTAGCATAATATTGAGGGATACAACTCAAACTTTACTAAAGCCCCTGAGAGTTTTGTCTCTGAAATCAACTGGACCATGATTTTCTCATTAGTCCTGGCATTATTGCCACATACCCTGATAAAATAAACTACAAAGGAAGAAGACATCATATAATTTAAAAGAGCTTGGATGTTAAAAGATCTTAAAATATGGAACTGCAATGAATGTAATTTAATAATAAGAAATAAAACAATGACAATTGGTTAGTATAAGTCTTACTTGAGGACCATTCATAGTAGGGTAGGCCAAATGGAAGGCAACTTTTTATCCCTTGTGAGTTCACTGATCACACAGGTTCAAATACATCTTTCACTCAGTCACTGCAGCCCAGTCAGATATGTCACACTCTGTCCCTGGGTTCACACCACTCATTTTTGTGTCTTATTAGGGAGCTTTAGGAAGCTCCCCTCTAGAATGGTAAGGCAGTGTGGAGCTAAAGGCTGAGGAGGGGTTGTGCCTTGTTCTAGAACATGGTTCATGTGTTACTTGATCCAGAGTACAGCAGTATCTCTTCTTAATACTCATTTGAATGTTTGCTAATTATTGAACTAATTTAGCACATTTGTGTTTATTTGTTCCATCCTGTAGGTTGTTCCCAGTCATTGCTGTAGATCCATAAACACCAGTCTGCTTCCAGATGATGGAATGCAGGCTGACTTTTGAGGACTGAATTGACTCAGTATCAGCACCCATTCCTGTTCAGTTTTATCTCTACACATACCTCCATGGGTCTCAGTAAATAAACTTTTAGGGCTGAGCTTGAAAGGTGCAGATCTGGTATGGATGCTCAGTGCCATGAGTAAGGACCACTCTGAAAGCAGAGGAAGGAGTTTGTTAAGATTTCATAGAGAATATATTTTGTCAAAATTCTCTGAATTACAGAAATTTGCTTCAAAGTGTTCAAATTGTGTCTTTTAACATATTTGCAAGTTTTCATTAATTTGGAGAATTTTTATGATTGGAGATAGCTATATTTTCTATTTGTGGGGTTTTTTTCTGTTTGTGCTTTGCAAAAACAGTATTCATGGGAAAAATAAATAAGGAAGTAAAAATATGCTTTTTGCTTTTGACAAATGTGGGAGCTGCAATTTACTGGTGGAAAATGAATATTTCCATCTTTGTGCGATCTTGGTGAAAAGCCAACATCTTCCACACAGCTGCAGAGGTGCAGGGCCAAATTAATTTGTGGTGCAATTCAATATACTTCTATGAAATTACATCAGTAGGAGTTTAGTCCCCATGCAAAATAAAAAAAAAAAAAGAGGTATATAAAATTCTTGTAGTGGTAAGTGGTTGATTAAGTGTGGTAGGAATAGAAGCTGATGTAATACATATTTCATTTGATTTGAAAGGCTATCAAAGCACACAAAGAAGCCAATAAGCTTGTTTTACTTACAGCTCTTTAATTACAGTTACTGCTTGTTTAATGGTGCATACTTGCTCCATTTATAGTTAAGCCTGCTCCATAAATAGTTAAGTCTTCATTCCCTTGTTTGTTATATAGGTAAAAGCCTTGCATGATGTACTACTGCAGTTTGCCTGAAGACTTGTCACTGCTGTGTTTTAGACTTGTCACTGCTGTGTTTTAGACTGTAAAGGGTCTACCTACCCATTCTCTGGTCCATTGCATCACCTTACTATTACTCAGAGACACACCTGGAGTTACAAGAAGTGACTGCTGTTACACCCCACCTGGGATACAAAGCCTTGTTTCTCTTCTGAAAGAACAGACAGGAGAGGAGACTTGCCCGTACCTATGTTGTGTCTCCCACCCTGTAACAGAGCTCTTTACAATCTGGTTAAGCATTGTCAGATTTACCTTTAATTCTGTTCTAAGATTGCATGGTTCTTTACTATCTCTGGAGTGTAGAAGTGGCTCAAATACATTCACTTTAGCTTTCTATGGTGCTGAAGTACAGCCTGATGGTACTGAGAGACGTGACACTGTTGAGTCTGAAGAAGAGCAGGCTCAGGAGAGAACTTACTGCTGTCTACAACTAACAGGAGGTTGTAGGCAGGTGGATATTGGCCTATTCTCCCAAGAAACTGCTTATAGATTAAGAGGAAATGACCTCAGCTTACACCTGGGGAGATTTAGCTAGGATAGTCAGAAAGATTTCTTCATGGAAATGAAGATGCTGCAATTGCCCTCTGAACATGAGGTACATCTATTGGCCTACTAGGCAAGTAGGAACTTGCATGCCACAGCGTTCCTAGGAACATTTTGAGGTGGGGCAGGGAGTAAGTGCTTCACCTGGACAAAGCTCACATTTTTTCTGTGGTCAGATTTTGCCTGGCTGTATTATACTGTCACATCTAAGAAAGTGGCATATTATGGTCTGCATCTTTCTTACGTGGATGCTGCCCCAGCAAATACACCAGCCTCATACTCACAACAAATTGGCATGGTCCCTGCAGAATCCCAGTGTTGGTTTTATATCAGCCTGTCTATAAGAAATTACTTAGTTTTACTGCATCTTGTGGAGTTTACAAGGGCAGCCAACTCTCCTTTTTCACATACAGTTCTCAGGATTACTCTCTTGTCCTTTAAGTTTTCTTCCATACGATATGGGATATCTAAAACCAAGATTTCCACTTCATATGTACCCTTCCAAAAATACCACATTTACTGAACTCCAAATTTTGTTCTTTTTGAGAGTTCCAGTGTTTCCAATTAGAACTGAGTTTATTACTCTAATAGCTTTTATTCATATTAGAATACCAGTAAGACATAGAAAATTAGTTTTACAGTTTTTCTTTTTCAGCATACTTGGAGACTGTGGATCCATTTTAGGCAGCACTAATTAAATTCCATCATTAATTCACAAAGGCCTTTTAGACCTTTACTTTGTCCCTTGGAAGTGAGTTTACGTGTAGAATATTCATTTCACAAGAAATAATTTTTAAAGCACACCAAAAGGTATTAATAATTATGGTTATTTTATATTGGACCTTAGTGACATGGCACAGATGGCTTTGATGTTTAATCAGTAGCTGTGCTTCCCAGATTATTTTCATTAGTGATTAACCTTGACTTATTATGTAACAGAAGAACATAAGACAGATTCTGAGAGAGTTTCCCTTGCTATGGCTGCATTTGCTGTGAAATTTTGCCTCAAATTTTCAAAGAAAAGTACATCCAATGCTGATTACTTCTTATGAATGATCACGTATGGACTTTCATTCACTATCCCAGTTCATAAATAAAAATGTGACATTTGTCTATCCAAATTAGATGCTGCTGAGCTGTCAATTAGTGCTTATGTGAAATGTTTAATGAGAATATGCTTTTATTTTAGAATTATAAAGCTTTTTTTTTTTTTTAAGAGGGAGGGAGCACAGAGAGTCATAATTTTTTGAAAAAAAAAACCCAATAGGTATGCTAAACTGTGCAAGTTAACAAGGCCTGTGTTATATCTAGTATGGATTGATGTCTTCATAGTAAATCCTTTTGTACTGCTTTTTAGATTTCCCCCCACTCCCCCCCAAAAACATGTAAGGAGTAAGACATCTGAGGTACTGCACTACTACCTAATTATGGCAAAAGATGCCTGTCAATGGACTTCTTTCTCTGCCACTCTGGGATTACCTGTGAGAGTGAGTCAGGACAAAAAATGCTTAGAGAATGAAAAGCAGATGTCAGAGAAAAAATGATAAGATACATTTTCCAGACTAATATTAAATGTCATGCAAGAAAGCATCATGTGCCTTGCAGAGCAAAACGTTTGTTTAACTCAGAATTCAAGGCTTTGGCCCTGAAACTTAATTTCTTCTGTATTGAGGACTGTTAATTCTCAACAATGTTGTTGTGTTCAAATGGACTACTGGGTCACAAAGTAAAACTGTCTGATTTCAGTATCAGAAGATTTCTAAAAGCTGAGTATACTCCTCCCCTTCCCCCCAGTAATAGAATTATGCCATGAAAGAAATTGCTAGCTGTCTCAACACCCATAAGTAAAAACAGAGAGAGACCTAGAGTAGGCTACATAGCAACTGTATTTCTCAAAAAACATTATCGTAACTCAAGCTACTGAACTTTTAGGCTACCTCTTAGTCTAAAGTCACTGTTCTCAGTAACGTGGCTGAGGACCAGCTTGAGTATAAATTATTGTCATTCATGAAATGTCAGCAGCAGCAATCAAACTCAAATCCAAGACATGGAGCAGAAACATCACATGCATGCTTATTCCTTACAGATAAGGAACATCATAACCTTTCTCTTTCTGTGACAACTGAAGAAAAGTATCCCAGTCCACAAGTGGCAGAAGAGGTTCAACAGAAATATCTTTTCTTCGTTGTTTTCATAAAAGTGCAATGGGTTTCTTTGCTGTCATATTTATTCATGCCAACAGAAAACTAGTTCTTTTAGAGTGTTCAAAATATAAATAGAGATGACAGATATTGGAAAAACATAGATCAAGACAAAAGCAGTGGGCATCTACCTCTTCATGACCCTCTTGTGAGCTTTATTTTGTACTTTGCTTAACAAAGACATCTTGCACTTTTTCATCGCCTAGCCAAAACTGTTTTTGAGATTAAAACTAGCAAGTTACAGATTAGTTCAGGGATAGCTCTCACAATAACTTGCTTGCTTTAGTGTGTCTCCCACTGTTCAGAGTATCTCCCTTGAGTCTCCTAAATTGCTTCCCCATTTAGTAGGATCTTTTGGACTTTCAGAGGCTGCTCAACATCCTGACGCTTTTTCCACCAAAAAAATTCTGACTTTTCACCTGCAGTTTTGCTGTCTGTGTCTGAACTGATGTTTGGCCCTACTGTCCTACATAAATGACTTCAGGGCTTGAGTGTTTCATTTCAATATATTTGGAATGAAACAGAACACCTTGGAAAGAATTTCAACCAATTGAAGAACTGCCTGCTTGACAACAAAAGTAAATTGTGAACACATCTTAGGGTTCAGTTTTCACCCAGCTGAATTCTGATCCATGGTTTATGGTCCCTTTCTGATTTTTAAAATTCACCATGAGATTGATCCTACCTCTTTCAGCATTTGTTCTCCTCTCTGTCTCATGAAGAGGCAACTGTCATGACAGACTTGATCCATTAGAATCAAAAAAACTGTAAGGGAAAGTAACAAAAAAGAGAACTTGAATAATAAAAAATCATAGGCTTGAACATCTGGAGAATAAAATACAAAGCTCTAAATTTTCTGGTTGGCTTTCATTCACTTTGCTGTAAATGCATATAGTCAATGTCTTTTGGTTTTTCCTTTTTTTTAGCCTTCTTTATGTACTTTATCATTTGTGTGTGAGTTCATCATACCCCAGGATGGGACTAGAGGAGCTTCAAACAACAAACTGAGAAGACTAGTAAATGTTCTAGCTTTAGAAGAAGTTTAAGTTAGATATGAGTAAATACTTCAATCTGTGCTCATATACTGTCTCTCTATACTTCATAATTACCTAGACAATCCATCATTTAGCTGCAGATCTCACACAGGTGAGGCAGCCTTGAAGTATCTTTGCTTGATTTGATTATGAAGTCAAACACTCAATTGGGTGCAGGAACAGGATCTTACAATATAGCCATTTAAATGTTTGGGCTAAATAAAATTAAATTTAAAGGTGCTTCAAAAATTCAAATGTTAATGGCAAGTTGTCACATCTTGCAGTGTCCCTGGTTTCCTAAAGCCCTAAACACATACAAATGTGTAATCCTTCCTGGTAAACATGACATTTGCCACCCAAAATCCCTTCAGCAATGGTGTGTAGTGATTCTGCTGCTTAATTTCAGATCTATTTTTCATTGTAAAGAGCACAGCATTTTTATTAGGATGCAATCTTAACATTTAAAGAGACAATCATAAGTTAAAACAAGCAAAACACACATATGGACTAACCATATGGATGACAATACCAATTAGTAGAGATTTTGTGGGGTTTTTTTTTATATTTTGAGCACAGGGTGAGACCTGCCTTTTTCCAGCAAGTGGCAAATTTGAATGTGAAATGTCATTAGTGCTGTTTTTCACTAATACAATTTCTTTTCTGAATAACAAAAAACACATCAGTGTTATTTTTAATAAAAAATCCACCCTTTAATTTACATACATTTAGGGTGAAGTAAATGAAAATGCATTATGTTACCACTGTGCTATTGAATAATGAGCCTATAGGGTTCTAAATGGGAAGGGAAGTTGTTTTTCAAGCCCTGTACCCACTGTTCTCTTTACAAAGGCGCCTTTGTGACCAGGATACATGAACTGGGTTTCTAACAGTAAAGATCCACCTTCTGGCTGAGAGACTGGGAAATAAAGCACCCCAGTAAGCCACCACTTCAGCAGGAGGAGCTGAACTAACGAAGGAAGGACAGGTGGAACTGGTCCCTTGGCCTTTCAGTGACATTTACAGCCTCTCTGCAAGGACATGCTCTTTTCTTTCTGTTTCTATTTTCTCCAGTTAATCAGGTGACTTGAAAAGAAGCTAGATAAGGGTATTGTTTGCACTGACAACATCCTGATGATACTGTCAGAGGAGATCACAGGAAAATGTTCCCTTTTTGAACCAATAGAGTCATTAGGGAGAGTACTCATCACTTGAGTGCATCTAGGTTAATTACCATGGAAAATCTGGAACTGGCAGCTATAATTTTTCTGAAGAAAGTACTGCTATTTTTACTCCTGATGCTACAGAATGTCTCTTAAAGTACCTCATAGGACCCCATTTTTCAGTTCAATGGTAAAATAATTTTAGAAATGTAGCTTTCTGGCTGAAATTAGTGGGACACTATCCATGGAAATTTAAGGAAAGTGCAAACTGTGAGTTATGTACTATATGAATGAAATTAAACTCCATTTGCCAGGACTTATTACTCTCCTTCCCATAAATGAGCAAGCATATTTCTCTATTGCAGTGTCACTTTGGAAAAGAGAAAAGTGTCAGGTTGAGATGAATGACTTATCGCAGCACAGATGTAGCAAACTGTCACATGCCTGATTCTGTTTGCTATGGTACATTATGGCACAGATTAGCCAAAAACCCTGCAGCATGAGGCAAACACAGAATGCTGTTTTTGGATCAGCATCAAAGCACATGCAGTGGATGCCTTTTTAGGAAAACAGAGACATGGTGTAGTTTTAACCCACCCAGTATTCAATGAATGCTTACAAACCCTAGCAGTGTTCACGATGTTTAAAAAGCCTCAAACAATAAAAGGAAGTCGTTTGAGTGTGCTGAATACTTATTCAACTAATAATTCTTAGAGTATTTATACTGTGCTGCCTGTTCTCTAAGGATCAGAATACTGAGTGCTTTTTTTCAGCCTAATTTTTTGCTTTTCAAAAATTATTTGTGGCCGGGAATGCTTTGTGGTGTTCAGCTATCTCTGATACAAAAGGCATGTAACTTGTCTATCATGTCTAACAGGTTATCAAGCCAGAGAAGACAGAGGAACTTGGAAAGTTGCTTGCATTCAGTGGCTAAACAGGACCCAAATGTGTTGTGGTGTGTTTTTGTTTTATTAGTATGATTACTGTTTGATTTGTAACTTCCTTATGCTGTTCTTTTCCTGTTTTTAGAGTGGCACAGGCTGCCCATTTTGTATTTTATGTTTTTAAAACTAGATTTACTTTTTTATTGCTATTTAGTTTAGTTAAGTGGTTGGGTTTTTGTTTGTTACCTAGCTATTCCCTGCCAAGTTCTAAACCCCTCCTATTCATACCCCTTCCCCAGAACTTTCTTTACTCCTCCTATGAAATGCCAATCTCTCCCCAAACCTGTCTTTCATCTAGAAACTTCCCTGTCAGTTTTGTATTCTTCCAAATCCCATTAGTTCACTGAAACTGTTTTTCTCTCTTGAAGTTCTTCATTGGTTTATATATTCTATGCCCATCTTGCATTTTATCTCTAGTTCTCCTGATTAGTGAAAGATTGTATCCTCCCCTGAGCCCTCCCCTTGTTTATAAGCTGTTGTCTGCCCCGAGTTCGGGGTCCTGGGACACTGAAGAGGGGAAGTTTTACCATCAAATAAAGTTACCCCAGGAACTCATGTACTCTCATGTACTGTTCTCCCCTTCCAGTTTACCTTTTTGCCTTGGTAAAATTATGAGAATATCAACTGTAAGATATTCTGGAGAACTGTTTTGATTCTGTGATAGTTACTTGGGAATTAAGTAACAGTTTTTTTGTTTGATGTTAGTTGTTTTCTGTAAAATGTGAATTATTTGGATGCATTGTCTTCTGTAAGCAGCAACCACATATAAACTATGAATGCTTTGACCCATTCCATTTAAATCTAACTGAGGAAATGAAGTTTTCAACAGATTAAATTCCGTCAAGTTTCTTGAAAATGACAGCCACAGCCTCCAGTTAAAACCTATTATTAGACTTCACAGAGTCTCCATTGGACAGAAGAAATTGAGCCACAGTTTTGCAAACACTCCCTGGTCACAAAACAACTTACTTATTTACAAATTTTGATTCAGACCCATTTCTAAATCCATGAGAGAATGAGGTGACAATAACTGTTTCAATGGGGAAAAAATATTTCTGGTTTCCAAAGCAAACATTTTAGTAATTGCCCCTCATTTATTTGTATTTTCTAATTTGCTTTACATACTACAGGGAATCCTGCAATTACCCATAGAATGTACTGTCTGTACCTTCCTGATTGAACTGCCACCTCCCCTACACTTTGTTAGAGCTGCCATTCACTGCAGCTCTGATTCAGACTCGAGGGAATAGCCTTGACACAATGCACTGAAGGCAATATTTGCAGAGAAAAGGGATAATCACTGAACAGCAGCCTATCTCCACGTTTCCATGTCCCATGACCTCTTTTCTCTCTAGCCTTGGCATGAGAATTTAGTATAACTCCCTAGGACTCTGCTGTCCCCTTTGATGATCTCTTACCCTCAGGCACAGTTTGGAAGTACTTCTGACAGGTTAATATGTTTCACATGAAGAGAAGAGTGAAATAACACAGTCTGTTTCTTCTAAGGTTTCAGTGAAAGATAGCGTGAAGTCTTTATCTGCTAATATTTGCATCATCACCTTTAACTGCACACATGCCCAGTAAAACAAACTTAAAAATGAAACTCAATATGTCTTTGTTGTTTGTTTTTTTTTTCCTTTTTCTCTCCATTCAGGATTATTATTCATTCTTAATGACATTACTTTTCCCTCAGGCTCTGTTTAGTTTTCTAAAATCTCATTTTCACACAATTTTAGGAAAACTATTTAATAGAAGCCTACCCTTAGATTCAACTGTCCTCAAAAAAATCAGTTTCCTTTGTGGTGTCCAGCTGCAGGATCTTTCTTCGATTAGATGCCAGTATGTAAGAAAGAAAAGTTGTCAAAGCACTGATGAAAACATAAATTGCATAAAATACTGGTGACAGTATACCAAAGTCACAACTCGACATTTACAATCTGGGGTTTTTAGCATTATGCTAATAGGACTGTGTTTTATTCATGCAGTACTATAGATTTCCATGATGCTTTGTAAAGAAAATACCTAAGAAGTTACTGTTTGTTAGTGCATTTTTCTGCATCAGGCGCAGTACATCACTGCACAAAAGGATTTTGCATGAGAAGGGAAACACTTTAACAGGGGAAAATAATCTAAACCTTCAAATTCTTACCTAAAACCTGCTATTTTCATGTAATAAGTTGAAAATGTCTGCAATGCAGCTTAGTTACATCTCAGTCTAATGAATTTGCTTTGTGTTATCTTGATTTTCAGGAGGATGAGATTTCATGTTTCAGCCTCTGCACTACCTTTACCCTTAAACAGAATAATGAATTACCAGAAGGGTGTGTGTACTTTTGTATAGTCCTCTCTACAGAATTCCCAATCTTGGGGAGGGAAATTTTACATCTGCCTTCATCTGGTTACCAAAGATTGTTTGCAAGTGATCACTACAGCCACTTTTGCTTGACATGTGGCTTTCAGAAAATGTCAGCTGATGGCATTGACTACAGCTCTGGCATGGCAAGGATGCAGTAAAATTGAAGGTTCATGAAGGTGTTACATTTATATCATAATTACCTACATCAGCTGAACATGCCTTATGTGTCAGCTCTTTGCTGGAGCTGTGCTCGTGGCAGTATATGTGTACACTAGAGATGTGTCCCTTTCCTTAGGTCAAGACTGTATCTGCATGAAAGAACTACATGAATGTAAACTTTGCAGGCTGCTGCTTACTGTGCATTGTTCATGCTGTGCAGCTACCTATTCAAATCTTACCTACTTTGGCTTTGTACACTTTGTCAAAAGATAAAAAAGGCAAGTCTGATAAATAAGATTTTCTGGGACATCAGTCAGTGCATGAGACAAGCTTAGGGAAGAGGGAGAAGGGAAACATAGTTATTGTCTTGCTTTTTTTCCTTAAAAGAAAGAGCTCAAAAGAGGCAGTATAGAAAAAAAAAAAAAAGAAGCAAGTTAAAACTGGCCAAAAAAAAAAACCCATACATTTTCTGGCTAAACCTCAGAAATCCACAGTAGAAATCCTTCTGAATGCTGCAGCTGGGCTTCTTGGACAGGCAGTGTAACTCCCACGATGCACAGCAGCCTCAACAGGCAGGGACTCACTGTCATGCACCTCAGAAAGCCCCTGGCCACAGGACTCCAAGGACCAGCTACTGGGACCAGCCTACAGGGCAGGTGCACCTTGCATGCCATAACTTCCATAAAGCATCTCACAGGTGTATTTTATTGTCAAGCACAGTAAAATTATGTTATATAAATGTAAATTAAAGGGTAAATATCAATGCATTGTGGGTGTCTTCATGTGGATCTTCAGACAAATTGATTTCAAGTTAAATACACATTTTTATGAAAAATTTACATTGGTGAAAAGATGGTCACATTTAAAAGTTTGACTGGCCAACACTACATTCCTTTTACTTCCAAATTCACCTCTGCCAAATACAAGCTCGTTTTGCCAAAGCAATATTTTTTTTTCTGTGCACTCCTCAGCCTGCCAGAAATTAGCATTGCAAAGAGAGGTGAGACAAGTCAAAAAGCTCATCATATCTAGCACCATAAAGCCTATAGGTAATTTTTTTTAAACTTCTAGTAGCTTTCATGTGATTGCTGTACACAATGCAATTTGTTTATTTTACTGACCTTTAGGTATTTCAGTAAAAGTAGCAATTTAATTTCCTTGTCATTCAGCACAGATCTCTCATTTTCATAATTCTTAGAATAATGGAAGTAATAAAAGCATTTTAATTTTTGAATTACTTCTTATGAACTTCTAGGTCCTTTTTGAGGAAGTGAAAAATGAAACAAATTTGAGGCAATCTATCCCCTATGACACACCCTTCCTTATATTAACATGACAATGGTTAGACAACAACATGATTCTGGGCATCATCAAAATCTTCTGAGAATGATAAAATAAATCTCTGAGACAATCCCAACTACTTACTCACTTTGAATTTATTTATTTGTTTATTTGTTTATTTTCGGTATTATGAGAAGCTAACAAGAAAATTTTGTAAATACATAGTTAAGTCTATGTATGCATTTTTATTTTTATAATAATTTTTATAATTAGATATTTTTATAATGAAGTCTCTTTGTGGCCTTTCTGATTTTTGGCGCATGAAAACCAGGCCCTACAATACCCCCTTTAGTACTGATTTTCAACTGGAATTACTGGAAGTTTTCACCACCAAAGCCCAGTCAGAGCCCTTGTAATTGTATAACTGAAAGAGGCATTCGTGTCCTACATACCAGCAGGTTACCTAGGAGAGATGGTAGCAAAACAATAATTATATGTATCAGTTACAGAGTTATGTTATTGAGAATCATTGGTAGAAACAATATATACAGGATATTCTTAACTATTCTTTCACTTTGGTAGCACATTTAAAGCACTGGCAGGCATCTGTGTTTCCCTCTTCTTTACCCCCTGTCAACTTCCACCAGTGTATTTTTGATTAGTACTGCTCTAATTCAGTGTATCTGGCCAATAATATTTTTATGTCTTCCAAGGTGACTATGGACATTTTCTGTTTAATACTATATGAGACTGTATTACTTATAAATTTCTTCAAAAATTGTATAGTAGCTTGAATTTTTACATATTTTAATGTTAATTAGATAATTAATATTTTCATTCTATCCTGAAAGTATGGACACCTCAAAGCAAAGGTAACACTTATTATGCCTGCTTCATTGCTTAACTGTGTTGAAAAGTAGGAACTCACTTTACCAAAGGCTAAATTTACTGTAAAGTTCATCTTTGGGGTACTTCAGTTAAAACCCTTTTCTGCAGTAAGATATTAGAGGACTGTTCTCTCCCTAAAATATTGTCAGAAATACATCACCACCAGTACTGCTGACTGGAGGCAATTCCCTTTGACTTCTACTGAGGTTGGCAGGATGTTGTCTCTTATGCTTGAGCTGTCAGCAATTATTGCATAATTTATTTTTTAATTGCTCAAGAGACCTTGAAAGTGTGAAGTTCTCAGAAACAGCAAGGTGAACTAGTATAATAGAGTTTACCTTCCTAGAACCTGCTCAACAGGTGGAGCTGTATGCTGCAAAATAGAGTTCAGAAATTAAATCTTTATAATGAGACGTTTGTTGAATCATGTTCAAAGTTATGGAGAATAATATACCAGTATCAAACACACATTCTTTCAAGTTATAGGAAGAACATTTCTGCAGTTGCTCCAGATTGGGTATCAAGAAAAATATATCTCAAAAAGGGTTGTTTTGATTTTCAGCGTATTTGTTGATGAAGGGAAGTCCAGTAAGCTTTGCTCCACTCTTCCTCAGAAACTTAAGATGTAATAAATGAAGCTGGGAGACCTTGGATGTCACACAGCTGATGCTCAGCATTGTGCTATTGGTAAAGCATAAAGCTACATCAAGTATTTATTAATCAGCACTCCTTATGACATTTCTTCTTGCTATTAGTGAAAGCCACTTGGGTGACAGAAAACTCAGTCTAAGGTCTAAAGACAGTCTAATGAAAGTGAGGAAATGCTACAGAATGTATTAAAAAGCATCCTTCTTTCTGTGTCTCATTCCTTTATTGCCAGTTCTGACCAGAGCCCCGTTGAATGATAAGAGCAAGATCTCTGGCTGTTCATCTGCAGGCGCCAACTGTCCTTTCGTCCTCTCTAGAAAAGAGTACTATTTTCCTGAACTTTCTGGTTCTATTAAAACACACTGAAATACAGCTTTGGAAAATGAGTGAGCTGTATTTATAGTCCTCATTCATTCATATCTACTGTTACTGGTACATCAGAAGGTGTTCAATTTGCTCATGTCAGAGGACAGAGTATGCATGATCTAGTGCCATCCTCAGTTTCCACCTCATTTTTACAGAGATAAAGAATTTTTCAGCAGCAGGAGATACCAAAGACCTACTGTAACACATAAATGTATAAATAAGTGATAAATGTATCTAGGAAGGAAAAAAGAGTTATTAATCACATGTTCTTTGACAGTATTTTACCAGTACAGTGTACAGTGTCACATTACATCTGTTTACAAAAATCAAGCAGTAAAATGGTGGCTGCTAGAGGAGTCTTTTATTTACAACCAGAATAATTTCTTGTCATAAATTAGTCGCCAATGTTCAGCCTTTTAGCAATTTTTCTTCACTTCGTTAGTAATTTTTTCTCTTCATTATTGCCTATAGGCAATAATCTGACTTTGCCAGATTTTCTTGCATTTCCTCAGGCTAAAGGACCTTGTGCCAGGTTTCTTGGAAATGTATCCTACCCAAAATGACAAAGGTGCAGAATCATGTCTTATCATTTAATACTCTTAATTAGCAACCTTTATTAGGTTAGGTACTTCAGGATTGCATTAGTTGATGCCACAGCTGCAAAGCTTTATTCATGCTGTGCAAGGTATTTCAGTTGATTAAGAGGGCCAGTGCTCCTCTTTTCCCTACAATTTTGGATACCTAGATTTGCACAGTTCGCGGGTTTTCTCTCACTTCTGGTAATTTATCTTATAATGCCAAGCTATATTACCTGTAAAGGCCCTGTGTAAGATCTGTGTAAGCACACAGAACCCAAAGGTCCAGCTGTAAATGCCCTAAGGCTCAGGAAGGCAGGGATAATGACTAGATAGCTGAATGGAGTGTTGCAGCTGGGTAAAAAGAGTCCTTGCATGCAAGAAGGTGATTTCTTGTGCACTAGAGAGGAACAGTTTCCAGATGTTTCCTCTGAGCTTGCTAGGAAGAATATTGCTGTGGGCTGCATTAACCTATACAACTGACCATGAAGTAGGACCAAAACACCCATCCCTGTTCAACAGACCACTTGAATGTTTTCATATAGGGCTTCATGAAATATTATATGAGTAGGTGTGAAGAGGAAGGAGAGAGAGAAGCAGAAGATGCGGCATAAACCAGGAAGGAAAATCAAGGCATTGGCCAGATAGACCAAGAAAAATATTGAGAGAAATCTGTTTTGGTCTGGGAAATCATCAAAGTGGCACTGAGTCTGGGAGAAGGAGAGCACCTGTCTTCAACAACCCCACCTCTCCGGACTTCTGGAGAGCAGATTTAGATCCATCTGTGTGACAGGTATAAGACTGCATCCAAGAAATGCTCAACTCAGCGTCACACAATTTCTGAAACTGTTAAAATAAGTAGTTGCACACATCTGCCCTCATCTCCCATGTAAGGACAGCTCATGGGGGGTTTGCCCAACATCAGGCAGGAGTAACTTTGTGGTTCAGGAGTGAAATGAGCCACTCCTCTGGTTCCCAGATATCTTCCTATTCAGTTGTGACATCTGCGAATGTGATTTATCATGATGAATCCGTGTTTAACTGGTTAGCATAGGGTAAACTAGCTGTATGGCTAGCAAGTCATACAGCTTCAGTAGATACTGAAGATGGGTTCACTTTTTGGCTTTAAATAAAATAATTCGCTTTCAGGATATTATTTTAAGTTGATGAAATTACTGAAGACACTTAGTTAAAAGAAGATTTATCTCAACAGTAGAGAAATGGTAATATTTCTTTCATGTCTTCTTTTTCTTTGTCAAGTTTTTGCCCAATCTTTCCCTCAAAACAAAAGAACCTAGAAGTTTTACTTCTCTTTTGATCAGCAATTTCATATGGTTCCCTGGAACAAAGTTGCCGAATTTACTCAGCTGATTTTTTTTTACTCATTTTTCTGGGTAATTTATTAGTAAAATAGATTTGCTGTCATTATGTCTGATCTTTGCTTTCTATGATTCCAAGTTCTTTGAAATGACATGATCACCCAAAAGGAGTTTCAAAAAATCACAATAAAATTATAGGCTGGTTAACACAAACTGAGTGTATGGGTTAATCTTGATTTTTAAAAAGATAATTTTTAATGAGCTTCTCTTGGCATCTCTCAGTATAAACAGAAAAACTGAACTTGAGACTGCAAATCCAAAATATTAAAAATTTACTAATACCATAAAAATGAAACTAATACCAACTTTTGCAGAACTGGAAGTAATATGAACGCAACTATAAAAATAACTTGTGAATCTGAACTGAAAAAAAATTAAATGTATCAGACATGCTGTAGAAAATAATTTTGACTTTTCAGGGTTTGTCTTTTGTTTTTTTTTTTTTTTTTTGTTAGATGAAACTGTTAATTGGATGCAAGTTGCAAGTATGCTTGACTTGTTGGAAACTCTTTTTCATTGCTATTTTTTGGTTATGAAAGTGATTTGTTACTTCAAAAATTGCTGAACAAACCTTGTCCATTTCTCATTTTAAGAATGCCATAAGTATTGCTTTGAAATGAATTAAACTCTCTACAAGGACTTGGATTTTCATGTATAGAGTTGGACTGAGAATGAAATAAAATCTAAATGAAAGGTGGTGCATCTTTTTTTTTAATTGAATCATCAGTCTATTTTTCCAGAATTAAGAACTTTGCTTATTACTAGATTCTATTGTGGATAGCCATCACTTACACTGATAGGGTTTTTTAATTATCATTTCAGAGTGAAATGAACATTCATTATAGTACAAAATAGGAGAAAAAAATCACAAAGCAACATCATCATCTTTTTTTAACTGATTAGCTTAAAAGACACACCAGTCACAATAACAAAAAGTAGCATGGAGAACACAGTTAAGTTCAAACACATGTGGTCTTAATCTCAGGTAATGAGCTTTGCTTCAGTTGGCAGGAGAAACTACACTAAATAGATGCTAAGCTACAATGGGCTTCCTAAAAAATCATGGCACTTGATTTTAATTTGTCCTCTGCATCAGTTTCTTATATTTAAGAACTCTTATTATTAGGTCTTCTTGCTGGGCTCCCCTCAGTTCCATGCTGCTAATTGGTTGTGAGTGTGTCTGGTGTTCTCTAATACATCTTCCTATGCTGCCACTAAGTCTGCTGGAATTGCCACCACCCACTGTCCTCCCAGTGCTGTAACAACTGCATTTATTACACCATATAATAACTCTTTTGTAGTATTTTCCAGTAATCTCTCCCGAACCAAAAGGTATTCTTGATAAGATTTTGGCATTAGTATTCATATTACATACTTGATATTTTATATGCTAAAATTAAAATCAGCTAAGTTTTTTTTTTTACCTCCGTGTTTATCAGGTTTGAATTTCATTAATGCTAGAATATGAGGCTTTTTTGCTGCATTCACTGGTGTTCATATATGTGGACATGAGTATTCTGCATGCATCTAGGGACATCCGTGTGTGTGTGTATTGAATAGAATCTTCTTGTAGGCAATAAATAGATCTTTAAATATGTATTGGTGTGGCCAGATGCAGAGAGATACGTGGTCACCTGACTGTTTTGCAAGCTGGGCATGTTCCCAGAGGGATTTATCAGCTTGGGCATGGAGCCGTGCTTGCACAGCTATACAAGTCATGGGCCAGAGCTTGTTCCCATGCAGCCAGCTGAGAGCAAGAGCAAGAAAAGGCAAATTTGTGCATCCAGATGTACCCCAAAATCTTCTCAAAAGCATTGTTTGTGCATTCCTTCATTTTCTTCTGATTGTATCAGATACCAGACTGACAGAATTTCCTGCTTTTGTAACTGAATTGTAAGATTTGACACTTGACACAGGGTGGGGGGGTGGGGGGAGGTAAAAAAGTAGATTTTAGGTCTGAAGGCAAGATAAATTCCTTCCTACATCTTTAACTCAAGCCTGTTTTCTTTGCTGACAAATATTGGGGAGAATCAGTGTTGTCTGCTCTGAGCTGTTGAGTCCTCTTGCTGCTTCCTCCTTCAGCTATTGCCTGTAGGACCCATTCTTTCAGATAACGCAAAAGATTAAATTACTACACCGTGGAGCTGAGGCTCCCAGCTAACCCTCAGTTTGTTTCAGCCATTTTGGGGAGAGCAGCTGTGATCAAAGCCAGTAGCCTTGTAAGACAGTGACCATTGCCATCACCACAAAAATCAGAAAGGGATGCCCTGTGCAGTCCCATTTGTGCCACAGAACATTAGAATCCATCAGAATCACAGAATTCTGAGTTGGAAGGGACCCACAAAGATCATCAAGTCCTACTCTTAAGTGAATGGCCTGTTCAGGGGTGGAAGCAGCAACCTAGGCTTTATCAATTCTTCTCCACCATCAATCAATTTGGGAGACAGAGCTTTTAGTAAGAATTGGGAAAACGCCATTCTAAAATTGCTTGTTTTCTAAGAAGATGAGGAAGAAAGTGGTCAGTCTGGGCAGTGTGAAAATATTTTGATTTAACATCTAAGGAGGAGATGCTTAGAACTAATATTGCAGTATTGATTTGCAGTGTTGTTCTGCATCACTTTCAAACCATTTTTAGAACTGGCCAGAATTTCTCATTGGGTTTTCATGGAGAATGTTTACTCTTACTAAGATTTCCTGTTAGCATGGATTAGAAAAATCCCAAAGCTTCCTTCTGCAAATGTTTTTGAGATATTTAAAGCATTTATTGAAATATTTTCTTGGATAAAAATGAAACATTGAGTCCTTAATAAAATGAAACATTTTGATGAATTTCTATTAAGGGATATGATTAAAGAATATGTTCCCATGAAACACTTCTGTGCTTTCTGATATATTTCTAGCAATTTTGGCCAGTTATAGTAATTGATAAAAAGATAATTTTACTGTAATCACTTGTGGTTCCTCAGATTAACACATATGCCCACCACACAGAATTAAATTAGGTACCTCCTGCTGTCTCTTGAAATCTGTTGTTCCACTAGATCTAGTGACCTGAAAAAAAAATATTTTTCTTAAAGGCATCATTGGGTGTTTAAATAATGGAAAGGGTATGTTCTACATATATCCATTAAACATGCTTCTTTAACAATATGACTTCTTTCTCAGTATATAAGCTTCTTCACAGCTTTCTAATAGATTTTTGTTTCATCAGTTAACACAAATAGTCTATCATAGCAGAGAACATGCAAAGTATGGCACCAAGAACAGTTAAGGCATTTTTAGTTTCTTGCTGAAGGATAGTTTTTAATGTGATATTTTTGTGTGCTGAGTACTCCATATAGTTGGAGTCTATTGTATTCTCTTTAAATACTTCTTCTCCTTCTTCTGTGTCGACATTTCTGATGTGGAACACATTCCTGAATATCCCTCATTTAGCTCTCATGGTTACAAGAATCTTTCAGCCACCAAATGGAGTCTCTGAAAGAAACGTTGTTTCAAATTCAGTTCATCTTTTACAACTTGCTGTACAGAACATTGTAGGAATGACTCTTAGCACCTTACAGGACACTGATACAAACATGCACTTTGCATGAGTTATACAAGGGTTCTGAAAGTTGGTGGAACTGTTCATATACTTAGGCAGGCAAGTGCCAGAGCATTCACTGAACTGAGGCTTAGGAAATTGCCATTCTACAGTAGAGCAGTGTATAAACCCTTCCTTTCCAATGGGTCACGTACAATTCCTTGCAATACAATCTTTAAACCTTTTATTTCTATACTTAAAGTTTGGTACCCTTGTTCACACTTCAGGAGATGGATTTTTTTATTCATTTACCTTCTCAGGAATGAAAGAGACCGGGAAAAAAGGCCTTTTTCTGTTCTGAAACTATCTCGGTCACTGTGTATTGAACTGCTGTGGCATATATATGTGATAAATTGCATAAAATAGCAGTGTTCTCCCTTCTTGGTGGCTACCTCATTTTATAACTGTCTGTGACCAACCTCTGACCATGGAGTGGATGTTAAGAACCCAGAGCTCTAAGCATCTGTGCCAGCCCTGTTCCTCACCTACATCAAGAACTCATTTCCCTCTGTCTTATTCCTGCAGCTGATTGCCAAGAGTTTTTCCTTCTTCTAGCAAAGGAAGTGGTAGAGGACTGTTCAGATTCCAAAACAATCTGAATCCCCTGTATTCAAAGTACTAATTCATGCACTGATGAGTTGACTGCCTCCAAAGTTCACCTCCTTCCACTTGCAGACCTTCTGTGTTACATATGCTGTGAGGTCACTAAAGAGCAGGGACTGACAATAAAGTTGTGCAGGCCACTCATGGTTATGGACTGAATTTGCAAGGTCAGGTTAACAGCTTCATCATCCTGGTGTCATTAAGCAGTACCTGCAGAAAGACTGGGCCTGAGCCATGTCAGTTGGTCATCATCAGCTATCAGCTCTGCATAGGCACCCTAAGGAAACCAGTCAGCTATCTAATCTCTTTAAAGCTCTGCAAATTTTCTGGATGCTGCAAGACCTCACAGCCTCATTAGTACCAAATTACTCTGTGAATATTTCTGAGCTGCTTCTGTCTCCCAGACTGATTCAACTAGTACTGGTTACACACATGTTGTATTTTCTAAATTACTTTGCAAGCAGGATGGCTACACCTTTTTCTTTTGCTGTGGAAATTTGAATTCTGAAGTATTGTGAAAATTTCAATTTGCAAGGATGAATTCAACTACTCTCTATGGACCTCTAACATTATGTAGTTCAGGTGCCTGAATACAAGATACTTGCAGTAGTATGTCAGATGTAACTTGGCTCCTGTAGGTGATGTCTGCCATTCTAGAATGGCATTTGGAGGCTAAGGTGAATCTCAAAGGAGAACTATGTTTCTCAGTCATATCTTCTCTCCAGTACTTCCAAGAGGAGAAGTTCTGGTTGTAATTCCATGCTGAAATATGCCCATGGCAGTGCTGACTGCTCTAGGACTAGAAGTGTTCAAGCCTGCATATTATTTTGCTTTGTCTCTCCTCCACACCCATTTTGGAGTTAGAAAACACCAAGTTCATCCTGATGCTTTGTGATGGTAGAGGGATCCTGTGAAGGCTGCTGCATTTGTATCTTAGTGTGTGGAGGATGTTCAGTGTGAATTGATGTGAATAAACACCACTTAAATTAAAAAAAGCTAATCTACCAGCAGTTAAATGAATATTGCTAGTCTGCTTATGAATGCTAAAAAAGTTGCTCTAGAACAGTCAGCAGCATTTCTTAGGTTTTATTTGCAGTAGGAACAGTTTGAAGGGAGCATCACTGCTTTACATGGAATGTGAATAGTCATAGAATGAGACCATGAGTAAACAACTTTGAACTGATTCATTAGTACACTTATCTGTTAAAATAAAAGTTAGGATATCAGGGCTTTTTCTGTATCTGCTTGGAAATATTCAAAATCTTTCATCTTGGAGGGTCTTGGATTTTAGGTTAGATAAGCATCTTTATATTGCCTCTCCATCATGCTCAAAATGTACCTTTTAAAAGTACAAGGTATTATGAAAAGCAGTCAGACTGGGTTTTTTTCAGTGAGGGGAATAATCTTTTAAACCTGAAGTTTATTTGTGATCTCATGCCTATGAATTAGCATGCAAAGCCACAAAAACCTTGTAGAGACAGTGGAGGAAGCCAGCATTAGGAAAGAGCAGCAGCCAGAGAGGGAGAGAGCTGGCTGCAGGAGGAGGGGAACACAGAAAAATAATAGAAAGCAGCTACCAAAAGGGAGGGAAATGGGAAAGAGGAGGGCAGCAGCAAGAGTGTGGAAGGGTGAAGGTGAAGAGGGGAGAACAGCTGCTTTTCCCTCTTGCATCCTGACTGAGTTTTCCTCTGAAATACCCATTTTTGAGCATATTGATGCTGTGACCCTCTTTAGCTGTTTGAACTCTCTATTGGAACGAATCAAATTCAATCCAAGCCTGTTTCTGGGATCTGTATTATTTTGCATTCCCATGAGGGCTGAAGGAAACTGTAAAGACAAATGGTGTGATAATCACAGACCACACAAGAAATAAAACCAAATAGGAGTGAAACAGCCTGGGAGAGGGGTCTGATTTTCAGGGACTGACAATGTGATGGTCAAATTTCTTCACATGTAATTTAATATGTCCTTCTGAGCTCTGCAGTGGTGGTGACAAAAATGCACTTCTTTGGGATATGGAATTGATTGATTTGTTTCAATTATTGTTTTCAGCACACCTTTCATAACAGTAAAAATGTTTTTCATTCTAAAAAACCCCAAACAGAACAACAACAACAACAAATCAAAATACATAAATGTAGAATCTAAAATTGAAAAAAAATGTTTTAAGGACAAGGACAGGGTCAATAATTTAATAAAACCAATAACATTAGCAAATCTTAGCTCTATAACTTTCTGCAGGCAAGTAACTTTTCCCATGCATTTTGTAGAAAGTTTGTCTTGGCACCTTTAGGTGACTGCTCCTGAAGATTTGTGTAGCTGAAGACTTTTGTCCTCCTGAATTCTGAGACCTCAGATCCCACAGCTGTGCTAAACAACTACTTGGGAATGGCACCTAGAGTTGGGTACCTCAGTACAGCTGTGAATTGTAACTGATCCAGAGAGGAGGAGTGCACTCCTATGGAACTAAAATACATTAGCACAGCGGAGCCATTTAAATGTGAGTGCAGTGTAAATAACAAAATGTTTCTTGGAGGGGACACTCAAAAGAAACTAGACTAACTTGTAAAGGGAAATGAATGTTGATTTAATTGGCTATTTAACGATTATCTGTTTTCTTCTTCTTCTTTTTCTTCTTCTTCCCTTTTTTTTAATCCAAACAGAAAGGTTAATCTAACTATACATTTAAGGCTTTTAAAGGCTCCATTACAAGACTTATTATGCTAAAAGAAACATACCTGGCATGCTGCAGTTTTCTAAATGTATCAGCGATGCATGTAATGATTCACTTAAACCATCATGGTCAGAATTCTTTTACATTATTTCTATGTAAATTGGATGCTTCATGATTACTATAATATGTGTGAAATTCCACTTATTATTTCTTTTAACATGAAAACTTTTATCACTTAACTTCAACTCACTGGACAGAATATTTGAACCATTTGCAGTCATTAGAGCATTTTTGTTTGGTCAAAACCCTTGTGGGATTATACTTCGGAAAAATAGCATGAATTACATTCAATGCAGCTGAATGGCAATTTTAAATATATAAGGGGCATCAGGAGTGCTCATCATTATACTTAGAATTCAACATTGTATTTTATCTGTTATGGACTTGTTTTTACATTTTCTTCTTTTATCTTCAAGAGACTTATTTCAGCCTGTAGCATCAAAAAAAAAAAAAAAAGCCATAATCCATATAGAAAAGGCTATCTGATGATGTACACCTACCTTTCCATGCTCTGGAGGACCAATTTGAAACAGAGGCTTGGGTCAGAAGGTTTTTATTTTCACCTTAGTACTCGGAAGATATTTCCCCATATCTTAGGAAACACTGGGTGAACTGGTGCAGCAGGAAGTCTCCTCTAACAAAACTGATGATGTTCTTCTCTACTAGTCTTGAGATTTGGCACTGGATGTCTCAAAACTTTCTGAAGTTCCCAGAATTCCAATCAAGATGAAGAAGGTAGAAGAGAAAAGAAGGATTTCAGAGCAGCCAACAGCCTTATAATCCAGGCTATTAGGAATTGCAGGAAACTCTGTTTTGAACATCTGCTTTGCTATTCTCCCAAAGACAATCTAGCCTACTCTGTTGGCTCTTCTGGATGGATCTCTCTGGCAACAGCTGTTCATTGCAATAGGGACTTGAAGCTCAGATGTCTTGAGGTTGTTGCAACAACCTCCCTCGGGGAATATTATCTATTACCTTTAAATAGGCCCCAAGAGTTCTGGCACTAGAAAGAGGCAGAAATCTAGAATAGCCAAGAGACTTTGCCAAGGTGGTACTGGTGCATGTCTTCCATAGTCTAGAGTAGTAGGACATTTGCCCATTCTGGGGACCTTTCCTTAATGCTCTTTCTTCCATTGCCTTCCAAATCAAGTACCTTGAGCAGTCATTTTAAAAGAACTAGCATCTTCTATCTCTGTGTCTTCTGGCTTTATGCCTTCTCAATCTGTTTCTATTTTAACCACACTTGATAACATTTTTCCAGAAAAGAGTTAACTGAAATGAGTAGAGTTTAATAAGACACTGGGGTTTGGTTTTTTGTTTGTTTACCATGTGAACATGCCATTTTTGAGATAAAATGATGAAACATGATCTCAATGCTTTAGCTTTTATTTCAGTAAACTCTGCTTCTCATCTCTCAGTGAAGCTCTTCAGTTTTAATTGGAGAGAAAAATGCCTCCAGTTAAAAATATCCATCCTGACTTGAAGGATAAGTGCTCCAAGCCTTCCACCACTAATCTTACACCATTCATTTCCAGAAATTACATCTCTTGATGCCACATAGTTCTGTGACTTGAATTTCAGCATCAAAACACAGAAGACACTTTGTCAACATTTATTCTACAGAAAAGTTGAAGAATCATATCCTGGGCCATGGCATGTGGTGCTGGTCTGATGAGCTATATTTGATGTTTGAACTTCTGTGGCTTTATACAAAAAAAAAAAGTTGCCTCAGTTTTCCATTAAAGCAAAAGTATTATATGAGGTGATAAAAGCTTTCTTTTTTGCTATGACAGGTATCTGGCAATAATTTTCATTCAATTATTTAGACAATTCTTTCCTTCACAACAACACAGATACAGATAGTGAAAAGTAAGCTTAACATAATCAACATAGTTATTTTTCTTTATTTTAAATAAAAGCATTATTTTTTTATTTTAATTTTTATTTGAAATACAATTTTTGGCCAATTTTATAAGTTGTCTGAAAGACATGTATTGAATTTTATAGGCTAATATTTCAATTTAACTTATATAAGTAACTGTAATATGTAAACAAATATCTACAGATTCATATGTTGCGCATACTGCAATTTTTAAAATATATATTTAAACTTTATGTTGCTAGTATAATCTAGGACAGATTAGGTCAAATGATTTTTAAGACTGTTTCCTCCACACATACACCTTAGCTGCTCTAAATGTCTATGGCATTATTTTAGATGTGTGCACATGGATTTTAAAATGAACTATTCTTCTAAATATTTGCTTCCTCTATTCACTATGTTTGTACCTAACCCATTAAAACGCTTACTTTAGATTATTCTTTTGAAACTAAGCGATCTGGGAAACATATTGTAATATATCTCTCCCCAGTGCAACCATAAGCTATTTAAACAGGTACAGCTAAAAACGGTTAAGACTTAAGGTTTCATCATAAGTCATATTAGAATTAATGACTCTGCTCACAGACATTGGTTTGGAAGACAGAGACTGAACAGTGCCATTACAGAGAATAAGCCACTGGCAAGTCAAGCAATTCACTGAGGACAGAATGATTAGCCACAAGGAGCACTTACAAAGTGCACTGGTAATTTAGGTAATTGTATTGCAGGGTTTGTAGACCCATGAATTACAGAGATCTTTTAAAAAATATATATTGTGCAATTTGAACAGACCCTGAAACAGACACCAAGAAGAAACAGCTATCAAGTCATTCAGATTAGATAAAGTATCACTGATGTATAGTATTTTAGTATTTGGGAAAACATATAGAACATATAGCATACAGTAAAACAGTAGCATATATATTTATCATAACAACTTCTTCACTAGAATTCTAGGTATTTAAAAACCACAAAATCCATCAATTTCCTGCAGAAAATTAAAAGCAAGCAGAAAAGGCGGGGGGGAACCTTTAGAAGGAGGTGATTTCACTGGAAATACAATGTTAGGTTGATTTCTATATAATTTCTAAATGTATGATATAGTCATACCTAATCTAGCATAAAAATCCTTATATTTACTCCCTTTTTTTTTTGCACTGTATATTTTCAAAGACCTCCTATAGTTAACATTATAATATAGTTAGTTGCTACAAATAATCTGCACTGATTATAGGAAAACTGTCAGTGTCTGTTCAAGGTCTGAAAAGGCTGCAGCAAATAGCTTTTCTCTTTGCCATGGAGACTGGGGTCTGTTTTTACGGTTACTCTGGTAACCAAAGCCTTTCTGGTGCTAGTCCTTTTCAGTTACCTTAGCTATTAAACCCTCTGGTTGAGACAAAAGGAAGGCAGTATGCAGATACTTCCCCATAAAGCAAATCTCAGGGTTAAAATTGAGCAAAACCTGTAATAAAAGAAATAAAAGCAGCTTCTAATCAGCTGGTTACATAGTAGCTGTGAGGTGTTTGCGTGCTCGCCTACATGTGGGAAGCTAAGGCTTGGTGTGTTTGAATATTAATCTGATTACTAAAGGACGAGAAAATGGATTAGGCATCTTCAGTGCTGTTTCAAGGAACAGTCTCTCAAACCTGTGACCCTCATAGTGCAAAAGGCATCAGCTTTTCAAAGTTATCATCTGGGGAGAGTTTCTTTTTTTTAAGATGAGGATTGTGACATTGCTTGGAGCAATATATATTAAGATAATTGCAAGTAGGGATTACAGAATGCTGCCCCAAAGTCATAGGTTTGCTGCATGGTGTTAATGACCCTTCACAGTGCCTGGGATCTTTTAGCAAACAAAGCCAAAAAATGGATTCTAACCTGAAAGCTTATTAGCATCACAGTAATAAAATACCCAATTGAGTGATCAATGTAATGAAGGTGAGTACAGAAGACTGGCAACAGAAAACATCATAAAGATAAAAGGCTGAGTAGTAAAATATTTAATCGCTAAGATGGTAGTAATGTCACTTTTGCTTGGAATCAGTAAGTGTAGGCAGACTCCCAAATTATCTTGGTTTTCAAAACAGTAATGTTTTCACATTAGTAAGGGCTTATTATGGCAAGCTTTCACTGCCCCTACACATTTTGGTTTGAGCTTTCTACTCCAAATGAAGAGGATTTTTCTCTGGAAGAAACAGTTGACTAAATAGGCAACAAATAATATGCTTCACAACTGAACAATCCATTCTTGCTTTAACATGGTCAAAATGAGTAACTCTAAACAGTTTCAATACCCGTGGTGATAAACCACTTTTGAGCTGCAAAGTATTCAATTATTTTTCATTTGAACTATTAAATATGTCACACAGATATTCCCCATTGCTGTTTTCACCCACATAGATTACTGTGTTTAAAATAAAGAAGAACTTTGTCCTATCAGAAGACAGTTCAAATTTAAACACCATGGTATAGCAACTAAATTAAGATGTATTTGTTAACAGAGAAGAAAACACCTGCAGTATTAAAAAGGTAAAGTATCTGTTCATCCATAAATTAAGTGCAGCATCAGAATACTGGACTGATCTCAGTTGAATCAGATGTGTGCATTTCAATAGAGAATGCTCATTTAAATGAGCCACTATTTGATGTCAGCATCACTACTCAAAAGGGCAAGTACCAATCCCTGATACCAGGTGTGTAACTAATATCCAGGCGTTCCCATATTAAGAAATAAAATACATTAAATATTCTCTTTGTTGCATTTCCTGGAGAAGACAGGTGTTATAAGGAGAAGGGGAGAAACATATGTCTATGGAATGGCTGGAATCAGAAGAAAGTCGACTCTGGATTCACTGTAGTAACTGAACAAGGAATTTATGTACATTTGCGTCAAAAATGGCTCCTGCCATTTAACCTGGTTTTGCATGATGTTTCCAGAATTAGTGGGTTCAATGTAAAAGTCTGGGCCAAATCTGTCCCCAGCCTTTCCACCACGTTAGATACATTTCTGGTTTTGGAGAAGTGGAGATTATTCATGATAAAATATTGATCTTGCATATTCATATGTGTGAAAAAATACATATACATTTGGTAAAAGGAAGATGGCGGGTTTGTGAAAACTATATGCAATCACTAAGCTAAACAGCAAGCTCTTGACACAAGAAGATTTTATCACCATATTTGTCTCGAGCCTCTTTTATTAATTCCTCATGCTGATATTTTACTTCCCAGGAAATCCTCTAACTGCAAATGGCATCATTGGGGTGTATGGAATATAACCCATCAGATCACCCATAGCAGAATGATCCATAAAATCAGACTTTGTTTTACTTGAGGTAGCAGATAAAAAGTAGGTCAAGCTCTGACCTGTTAGCATTGGTTTCCCATTCCTACACCCAGGAATTTTATCCCTATAATTCCCCTGGTATCCCCTGCAAATCAATTACCCAGTGCTAATGCTGCAGGAAGACACATTTTTGTGGTAATTCTGTCTGGCTGAATAGTTGAGGATTTCCTTGCAGAGCACTGCATGAAGTGCATCTGCCAGGTGTCTCTTACTCCTACTTTGCAGGGCCAGGCACAGAGACCTGCAACTATTGCTTTTGCCCTTTCTTTAGAAGGGGACAGAGATCCTTACTGCAAACTGTTCAGCCTGGAGAAGAGAAGGTTGTCTGGAGACCTCACGGCAGCCTTCCAGCATCTAAGGGGTGCCTACAAGGAAGCCACAGATGGATTCCTTGTCAGGAACTGTAGTGATAAATTCAGTTCTTGTAGAGCAAGTAATGGATGCAAATTGAAAGAGGGCAGGTATTGAGCAGAAATTATTTACTCTGAGGGTGGTGAGACACTGGAAGCAGTTGTCCAGAGAAGCCCTAGTAGTTGTCCAGATGCCTTATCACTGGAAGTGTTGAAGGCCAGGTTGGATGGGCCATTGAGCAACCTGGTCTCATGAGAGGTGTCCCTGCCCATGGCAGGGTTGTTGGAACTAGATCTTTAAGATGCCTTCCAACACAAACCATTCTATGATTCTGCATATGATGATAAGCAATCTTCAGTCCTTCATGGCATTTTGCCTGCAGGGAAAAAAAGTCATTATTCCCACTTGACAGCTGAGGAAGCTAAGATTGAGGCTGAATGACAGCTACAACTAGAATTTAAACATGAGCTCTGGGATCCTAAACCTGGTGTTGAACTGAAAACTTCATAGCAAACAGCTTAGATAAAATCCTCAGCTATGCTTGAGACACATGCATCTGAGAGAAAAGCATTTCTGAACTGGAGAAAAGCAGCTCAGATTGAACTGAAAGCTCACGTGTGTGTCCTAGTTTGGATATCACATATCTCAGATGGTGTGTCGAAACAGAAACCACAAGATATAATCATCTACCCAAGGGTAAAAGATACACAGGTAAATGAGGATGATTTATTGATTTTATACAGATGTACTGACACAGAGAATGTTTGGAATGGCACATTTATCTGTAGGGGATTAGCAAAAACCTCAAAAACCCGTGTGTTAGAGCATACCTGGAATGCTCAGCCCAGGATAAGATGCTTTATATTACTGATTTTATATCTTTGAAATTTACTTTTGTCAAACAAAAACAGAGTTCTGTGTTTCCTAGACCTTTCACACTAGCTCAGGACTGTGCACAAGTGTCCTCAAGGATGATCTGTGGCAAAGCTTCTAAGAACCTTCTAGCCCTGCTACTCTTTTGTAGGATTAAAAGACAAGGGGCATCGGTACTTGACCTGTGACTTCTGGGATGGATTTGCGGGAAGAGATTCAGAGGAAGCTTTTGGCTGTAGGTTTTCAGAGAGGATATCTTCTAAAATGAATGTGTGATGTCTGAGAGGGCAGAGATAAAAACAGAAAAAAAGAACACTATTACTTGTGAAAAAGGATATTAACAATGACTCAGTACAGTGACAAGCTGCTGTATGCATTCTGTTTCTTATGTCTCCCACAACTAAGTAGGTACTCTGTCCTCATACAGTTGCACGGGATGTCTGGGGAAGGCCCACACTTTTCAGGTCATTTCTTGGCTGAAGCAAAGTTTTATTTTGTTACATAATGATCAACTATGCAAATATAGTTCCAATTTCAAGGAAGACCTGTTGATGCAAAATAATGTTGCATCATGAGCTATATTTAAGTGCAGACAACTTTTATAAAACATCTTGCAGAAGTCTCAGAAATGAAGCAACATTCTGAAGTACAATTTAACTACTATCAAATCAGAGCCTTGAAGATATTTTCCTGAAAAGTCTGATATTAGTTTGAAAGCCATGAAACATAACTCCTGAACCTGCTGTTATGTGAGTCTGGACAAGTCATTTGGCTTCTGCAATCTACAGAGACCTCCTCTGCAGGAAAAACTATTTAGGACCTAGTTGTGCTAAATCAAATACATAGAACAAACCAAATGAGGAATTTTAGCAGTTACAGATTTTTTGTATTGGGTTTATTCAAGTGAACAGGAACCTTACACATATAGGCAGTGCTCAGAGCCATTAGCAAACAGCACTCAGCAGCAAAGATTGGATCAGAAGGTACATTGCAATGGTTGGCAATCTTGTGACCTTGCTTCAGTTGCTTAAGCCTAGACAGCTACAACCGTTTGAGAAAACCCATTTTGTCTGACACGTCGTTATGATGCTGCCAGGTATAATTGCAGGACATATGCAACATCAGCACTGCTCTGGACTGATGACTGAGAGGCAGCCTGGATACCTTCACCTATCGCAGAGCAGTTGCTTGTTTAGGCAAGTAAGGCAACTAAGTTTGCCTGTTTAGGCAATTAAATCACACATGCAAGTGGTCAGCAAGAATAATCCCTGCGGCTTTTGTAGACATATGATCTCATGTAGCACACAGCTTTTTTTTCTGCGAGAGATGACCATAATAGAGTCCCAAGAACATTCTTGAACACACCTTGAAAATATTCCTCCAGCCATAAAAAAGTTTACTTTTGGAATAAAATGTATAAAGTTGTTCTGGTTCAAAGGATCCTGTACAAATAAGCATCTGACTTTCTCTCTGTCAAAACCAGAGTAAATCAAAGCAACCTCCAACCAATTTTCTTTTATACATTTAATACCACCCTTGTAGTAGATTACATGAAGCCCTGTTGAGGAGCTAGACAGTTAATAAATATGTTACTGGTGAGAATTTATACATTAAAACTTTCAAACAGGTTTCAGTTGACTGTGGACTGAAGTATCACTTAGATATTTTTTGTTTCAACATCTCCTGGATTTCTTTTTATTTTTACTTGTTAATTTTAACAGGTTTTTTTTCTATGCCATTAACCATTCAGATAATCACACATTTGCTAGAGTTACTTTTTAAATTGTTCATGTTTCCCTGCACATTTTTAATTCATCACCTCCAGCATCCTGCCCACAGCTCCAGCCTGGCAGGCAGCCTCATCACGAGTATCATAATTGTTTTTTCTATCCCACAGCCCCTGAATGCTAGAGCTCTGTGGCCATATGAGCTTCTCAACTTTCCATCAAAACAAACAGGTCTTTTGCCTTTTACTTGCACAGCATCATTTAAGTGTGAGAGAGGTTTACAAACCTAATGGAATGCTTTTCTACCTTTACAATGCCTTCACAAGCTTTTATGGATGATCATGTTTTCATCAGCCTTGTGTTGATCTTGCCTGATGGTGAGAATGAGTTCCCTGCTGTACATACTCTATCCAAGCTTGCTTTAAACAGCTGAGGTGAAAAACTTTCTGGAAAGTGTAAATTTTCATTGAGAAATAGAAGACCATGACTACTTCTTGGGTTTCACTTAGCTGTAGATGGAGAGGTCTGGTTTCAGCTTGCAGGTGGCAGAAGCAGCTCCCCATGGAGGAATGTGGGCAATAACACATCTCAGTTGGAAAGCCAGCACAGGGCAGTGCATCCCTGCAATACACTTGACATCTCTCGCCAAAATTATCATCTTGCCAGAGAACACAACATGTCTGAGGAACTGACTAGAAGCTGATGCCACAGAGGAAACTCACTCTTCTGTTGTGCAAAAGAGCATGACCGTGAACATGTGCATCAGGGCAAAGGAATCTGAGTCATAAAATACATTTCAATGATATAAAATATCTGTTTAAGATTCTTCTTCTCCTACCATTGAAATTGTCTTCACCACTTTCTGCTGAAAGCAGTACTAGTTTCATGTATCTGCTTTGAGAGATGTGAACACATGTAGATAAATTTGTGGCAGGGGACAATATAAATTTTCTCATAAATTTCGGTTTACTCCATGCTTTTCTTGAAAATATAGCTATTTAGTATTAAATATATTGGAAATCTTTTACCAATATACAGTATTATAATCTTATACCAATATACAGTAGCACTGTCTTCAAGATTATTATTTTCCATTCAGGACATTTTGTCAACATGTACTCTTTGGCCAAGATAATGTGAAGTCTTTGTTGGGGCCACTCATAAATTATTACTTTGGCTATTGCAAATCTTTATTTAACAACTTATTCAAATGCAGCATGTATCCTCAAGTCTCATACATGTTCCAAATGTTGTAGAGCCAAAATCCACGTAAAGGATTGATAAAGCTTTGATTTATTTAGCTACCTACACCTGTGCCTAATTTTGCCACAGGAATAATTATGTGTGACCTTACAGAACTCAAATTTAAGTCCTCTAGGCCTCAGAACAAAGTTATATGACTATAAATTTTTAAAGCATAAATAACTAATTTTGTGCAAGCCTGGAGTCAATACTGCTGACACTACTCCTGCCAAACACCAGTTCCTTCCACAAGATATATTGGCAAAACTGCCCATGATCTTCAGATACAGTGCAGTACAAATAAGTGTAGCAGTCTGCATTTTTTGGATAACTGGCTTCTCAGTTTAATTGTTATTTTGGGCTCTGCTTTTGGTTGATTACTACTTCTATGTGCAACTAGCTCAGCCTTTCAAAAGATGAGTGGATATAAAATTTTTGACTCATGCTTACATTCTCTATATTTCCAGTGACTGAATATATTGAGACAGTTTGTTTCATCAGCATTTTCCTAGTTAATATTTAATTTAGGCATAAATACAGGCTATAACCTGTGGGCTTTTGTATCAGTAAAAATACTAGCAGTCTTCTGAAAGCTCTTGTGCTAGGTCTCTAAAAACTAAAAGATGACTTCAGAGATCACTTACTTCAGTATCATATACTAAACACAGGGCTCCTGTAGTCATATGACTGTTCAGAAACACAAACACAGTTTATGCAGACTTGATTTGTTAGATTTTAAGCGTTATTCTGTATTTTTTCTGTTTATTTTATTTTAAAGAAAACACTATCAGGAAATATACTGCAGTGAAGGAAAAAGAATGGGTTGTAGATGTGAGAAATTTAATCTGTATACTTTAATGGAAGAAACAATAAAAATACATAAGGCATTATATTCCAGGGATGAGAATAAATGTATTTTTCCATATCCCATAATCTATCACCTCAGTGTAATGACTTTAGCACTCAAAAATGTCTGAATTAATTGTTCTGCAATCCCTTTCTTATCAATTTAATTCTTTGAATCTTAATCAATTAGGGATTAGTTGGGAGGGATGTTAAATTTTAATTGTTTGCTCTTTATAGACTATCCCTAAAAGTTGTTTGCTCCTTAAACAAAAAATATATGGCCCCTTTTAGGCCAAGGTTAATAGAAAATACTATTAGCTTTTTATTCCAGAATTAACAGTACAGATACATCTATATCTCAATATGAAATAGAATTATTATATAGACATAAGAGTGGAAACATATATTCCACTTACATTGGTTAGAAGGATAGCACATCAAAAGTTCTGTCTTCTAGTACAGAATTCTACAGGTACATAAAGGCCTGGCTATCTCACCAGGTTTCAACTCACTGCTACTCCTTTTGCCAAATGATTAATCACTGGTAATCCCTAAGAGTTCTCTTTTTCTTTTTCAGTAACTTTGTCACTTTTAACCGACACATCTCTGGAAACTGGAAACTTGATATTTTCTTAAAATATCTTGACTTGCCTAGACTTTGCAAAATGTCCTCTTTAGTATCAACCTCTGCCAGTCCCCACTGGTACTGTAAAATCAACCCAAGCAGTCTTATGGGGTGGGTGTCCTAAGTATTCTCCATGTCTTTGACTCGAGCATCTTTCAGCAGAATGGACCTTCTGCACCAGGCTTCCAGATGGAAGCCTGAAATGCCAAGGGAAGTTTCTTTGGGGTGTTTATCCGATGATATGTGACCTATGTCTGTTCTCAAGTTATTTTGTTTCTTTGTTGATTTTCCAGACGTGTAAAATACTGAGCATCCTCTGCACAGTTGCACCTCAGCAGATCTGCTGTTTTGTGCAAAGAAAGAAAAAAATGTGTTAAGGAAACCCTAGCCACTGGAGAAATTATTTGAGTGTACCTATTTGTTGTTATTTAGGTGACCTATATGATGTTGCATGTTGTCCTTTCTAAGAGGACAAAAAGCTTTGGAAATGTCAGTGCCTTTTATAGCTCTATAGGGTTATGTCTGTTGTGCGTATACACGCACACACACTCTCACGTACATACAAGAGAGGAAGTCATTTTATTTTACCCAAATCAGCTACTTAAGTAAATTGAGATATATAGAATTTACCAATGAAATGAGTGATTTGATGTGAATAAAAGAGGTGGTGTGTTGTAAATCAGTACTGACAGCCAAATGGGAAAAATTGACAGAGCACTGTAATCACTCCCAACATCCACTGAAGTTATTGATCCAAAACCTCTATAATCCCCTTCACATAACACAAGCAATTTCATATAATACCTGTAATAACAGTGCATTCAAACTCAAGTAGCCATCAGAAGCTTTGTATCTAATGGCAAAGCAGGCCTCTGCTGAGTAAGTGTAACAACTAGAGCACAAAAACGCCGATGACTCTTGCCTTTCATAGGTAGAGGCCTGCGATAAGAGCTAGTTCAGAAGATAAACAGTTCCCAACGCCAAGGAAAATGAGCTATTAATTGCCCTCTTGCTAAAGACATCATAAAGGCCCTAAAGCCCTGCGTGCAAAACAGGGAGAAGGTAAGCAGGATTTGGGGACTGATAAGGCCCCGGGTGCCATCCACGCAGCAGCGATCTGATGTTAATTACAAGAGGGGAAGGAGGGCTGAGAGGTATTTAGCTGCTGGGTCATTACATCCTTCCCAGGTGTTTTTCCCATGAAATGTTCCACCAGTTTTACAAGCTCCTTCCCTGGCTGATGGATTATTCCACAGCCTTATCAAAGCTTTGCCAGCTCCTCATTAATATATAGAGCGAGCGGTGCGGTTCTATATATCATTGTCTTCTTCTCGGGGAGGGCTAATCAGTCAGGCATTATCAGCCCGTCAGCAGAAGGCAGGCAATCAGGCCTGACAGCGGAGAATCATGGGAGAGCAGGGAAGGTTAAATGAGGCTGACAGTTGTGATAATGATGATTATACTATAAATTAAGATATGATGATAAAGGAGAATAAAAGACACAATCTGAAGCAATATTTGGTTTAACATGTCTCTCTTTTTCGGTACTGTTAAATGGCCATAACATTTATCACGCCGAACAAGAATGGACATTTAACTACCATGATAAAATAGGACAGCATCAGATTGAAAACCCAACAAGTTGTGATTATTGTGTCAGGCACTTTTCCACTGGTTGAAAAAACTGGAGATAGAGCATATGTTATAATCATTCATGCATTATTCTGCAGAATGAAAAGAAAATAGATCTATTTTAGAAATGTCTTCCAGACTTCTAGATAAAAAAAAAAATCCAAAAGGAAAAAATTAATATATTCCCCTGCTTCCAAGATCGTTTTTATCAATGAAACTATAGGAACATAAGTGATAGTTCTTCTCTGCCACCTCCTCATAATGAATGCATGTATTTATTAGTAGCTGATTTGGAGGATTTGTAATTGTTTCACTGTTAGTCTCTTATTAAGCAAAACACTGTAAATGAAATTACAACATCAACATGTCATTTTCAAAGATCACTCTCTTGTCAGGTGGCAAAATTAAGTAGGTTCACGCAGGTGAAATCAAACAAGAACTGCCATGGTTTGACTGTAGGAACATAAGCAATACAGTGGATGTCATGCAACTATTTGGTTGTTTGCTTTGACAGATGGACTACATATGTATCGTTCGTTTATGATGTTTGTGTTTAGGGTGCTTAGCAATTCTAAATAAATATCATCAGACTTTGAGAATGAGAATGATGCTCATTAGCAGTTTATGCAGTGTCCCAGACCCTGTGCACTCACACAAGCAGCAAGACCAGGCTGAGTAGACAGTGCTATGTCCCTGGATGCGCTTACCGCGAAGAGAAGGAAAAGTTTGGGAAGGGAAGTGCAAAACCTCCTTATTGGAAAACCACATATTTTAGAACAAGTTGAGCAGTTACACTATGCTTCCTACAGATATGCTAAAGAAAATGCTATCTATAAACATAAAGATCTTTGTAGAAAACCAATGTTTATGGTTCGCACAAATATATAATTCTTGTGTCCATAGAGCTGACCATGATCCTATTGCCAAGGCAAAGCCTCAGACCAAGTCAATAGCGTAAAGCTATAATTTAATAACTGTTTTGTACATGAATACCTAAGTATATTTTTTGTTTAATGCACTCATATGTCATGCATCTCTATCCACGACACTCTTTCAATATGAGCAAGGAGATAATTTGATAAATCACCGTATTATTTTTTGCCACTTGATCTGTGTAAATGGTGCTTTTTTGCTAGATATGAAAGAAGAATAAACTTCAATTAGTGTATGCTGTATTAAAGTGATAGTGCAGGAGAGAAAAATGAATATTTTAAAAATTCTCAGCTTTATTTTCTCCATCTCTTCTTTATTACCTCAGATTGGGAATCATTCACAGTATAAAAGATGATTATTAATTGTAGAAGTGGTTGAGTTGACCGCACAAGTCGGAGGCAAAATTATTTACTTTATAAATTAAACAAAGTTAGTCCACAACAAGCCTTCCATGAAACATGACTTCTCTAGAATCTGCTCAGACACTACAGTGATGGCAGTCACTTAAGAGCCTTGGACAAACAGAAATCTTTGCTGTGATTATAGTGATTACCTTTTCTGTAGTGACTGACTCAATGGAAATAAAACCAGAGCTATTCTGTAGTAGGTTAAAAAAAAAGAAAAAAAAAACCAAAAAAACAACAAACCCCACACAACCAAAAAAAAAGCCACCTTGAAACAACTGCTGCAGTATTGTTTTTCACTGGAAATGGCCTATTGTCTAATGCACTTTAGAAGAGTATTTTTATTATTTGATCAATTTGATTTACCAGAGCCATGACAATTGCACACATTCCTCTTGTACACATGTAAAGCAAAGAACACAGATGAGTTTATAAACCTGACAGCCTGTAATGGAAATGCTTATGCAACCAGCACTCTCTGGCTGTGCAGTCTGTGCTTCAGAAAAACCCAAAGATATTCATTACTAGAGGACAAGAGAGTGGAAAATACAAAGAAAGAACTGTGATCAAATGGAATATCCTAATGCATCATCCTAGGCTTTATTTGTGTTTCTTTTCTGTAATGATACACAGCACTTTGCCTTGTTTCAATTTGAAATGTGCTATTGCATCTGAATAAAATCACTAGTGTTTTTCATGAAGATAAGGATTTTGTTTTGCTATTTATCCTCTCTAAGATCAGGATTTTATTAAAGGAGCAATGCTGCTTCAGAGACTTTTTCCCTAGCTTGTTCCATCAATTCAAATTCACATTGAAGATATATTTGCAGGACTTCAGTCCAATAAACCAGGATGTTTTAGTCTGATAATATATTTTTTCTAAGAGGCAGAGAGGGGATAAGTCTGGTGCAATCAGGAAAGAAGAAGGACACCAGTGCAAAGATTATGAAAACATATTTTAGGGAAATCCACTGCTGGAGTCAAAACACGGTGCATGATCAGATTGAACTAGGATTCTTAGAAAATGGTGATAAAATGTGGGAGGGGAATGTTTTCCCCTCCATCCTTTCCTCCCCAGCTGTAGCTACTCTCCAAGTAAACTGAAGTTATAAGGTGGGCTGGTTGAGGAAATGTCTGCTTAAAAAATAAATTAATAATAATTTTTAAAAAAAAGGTTTTTTCCAAGCTTTTATTAATTTGCAAGTGGCGGAGCTCATAATATATATTGGGATAAACATCGCTGAGTTTAGATGTTCCATGCAGACAATGACCAAACTGAGATCCAATTCAAGACATATCAAGTTAAATTTCAAATTCTTTACTGGGAAATAGTAGTTCCACTGAATTCAGTTGGGATTTTGCAATTCACTGGATTTCTTCTGTGGAGGCCTTAATATGTGCAGACACTCATCCTCGGGGCCTAGATAAAAAGGTTCAAGAACAGGGATTCTTTGTATTCCTTCCAACTTCTTTCCTCCCTTCCCAGCCACACCCCTCAGTGGCCCAGGTACGTAGAGTGTACCCCCACAGTAGATGGCCACTGCTAAGGCCAGCCAAGTCTGAAACGCTTGGCCCAGGCTCATTAGTCCTGTTATAAAAACCCAACTGGAAGTGTGGTTTATCATTTGGAGGTAAGGTTCTAATTTTGGCGCACAGGAGGCTGCCGACAGGAAAATATCTTGTTCCTTATTCCATTTTATTAACTTTGTTTTGTTCGCTTGAGCCCAGTACTGTGTAAGACTTTGAATAATCACAGCTGTACAGGTAGCTCCAGTGGAGTGAATGAGGGGCTTTTTCAAGGGCTCTGCTCCCTGCAGAAATGATTTGTACCTCTGCCTGATTGTCACTAACAGAAAATGAGAAATAGGAACATTCAATGCAAAGTAATGTGTTCTGTACAATTACTGGATTAATAATTTTATTCCATTACTGTGTGGGGAGAGAGGACATCAGGTTGAAGATCTGCAATTCTAGTATATTTCTAAGCGTCCTGTTAAGAGAGTGAGCAAGGGTCAGGAAACTTAATTATGCCATAACTAGATAGAAATTGCCAAGTGATAAAAAGAAACATCCAGCCAGATTCAGCAGGAAATTACAGCTTTAATAATATAGCATAATGCCTACTTCTATACAATTATTGGAGAGACCCTGAATGATTTTAAATAACAGGCTTGGTTTTCCAGTAACGACAGGGGGAAAAAAATCTGAAAATGACATTCTGCATTTTGCTGTAAATATTTTTCTGAGGTTTTGGGGGTGTTTTTTTAAAGACTGAATTATTAAAAATCTCATATTTTCTCTTGGTAATGTGCAAATGCTATTATTCTGAAATAAGAGAAAGGTTATATTTATGGAAGAATTTCTATTTGTGGAAATTAAGCCTGTGGAATCATTCTTTTAGTGAATTGTGCTTAGTGTATTTATAATTTTGAAATGAAAAAGCAAAGTGCACTGAAATTTATATTAAAAACTCAGGGCTGAGTATTTTTGTTTTACAATTTCAGTTTTTTCCACACTCTGACCATGTTAGTGTCCAATATCTCCCCAGTATTCTTTCGGTAAAATGTTTATGAACAGATTAAAGATTTCCTTGCATGCTGATAAAGGATTTCCTTATAATTTTGTCATCTTTATGAAAGATTAAAAATAAATACTGTTTTAGCATAAAGAAAACTCTTCATCCTAATGAGAAGCAGCTCTTTTTTTCTTTCCCCTCTCAGATGTAATAGGATATTTTAAATATTAAACTCTTATCACCTTTTGTAAACACTGCATGTGATATTAAGGCCTTTTGCAATATACGTGTATGTGTTTGTCCATTTATTTCTAATGTAAGAAAGAAAAGTCATTTCTGGTACTACCCAGGAGAGCCCAGCATTTCATTTTGTATTCTGAGGATGCAGATTAATCAACCTGACTCTCTTACCCAGGGCTAGCCATTCTGCCTAGAAATCTGCATATCTGCATATTACTGTTCTTCCCTGAATTTAATTTCCTACAGGAGCTGATATTAATCACCCTGTTTAAACAGAGGGGATTTGGGGTCTATACAAATATGACATTTTTTTATGGAAGTTGTAGAATATTTTCTCCTTTTTCATTATTATTTAAAGAGACAATAGCATGGTACTTTAAAGCAAACTACAGGAGATTATTTTTGTTTACTTGAGCTCATATATTAGATTTTTCGATTTTAATCATAACATATGGCACACCAAGAAAGCTGTTCCATATTTTTCTTTCCAGATTCTGCCTTCCCTACCAAGAAAATTCCTCTAGATTTCACTGCATGTGATGAAAGGGAGTTGGGCCATATTAATCTCAAATACATCCTAGCTGAGAAAGTTTATTTGAACCTTTATTTAAAATGTGCACCAGTTTCATCACTTGAATATCAAGCATTACACCAGCAGGCAAGCATTTGTGTACTTCTGTTTTGCAACTGGTGAACCCAGGAAGAGAAACTTTGTTGACTTGTCAGATAAGCACTGAAATC
Source organism: Motacilla alba alba (assembly GCF_015832195.1). NCBI lineage: Eukaryota > Metazoa > Chordata > Aves > Passeriformes > Motacillidae > Motacilla > Motacilla alba. The sequence goes on along the minus strand of NC_052016.1, from coordinate 99,478,556 downwards.
CATAAGGCAGACATGGCTTCTCTTGTGGATTTCAGTGACCCCACATCCTCAGTAGGCATCAGGAGAAGTACTCGAGGAGATGGGACACTGTTACTGAGGGGTGGGAGGAGGAAATTAGCGTGGTTATCTCACCATCCTTTGCCAGGTAAATCTGTATCTATCCAGGGCCACAGGTCCTGTCTGCACGCAGTCACAAAATTTGGTCCAACAGGGAATCCCCATGGCTGGTAACTGTTGTCTCCAGGTGAGAACAAAAGAAATTTCAGGAAGGCAGTGGCCGCAATGCTTTCACCGTCCTACCTTAAAGCCCCTCCATATTTTGTGTTGGGAAGTGGAGAACAATGAACTGTCACGGTGTGACCCCACCGATGTCAGGCACATTGTATCAGGCAGGAATTCAGCCCAATCCGTCTGTCCCTCAGCCAGCATTACTTGGCATCTTTTATTTTGGCTGCCGACACTGCAGTTATGGTCCAAGCACAAACAACTCAGAAGAACAACATGCTTGGAAATATGTGCCTGCATACCCCAAGAGCCTGTGCCAGCTGGAAAAACAGAGCATACATCAGTTACTGACTAGATATACTGCCTATGTTAAAAAATGAAGCTGCTATCCAGATTTTTGTTTAAATTTACCCCTGGCCTATTGTGGCACTCCAGGTTAATTTGGATTGGCACCTCTTTTACAGAGCTCTCTGATGCAGCTCTGAAAAAGATGGGACTTCCTTTTTCTTTTTTAGGAAGGTTGAGCGCTTTCATAGCCTATCAAAGCAGTGCTTTTTCTGTCTCTTATTAATGTCACCCAAAACTTCATGAAGAGACATTCAATATTGTATCCTTCTTGCTTTCTCAGTCAAAAAATACATACATGCTTTGAGTTGGGGAAAAATTAAAGTACAGAACTGTTGACTGTTTTTCAGTCAACACAAGTATAGAACAGGCAAAATAATGAGTAAATTTTCCCATAAGATGTGATGTGAACCTGTCCCTTTATTTGCAAAATTTTAACCAGATATGATCTGGTTTCTATTCAAGCTCCTGGTCCTGCAAATTGTCTTGCAGTTTCCAGAGAGGTTATATTGCCAACATTTTCACTAGGTTTACTTGGGCAAATAGATTGAGGTGCCACAATGCATAATCAAGGCAGATGTTTGGAACTCTTTGATAAATAGTCATAGTGATTTTATTTTTTTCATTTTTAACTCAAAACTGAATGTGAGGTTGATATAAATACTTTTTTTTCTTTTTCTACAAATTTCATCTTTCCTCTTCATCTTCTAGAAATTATTTTCTATTTAAGAAAACTTCTATAATAAGGTAAAAAAAATACCCAGTCATTTTGACTAACACAAGATTTTCTGGGGGATTTGTTATCAGAGGACTTGGCATCAGTCTGAAGAGATTACTGGTATTCATGTCATTCTTCCTGAACACCTAGGCTACTATATTTTCATTGCCTGTTACAAATCACAAGGGTATCGCCCCAGGCAAATAACAGCTTAGCATGTTTATCTGTCTGTGCTAATAGCATTTCATTTGAAATCTTAAAAGTCACAAGTGGCTTAAAAGGGCACTATTACATGACTTCACATTTTATTGCAAAATGACATGGTCCAGTTTCATTTGTTCTGCTTTGAAGTGTTCTTGTCCCTTGGCTGCCTGACTGCAGCCTTTTTCTATTCAAACTTGGAGCACGATCCCCTTGAACCAAGATATTGTCTTCTCTACACAACAGGGAGAACTTCACTCCTAAAAATACCATTTTCAAGCTTACTTGTTCACCTTCTGCTCTTGTAGTATTATCCACTGTTATTTGCTTTAGCACTAGCTTGCTAAAGCAAGGAAAGGAAAAGATTATGTAAAATTACAGTTTTGTAATTAACATGCAGTACTTCTCTGCATTCATATGGAAGCTAGAACTGAAAACTATTTAAAAGTATTAAAATAGTGTTCTGTATCCTTGTAGACACACAAAAAGGTGTGTAAAGGTGAGAGTCTGGACTGAATATATTCTTCCTGGCATTTGATAGTCTTTATTTAATTTCAACTAAAAATGTTTTCATCTTTAAAATGGTGTACCTGAACTGTTTTGTAGGAAATACAAAATGCAAAATAGAGCACGGTCAGTGTATATAAATACAGGCAGATACTGATGAAGTTTGCTGAATCAGCACCAAAGACAAAATGTGTATTTTACTTTTTTTCTGTCAAAGGTCTTTTGAGACAGGATTAGAAGCACTAAAAAAAGACCCACTCTCATCTAAGGGGAAAATAATGTCTTATCGCCAGAGGCAAAAAATAATAAAGAACTCTTTCTGATGCAAATCTAAAGTCTTTTCATGCAATTATAGTGACGGTAAACTTGGTTCACAGAGTTTCTTACCAGCCACCTGTAAGCTACACCTAACTTCTGAGCATGCTATGAGTGCTGCATACTGATTTGGAATGGAAGTGTTTAAGTTTTGTGAACTTCAGTCTAATCACACAGGAGGAAATCTCAGAACATTTCGGATAAAAACTCACATTTCCCTTGTGTTTATTGGAGCAAATCTTATAACACATATTTTACTTCGTACAAGAGTAAAAAATACAGAACTGCCACACCAAATTTAATTTTAAAGTATTTTAATCAGAGAATTAATTTTCACAGTGCTTTCAGCAGAAAGAATCCTCTGGTATAATATACATGGTGTGAACAAATGGGTATGTATTCTAGGTACAAAACAAATGCTGACATTTTGTTTCATAGCAAATACTGTCATCTGAAAATATGCCTGACTGAGGTTAACATGCTTACACCACAATTTTGCAATAGCAGGTATGAGATTTTCTGTAAATAAATCCATCAAAAAGTAAAAAGGGAAGGAATTGTTCTGAATCAAATGATTATACCTGTAGCGCTTGTAACAAGGAGATATCTTACTGATCTTTAAGAAACATGAAGCAGTGAGATAAGAGGCAATGACAGGAATATTTTTTTTATTTGAGTCTTCTTCTATAACCAGATTCTTATTTATTTTACTGAAATCAGAAAAGTGTTCCGATCTGCAAGAACTTGAGTGGGGGAGATGTATGTCAGAAGAAAAGATAATTGATGGTAAACGTCAAATATTAAATCTTGATCTGGTTATTACCCAGCATATTAGCTATGTAAGAAGCTTAACAATTACAGCTATGATTGACTAGGTGGGATCCAAAATTCTAAATATCAACTGCCAGAAGGGATAATTATAACACATTAGCACCTGCGTGCTTAGACAAGATTGACAACTCCAGTCTAACATCTGCTTAATATCACTTTCATACTTTTCATATTTTTTTTTCCTTTTAGAAAGGAATAACAAAGATTTTCTTGAAGCATAACAATAATTCAGCATCCATGTTACGCATTCAGTTGATTATAGTCGCTTGTTGTCTTTGGTCATGTTTTGCACTGACACATTTAAAATTAAACAAAGCCTTTTTGGGATTAGACAGCCACAGTTGTGGTATATTCTAGACAAAATGTACCTGTCAGAATCATTTGAAGAAATCCCAACAAGTGGGCCGCTCTTCAATCAGCTGGGGTGGCCAATGCAATTTAACAACAAAACGAAATTAGGCTGGGAAAGAAAGGCCTTGCTTTCCCACAACAGGAGCTAGAGAGAGAAGTCAATTCAGCGTTCAGTACGAACAGCTCGGCGGAGGTGCCCTGCTGGGCCCTTTGCAGGGGCAGGGCGAGGCGCTCCCCTCCGGCCACAAGCCCCGCCGTGCCCGCCCCGGGGGCTGCGGGCCGGAGGCACCGGGCCCTGCCGCCGTGCCCGCCCTGGGAGCTGCGGGCCGGAGGCACCGGGCCCTGCCGCCGTGCCCGCCCCGGGGGCTGCGGGCCGGAGGCACCGGGCCCTGCCGCCGTGCCCGCCCCGGGGGCTGCCGCGCCCCTCCTGCGGCTCCCCTCAGCGCCTCCTCCCAAACCGGCCCGGAACGGGGCTGCGGGGGCCTCATGCCAGGCCCAGGAACTGCAGCGTGCCGGGACCCCCTTTAGGGTCGCTCCGGTTTTGGGGGAGCCCTCCCAGTGAAACTGTCCAGCATATTCTGCCCAAAGGCAAGTGTTGCTTTCCCCGCGTTGGCTCCCCAGCGCATTCCCCCGTGCAGTGAGACCAGCTGGCCCGGCTCTGCAGTGCAGGGCCTTTTCTGAGTTGGATTTTGGCCTCATAAGAGAGGGAGCGGTGATAGTGGTCCCATGGTGGCACAAGTGTGTCCTGCTGGGCCGAGGTGACATTCCTCAGCTGGCCATCTAAAGACCCTTCCTGGCCCTGTGCTGCGGAGCTCGGCAGTGGAGGCCACCCCTGGACTCGCTGGGAATTTAATGGAGTTTTTAATTGAAGCTGGCAGAAATTTCTCATGGAAAAATAGGTAAGTGTTCAAAGGAATATACTTAGTAAAGATTTATTGGAAAAGGGCAAAAATCTTTTTCCCTGTGGGCTTAGTTTAATGGTAGCAGAACACTGACTAATTTTATATTAAATCCTTCACTGCCTTGAGTGAGCTATGAAGCTTTAAGCCCATGTAACTCTCTGCCCATTTCTTGGGGTACAATCCAAGGTTGTTTTTTTAAGTTTAGAAGGGGTAGTTCAAGTATGCCCTGCTCAGACCTGATGCCATGGAAGACTAACTCACCCAGCAGTGCCAGCAGACCTACATACAGAGGCAGAAGAGTCTTCTCAGGGTGCAGCTGCTGAGTATTTGGGCAAGCTCTGTTGACAAACCCTTTTGCTACTATAACCACCTCTAAACATCCTAGGTGAGCTTTCTCCCTTATCAATTCCTCTATTCTTTACTTTGGTTTGATGAGGCATTTTATTTCAGCTAGCACAGCTTTCACAAGCGCCCCAGCCATGGGTGTCACTGTGTGAGCAGATTGAAGAAGCAGAAGGGGAAAGCTCTGCCTAAGTCCAGGCACATATTTGGCAACTTAGCGTCATGCAAGAATTACCTGCTGCCATTATTTGTGAAGGTAGTGCAAAAATCCAATTCTTCATGGGCTTCTAATGCATCTGAACATAAACCTAAGTCTTGCTGGACTTGGTGGTTCTAATAGTTAATTTTTTCTGTTTTCACTATGAGGACAGCCTTGAACAGGCTGCCCAGGGAGGTTATGCAGTCTTCATTATGGGTCATTTTCAAGATCCAGCAAGATAAATTCTTGAGCAACTTGATATAAGCACATAGCTGACTCCTCTTTAAGGATGAAGGTGGACTAGAAGTCTCCTGAGGTTTCCTCTAAACTGTATTTTTCCATTATCCCAATTTCTGAAAACAGTAATGGAAAATTTTGGTAACATCTATTTGCTAGAGAGTCTTAGAAAGATGTCACATGAATGTTTGTCTAACTCAACCTGATAATATTACCTGTTTTTAAACTCCAAACTATTATGCATCTCTCAGAATGTTTTTTAAGCTGTTATCATCAATGTCTTACACTGTTGGGGGAACTGAAGCATTTTACATTACATTTTGATACCACTGCTGTATTGCTTTGTTAAAGTTCATGTTAATAGCAGGTTTCTACGGAGGATGATGCAGAACTGAATTTTGCACTCACAAAGCAACAGCAGTATCCTGATTTTTAGAAATCTGTCAATATGCTGGGTGTTGTTCTTTTTTATTTTTGGAGCATTAAGGAATACGTGAGAAGAACATGACCACAAATGGTTATTTTGCATGTATTATCTTTGCTAGTTATAATGAATTAATTTGCATTTAATTTGAAGAAGTGGTTATTAAAGTTTAAGTGGCAAATGTAACAATTTAAAATTGTCTTTTGACTCCTAAGTAAACATCACCACTAATGAAAATGCCCAACAGAATTGGACTATTCAGGTTAGTATTAAAATAGTTTTCATTTTTATGTCAGGACAAAAGAGACAGCATTAATCCCATAACATCGTTTTGGATGTGGCATATTTAGGAGAGATAATTTATGGTTCATTTGAAGGAACACCATCCAAAAGAGTGTCCTGAAATTTATACTGAGATATTTGTTTGGTGCCGCATGAAAGTGAAATTGTTCTGTCCAGAATTGTTGTTCCTCACCTTCAAATCCTGATACAGCATCTCTATCGATTAAATATATTAATAATACATTTACACAACTATATTATGTCAGTCAAGATGGTCAGTCCTGAAAGGGAGGAGACTTCAGTAATTTTTCATTTCTACATTTTCAAAGCCATTGTTTGAGAAGAGAGAAAGGGAGGAAGGGTACTATTCACTCCTTTGACTGGACGCTTTCCATTCTTCCTTTCAGAAGAGGCTAAGATGACAAATTTTCAATATAGAAGTTGCCATTCCTTTGCAGTCTAATACTGATTTACATTTTGTCATGTTCCTTCCATTAATAGACATTTCAAGTGAGGTCATGGTATCTAAAATAGACTTCTCTCTAATATCTTACCATCCTTAAGCAGATAAAATTATATATATATTCCACAGTGATAACAGTTACATAAATTCATGGTTTTTCAGGTTAGGAATTGCATATATGAGTGCCTTGCTCATACTCTTGAAGTTAACAGTTGTTTTGATGCCTGAATCATTACATGATCAAAACTTTGCAGGTATGTTAAAAGTAGGCTGTAAAAATGAGGGAGATTTTTATTCATCTAAAGTTGATGTCTTATCCTGTGTTGATTTACTAGGCACTCTGGCTTCATAAAATTTAGCAGCAATTAGCTTTGTGAGAAAATTTTACACATAGTTGATGAGGCTTTTAAATATTACTGGTTGTCCCCTTCTTACAGGATTCTGAATAAGGGCCAGGTTCATTGCTGCTCTGAAATGATCAAGGACTTCAGTTCATTTGAAGTTCATTTATAACCCCATAACATGTATAAAAGTTAAATCAGCATTTCTACTATGTGTAAATGTTATTATTTTATGCTCATGTGAGATGCTAACAGAGTGCAGCCAACACAGAAAAAAGAATGTGTTTTCTTATTCATCAAATGTAACTCAAAACATATCCGGTGGAAGAACAATTTTCTCATCTGTTACTCTGTTATAGAGTCACATCATTTCCCAGATTTTCTATCAATCCACACTGGATCTAAATTTTTAAAATTTTGTTGCACATACAAATATCATTACCCCATATTCCTGTCTAGATCATTATTTTACTTTACACAGCCTTAACTCATTTATATTTTGAAACTGAAATATTTGGTATTGTTATTTGTCCATTTTCTACATCAGAGCACATTACCTAATTTTTTTTTTAATTTTGTGTTCTTTTTCATTACCCCTTTTGAAAAAAACATTACTGTAAATTTCACTCACTACCAAACCCACCATATTTTTGGTTCTCTATTCATCATTTCCTGACTTCTGCAAAGAATACTGGTAGATTGAAGATGCATGATTTGTCTTTACATCAGCCATCCTGGTTTGTCTCTGGTATATTTGAGCATTTGATGGACAACATTTGTGTCAGACAACATAAATAAATAGAATTCCCATTTAAATGGCAAGATGCTGTGTAACGATACAGGCAATCAGATCTCCTTCTTCAGGCTGTTAGATGATAACAGATAGAGCAGTAGTGTTTGCAAGCTTCCCCACCAATAGATAGAGCAAATAATTCCCGATGAATAATGCATCCAATGAGTTAGGCTTCTCTGTCTGATTGTGGTGCATGCCCGAGCAGACCATGATTTTGTCTAATCTGTTCATTATTCAAAGTGTTTGATTAGTTTGGGGTGAGCTTTTTAAACTCTATGCACCATTTTTTATGAATGTACACAAATTGATTTACTTTAGTTTTTGTGATTGATCGGAATCATAACAAAGTCAATTCACTGTTTTGTAGAAGGTATTTGTGTGACATATTTGTCAGTACTTTATAAAAGTAATTTTCAGCAAAGAAGACTGTAACTTTTTAAAACTAGGACCCTTTACTAAAAACCTTACCTACTGAGAGCCATTTTAGTTACCAATAGGGCCCACGTAACAAATACAGGAAAGGAACTTCAGCTTGAAGCCAGCTAAATTGTAACTTCTTATTTTAAACAACTGGAGTATGAGTTGATATATGCAACTACTGAAGCCTATGAAGGACAACACCATTCAGATTCATCATCAGTCAACCATGGTGTAATAAATGCTTTCATTTATTGATCACCTCTAATCTATGTCAACTCTTTATTATTTGATACTTGTCCTCTGTTTCCATTCAGCTTTGAACGCTTTTTTCCCTCAGAAATACATCTTGTTTTAGCAATTAATCCTTCCTTCACTTACGGATGGAATTCTTCACTCTTCAATTTCATCATTGCCCGCAAATGCTGTTGGGTTCATCAGGGCTGCTTGACTGAATTGGTCTGTGAAAAGAGTGTATGACATTAAAAATGCTGTCATATTTATGTCTAGAACAAATGACACTGTGATATTCACAGTCTCTTCTGTTTCAAAATACAATGTATTAAAATCCTTTCAGAAACGTTGAAGTGGCGTTGCCAGTGCATCAAACTTCACAAAAGCCTGTGATGTCAAGGTTTGCTGGATACAGTTCTCCTGTTAAGGAGCAGCTGTTCCATTTGTTTAAGTAGTTAGACATTTTTAAGTGCCAACTGGTACATGTTTTAATGTAAGATTGGTCCAGTTATTCTGGTTTTTGACCACAAAATATAATTGTGAGCAAGATTATACAAGATTATTATGCTTCTCTTGAGTCTCCTTAAACTTGCAGTCAAGAACATCTTATAAAACTGTGTGAGATTTAAATTTTATTTTAAGGTGCCTACATCTAAGAACCTGAGTTTGTACTTACTCCATGTGGTTGTGTTGGACTTGAAGCCCAGATTTTACCCACAGAAATTGCTGACCCAACACCCCCATGCCACCCTCGAGAAAGCACTGGTCTTGTAGGAAGACTAGAGTTGTTCCCCAGGCTGCACCAGGAATTTTCACTTATTGCTCCTGTTCTTGGGTGGCAAACTCATGCAAGAGACAGCCCTGGCCTCTGCCAGCAGTGCTTCAGGCCAGTGCAGGAGTTTGCCTTCCAAGAGGGGAGCAGAGGACAGCAACTCAAGCTGTTAGTGGTTTTGGCTGAGCAGACACCTCCATCAGCTGCCCCTTCCCAGATAGTAAATGCAAATATTGTCCCCTCTCCTCTCTCCTGGGTTACAGCATTGCCCCACATCATGATAGACTGAGACAAAACAATAGGTTTCCCTACTGCCTTTTCTCTGTATAGGTGATGAATAAATTCTCACACCAAAATAATGTGCAAAACACCTCTTTGTATTGGCAGATAGAAGAAGACTTAGCATGGAATTGTATTGGATATTATTATGGAACAATTTAGATTTCATTTTAATCTGTTACTGTCTGCATTACTTCCTGCTAATTATAGACTTTCAAGTATTGGGTAGAAACTGGGAATGGATTATATTGATGGAAAAATTAAGTTAAATGCCATTTTTAAGGTTCAGACTGTAGGACAGCTGTTTGATCTGTTAGATCTGCTTAAATCACTCTATGAATGAAGGCAACTGTATCATCAGTGTACAACACAGATGGCAACTATTTTCATTTTTCAGGTGGCAACTATTGATCACTTTTGCATTTTTAGACTAAATAGCTGAAAATCAAGATCTTTGTACTCAAGTATATGTGTTTCTTAGTATATACATTAATTGAAGCAGAATAGGAGGAGAAGTGCCTGTGACTCACCAAAAGAGATATGTACAAGTCCTTGATGACTGTACATAGAGACAGTATCACAAGTGACAACTTTATAGTCATTATTTACTGTTTCAGTACCAAAAAAAAAAAAAGTGAGGAAAGGTCACTCTAAGGGAGCCTTGAGAAAGGTCCACCCCTACTTGTCATGTGATCTGCACACATGGAATAAGCTCCAGAAGCCCTGAGGTCTTACAGCAAGCAAGGTGTGGACAAAAATGATGGAAGAGTTGTTGATCTTGGCAATCTCCTAGTAATTTTTTGGCAATATGAATGACAAAGAAGGTCAATTTTTTTTCCCAGTAGTTGGGGGGGGGGGAAGGGGGAGGGCAGTTTGGGCTTTTTTTGTTTGTGCTTTTTTAAATATTTATTATCCACCAAGCTTTTTTTTTAAACTTGGTAATATCAAGTATATCCACACTTAAGTACAGACGACCACATTGTCCAAGATTTTGTATGAGAATAAAACCCTGAGAGAATCATTGTGGGTTTAAATCCTCACCACTGCTTCATGGTTATAACTTAAAATAAATGTAACAGACAGACTCTATTTAAAGTCCAAAATACAGAAAAGAACAAGAATGGTGGTCTTTCTATGCTACTACTTCCAGTATTTGACTTTACTTCAATGACTTCATTGTGCAAAATGTCACTTATCTGCTGCTCTTCGGTTACTTTTAGAAGGTGTTTTCTACCAAGTCCCACCCTTATCAGCGATGTGCCTTAAATCTGTATTTTCTCCAGAGAGATCCTTCTACACTGCCGAGCTTCTCCAAAACCAATTGCACTTGTCTCCATTTGAGGAAATATTTTAGTTCATCCCAAACTATTTGGCACATCTCTTTAAAGACAATATTGCCGAACACTGAGGCTTTACTTCATTTTAAAGTTTTGTGGTTCATGCGAAGTTTGATCTCTTTTCAACACTGATGTAGTTTTAGAAAACTGTTTAGTTTTCTGCCTCTGTCTTTTTTGACATTGTTCTGTAAGTGCTGTCTTGTTAGGAATAATGTTTCTTCTATCATGGGTATTCCACTATCGTTTCTCCATCTCCAAATATGTTTTTTCCACATCCACATGTCAATCAATAGCTTGCCTTAAACTAGCAAATGATAGTCAGTGGAATTCAAATTGAAGATAAAGGTTTTTATGCTGAAACTTAACCACTGATGGCAGAATAGACAGTATCCATCGTTTCACAGGAACAAACACAACTCCAGCACTGGATCTCCACTACTGCTTGAGTAGTTCACATGAAACAGATGTGTTGTATATCCTACAGCAGTGCTCCACAAAAACAACTGCCCATTTCTGACACATACTCTTCTGCTTTGCACAGCTAAAGACCAGTGAGCCAACAAACATGGCAGCAACAACACCTGCTCATAGTGACTTTATTAAAGCCAACTATTACTATATGCATAGGCACAAAGCAAAGAACTGAAATAAAGTCCACAGAAGGGGGTAAATGATGACTGCTGACCCTACAGAATCACAGAATCACAGGATGTCTGAGGTTGGAAGGGACCACTGGAGGACATCTAGTCCAACCCCCTGCTCAAGCAAGGAAAGTTACTTAGGATTTCCCTTAAGGAAACTTACTCAGGATTGTGCCCAGACAATTTTGGGTTTTTTTAACATCTGCAGTGAGGGAGACATCACAGCCTCTCTGGCCAACCTGTTCCAGTGCTCAGTCACCCTCAGGGTGAAGAGGTTCTTTTTCATGTTCAGGTGGAACTTCCCATGCCTCTGTTTCTTCCTATTGCCTCTTGTCCTATTCATTGTCCCCACTGAGAAAAGCCTGGCTCTGTCCTTTTGACACCCTCCCTCCAGATGTTTATTGATAAGATCCCCTCTCAGTCTTGCTTCATGGAGCTTTGGATCCAGATAAGGGGTAGTAGTCTGTCTCAGTGTGTGGTCTGTGACCATACCGTTGCAGATTTTGAGCATCTGTAATACATTAGCAGCTTCTGTAATTAGCAGCTTCAGCTACATTTTCAAGTGTGTATCTATTTTAAAAGTGTGTGTATTCATGTATACATAAACTGTTCTCATGATCTTCTATTTGCTTTTATTATGTTTTCCATTCTGTGTCCTCCTGTTTGTCATGTCATTTATACAAAGGTTATTTCCTCTTTTATGTGTGGAATCCTTTCCATTTCTCACATATATTTTCAGTCTTTCCTCAGGACCTATAGGTACCACAATGTCATTTTGTTATGAGATAAATAATCATATAATGTTTGCTGCTCCTGTGATATATACTTTAATAAATGTGATCATACAAAAAAATCCCACAGTAAATCAATTTTACTCCTCAGCCTTTTTATTACCTGTATTTTTAGACATTAAATTCTTATGACCATCATATTCTGAGAAATGCTTTTACTGTGCTCAACATGCTGAGACCTTGATCCTAAGAGGAAGTTCTTGGTGATTTTGTATTGCAGAAATCTTGTGCACTGGTTTAAATACCAGTGTACTGACAATACTAGTTTAAAAACATTTTTCCCCACAATGGAACAAACCATCTTGACATGCTCAAAAGCCCATCTTGTTTTTAATTTACTGCTTGCAGCAAACTAAAACTAAACTAAATTTAAATTCAGGCATCAAGTTCAAATGTTTGAGCGCCTCTCCTCTTTGACCTGTTTTGTTGATGGCAGCCTGAAGAGAAAATAATATGTTTAAAAGCTTTAAAACATTTTTTGTGATAGAACATAGGTCTCAAATGTTAGTCCAAAGTAGACTTGTGGCATAGTATATGAATCTCAAGAGGCAGCAAAATTGCTGAAGAAAAGCAGATGACATAACTTCAAGTGTCACCTGAGTATAATCAAGAAAAATTCAAAATGCAATTACCTGGCTTTTGATCTCTAATACATGACAATAACTAATGATAATGATATATGATAAAAAGCAATAGCTTTGATTGTCAACACTTTAATTTTCCTGGAATTCTAATATTTATGCTATGATCAGCTGCTGTCACTCATTAGCCCCAAACTGCCTCTTTATGCTCTCAGCTTTCAAACTGCAAAGTGAATGCTCCTCATTCCCTTCAGATGAAATAGGGCACCCAAATTTTCATGACAGGTGAACTGGTGATTGGTGTTTTACCACAACAGCAAAGCACCAGATTTTTGGTTTTACATCCCTACTTACCAAAGTGAAAGGTACTTACTTCCCTGAGGGAAGCATTTCAGTGCCTGTGAGTAAGGGCTTGACTGAGGGGTTCCCTGCAGGAGGGAGATCACATGGGATGAGGTGTGTGCAATCATCCTCACGCGTTCAGGGTCCTGAACCTAAACTCTCTCATGAGGTCTTCTTTCTCTCTCAAAAGCACCACAAGAATGTCTCTCTTTATATAAACATTTTCATCTACATGACTCCTTCATTCAGCCACTACTGCTCATCTGTGTCTGTGGAGACTGGCATCCAGACTTCAAAATTTTTATATAAAGCATTTACAGAGTTAAAGCATGTGTTAAGATACACTTTGATCAGTTGCCTTCACACATTGCTATGAAGTCTATATATGTTATAGCCTTCCCGACCATCAGAGAGGCAACACTTTCTGCCTCTTGCTGTAGCAATGCTTAGAAAAAAATGCACAATAATAAAAACACATAAAGTACAAATATATGAGAAAACCATACCGCATGCTGCTACCTGTTATGAAGACTGAAAAAAGCTGGAAAATTCTGAAGCTGCTAAAAGATAGAGGAAGTAAAGTAATTCCTCTTGAAAATTGATAAATCAGCACTTTTCATATTCTTCCATGTAAAAGTTAGTTATCTGACTTGAAGGTTCACCTCAGCAGTATCTTCTAAAGAAACAGCTTTTGGGAATGTAAAATCAACCAGTTTGAATTTATTTTGGCAATAATATTGTTTGGTTGGTTTCTCCCTTCATTTGTTGTTGCTGTGATCTATAATTTGAAGAGATTTTCAATCTCTATGTAGCTCATAAAAAAAAAAAGGTATCTGGAAAAAAATGCCAAACTGTTGTACCCTAAGTTTCAGGGCTTTTAAAAAATCAGTCACAAGATAAAAACTCAGTGGAATTTAGATTTTTAATAACAAAGTTATAGAAGAGATAGAAGATTTTGGTGGGTGCATATGCTTGCATGGTCTCATGATTCGGGTGTGTATACTTTAAAAATACTATCCCTTTCCATTGTCAGCATTTCACTGAATTGATTAAGAAGCTAATCCATTTGAGCATCCTGTGCTTATGGCACATATTATTGTATTGTAATACTGTAATTATATTATAATGGTGTAAATGTAGAATCATCTGAAAATAAGTGACAAATCTATGAAAAGTAGTCATAACCAGGAATGTCAGAAATTCATATTATGATACAGGTTCCAGCAGAAAACATTATATCAATAAAATCAGTGAACACAAATGAAACCAGTTCATACTGTTTTGATTGCCAGAAAGCAGAGGTTGGAATTCTCATGTATTATTGCTATAAAGAGAGTTGGAGCTCAAGCAATTTAAAACCTAAGTGGGAATTTATTAGCAACAAAAATACATTTGCCACCTGTTATGCTGGGGTTGTGTTGATATCAAGCATATGGTCCTTCCTAGCCCGTGAAAAAGGAGCAGCTGTTCCAATATGTCCAGGCTGTAAGCTGAAAGGATGACAAAAAGCAGTAAAGAAACACCACTCCAGTAATCCTTAGGCTTTCAAACTAAAAACAGAAGAAGTGAAGCTGGCACTAGATGAAAGGTGAGACAGAACGCACACATGCCCTCAGCTTACAGAAGTGCAGATACACACACGTGCATGTGCTCAAACAGACAGACACTGTCTGATGGGCTCAGAGATAAATCTATAAAGAGAGTTCAGGAGTTCTTGGATCTGCAAAACCTCTCTGATCTACTATATAGAGCAGGGTTGTTCAGGCCTCTACCAGGGGACTGTTTGATAGCTCAGGAGAGACACAAATAAGCTACCTGAGGTCAGCATACAGCCAGTATGAAAACACTGCAGATGAGGTGACTCATTTTATCAAGTGTTGCTCAAGGTGACACACAACCAAACCTTTCCATTCCCTGGGCATTCACAGTCCACCCCTGGTAGAGGTACGTTTGCTGATTTCCTTGCAGGTTAATTTTTTGCCTTTCAAACTTGGCTGGCAGAGCTGCTGTGATAAAAATTTTATATCATTATTGATATAAAATATAAATATATTATAAATGAATAAATAATATAGATGACTTTGAAAATAAATGAGGAAATCAGAAGTTATTTTGGTGAAATTCAATTTTCTCATGAAGATTTATTCTAAGCATTGGTACATAGGACAATTACTCAGGCTTAATTTGGGACCATATTAACAAATAAATGAAAAATTTTCTAGAAAGGAATAAAAGGGAGAGGGTCTGCGGTCTAGCCATCACCTGAGCAGAAGAGAATTTTAACTCTGGTCAATCCTCGTAGTCCTTTCTCTCCTAGGTTAAATGTAATTGACTCTGAATAATATATGTTATTTCTAGAGACTGGAAGCACTACTAATCCTACTTTTAAAGAATGTGGATATTTAAAACCTTCTGGGGTCCCTTCCTGAACAGTGATTCCTTTTCCTCAGGATGAGAGTTTATAAGTGCAAGGTTAGGACATGTGGGAGGTGGTACTTTGCATCCTCTCATGAAAGAGGAGAGCACTAACTCTCCATCTTCCCCATGTGTAGGCTTTCTAGCTGGACAGCTGTGAAGTGAAAAGAGTGGCTTAGAAGAAAGAAATGTTTTAGAAGGAAGAAATGGGTGTAACTACACACAGTAGGGAGTGTCCACATGTAAATGGATCCCAAAGATTTTGTTCCTGGACTCCATCTGCAGTAAAGCATGGTCATGACATGCAGTTTTATATAACCCAAGTACATTTGGCCCCCTTAAAGGAAAATTTGAAGTTTTAAAGATGATGTCAGCAGAATTCAGATGCTTCCAAAGCCAAGAGACAGCTCAGTCTCAGACTTCAGGATTGTGATTCTTATGACAGACACTTGCCTAACATTGAAAATCTGGCCCTAGTAGTTAAGCAATTTTTGAAACCCACATTTATGATGTTAAAATTTAGGCAACTTACAAACTTTCCTGAGTTACATGCAGTCATATATATTGGCTCCATATTTATCTAATGGTGAGAGAAAGGAATATTTAGAGAATGAGGTAAGCCACCTAGAATTCAGTCTTTTACAAAAACATTAGCTACCTTAAGTTAGACAGGAAAGAAATTTCAGGTGGGTAACAAATTCTGGGAAATTATGTGTATTTCTATTGCTTCAGCTGTCTACTTGGACAGCATATTCCATTTACTAACTACACTCCACTCTATATTTTTTCCAGTTTCATTTTGATTGTTTCCAACCATGCTTTTTACTCTTCTATTTATTAGTAGATCAATTAGTGGTAAAATTTCTTCTGTTTCCACTGAAATTTTCCAGACCACATATTCCTTGGTAAGATCCATTTTGTTTCACCTCTGCGAAGACTGTGGACAATTTTGTTTTGTTCTCTGACCTTTATGAATAATTAAGTTTGCTGTCTACCTGATTCTATTGTCCAGTTCCCTTTGCCTCTGCTATTTTTATAAGGCATAGAGAACTCCTCATAGTATGCAAATACAGCTTTGTTCATAAATCCCTCATGCAAGAGCTGGAATAACTTCATCTATGATGTTATTGTTACCGCTCTGAACCAAAATAGTAACATTTTATATTACTGTTAACCACTATCCTAAAGATTTTTGATCTCAGTCTGTCTCCAGATCCTGCTTCTAGTCACTTTTTTGTACCATGTTTACACAGGCATAAGCACTTTCTCTTATGTTGTGTCCCTAATCTCATTATCTCACACCTCTCTATATTTAATTGCATAAGGCACTTATCTTCCTTAGGGCACTGTCTGTTAAGAATAATCTTGACTTTTTTCCTTCTATTTTTTTTATTGATTGCTCCTTCCTGGTATGTATCATCAACAAATTTCATTCCTTTGGTGTTCATCTCTCCTCCTGGTTAAAGAAAATTCTAGTACAGAACTAAATGGTGTGGCAGAGCAGACTCCCTTTAGAACAAATTGTTACTCTCCCTTATGTGCTTTTCCCCTTTGGTTTCATAACCATTCTTTAGGCACATACGTGTCTGTACTTTTGACACGTTTAATAACCTTCTACCATAAATTTCATTGATATGTTAACTATGAAACTCTACTCAAGTTCTTTTAACTCTTCTGGTTCCCTGTTCTTGATTGAGCCATACATTATTGCTGCTTATCTTCAACATTACCTGTGGAAACTTTGGCTGTATTCTTCTTCAGCATCATTACAATTAAGATCGGCTCGGTGGAAAGGAAGCAGGAGCACAGAAAATATATCTGATTTGAAATGAGAAACACACCAGTATGTCTGAAATATATGAATGTTTATAACATAGAAACTACTGCTATTAGATTCTATATAAAGATTTTAAAATTAATACTGCATAAATGTTTTATCAACAGACTGGAATGTCAGTATTGTTCTTGACTGGTTTTGGCTAATTAAAACTAATTTGCTGATTTAGTAAAAGTCCTGCAGGTTCTCCTTTGTATACTTTTAACTTCCTTATGCATTTTAAATATTTTCTTGTTCTATCTCATTCAGAGATTTAGTTTTACAGACCATTTGTAACTAGGTTCTCTTTTTATATCATTACAGAGGCATCATCTGCAGCCACTCAATAATTTGTCTTTATGCATTCAAAAATGCTTTTCTCATCATTTATCTTTACATGTGCAAAGAAGCTATTTTGTCTTCTTCCCACTCCATATAAATAAATAAATTTATTAATAAATAAAATGCTAAAAGATCATTCTCTTATTCTGGTGTTACATTAAAGTCTAAAAATTCTCTGAAATTGACAGCATGGAATTAACCATTATGTGAATTTTCTTGGGGGTGAATAGGGAAAACTCCATGAAAGGAGCTATTTTCTTGTAATAATTAACAATCATTTAACAATCTCATGGGTTTGGGCTCTCAGCTGATATAGATTGCTCTGCTGGTTTAAACCAGCTGAGAGTCTGACACGTCAACACTTTCCTCTATTGCTTATTATTTTATACTGAATCAAAATTACATTTTACATTTGTGCAGTCAGAGGGAATTGAAGGGATAGGAAAGAAGCAAACACTTAATGTTTATAGCTTCTCTTCTGTGTTTTCATGGCCCTTTTCTCTCTGGACCTGCGTTAGTTACCACCTTATAGTTTGCATGCACTCGCCAAAGCCCCCATTATTACTCTAATTCTTCTTTCTTTGAAGAGAGTAGAAATTTAAACACTGACTTTTGATTGAGTAGATTTCAGACAAAGATAAGTACCTTAGGGAGTAGTTACACAAATCAACACATAAGTTAATAAATAGGAAGTGATTAGGTTGTACACTTAGCTTTAATGCAGGGTAGGCATGAAAGCAGGTGTCTCCTATAATGCGGATCCCAGGCAATGTGGAGATCTTCCATATAAACACGTTTTCCCCAACCATTTTTTATTTACTCATTTTCAAAATGTGCATGTAATAATCCAGAGGATTCTACTTTTCTTTACCATGGGTCATATGCCAGTACTTTAAGGTCCACAGAATCCTGAAGGTAGGATTAGAGATCAGTTTAATATCTGCCTATTAGACACTTTCTTGTTCTTCAGTGTTTAAAATGTTGCTATCACAGATATCATCAGACCTCCTTCAGTTATGGAAATGCTCTTTTTAAGTGCTGATATGACAGGATTAAAATTTAAGCACTCATGTTGTAAGAGATTAAAACAAGGTATTCAATGATTTACCCTCCTTCTCCCTTCCTATTGCAATGGACTGAGCCTGTAAGTTCACACTGTGCAGATTAATGTCAACACTGCCAGCTTTCCAATATTCAAGGAAATTATAGTACACACATATTGAAAACCTCAATGTCTTTTTGAAAGCCTTTTCTAAAGCATAATTGCTCATAAAGTAATTTGTAATTTAGAATTGTACAGACTAAGTTTCAATGAATGCCCTCTGGTTTTGTACTTACAGTAATGTATTGAAAGGAGCAAACAAACTATTTTCAGGGTATCAGTTGAGCTCTGTCTATCCCCTCCGACTTCCCTGTTAACTCTGAGAATTTTTATTGTTAAATAATTCCTGAAGATTTGTCACATAGTCCACTCTGGGATTTGTCACTAAAACTAAACATGCTCAGGAGCAGCAGGAGCTGTGTGAGGGAATCAGGGGAAGCTGTGTAGCTGCTACCATCCACGCAACTGGGCAGGCTGCATGTGGCATTGCTTTTTGAGATCTGGGAGGAGAGAGATGATTGGTTCCAGGAGGTCTTCCATCTGCCTCAGCAGTGTATGCCATAACAGACACTCCAACCTTTCCACCCAGCTGATGGCAGATGGGTTTTCCCTATAAATGTAAATTTCTCTGAGTTAGCTCACATCTGAGACTGCAGTGGTTGCTCTGAACACTGAAAAATTCTGAGGGAAACCAATTCAGAACTGACAGCTGCCCCTTCTGTAAACATATTCAACGAAGGAAAACATACCAGCTAATGTAAATCCTCCGGTCTGTGCATGAGTAAGGCCACTGCAGCTTGGAGCCTTCTCCTTTATAATAGCTTGTGAAAAGATGGGATTTGAGATCATTGCTTTTAGCAATTTCCTCTGAAGAAAAAAAAAGAAAGATGCTTTTTCGTCTTGAAATTTTCTATAATTAATCTTTATTTCATAATTATATTGCTGGCTCAAATTTTACAGGCTTAGACTGTAAATAACAACTGTGAAAAATAATTCAGGACTGAAATGAATGAGACATAAAGCTAATTCCTACCAGCCTTCTTCATGTTGAATGACACACTGCTTCTTGAAACTGACTGCATCACTGGGAGAGAATGCTACTTTAGGGGGACATCTGCATTCATGTCATCCTGGTGCCTGCATGCTTTGCTTTGGAGCAGGGAGCCCAGCTTGGGCAGCAGCCTGAATCCTTACCATCCTGTCAGGTTCAGACCTTGACACAGGTCACCTTTTCCAGAATGCCCACATTCCTTGTTGAGGGAAAATGCTGAAAGCAAGCCCAAGAGCCAGATAAACTTCTGCACAGGTAATCAGGAGACCATGGTTTGGATTGCACTGGAAGTTAAAGTGCTTAACACCAGAGGTGGAGCCCAGTGTTGATTCTTAAGAAGTGAATACCAATAAAGTTTCATCATCTTGCCATGACTAACTGAACTTGAAATTTATGACAAAGAAATTTAAGTTTTGTTGTAGTTGAATTGGACTTCATCATGGGCCAATGCAGACACACAGGAACCTTTCTCTGGAATTTGCTCAAGCTCCTGTGGTAGGGACTTCAGACTCTTCTGACCAAACTCCTGGTGCTGGCTCTCAAGTGGAGTGGCTCACACTGGGTAATATTAATCCTATTAATGCCTGAACACAGACCAGAATTTTTGCAGGAGAAAAATTTTCACAGTAGGCTTTTTTTACTAATACCAGAGAAGAAATCTTCATGTGAAGATAAAGAGGGACATAAGACACAAGAGGGAGAGGCTTGAATGCTTTAGGACCATTTTCCTAACAAAGTTTGAAACAGTGTCTGAAATTAGGGAAGCCTGCGTGGTATGAGTTTCCAAATGAGAATGCTGGCTAGCCTGTAACCATTTTTCAGTTTCATCATGTTTTCTTACTATCCTTTTAAGTGCTTTTAGTTGAAAAGTAATGTTTCTAATTGTTATGTTATCTAATAGAAAGAAATTGTTTCTTGAAAACTGGAGCATTTCTATCCTATTATGTTTCCTTGATAATTTACTTTTAAAATTAATTATACCAATAAATGCAGTTTACAAACATTCTTTATGAAATACTTTTATGAGAAACCAAATAGGAGAGATGTGAAAAATTCTCAAAATATACAGAAGTTTGAGATTTGTGGTCTGTGCCTTGACAAAAACATGAAAATCTACCTGGAATAGAAATCTTAACTGAGAAGAAGATAGCTTAGTGTCCATTAATTGCACATAGGAGGCTTTACAGAGAGCAGGAATAATCCTTCTCTATTTCTGTTTTCATATAACCTGTAGCTCTGAGATCTGTAATCTGCCAAATTGGATTGAGACTGGCCAAAGTTTAAAAAGTCTTTGGACACGCAGTGATAGCTGTACAAAAACAGTTGAGCATGTCTGCATGCATGCACACACAGAGATTCAATGGGAGGAAAACCATTTCCCGCTCAAGCTTTAAGTGACTGCATTGTTATGCCCAAAAGGATATTCATTTGTATTAATTTTTAAGGGAAGAAATTTCATTTTGGAAATGTTTAAGGAAAACAGCTCCAGTAGCACTGTGTAGAGAACTTCTGATTGCTTTTCATGTTGCTGAAAGTTGAGGTAGTCTCTAGGTACTTGATGACCTGCCAGCTGGCATCTGTAGCAGACATTTCTTCATCCATAGCCCTTCACAGCTTGCACCACTAGTTGAACTACTACGAGGTATCCAGTTATGTGAGAACTAATATACTTTTTTGTTTTAGACACATCAACATTAAATTTTTACACAACATTCTACAATAGGCTGATGTGATAGAATTAAATATTTGTATTGAAGCTTGTGCAATAGAAGGAAAAAGAGGACCTGCATAATGCATTAAAAGACAAACAGCCTTTTGGCTGTGGCTGTGAACCTGAGGCATTACCTCCATGTCTGGATGTGCTGGAATGAGTTGCTTACTTCTTTTTACTTAGGCCAGCAGCTGGTAAAGGTCCTTGGGTGAGATAAGTGAAACCTCAGCAGTTCTTTGAAAAGACATATGTGGTTCATTCAGCTGGTTCAGATGGCAGTGCCAACTAACATTCACTTATCATTGGCATATATTGTTCTTAGCTGGATGTATAACATTGAGCTGAGCAAGAGTGAACACAGGCACATCAGGGAGAGCTCTCTGTCTGATGAGAGACTAACTCCACTATACTGTAAACCATTCCAGTGCCTTCCCTCCTCTTTCTTTTTCTTTCTTTCTCTTTCTTTCTTTCTTTCTTTCTTTCTTTCTTTCTTTCTTTCTTTCTTTCTTTCTTTCTTTCTTTCTTTCTTTCTTTCTTTCTTTCTTTCTTTCTTTCTTTCTTTCTTTCTTTCTTTCTTTCTTTCTTTCTTTTCTTTCTTTCTTTCTTTCTCTTTCTTCCTTTCTTTCTTTCTTTCTTTCTCTCTCTCTCTTTCTCCTTTTTTCTCTTTCTCTCTCTCTTTCTTTCTCTTTCTTTCTCTCTCTCTTTCTCTCTTTCACTCTCTCTTTCTTATCTTTTCCAGGGCCACTAATTTAAAACAGACAGTGCTTTTCAAAGATGCCTGGTTTCTTCTCTAATGCTGCAGCAGATCATTATCTCTTGCAATGTCATATTGACCTGATTTTGTTCTATACATCTCTATTCTGGTAAAGCGGCAAATCCAGTAAGTTCTGTGCTGTGTATTTGATTTTACTTCTTTCTTAAGGTCTTCTGTGACTAGTAATAGGTTGCCTAGATAAACAAATCATTCCTTTCTCTGTATGGCATTTTTTTCTTGACCAATGGGTTTCAAGTGTACTTGTTTTGGTTTTGAATGCTTCATAAGTCACTGCATCTTGCATAGTTTGTTTGGATCTTAAATTGATATAAATGTGGTTGGTCTCTTTGAAAAAGATAAAACAAACAGGGGTTTGCAATATCCTGGGATTTTCTCTCCGTCTGGCAAATTTCTCATTCATTTTATATTTGCCATTTTAGGAGGAAAAAGTTACTTATGAGAATACAGTGAGACACAAAACACAGTATCAAGGTCCCTCAGATTTGGTTGATACGTCCCTCTGCCAGACTTCCCTGCTGCTCCTTCCATTCTTTAGTTGTCACATCTACTTTGGCATTAATGTCACCCATCACAAAGTGTAAGTTGTGTTTTGGTATTCTGTCAATCACACTTTTGAGACAATTGTAGAGTTTGTCCTAGTCACTGTGTTCTTCTGTCAGAAAACATCTCTGCATGATTGACATCTTTAGGAACTTGGTTTGGAATCTGGCATATATGATGTGCTGGCTGATAGCTCCCCAACCAAAATGTGATTTTTTCACAAAATCTGTCACTGTGAATATCCAGTTTGCATTTTCTTTGTCATACAGATGGTTCAGCTTTCAGTGGGTTCAGAGATGAGTCCCCAGTTTTTATCTTTAGCAAGGATCATGAAAGGAATACCTGTTACAAGGGCTTATAAGCACATGGATGGAGAGGTACAAGAACATTTCCCTGAAAATCCTCTGGACAAACCAAAATCCCTGCATGTTTACTGTGTTCCAGAAGTTCCTATTCCCATGAGCAGAAGTAAATAATCATACAGCAATTCTATTAAATAGCTGGTGAGATTATCCAGGGTGGTGTGAATATTTCCTTGCTTTCTGAGTGACTGCACTCCTGCAAAGCTCTCAGAGATGGTACTAGCTCCTCATCTAGCAGTACTAGTCTTAGAAATGCAAACTGCCAAAACAAAGGAGTAATGAAAGAACCGTATAGACCCTGAAAACATTGGCATGGTATGGAAATAATATGGATTTGTCTTAGGAAAATGTGACTGATTGCACTGTAAGTAATAATAATTTGAGAGATTTGACTCAATATGCAGGAGAAACACAGAAAGTGGTAATACTGAAAAAAAAAACCAAACCATGGAGTGGAAGGTGTAGTGATGAACCCTTTGTTGCTATAGTGATGGGGTAATACTGAATACTACTTTGGACTGTGGAGTTAAAGGCATCCTTTTTCCAAAGGAACTTCTGGGAATCCTTCTGGAAAACTCAAGTCAATTCTGGCCATCACTTAGCAAAAAAGGTACTGCCAATCTGAAGGGAATTTGGAAGAGCAACAAAACTGATTAAAAGATTGGGGGGACTGAGGTATAAACATCGATATATAAACTACTGCTGGATTAAGCCATGACTAAGGTGATACACATAGTGCAGGAAAATCATGGAGTGGCATAACATTCACATACCCATTGATATGGCTATAGATATCCAAGAAGTATTTCTTGTGGTTACTGTTCATTTTGTAATTAATACTATAAATAAAACACTTAAAATACCTATTGCAAGGAAAATCCTCACTTTTATTAGGCTGTGAAAAAGAAAATTATAAAGACTTAAAAGTCAAAAGTCTCTAGCACTGGCAAAAATATAGAGTGGATAATCTCACAGTTGAAGGGAAACCGATTGGATGATCATTGTTCTCTTTCCTTTCCCTTGTTTCAGATTCTGGTACCAGTGTGTATTTAGTATTAGACTCCTTAGATTTCTCTTCTCATTGTGGTAATCTTTCACCTGCTTTGCTTTCAGAGTAGGAACTCATGTAACATATTCATTATCAATGTAATATTTAGTCTTCTTATACCTTAGACTGTTTCTTCATATTACAAAATAAAGAATATCTTTAAAACTGTAAAAAAAAAGTATTATTTGGAAGCCAACAGTGGAAATAAATTATCCTTCTTCCTATTTTATGTTAGCTGTGAAGTATTTGTGGCTTTCCTTGTTTATATACTTTATACTTTTAAAATAAATAACACTCAAAGAACCCCAAGATAAGCTTGTCTGAAAAGATAGACTAGTTTATTTCAGAAGATATGGAAAATACATAAATATAATGTTCATTATAGTCTCTTCAGCTGGCAAGAGCAAAAATGATACAGTCTTGCATTATTTTTGTCAATATTAATATAATTGACGAGGGGACAGGGTAATCTAGCAGCAACAGCTTTGGCATGTTACAATGAAGCCAAAAACTGGAGTAGTTAGTTAATATCCTCAGCCTAACCTTCATATAATCGCATTACATCCAGAACCTCTGTCACTCATGACAGATGTCCAGAGAGAATTTGGTTGTGAGAGGATGAACAAGAGGATGAGTGAGACTCTGGTCTGCAGCTCAGCAAAGCCACACATGGCTTCCAGTAATGCCTCAAACATCTCCCATGAACACAGGGATATTGCACTGCCAGTGGTTTATATCTCTTGCCTCTGAGTGGATCATCATAATTCTGCCTTCTCCCCATCCTGAAACACCATCTTTGTACTTTTTCTGAGCAAAAGCTGTGTTCATAAATGCACCTGAAACACCTGCCAACATCTGGATCAAATCCACTGGCTGGAAATTAGCGTTTTGTTGGGGACAGAGCAGCACTGGCTCTGTCTGCCAGCGCTGTGATGTGCCTGCCAGCAGCCAGTGTCATGGGAAGGTGTGAAAGCATCACAGCCACCAACTCTCCTGCCCCACAATTTAGCAAGTACCCTGTGGCTTCTGAACTGAGAAGCCTCATGCTTTCCCTGAAAAATATATATTGTCCCAATGTAATGTTTTTGTGTCACTGTAGCTGGGAAACGGTACAGCTAAAAGGAGAGCAATAAATGTATGTTCTGCAGTTTGCATTGTTCCCCTAGGTTGTATATCTGACACCTAAGAAGGATTTCAATAGGATTCGCAAAATTTTAGAATAAAGAATTTCTTTCCCCAAGCCCACCTCTTAAACATTACTTGTGGTGACCTGAAATACCTTGTTTCACAACTATTTTGGCAACACTGATGCTGATGTTTGTTTGGTTTGCTGTATTTCATTTTAAATTAAAATGTTCAAAGTCCTGCAGCCTGAATTCACTGTGAGCTGAGGGGCAGAAGTGCCCCTTTTCTGATTATCTGCCAAGACAACTTCAATCAGTCATGATTCATATCTTCAGATTCACTCTCCAGACTTTAGCTAACCAAAATGCTGATGCCTATTTAAATTAGGCACTTCATCTTCCTACTTTTCAGGTCTTTCTGACATCATGTCAGGAGGGAGGAGAGAGTATGTTGAAGTAAAGCTCCCATTAATAAACAAAATAAGTT
This sequence comes from Motacilla alba alba, assembly GCF_015832195.1. Taxonomy (NCBI): domain Eukaryota; kingdom Metazoa; phylum Chordata; class Aves; order Passeriformes; family Motacillidae; genus Motacilla; species Motacilla alba. The sequence goes on along the minus strand of NC_052016.1, from coordinate 99,452,913 downwards.
TTATAACTTCTTGAATGAAATATAGTGATATTTTGATCCTTATTCATAATTGCTTTACTGATCTTATATGATCGTTAAGATTCAATATTGGAACAAGGCCTGGGATACATATATTTCTAATATAAGTTAAATTAATTGGGTTCTACGTTGTGTATCAAAAATAAGGAACTGTTACTGTAGTTAGAAGGATTTGTGCATTACTAGGGATGCCATTATATGTGTAAACTACATGCAGAATATTTTTTATTGCTGTTTCCAAATTGACTTTAGGTGAAATCGCAGCTGGGTGCGGAGGAAGCAGGCATTTAAATATTCAGCTCCCACTTTTTGAAAATTGCACTGCAATTTGGAAAGTGCATTCTCTCTTGGGAAAATTAGACCTTAAAGTCCTGCTGCAGATGACTGACGGTGCCAGCTCTCCATCAGTCCCTCCATTCCTGTGATCACTGGTTAATTCTCCATTTAGATGGCATGACTAAATTTCATATTGTCTGCTCACACAGAGAGGAGATGTACTGTCTGCACTGTCTTTGTGGAGATATTAAGCAAAAAAAAAGTCTTTTGCATTAAGGACCTTTTCCCCAAGATAACACTTGTGCTCACTGATGTCAGTAGCAGTAGCCAAAGGACCAAGTTACAGAAAACTCTTGGGTCTTAAAAAACAGAGCAGAATATGACACTGGAATTTGGTCTGTTTTAAGAGAGATAATGCCTTCCTCAGCTACTGTCTTGTAATGGGCCCAGGTTAATTAACACTTGTTTGTAATTAGAAAATACATTTACCTAAGTTTAGTGATCTGCTATGGCTATAATTCCACTGAAGAAGCCGTTCTCGTTACTGTTGCTCCCGACTGGACATGTGTGTACCTTATGCCATCTGTGTTCTCCTCTTCGTGCAAGGTGCACACAGCTGCCCATGAAAACATGACATATTAAAATTACCTAGGAAAAAAAGTTCAGAGAAGTTTTGTGATCCTCTCTAGGTCAGGGCTACAAAAAGCCACCTGTGCAGGTAACAAGGGAGGGTCCATGACCATGCAGCTACATTTGGAAGGAAGTGCAGCAACCTCTTCTAGTAGAGCCTTGGATTTAAACTGTCTTCATCTGACCATGAAGCCTTTAATGGTGCAATTTCATACCATGCTGACTATGATCTAATGGTAGAAAGGATGGCACTGTACCCATTTCCCTTCCGTCCACTTCCAAGATTCCTGATCCATTGAATGATGACCATGTGGTGGCCTGGATCTGTTTGATGAACTACTGGAAAACTAAGCAGCCATTCATGGTTGGACCACAGCATAGCTGCACAGCCATGGGAAGAGTCATGGGATGGGAAAAAGTTGCAATTGGCCTGGTCAGCAGGAGCTGCACTTGAAATAGATTAGCACAAAGTTGAACAGAAACCTTGAAAACCAAAGGTGGGTTCAACTTGTTTCTGCAGAGGGTGACATCTACCCCAAAATGTTTGAGAGGTTCACCACATCTCCCTCTACACAGTTCAGTGCATTTCTTGCCTCAAGGTAACATCTTTAGTTTAAGAACTGTTAAGTTCCTTTTCCCTATCTGCCCAACAGGGTTTTGTGCTGGATAGTGTTCATGAGACACTTACTTAAATTTTAGATGTACTTGATCTAAAACTTTAGAATACTCTAAAACATTAGAGTTTTAGATGTACTTGATTCCCCAACATGCTAAATTTTATTTATATGCACTTTAAGGCTGTTTTAAGCTAGCTGGAGTGGTGCTTGTGAGGCCCAGCAGAAAACAGATATACTCATTTCCCATCTGTGTTTCTCTATAGATGTCCAGATACACTTTGGATCTTTACTCCTTTTTTTATTTCATATTGAGTTCAGTGGCACTTGGGGACCCTCATGTTCTCTTGTTCTCTACTGGAGGGGAGTAATTTTTTATTTTTTTTAAGAGAATCTGTATGAGGATCCATATCAATAATTATTTCTAAAATTTATGAAGGCGACAAAGTTCAACTGAAGAGGGCTTCTTTATTGACAGAGATAGCAAGCAGAGAGCACCAAAGTCTCAGTAAATAAATGCCTGGTAATTGACTTTCAGGAAAAAAAGTCAGCCTTTTAATAAGTTGTATCATTAGCAATGCAGAACCAGTCCTCGATGTTATTGTTACAGAGATTTTTTTTGCTTGTTTTTCCCTTTCTGTTTCCTAGTTCTAATTCAATCTTTATTATTTTGCAAGATTTTGCCAACAGAAAAAGCCTCCGTACATCAAAGTGGGTAGTGAGTGGCTGGGATGAGATTCTGTCAAGGGAGAGAACAGGATACTCGGCATTAGGAGGAAGTACTGTGTACTTAGAGATGAACAGTTTTATTTTAATCTTTTCATCTACTTTTAACTCCTTTTTGTTTCAGCTGCCATAAACACTTGCTGTGGAGCCAATGTTCGGTACTAAAAAGATTTTTTTTATGTGTGTTCCTCTCATTTCTGTTGAAACATGACACTCAAATTGGAGATAGGAGCAGAGATCAACAAACCCTGTCAGCTCTTGTCAACCCAGGTGTGACAGTGTGATCTTCTTAAATTGCTTCTAATCTGCCAAAGATCTCTTTATCTGCAGTCTCCATCATGCTGTTTGCTCACATTTGGTTAACACTTTAAATTTCCCTTTTGGAGGTGTCACTGTTTGCCATTTAGCAACTAAGAAGAACTGTGAGAGCAGCTTAAAGCACATGGATTTGGGAAGCTAGAAAAGCTGATTAGCTATTCAGGGAGAATAATCTTATTGAAAGTAGTAAGAGCTGTATAAAGAATGCTTTTCCCTTTCCTTGTAACAATCTTCTAATTATGTTGTCAAGCTTGCTGTCGTGTTCTCCCCCTGTGCCATTAAGAAACCGTTTTCTAAGTTAAGAAAGAGATTTCCAGATTGTGATGATGTTTGCTGGATTTTTTTTATTATTGTTTAAAGAATTTCTGTGTATTAAGCCAAACATTAAAAATTATTCATGTGCAGGATAATTATGTGAGATGAGGCGCTCAAGGCTGTGGTGGTGGCAAGAGAGGCAAGGGGGTGCTCGGCAGGTGGGGGTTATTCTTCCATATGCCAGGGGATTTCACCTCTCTGACTGGGATCGGAGTCTAGGAGGAACCTTTGTGACTAAAATATGATCACAAATCAATAGGTGCTCAAGAGGTCAGAAGCAAGGCCAAGATATCTGCAGCTGCAGATTTACAAACAAACTCCAATATTTCTAGGTAGAGAATGAACAAGTCCAATTGTGCCCTAATCCACTCCTTTATTTTTCCTGTTGTTTATATTTTTGATGAAAAAAGAATAGGAGCCAAACTTTTAAATATTCCCTTCAAACTGGATGTCTGGTAATTCAATGGCTCAGTATGGATCCATTCACTGATATCAGCATGTTGGTGGACATACAATGTAATATAATTAAAATAAAATATATTAGTTGCCAACCAAACCCAGACCTGTTCAACTATCTTCCTGTTTCTGATTAATGGCATAAACACCACCTATCCTGTGGCTCTGACTTTAATATTTTCCTATTAAAAATGCAGTCATTTGACCAAACATGATATCAGAAGTATTCATTAATTTGCTTTTGTTGCTGAGTCTCCAAATGACAGTTGAAGTTCATATTAATAACTGGTAGGATTAGGTGTATTACATGGTTAAAACCATACCACAGTTGAGGAAAAATCTGCAGAATAACTATCTTTATCAAAATGACTCAGTGTCAGTCCTGACACTATGCATTGTGTTTTGTTATTGAGACACAGTGACTTATTGCTCTCTCACAGTTAATGACTAAAGGTGTGTAGAAGGTGTTATTGAGCAAATGCAGTGCACTGTGTAAGTTATTTCTTTAAAATTATAATGGCATGTCGTCACATATTTCAATTTTCTGGATGTTTCCCAGCGTCAAATTTCTTCTTCTCCCATTTGCCATTGTGTGACTCCACTTTAGTCAGCAAAATTACTTTTTATTTCAACAGCAAGCAAAAAGAATACGGCTACAAAATTTTCCATATACAAAATACTTGCTACCTGAGTGTAGATAGTTCTGCTTGACTGGTGCAACTCACCAAAATCTAACCATTTTTCTTTATAACAAAATTACAGTCACTTTAGAAGAGATTTTTTTTTTCATCGCCTTATGTTTTTTACCATGTGGCACACATATCCATTATCTTACTTAGGTATACAATTGCCAACTGAAAACTTTTTATCACTTTCTCATAACATAAACAAACCATTTATACACACACACACACATATATATATAGAGACATACATACATACACACATATATACATACAACAAATTTTCCTGAAGACTGCCAAGTAGGCTGACAGAAATTATGAACATTTCTAACAGAAACTTATTTTATTTGCCCTTCAATTAAAAGTTAGGGAAATATTTATGTCCAATGTTTTTCAGTTGACAGATCTGCAATTTCAGATGAAACCATAGAGTATTTTCCAAAATGAGGAATAAATAACTTTTCCTTCAAACAGACATATACTATGTACTGTGTTAGCAAGGACAATATGTTCTCGTCTGTAAACAAATCCTCACCATGCTGAATTTTATAGCAAAGCTAATACTAGTACCCACCACAGAATTTGCCTCTATGAATGGAAAGACAGATGTGCCTCAAGGATTTGACAAGTGGGAAGAAGTTGATATATATTTCACATATACATATGCATATTTCTTTTAGTGGATAGAGATAAACTTTGCTCTCATAAAGTATGCATCTACAGTGAGAATCTATTTCTCCTATGTGAGATTTTCCTCTTTTTTTGGTCTCCTCAGACACAATAATCACATCAGGAACCCTGTAAAAATTACTGCTGTTCCCAGACCCAATGTCATTTTAGAGAGTATGAATGGTATGTAGGTTTTTTGGTCACTGTTAGATTTGACCAGACCCTCAATATGCCAACTCTGCCACATACTCTTCCAGCACATGACCTATGGGGCCCATCTTTTTCCTTCAGGGAAAGTTTTATCAGACAGAGCAAGTTTATGATCTGTACCTAGCCTGGCATTCTCCCCTAATCACATGGGTTTGACATCCATTTCCTGATCTTCCTTTCAATGGTGAAAACCAGTATTCTTTCCAGAAAAAGAATCTCCATTTTTTTACTTACTATATGAATGTTTAACATGAGGAATTATGTCAGATTCTGAACTGCTGTTTAAACCTCAGGAAATTCAGTGAAAGGAATGTGCCACAATCTGATTGCAAGAGATAGCTGAAGGGTACATAAACTGGGGAATACTGCAGATTGCCTGTGCAAATTTTCATAGAGTCTTTTGGCCATACTGCCTGCTGGTGTGTTTGGGAACGCTCAGGTGCAGCAGTAGTGTAACAGGTGTATGTCAGCCTACACACAATTTGACACTGGAGGGCAGGGGAAGCATCTTTCAAGCTGACAGATGCATTGGCTGCCTTCCAGTCAGGGTAAGAGAAATAATTGTGTTTTTTCTTGGAGTTATAACAGAGATACCACATTTGATGCTTACTCTTTTTCAAAACTTTTATGCACTAAACAGGTTGCCTCACAAAGGTGTAGTATCTTCTTCGTACTTCACATTTCATTCATTTTCTCTGCCTCCCTCCTCAGTGCCACTACTGAGAACTCTTCCTGCAGAGGATGGTACAAGCTTGTTCTGCTCGTTCTAGTATTCTGATCATTCACAAGCTGTATCATTCTTGACCCAGAGTATATAATTAATTCTGATTATTCACAGTTTATGAATGTCTCCAATGAATCATAACTTTTATACATAACCTCAGTTTTTTACAATTATTGCTATCCCAGTTCCCAAGATATAGGAGGATGCAGTCTCTGATTTGAAGAGCTTACTTTCTAATTTGATCCAATACCACAGGTGAGCATAAATGAGGAAAGAAGGAGAGAAAGAAATAAAGAATAGTGGTTTCCTATTCATTACATAGGTCAGTAATGTCACAGCTTGATGATTCTAAATAATTTTCAAGTATCCCTTTTATAAATCAATAAATAATGATTGCTGTCATTACAGAGCTGTTTAACCACTATTTTTTGCCTGATTCTTTTAAGTATCACTTTCAGAAGTGGCTTATGAAGAGCAAAAGAATAGGGTAGAGAAGAAAAATGGAACTGTTTCCATGTGTGTGGAATAACACAGATAAATATTGTAGAGGAAAGTCTTGCTAAGAACTGTCCATGAACTACTTGCTTCAGTTTTCCTGGCAGAACAAAGACTAACTTACTTAATAGTCTGAAGTGACAGAAGACAGCAACAGGGGACTGAACAAAGGCTTGATGGTTAAAGAAAAAGAGACATTATGCATTTATTGCTGCACTCAAACCCTGCACATGTGAATGAAATCAAGGTAAAATGCCAGAAGGAGAAAGACTAGATGGCAGAAAGGATTTGGTTAACCACATACCAGAATACTGCTAAAGGTTGAGCTGAGAGCTTAGAACAATTGTTGGCTGTAGATATATGCTTTTGCACAATGTTCTTATCAACCTTAACTGTAAGGAAGATTAATTTCAACTGAGCTCTTGTTGTCCAGAAGTCAACTATCCAGTCCAAACTCCAGAGACAAGCAGCAGCACTTACAGAGCAATATTTACTTGCTCTTGCAAGAAGGTGGTAATCATCAAGAACAGAACTGAACCATGCACCAACAGAATCCTCTGTTTCTGCAGGATAAACTACTAAAACGTGCATGTGCAAGTGATTGCTTCCATTCTTGTAAGGCCCATTTTCCTTCCACGACAAGCAAGGAAGTGTAAGGAAGTATGCTGTGTTTCAGATTTTAGAATTTGGGTTTTTGGCTTTTTTTAACTCTATGACACTATGTAGACTCCATCCAAATGGAGTGACACAGCTGCAAAAAAAAATCTCTTCCCACTTCTTGTGGTTAAAAAGAGAAAATATCAATTGAAAAAAATCTAAGATCAATAACTGCTGGTTGTCTTGACATAAAATGCCTTGTTTGAAGGAAAATGCCTAATTTGCAGGAAAACTGTGACTGCAGTTAGATACTTCATTATTAATATTCCATTACAAACTCACTTCAGAAGAGGCCCCAGGAGGCACCACAGTTGCTTCCACAAAAAAAAAAAAAAAACAACAAAGCCAACAACAAAACAAAAACAAACAAACAAAACCAAACAAAACCAAACTGCAAATGAGATGTTTTCTCATTTGAAGGCCCAACCAATGCCTTCATTTGGCATTGATTTTCCCTAAAGGTTACATCACTGTACATCACTGTGAGAAATCAGCAGAACATCTCCTGCTCAGCTGGTTGTTCCCATTGACCTATTGTGCCCTTTGGTCCTCCAGGAGTTCAGTGCAATGACCACAGCCATTACCCTGGGTGCAGCTTCCTGTTCTGAAGGGTTATTTAGAAATGGTAAATGTTAGCAGATATTAGAGGAGGAGGAAGGAAATGGAGAGGTAGTGTTCACAATGTCTAATAGGTATCTGCTAAGCTGGTCTTAACAAATGAGTGTGACTTTAGCTAAAGTCTAGATGGAAATGTCAGAGGATGGGAAAGTTTATTTTCTTGTTCTTGGCAAGGAAAGTTGTAGGGCATTGCAGGGAGGCAAGGAAACAAACTGGAGATTAATCTTTGTTCCTAACATGAACCAAAATAATTTCAAGTTTACAGGACTCCAGCAGAGCTAACCAAGGAGATGGGGGTAGCCTGGCCTTTCCAGACAGAGTGGGCAACCTTGGAGTAGTATCTTTCCTGATGATTGCTTCTAATTTTTGCCTGGAAGAGCAATGAAATACATACTTCAGCTTGAGCACCTCCATGCCACCTACTGAAGTTTTCTTTGCAGAATATCCATTCCTTCTTTGCTTTCTGCTGTGCCTCATCTATTTGGCTGGATCAGTGTGTAACTACATGTCAAAGTTCCAGCACTGATACTGGAGGGCACATGATCCAAACGGGGTGTTGAAGTCAGCAGAGCAGATGGAATGTGCTCGGAAAGGTTACAGTCAGAAAAGCATAAGCATCACTGCAGCAGGTCTTCATATAGTGAAAGTTCACTGTTTAGGAGCATAGAGTTCTATCCCCATCGGGAATGTAGTGTTATTAATATGAAATACATTAATGAGCTGTAAATAAATAATTAACCAGTTTACATGAAGGTCATGTATTTTCTAGTTGATGGGAAAAAAGAAAATCATCTTAATTTTTCTTAACTTTCTAGTTCCACTGTTCAAAGCTAGAGCTATAAACCCAAGTCTTCTTGCCTTCGTATTGATCCTTTCACCACCACTGTTTGACTCTAGGACAGAAAAGCTCCAGATTCAGAGTATTGTAGATGTAGATGAGATGCACTCTAGATCTAGGTCACCTAAAAATGAAAAGTACATTGTTCACCCAAAGCATTGTCTAGGCTCTTTTGACTGTACATCCTATGTACAACAAGAGCTTAAACACCTTCCTCCCATGTAGACTTTTGCATTGCAGACACCCACTGGTAGGTGCCTGACTGTTACATTACTGAACATTACTCATGAATTTCAAAAATAGTCTCCAGCTTTTCTTGTAGCACAGCTGCTGCCTACTTGGGTGAGGTGGAGAATATTTTCTCCAAGCTGTTTTTCTTATTACTTCTTGATATTGTGACATGAACTGGAAAAAGCAGTTATGCCTATTTCAACTTCATGAAAAATAAGCCTTCGTGCTTTTGTTTTGGTCAGGTTTTCTCACAGAAGTAGAATCAAGTTTGTAAACATGAACCAAATCAAAACTGACTCACATTTCAAAGGAACAGCACATACCTCTTCAAGGCTTTTCTTTATTTCCAGTTGAATTTTGCTACCCAGCCACAAGGCAGGTCTGTGTACAGCAAGAAAGGTTTTGGTGGTTGAACTTCCTTACTAAGTGGAGTGTTGAACATTATAGAAGCACTGAAAGAAGGAAGAGAGAGCAGTAAAATTTCTCCTAATTGCATCCCTGTACCAAACTAAGATGTTCATAACTTTCTAATGGCACAACAAGTGTGCCCGGTGTGTATGTTTATGTACTAGTTTGTCATGTCTCTTCACTGAGCATTGATCCCCAAGATGATTAGATGACAGGATGCGTATGAAGTATCTACACGACATTGTCCAGAGTCACATTAATCTGTGCACTGAATTTCTCTATGGAATGTGCTCTTGGTAATTGTATTCAGAAATGTGTTTTTACTCTTGATCCTCAGTGTCATTGGTTTGCTGTTCTTCCCTTGCTTCTTTGCATAAGGACCTGGCATTACCCTGGTTGGAGAGCCACAAGTATTTGCTTTCTTCTTTTAGAAGTGGAAGAAGTAGAGTCTGCATAATGTATTTTCAAGTATACTATTTAAAAGTCAGTTCAGGGTAAATTATCTACAGCAACACTTAAAGGACAGTGACAATGAGAGTGAAATATTATTTTTTTTTTGCTCTCTCCCTCCCCACCATTTCTATAATCCATTAGTTAAAACTAAATTATATCCTTGCTCAAAGTCTTGTCTGTTAACAAGAGTTTTCTTTCTTAGGTATTTTTCACAGTCCCTTTGAGAGGAGCCCACAAACACCACACCAAAGTGAATGGCTTTTTTCCCAGGAGGAATGGGAGCCCCTGGTGCTGAGAGTAAAAGGCATCCTAGATTCCTATGGAAAGGATGGGAAACACTAATCATGGTGAGAAAGGCAGAAGAGGGGTATGAGTGGCAGACCTGGCTTTGGATAAGGACAAAGCAATCAGGAAGACTTTTTTTTTTTTTTTTTAAATTGGTGGCTCAATTTCTGTGACTGATTCAGCCTAAGGAGATGATTCCTAATCTAAGGCCTAGGCACAGTAAAAATGCTTAACTGCTAACTGCTTAACTGCTAAATGTCTGTCAACACCCACAGCAAGAAAACCTGACAACCATACAGGAAGTGTTAACAAGAAGGGACTCTCTCCTTTTAGCTGAAAAGCTGGTTACAGGCAATAGCAGTATCTGGCAGACAGTGGTGCCCCTTCATCTCAGATATCATGATGGTGTCTCAAATTTATAAGCCCGGTTTTAAAGAAATGGTAGGAAAGCAAATGAGTCTGCAGCTGATGTCAGTGAGCTGAGCTGAAGACCTGAACTGACTACCTCAAAATTTAACACCCTCCCTGCCCCCCAAAAAAAGAAGAAGTCTTTCTGAATTTTATTCTCTCATTCAAAAATACATAGACTGAGAGCAGAAAGAAATGCTTCAGTATTAGTCTGGATTCCCTGTTCATACAGGACATGCTGTCTTTCCTAGAAATAGGAACACAGCCTATCTTGCACAAAGAGACCATTTTAAACACTCCAGACCAACAAGGTTGGTACCTGCCCTGCTAAGAAGCTCCAGCATTTATTTACCTTTACTTCTAGGGATTCTTTTTTTTTTCAGTTTAACTTTGTATTCCAGCTTTTGTTATACCTTTGTCTGAAAGAGTGAATAGCTTCTACCTACAGAATATCTTTTCCATGTCTGGTAATTTAAAGAGAGTGATCAAGTTGCATATCAACCCTTTTGCTTAAAAAAAAAAAAAAAAAAAAAAAAAAAAGAGTGGATACACTTTCCCAATCCCAAGCATGACACTACATGGATTTTTTTCCATCTCTGAAATATTTCTGTGCTTCCATTTTTTAGCTTTTTGGAGTGTCATCCACCCCCCATCCCCTTTTCTGAAAGACATATACCAAAGCTGGTCATAAGGGTTTAATAGAAGTCTCATCAAGGAAAAAAAATAATCAGTTCTTGGGTTTAGTTCACATTTCTAATTAGTGAAGGCTGTATTGGTCACAGGATTACAGATAAAACTCAGGATTAGGCAGTTACTGAAGGCAACACTAATCTCCTCAGAATTTTACAAGACAGTTTTCCACACTGTAGATAGAACTTGTAATGTTCATATAGCAACATTAATTCCTAGATTTCCAAATGCTGTGTTTGTTTCTAAATATGCCCATTTCACATAGAGCACACAGCAGTGGATTACACTTTACTCCACCCTCTGAAAATGTACTAAAAGCATTGTTTGACTTTACCTAAAATGGCAGCAACCAAATTTGGTTTCTAGTGGTGCTGCAACAGTTCAACAATGACATGGGTATGTGAGAGAGAATACAGAGTAGAGGAACCAGCCCTGCAAGACATTATTTTTTTTTTTCTGGACCAGGAAGTATTTGTGATTCTGAGTGAAACAGAAAGCCACAAACAGAAAAGTTTGGGAGCTACTTACCTATGTAAATGATTAAAATAATTTAATGCAGTGAGACCAAGGACCATTCCCTAGAAGTTCTAGCAGTAATGCTCATCGATGCCTTCCTATCAACAACCGCATTTTAAGACCTGTCTCTGAACCAATTTTTAATCCCCCCAACTTGCACCTGTAACCTAAGATTTTTAATTATGCAGTACTGTGTCAAATGCCTTGGAGAAATCCATGTAAACTATGTCAGCACAGTTGCCTTTATCAAGCAGACCCGTAGTCTTGTCAAAAAAAGCTATCAGGTTGTTTTTTTTTTGACAAGACCTACCTTTCATGATAGCATACTGACTGGCATTAATTAGATTTTTAATCTCTAGGTCTGTGTTCACAGAATCACAAATTAACTTTTCATGAAACAAGTGAATTTACCCTGCTATCCCAGCAAACCAGACCAGACTCTTCTAAATAACCAGATTTCATTGCAGGTCTCATTCTTTTGGGGCTCCCCAAATTTTAAGATATTTGTTTTAAGTACCTGCAGTTAGACAATTCTTCTGTATCTTCCATAAGTATTTTTCAAGACTTTTATGTGAATCTCTAATTATGAAAATGTCACCAACACATAGCACAATTTAAAAACAAAAAAATACCTGGCTTCACTATTTTTAACTAAATATTATTAATGCATCAGCATTATTCAGCTGCATCATTGGAACTTCTTCTGTTCTGAAAGAAAATTAAATGCCCAAAACAATAACTCAAGGGGGCATAATTTTTCCTAAATCCCTCTGGATGTGTGTGAGTTCCTCCTTTAGCATCAGGTACAATTCATTACAACACATTTCCCATGACAGACTAAGAAATTAAAGAACTGGTTACTTAAAGATGACAACAATAAGAGAACATTTTCTGTGGATTTCAGTGCAGCTCAGCACTCATCAAGTCCCTTCTGTAATACTAATTGGTCTTCCATTAACATAGTTCAGAAAAGATTTGGACCAACAGAACCAGCAGAAAGTCAAGCATAGCAGTGATAGAGAGGCAAAACTTGTGAAAAAAAACTTTTTTTTTAAATATTTGAGTTGAAATTTGGTAAACTGTGACAGAAAGGATGACGGGGGAAGAGGCTAACAGCCTTCAAGTACGTGAAACATACCTGCAGAGCAAAAATACGTGTATCTGTTCACCTTAGCCCTTGAATGAATTGGAGACAAAAGCTAAATATGCAGAAGACCTTTTAAAAACTGGAGTAGCAAAGCCTTGCAGCTGGTGCTCTGGAGACAATGGTGTCTTTCACTGGATGTTTTCCTGCCTTAGGCCCTGAAGTAAATAGATGGTCCCTCCAGGTGTCTTCCAGTGCTGACAGTCTGTGTCACGGCTATCAGGAACAGGGCTTTTCTGCCCAGGGTGTATCATAAGACTGAAGGTGTAAAAAAATCCTCTTTGTTTCATCAACTCTCCTTCCAGTTAGGAGGCTCTTCCCCTGTGAAGGTTTGTGGTGGAGTTTTTTTCCTCCAAATCCTTAAAAACAGACAGTCTGACATTCTCATCATCATAACATGGAGTCATTTCCATTGTTATGAGCAATGAGTTAAGAAGTGAGGTAGATACCTTTGTCACTGTAATTTGCCTCTATTTGTCAGGCTGTATTAAATGTTCACTTAAGAGTTATTTTATCATTTTTAAATTATCTTGGCATTTATTTTATTTACTAATAGCAAGATTTTGTGTGGGCTGCATGTAGCAGCAGGCAGCAGCATAACAGTGATTCTGCACAGCTGCTAATGCCTCTTCTTCACAGAGAGTGAGTGGGAAGAGCGAGGAAATGAGTGGAGATTTGGCTTCTTCCTTTCAGTGTGCCAGCTACAGTTGAATCATCACAGTAGGGAAAATGTAAAACTGTGTAACAGCAACAGATGACTTTCCCTTGTAGCACAAGAGCAGTGCAGTAAACTTTTAGCTACTTCTCCATAAAACACATGTTAGATGGTACAGTACATACCACACACTGATGCTCAACTAAGCTCTGAGTGAGTTGGTTCAGGCACGAGATGTCAGGCCAGCATATCAGTGTGGTATCCCACCTTGGCTAATTCACCCTGAATGACTGATATTTCTCAAGACCTCTATTGCGCTACACTGAAATTTTAGTGAGGCAAGGTTTAGATTTCTAAGTTCTAAATCTCTTCAGATGGCCACTGAGCTGCTAACTGCAACTGCCCCTTAATATTTGGCATGAAAATTGTCTTTGATTTGTCTTCTTCTGCGTGCATGTGTATGTGTGTGTGTCTAGCAGGGCATCACTATGGACACCAAATACTTAAGGCCCATATTCTACCACCTAGGCATTTCTTTCCTTCTTGAAGCTGACTCCTAAGAGGTCCATGTCAGTCATTAAAAGCTCTTCAAAATCACCTTTTCAAGCAAGTGCTACATAGGGTAGAGGAGCAATTACATTCTATTAAATAACTTGGTAACATGTGCTATGAAATATGATTTCCTCTTGAAGACTGTGCCCTGAAAAAGAGATCTGTACACCCTAGAGGATGATTCTTTGCCTGGGTGCTGGTCAGTCTCATATCATTGTCCTGAAAGAGTCCTAGGAACACTGGAGTTTACTGCTGGGAATTGTGTTCATGTCATAGATAGATATGTTCCTTTTATAAAATCATTTTCATAGAAATGCTTGAATGGAGACTAAAAGCCAGTTATATTCCCTTCTTATATGAGCTGCTTAGCATACAGAGTCTATGCTCTTCTCAATGCACTTGTAAAAGATCCTTTAGATCAATGCCATTAATATCTTCCACCAGTGGTTTCTACACATGTTCAGGGATTTTTTTTGTCTTCTTGCTTTAAAGATTCTGTCACCTTGGTTGTTGCAAAAATGCTAAGATGATGTTTAAATACTTATCCTGTTAGCTACATCTGCTGCTTTCTTTTCATACTTCTTCCAAGCTATAGGGGCAGTCACTGGGCATTAAACCATGGAGCTCAAAGGAATAGCTCACAAACTGCTAATTAAACATTGTGTTGTAACAAACAAGGGATAAGAATGACCACCCCATTTCTTCAATATTTCCTGGGTTTTAATTCTTACCTGTGCAACTTTAACAATAATTTCTAGCAAATAAATGGCCAGATGTGCCCTGCTTTAGGATTCTCTGAGCACATACCAAATCAAAATAATTCATCCTGTTGAATTTTATATATCTATGTACCTTGCTGAGCTGAAGCAATATTGGCTTCCTTAAAATGGCTTCAGATGTTTGTCCTGTAAATCTGATGGGATTCTTTCAGTTTTATCTGGAAATCAAAAATCTCACCATTAGTAAGGAAGAACTTAAGGAATAGTATTCTGGAAACTAACAAATCAAAAAGGCATGGCACTTTTTTCACTGTGTTTCAGTGTCAGAAAAATGGAGCATTTTTCCTTTCTGAACTTGACAGTTCTTTCAAAGCTCCTTCAAATTCACAAAGTTATAATCAAAGCATTTTTATTTATATGTAAAATTCAATTAATCTTAAAAGAAAATACCTGTTTAGATGCATGTAAACATACTAGTTAAGCTGTTTATCTTCATTTTTTCCACCTCAGTGGTTGAGACTGTGTAGAATAGACCATAAAAACTGCACCAAAGAACATTTTCTCTTTTTATTGCTTGTCAAATTATTTCTGTGACACCCATAGTTAGTAGTGAAACATTGAGAACCACTGTTAGCTACAAAAAAAACCAGAGTGTGAGTTGCTCATTGAGTTTAGGTAATGTACCATAAAACATTGCATGAAAACACTAATTTTGTCAATATATATTAGTAGACAGAAACAGTGTTTACCAACGAGAAGCTGAAGATGGTTTTAAACATAGTTTATTTATCTGAAGGGGTTTTTAAGCTCTACTTAATCACTTTGTGTTGAAGGAGCAGGATCTGCAATTTGACCTATGTGTCAGTCAGTCCCTGGGAGAGGTTATACCTGAAAAATGCTGACATTTTTACAGTGAGCGACACATGCATCAAATCTTTGACATTGAGCTATCAGATAAGGCATCAGTGGTGTTACACCAGCCATGTTTTGTCATTTTTATCTTTCCCATGTTATTTTGATTAGTCTCCCTTTGTATTTGACATACATGCAACATACAGGAAATTTGTAGGTCATCACTTCAGTCCTGCTGGTACTTCTCTTAAGAGTCTAAAGACAGCACCTGACATTAGCCTTCCTCACAGACCTGCCCTGACTTTGGGTATCTTACTGAAGATGATCCTGAGACTATTGTTACAGTGTGGCTTTAGGAGCTGTACAGATAAGAGCTAGTTTTATTTAATTTATCTGAACTGTATAAATAGAATCATAAAACCCAGTATTGTCAACCTTTAATAATACTACCATTGAAACCTTTCATTATCTTAATATCAGTGTATTCAAGAAGAGGTTCTTTGTCTCTGTCCTTTTTCTTAAGATGCCTGTTTCTCAGTGTTAAGTAGCAATTGTTGGTTAAGACCAGCAGAGGGGAAAGCATTATTCCTTGGATAGCAAAACAGTTGATCTAAGCACATCATAATAAACTTTATAATGTGGCACATTGCAGGTCATAGATTTCTTCATTATCTTTTCTCAGTCTTTCCCCGTAAGGTTTATTTTCTGTGTAGCTTCTTATACTGCTTCTCTGGTTCTAGATGATGAGCTCTGATGAGAACAACTTTTGTTGCACATTTCATTCTCTGTCCTGTCACCCTCCAGGGGAAGAATTGTGAATGTGGTAGATTTGGCTTTGCAAGCAGACTAGGGAGGGACTATCAAACCCTATACACCACAGAAAGATGTGCAATGTACATTCAACCTAGGAGACCTCCCCAGGCCACTTACTCAACAGGACATAAGGTACTGCTTCATCACAAAAGGCCACGGTCCTTCCAGGTAGATTCTTGCTGCCAGTGCCTAAGCATCAAGGCTGTTTCTCTTCAGGAAAGCCAGGGGCAAGACACCCCAGAGAGTGGGCAGTGTGAATCTGTCACCGCTCTCTTGAAATCCAGTGGCACAACAGTCATGGTGACAAAGCACATCAGGAAAGCTGGCTAACAGTAGCACAGAAATAGAAACTGTAGCATAAATGATTGGCAGCTTCAAAAGCCATGCCTTGCCACTAGAAAAGAAAGGTAATAATCTCTGGATAGTCAATATCCTATGCTACATATTGTCAGTTATTCAGACATCCCAGGGAGTGGACCATACCTCAGGAGAAAACAAAAATATTGATAAACCTTATCAGTCCTGTTAGGAGAAAATGTTCCTTTTGGACTATAAAAGTGGTGCCATTAATGTCAGCTTGTGAGCAAAACATGACAGATGACCATAAAGAGCTCTTCATGGAGTATCATGATGGCCTAATCTATGCGAGGGCACACAGTGAGCATCCTCCAGTTCTTGTTACAGACCTCATACTGGAGAAAGACTCCGGAGGATACTGTTCCCCTGTTACTTGTATCATGATTTCTACACAGGTGAAACACTGACCTGTAACCCAGATGTGAGTAGGACAAAAATGTCCCACAGAGGTGTTAGTCAGGAAAAGCAGGAGACTAGGATCTCTAAACACGTCATGGCATAAATTCATGGCAAGACAAATAGTCCAGGCACAGTCCAAAACCAAATTCCATCTCTGATACCACCATCTACTCAGAGTTTTTGCTTAGGTGAGGCCTATCTCCAAAACTTCAAAGAAGGACAATTCTTCTGCTTCCCCACCACCACTACTGAAAAGCAGTCCATCCTGGAGGAAGAACTCCTCTTTTGGAAGAGCCAGAACTCTGGCTTTTGTTCATGGAAAGCCATAAGTGTAAAGATGGATATTCTTTTATCAGCTAATTAATGGCAACTAAATCTCTTTTCCTTTCTTTTTCTTTTCTTTTTCCTCCAAAAAATCAAACACCTCAGGTATCTCAACACTTGAAGCCTCTCTATGTTTTTATGTATTTTATAGTCACTGATATGTCATGGTTCTCATCAGAAAAAAAAAGTGACAACCACAAAAGTGACAAAAAAAGTGATAACAGCATTATTCCTTTAATCTAAATCAGATTAAATAAGCAATGTTTTTAATGAGTTTTGCATATAAACAAATTGTTTGTTTTCTTTGGCTTTATAAATCGCATTTATTCATTCATTCTCAGAAGATTTTACTAACTCTGTCTTTATTATTTGAATTCCATATTAAAGGTATGGGAATGAGCCAGACCTTTTATCTTACCATAATAAACATTTTGTAATGTAAAAATGAACACAGATCAACCAAAGCGTATGGCTGGTATTCCCTTCATGTGCTCTAACACCTGGCAAAATTATTCATTAATTCAACAGCCACATTTAAAAGCAACAGTTCAAAGGCCTGTGAATGGTAAAATAACGTGTTCAGAACTGAAGAGCTCTTCAGCAGCAGCAGTGTCAGAGTTTAGAGAAAGAATCATTTCCTGTGAGATGGAGGGCTAGGGAGAGCAAAATAGCGGTTAGGAGGATCTCCACTCTGTAAACTTGTTTCTTCAGTCTGGCAAGAGCAGCAGAAATTAGATGGCATGCATTGGAGAAGAGAATTTTCCACACTAAAGTTTATTTATAAGAAAAACTTCCTTGTGTTATGTGATCTTTTTTCCTCCAGTCAGGAGTTAGTCACCAGGCAAAAAGTGACTCATGAAGTAAACAGAAAACACGCAAAGGAAAAGGAGGATTTGGACTTTGGTGCAATACTTTGAGATGTGTTAGAAGATGACTGGTATGTCATTTCGCTTCTATCAGCTGAAAAGTGTAACATGTGCTAGTCACCGAGAGCTATTTACTGAGTTCTTTTGTTTGTTTGTAGCAGATGTAATGCACCCTATGCAAGAAGCTGTCCCAAACTGGATTTGATGTACCTCAAATGTCTTCATCCTTGAGAAGCATTTTTGTCAAAGACTGGTTCCTACTTCTTTTTGGAAGCTCTATGTACAGATTTTAAGAGTATGTTCAGTTCTTCAGGAAGCCAATAATTCCCAAGCTTTGATCTTTTGAATGCTTTTACACTGGGAATTTGTATGAACTCAGGGCATAAAGAGTTGGGCTTGTGCTATCCTTAACACAATCCCAAACACTCATAAATATCTGCAGCTTGGAAGAACCACGCTTAAACATGACTGCCCACACTTACTCAGATCACTACATGCCCAAGACTGCCTTCTAGGGACAAAAATGTCAAATCCATGACAGAGCAGCCAGGGCAGAGCCCTATTTATACATTCATGCTGCTGCATAGAAAAAGGTGTTATTGGATTTGTAATCTACCCACAGATGTTCCAAGTCTTACCATGCAGATGCACATTGTAGGATGTGGAGCATGTGATGGATGAAGAAGGCCATGTACCCACGTCCACCAAAGAGTTTAAAGAGCCCCTCTAAAGCTGTTCATTTCCAAGATTTTTGCTTTTGATGTGACCAAATGTGTTCATTTCAGGGAGCCTGCTTCTGTGCAGGAGTGCTACAGACTTGAGCTTCAGGAGCTGATATACCTTTTATAAAAATTTATTTCTCTCCTGTAAAATTATACCATCATAAGAGGCCTCATGCAAGTTTACTGAAGTCCACTGACATCTTTCAATGGGAATAAAATGTCCCATGGACTGCAGTGGACACTGAATCAAACCTTAGGTGAGGTGGTCTTTACAGGGCTCAGAAATTATTTTTTCTTTATCTCACAATTTTCTTTCCTTTGGTGATGGTATAGTTCTCATACAATAAATTACTGAAACATGGACTCTCATTTACATCTTAAGACACTATCTCCAGAGGATGAAAGCAATTATTCCATAGCACCTTTCACCTTCTTCAGTCTTTGTAATTTTAAATGCCTCCATCCATTAAGTGATTTTAAATTGATCTTCTCCCTTAAATCCCCAATCTTTCCTCTCAAGGTTATTCAATTATATGTGTTGTATTGGGTAGCGTTCCATTAAAGGTTTTCATGTTTTTGATCCAGTAATAAGTGCAAGCCTTGGTTGAAGGAGAGGCAGCTGATGGTCTTCTGCTTTTATTTTGAGACCTATTTTTTCTGCTTTAAATTGTACAGACAGAAAATTCAAGTATTTTGAAAAATCTGAGGGTTTTTACCTATTTTTTGAACTGTTTGTTTTATCCACCCTCTAAGATGCAAAGGTCAGAGTAATTTAATATAGATATTTTGTTTATCATTAAAAAATGAGAAATTAATTCAAGTCTAAATTTCAAAAAAGGTAGTTTTTTAATGAAAATTGTGCATTTCTACGTAGCATACAACAAGAGAGCTGCATCAAATGTGCTGAACTCCTGTAAATCTCCATTGGTCTCAGGAGGAACAACAACTACTTAAGAATGAAACTTTGCAGTCACACTTCTTCTACACACACTGCTTTGAAAACACAATCTCTCATTTCAGTTTCCCACTGTACAGAGACCTCTTGATATGGAAACATGTATTCTTTCCTAAAGATTTACCCTGTTTTTTAACTAAGTCAGAGCAAGATCAGCTCAATATGCTGAGATAATACTAAAATAGTGTAAACATAAACATAATATGCTGGAATCAAAATAGACACCTTATAAACCACATTTGCCAATAGGTTAAAGGGAAATCATATTCAGATAATACAGGAAGGAAAATTTCTGTCATTACTGTTTTCCCATGAATTTCACAAGTGGCTGGTAGTAAATAGAAGCAGTTAACATTGTCCTCTCCTTGCCTTGAAATGGAACAGCAGACGATGTGACATTTGGCACTGTGACCTCTTTCAGATGTCTGTCACACTTTTATGAGTCTCTGTGCGAAAAACATAACAAGAAATCCAGTGTGGGAGCAAAGGTGAGAGATTGCAAGAGCTCACCTTACAACAGGTGCTGATCCAGGGATACAACCACTGTGTCAGGCTGAGAAGCACAGCCCCATTCACACTGACTTAATGAAGGAAGACAAACGCCTCTGTAGTAGACTAGGAGTGGATTGAGTGTCTATACTTGTACCACTTTCCATTTGGATCACAGGTACTTTGCAAGGCTGCATTGTGTTACAGGTGGCTCTCACCCATGATTTTTTGCCTCATAGAGTATAGCTGAACAAATCCATCCTCAGCTCCAGAGGATTTTTTACTGGGTGACGTCACTGACTTCCAGTTCATTTCTTGTGATTAAATGAGAGGTGCATGTGGACCGTGGTGTGTCTTGGTTACATGTATACAGCCATTCAATCCTCATTAGTTTTGGGGTTTATGACTACAAATATCAAAAGTGATGATAGCCTTGGTCAGTGGTGTGCTAGATGTTTCTTAGGATCATGAAATGACCTAGGTTGGAAGGGACCTTAAATATCACCTAGTTTCAAACTCCCTGCTGTGGGCAGGGACACCTTTCACTAGACCAGGTTGCTCAAAGCCCCATCCAGACTGGTCTTGAACGGGTCCAGGGATGGGGCATCCACGGCTTCTCTGGGCAACTTGTTTCAGTATCTCACCACCCTTCCAGTGGATGCTTTAATTGTTGCAGGAAAGAGACTCCTTTTTCTGCTAGTTTACATTGGGTGACATTCTGTTCCTTAGGATGTCTTTGAGTATAAAGCTCTGGCAAGCTTCATTGACCTCAGCTGACATGTAAGTAGTGCAAATTACCTAAAGCACATCAAAGATCCATTGAATCTCATACAAATCAAGCTTAGGTTTCCCAGTAGCCAGTCATCATCCACAGCAGCCTCTACCTAACATAAACACAGGGTCACTGTGTATGTGCCTGCTTCTTAAGTCATAACGGTAGCATATTTGTATAGTGATTCCACTTTTTTTTTTTCTTTTGGCCCTTTCTTGCAGCTGCTGGTTAGTAGCATTTTCCTCTCATTTTTTTCCATGCAACCTCTTTGCACTGAATCCCAGATGCATGTGAAATGGCCACAAAAGAACTATCTGGGTTAAATGAGTACTAAACAGGTTTAAAATTAGTGCTTATTGTTTGGAAGCAGATGCAAGCTTCAAACAAATGCAAAACATCGATGCAAATGCAAAAAGGAGAGCAATTTGAAAATCAGATTCTAAGTACTTGATTCTATAGGTTGTTTTTTCTAGTAGTAATACCCAGAACAGTTCTGTTAATGTAATGGAAGCTCATTGAATAACTACTCTACCAGCATTTGTGTCTGCAGAGTTCATGAATCAGCAAAATAACTCAGGTTCCCTACTATTCTCATTTTAATGAACTGTTAACTCTACAAAGCTACTCTTTTAGAAGCTAGCAAACATGCTGCATGCCTCTATGTGGTATATTCTGCAGAAATTATTATTAGCTTACAGTTATTTTCACTGTTTGTTTTTCTCTACCTTTTGCACTATTTTTTGAGGGCTACTTGTATTTAGAATCAGTCCTGAAGATCTACAGTGCTGAAGTTTAATGAGTTTTATCTGTCCATACTACATGCAAATTGATGGCAGCATAAGAGGGGAATGTCTGTGACAAATTTCTTCGACTGCACCACTGATAAAATTCCTATCCTCTGAATTTTTTATCCTGCTGTGCAACTTGAAGCAAAACCAAGAAGTCTATTTGTGATAGCATTTGAGGTAATGCCATGGAGGGGGTTTGCTCCGGGTGTAAGCAAAACAACAAGTTCCTAGCGTGGTACACGAATAACAGTGACAAAAATATGGTTTCAACTGACCAGGGTTGGCAGGGTGGCTACTTACAGCCAGGCACAGAATGACACTCACTCCCAAGGCAGTGGGGAAATGGCTGCTTGCCTCAGGAGAAGAAATACTCTGTTCCCCAAATTTGGTGCCCTGAAATTAATTTATAAATTTATTTTTCATGCATCATTTTCATATCATTTCTTGAATTTAATTTGGTTTTGGCCTTGTGAAGCCTTGAACTGACTCTAAGAGTTGATAAGTGATGAACTCTGAAAATATCAAGGTGTGCAAGAGGCAGGAACCATCCACAGTATCACCCTTAGAAATTCAAGCTCCCTCTGCACAGAACAGATGAAATGCATAAACTTCTACAAGCAACCTTCACTGCCAGTATGGCCCAACTGTGACTTGGCGGATTTTGCTCTGTGTTGTATGCTTTCTCTATAAGGAACAGTTACAAAACTACTTGCATAGAAAAATAAACAGCTTTCAGGTTACAACACACTGTCAGTTGCATTGCTTACTGGGACACCTCAACAAACTAGTTAGGTTCTGCAGGACTGCTTGACTATCTGTCCTGAGAGACTTTTTAAGACCTGCTCTCAGAAATGACTTAAAATTGTGACTTGGGAAGTGTAGTGGAGAGAGGGAAATTAGCTTTCCATAAGTTTCTATGAAGTGCACCAAAAGTCTGTCATTGTATGCCAGTTAAAACAGCGGTGATTTTGATGTAGATACCTGACCACTGAAATCAGAACAGGGACAACAGATACAGATAGTTTCAGAAATAGTTCTGAACATACATTAGGTGTGATGGCTTTTTGGAAGGGTTTTTATTTAATGACAGCATTTGGGGAGAAATGGAGTAGAAAACTATCTGAATGTGATGGCCATTATTCCTCAAAGTATTGTTGCCAGCAACTTTTTGTGGCTTACAGTAAACAGTAGATGCTCACTTGGATTCTTTTTCATTGCAAGCCACACTCACTTCTTCACATTCTCCATGTCACTGCACTCTCTAGTGCCTCTAGTTTTACCTCTGTTGCCTGCTTATTTGGGCTCATTCAAACTGATTGGAAACTACTACATTTTGTACAATTTTAACTGGTTATAATTTCCTAAATATTATTTTTTTACATGCATCATCTTTTTCTGTATTGGTAAATATCAGAGGTGTGAACAGATGTGGAAGGCAGAGGGTGAAGAGCATATTTTCCTTTAAAATATGTGCTTGGGACATGAATAAAACAGATGTATTTGACAGGATGGCTTATGCTCATTTTAAAAGCACAGAGGCTGCTCTTACATGCCATAACAGCACTGTAAAGCAAGGAGCTTTATCTTGGTCCCTGGAGCCACAAAGAGAATAAAAATTTCAAGTTAGTGCTGACATTTGTGGTTTCAGGAATGAGGAAATGTCCCTTCCCCACCAGCTGGAATTATTTTTGGGAACCTGACCTTAATGGAGCTCTCTCAATGTGTTCCTAGAAATCATCTGAACTCAGTTTTCTTTTACCTCCATGGTATTTTTTGAAAGAAACACAAAAAATACTTTGGCATCTCTCTCTCTGTCATCACCTTACCCTTGAACTCTGCAGCAAGATTTATCTGCATGCCCAGAAGGTTACAGCTATGATTGCTCCTCACATATTTCTGCCTCCATCCCCAGTCCATGCCTCAGTCACTGGGCAGGCCAAAGGCTATCACACAAATGTTTCTCCAGACATTGAGTCATTACTGTCATTAAGGTGAGGTAAAGGCAGATGCTGATCTTAAAACTCTATCAAGAACTGTAGGACAGTCCTGGAGACACCCAGATTGTGACAGTGAGAATTAGTGCCACTGCAACAGCACTGAGAAGAGGTATGGACCAAAAGACAATTTGGACTTTCTTGCAATCCACATAGTTGCACTGAAAGTATTTTTAGTACCCAACTGCTGACTATTGGTCATAAATACCTTATAAATAAGTTCTAATAATTTTATGTAAAATTCAGTTTTTTTCAGATTTTATTACTTCTGCAGAGATATGAGGATCTTGGAATCTATCCGTGGATAGTTTATATGTGGGTGTTGTGAAGCTCAGCACTATCCAACTAGAAGCCAGTAGAATGATTCAGAAAGTACTTACCATCACAATACACACTACAAAATGAATTTCTATACTATAACTTAACCTGCTCTTTGCTGGAAAACAGAGCCCTTCTTCTGTGTCTGCAGTCTTTAAATTTTGGCTTTGTACTCACCACTTATTTCAAGGGGAAAAAGTGAAGGCACACTTTTTGCTAGATTCAAATCATTCCTGATGAAAAGAAGGTAGACTATAATACCTTACAAGTTGCTTCAAAGGATGGTCGTAGGAGCCATCTACAAACCAATAATTCCTCAGAACTTATTAGAACATGCTGCTCACACATGTGAACAAACAATTGTTTCTGCTAGAGAGGAATAGCTTTGAATCATGACTTCCAATGCATACTAACAGCTTTCTAGACTGTGTGAACTCTATTAAATCCAAGGTCCACAGAGATGTTCCTCCACATTCTGAGCAGCTACAGCATGGATAAATGAATATACAGCAATATTGCAGTGTTCGTCTTTTTATGAAGCATAATACAAACCCTCCCCTCTCAACCCTCTCAAGAATCTTTACTACATCACTGAGAGGTATCCCACAAAATACCTCTTCAGCCTATACAGACAAGCCTCTACAAATATGATAGATATATTGTATGTATTATACACAGAGAGAGAGAGGAAGGGAGAGGGACCTTCTACACCTTATTTCCGTGCGGAGGAAAAAAACAAATACAAACAAAAGTAAATTGGGGGGGGGGAAAGGAAAGGAATAGTTACTCTCTGAAAATATAGTGAGATTATTTTAAAAGGAAGCTTGTAACAGAGTGAGACAAAAAAGTTCTGGTAGGAACAAAACCTACACCCATTCCTAGAGACAACAGAAAGCGAAGAAAAAGAATGGTTAATGAGCAAGCTCTTAATTCAGTGTTTTGCAGGTATACAAATACATTTCCCATTATGACCTAAAGATTATGATTGTCAGATTTCTGTGTATTCAGATGAGTGTGTTAATTAGGTAGCATTAGCTGTAAAGGAAAGAATTCCAAGAGAAGCAAATTAAAATAGTACCCATTCAGACATTATCATGAATAAATATGAAAAAATGGAAAATTGGAACTGACTGTACTTGAATAACTAGGGAAGGTCACAGATGTGATTTTCTTCTTCCATTTATAGTATTATGCAACATAAAAGCTGAAGTAAGAAATTAAAAAGAAAGAGAATAAGCAGCATCAAGACACCACTATTTGTCAAGACATCTGGCATGTGCTATGGGCCTGTCCAGCCACAGTAAGAGCTGTGTGTCCTTAGAGTTACACAGCAGCTGCATGTCCTGTAACAAACTACATGTTTAGGGGAAATCTGGCTTGGACCTTAAGTCTTCAGAGCATCACAAGACATCTGAGCAAGGAACATGGACTTCTGAGAAGTACTTTCTTACATACACACTGACCTCTTAGAAGTCTCCAGTTTCCTGTGCTGAAGAAGGGAAAAGCAAGAACAGAGCTTGCAACTGACATTTTCAAATAACAAAAGCAAGGTATCTGTGCTGTGGAGAAGTCCTCTTGTAAGCAACTAAAATATCGGATAGCAGGATATGGAAGGTGGCACAAGGGGAATAGAGCTGTAGAAAATATAAGAGGCAAACAGAGATATTTCAATAGAATGGAAGGAAAATAACTGTCATGAAGGAAGTGGGTGGGCACTGGCAGAGGTGCCACAGAGCCTGTGGAATCTCCACCCTTGGAGATACTTACTACACTGCTAAACAAGCCCCTGAGCAACCAGTTCTAGCCACAAAGTTGGGCCTGCTGCAAACTTCGGGCTAAGCAGATGGCCTCCAGAAGTCACTGTCAACCTTATTACTGAATTACTGTCAGGATTATCTGAAATGCCAGGAGGACTTTTTCACATATGGGAAATAAATCTCTCCCCCATGAAGTAAAATAAAGCAGCAATTCTATATTTGTCCATACTTCTGAGGTATTCAAAACACACAAGAAGCTCGCATATCCATCAATCTATCATATATCCATCAACAAGCAATATTTACCTCAGAAATATTGCAGTCTGAAGTAGAGACAAAGACAGGTGAGAAGCATTGGAAAAGAACTAGATTATGGCATAATATCCAAGCAGAGAAGATCACTCCAGATAATGAGACTATAGTATGACAGCATGGTTATTATTTGCACTGCTCATCCATGTGGAAACAACGGGACACAAAACTCAATGACAGTATACTTATAATCTCTCACAGGTCTTAAAAAGTAAACACAGCTATCTGCTGTATTTACTGGCTGAAATTATCTTTCTTAAGACATAGATATTCTACAAAGTATTTGGGAAAACTGAAGAAACATTACAAAAGCAAAAAAAATACAGTGTGAGGGTTGCATAGCTTAGTATGATCAACATTTGACATTGGGCTCAGTGGTTCAGGATTCACAACACTAAAAATTAAACTGGGATTTGCCATATTTGATAATATGTGTATGATAATAAGTATGATGATATAACCATTTAGGTGAATAATCATACATTAAATGTCTTCATTTAATTTCCTCCAGTTTCAATCACTTATCATTTCTTGTGTGAACTCTCTTTCTGAAGGTGCTAATTTAATTGAAAGTGTTGAAAGAGTACTTTGCTTTGAATTACTATGTTGCGAGCACAAGTTTATAGGGTACAGGCTGGATCCAAAATAATAATGGTCAAAACTGTTGCAAATCTCAAAAGCTTTACATTTATGTACACACACCAGAGAAGTCCCAAAGGTGCCTTCATCCCTGTTTCTATACATATGTCTGTGCAGGAAAGTCAAAAGTAGCACATTTAGGCATCATGATTCTGTTTAAGCCCTCATGGGCTTTGCAAAAGAGAGGCCTATTTCACCCACAAGGCCCTAACCCAAATGAATTTTAAAAAAATCCAAAACAAACAACCCAAAACACTAATCTGGCAGTGCCAGAAAACAAATGAATGCCACCCTTTTCCCCTTTTGTGTGAGGACTTGTCAGCACAGAAAGCTGGTATCAGCTTTTTCCTTTGTATGGAAAGATGAGATTATGTATCTTTAGCAGATCCAGAAAAGTGATTGCCCTCTAAAAGACAGGGTCTTCTTGGAAATGGGATACCTCTCTCTACATGTCTTTTTTACTAAACAGTTCAGTAATTTTGGAGTTAATAATTTTTTTTAAGGAGAAACTACATAATAACTCACTACCTTAGTAATTTAGGTATTGATACAGAAAGGAATGTGGAATCCATCTCATTTCTTAGTGAGATGAAGTTTTATATGTAAAGTGGAAATATCTCATCAGAAGATGCTGGGACACAACAACCCTGAACTCAGAGCCTGGATCATGACATAGTTGGAGTTGGTTCAAGGTCCTTATCACTGAGTTTATTATTATTTGTAAGGCAGGCAAGGGATAGGAAAAGATGGTTGTTGTAGACACTTGATTTCAGAAGAAGATTTACAAGAGAGGCTTAGGGAGCCCTTCTTTGTAACACTGAGCCTTTATGAGAACAGCAGGCTTTTCAATTTCTAACTTAGACAGTTTCTTTGTCAATTGATCTGCTTCGGCAATAAGGTACAGCCATGCCACCTCTGGCTAAAGACAGTTCACTGTACATTGAAGGACTCCAAATGAAAGCAAATATGTTGAGGCAACAAAATCATATAGTGCCAAGAGCAGTGTCGGGGACAATTCTCCATTTTTCCATTGAATAGTTTTTCTCAAAAATTTCTGCTCAGACGAGGCCCTGCTGCAGGCCTGTGTAAGACCCTTGCTGCAGTAGCATGGCTGCCCTGAGGGACAGTGCTGGGCTGAAGGGCACCTGCTGGCCTCAGCCATCAACACTCACACACACTTGTCTTTTCACAGATTTTTACACACACCTGGAGTGGAGAACACAGATGCTCTGCAAATGGAAATATTTTCTTCAAGCGGTGCTTCTCCTCATGTATGACAGTGAAAAGAAACACCAAAAGAATTCCAAAATGTTACCTACATGCAGGTAAATCAGGAAACCCAGCCAATGTCTATATCTGAACACTGGCAGACCGTGAAAGTGAATTTTTTAAGGTTATGACATCACAGAATCATTAAAAAAGACAAAACATGAAAAGAAACAGGGTTTTCCATGAAGGGCATTTTCATAACTAATGATGCCTAATGCATTTACTCAAATATCTTTGCCTTAAACATCTTAATAGAAGTGATGCTATTCTCAACCTAATGATTCTATGGTCATGTCGTCAAGCCAGTCTTGAAATCAAGATGTGTTTCAGGTCATCCAAGCAATATCAATCACACTAAGATCCTTGAATCACTAGATGTGCTATCTTTGACTTCTATATTCATAGCAAATACAAGAACACTGGAATGTATTAAAGGACCTAAATAGCCCATTTTCTCTACTTCAGTCACTACTCACAGGCTCTTCACTTATATATAGGAAACTAATGAAAACTGCAAAGCATGAGAGATTGCTATTTAAATAATCATACCCTAGTGTTTGTACATACCATACCCTGATGCTGCAGTTTTGGACAGGATTGGACCATCTGCTTTGGACAGAACATTAACTCATGCTGACCTAAAGCTGAACTTAGACTGAATACTGAGATTACAATTTTTTTTTAAAAACCAAGTCAGTATTTATTCAAATTTGAGTCTACCTAATTTCTTGTGGTATGGTAAGAGTGAGCAGATGTAAAATCAGCAATGGTAACCACTTAAGTGTATTCTGATTGATTAACAGAAAGAACAGATAACTAAGTAAAGAGGAATTAAAAAGGAAACTTTGAAAAAAAAAGTTTACATGGCAGGCTTTAAGATTGTTCTTCTATCAGAGACATGTCGTTTGGAGAAAGGAATTCAAACCAAATTGAAGACAATAGCACAATTTATAAGAGGTTAAAGATAGGACAGGAATTAGAAAAGCTGAGAGGGAATTTCAGGAGTAGGTATGGAAAGACACAGACACCAAAAAATGGATTATCTAACTACCTGTGGAGCAGGATGGTTTTGAAAGAATCAGGGGTTCCACTGGGCCTTCTGGAAGTGAAAGAATCAGTAAATGGGAAAGAAGTCACCACATCTGTCAAAAGTTCTTTTTGCTTCAAGACTGCCAGGGAAAATGTCTGTTCTCCTTATCATATAAAGAAGAAGCACTGTTAGAAATTAAAGTGTTGGAGTTTTTATTTAAGAGCTTTTATAACAAAATGCTTTAATTAATCTTGAACCACCAAAGAACTAAAACTTGATTCATGAGGACATTAGTGAGTTTAATTGCTGTCTCATCACCATTCTCAGGAAAAAGTAATCCAGACCTTAGACCCTTGCAGTTTTGATCCACAAGGTCTACGCAGGACTCTGGGTATTGTGCAAGGAAACTTTCCAGTCCTGAGCATGTTGAGGTCCTCAGTGGTACGGTGTGTTTTTTGTAAGAAAGTTGTTCTTTGACCATCCCTCACAGACCCCTTGCTGCTTCTTCTAAATGTTACGCCTTGCTTGGGCCACTCCCAGACCAGGATTGTGGTTAGACTACTAAGGAATTGTCTCTGTTCTTCTGCTACATCAAGGGGAGGCTCTATTTTTGTACTGTCTGTTTGACTGACACTGGGACGAGCTTTCAGCCCATGAGACAAATGTCACGAGATTTTTTTGAGACAATAGCAGTTCAGAAAATTATGTAGACTGAGCGACGCCTACTCAGTATCAGACTCATCTGCTGAACTATCTCTTGGCTGATCATGGATTTTGGCCATGAAATCTGGCACATCCATTTTAGACTAGACTATGCAACTCCCTAATGCACCCGGTATTTCCAGTTTATATCATTCTAGTATGAATTCAAATGGGGGAAAAGCTATTCTTACAGAATAAACAAACCCTGTTTCTTGGTCTGTGTCAGTTTAGATCAAGGAAGAGTTGGGCACAAGATCTCAGGTCCCTTGCCATCAGTGGGAGAGGAAGGTGCTGAGTTACCCCCAGGAGGTCTGAGCCCACTGAAGGGTCAGCTTCTCCCACCGCATAATGAATCGTGGATAAAAGCTTTTTTGTTGTTGTTAATCTGTACTCTGGTGGAGTTACCTTCCTCCTGGTTTGTAAGAGGTGATGGTTGCAGGTTTACTACTCTTGTGTCAGACAGAGGGGGGAGCATTCAGTGTTTGTTCTTCTGAGGCTGGTCATTTGGGCAGTCTTTCTAAGGATGCCTTTCTAACACCAGCAGCAGAGTTTCTCTGTCAGTGCAAGTACTTCACCTCTCCATCTTTTTCATTAAATAAACAGCCTGTGGTTGCTTCATCAGTGAACTGGACATAACAGTTGTCTGCCCACAGTGTGAACTGTTTCCTTTGGCTGGAAATGTGTGTCAAACTAGTGTCCTATTTTTTTCAGCATGAAGTATGTTTTACCAGTTTAAGATGCTGGAATACTTTCAGGAGTTGTGACGTCACTTCATATTTCTCATTTTAGTGAAATTTCCAGTATTGAAATTAAATTAATCACAGAGCAAGACTGTGAAGCAGATTGATACAGATGTATATCCATGTATTACATGTGTTACAGAAATAAACATTAGTGAAGGTTCATTGTGGGAAATGGATTTGTAGAGAGTTCTCTACAAAAGGGTATTGTCTGACAGTTCATGTTATGTAAAAAAAAAGAAAAGGAAATTCACTCTCCAGTGTGAAAAACTCAAGCATCCTACAAGAATGTTCAACAATGAAAGATGACAATGGTTTGGTCTGTTTCATTTACCTTCCCTCCACCCACATTTGCACTTACATGCAGGATTAAGTTTCTTATGTTTTGATCACTGATGCTGCTTCTGTCTACTCTCTGCTGACAGTTTAAGGTTTTTGTTAGTTATGGACATCCGTATTTCCTCACATCAACAGGCAGCATTATGAGGCAGTCTACAAATTACCATTGGGAGCAAAACAAACACCACCAGTCCTTGTTCTGATTCTGCTGAAAACCACCGGCTAGCTTTTGATTTCTCAGTTTTCGGGTCTGGCAACTCTATTCGCCAAGACAGCTGGTTATTCCCTTCTTTCTCTGAACTTCTCATGGGCATTGGCTTCTAGGGATCTTCCACCTAATGACTAAGGAAGATCTTTACTTTTAGAAGTGTGGTTTTGAGTGGAAAATCAGCCCAGTGTTTTGGGGTGTACTGGTGAAATTGCCAGGGTGAGGATGAGATAGAGGAGGGAGCGCAGCCTAAAAACTACACACAGAAAACTCAAATTGTTACAGAAAAAAAGGTTGAACTTTCATTCTAGTAAGACAGTAAATCAATAAATAATAAAAATAATATTTACAAAGTTATAAATGGGCTTCAAAGTAAACAGTCCGTTAAGATGAATGGCAAAGTTTGCATTCCTCTTAGAACTATTGATTCAGTCTGGATGCCAGAAGATTCATGGAAATAGTACTGCAGCATCCACATTTTAGAAGATTTTCTTTCTACCAAGAAGTGCTATCTTTCAAAAAAAAGTTTGAAATTATAGAAGGCAATTGTCAGAAGCTGCTCCACATATTTTCAGCTTTATGTTAATTAAATAATGTGATTTTTTTTCCACTAGTAAGATTTTGACACTAAATAACAGAAACAGTATTGAAAAAAAGGCATAAAATTAAATCAACTTGAAATAAAAATCATGGTCCTATTTAAAATCATGGTCCTATTACCATCTTACTCTCTAACTGGCCACATTGTGAGCAGTTTTGAGAACATTCTGTTGGCAGCACACATTTATAGTTTAATTTTTATGCATATAACCCTTTCCTTGCCATTGTTAATTGAGGAATAGCAGATTCCATTGATCATAAAACATGACCTTTAATAGAAGTCTGGGATTTTTTTCCTAAAAGACAGTTTTGTGTTCCCAAAGCTCATTAAAAATTTGGCATATTTGTATCTGGAAAGAAAGTTCTGGAGGAGCAATTTTTCCTCCATCAATTAGACAAATGATTCATACACAGTCCTTTTCACTGTGGACCTAATGCCAGGTAAAATGAATACAGACACTGCATTCTGCCTGTAGGAACATTGTCCAATTGCGAGTTCTTTTTTTGCTAATCCACACTACTAACATTCAAACGTATCAGTGATAGGTTATAGATAGTAATTTCCAAAACCACAACTCTTTTTCACAGAGCATGAACTTCAGGAGTTGATGGAATTTCCTTTTTTTCTTCTAAGAAGCAGACATTATTTTCAACCATTGCAGTCCTTCACAGAGACAAATTCTGAAGTGGCAGGAGACATTATTTAGTTTATATTTTTCCATGGGTACTAGACCATCACTCCTTATATTATGGACACAGTGGCATAGTAGATTACCATCTAGATTGCATACACATGCACAGGGAGGGTCTTCAAAGAATGAGAAGGTCTTTTTTTTTAATTTTGAAAAAAATTGAGATTGTCCATAAGTAAGATATGATTAGTGCCAATTTTTATACAACAAAATCCAGCCTGAGATCCCTTGAAACCAGACAATAACAAGAAGTTATAACAAGCTGGAAGCAGGACATCCCCTGGTGTTTGCTGGAGTGGCAGACCCTTATGTAGGGGTCTGTCACACTCAATTAAATAAACTTACACACTCCCTAGAATATTTTGTAATGTCTCATGTACTCAAGTAGTTTCCAGAAGCACACTAGTCTCAGGTTTCTCTGCCTGGATGTTATGGTTTAATGCCAGCTGGCAGCTAAGCACAATGCACTCACTCGCCCTTTCCCCACCAAGTGGGGAAAAAAGGTAGAACCAATAGTTTGAGATAAGAACAGTTTTATTATTATTACACAAAAAAGACAGAGGCATAAAACCCAAGACAGACAAGTGATGCACAATACATTTGCTGATCATCCACCCATCCACCAACAGATGCCCAGCCTTCCCCGAGCAGGGAATGATTTGATCCAGTCCCCCCCAGTTTATATACCAAGCATGACATTCTATAGTATAAAATGCCCTTTTGGCCAGACCAGGCCAGCCTTCCTGGCCAAGATCCCTCATGGCTTTTTGTCCAGCTCCTCATTGGCAGAGCATGGGAAACCAAACAGTCCTTGACATAGGGTAAACACTACTTAGCAGAAAAACAGCATGTTATCAACATTATTCTCATACTAAATCCAAAACCCAACACTGTACCAGCTACTAAGAAAAAGATAAACCCTATGTCAGCTGAAACCAAGGCACTGGATCTAACTTCTCCTATGAAATGCATCAGTCTTAATTTATTCTTGGTACCTTTTCTGTGGTTTTACATGTAGTGTTTTCTCCTGCTAGGAAGAGTATAAACCTGGTCAAGCATTACCAGTGTTCTTATGTGTTCCACATGGCTTGCATAAAAAGGCCATTTCTTATGACCTGTGCTTTTGTCTATAGTTGTCAGCATTATTCTTCCATATGTGATTGAAAGAAAGAAAGCTGATTCAAGAATGTAGAGTATTGAATATAATATGGTCTGAGGCAGCTTCTGCTGCCTAAGTGTCCTGACAGTGGACTGGAAGGAATAAGATCACTTCTTTCTGCTGCAAGATAGATAGGTTTGAGCATGGACCATCTCAGTGGCAATTCACTGGAGGACATTCCAGTAGTATTTACTGAACTCTACCATACTTTTTTTTTAACATTTGTCCTGAATCTTTTATTCTGCCCAACACATGTGGTTCATGAGCCCTGAGTGTGTGAGCCCAGTGGTTTTCCTTCTCTGTGAATATTATTAATCCACAAGAAAAATTCCACTTATTCCATTGACTTCTGGAGACTCAGATGCAGAATATCAACATTATCCTAAGCAAATGTCTTCCTGTGTAACAGTAGCATCTTGAACATAACAAAAGGAGACATTCTCCCTCAGAGAGTTTGCCTTTTGTAATTTACAATGCAAATCTTCATTTCTGTCCTAAAAAGTTCCCTTTAAAAACTTAGACTGACTGCCTTTGCAAAAAAGAGCAGTTCGTGCCTGACTGCATGGTAAAGGCATTTAAAGGCACTGCTGAAGAACAGGGCAAGCCGACCCCAGACATCAAGCTCTCTGAGATTTAGAAATTTCCACTGTCTAAATCAAAGTGTGGCAGACCCTCCTATTTGAAAAATACTGTAGATATCCATCCCCAAAGAATGCTGCTTGCAGTTTTCTCAATTTTTGGTTATTTTTTAAAGTATACTGGTAAGGAAGTCCTTATGGGGATCATGGACATATAAACACTGTGTTCTGCTAATGGAACTTCAAGGATGTTGTTTTGCATCTTGCCTAAGAGGCCAAATACATCAATTTTATAATATACTCAACCTGTAAAAGCATTTGTCCTTAAAACTCCAGTCTCCTCACAAAGACGGGTCGCCTATTAATGGAATCAATTAGTAGAGTTCAACATACCAGCAAATGAGAGCAAAGAAAGCCAAACAAAATCCTTTTTTGCTTTAGATTTTTTTTCCTGAAACCTATTGGCTTTTGCCTTTCAGACCCATCCCCCTTTACTTGCTGATTGTTTCACTGCCATTATGTCTAAATTAATGATGTGTTTGGCAGTCAGACAACTGATCCAATTGGCTGCAATGTCACATCTGAAAATGCTCATCAGTTCTGCAGCCTACTCATTTTTTGTGACTGACATGAGCACAGCCATTGAACAGTGTACTTGCTCCCCCCCTCCCCACACACTCATCGCACAAACAGCAACATTTACATTAATTTGGTGAATATGCAGCTATGCTTATTGAGTGTGGGGAGTTTCATTGTAGAGGAATGGAGAGTAGAGGACTCCAGAAACCTTTGCTGGAAGAAAAGTTACTCTGCACCTCACTCTGGGAGACCGGCCTGGGGTTGCCCAATCCCTTCTAGAATAAGGCAGGGTGTATTTTTTAGAGGGGGAGCTCTCTTAAGTGGGCTATCTAGCATAATTGTATTTCTAACTACTTAGCTGAAGCAAGAAGGCAGAAAAAACAAAGGTATGTCTCTCTGGCACAGGCTCAACAAAAGGATTTACATGTCTTGCAGTGTTAAAATGGACATTCATCTCTTCCACCATCCAGGTTATCAACAACACTATCAGATAGTACAACAACCAGGATAGACTTCTGTGAAATTCCATATGATTTAGCCTTCCATTTTGACAGTGAAGCATCACTAACTATTGTCTCAGTACACTTTTCAAACTCATTTTCTATATGTCCATTAATTTCTTTGTCATTAATGTTTTTTCCTTTGCTTGTTTGTGTAAATATCATGTGAGACAGTGTCAGTTTTACTAAGATCTGGAAAGATAACATCTGTTGTTTCTTCTCAGTGAGCTAGGTCTGTTACCCGCTTTGAGAAATAAATTATATTTGTTTCATGTTGTTTGTTCTTGCCAAATCAATGGGGACCATTCCTCATCTCTTTATTTCTCAGGTGCTTAGAAATAATTCATTTGATTGCTCATTTCTTTTAGAAATTGAAGTTACTCAGGTGGTCTGTAATTTCTCAGTACCATTTCTTTTAAAGATAGAAACCATAGCTGTCCAGAGACAATTTCCTGACAATTTATTCACCCTTCCAAAGTTCTCTGAACAGCCATATGATTTACCTGTCAGTTCTCAGTATCCTCAGAAGAAATTAATCAGGTTTAGCTGATTGAACATCTCTCATTTATGTTCCTTCTCTTTAAGAGGCTGAGATCCTGCTTACTCTTTTGCAACTGGAATTAATTGACTACTTGCCGCTTCAAAACTGACCTCTTTGATGAAGGGCAATATAGAAAAACTCGGTTCAGTGTATTTTCCTAGAAGAAATCCCTCCTACTGATGTCATAGGCATTACAAACCATTTTCCCCTAGACAAAGTGGAAAAAAATCTCGGAAAATAATAAATAAACATTGTTGCTTTTTAATTATTTATCCTTCATTCTGAGCTGATTTTTTCCTTAAACTTTCAGTATGGCTACACATTTGCAGCAGTATTTTCAAGTATATTGAATTCTAATTAGTCTCACCATGCCACTCTGGCTTGTAGGTAGTTTCTTTTCCCCAGCCAAGAAAAAGTTAACAATTAAAGCACTCACTGTAGAATTCTTATCTATATATCAATAGAATGATGGCTGATAAATAATTTTAAGCACATAACAGTGCAATCCTCTGAACCAGTAATTCCAAATGTATTCAATAACACTACAAGGATGTAGCAGATTAAAGGCAATGAGTATCCTTCTCTGAAGCTACTATTAGTTTCTTTTAAATGTATAATTGATTGGTTCCTCCAATACACCAATTCCTTCTACATTGTTAGCAACAGCATCTGATCAAATATTCTTTGCTTCAGGACTGTAGCTGTACTAATCATGCCATGGCAAGACTGAACAGTTCTCTGACAACTGCTTCACAAAACAAGGAAAGGCTGAGAACAGCGAATGAGACCACCCATGCTTCACACTCAAGTTTGAGAGCTCTGCAGCAACAAAGCTCACTTTCTTACTTTAAACCCTTCATTGCCACTCAGTTTTGCCATGCAAATTAGGGCTTATAGAGGACAAGCAGAAACTAATATGAGAATTACATGCATTAGTTCTAAGACAATTTTTACTACTTTATATGTCTGCTCATTTAGAATGCATGTCAAATTACAATTGACCATGTGAACCAAAGGCAGTCATGTGTCTGAAGAGTCTTCTAATTGCAAAAAAAGTCTTCAAACTTCTGATTCACATAAAAGGTGTATGCTTTAAAGGCCTCTGGGAGAAATATTTTAGCCTTCTTTTAAAAATATACTTATTTTGTTAACTCCGAGGTTTGAAAATATCTATATTTAATTTTTTTTTTATAACTAATCGTGCTTTTCAAAATAAATAGGTAACTTTCTTGAAGTATTCCTGGATAAGCAACTCTGAGAAGAGAACTGTCAAAGATCTAGCAGCTATTGAACAGTGTTACATGAAAAGCACAACATCAGAAATGCCAATGTGGAAGGAAGTAGAAAGAAGAGCAAAATGAAAATACAGAGTCCTTTGAAAACCAAAAGACAAATAGGAAAAGCAAGATGAGACTACAGGTATTGCAGCTTCACATCCATACCCATAGGATGAGTATAATGAGGCAATATAAGCATGGAGGATAAAATTAGAAGTGTTAAAGTGCAAAATTAATTAATACCAATAAGGACATGCATTTCAAATCAGAGGAAGCTAAAAGAAAGTATAGGTTCACCATTTAATGGGGGAGGACTGCAAATAACAGGCATAAAGTAAGCCGAATCTTCCCATTCTGCTTCAGTCTTCATGAAAAAGATTCACTGAGAGCAAATGTTACTGCAATTCATCTAAAAGAGAACGATATGAAGTCCGGAACAGAGAAGGGGTAGGTTCAGTACCATTTAGTTATTTCAAGTGTATTAAAGTTAATTCCTGATTAAATTCACCACTGAGAAGCTAAAGAATCACCCAAAGCAACCACTGAGGCATTAGAACTATCTTTGACAACTTCAGGAGGGGAAGGAAAGAATCCAAAATACTGCAGAGAAGTCAGCATAGTATCTATCATTAAAAAGGGGGAATAGGAGACCATAACCTCCCTCAGTGTCCAGAAGCAACATTAGACAAAGAATCAAATGATCAGTGTATAAAAAATCTTTAGGATATGAAAGTGATTAGAACTGCTGACAAAGTTTTGTCAAGAGTAAATCACATCAAATCAATCTACTCACCCCTTTCTGAAGGATAGTAATACCTGTGATATACCTATACTTTGATATATTTTTTGAGTTTGTTTTGCATTATCTTGCCATAAACAGATTGCAGAAATACAGGCTAAATAAAATCCCCATAAAATAGCTGAAAGTCCATTTAAACCAGAAAAGTCCCAAATACATTCTCAGTGTAGGTGTAATTCAAGCAAGATTCTGCACTGAACTGTCCTAGATCAAATTTGATTCAATGTGTTTATGAATTTCTCAGGTGATAAAATATATAATACACTTAAGGTGTTTATGATGACATAACATTAAGCCCATAAGGGAAGACAGCATCAGAAAACTAATTGATCTTGATACATTGGATGTCAAACTTGAAATTCAATAAAGACAAATGCAGAGCACGACACCAAAAAGAAAAAAATAATTTGATAACAACAGAATGGCTTTAGCAGAGATATTAGCAGGAAAGTCTTGAAGAGAAGCTCTAGAAATTATTGCTCGGAACATCACAAAACTTCTTTTGGTACAAGGATGAAGAGCTGTTAGGGGAAAAAGCACATTAGCAAGCAGGTGTGTTTGTTGTCTCCGTGTGAAGGAAGACAGAAATAGTGACCCTCTGAGGGGCATTTCCATCATCACACTTCTGATTAATAACATTTCACTGCATCTGTGTTTTACCAGGAAAAACTGTGGAAGCAGCACATTGAACTCTGTGCTGATGGTAACTTTCAGAGTCTCTCTTACAGCCCTGGGACAAATGACTGGTGAGATAAGCTCCAGCATAATTTTTAGCTACAATTATATGGTGTGTGACATCAGCCCACAGAAATTGTTTCTGGCTTCGCTCTCTGGCATCAGTGAGCAAGTGCTAAGTCATACATCTGTTTGGGAATGCAATCACATTATTATCTCCTGACAGAGAACATAATCAACTAATTTCAGCCCTGGTATAAATGGATAACCATTTATTATAAATGGATAACCATTCTCAGTTACCCTCTGAAGAAGCCTCCTTGTCTCTATTACTGCTGTATAGGTAAATTAAACTCCTTAATTTATGTGCTCCAAATTAGTTAAAATAATTTAAAGTAGATGGAGTTAACTGCTTGGAAGTTATTTCTCAATAACTAAGCTAATCATTCCTAGGGCTCTTTATAATCAATGCTGGATTGTTTCTCAGTGAATATGCACATCACCTTGCTATTACTTCAGCGGAGTAATGCTGAGTTAAACCAGCTGAGGATTTGGCCCACAATATCTCAAGGGTACTTACTTTTAATTTAGTAATAATTACACTCTCTGCTAATATACTAGAAGGTCTTTGGCCTTTGAGTTAATGAAATAATACCCAAATGACCCCCAGAATCCATTTCTTCAGCAAAGAGGAAAATTATCTCATAAACAGGAAGTAACCTCAATTTCTTATAATAAACTTCATTTTGCATATAAAGAGAGAGAGAAAAAAATACAGAGGAGAAGAACAAATAAGAAGATAAATTTTAATATGATTTTCTGTGGTTCTCATCACTCTAGTTTTTTATAACTCCAATCAAAAGTGTAAACCATGGATACACACACACACGTGTGCACACAAACATTTTAAATTAATCCCTATTTCACCACCTACTAAAGATCTCACAGAATTATGACAAATGTAACAGAGAGATGAGAAGCCATATGTTCTGCCCAACCCAGGAAGAATTACAATTCAGATTAGATTAATAATATCCTGCAAATGTTTGTCTTCCATCCTCACAGTGAACTAGTAAGGAGATTAAATATGTGGTCTCAGAATAACAACCTAAAGAGGTGATGGCATGTCTTCTTAATTTCTCAAAGAAAATTTCTTACATCTCCATCTCCTATGCACCATTTTTTTCCTCATCTTTTTTTAACCCTCTCACACTGAGCTAATTTCTCTATCACACAATTATCTTACAGTTTCACAGAGAGAGGATCAGATGCTGCCAAAACCAAAGGATGCTGCTGGAGTTTTTTTCCTTACACACTCTATCTGAAAGGAGAGTTACAGAGGATAGATTTTTAACATTTTAGTCAAATAAAATAATTGTTTCATGCACTAAGTTGTATCTCCCACAGCAGGGAGCTGGAACTAGATGAGCTTCAAGGTCCCATTCCAACCCAAGCTGTTGTATGATTCCATGATCCCTATGACAATTATTTCTATTTTGTATCTGTTCACACCTGAGCAGTTTACTGCAGGCTTTTGTGGTACAGCTGTAGGAGCAGAATTTTGGTGAAAGCTTTACATAAATGGTCCTTCCCTGTTCTATGTGAAAATGTTTACCACTCTTCCAAAGCATAATTTTTTGAAGAATCTAATAAAATTTGAATTTTGAAAATACAACAAACTGTACTGATTTCTATAGTTAGACACCAAACTAGAGTAACATTGTATTGCAAATTACAGTTGTACTCTGACAAGGCATGTAATCATTGAATAGGTCCCATCTTTAAAGTCCCTTCCAACCTAAGCCTTTCTATGACTTTAAGTTTGAAATATCCTGGAGGCATTTTTTAAGTGACAGAGAATACCTAGAATTAAGTCAAAACAATTTTACATATTGTAAAATGGTTTGCTAATGATTAGCAGGTGAGCTCTGAGGAAAGTTTTTGGCTTAAAAGTAGATTAAAATGAAGCCCTGTTAAAGCTGCAAGCATACAACACATAGTGTTTTGAAAAACAGCTGATAGCTTGAAAATATTCCATAATAATTTTTTTTCAAAAAGTATCTGCGTCCCTCTTTAATCATTTTTATGCTCTGATGAAAGCCTAAATAACAAGAGAATTTTGTCCTAATAAATGCTGTATTTAGTCCTGTTAAATGCTGCAGTCACACAGACAATATTAAGACTGTGAAAAAGGTTTTGCTGAAGTTTGTGCTGAGAGAGTAAAATAAATATTGAGGAAACCATAAAACATGTTCCTTTTGATCAACTCTTTATCACATCTACCATCATGTTTTCAGATCCAGAGCTGATGCCATAAAGCTTTCCCAGTTTTGCTTGCATTGAAGGTTTTGCAGCCTTGCATAACCTGCTGATGGGATGTATTGGGAAAGGAAGGGACTCGCTGCCAAATCTGATTTCTGGACAAACAGATATTGTCCTAGAAGCATCAGTTCAATGGACACTTAATCCTCTGGGGTGAAATAAGGTCCTTTATCCAGACACTTAAAGAATATGGTGGTATTACAACTCTGTGAACTCTTCCTAACTGATAGCACACACTTTAAAGGTAGAGAGTTACACTGGGTCATTTTATTGCTGTGTGTTGCTTTTCTTCCTGGACAGGGACCTTTGTGTTCTTTCCTACCCAGTGGCTGCATGAACACTGCACCATTTCTCCTTCCCCCCTTCCCTCCATTCCACTTTGCTCTGGATACTAAGGGCACTTACCTGAAGGGTCACTGAGGAGAGGCAGAAGCCTCTCAGGTTGTGGCAGTATCTGCCATGAGGCTTTGAATTTTACAGAAAAACCTGTCTCTACTCTAAAAGTTACTTGAACTCTTTACAGACAGACAGTCCAGGATGGTTTGTCTTGACTTTCTCCAGGTGATGCTGACTCTCCAAACCCCGTTCGTACTACAATTTGGACCCTGATTTGGAAACTACTCAACTGAGTTTTAAAGGTTGTTACTAGCTTATCCTGTGAATTGGTTCTTCTCCTCTCAAAAATCAAAATCTTTCTGCAAATCACAGAGACACCTGAACTTCTGTGAAAAAGTGGATAAAACTTTATAATAGAAAATATTAAATACTTGCCAAAATTCCCCTCTTCTTACTTTATAAATCAAACTTCCCAATCTAGTTAAAGCCAAATTCTTTCCTTTTGCTGTACTTCAGAGGTAGCTTACAGAACGTTACAGAAGTTACAGAATGAAATTGGTGTGAATGACAAGGGAGTTTGCCATTCAAGTGTTTCAAACCTTACACTCTCAATCTGGAAGAATCTAGAAAATGTTGTGAAACTACTGTTGTCATTGTTGTGGAACGCAGAAGTCAGTTTCTCAGGAAACTTAAGTTTCCTATAGAAATAGTGCAGAGGATGCAGAGGATGCAGAGCATGCAAGTATTTCACCTTATTTTAAAAGCTCTCTAGAATTTTAGAGGATGTGACATTTACAATTCTCCTCTTTTAAGGAAATGAAGCTCCACTCTGAGTTAGTCTCATTGAGCAACAGTGAAGTGGAAATTGTAGTTAGCTACAATTAACTTCTAATAGTCTTGTGTTGTCTTCAAAGCATACTTGAAATAATATATATGAGCTTGGAGCAGCTGCTAAACTTGCATTTATGTATTACAAATTTGAAGGAAATAATTAATTTTAGCATTGTTACAGTCTATGTATCAGTGTCTCAAAATAACTGGCTGTGATTAATAGACCATGATAAGAATTTTGATCAATAATATAATGTTTCTTCATTTAAAAAGGAAGGATTTATTGCACATTACAATTTTTTTGAACTGTGTAGATTTCAATCTTGTCTGAAAATGCAATCTTCATTCAGTGACACAAGAAGTTAGTTTCCTCTATTCAAACATTTAGAAACCATGCCTCCATTACCTGTCCTCCTGTCATTATTTCATTTAATTTCATATGGCTTTAATGAGTGATTTTTTTCAACAGTTTTTGAGTGTTTCAGATAGTAATATTTCATTCTGGAATAAAAGCTAATGATCCATAAATACTTAATGCCATATTTTTATGGCCAGTAAATTAGTCTTAAATGAGTTCAGTAAGTCCTCTGACGCATGTCATTAATTGTTAATGGTGTTTTAACTAGATAATTGTAGTAAAAGGCTGTTTATCATCATCATTGGTGGGTGACTGTTCCTTGCAATCAGTCCCACCTGCTACTGCTGAACTTTCTCCGTCTACCGTTGTGTACTGCAAAGAGATCAGGGAACTGTGAAGCATAATTTAAATATCAAATTCAAACACATCTAGTGGACAATGAACCTGCAGATCATCAGACTTAGTAAGATCAGATTACTTTTTGTTTTTCAAACAGAAACACACGTCTATCATATCATAGTGCTCCTTACATATGGCATTAATGAGTTACAGACCAATCCTGGCTAAGCAGTAAAAATGCCTAAGCTTAGATCCAAGCCGATTCAGGCATTAAATTACCTAAAGATTATGCTGTACAATGACTTGGTGACATGAGTAGCAAGCGAAGCTTGAACAGTTATTAGTGATTTCTCCTTAGGATAAAGAGGTAGTATTACCTTAATGACATACAGTAATTAGAGGGAAAGTTCACCAAATGCTAAGCAAAGTGAACTTTTCAATACCCAACAGCAAAATGCCAGAAAAAGTGAATTTAATTGAAAAGTAAAAGACTTTAATCTCCTCTTTGCACTTGAATCCTTGACCAGTATTATGCCTTCACAGGCTGCCGCCACCTTGGTAATTATCAAGCAAAAAGATATCTTTTGTAAGGTCAGATCTAGCCACAAAGAAGAGTAGTACAAAGTCTTGTTTAAGTAAACACAAGAGGCCCTAAGTATGCAGAGGCAAGGTCTTTGCTTGCTATTCCAAGTTGCTGGGTTGTCCTCATTCCTAAAAACAGACACAAACTTTTGTCCTTGCTCTCACAAGTGGGTTTTCTTAGACTATTACTACAAATATTGCACTTTGGTGTCTTGTTATCTTTTCACATTTTCTCCATGATTCTTTGGCCTCCCCACTATTTGTCTCCAGCACACAGCTCCCTCAGAGGAGTCCTGTCCCATTACACTTCCTTTCCAGTGGTGGCCAGCTGCATATGATGATTCTGAATTGGTTCGTGTATGGACTGTTCATTTGACCCACTTCATTTGTTCTCCAGTCCAGACAACTTTCATATAGGCTTAAGCTAAAGGAGAGGTAGCTGACCTCAGTTTTAGGGTAGAATCTTTAGGTTAGTGTTTGCTCAGTCTTGGCAGAGTAATGTGGGCAGAATCATCTGAGATCAGTCCCTGGGTCACATCTACTGTCCTTTTCCTTCCTCTTTTTGCCTGAAGTGACTGTGTAACTAGGGGCTAGTGCAAGTGTATTACATGCCACCTCTAAATCCTCCCAGGAATGACTAGATGTTCTTAAGGGAGGATGCCTAATTCTTCCAATAGTTCTGCCTAATCCCTGCTATAGCAGGGAGGTCATAAGGGTTTGGAGAGTTTTGTTTGCCTTGCCCCTATGTGTAACTAGCATGTGTAAGCTGTGTATGCACCACACAGAATGAACAAATGCAAATTATAGTGACTTGTTTGATGTGCAATGGGATGACAAGGCTGGAGTGCTGTATTCTGCCAAGAAAATCAGGTACAAAGGCATACATTGTGCCCATGCTATGTATCACAATATTTTACCCATCTCATTGGCTGCTACATTCCCCAATTTCTTTATGCCCTTTAACTAGTAACATGTTGCTTTTACCAGCCTTACATGAGTGAAAAATCCTGCCAGACACTGCCTCTTCTTAGGATTTAGTAAAGCTTGTCAGGTAGCTCACTAAGAGAAGTGAAGAGAAGCTTTTCTCCCCCAGAATGTCAGCCTCAAGGCAGGCAGGATTCACCATCCCCAGCAAAACAGCA
Organism: Motacilla alba alba; assembly: GCF_015832195.1. Taxonomy (NCBI): domain Eukaryota; kingdom Metazoa; phylum Chordata; class Aves; order Passeriformes; family Motacillidae; genus Motacilla; species Motacilla alba. The sequence goes on along the minus strand of NC_052016.1, from coordinate 99,408,650 downwards.
CTGATGACAGTCGGGCTCGCTGTGCTGGGATCACCTAGAAACACCTTTCCCTCCAACCACTATGACCACATGTCCCAGCAATGCTTTCAGCAGCATCCCTTGCCTGCCACACATTCAGAAAGCTTCTGCTCTATTCCCATGTTCTTCACCCCCACTGTAAGAACAAGTATGTACAAGTTTCAAGGTGCCGTGATCAGGAACTGCTACCTTTAGCAGCTCGCTCAGTGCTTGTCCTGTTTTCCTCTTTAAAACAGGTCTGAAAAACAGAGGAAGAATCATTCTCATTCTTTAACCCATGGAGCCAAAAGATGCTTTCATTGCCATTACAAGGTGAAAAACAGCGGTGGCTAGACAATGCGCTTCAAAATGTGGCAAAAGCCAATCCAGAAAAAGGACATACCATGGGAATACAAGTATCTCTGGAGTGAATGTAGGAAGTGGGAGGAATTCTCTCTAGTTTGCCAGTTGAAGCAGTTCCTTTGTACAAGTAATATTAAAAGATTAACTGAGAAGGCATGTAGGAGTGAACAAGGAATATTACAGGAGACAGAAAACTTGATTGCCAGTCCCTGATCTTGCATGTTCTTACCTACACCCAGAATTGGCTAAGAGGCACAAGCAGACCTTGAGACCTTGGGATTTAGTCTGTTCAAGAGTCAGCTGCACCCATGGGCTCAGAAAGCCGTGCTCAGTCCCATTCCTTATGTTCTGCCAAGAAGACATTCCACACAGAAAAGCACCCTCAGCAAACTGGATGGGAGAGGCAGGGAAGCAAAGCAGCCATACCTCACCGAGGTAAAATGGATTTGAGTAGAAAGAGCAATTGGCTCGTGTCCCACATCATAGGTCAATCTTCAAGCCACCCAGTTGTTATACAAAAACTGAGAAGCACCACCTCCTTCTTTAGGGATTGTAAGGTTTTGGGGGCCAACATCAGTACTGAAATTGCCTGCCAGACCAAAACATCTGTTGCATATGAAAGAAAATGCACATATTTAAGGAGCCAGTAGGGCTTACTCATGAGAGGTGATAAACTGCTTTTGAAAATGCATAATTAAACTGAAACTTCTGAAAATGAAAATTCCCTGAAACTCTTAGCCTGAAAAAGCAAGTGAAGCTCCATTTTTAAGAAGATGAATTGGCAACAATTTCATTTAATTTTATAGTAAATGTTACAGCACTGTCAAGTAATGTTTCTGCTTGTACAGGGAGTGCCACTGTACATAAAATCACTTACCTGAGTTGCATTATGAAATGTTTTGAAGAATTTCAAGGGTTCTTCAGCTTGCTGAAGTGAACTCATTGCAAAAATTGAGTTAAACTCCTTTGGGGTGAGCTCCTTTGGATATCTGGTCTGTTATTTGTAAAATCTATTATTTCACTGTGCATAAATCTCTAGAAACAAGTCAGCCATTATTTCAGCCCAGGACTCCAGTTTCTACTCCTGCTTTTGCTCCTCTCACAAGAGCTTACCATAATCCTCTTACTAACTATGTGTTCTGTTTACAATACTTTGGGCAATATCAACCCTAAGCCACTTTTTTTTTTTTTTCAGTTGTTTAATGAAGATTAGATTAATTTCATTAGCATTCAAAGAGTGTGCTCTTTTCTGGTGTTCAGTCATAGTTCTGCTGGGATTTTTTAAAAAGCTGAAGTGAGGCGGCCATCCAAATACCAGTGAATTTCCATGAGAACAGGTAACATAGCAGAGGCCACTGAAGAATCCCAGCTTTAATCATATTGCATTACTCAGGTAAGCTCCTGAAATACATTTTGCACATCTGCACACTCACTTGGTGCTGAGTCACAGTACCAAAAAAAAAAAAAAAAAATTGAAAATTAAAAAGAGGCGTGTGACTGATTAAAAAAAGGGGAAAAATGTAAAGCCTCATATGGTGTCATGTATGGGCTGAGGGTGACATGTTATGTTAGCAAAAAGGGATTTGGGCAGGGCAGTACCTGCCTTGTTAGTGCTGCTCTAAGATCTCAAAAGCAGAGATTTTCACCTTTGATCTCTTCCCTTTTCTTCTCTTTATCCCACTCTAAACCTTCATACTGAACCAGATCCTTAGGATTCAGCCAGTGGGAAAGTTCACCTCTCCAAGGATTTCTCAACTATGAATATATTTTTTTTTGCATCTACTAACTGTTTAAAACTGTCAGAAATCTCTTTACATGGAGGACTATAATAATTTCTGTCTCCTACAGAGCTTGCAGAAAGCTCAACATCAAAGAAGCCAGACTCAGAAAACACATTAAATAACGTGTTAAGCAAAAAAGTGCACCTAACACAGATCTTGGGCTAAATACCTGGCAAGATGTTTCCCAGCCCTGTGATTCCACAATTTTTTGGGAAAGACTGGTGTTCATGTAAAGGATGTGAATGAATACAAACTTCTCAGAAACACTGACTTTAAACGATTCTTAGCCCCACTGGCTATTGCTCCTCTTATGACAGGTGATTATTAACACTGCTCTTGACCTCCTCTCTTCCCTGTGGAGACTCAGTTCAGGAAGTCACTGATGTTTCCCCATGCTGAGAAGGTGGGAGGAGCCGCACTTTCCCGAAGCACTGTTGGCAGGGAGGACAGAGAAAGACCTAGAGTGCTCTGACTGCCTTTAATCATTGAATACAAATGACCTAAAAATGACCCAATGGGTAATCCACCTCCAAAATAAAAGGAAAATAAAAAATGAGGCAAGCAGGGAGAAGGGAAAATTATGAAGACATCCCTTGATAAACTCTGCCCCTTTACAAAGGCTGGAGGGCAGAATATGAAGATACAAGTAGTGATAGTAAAGGTGGCAGCTTTCCAATAGCAGTGTTGTCAGTTTATCCTGCAAAGTTAACCTTTTTAAACCAGCACCAAATCTTTTCTTTTTCTGTATAACAGCATTTTGCCTTTTGTAGAAACAGTTCTCTAATAGGCTTTCTTGTGGCCGTTTATTACACATCGGGCACTGGGTTTGGTTTCTAATAGTTCCTTTTCATCTAGCTGCCTACTGCTGACTGTGGAAAGTGTAGGTTTGGCTCCACTGATGGCTCTCTGTAATGGCTGTGATTACACCCTCTGCATCTTCTTCACAGTGCCAGCCTTTCAATTGAAAGCACATTATGCCTGGATAAAACTCAAAGAGCAGCTTAATATCAGGGTTCTCTGGAGCTATAATGACTGGTTCAAGAATGAGCAGATAAAACCACATCAATATTTCTGTATGGTCCGTGACGTAAAACACAACAAGCCTGCATATGTCTATCCATGAGTTAAAGCTGTATTTCACCATCACTCTTGGGGAAGAGAGGTGAAAATAAACCAATGTCATCAGAAGGTCCAGAGAACAGTGTGTAAACAGCATCCTATCACCTGCTGCATGCATCAGTAGCACAGTCTCTTCATGTCTGACCCAGAAGATTACTTTGCAAGTCACCATTCTTATGCAGGTATCCCTTTAAACTTGAGAAAATATGTTTGTTATTCCCAGGGAATCTACTAAAATGTTGCTGTAAGTACAAACAGAAAGATGCTTTCAAAGGTGGGGGGGAGGGGGGAACACCTGGGAAGAGGCTGGGTATGAAACAGAACTGTTTGTGCATTTTTAAACTATAAAAATTTATTATTCCGTTTTGTGTTCCTGGAAACTTAAGGAAGCAGGTCCAGGATGCAAAATAGAAAAGAAAATATAAAGAGAGTCCTTCATTCACTATTGGTTCTTTAGAGTTTGCATTTTGAATTTTTTCTGTGCACAGGTAAAGATTTAAGACCAAATTTTTAACAGAAGTTCAGTTCTGCTGCATTTCACTGATTTTCAAAACTGGGAAGCAGCTTTAAAAAAAAACCACCAAATTTCTCAAGGATTTGACATGAAGGGAGAAAGAATGGGGGCAGATTGGTTATCAATAATTGTATTCAAACTCTGCTTCAGCAGCAATACTTACCCAGCAAATACACCTACAGCAAATACACTTACCCCAAAACTCAATAAGTTTTGACAGGCTGTAGTGGAGTTTGTGTGAAAAGCTAAGAAAATGCTGCTTTCAGTGTTCACAAAGTGTTGGACTGTGGGCCCTTTTTATCACAGCAGTCTTTTGGACCATGCTGTCCACAGCACCAGGCTGATACAGGGTGTGTCCTTTCAGCAAGCAGTGTGGTTGAGCAGGAGTCAGGAGTCCTCCTGTGGAGGACCTGATGTTCTCTAGGTGCACATTTCAGAGTGGGATTTTTGGGGGAGGTCACTTCAGGCTATTTGTCCTCTGCCTATTTGTGATTAGAGTCCTCTAGGTGCACTTCTGGAGCAGATCTTTCCATTTAGTTTCATTTGAAAGGAAACCAGTTCATTTACTCTGAGACTGCTTCATGATGCAAATCAAAGCAGACGTAGAGGCAACTGGGAGATTTACTTCAGTAACACACTACTGCTCTGAATTCAAGTGGGAATGCAGTGCACCCTTAACCTCCAACAAGAATTTACTGTCTGAAAGCTCAATGTTGTGAGGTGCTGAAGTGGCATGTAGGACTGGATTTCATTTAAATATCCAGTTTATAGGTTCATTAAAATATCTCCGTTCTTAGCCTTCCACTGTAGAACAACTCATTAAAATGTATTCTTCAAAACTCCAAGTATGTTTTACAGTGTGGACCAAATCCTGACATTTATGCACTAAAGCTGCATGTGCCACATAGGTACCTTTCAAGACACTGTCTATTTTATATGACAGAGGTTCCATTTGTCTCCAAACCATTAATCTTCCCATTTCAATACAAAGTTTAACTCCACCTATATCTTTACAAGGCTCTACCTGTACTGAAATAACTGCTGGTGTGTGGAACCACACAGGGGCACCATGATTGTTCAGCAGAGCCAAAGTTATCCACTTGTTTTTCTATCTTCCACCAGCAAAGACCTGGATCTGAAAACAGCCAGAGAAACCACAGAAGTTCTGTTCCTCCCAGGCTGCTCTGCTCCCTGGAGTTTGCTATCTGACTGAGGCAGGCACTTAGTGAAACTGCCATCAGAGGGATCAGGAGTGACAGGTGCAAATTTCCAAGGATCCCTAAAAATCTCATGTCACTTTTAAGCAAAACTGGCTTAGAATTTTTTTTTTACTTTTTTTTCAAGCAGTCTGGCAATCTTACTGGAGCTGACATGAATCACCCAGCTGAAGCCTGATATTTAGAGTGTAAGTGAAAGTGCTCCCATGAAAAACACACTGGTGTTATGTGTCTAGTTCCCAGAACTCTGATGCTTCCCTTTGCGTCCACCATCAGCAATGCAATCATTCAAATAAGCTGAAATCAATCATATAATGAGCTCCACCATATGATACTTATCTTTGAGGGGAATGAATAAATCATTGTGCCTTTGACAGGGTATTTATGCCATGAATTGACCTAGGAAGTGGAATGGCAACACTTTGATAGTCATGGCTGTGATAGCGACAATTTAGGAAAGAATACATCTTTGTACTTTGACCAGTTCGAGTCCTGGCACTTGTTGAAACTAAAATTGTGGAGGGGAATAATCTTGCTGCTAATAGAGATGTTAGAAACAAAATGGTGAGCAGTCAGAGGAAAATGTAGAGAAGGCTCGATGCATAACCCCCCTGCCAGGAGGAAACCTACCTGGAAGCAACAGGAAACTGATAAGATTCTTTCTCTGCAGTGACAGAGCAAAGTTTGCAGGTCTGAACCGAGAGCAATCGCTGGGATTCACCTTTCAGCCAAGCCACGCTTTGCAGCAAGGAGTGCTCTCAAACTGATCACATTCCTCCTTTGGACGTCTCTCCATTTCTCACTGCTCACTGCCCATACTCAGCAGGCTTCTCATTTATAATTAATATTTTCATAAATAATGTAGCCAGAAAACATAGATTTGCAGTAAATGGGCAAGTCTGTCTTTTCTAGGCAGTATCAGGTAGTCTCTACTTACACATGACTGTTAGGAAGGGTTAGAATCAAGCTTTATTTGCTGAGAATAAACTAGAACTGAATATAAAGGTGGCTCCCTTTAGCTTGGATTTGGTATTTTTGTATCTACCACCTGCAAGCTTTGTGTCCTGAACAATATGATACTGAAGACATCAAATGCTGAGTGACATCAGCCTGTCAATCTTTATTCCTGTTGTAGTGATTTTTAGTTCTAAAGCCATTATTTTTAAGACAGTCCTGTAGGTGTGAACAAACCATTATATTAGATTTTCAGGGATTCTGGAAACTGTAGTCAGTATTTGTGAGGCACGGTCACTAGTTTTAAGAAAACCTATCATAAACAAGTTTATATCATAACTACTAGAGTATATGTGCAAAATCTTATGCATTCTTCCTATAAATAGAATTAAAATATTGTGTATTATCAAATTTTAAAGCTGAGGCATAGAATTGGATATTAACATAGGGCATCTATGTTCTAGCACTGGATTCAAAGATGCCTTCAGAACCATCAAAGGAAATTCCCTCTTCTCACAGTTGATTCCATTGCAGATGTTTTTGCATGAACAGATCACTGTCTCTATCTGCAAAGTGGCTGGGATTTTTTTGCTCAGACAGTCTTTTGGAAGATTGTTCCCAAGTCCTACGGGTCTGATGTTTCCAACTGTTTTCTAATTTCTAGTCTAAGTGTATTCCTAGCTAGTTTACTGCCTTTTATTCTTATGTCAATATTGTTCTTTAGTTAAATACTTTCCCTCTTCTCTGATGTTTATTCTCTTGACATATCCATAGAACACAATAAATTCCCTCTCTCAACCTTTGTTTTCTTTGGCTAAACAAACAAAGCTCTTTTTTCCTCTTGCAAAGTAGGCTGTCCTTTCCTGATTACTGTAGAAAACCTCTGTATATGCTAAGACTTGAACTCAGTTCATTTAACATAGGTTCTTTATCACAGAAGTATCTTATTCAATTACATTCATCATTTCCATCTCTACTTGAAACCTATAACCTTACAGGTAGAATAATATTTGTCTTTCTTTTTTTTCTTGGTTGCATCATAAAGGTGACTTAAAGGCTTTCCATAGGGCTCTCTCCCTTTTATACAAGGCTCCCTTGTAACTTAATAGACATCATCTCTGCTTCTAACAAGTCTGGCTCCTTGCTATGTAGCTCAGAAAATCTGGTTATTTGTAAGCATTGAGCACGTCGTCTTACAGTGTTCAATTAGACTTCATCCTGTCCCTAGGAATCAATCTGATGGATACTGTAACCTACTGAGTAAGTTTTCTCCCTGACATTGTTTTTCTGTCAACAGATATGGTAACTTGCTCCCACCTCTTGTAATTGTCAATCAAAGAAAATATGAGCATGTTATAGTTAGCCCTATCCTGAAGAATTCTGCCCATAATTTCTCTTCCTCATACTTCTGAGTGGATGAGGGCAAACACATTCTATTGGGTAGAAAATCTATTATGCTAGGCACTGTCTGCCTCTGACTTTTGTCTCCTTTTCTGTTATTTACAAGTCTTTCTTAAAAGACTTTCTTGAAAGCTGTAATGACAGTTGAAGCTATTCTTCAAAGAGTATCTGCATGGCCATGCCTCAAGCAGTCTTTACCATGTCCACTGCTCTTACTTCTGTAGCTGCCTTAGGACAACATCCCCTCAGCTCTCATTACTCCTTGATTTAATGCCAGTGCCAGTGTTTGGCTTTCTAACTGCTTGAATCAGTATTTTTGATGTTCAGAACCCTACCTAAGCAGCTTATTTTTGATGTTCAGAACCCTACCTAAGCAGCTGATAAATGCATAGAGAGGCACTGGGGCTAATCTGCTGGTAGCAGTTCACACCTTCAGTCATGTGACTTTCCTCCTGGTCAAAGTGGATGCTCATCTTGTGTTGACAAATGAATCTGTGGGACCCTTTGAGTTCCTGGGACTGGCTATCCAGGTGAAAGTGTTCCATTTGTATCCCTTTGCAGACTTCTTAGATTCTTACCAGTGTTGTGAACTTCTGATTTTGAAACAGTGCTGACTTTAGCTCCTTTCTAACATGATTCATAATCTAGGATAATAGACCTTTAGGAAATGTTGGACATTACTTCAGGTTTGTTTTAATCTTTCTTTTTTTTCTCTTCTTTTCTGGTCCAGCTGGGCAGACTACATCTTGGTGTCTTAAATGTTTCAAAGATACTCAGGCTTCCACAGACGTGCAGAAAATATGGAATTAGCACTCCTGTGAATTACTTTATTCTTTTTCATCCTTTCTTTTGCATGTTTCTTAATGACCTCCTCTCATTGCACAAATGGAAACCCTCTGTGTCCACTCTAAGATGTGAAAAAGATAGTATAGCCTCCTGTTATGGAAATAATTTTGAACATTACAGCAGTGGACCCTTGCACAATGGATAAACCATGTAATAATAGCCTCAGTCATCAAAGAAGACACTGCCTTATTTTCAGTGACTACATCTGCACGTCGGTAGTCTCAGAGGATACACATGGAGAGTCTATATCAAACATGTTGTCCTCTTGGCATATTCTTTATTCAGATATTTCTTATCTTGGGCTGCTGAACAAGGACAGCATTGCCAGCTCTCCTGCCTTCCTTAGAAGAAGGTACATTGTGATCAAATGTACCATCAAATTGATGGAGCCTGCTGCTTTAATATCCTGCTGTGAGTGCCAAACTATAGAAACTACAGTTTATAACTGGTTGGGAAATTATGAATTACAGAAGATCTTGTGTTCCCTGGGCTGCATACAAGCACTCTTCTGTTGTTCATTAGAATTAATACTGTTTCCTTGTACATCAGCAACATAAAATCTGAGATCATGAGAACACTTTTCTGGTGCAGTATTTCTGGGAGTATATTGCACTCCACAATTTACCTGGATTCAAACTGGTGTTTGACAAAAGAGAATATCTGAAAATTTGCAGCCTTCTTGAAGTGTTCTGTCCTCAGAATCTAATTTAACATATTTTTCTTCTGCTACTGCTCTCAATTTATTGTTTAAAAAACCTAAAAGCAAGCAAACAAGCAGACCTAGTTTTTCACTCTTCCTACTGAGCATGTCTGTCTTACTTTTTACCTTCAGTCCTCTTGTGATGATAAAACATCTATAAATTATTTTTCTGTTTCATCTTTCATATCCATTTCTGTATGCAGAAATGATCCCTGATTCTTAGCTTCTACAAGGATTTAAATCTGTAATTTCCAGTGGTTTAGGTCCTTCCATTCTCACAAGCATGCTTTCTCCTTTGCTGAAAAAGGTCTAATGGATGAGGGAATCTAATGACCACTCAAACCACAACCCCAGAATGGTGATGGCCATACCTAGACTTCCTTCCTCTCCTCCCTTTAAATGCTGCACCCACTCATGCTTTGCAAGGCAATTTCAGCCTTATGGAAGTTATTGTTAGTCAGCCATACCTAGTCAGAGGTATCTCTTCATGTGTTCGTGGATAACCACCTCTGCTTTGGACATCCAGCAGAGGTTAAGTTAAGCACCTCTGCCTTCTCTAGCCTCTATCTCTATCTTGCTCCCTTTTAAACTACTTGAGCCACTTGCATCTCCAGAACAGGCTGTTATATGGCAGGCTTCATTATTACTCTACAGTAAAGATGTAAAATAATGAAAAGCCAGAGCTCCTGCATGACTTCTTTGTGCCATTATCAATGGAAAGGCACTGGAGGACAGCCATGCTTCCCATGGACTTAGAACTCCACTTCTGGATTCAAAGGACTTTTGAAGTTTACTGATGCTGCCTTTTCTGGAGCTGCAGCATGGTCTTTGACTTGGATAGAGCCTTTCTGGAGCCTCAACTATATCATAACTGCCCCAGGCCTACTGGCCAGAGTAAAGAAAAAGGAGAATTGGCCTGTTGGACGACTCTCTTGTGCTGTCAAGCAAGCTTAGCAACCACTTTTTGGCCCTTTTGATCCTTACATAAAAAAGGGATCATGAGGCAGTGGTGAGAAGGATTAAAGCACTGGCCTTCTCACTGGGGTCACTTGGTTCCATGCAGAGAGGGTGTCAAATGCTCACAGGTCAAAATACAGCATTTTATACCCAGGAGACTTCAGAAAACAATTAAAATTCAAGCCCTACAATCTCCAATCAGTCCTTGTTTGACTCCAGTTCTATGCCAGAGTAATTTCACTAAAATCAGGTGAATTACTTCAGTATTATGCTGCATGAGCAAGTCCATCACTTTAAATGGAATTATGCTGGCATAGGAGTGGTGTAACGTGGGTGACATGAATCAGGCCTCGTGTTTGCAGCAGCCTTGAATACACCCGTATTGAGAGGACCTTTGGAGCTGGGCCCAAAGCACTCACAAAGGGAGCTCCTGCTGTTATTCCAGCCCATAGGCAGTTCGCTGAACAAAGACCAATTATCTGAGCTTTGTGTGAAGGGGTAGGGGACATGCACCAATATTCATAAATTAGGCAAGACTGGTGTTTACTAAAGTGGAGCGCCTTCATTCCAATTAAAATCTGTCTCCATTCCTTCTGTGAATTCTTAATTTCCTTTCCATGTGATATTTGTCAGTTTTCATTTGTATATTATGACGTACTTTAAAGATGAAATGAAATATCATTGCCCATTTACAGATAGGGAAACCAAGGCATAAAAAGTAAAATTTCTTACCCAAGAGAATAGCTCCAAGGTCATTTGCTACCTAAGGTAAGGTTTTGCCCACATGCTGCCTCTTATTAACAATTCTGCTCACTTCTTCAAGTGGTATACAATAAAAAGAATGGAAATCAGAATTTTTCAAAGGCTTTCTTGCACCACACCTTAAAAAGAGCTGTTGCATTTTTCTATTTTCATTAAAAAAAACCTAAAAGAGTAAATAGCTATGATATTACCGGGGCTTTAATAAAGCTTTAAACCTATATGTTTGACTTTAAAAGATCCACACAGAATATTATAAAGCATTTAAAATAATTTCTTTTATATGAAAAGGCCAATTAAAATGGAGAAAACTTCAGAAGAAATTTTGATAATATCATTATGTACAGTATAATAACAAGATCATTATAAGTTGTAAATATCATGTCATTACCCATTGTAAGTATCTGATTACATTCACTTACATTAACTTTGTAATTAGATGTAATTTCACACTTATCAAGTGAAATCATTTTTAGAATGCACAGTAGTACAGCTCCATCTTTCTGTGTCTCTCTGGCCTGATCCTTGAAGATGGGAGGATGGAGAAGTTCTGAGTGAGAGGTCCTTCCTCAAAATTGCAACAGGAACACATTACCACATGTGAGGAAAAAACAAAAAAGACCTTTTTTACCAGAAGGATAAGGATCTTGTGAAAGGAGAGGTAAATGGTCCTGTGAAATGAGGAAAAACCCATAAATTATAGTAGAGCAAATATGTCATTTTACACAAGGCTAACCCTACATTACATCATCTAGTGAAATGAGAGATTTTATTTATGAACGTATTATTTAGAGAATGTAAAAGTGTATAAAGGGATAAGATCAGCTTTCAGCTATACTCCTAAATTCTCTTGATTCTTTGTCTTTTATGACAAACTTTGATGACTGCTTTTCTGCTTACCTGAAGGTACCTCATCACCATATCAAAAGCATCACAGCTAGAGCAGTGCCACTGCAGGTGCAGAGATTGCAAACAGCGGTACTGGATCAGCCTGAGGGACTCTGGAGCAGGACCCTGCTTCCAACAGTGACTGTCTTCCCGAAGCTCTTACCCTTCTTCCTCTCAGAGACCAAACAAGTCCCCAGGACCATCCCATCACTTCCTCCTGGCCTCAGCCAAGCTGGCCTTTCACACCATCAGCAGAAGGAAGTTTGGGAAGGATCAGTTTCTGTGTCCTTTTCTTATTAGGCCTGCAGAGAGGGTAACATCCCTTTCTACCTCAGATATGCTCAGGGAGCAGTGGGAACTGTCTGTCAAGCCTCCTTCTAGTTTCCCAGTTGCACACTTTTGAGCCTGTGATCTGCACCTTGCATTTTCTCATCTGTCAATCCCACTGTTTTCTCCTTGTTTTCCTTTTCCTGCAGTCCTTTCTTTCTAAACCCAGGGGAACTCACACAGAGTTCACATCCTCATACCTCTCAGAAATCAGGCTCATAGATAGCTTAGGGCAGAGGAGGTATTCTCAAATATAATTCCCCAGGACAAATTATCCTTTCACGATCTCATCTAATCCTTGAAGCCAAGGACCTTTTGCATAACTACATTTTCTGTGCATTCCACTCTACTAGTTAATTCTACAATTAATTTTTGCCTTGCTTACTTTGAACTTAATCCCAGATCTTCTATTTGTGCCCTCCTAGCTTGTGTATAAAAAGAAATAGAGAATAGTAATTTTCCATTTAGCTTCTTTATTTCACTCAATATCCGTAAACCTCTTGAATCATCTTTTTCTCAAGCAAAAGAGCTCTAGTCTATTTAACCTCATCTTGTACAAAGCCACGTTCCTATCATCCTTGTCCACCTTCTCTCTCTCTCCTATTCTTACAAGATCCTTTGGGAAAGCAGTTCTTCACTACTCATACATTGCACCAAGGCAGTTCTTCCTCTTGATTTGGCTTCCCTACTCACTTGCCTAACCTCCTGAGATCTGCCTGTCAAGGAAAGGTCTGGAGTGTGAAGTCCTTAGTGCTGGATTCTCCTGGGAGACAGTTATACAGTTCAGTCTTGGCCATGATAGGCACGGCTGGACAAGTGTAAACACTTTGGAAATATCAGTTTCAGTGAAAATCCAGTCTCTTTCTCCCTCCCAGGTGAAACTGAGAGAGTCTGAGGCAACCCAAATGTGTCTCACCTCTGCACACAGCACTTTCCCCCTTTACCTGAGAAATTCAAGAAAACAGATATCAAACACAGACACAGACCAAACCCTTCACAACAATGAGATGATTTCTAGACAAAGTTGTAGGAAAAATCCTGTCAAAAAGGTTTACCTTTGAGGCTAGCACCTTGCAACAATATTAAACAGTGGAAAAGTAAGTGGCAAATTTATTTTAAACTTCAAGTAATAAATTCCCTTCGGTTAAATAATTTTCTTCTCACTAGTGACACACCTGGGAATTTGTTACCCACCTTTCAAATCTAGAAGGGGAGGTGATTCAGGCAGTCTTGATGGAGACCTGGATAGAGCCTGACATCATCAGATCTTAATTGTCACCTAATGGTGCCTTTCCCTCTACTTTTGTGTCTCTCTGTCCATTATTGTCATGAATTTGTAACCAGTAGTATTTCCTTGGTATAGTAGTTTTCAAATCTCACTCCAGCTAAAGAATGCTGGGGATGATGCAGGCTGAATCTTCTTATATCACAAAAAATAAATTCACTTTATAGAGCTCTAGTCCAAAGCTATTACATATATCTTTCAACGTATACATCTGAATTGTCTCAACACAGTAGGTGAAACAATAAAAACCATAAAGTAAAGCACCTACTTAAGTGGTTTGATAGTGCAAGCATACAGCCTATGTAGGCTGATGATAGCAGCTGATGTGTCTATTTGCAAGAAATTTGCCAACACGCTGGTCTAGGAGCCTTTTCATTCTTTTCTCAAATGAAATTGAAATGCGCTGATTGTTCAAATGAATCACTTCCCTCTCTTGTTTTGGATTACACATTCTTTTTTTTTCACCTCACATCTTCCTTGCTCTTGAAGGCAGAGCTAACGTCACAGCAGACAGAACTAGCCCAAGATTTCCCTAAGTGATATTTCTGAAGCAGAGCAGGTGCAGATGAAGAAAAAGGATCAGTCAATTTTTAAGAAGTCAGATGGCATTGTGCAGCAAACAGAAGGCAAAGGACTGATTTCAAAGCACAAAATCAGGTCCTTTTATTTATGTAGAATGCACCGATTCAGGGAATTTGAAATGGCTGGTTACAGAAATGTATACATTTGATCATAGTTTAATCCTCCATGGACTGCAATACCTAAATCAGGAGAGCTGTGAACATGGCATACAGGTTGATTCATTTCAGTAGAGTCACCTGGAGTTTCTTACATGAGATATATGGCATGTGTGATTCATATTATCCAGCAAGAAATCTTATAATGAAATTTATTCTTAGCATTGTCTCTAGTTAGGAGGGGTGGGGGGCAGGGGGAGGAGAGGGATACAAGTAATTTTATCATAAGCATTTTTTACATACTTTGCCCTGAGTTGAGTTTTCCGTCTCCCTGTACATTTAGCAAATTACACAGAAATGAGATACTCAGGTCTTCATGCTTCTTTTGTAGCATCTGTCCTAAAAGACAAGAAGGCTTATTAAAATTAAAATATCACTAAAACATAAAGCTGTAACTTCTTCAAGACCTTATAGAGTGGTTCCACAGAAATCTCATGTTTTAATTACTGTGTGATCAGTGAGATCACACAAAGATCCAAAATGGCTCCAAATTTTCACACAATCCTTTACTCTTCAGTACTAATCAGACAACACCGATTAAATAACAATTAAAAATTTGAAGTTTTTAATTATAAAATTACCTGCTTTCTAAAAGAATGCCTTTTTAGTTCTTCAGTGCTCAAAAAATGCTATGGTTGTATGGAAAACCAGCTTAGCTGCATCTATGTGTGTGTGTGAATATATGGGGATAAACTTCTAATTAACTCCTGAAGGCATAATTGCTCTCAGAAAATATAGAGATAAGCAGACCATGATAGCTTCATGTCCTAAAACACTTCTGCAATTGGAAAAGTTGTAAATTTAACTCAATAGCCACAAGATTCATTTCTACAAGTTATATCAAAGTAGAACTATAAAATAATGACCAGATATTAGGGAGGAGATCCTATCTCAATGACATCAGTGGCAAAGCTACTGCCATCTTCCATGGAGTTAGGGTTTCACACAGGATTTAATAACTCGCTCTTTCTAATTATTTATGATTTTTTTTTAAAGCAAAGAGAAACAGAAGGTAATTGCAAAGCTTTCTGGTCTTTCTCTCCTGATCCTAATTTGAAATATTAAGATAATTATGCTGCAAGAAAGTATATGGTTTCTGCTAATAATTCCTGTGGTTAAAACAGAGCTGTGGTGTTTAACAGAGGTGTAAGCAGCGTAAGTCAGACCCTTAACATCAAAACCTACCTCTGGAACTATTTGTCACAGCATGCACTGGAACTATGCAATCATCCCAGCCTCCCACATCCCTCAGGCAGCTCTTCAAGGGCAGAACTTGCTTTCATCAGCTGCCAGAGAGGCCTTCTCAAACAGTTACTCCACTGTTCCCATCTCCAGCAGCTCCCCTGACTGGTGGATATTTCATCCATGTGTTACCTCCGAAAGAAATGTCCCCAGGACAGTGGCATTTTTTCAGTATGACACCATGGGAGGTTGTGTCTGACCCTCTCGGAGATAAGGTGAGGGACTGTTACCAATGGAATTACTGTGAACCCTCTGCCACACGTACCTGCAGATTTTATCCACGCATTTATTGTCCAGTTTGTCCTCAACATTGCACTCCTGCACAGAGCAGATGAAAAGTGCTGTCCCTAAGATAATGTCAGGGAAGTCTGAGGAGCAGAGGGGGAAAACCGTTTGTTGCATCTAATATCCACAGTGATAACCATTTCACTGTTCAGCAGGCCACATATAACACATACATTTTTAAAAGACAATCTTATAACAAGATCTTGATGACAAAAAGTTACCGAAATATACCACCAATCCACATGTATTTTTTCTCCTCATTCAGTGGGTGCCACCTACACTGAAAGAAATTATTTTCATTTTCCTTTTTCTTTTCCTTTTCCTCTTGGTAAGCTGAGGACAGCTCCTTTTTGATTTTCACTGTCTGTGAGTTAGTTCTCTTCACCATTTGGTAAGCCCCAAGCACTCAGGCACATTTAGTGATTTTACTGCCACTTTTCTTCTGTATCTCTGCAAGGTCTCCTGTAATGTTCCCAGTTCCAGTCTGAGGATGAGCTCTTCAAAGATGAACATGGGGATTAGGCAGGTTCCAATCCATCAGTCTCATGAGCTGTTTGGCAGCCATTATGTCTGGCAAAATCAGAGATTATTGGTAAAACCTACAAAAGCAAGCATTCAGCAGAGAATTTACTTTCTTAACTTAAAAAAAAAAAAGCTGCCAGATATTCTTCTACTTCAGTAAACTGTCCCAATGTCTTATCAAAGATTTGAATATTGGCAAGCTTAAATATGTGAAGCATAGTGTGTGCATTCACACACGCACTCACTTCACACAGAAGACATGACAACACTTCCACACAGAAATGTTGCTTTTCATTTCATTCTGATTTTTTTTAATAGATCAGATCAGGCATCAAACCCCTTTGACTGTGTATAATTTCAGAAGCAGAAATTAAATGTTAACAGAGAAGAGCCATGGCATCAAAACAATATTAATTCAGTGTTCCCTAAATCCAAGGATGTTCTCTCATGCAGAAATAAAGACATCCTGGTTGTTAAGGGTTAATCAAAATCTGGATGGGAAAGAAAAGAAACTACTTAGTGGGGCTTTCCTCTGCCAACCCATTTCTATTCCCATTGCCAGTTTTTAAACTGACTCAGCACCAAGAGCTTTTACAGTGGTATCCCATGCCTTCCAATGCTGAGGAGTCTCCTTGTATTCTAGCTCTTGGAGTCATAAGATTATCTGAGAACCTCATTTAACCTTACAATCTAAGTAGAAATGCAAGAGAAAAAAATAACATTCTAAAAGGACTATTTTAGCTTGGTAAAGCCACTGTCCTTAAGATTGCTTTAGAGACTTCCAGAGATAAAAGACTAATTTTAGCTGCAATAAATTTGGATCAGCAGCACATTTTGGAAACTATCAGCAAGATATTGCCATAAGTTTGGCATTGCCAGGAGGAATATACCAGACTTTGCCTTACTGGGATGGGATAAAGATGTGCAGAGATGGGAAACAGCTGTTCTGTTTGCAATAGGAAAACTTTATCATTTCCCCTAGGTTTGGGGTTTTTTTCATATGTCTGATGTACAGAACCGGCAAAATGGGGGTAAAGGAAAGAAAAGAAAAAATGCTTTCTCCCACAGTAAACAATGGAATGTTATTTATTTCTATAGCATTTCAATCAGATGTCAATCACCAAGTATTTAAAATTAGTATCTTATTTTACAACTCATGATAGTAGCAAACTGTAATTCTTGCAGACATATTTTTCTCTTTAAAAATAAATAATAATGGCATTTACTGTTATAACAGTGTTTCAGAGACATGTCAACAAGCAAAAGCTGCACTTAAATATTTCATCTCAATGCCATAACTGGCGCTAGATGCATTTGTCACTGCTTCAGAAAAATGCATAGAGAGTTCATAAATATATATGGCAGTACTTGCTGTGTGCTACCTAAAAGACACATAATAGTTTTTGCTATGGAAAGGATAAAAAACCCCAAATCTAGGGGAAATTATTTAAATTTTATGTTTTAACTGAGGAGATAGTAAAGATGAGAACTCAAGCAAAAGCAACAAGCTTTGCAGGAGAAAAGGAAAGATTAACAGCAGGACATAACCTTCAAGTGGAAATTCAGATCTGCAAGTTTTTGTGCAATGCCCATTTCCCGTAACTGGATCTCTTGGGGTCTGTTTTCCACAGTAAGTCCCAGGGACTGCCTAGCTACCATGCTGGTAGACACTTTGCAGAGAAGCACAGCTCCATAGGCAGATGGGCCTTTTTTTGCCCACTACACCAGATTCTCAGCTCTGCTGAAAGGTGCCCATATAACTGATTATAGAGCAGACACAACTCCACCTTTTTACAAAACCTTTTTACATTGCTTTGTCAGCATAACATACTCATGAAATGGATGGCATTTCCTCCCATTTGATGATTGCATTACTCTGCAAGTGGCAGGCAAATGCCACAAGTAAATGAGCATTTGTCTATTAAAAGAGGAAAGGATTTATCCATAAAATAAGGCCATTCTGGTATGAATTAAAAGTGGGAAGTTACCAAACTCCATCAGGTGGCATTTCACTGTCAGTTCTTGGACAGAAAGCAGTCTGCTGCCTAAACAATATTTACAAGGTCATACTGCAGATGGTGTTGTAGATGACAGCAAGGTATGAGTCAATGAGGAAAAGAAAAAAGTGTGGGGAAAAGAACTGGAAAGTAGCTGTAGGGTAGGATGGATAACAAAAGCAAAATGTGCTTCCAGTAGATCACCAAAACTATCCAGTGCCATCTCTGGAAAACTGGGTAGGAATGCATAGAGCAGTGTATTACTGAAGCTGGCATTAGTTTACCTCTGCTGGAATGGCCCGATTTGTACTCACAATTCAAGGAGTGGTTCCCAGAAAAAGGACAAGAACCACTTAAAAGGTGAAAAACACATCTTAAGAATGATACTCTCCATCTAAAGGGGGCTTTAATGTGCCTTCCTGAACAAGGTGCAACTCCTATGGACTTCAAAAGCAGTAGAGACCAAGCTGCAGGCACATGTTTTGTGTGAAAATCAAGAGAGAAAAAGTCTCCTCTGGCAAATTATCCTTCAGTTATCTGCAGTATTTAGGGGGAAAAAAGTACAAAACTGATGAATACCAGAACAGGTTAATAAGAGAGAAAACACATTTGTTCTTATCCTCCCTATGTACCTTTTTTTAGTTAACAGCACAATTGGATGGTTCCTGTGGGAGCTGCTGCTCTGTTCCCGGAGCTGGGCCATGGGATTTCTGCGGCCAGGCCATGTACATGTGCACACATGAGGAGAGAGTGAGGCCATGTACATGTGCACACATGAGGAGAGAGTGAGCTTCTAGCCGAAGACACTGCTGGCTGAGACAGCAGTGGGAGGGAGGGCATATTACAGTCACTTTAGTCTCTTGGCTGGTTGCCAGCAGTACAGAAGTTGAGAAATCATTTGTCACAAGGATAAAAGCCAAATACATTGCTCTGGGTGAGATGTAACCTGACAAACAGTCTCCTGTGACTGATGCATTTGAACTACTAATACACTCTATATAATGACTTTTTTCTGACAGCTAGCAGTCATATTTTTTTGCTTAGTTTTTCTGCTTGTTCATGCTGAGCTTTCAGAGTTCCTATACATCAGATTTCATGGCAAGGAACACAGGGCAGGAGGACAGTTTTCTGTCATGCTAGTTTCATACTACAAGTTCAGGAGGAAACAAGATACAAAATAATTAGAAAACTTTTTTTTAAAATTACTGTTTTCTAATATCTCTCTTTTTTTTTCCTTTTTTTTCAAAAAGCTGCAAAGTCAGCTGGTCAGCAGGAACTTCATTTATAACTGTCAATTTAACAGTTCATTTATTTCACTGAAGCAGTGAGACACAACAGGGGTGTGGTAACCATGAGATAATCACACCTCTGGGGTCTTATGAGGCAAGGAGAAACAGCCAATTCCCTCTAATCCCACAGTGGTTCGATTAGTGTTCCTGATAGCTACAGCCAAGGAGGTTATGAGATAAATTGAGCATTTCATGTTCTCGGAAAAGAATTAAATTAAATGTTTAACCAGCCTCATTCAAGTTCTGCAATTCATCTTGATTATAGATACATATGTTCATGAACACTGACCCACATACATTTGTCTACTTTGAAATGTTTGACAGACAACAGGAGTAGTCATTTGGTTTGAGAACTATACTATACATAGAAGCTGTAGCATATTAGTTGCCTGTCTTGTCTACAAGCCCTATAGGCAGAATCCGTCATCATGCTATCCAAAAGCTCCTCCGGGTATGCAATCCTTACCTGCAGAACTATAAAGAATAAAAGGAACTCAGTTGCAAAGAAACTGCCTTTTTCCTAGTCATTATTGATAGCCCTGCTAATCAGTTTCATTAAAAACTCCTCTAACATCTCTGTCTGCTACGGAAGGTCCATTCATCTCTAACTTATGATGATTCCACTAGAAAACATATAATGTGTATTTGGCAGGCAGAAAATGACATCGTGGAGGACTGGGGAATGAGAGGCTGGAGACCAGTGCCATGGAGAGGGACCTGGGGGTCCTGGTGGATGGCAAGATGAACTTGAGTCAGCAGTGCCCTGGCAGCCAGGAGGCCCATCCTGTCCAGGGGGGCATCAGGCACAGCATGGCCAGCTGGGCAAGGGAGGGGATTGTCCCGCTCTGCTCTAAGATGAGGCAGCCTCACCTCGAGTGCTGAGGCAGTTTTGGGTGCCACAATCAAAGAAAGATATTGAACTGTTAGAAAGTGTCCAAAGGAGGCCATAAAGATGGTGAAGGGCCTTGAGGGGAAGCCATGTGAGGAGCAGCTGAGGTCACTTGGTCTGTCCAGCCTGGAGAAGAGGAGGCTGAGGGGAGACTCATTGCAGTTACAGATTCTTCATGAAGTGAAGAGGAGGAGCAGAAACTGATCTCTTCTTAATGTGGTGACCAGTGGCCTGAAATTGTGTCAGGAGAGGTTAGGTTGGATATTAGAAAAAAGTTCTTCACCCAGAGGGTGATTGGGCCTTGGAACAGGCTCCCCAGGGAAGTGGTCACAACACCAAGCCTGAGTTCAAGTGTTTGTACAATGCTCTCAGGCACAGGGTGTGATTCCTGGGGATGGCCCCGTGCAGGGCCAGGAGCTGGACTCAACAATCCTTTTGGGTTCTTTCCAGCTCAGCATATTCTCTGATTCTGTGACAGAAATTACAGAATTAATGATCTCATCTATTAGGTCATATTGTTCATTTACATTCTTCAGTGTTGTGGTCTGCATTCTAAAATGTTCACTGAAGCACATCAATCTATTTCAAAGTGAAGTATTTTTAAAGAACACTTTTATGATTGTTCTGAAGACTGAATTCCTTTATTGTTGGCACTGGCATATGAAAGAGTGTGTCAATGTATGACTGGTTCCTCTTTCTGCTTCTTTCTCTTTCTCCTGAAATCTAGACTGAAGAAATGATGGCACACCCTTGAGGTCCTCTTCCACTTCTCCAAGAGTAGTCATTGCCCTGGGGAGTTATTGTGGGTTTACCTTGGCTGGATGCCAGGTTCCCAGCAAGCTGCTACATTATTCCCCTTAATCAGCAGGACAGGGGAGAAAATAAAATAGAGGGGAAATAAAACACACACCAACAAAAAAAAAAATCCCAAACAAACCAAACCAATAACCAAACCCAAACAAAAATACAAACATGTAGGTTGGGATAAAGGCAATTTAAAAACAAAAGACATTTTGGAGATGACTGGACTGTGTCTGACATCAGGACAGTTCCTGGTGTCTTCTCACAATAGTCAGTCATTCCTGTACCCTCCACTCCAACACAGAAACCTTGCTACATAAACCTAATAAAGAGTCTAATAAAGATTTGAGAAATAGTATCAGCCATTGTACAGGTGCCTGGTACTAGCCAATGCTAGAGCTGACAGTCAAATAGCTCAACTTGCCTTCCCGGGCAACTAGGGTGCAGCAACATCCAACAGGCAGCTCTATCAAAGTGCAGATCCTGCAAAACTTTGAGTATCTTCAAGGTTTGCTATCTCTGTGCAGTGACATAGGTGCTGCCAGGCAGACAGTGTGCATTTCTGACTCAGGCTGTGGTGCTGCAGGCATCCTAAGGATAGAGAAATAGATATGTATTGGGTCTGTATAGCAAGGTTTCAGTGGTGGGTGGGCTACAGGCGTGGCTTCTGTAAGAAGCTGCTTGAAACTTCCTCACCTCCAAAGGAGCCAATTTCAGCCATCTCCAAGTCAGGCCTGGCACTGGATAAGGCCAAGCCCATTATCAACAGTGGAAGCATGTCTGAAATAACAAATTTAAGACAAAAAGTTGTGCAGCTGCAACTGGAGAGAAGAGCAAGGATGTGTGAGGGCAACAATTCTGTACACAACAAGGTCAGTGGAGAAGGAAGGGGAAGGAGGTGTTCCAGGCACTGGAGCAGAGATTCCCCTTCAGTCTGTGGTGAATACCATGGTGAGGCAGGCTGTGTGCCTGCAAGCTCACAGGGGTTCATACTGGAGCAGAGATCCACCTGCATTCTGTGAAGGACCCCACACCAGAGCAGGTGGATGCACAGAGAAGGCTGCAACCCCGTGGGAAGCCCATGCTGGTGCGGGCTTCTGGCAGGACACGTGGACCCATGGAGAGAAGAGCCCATGCTGAGCAGGTCTGATGGCAGGACCTATGACCCCATGAAGGACCTACACTGGAACAGCCTGTTCCTAAGACTGTGCCCCATAGGAAGGACTCACACTGGAACAATTCTGCAGTGAAGAACTGCAGTCCATGGGAAGGACTCACATTGGAGAAGTTTTTGGAGGGACCCCAAAATGGAACAGGGAAAAGATGAGGAGGAAGGAGCAGCAGAGACAAGGTGTGATGAACTAACCACAGCTCCCATTCCCCATCTTCCTGCACTGCTTGAGGTAGAAGGTAGAGAATTGTGAGCAAAGTTAAGGCCAGGAAAAAGGCAGAGGTGGGAGGAAAGTTTTTTTAAGATTTTTTTTTTCTTATTTCTCATTATCCTACTCTGATTTGATTTGTAATAAATTCAATTAACTTCCCCAAGTCGAGTCTGTTTTGGCAATGACAGTAACTGGTGGGTGACTCTCCCTCTCGATCCAAGAGCCTTTTGTTATATTTTCTTTCCCTATCCAGCTTAGGAGGGGAGTGACTGAGAGGCTTGGGTGGTACTGGCATCCAGCCAGGGTCAACCCGCCATGAGATATTAAAATTCCTTCAGCAATTTCAGTTGTCAGAGTCTGATATAACACTCTTAAAATGTTTTTAGCAAGTGCACTTGAACAGCCAGGAAAGGGGAAGTGTGACCTGTGTACCCTTAGTAATCCTTGAACATTTTGACTAGTTTTTCCTGTTCTTCCTTTTTTTCTTAATAGACCTACTTGTATAAGAGAGAAGATTGAACAGTGACTTACTCCACAGAGTTTTCTTTAACAAAGTGCCAGATAGGTTTCTCCCAGGGTCCTGAACCTAACTCCAGCTACACACTTGTTTTACAGAAGAGTATAAAATCAGACTTCTACATCAAAAGGCTACAGTCAGCTGAGGCATTTCCTAGTTAACCCTATTTTAGATGCAAGAGGTCTGTTTTCTTTGCTGATTATAGAAGTACAAACTTAGCAATCTTGAAAACAAAAATAACACAACAAAAAAGAACCAAACAAAAAAAAAATCTATTTCAGAATTTATTTTAATGTCATTATTCACCAAGCAGGAAATTAGCTATTGTTAAAATTATCCAAAATTATGGTTCTTAGTTTAAGTGACCGCTAAAAGCCCTCGGTCATGGCTTTCAATGGTCTTGGAGTCAGCTTTTCATGGCTGTGAACAAATGGGATGCAGACATACAATTTTTGCCATCTCATTATAACTACAGTCCAGTCCTTGGCCTTGTAAAGGAGATGGTCAGCTAACAGGATGAAATTTCTTAAACCTCAGTGAGAAATACCAAGCACGCCATCCTCGCTGGATCTTCAATGGACACCTGTGAAGCAGTACTGCAGCCCTAACTCTGGTTTTCCCCTCCCCCAGCTGAACAGTGCTGCCACCTCTTCACAGAGCAGAGCCGCCGCAGAAATGTGAAACTAACAGGAGTCTACGTAAGTCACCTGGAGTGCTGTAATGAAAATGTATGTGAAACCTGTGGGTCCTCCTTCAAACGATATTTTGGTGATTATTTGCATACTTCTGGGCTAATCTTAATAGTCAGGCTGAGCCTGACTGGGAGAACATTCGCCTACTCTAACAATGATGGAAACCCCAGCAGCAGTATTTCTGCAAGAGGGAACGCTGTGGAGCAATGGTGGCATATTTCTATTGAAGGCAGGTTTGGAAGAACCAACACTTTGATACCTGGGGCACTCAGCAAAAAATTAAAAGACTTTTTAAAAAATTATTCTTCTTCTAAAATGCAAGAGAATTATAACCCTTTTGTCCTAATGATAGGGAAAGGGTTTTAAATTCCTGAGTGCTCCCTCCCTCTAGCCCCAAAATTTTTGTAGCTGCGGCACTGAATGCAGTCCCATTATTTTTAATGATATATCAGGACTGGGTAGAAGAATAGCATACCATATATCAAAAGCTACACCCTTGGAAATCACAGAGCTCTTCAAGAAGCCACCAACGGGTTAAATGGTGACCTGACCAATTTGCTATGGTTCATTTGGTCTATGCTAATTGTTTTAAATGCTCACTTTGTGGCATATTCTTTACTGTGCTGATGGGAAGTGAGGCATATTTCTTTAGAGCAGGGATTCAAGTATTCATTTATATTGGAGAGACTTTTTCAGAAAGGTACAGGCACATGTATTTACATGCTATGTAAATAGGAATTAAGCTGCATCTTTTATCCAGTTTAAAGAAATACGTTAAATAAATATTTTTCAAGTCCTTTTGCTTTGCTTGATTTTTCAATATCACACTTTTTTCTCTATTCTTCTGCGATGCTTAAAATCAGATTGCTTCTTTCCCATTACCAAGCTCTTCTGTCTGCTTGTGTAGTGAGGGGCTTTTTGGTTTTTTATCCCTCTGGACCCTGACCTGGTAGTCATTATTTTGTCTTTTCATCTTTTTTTTTTTTTTTTTATTAGACTAGTCAGCCTTGATATTAGTCTTCCCAAAGCTACTATCCATTACACTGTCAGGAAAGCCTGCTTCCTTAGAGTAGGCCAAGTGTCAACAGAAGGTGAGGCAGAAAATCAGCCACAATCTAAAGCTAATTACCCTGCCTAGAAGTTAATTAAATACTTGTTAGGAGCAGCAGGGTAGATCCTAATTAAACTTGTCTAATAACAGTATGCTGACATACTCTGACACTGGGAATTCCTACAGGGTTTAAATAATTGTACAAAGGGCAATAATACCTGTCACATCATGGTGTGCAGGCAAACCCTGAAGATGCACATTTCTCAGTATTTTCTGTATTAATTTGCCACATATTGTGCACTTCATATGTGTTTAATTTACACATATTTTAATTTTGGTGCCCTGGATGTTATTAAATGACTGCAGTTGCTGATCTAAGTGTAACCACTGCAAAGGGAGATGGCCATTTGAATTTCATTGTATCATTTAATGCACTAAACTGGATAAAATCCTGCTGATTGTGACACCTCCAGGGTTACTTAAATATAGCTGTGGCCCCTTTTTCAGATTTTAAGACAGTAGTGATTTTAGCTGGAAATTAAGAGAAGCAGAGAACGTGGCACACCGTGCCAGCCTTCCCACATTCTCGAAGCACCAAACTCTGACCACCTACAGGCTGGCAATTTTACCTGCTGCAATTTCCATTCACAAGAGTGCCACTGACACAGACTTTTACCTCCAGTGGTAAGTTGTCTTTAACCAACATCTCTTTAAGCCAGTCAGATCTTCACTTTCATTCAAAACAAAAGGCAGGGAAAACAGCTAATAGGTGCAACTGCCAGACAAATTTAAGGGAAGAGGAGAGGAGAGGTGAAAAACAGAAAGGGCTGATAACAGAAATGAATCTCTGTCTTCTGATTATTTCCAGCCTTTTGACGGGCTGGAAATATTTTTGTTCCCAGACAGGAAAACACAATTTGCCATCATTTCAAATAAATGAGGGTTCCCCACAAACCACAGCAGGGCTTTTGTCTAGTTGTTTTTAAGGGATTGTCTATGCCAGCAGTTTTAATGCTGACTTAATGCTGCCGTTTGACCAGGTTCTGTTTTTCAACTGATGAGTTGTCACACTGCCTCGCGTGAGGGTTAATCCCCCATTGTGCTGCCGATGCCACCGCAAAGAAGGACTGCGACGGCAATTGCTGATAAAGCTTGTCTCTTCTCGAACAGCCCGGAGAGGCTGTGTCGCATGCTGATGGTTGTTTACCGCAGCAAAATGCTGAATGCCAATTTTAGGAGAGCAATGTTTCAAAACTTTTTTGCCTTTTCCTCCAGTAAATTCAGTTTTTTGCTGTTCCTTTCCTACTCTTGACTCAAGCACCCTTTTTAATAGGGGGTTAGGGCTCTTGGGTTGTAACCAGCAATGGATGCTTGACAGTAGATTTGCTGTTCCCATCATTAGAACCCTACTTGAAATGCCATGTCAGTGAAACTAATGAAATGGAGTGCCGTGATGTGAAACTAATCAGACATGATAAAACTTTAAGGAGGGGGGAAATAAGAAACCTGCAAAGATTTAAGCCAATAGTAGTACTCTCATTTTGCACCCTCTCCCTGAACAGCAAGGATTAATGGAAAGATGTAAGAGCTCTGATCTTTTCTGGCAAGACTGTTGTAGAAATAATCAATTAACCTTGGGAGATCAAATTGACAGAGCTTAAGAGTGAAGTTATTTAAAATGCCAGATTATCTAGGCAGATGAATACATTTGTTGCAATACTAAAAGGAAAATGAAAGTCTTTTTCCAAACTTCGTTTTTCTGAACTGATTTAACATTATTTCCCCAGGAGTCAACTCTGCCTTTTTCAGTGTGCACTTTAACACATTAGAACAAAATGAGATTTGATGTACTCTATAAAGAGACTAGTGATTTTTCTCTTCTTTCAAGGAGTGGGAGGGTTATTATAGAAAATAGCTTATAGTAACCTCATGCTTTTAGCTCTTTACTTTTGTTTATTTGACAATTTGATTATTTGGGTTCCTGTCCTCTGTGGTGATTTTGGTTGGTTTGCATTCTGGCTAAATCATCTGCTGCTTCTTCCATGGAGTAAGAATTCCTTCTTGCCCTAAGAATACAAAGAATGTAAAATATTTTATAATATCAGGGTTTTTTTAGGAATAAAATAATCCCATTAGATGTTCTCTAAACAATCAACTTAAGTTCATTTGGTTTGAAGACATAAAAATTTTATTTTATTAAATGCTTTGAGCTGTGTTATTCAGACTAATAATCTCTCTACTATTTTATTGTATAAAGATGAGGACAATATAAAGTTATAGCAGGATCAGGTTGTAACTAGACTCAGTGCTGCATGCTGCAGCTGTGTTCCAGCATGTAAGAATATGCCCAATGTAAGCATTCAAGCAACACCAATGCTGGTATGCTGGAAGGTAAGCATTCATTCACACACAGTCTTGAAGTCCTTCCTTCAAAGAGAATTTGCGATCAACCTAATTTATTAAATTGGTACATAATCTATAATTTCAAGAATGGCACATATTTCCCCTCATGAATTTTAAATCAATTGCTTTGTTAAATTAGAAAAGTTGTCTTCGCTTGTTCCTTCATTCATACTTTCATGCATTTATTATCTGTTACTTTTTCTTTCTTCATTTATTTACAGTGCTGTAGGAGTTTATATTAAATACAGCAATTCAATTTGAGAATATACTACAACTTAACCTGATTTTCATTAGCTGAATATATATACTTAACTCCAAACTAGACCAAAAATACAAATATTTTTAAGCCAGTAAGAAAACATTTGCACACAAAGACATCCCAGCTGAATTGTAAAGGTATTGTGTGTAAAACAGTTCAGATTGACCAAATTCATCCAAAAGCACTTTGCCAGCAGCCACACCAGTTTCAGAAACTGCCATCCCCAAAGTTTTGTTTCCACACCAGCACCAGAGGTGACATAGGGAAATCAAGTAATGTATTAGTGAAGTAATGACATAGTGAAGTCAAGTAATCCCAGGCAAACTGGGACAGGTTATTTTAGTCAGTGCTATCTGTGACTTGAGCTAACTTCATTCTCTCTGCTTGAGGCAGGGACATCCATTGAGCTCTTCTCCTGAGCTGCATTTCACCTGGCAGACAAGCATTTGAGAGTGTTGTGATCATTTACTTCAGCTGGCTCCAGAAGAGCATCTCTCTGTGCTCTCCTTCTTCCATTCCTTGACTATGTAGCCTCTCCTAACTCAGTCTTTCTCCAGACCATGATGCTATCAGACTAAGAAGGGAAGTGAGGAGAGGAAGATCTTTTAGAGACTGGAATGGAAGACAAAAGGAATGGGGAACAGACAAAAATAAAAATAATGTTTGAAGAAGGGGTTAGTTATGAAATAGATGTTTGGGGAAATTATTCTTTGGACTCAGAAGAACTGAGAGGAAATGTCCTTTGGAAGGTCTTGATCTTTTACATATGGGCAGAAGGGCTATAAACTGTCAGAAAAGGAATAGACAATGAGTTCTTGTCTTATGGACAAGGAGTCATTGAGAAGGATGACTACACATTACAGAAGTCACAAACTATTGGCCATTCCCTCATTAAAGATACTCAACACTCAGCCAAATGCTTTCTTAATATGTTTCACAGTGAGTGCAGGTCCTTTCTCTAAGTTCAAGACAGTGCATCAAACATGAATGACACTTTTTGAAGTCTTTCAAATAGCAGGAGTCTTTTACAACATAGTCTGGACAGGACCATTCATGGAGTGTAAAATTAGTGGGTGTCTTAAAACTGTAAAAAATCTGCTCTGAAGATGAAAATGGGTTAGTAGCAAAAAACCAGTTTTTCCATAAGATAGAGCTGAAGATCATTTGAAGATTAGAATTCTCCATACTTGGAAAAACTATCATGGAAAAGACCTAAGGGTCATGATGGGTGGCAAATTGAACAGAAACTCTCAATACATGGTACTTTACATACTAGTACATACTATTAGTACATACCTTCAATTCATGAAGAAATTAGAGCCGAAAGTAGGACTGCTGGATTGCTTTTCATATCCTCTGCTTGGTTGTCATGTCCTCGTTCAAGAAAAAGGAGAACAAATTAGAGGGAATTTAAGGAACTACAAGAATATTTTAAAACTTGGAAACATCATTTAGAGTAAGAGCAATTCAACTTGTTTAACTGAAAAAAGGAGGTTAAGAAGTGACTTGGCGACAGCTTGAAAGTATAAACACAAGGAGATAAAATATTCTAGTGGAGAACTCTTCCAACCACAATACCAGGGTACAAAGTTAAAGGGTGACAAATAGTTTAGGAACAGAATGTTTGTCCTCAACAGTAAACATAGGTAATGCCTCGAACAATCTATGGCTATAACTCATTCGCTGGTGCTGAATATTTTTACTTAAGACTTGACACTTAATGAAATATTATCTTTATTCCACAAAGCTGACTTCCTGTGCTACACCAGTTGTCATAACACCTGACTGCAATAGCTCTTTTTGAGTTTAAAATGTATGATATTTCTAATCAATGACTGTAGCAAAGGTAAACTTGATAAATCAACACATTCTAGAAGACAAAAGCAATTACATAACCATTTTTTTAAAAGTCTTTTGTTGCCATCACTTGCCTCTGATTTCTAAAATTCACTTCTCCACCAACCACACCCACTTGTATATTGAAGTACTGTTGCTTAGTAATTGGCACTATTACAGGATTTTTTTCTTTTCAAACTCCAGCTTTAAGATAATACAACAGAAATGATGGTTCTTGTGCCTCTCCTGGATAATCTATGTTAAACAATCTCCAGTCACTGCAGAAAGGAAGCGTGGCTGCAGAAAGGAAGAGAACGAATTGCTGCAAGTCCACGGTGCGTCACAAAGATTGTTCTGGGTGATTGGTCCACTGGTCCTTACTCAGCAAAACCACTGTTTCATAGCCCACCTTTACAGGAACTCTTGGCCTTCACTATTCTTGACAAATAGGCACTAGAGGCAGGTGCCACGGGGTGTGCCAGAAGGGACTGTAATGACTCAGGGAACTCTGAAAATTTTTAAAGCAAGAAGGTACATCTCTAGCACGTACCACACTCTTACAGAGGGAATTCCAAGTAGCATGCATACACAGCAGAGTTTGAAGCCCCACAACTTTAAGGAATGATTTTCTTCTATGCATAGAAGAGGAAAACCAATGTACGTCCAGAAAACATAGCCATGATTTGAAAGGGATGCTTGCTGCTTGCTTCCTTTTTTTTCTGTGCAAAGATGAGACAAAGCAGACCATGGAAACCAAACTATGTTTTCTCTGCAAGACTCCACTCTAAATGCACCACAGCAGACCTTAAACTGTATGCACAGTTATCTCAGCCTAATGAGTGGTAGCCTTGCTAAAACCATCAGCATTACATTGCTGCTTCAGTGTATACACTGATTAATTGCAGTCAGATCCTTAGATGCATTAGGATCAAGCTGGTTTCTGTTTCAAAGAAGAATTCCTCTGCTGCCTACCTTTTTTTGACTATTACCATCTATTACAGTCTCAGGGAAGTGCAACCTGCCATCACATTTGCCCAGTGCAAGACTAATGGGTTTTGGCCCAGTAGATTCCTTTGGGATTTTATTTAACAATTTAATATTTCTAATGATGCAAAGTGGTTATTTTTTCCCAAAATAAATGTCATTTAAGGAGATGGGGCATTATACAATTGGTCTGTTTTCCCATGAAAACAACTTTTAGCGTTTTTGATTTTCTGTTACTGTTACACCAGAGCAGGTAGTGTGTAAGAGAGAAAATTCTCATTCTAGAAAAGACAAATAACATAAAAAGCAAAGGAATCAATGGAAAAAAAGAACTGCAACAGCATGGTGAAACACACAGATGCAGACATCTACCCTCTAACCTCAGACATTGAAGGACAATCTGTACAAGCCCAATCTGTCTAGAAATTACTGCCAATCCAAATATCAGGTCTAGGGACATCTTCCATAAGTCCACATCTTTAACTCACCTGTGACTGCATGTAAAACCAGTAAAATGACTCAGAAGTGCATCAGGCTAAGCAGCTGCTACCTGTGGCAGATTTGGCTTTTTTTTGACCAGTGTGAGTTAGAATAGGAATTTAGGACAGAAAATTCCCTCCTGCTAGGCTCTTATACAATCTGAGTTCTCATGTCAAGAAAGGTAATACTTGTTGCACTTACTTTTACCCATCTACATAAAAATACCTTGGAGAAAAGTATTTTGTAAGTGAAAAATGTTATAATCCTCAGTTTAAGTTACAGTTATGAATTTGCTTTACTTTTGTATTATAGGAAGTAGGGAATCAATCTTCTTGTGGAAGAGAGAACTTTGAAAACTTGCTCACATTAGTTCAGCAGCTGGTAACAGTCGGACATTTTGTAAATAAATGTAATGTTCTTTCAAATAAGAATCTATCAAACAGAGCATACAAGGTAGCATTAATATTTACCTGTCAGATTTTTACTACAGGAAATGGGGCTTGGATGATGAGGAAAGAATACAGAAAACTAGAGGATAAGCAAAAGGACTAAAAAAATTGAGAAAAAATGGAGCAGGGGGAGAAAATAGATGGACAAAATAGGAAAGCGCTTTGCAAGGTTATAAAATGAAATTAAGGTAACAGCTACTTATTGAATAAAAGCACAGGAATCCGCATTCTGTAATAAAGAAAGGATAAATTGAAGCAGCAATAGAAATTATTAGAACAGAGATGCTTTAATATAATGTAGCTAGGAAAGAAGGAAAGAACACTATAGAAAACTTTATAAAACAGAGGCAGATAGAAGGGAATCAGGGGAGACAAGAGATGAAAACAAAACAAAGAAAAACTTGAATGGCATATGTCCATTTACAACACGGTTCAGTGAAGGATGGAGGACTGACCAAGTTTGTTCCATCTAATATTGTTTTGACTGGAGGTCAAAAAATGATAAAGACAGAGTTGAAATAAGGTGAGAAACAAATGGTTAGAAGATGGTGCACTTAATGGCCTCAAATGCTCTCTACCTGTTAAATGTATTTGAGCCTGCATTCCAAAAATGAGTAGCCTTATGCATTTTTGCTCTTCAAATATCCATCTTCCTTTCATCTTTATTAGCTTTTGCCAAGTCTAACCAAGAGTGTCTCAGAGATATCTAATTTCTTCTTGTTTCAAGGAAAGCAGCCACTATGAAGAGGCAAGAAATCCAAATCAATCCCTACCCACCAATGACAGAAGATTGCAACATATGCACAGATGTTCTCTCTTCAGAAAGCAGTAAATAAACACTGTGAAGTTAATAAGCACAGATGCAGCACAGAATCACCCACACAACATGCTGCCTCTTGTTCAGCTGGTAGACAGAAGAGGGAACTGAGGAAATTGGTGATCTGTAGAAGGTTTATCAGAGACCTTAAAAAATCTGGGACATTGTGTAGCCCTTTAAGAAATGATGGAGGGTGGTCATTATATAGTAAAAGTGAGTTAGTGGAGAGCTGCATGCAGACAAGGGGAAGGAGATTCCTTGAGGACCTGGGGAGGGGCTGAGACCACTGGGGACGGGAAGTCACTGGGGCAGGGGAAGGAAAAGCAGACTCCTTACAGCATGGTGCTCTAGGAATGTAGGATAGGAATCCATGGGATCCAGGCTTCCACCCAGACACTCCTCCTGAAACTACTTGTTTCCTCAGTGTGCATAGTGCCTTCACCTGTGTGCTGATAAAAACTATACAGAATGAAATGCCATTAGACCATTAAATGCTTACTTAGAACAGCATTTGAGGAGATTGTTCATGAAGTGCAAATTTACAAAGGCAAACAAGTGGAAGCTGTATCGCCTCTGAGGTCAAAAGACACTTTTCTAAGCTTAGTTACACTGATGGAAATCAGAAATAATACCAGTTTGGCATGATGCAAGAAGTTTTATAATCACTGGCAAAAGATAAAACATTTTTTTTCTGCACAATGATGTCCACATTTTATTATTTTAGCTATGTCAAGAATTCTGGATATTCATTTATACAGAATAGCTTCCACTAGCACTGTAAAAAAAAACCGTAACCAGAAGGTCATCAACAAGGGAGCTGAGAGAATAATATATCATGAATAATGTATTAAATTATTTCAGTCTTTATCTATTAATGAATTATTTTCAATCATCTTATAATTTTCTTGAATGTATTTGTAATTCAAAAGTAATCCCCATGCAATTTCTCCAAAAAATTATTTCTCTAAATTTTTCTTGGTCTTTTTGTAGACAGAAAGTAGCTGAAATTTGAATTAAATTATTTTGGTTTTAATAGGACATACAAAGTAGGAGGTTTTGTTTCTGTTCCCTGACAAACACATTTCTAAGAACCAGGTTACCTATACGGCATTAAAATCTTCACCATGAAATGTCTTCCCCTAATATTTTCTCCAAACATGACATTTCCACCAGTACCCTAATAAGATGTTCAGTTTGCAAGGGCAGTCACTAGAATTTAGAATCTATTGCCTGTTCTCAGCACAAATTTTTCTTCCTGAAGAACAACTGCTATGGGTTTTTATTTACGTCTTGAAGAATTTAAGTGCTAGAAAGTCATCAAAAGAATGTTGTCTTTCAGAACACATTGAGTGGTAGTGATGTAGTAGCTGATCAGACATTTTTTTTTCTCTACCAGGTTATAGTTAATTCCTTATACCTTAACAGGAATCTTTGGTGATCCAAAATAAACAACACAACTTTTCATTCTTCTTTCCAGAACACCAAATAATACCTAGTTCCACTGACAATTTTTAGATTTTGTGAGTTGGTTTCATCTTTACTTCTAATACTTTAAGCTATAATATTGTTGACTATATCTGCATTGGAATCCTGCAGTCATAATATAAGTGATTGAAAAAGAGATGATTTTTCATTTTCATAGCATAGCCACAGAAAAATATATACTGACATGCCAAATAAAAATAACATATTTGTATAGATATTTAGCTCACACTTATTCCTTCTAGTGTGCAGAAACATGCAGAGGTCCCTTCTATGTGAAGACTCAGCAGCCTTTTCTGAATATCTAGGGGTGACAGATTTGGAAAATATGGGCAAAGGCTATCTTATTTCGAAATTCAATTTTTCATCACTGATTGTGATAAGTGTCTGACAAGTCTGTGTTACCTGTCCAAATTCCATGACCTCTAAAGACACACCTATGTCTTCAGCAATAACTTTCTGGTCCTTGTTTTGTGGTGTCCAGCTGGCAACTGTTCATCTTTAATAATCTCCCAGTATCCTAGTTTCAACTGGGATGGAGTTCATTTTCTTCCTAGTATCTGTTACAGTACTGTGTTTTGGATTTAGCAAAAGAATGATGTTGATAACATGCTGATGTTTTGGTTGTTGCTAAGTAGTTTTCAGTTTCTTGTGCTCTGCCACTGAGGAGCTGCACAAGAAGCCAGGAGGGAGCATAGCCAGGACAGCTGACCTGACCTGGCCAAAGGGATATTCCATACCAGAGAATGCCAAGCTCTGGTGGCTCCCAGCCAGTTAAGCCCAGTACCTAAACTGGGCTTAACTGGCTGGGAGCCACTGATCACTGGTTGACAACAGGCTGGGCATCAGTCAGTGGGTCTCAAGCAATTGTATTGTGCATCACTTGTTTGAGTGTTATTCCTCTCTCTTTTTTATCTTGCTTTTCATTACAATTAGCAGTAGTACTAGTAGTAGCATATTTTACTTCATTTCAAATTTTAAGCTGTTCTTATCTCAACCTATCAGTTTTATGTTTGTTCCAATTGTCTCCTTCCCATCCCACTGCAGTAAACAAGAGGCTGCATGGTACTTAGTTGCCAACTGGTGTTAAACCACAACAATCTGGAATGGAAGTATGTTTGCCTACCTGAGGCACTGAGTAAAGAACACTCAAAAAATTGTGAATTTCCACATGTATGTTGTTGTTCTGTGTTTTTAAATGTCATTAAAAGTCGATTTAGTCTATCTAATAGACTAAATTTGTCCATCTGCATCTCTAATTTACAGCACAAAATTATGTAATTTCTATCAAGCTCACAAGAGAGCATACCTTCTGAATGGTAGTGAGTCTGTCCAGGTCTTCTTCAAGTTCCAAGCTCTTTTCTTTTGATCACTCACCACTCACTCTTTTTTTTCTTTTTTTTTTTTTTTTTTGGCACACCCTTTGTTTTTTTCCCACTCCTCCAGCCGCATGCAATAGCACTACCTACTCTGCCTAGGGCTCTGCCTAGGACCTGGTGCTGTGCAAGGGAGTTCATGAAGTGCACAGACTTTGGATCAAGCTCTGACCATGGTACTACATCAGCTGCAAACTCTTTCTAACAGCTTCAACTGTTGCTAACCTGACCCTCATGGAGAAAAGCCCTAGTGGGAGGACACAAACATCTGTAATCAAGGCTGACATCTAAGCACAGTAACAAAAGTATTTTGGGTTTCTTGGCATCAGTTCTGGCAGACAGCAGCTCTCAGTGAAAACATAGTATTTGCTGGGATTCTTTCCTGGAAACATCAAACATACTTTAATCCAAGTACTATTTTCTTGTGAATAGAATCAAAGAATTTAGGAAAGTGCTCAGGGACACAGACTTTCCAGATTCTATTTTAATTAAAGACTATAAATACTCATAAAGAGAGGCTTGCACTCAGCTTTGGGGATCAAGCTGAGTAATCCTCATTGGAAGCCTTCTTGTACTTATATGATCGTGTTAGATCTTGATAAGACAGTGACTTATCTAAGGCAGAAACTTGCAAAATCTCCATCACATCGTAAGAAAGTATATTCTGCCAGACTTTTAATTCCAAAACAAGTCAGGCAGGCTCATCTCCAGATGGCTCCCAAACCAAGCAGAACCCTCCCTCAGCTCCCAAAGGACACTACTGGAGAATACCAGTGACTTCAAACAGGTGTGAAATCCTGCCTGGCCCCAGCTGTACTGAGCACAAAACAGCCATCAGACAAAACCAAATATGCAATTCCTAATCTGGTTGCTGGAACTCAGACAGTGATCAGCCATGGTGAGCAATGAGCAAATGCAACAGGACCATCACAAAAAAAAAAAGAAAAAAAACAAAAAGGTGCAAAGGCAGACGGGTCCCTTTGCCCTACTCACGCAAATCCCTCCAAATGCAACCAAGGAGTGTGATGTGCAGCAGATATGCTGTATCACACAGACACAGGCATTGCCTGCATTAATCAGAAAGACTGGATTCTGTGAGTAGTTTCAGCACGTGAGCCTTTATGTGACAGCAGAAAATATAAAGGGAGGGAGAGAAGCTAGTGACCATAAAACTTCCTGGCATCAACTGACACCGCAAGGGCAGAAAGGACACATCTAATTTTAATATTTCCTCCACAGAAGTGGTTTTTTCTTCCCCTCAGACAAAGTGAAGAGGCTTTCTCTGACCATAAACTGTTCAGCAGGGACAATGCCTGACTTAGTAAAGGCAATTTATGATCATCTGGCAATGTTTCCAATTTCCAATCTCCTTTTGCAGGACCAGACAGTCTTTGCTGCCTAGCAAACAGGACACAATGGTGGGAAAAGAAGGATAGACTCCAGTCCATACAAAGAATGCCCCTTCCAATAGCTTATCTTTTTCCAGGTAGGTCAGATCCTGAGCACCTCGGCCTCCTTGTCAGCTTTTGCTACTGCTGTTTTAAGCCATTTCAGCTCTATGCATCAAGCCCCCACCTCCACAGCCACCACACAGACCCTCTTTCAGTCTTCTCCAGAGGCTACATAATCCTATTGGGAATGACCTCCAAAACTTGACAGCAATCCCTGTTTTAGATTGCTTTAAAGATCACTTTTCCACAGGAGTATACAAAAGTACAACCCGATCTGTGTTTTATAGATATAAATTGTTAGCCTAACCCAAAATGTGTTCGCTGGATTTGAAGAGAGAACTCCCATTTTACCTTCACAATGGTGCTGGAATGGTTGAATAAAGTGTTGCCCTGCTGCCCATATGCCATTCAGCTTCTGTCTGTCTTTTTGTTTACACTGGGAATACAATAGGAACTATAGTCCTTCCAATGCATCATTTATAAGTGTATTCTACCTCTGAATGTACAGACAGAACTGGCTCTGTGAATGAGCTCTGTGAATATTGCCAAGACACTGTGCTTTGTTCAGCATTATTCTTCACAATAGATACCACACTTTGGAAGTAATTTTAAAAAGGGAATCAAAATAGTGGTACTTTTAGCCTTTGTTTCTTTTATACCACACTGCATTCTCTGTCTCTCACTCAGCTGCTTCTATTATACTGACAAATTAAATAAACCACTCCATTGCTAAAGAGGCTTGGGCGGGCTGGGCTTCGGTACACTGCCGCACGAGGAAGTCGAAATAAACATTTATTCCAGTTTTATTCTTAACAAATTTAAGCTAACTTTAGTCAAGGATCCTTTTTTTGTTGGTTTTTACTTTTTTTTAAAGAATGAACGAAAGAAAGAAAAAGGGAAAGGGGGAAAAAAAAGGAAGGAGTACTTCAAATTTTTGAGCCGATCTGCAGCATCAAGGGATGTGGCATCTGAAGCAATGAAGTAATGAGAAGCCATGTGTCCAGGTAATGAGCCTGATTTTTTTAGTGCTCCAGTATTTAGAAGCACTGCAAGTTCATTCCTGCCGTGGGGCCTCTGGGAGAGTGACTCGGTGAGTTACGGGCAAAGTGGTGTGGTACAGAGAGGGTCCCTTGCAGAGGCTTGCTGTATGCAGCTCGCAAACTTCCGCAGCAAACTTTCCACTCGATCCGGGGATTTACCTCTCCTGCTGCAGGCATAGCTCTGTTTTGGAAGGCGTTTGTTCGCATGCTATTCAGCATACAGAAATAAGGGCAGGTGGGGGAGTGCTGAGAAAAGTGTGTTGGATGGCAAGGGCAGGTTGCGCTGATGACGGGCGTGTATTTGTAGACAGATAGATGGACAGGCAGAATAATGTGTTGGTTTGTAATTTGGCTATAGAACTATATTTCCACCGCACCTCTCATGAAAAAGAGAAATAAGAAAATGCAGATAGAGTGGCAACATGGCCTTTACCTGCTTCAAGGTGCTTTCTGACTTTTGGCTCTCTTCTTCAGCAGGAAGTAAACAGAGAGGAGAACCGGGGAGCAACTTGTGATGGTCTGCTTGTGTGTAGATTAAGTGTGAAAGGTCATTTTCCACATTTGCAAGTGCTGGTACAGTGGTGGGGATGTACGCTCTTTATAGAGGCTTGTCCGTATAGTCCAGTATTCTCAAAAATACCGTCAAACAAACAGTGTTATTTTCCCAAATGAGATCAGAGTAATGAGCACAATGTTGCCTGGGTTAGGTCTGAAAGCTCCCCCTGCACTCCTGGAGTAGCTCTGTGTGAATAATGCAGGACGAGTCTCGCTGTGCCAGTGCCTTTCCCCTCCTCTCCTAACAAAGCAGGCAACTTAAAAGCAGGAGTCTGAGCTAGGAAGGGAACTCTTTTTTCTTTTTATGGAGGGGGTGGGGGAGCGTGTTTGTTTTAAAGGACCTTAGAAGTGGTCAGTTTCCTTCTGAAATGGGCACTAAATGCCAGCCATGGGCTGTGAAAAAGCTGAGGTTCCTTTCCGAGGCAGGGAGGCTGCAAAACAGGCTGGGACCGCTCCAGGAGGGATGGCCTTTGGCGGTCAGGTCAGGCAGGGAGCACTTGGCAAGGAGTGATCAGGGCTTATTTTTTATTACTATGGAAAGACTTTTTTAAAAGGGGGAAGGAAAGAAAACCCCTCAGGTGAAATTTCCTTCTATTGTCTAGCAAAATTCCCTTTAATTTGTCCCTAGGGCCATCCAGCCGCCTTGCAATTCCCCACTCCCGCCTCTGTCAACGCCAGCGGCGGGGGGGAGCTCCCTAGAGAAGGGAGCGGGAAAGCTGAAGGTCAGGGTTACCCACTGTGGCATGACTTTTAAGCTAAAGGGGGTTTTATTTCTCTTGTTGCCGTGTCAGGTTTAATTTGGCCTGCATTATTCCAAAAGGGTGGGCCTGCTCATGACAGGAGGGGGTTAAATGGGATTACAAGCTTTAGAGGTTGTCAGCAGCCACTGCTGCCTGGGGATGTAAAATTGCGATTTAATGGTCAGCTCTATCTGTATAGTATCAGTGGAAATCTGCTGTTTTCAGCAACTTAATAGGCTCTGTGTTTTCAGGAGGGGCCGGTTTTGGGGGGGAGGGAGGCCGGCGGGGAGAGCTGGCGCGGGCAGCCCCTCCAGCGGGCTGCGGTCAGCGGCCGGGCTGCCCGCTCCGCACGGGGCTCAGCCTGCCGAGGGAAGCGGGCAGCTCCGCGCCTCGGCCCGGCCGAGGGCACTCACGGCCCGGGGAGCGCCGGGAGGCGGCTGCAGCGACGGGCGGGCCGGGCAGGGAGGGGCGGCGGCGGCCAAAGGAGCCCCGGGCCGCGGGTGTCTGCGTGTGGGTTGTGCGTGTGCCGGGGGCGGAGGGTGAATCGCGCTGAGGGCAGGCGGAGGGGCCTGGCCGGCAGACAGCGGCATTGTCTGCTCGCGAATGAGGGGTCAGCCCGGAAAGTTCAGGATTAGTAAATCTAATATCCTGTCAAAATTCTCATGGTAATGAGCCCCGGCCGGCGGAGCTGGCGGAGCAGCCCAGCCCGGCCCGGCGCTCCCCGGCACCGTTAATGAGCGGGAGGTTGTGCTGCGCTGGCACGGGCCGGGCGGCAGAGCGGCGGGGCCCCGCGGCTCCCGGCCGGGGACGCCGGCTCTGGGTCCGCTCCGAGGGCTCCTGCTCGGTCCCGAGCCCTCCCTGCGGCAGCTTGGCCGCAGTGACAGGAGAGGTCTGCGTTCGGATTTGCGTTGCCCTTGCAGGATTTCCCCCGCACTCGGGGTTTCTGGCGTTAAAAATAAGGGAAGAGAGGCGAAATTATGATCATCCATACACATACAGTGTTATAAAATGTTTTTCGAAGGGCTTTTTTCTCATTTGCAGGGACGGTAAGTTTAAAACGGCAGACAGGAGGAGATAGGAAGAAACCACTGTGCAAACCAGTAGGATTGCAATAAATAATAAACTGTGGGCCACAACAGTATTTTTTTTGAACTCACAGAGAATACAAAAATACAGTTCTCAAGCAAGTAACAAAAAAGATGGGGGGAGGGGGGAGAGGAGGGGAAAAAAGAAGGAGGGGGAGAGAAAGTTCCTGTGCACTTTGTTCAAGGTTCTGCACCTCTCTAAGCAGCTGTCACATCCGTACATTATGGTACATTGAATCTGAATGAGGCTCTCCACATCAAAACCTTGCATCCATTATGATATCATCTCCTGCTCTAAGCTGTAATGCTTATTAATTCTGCACCCATACTCTCCAAGCTTCAGCAAATGTATTCCATCAGCCTAGCATTTAATTTAATTAGTACAGCTGGGCTCTCATTCTCCTTTCTGTGTCAGAGGTATTGTCAGCACGTTCTGCTATAACACAATTACTGATTGCTTTTAGATAGGCAGAAATATGATTAGGGTATTGGGTGACTGTATCATAAGCCTTATTAGATTCATTTGAAATCTGGAGATAAATAGGAAACTTTTATTTGCAGTGTAATGAGATTATGCTTATTAGGCCAAGGCCTCACAACCTTTTGCAAAGAACATAGTGTATCACTAGGATTATACTCTGGAACCACACTTTTTGCTCATAGCATCCAAGCAATTTCTCAGCAGCTTTGAGATTTAACTGTTGTAGCCCTGTGCACATTTTAGAATTGTTTTCTGGCTCAGTGGCTTTCTCCTGTCATAGAGTGCCTGCACCTTCCACCATGTGTTTTCTTCTGCTTAAACCAAAAAATCAGGAGGATGTTTTCCTCAAAAGAGGAAGGAGGTTTTGGTGAGCTGTGAATGTGTGTGGATAAGTAAACATACCAATGCACTGGGAAGAAAAGTTTGTGCCAATATCAGTCTCTTTTCCTTCTTTTTTTTTAACTCTTCCTTCAGTAGAAAGCTGCAAAAAGCATTTCAGGTGCAGCAGTTTTCAGAAGGTAAAAAACATTGCTGTTGAGATACTTTGGAGGTTGAATCTTGAGATAGAAATAATGAGTTAATTTTCTTGTGTAAAAACAATGGAAAGGCTGCACATTTCATGTCACTTCCAGAGAGTGCATTTAAATCTTAATGTATACATCACAACCTTTTGTGTTACACTAGCCTGACAAAACATATGACACAGTGTTTGAGAAGCAAGTATTACATTTTTAAAAGTTCATTTATTACAAGGATTCAGAATTCTGATCTGGTAATTTCCCTGTAACAATCAAAGGTACAAACAACCTATCACTAAC
This sequence comes from Motacilla alba alba, assembly GCF_015832195.1. Classification (NCBI taxonomy): domain Eukaryota; kingdom Metazoa; phylum Chordata; class Aves; order Passeriformes; family Motacillidae; genus Motacilla; species Motacilla alba. The sequence goes on along the minus strand of NC_052016.1, from coordinate 99,367,882 downwards.
TTGACAGGTTATAGAAAGGAGTCCATCAGTTTTAACATCGGTGTCAAATTTAGGTTTCATTCTCTTTCTGCGTGAGTTTTGCTGCAAACTCCAGTGGGAGCCAGATTAGTCTCTTACTGGATCCCTTTCCTTTCTGAGTGGTATTACCCAGCATGGAAGCATTTTGTAACTTGAGTGTCGCAAAACCTCGAACCTAGTTTTGTATTCCATGTTACATCACTTGCTCTGCACTTAAGAGAAAGGAATTTGTCAGGCTGTCGGTGTCTCAGGCTAAGATCAGACTTGGAGAGGAAAATGTGGGTTTGTGCTATCATGGTGTTTTTACTTGCATTTGCCTCGCATAGGAAGCGTGTTGAAAGCCAGCAAATGCTGGCTTGTTTCTGTCATTAGCAAGTTCCATGTTGCATTCTTTACCCCGAACTTTTGTGGTATTTTAAAACTGGCATGGGAATAAGCTTTTAAGAGTCCAGGAGAAAGTTCTTAAAGATGACATTGCTGTATTTCTCATCTAGTTACTGAGGGAGCATCCAGAGAGTAGAACTGTTGCCACAGCTGAGTGGACTCCTGAGTGTGACGTTCCCAGCCCTGCCTCCACTAGTACCTATGCAGGCACATCACTGTGCAGTTCTTTGTGATTCTCCAACTGGAGAATCTCATGCCACAGCTACACTTTTAACTGTCATGGGTAGGAATATGGATCCGTTTGCAATGGCTACTGACTTGCTTCGGGAGCCACAGTACGCATGCCTAAGCAACAACAGCAAAAAGTTATTCCAGAAGAATTCTTCTTTAATTGGGAGACCTCAGTGCTTTGCAAAAAGAGAGGGATCATGCTCTTCATGTTAGGTACGGGCAAGCTGAGGCACAAAATAGTGAATCACTTCTAATTACGTATCTAGAAACAGCAGCCTTGCTAATGCCAAGTGTACTAAAAAGTCAAATACTGAAAATCTTACATTTACACTACACATAAGAAACAATTTTATTATTGTATAGCTCAATAAAGAGAGATGCCACTTTACATCAGGTGTAATTTGGAAAGAGGTGATTTTTCATGTAGTTTTAGAGGACTGAATATCTAGTTTCTTTCTGCCAACCAAAAAAAATGAACGGCAGCCCTGGTTTATAGTGGCTCTGAAAGGAGCAGAGATGACAAATGCCACAATTTTCCAGTATGTTGCTTCAAGAAAATATTTTAAAGTGTGTTATAATTGCTCTATGTGAGAATGAACTGCTGGTCCTGTTCATTTCTCCCCCGTCACTATCATCCTGATTTGCAGTGAGCAACAAGGTTATTCACATGCTCAGATTACACACATGCTTCGGTGCTCTGCTGGATCAAGGCCTAATTGACACCCTAATTGACAGGCTCAGTTGAGAGACTGAAGACTAAATTGGGCTTGGAAGCTGAAATGTGATGTATGTTTTTCCCCTCAGAGGTGGTTTGTCCAGGCTGTGTTTGAGATATGTTACCAAATAATGTGTTCCACCTTCTGCTGTAGCTTTTGTTGGGTTTCTTTTGTCGCCAGATAGAGGACTTCAGCTGCTAGGCAGAAAACCCAAACAAATATGTTAGACCAAACTAAATGACATGTTGGATGCTAAATCTAAAAAAAAAAAAAATTTGTCTTTGGTCTTTCTAAAACAAGTTTGTTAAAAGAAATACTAACAGCCATTTATTTAAAGCCAGATGATTAAATTAGTGTAACTAATTGTTAGATGTTTTTTCATAGGGGCTCAAAGGTAGAATCACAGCAGAAGTAATTAGGGTAATTATTAAGGTATTTGTTTAATCCAAAGCCTTAGAGAATATTGCATATTCATTCAAATGATCTGTATTTCCTATTTAAAAATATAGCATTTTCTCAAAGCTTTCATTTACAGGTATGTTTTTGGTAGTGTCATTTTATATTGTATCGTGTCATCTTGCTCTCTTTCTACTTTGACAGTGTTTGTTATTCACAATGATGGCAATCAAAGGGGAAATGTTACTGGTAATTTCTGTGTGCACTTGTAACCCCCAAATATTTGTAAGCAGTCATTTTCCTAAGGCATTAGAGAATTTGAAGATGGGGCATGAACTTGCCTTGATCTCTTAGCAGAATGAGCTGTGTACATTAAGATGTACCAAAGCTAAGCATATTTATATACTCCTAAAGAAAATGCATTGAGACATTATTTATAGAGTAACTGAAAAATTGAGGCAGTGCTTGTACCCTTTTAGTGACAAGGAAGGGTATCTCTGTTTTATACTTTCTTCTTTTTAAGACTAGTCTTTATAAAATGCAAAGAAAATCTACAAACAAAATGTGAGCTTTACTGTGGAGAGGTTCTCAAATGCTGTAAACTGAAAGATGAATTTGTATCAGAGAATTCTGAGGGAAAAGGAAAAACCAGCTTCGTGGACCCAGTTCTTACATGTTACTAATCACACAGGACACAGAGTGGCAGGATGTCTTCCAATGTTTGTTGCTGGCACATTGAACACACCATCTTTACAGGGCAATTGGACTGGTGTGTCTCTTCCTGGATGGATTTAATGCTTGGATTTAAATCCAGATTCTTGTCTTGGTAAAGCCAGGTGTTTCTCTTGAATTCCTGAAATGCAAAATTGTGTTGTTCAGACAGAAAAATAATGTTGCTTGCTAAATTAGCAAGCACCATTTTTCCTTCTTGTATTTTGATACTGCTGTAACATTCAGAGAGTATGCACTGTATGTGTATTTGATGGAAACAAACACAAATAGAACCAAAATTCTCTTATCCAGATCCCTTACCATGTAATGATGATCAACTGGAATATTGGTGCCATTGTTTAAATAGATACATTCCAAACTGGAATTAAAATAGAATTTATAACATTTTTATTCTGTTTTTTATTACTGCAAAATCGCACTAGTGATGATAGTAATACCTAATTCACTTATTTAACTTGTACTAATGCCTTAGTGTGGATCCAGCTGTTATGATCTAATGGTGACCGGCCTTTCTAAGTTACAAAAAGTTGGTGCACTATACAGCTGGGTACACAACTGAGTAGAGAGAAAAAAGTTGATACAGTCATAAAAAATGGAGTGAACATGGGTTATAAGTGGTAGGATCGCAACTGTAATAATTACAGCTCTGCATTTTTAAGTCACATCTGCATATATCTTGAAGTTTACATTTTGCCCCCTTGGATATAAATTTTTTTCCCCACAAAATATTATAGCCTTTCTTATTTGTGGCCATTTAAGTGGACATTGATAAAGGAGAAATAATGCAGGCTCATTGCTGAACCACTGGGAGTATTGAGGTGATGTAGGTGTCTGCTAGAAGACAGAAAAAAAGGGTTACTCTGCTGAAGCCTTTTGGCCAAATGACTGCACGAGTACTGTGCTCTTGTGTTAGGACTCATCATTTTGTTGCTTGTCCACAATTCCAGAAACTAACTAGAGAAAAGACAAACCTTCCTTTTTTGTCCCTCTTCCAACTGAGTTTTATAAGCCTTGTTCTCTCTGTAGTATTCTTCCATGCTTCTAGCAATGTCCTAGAACAGCTAGGCAGGACTAGCTCTGCTGATGTTTATAGAAATTTTCCATCTAGATCCTATTTCTCCCACCCTCCCTTCCAAAAACGGTGCACCTTTTCCACATTTAAAATTACCAGTGGCCTTATGAAGATGTGCTGTGAGAAGATGCAATGCAGTAGAATTAAATCCCCTCCTCACCATCTTGCAGTACAGTCAGGATCTTTCCTAACCTGGTAGTCCATTACTTTACAAATTTATGTGGAACTGATTTCAGAAGAAAGGCCTCACCTCTTTAATAGACTTGGTCTTCTATCACATCATGGCACTGAAATTATATTCTATGTCACATAGTTATCAGATTCATTTCTAAGGGCAATGGAGTTTTTTGGTCAGATCCATAATATAAAATGCCTTTGCCTTCAAGCATTTTTGACATGCGTGCACTTTTTTGTGGGTAAAGAAAATGTGAAAACTTGCATTAAAAATGGTGAAATTCTGTAAAATTGCTGTCAACACTTGCTTGCCTTTGGTTTCTATTATGTACCAGCTGACTCAAATAATGCATGACAACTATTCTTTTTGTGATTTTTTTTTCCTTCAAGGTCCTTTTCTAATTATTAGCTTCTCTGCAGTGTTTTCTTGGGATGGACTATGTCATTAATATTCCTATAAACCCTCTGCAGGTTAAAGCTTAGTGTATTTGAGCCCCTACAGACAGACATTTTTCTTGCCCAATGCAGCAGCAGCAGCAGCAACCTAAAAATCTCTGTTGATGGAGGTCATATGTTGTGTTATATGCATTTTCTCTGCTCCTTCTCTCCACCTCAGTATTTGAATATATTCATTTCTTTCCTGTTGTCTGACACAATTTTTTATACTTGCAGAATATTATGGGGACTGACAATGAATATTTCTCTTCCCCAGTGCTTTCGTGCGTGCTAGATGGAAAACAAACAGGAGGGTTAAGACTGTATTTCTCACTGCCACTAACTGAGTCCTGGATTCTGTTGCTGAGACTGAATATAACAGGGTACATGATGAGTTTACTTCCAAGCACAGAGCCGCAGTAACTACATCTTGATTAAGAAATGCCACTAAAAGCCAGAAGACTTAGATTTTATTCCAGTCTCTGTTCCAATTTCTATTCCAGACTCTGGATTTTTATTTTCTCTTTAACCTGGACAGGAGTTCAGAAATATGACTGCTGGTTTGTTTAGAAATCTTACCAACATTTGAATGGGTCTTCTGGGATGGATGTCCTGTTGAGTTGTGTTGCAAAGCTACTTTGCAACTGCTTATGTTAGTAAGTACAGCTAGTTAGTAAGTACAGTTAGTTAGAGTACATCTGCTGCTTGTGTTAGCCAGTGTTCATAAACCAATTCCCCAGCAAAATTTACTTTATTAAGGATGGGTTTGTTGGTATTAATGTGCATATGCACAGAAACAAAATCCTATTCCAGAGTAAAATTTAGTGTCTGCAATGTCTGGTGGTATCCATCTTCTGGGTAGTCTCTGTCCAATGACCCAATGTGGGGACCTGTGGGTTTCACTTTGGAAAGTGTCAAATGTCGACCACTAAAAACACTATTTGTTTCATCAGCCTGTTCTGAGATTACATTAATTGTTTTTAACATAACATGCAAGTGTTTAAGAGTCTGTGTATAACTATTGGTCAAAATTTCCCCAAATTTACAATTTTCAAAATTTTGCTATTCAAATGCTATTTTTATCACAAACCTTCTAAAATTTGCAAAGACAAATACAATGGTTTTGTCACACTTGTGATGGGAGCATTTCCATAATGAAAAAATGGGACACACTGGCATTTTTCAAAATAACAAGGTAGTAGAAAATTTTCTGTGGCATATTTTTAACATATTTTAGTAATTGTTGTTTCAGGTACCTCATGTTGATAAATAATATTGTGGCCATTTTTTAAAATAGAACTGGATTGATGAAAATCAGATTCCAGATGAAGTATTAGAAGCTACAGGAAGTCAAATGTTGAGAATAGTGATCAACATTATATATACAAATGTAGTTGTCTAGGGCAGTGTAGAGGGAACAGATACAGTGAACAGATATGGTTAAAAAAATTGGGCAGATAGAGTACAAATGTAGAGTTTGGTTGGACTAAAGTCATTGAGAAGAAGAAAATGACCCAGGGAAAGCAAAAAGAGACAGAAAGGAGGCTCTGGAAGATGTTTGGGCAATGGAAAATTGTATGTTTCGGAGCTGATGGGATGGAAAAAAGATAAAGATCAGAAAACACTATGCCTTGTGCAGGAGGAAAGAAATGGAAATCTGGATTTCATTGGTTGAATCTCAGCCATGTTGCATTCTGTTGTATCACCATAACTCAGTCATCTTCATGTAAGTCAACAACATCAGGAAACTTTATTACTGGAGCATCTGCTGCTCATCTAGGGAGGAAGTGTTGGACTTTGCATTCTTTGGGGTCTTTTGACACATCCAAAGATGTTGGAGCAAGTCCAGAGGAGGGCCATGAAGATAATTAGAGGGATGAAGGAACTCTTCTAGAGGAAAGGCTGAGTGAATTAGGATTGTTCAGCCTGGAAAAGAGAAGGCTTTGGGGTGACCTAACTGCAGTCTTCCAGTATCTGAAGGGAGCCTACAAGAAAGATGAAGAGGGACATTTTACAGGGCATGTAGTGACAGGACAAGGGGAAATGAAGTAAAAATTGAAAGAGAGCAGGTTTAGATTAGATCTTAGGAAATAACTCCTTACTGTGAGGGTGGTGAGTCAATGAAACAGATTGCCCAGAGAAGCTGTGCATCCCTGGAAATGTTCAAGGTCAGGCTGGATGGAGCATGGAGGAACATGAAAGGTGTCCCTGCCCATGGCAGGGTTGTTGGAACTAGATGATCTTTAAGGCCCCTTCCAACCCAAACCATTTGATGTTCTACAATATGTAACATAAGGAACTAAAATACAGTTCTCACTGACATTTGCTTTAGTAGCTATCCTTGGTCATTGGGAAGAAGAAACCCCAAAAGTCTGAGGACTTCTTCTCTGACTTCCGGTTGAGACCAAACCTGAATCCTGCTAAGAGGACAGTAGAACAAAGAAAGGCCATTAAACCTTACAGTGAATTGAGCCATGTCTTTAGTATCAGATTCTGAAGTGTTCTCAAGTTCTTGGATTTCATCTTCATGGTGGCTGTGTCTAGACTCTATCTGGAGGAAAGCCAGGCATGCACCAAACTTAACCTTTACATCTCTGCATCCAGATGTCCATTCACGTGTGGAAGACCATAGTCTTTTCTAATTGGTAAGACACTGTGATTCCAGGGTTTATGTCAATAGATCCATCAAATGCAGACTTAAGCAAAGAAAATCAGATCCCTACAACCGTAAGAGTTGCTTGGGTGGTTTTGTTTTGTTTTGTTTTTTCTTTGGTTTTGTTTGGGTTTTTGAGGGTTTTTTGGTTTTTTGTTTATTTCTTTTTTTGTTGGTTTGGTTTTTTTTTTTTTTCTGGCAGGAATCCTAAATATTAGTGATTTCTAAGAGTTGTCAGATGTCTCTTTGGACATTCTGATAGTTTCACTGCCATCAGACAATAAATTCAGCTTACTTACATATGTCTAAATTTCAACTAGTTATGAAATAGCTAGAGTTCATGCACTTTCCAAGTTTATATGGACAAGGTCCTGATTTCATTAATTTATGTGAGTACCTTATGACAAAAATTATAGTATGATACCTGTCTTTCCCTGCTTTGCATATGATTTACATGTAAGACCACAGCAGGGTCAAGTGGTAAACAAATGTAGTCTGGACATTGTTTTTAGGTGTCAGTAGGATTGGGGTACTGGGACCTTCTGAATGACACCAGCTACAAAACCTCTCTAGCAATCGCTGGTTTCATTCTAATAACATACTGAATCCACTACACACATATAAATAAATAAATAAATAAATAAATAAATAAATAAAGATATATATAATGAAATTACCCAATATTGAATTTAAAACTTCAGGCTGTTTCTTAAAGTGAGGTAGCATGTATGGCATGATCACTGGGTCATATAGTGAATCTCTAACTCAATTATTGATGATAATAATGAGAGTAAATATTATGTTTTATTAGGTGTGTAGGCCTAACAGAAACAACAGCACTCAGCCTCTACTTATGTTTGCCATTTTCAGTCCCCAGAAAGAGAAAACGTGAATTAAAACTGATGAGAAATGCATTCATTTGGGTATATGTCACACAGCTGCAATAGGGATAATTGGAAGCTTAAACCCTAATCCTGCAAACACTTAAGCAGTGCTTAACTTCAGTGCATGCAGGTTGACTTAAATGCTATTACTCATTTTTTCAAAAGTGCACCTGCTAAATCATATGAGAGAGAGGGGCAGAAACAGGGCTTTATTTAGCATGAGCTTCTGAAACTCTGTGCAAGGAAACAGACCTGTGGAATTGCAGTTGACTCACACAGCATTTTCACATAGCACACAAGCTTGTGCATACATTATTCATTTCTCCAATATTCTTCAAGATGCTGAAATTTTTTGATGGAGAATATACTTACATTCAAAAAGAACAAATAAGTAGAAATCCTGTAGCAAAAAGAAGTATGCTTAAATTAATCTTTGTGTATCCATGTGTACAGGCATGTGCCTTTGGTATAATGATTTGTCAGTGAAGAATGTTGGATAGATGTAGTTATTAGTGTTTATGCCTGTCATGAGCTCACTCTCAGCAAGCTCTGAGGTCTTTCATGTTATTATATTATCATGATATTATTTATTTTTACTCTTTTAATCTGAAAGAGCTGCCTGAGATCAGTAAGGGTATGGTTTTATCTTAATGATCACTCCTTTCTTCCCAAACATGCAGATGTTCAGACTTCTAGTAACTCCAGTGATGTCCAGCGATGAGTTTTTGATGCATGAGGACAAGAGAATTAAGTAGTTTCACTTTAAACACTATTAAAACTTGTAGTCTGGATATATTAATACCAGAAGGAAATACTGCTTGTGCCTTTTTGGAAGTTGGAAAAATATTACAACAGAATTTGGAGTGAGGTTGCTTTTTCCTCCTTTTACTCCCTCGTGGCAGAGCGTGGCATTGACATGTTGCTGGGCTTTTTTACAAGTATATGTTTAAATATACTTTGCTTAGCTCAACTATGATCAATAGAATTGGCAGTTTGAGATATCCTCATTTTGCCTAGTGGGAAGTTCTTAACCTTTACTGCTTCTTCCAAGAAAACACTGATGGAATTTTTTAGGTGTTTATCCTCCATGTATGTAAAAGGTTTTCAGTTATGGGTTGCATATGTAACGTATGGAAAACATTTTAGTACTCAAAAGATATTCTAATTTAGTGAACTTTTGACTACATCTGATAGAAACATGAACTTTATATCCTCTTGGAATATGGGGGAAACTATCTTATGTTTGTTTTCTTAATTTCCTTATCTGGAAGGCCACAGGAGATGAGTATGTCAGCAGTAAGAATAAGCTGCAGAGGAAGCTTGTTGATTGAGGGATAAGTAGGTGGTAAAGGCAGTTTCACCCAGCCTGTATTTGACACCTGAAGTGTTTCTCTGTTTCTGCATCTGGATGCATCTTCTGGCTGTATCTCACTCCTAGGGGTAGATGAGAAGGTACCACCTTTCTTGTCAAGTCACATTAAATTCTCCTGTTGATCTCAGAGGGCAAAGTGTGACATTGGCCCAAATGTTACAGTTGGTTTGTTATTTTTTTAAATTGGTATTAACAGAAATTTGTCTTCACCCATACCAGTAACTCATCTCCATCATTTTCTGGGTTCCACTGGAAGGAAGGACACGCATGCGTCTGGCTGGATACCTCTGAATAATATGGCCAGGCCTCCATCTGGGTGGTTTCAGGGCACTAGAACTTTATGGTACAATGTGAGCATACATTCCAACAGCTAGATAAAGCCTGTGTATGCACAGGTGAGACACTGCAATTTTAGGATATCCTAGACAAAGGCATATCATTCACTATGTACTGCCGTCTAGTTGGGATACAGGCTACCAAAACACTTTCTGAGGTACACGTGAACTAGGCCAAAATAAAGTCAGGGCCTTCACAGAGTTAGCAGCATGAAAAAAGTCACCATTCTTGTCCTTCTGTAATTAAAATGATCCAGACTCTTGTGTTTTGCACTGTCTTTGGCAGTTCTGCTGTGGATTGTCTACTGCTTCAGACTTACACATGTTTTTGACGTATCTGTTCCTGCTCCAAAGTCATTCAAAAGGACAGTTAAGAGCTATGTGAACCATTTCCAGACCATGAAACCTTGTCTATATGTCTAGGGAACTTTGTGGTCCCGAAACACAGGCAGTGCTTGACTTTGCAGAGTCACCCAGTAGGAGATGTTTGAGGGCAGGTAGAGGGGCAGCATCAGGAGCTCTTCTCATCAGTGAGCTCCCCTCATCATCTCCTCACTCCTTGTACTGCCAGTGGACAGGGATAGGCACACTTGCAGCACACAAGCTATCCAAACGGATCAAAACATCCAGTCAAGTTTTGAGTATCTCCACGCAAGTAACAGGCTCCATAACTTCTCTAGGCTATCCACCAAGGGTGAGCTAAATTGTGCCCTTAGAAGTACCTGTTCCACTCTAGTGAGCATGAAGAAAACTGAGATTATCATTAAGATGGAGGCATCTGATTGAGGTGCAATAAGACCTGCCCCTATGATCACTTAAACTAAGTCACTGGAGTCTTAGTTTAAGACTTAGGCAGCATAGAGATGCCATAGATTTGGCTCTCTTTCATCATTCCTTTCCTTGCTTTTACTTGTCCTTTATTTGGAGGTAATTTTAAGAATGTGTGAAATATTAACTATACAATTACTGCAATAATTTTCTATCCATATGATGCAAAATCAAAAATTGAATTAACCCATCCAGGTCAACCATGAGCCTTTACCCAAAACACAAAATAACTTTTTTTAAAGTTGAAAATCAGTCTGAACTGCTATTCCTTTTGAGGGAGACATTTTCCAGTTCCTCTATGACAGTATGTGTACAGGTATGCTTTGTTCAGCTTGTTCATCTAAGACTGACATATTTGTAAATATTGCATTAGAGTAGTTTGAGTTACTTGTTTATGTTGCATTACAAGTAGCTTCGGGCTCCTGAAATGATCTTGGCATCGTTTCATGTGATCTAAGGTCTAATACCTTTTGTCTTGTAGTTTAAGAGTATAGCAGTAGAATTTATGTCACGACTGCTCTGAAATTTAATGGAATAGATTTGTAGACAAATAGCTGGTAAAGATTTCTGAAAACTTTTAGGAATGTTTGAGCAAAATGTTTGGCACTAGTGTCACTATAATTTGTGTGAGTTGTATGTGTCTGCGTAAGTATAGATACACATACACTGTGTATGAACACATAGATATGTGTATGATCTAAAAATCTTTAAGATTACTTTAATATAGGTATTTTTTAATCCTGGAATTCTGTCTTGTAGTCAACAGGAAATATGATCACTCTTAATTGGAATTCTTTCCTTAATGAGATTGTATTTGTGTCTGAAGGAGTGTATCTAGTACTATTTCAGGTCAAAGCAGACAAAGATAGTACTCTTATAATTACTTTGTTTTCACTGAAAGGGGACACAAAGAAGCAAAGATACTTGCCAAACTAATATCAGAAGTCTGTAGAAATTAAATCTGATTCAACCACAAGCACATTATATATTTACCTGATGAGGGAGGGAAATGTTCATACCTGTTGGTCAAGTAGATACATGAGTTTGGGATTTGTTTTCCTCTTTTTTTTCTATTTTTTGCCTAGATTTTAATTTAGATGAAGAGGAATGAGAGTGTCTTTGTGGTGTCTGTGTAGTGTATTGATTTCAATGTTGTACCTTAAAGGGCTAATTTACCATGTGTATCTTATCTATATGAGTATGTCCTTCATGTCCAGTCTAATAAATGTTAAGTTCCTGGGTGTTTTTAGTGGGACTGGGATAAATCAATCTTTTTTTTATCCCCGGGGCATTCTTCTCTGCATCACAGAGTTGCCCTTTTACCTGTTCAGTGTAATTTAGCCTGAGTCAGGAAATCAGTTGAATCTGTGTCTGGAAAACAAACAAATCTAGGAAGTAAATGCTCCTCCAATCCCTGAGGATTTAATATGTTCCATCACAGTATAATAAAGCTCTGAAAACCAAAGTAAATAAGAGAAGTCATTCAGTCCCCAGTCCCCAGGGACAACCTAGATTATTAAAATCAGTTTGGTGAAAGTCTGTCCAATGAAGTTGACTTTTTTACCTATCTACCTGTATTTAATTGTTCTCCAAACCTTTTTTGTTCTCCAGTTACATAAACCTTGGTGAATTTGAGGTATGGAAGTAGAGTAAATCCTGAGTTCTCCACTCTCCTGTGAATAAACTCTTAAGCCTCAAAGTGTAGCATAGCTGAAGAACAGGCCTTTATCTCTGAACTAGTTTCAGATAAATAAGGAGGAACCTTTGACTCTTATTCTTCATAGAAGACTTGGTTTCAATCTATGCCAGAAGTCTTCAGAAAAAGCATACTTGAAAAGGTGATTCTAGCCTTATATCTTGGCAAAATAGCTGCAAATCCCAGTTGCTTTCCTCTAGACTTTAACCTAGTTGTAGTTACTCTTCTGAATTACTCGTGCGTAATGAGAAAAATGTGTCATCTTGAACTTTGCAAATCATAACCGTTGTTAATTTGGAGGTTTGGCAATGGGGAAGAATTACCTATGGATTTCTTTGAATATCAGTTAGGTTTGACATTCAAGCTTATGCTGTTATTTGTAGCAATAGTAACAATAGCAATTAGAGTTCAACAGATTTCACCCATAGGTGCCACATTTGCATTTCAAGGGCAGCGTGTGGTGAGTGCCTTTAATACAGTCACTCCTCAGTGAAAACAGCAGTGGTGGTGTCAGTGTTAAAGTGGTTAGTAAGGATGCCTCAGCCCAGGCCACCACATAGCAACCACTAGGTTTCTAAGGACAAATAGCTCTTGCCTGCCCTAAGCAACTCAGTGAGTACATCAAATCATGCCTTGTGAGAGACCTCTACTAATACCCATTAGTGGTAGAAACTGTTACCTCAATCATGAATGACACGGCCTAATTATTAAGGTAATTAGAAGTTATAACACTGGCAATATTAAAGGGAGAACTTCTAAAGCCCATTAACAATGTTACTTTAAGTGATCTGGCTGTGAACTGTTCAAATCTCTAATTACGTTATATGTCTGTCTTAAAGGGTGATGTAATTAAGTGATGGGAGAGGGAATGAATATATAGAGACTACTATACTATAGTTTGTAAGTACTATTTTCACAGAAACCAACCTCAGTAATATCATTATGTCATTTAGGGGTAGGGTTTTTTGTTCAACTCTATACCACATGTAGCTAAAAAAATACTTAGAATATATAAAAATTATATATCATGGTTTGGTATAGTGATATTAGCAAAATTAATTTGGATTGGATACATTATTCAGGCATGACAAAACCATCAATGCAATGGCTTTGTTCATACCACCTCAAACAGCACTACGTTTCAACGTCACCCATGTAAGTGGGTAAATACCCATGTCCTTTATATCCTATGTGGAGGAAACCGTTTTAAATATTTTAGAAGAAAATACATAAAATGTTACAAAAATGAGTCAAGTTTATCAAAAGTTAACAACAGTTTTCCTGCGTAAGAACTGATGACAGATTTCTGCATTGAGACCTTTAGGTGTTCACAAATTTAAGTTGAAGACTGGAGAACAGAGGAAGCTTAGCACCAGTCCCTTCTTTTCAGATTGGAAAGAAAGTTAGAAAAAAAAAGGGAATATAGTGGAAAACAGAGTTGGATGGATAGAGGACACTGTAATTCTCCAGTCTTTGGTGAGTTTTCAGGTTGCTTTCCATGAATTACAAGAAGTAGAGGATTAGTGCTTTCCCACATTCAGTAAAATATTCATTATCTCAGCAAAGAGAAACAAAATCAAGTAATTCCCTGTTCTGGGTTCCTTGTATTCAGAAATTGGCTATTTTTCTGAGCATGAAACCTCCAAGTTCTCAAAAACAGTGGGATCCAAGTGCTTCTGCCTTTGCCCGAATCTCACCATCTGTATGCATATGCAGCCATAGTAGCAAAACTCATTGTCTAGTTAGATGGTTACATTTTTTGAAATGTTTCTCCTAAATTCAGTGAAAGTAGAAAAGGTCCACATACAACTAAGCAAATTAAAATCTGTGCTCTTTTATTCTGCTTATCTTTTCACATTTGATATCCCATCATGAGCTGACAACTCTATTAATCATCATTTTAGAGGTGATTAGTGGATGACCCTTCCTCCAAATTCTATGGAATGTCTGAAGTGAGGAAAATTTGTCAGCATACTTGGCATAACAAGGTCTGACTGCCCCTTGTGTGTGGAGACACTGGCCCACATTCAGCCCTCTGTGAATGCTCCCCTGCTTGTACAGCAACCACAAGAATCACAGATTACTGGGAGGGTTTGGGTTGAAAGTCCGAGCAGTTTTCACGAAGACTTGGAACAAGCATTTGTGAACACCTGATCAAATATAGTTCCAGGATCTGGCTAGAGTTGTATGTAGACCCCAATCAGAGCAAGGCACGTCAAAGTCAGGCAATAGAAGGGTAAAGATACTCAAGGCAAGACCTGAGACCAGAAGCCAAACCAAAGGACAGGAAACTCAATACGGTTGTACCAAGTTGAAGGGCAAAACAAGAGAGAGTTCAGAGGCAACATTCAGAAAGCCAAGAAATTACAACGCAAAGCAGACCCATGGGCAGGGGAGCAAGACACAAGAGGAGCCAAAGGCAGATTAAGCAGTTAGGGTGTGATTATTCCTTTGACGCCCAGGGCGAAGAAGCAGCCAAGTTCAGCTGGTTGTGTTTATCAGGGGCTCAGGAGTCAGCAAAGGCTGGAAAAGAGGGGCCTGGTAGGTCCCTGGAGCTAGAACAAGCTGGAAGGTTCTTTCTGCTTTCTAGTACCCAGTCAAATATAAGGCTTAAACATTTCAGCCTGCAAATAGCCATTATTAAATAATTGTTTTGAGATGAGCAACGAAAGGATTGAAATGAATGCTCTGCATATGTGCCTGATTTACTCAGGGGCATGTGTGGAGACATGGATATTGAAATAGGCAATGACCTGACCTTGGTCCCCAGACTTCACAGGACATGGCACTCAAGTTGTTTGTGTCACTGGTAAGCACAGGTTAAGTATTTCTATGAAAATATACTACAACAGTAGGGATAATAGAGAGAAAATGAGGTGTGATACCTTGCTGTGGTTGATTTGATGATTATGAAAGTAGGTTTTTAAGGTTAAAGGAAAGGAGATACTTTGAGCAGATGGTATAATGTTACATAGGAAGGTGTATGTTCATGAAGTCTATTCAAATTTTTCTGTATTTTAGAATACATTTTGAAAGAAAAGTCACACCATAAAGTTATATTACAGAAATATTATGATGATGCTTAAATTGTACTCAAATTGATGCTGAAAGTCTGGAAATTATATAGTGAAGGATTTTTTCCTAGAGAAAGACATTCAGGCTCCCTGATGTCAGAGGGCAATCAAGACTTTCATTCTCAGTCGTATCTTAATCCCCACTATCTTTTCTAATTCCGAGGTGCTGATTCTAAGAGAAGCTCCATGACCACACAATTTAAGTTTTTTCTTATCTTCCATGCACATTATAGTACCATCCTTAATTTCATGATTGCTTACCTAGTCTCAAATCTCACAACATAAACTATATTATTTCTATGAGCACCTTTAATAATGGCTAGAAATGTTCAGTCATTTTGTTCTCCCTTTTGCTTCCACATGGAGAGAAATATGAGCATTACTATTGATGTGTGGGGTTTTTTTAACTGAACCTTCTCAAAGATTATGACAAGATTGTCTACAAGTTCAAAATGCTCTACTAAAATAAAATACATCAAACAGGTGGTTTTGATCATATGACTAATCAAGAGTTTAGTGTAATAAATTGAAGTCATACCTCTCTTCTCTTTGGAGAGGAAAAGGGGAAAGGTGACAGATGAGTGAAGTTCTGGTACAAAGATAATGCAGAACTGTTGTTCACCAAATTCCACATTATATGAAGTAGAGGCTACTCAGTGAGAACAGTAGGAAACTGAGTTAAAACAAAGAAGCAGCCAATCCTTTTACCTACTGTATAGTGAATTTCCAGAGCTTGCTACCACAAGAGATGGTAGATGTAAACCCTCAGAGGGTCTCCAAAACAGGAGTCAGAAAAATTCATGGACAAGTCCATAAAGTGATTAGAAGGACTAGACAGAGAGGTGCCCTCTGAAATCCATGGTGGAATTATTTTTGTGCTAAGGGAATACAAAAGAAATGGACTGCAAATAATGACTAGGCTCACATGTTATCCATGTATGACATCTCCTTTTGCCACTGAGACAAAAAAATTGGACTACAACACAGTAGCTTCATGTTCTCATGCATTTTGCTGCTTGTGTCTTTGGGTCACCTTGCCAACGTACTATCTGCTAATTCATTCCTTTTGAAGCAGTTTCAGCAGCTCTTTTCCACCATACACTAAGATTTCTCTCTTGACTGGCCATAAGGTATCTCTTGTAAAAGAGTTGTTTGGATGTAGGTGATGAGGTGGCTATTTGACAAAACTAATCTGGGAAGACAGAGTGCACATCAAGAGTGAATGATGCTCTGTACAAATTAAGTGTGAACAGCTTGTCAGAGAAATAAAGACATAGAGAGGAAAAGACCATTTACTCAGACTTGGGATAACTACATTAAATGTGATTTTATTCTGTCTTCAAGGGTCTTCATTATTTTTTGTAAATATGTGGTCAAGTTGGAATTTTGTAACCAAAATAAAAAAAGGAAAATTGTGGTATTGTGGTTGTTTCTACACTAGCCAAACTTGCAGTAAGGGTAATATACAGACTAACTGGTACACAGCAAAGCGCAACATTCCTAAGGGTGAGATGGTAACAAAAGCTGAAATACTGGAGTATTTCTGAAGCTCCCAGCAATGGGAACCATTTTTTGCACAGACTGGCTTGAGCACTAATGCTGCCAGCATCTCCCTGATGCAGGCACCTTCCTGAAAACATATTTAGACAAATAAACTCCTTTAGCTGTGGTAGGATAATGGAACTGAGACTTTGTGGGGTTTGTAGTAGCAGTGTGCAAAATCAGCATAAGTATGTGAATTCTTAATGTTGTCCTTAACTGACTGCTTGGTCCCAGTTCAAGTTTTCTCATGTTTTCACATTGATCATACATTCCTAGTTGGGAATTTATATTGCATCAGTTAACTGAAAGAATTCAGTCACAGTTCTTCTCTAAGCTGAACAAACTATAGGAGTGAGCAGAAATGCAACTCACTGCAGATGGTGCTTGAATGGGAATCTGGGACTCTCAATCCTTGTTTTTCTATCAGTCTGGCAAGTTACTTCACTACCAGCTTCAGTCCTGCTTGTTTTCTCCAGACTAGAAGAGGGAGATCATAACATAGGAAGTGTGACTAGATGTTATCTTTTATTCTTTGAAGTTTGGCTCAGACCTTTTTCTGATTCAGAATTCAAATTCTTGTATTAAGAAACATGGCTAACATGCTATGTTTCTGTCTCCTGCTAGGAACAGGAAAGTATTTAGGAAAAGGTAAACTTCTTCTTGCTAAGAACTTATTTAGGGAATATTTTGCAATATATATTTCATTATTTTTTATTTAATTATATTCCTACCAATAAACTTGATTATTTGAGCATTTTTATAAGAAAATGTTAATAGGCCTACAAAATATATGAAAAGAAAGGCCACTTAAAATATGAATATTTGTGGGCATATTCTGTAGCTATAGTGTTTAGTTTTCATTATTATCCCATTCCTGGCAAGCATAAAAAATTTAGGACTACAAACTTCAAAATTGTAACACCTTTCAGTTAAAGCAAAGTCTGTAGGATAGAGCCCATGGAATGGTGCACACTGATGGACCAGTCTGCACAATGTATTGTGGCCAGTTTCATCTGGTGAGTGAGAATTTTTTTATTTATGTAACAGAGACTCCCATTTTTTGATCCATGTGACTCCAACTCCTTTTTTTTTTATTATTAAACAGGGTTCTGTTATAGCAAACACAATATAAACTGTTTAGGGCCATGGTAAAAGCAACTTGAAGTACTTCATGTAGATGTTGTCCTTGTATGTTTTATTTTATTAGAATTTTAGATAAGTTTAATGTTAAACATTTATCAGAAGACTATAGAGTTTACATAAAAAGTATATCCTCTTACTAAAACCTCAATTCACCTGAAGACTTCTGATAACACCTATAAACCAGTCAAGTTCCATTTTTGTTTGGTTATTACAATATCAGATCCCTGGTTGAACCAATCCTGCTTCTGCATTATCCCATATTTTAAGCTTCCAGCTTAGTATTGTTCCTCTTTACTGTTCATCAAGTAGATAATTAGAAAAGTGTTCCCTTTTTTTATTGGGATTTATATGCACTGTAAATACTTCAATCCATTTTTTCTCAAAGTTTGCTGCGATACTAAGTTGAAAGCCAATTGAAATGCACTCAGTGAAGGTGCTATGTTAAACTGCCTCAGCTTTTTCCCAAATGTGTTGCTTCTCTTTTGAATCACTGCAACAAACTTTTTAGGGCTTATCTGCCAGTGCTACACACAACAAACTGGCAAATCCCAGAAAAGTAAGGGAAGGAATTTCATATCCTCTGATGGGGTATAGCGATTTCTCTTGCTGGTCAGAGATGACCTTAACCATTCTCTTTAGTACTGTACATAAAATGTGGTAGCTTTGGCTCTGGCCTTCTGTCCCTCTTTTGCCCTCTGTTACCATGTCAGGTTCTTTGTTGGTCTTTGGTTTTTGTGGGTCTTTTTGCCTGTAATTAGTAGTTGCAGACATTTTCTGTAGTCATTGGTTATGCTGCAAAAGTGTAATTTGGTGAAGGGGCATTTGCACAAAGAGAAAATGGAAGGCTGATTTCAGTAGTAGGAGCCAAGTGAGGCAGAAGGGGTTTATGTTAGTTCCAAAGCAGTGTAAGGTCTACCAAAAAAAAACCCAAAATACAGTCTGTTATTCCAGAATACTGTCTGTGTAGGAACATAGAGAGTTACACAAGCAGTAGCTGATGCAGCATTATAATTTTACAGCCGTAGTTCTGCCATAGTTAATTTCCTCACATGGACAAACCCTCAAATTTTTACTTGCAAAGTCTCACCAAGAATTCTTATTCAGGATTACCTTCATGAATACCTGGCTTCTTTTTAAAAATGTATTGATTTTTAAAACATCAGTTGTTGTAAGAGCTATGAATTCTGCCCCAGGCATCACAATGTCTTTGAAGCACTGTGCAGATTTTAAAATGCCCAAAATACACTATTCCATTTTGTCATTTAAATGCTATGCAGACATTATAAACCCCTGAGATTAATGGACATGACAGTATTAATAATATCAGCAAGTCCCCTTTGCAAAAATTGGTATGGCTGCTAATTGCTCTTTAGGCATTAGGCCCATCAAAGTAAGGGAGTAAGGAGTGTGCCACACCAAAATGAAGGTGTAAGGTTCAGAATAGGGGTGTGAAGGCTGAAAAAATGCATAGATAGCCAGGCTGGCATTTCCTTGGAAAAATGTTTTAATGACCTGTGTGAGGAACATTGCATGAATGTCTTTCTCAACCAAAATCTGTGGAAGGGAAGAAATAGGAGAGCCACCACATTGCCACTCTTTTAGCTACTCAGGGATCTATTGCTCATCTAGACTGGGCTGCAATACACACGCCTGAAGGGGTAAACTCTCTCTCATGCAAACCAGTGGCTAAGAAACTGGCAATATTTATGTAGTTATGCAAATCAGTTCATTTGACCTAGGCAGTGGTAGGCTAGGACTGGAATTATTGGAAGAGGGACACCTTTGTAGGAGTGTATGCAAACTGCACTCAATCTCTGCCTTCACTTATGCTGTACAGCTGGGGCACCCTCAACCCCTTGTTGTTGTTGGACATTTTGTTTTCTTGCATATGGTGAGTGTTTTGTTCTGTTAGTGAGAGGAAAACAGAGTATGGCCTCGCTAAAAGCATACTTATTTTGAAATACATAATTTACTATTGAAGAAAATTGTTAACAACCTGGAGCCAAGAGGGAAAGCTGTGAGGTTCTATTGTAAACATCCTAAATAAACAAGAGTAAATGCCCACATAACCCTGATAGTACAACTGTAAAAAGTGTTTTCACAGTATTCTCAGGTGACTTCACAGGCTCTTCAAAGAGGCTCTCTTTTTTCTGCTGTACTGGATTTTGTTACAGTTCAAGGGCAAATGCGTATTTGCTTCACTTAAAGCTCTGATACATTCTCCTGTTACATTAGGACCAAATTTTCAAATGGGAGCAGCCTTTGTATCAGAGATAACCAGCTTGAGAGCCTTCAGGGATCTTCACTGTCAGAAGGTGAGTTCTCATGCTCTTTCAGACACCCCACCTACTAGCACCAGCTACCATCATCAGGTGTCACTGCAAATGGAAGCTATTCTCAAGCTTTTAGACTTATTTTTCAGTAATACTTAGCTCTATAAAAACTTCCTGCTTCAAGCCAGTTCCTTTAGTGAGAACATACATTGTATTAGTAATCACTTACCCTATCCTGATCCACTGGTTATTATTGTGGATCTGAGCACAGCAGAAAAATGAGCTATTTCCTTGAAATTGTGTCTCCTTATGTTTATGAATAGGATCATGTGTGTAGAGGCAGCTATACAGAGTAATAAACCTAATGATAAACTAAAAGGTCATTTCAAGTGCTGTTACTACCAAGAGAATAAAAAGATACATCAAGAACCATGCTAGTTGCAATCCATGATCCCCAAAGAAAGGTTGAGGACAAACTAGTCTGTAAGGATAATAATCTGTCTCAATGTCGTTGCTTTTATTAGGCTGAAACAAGCTCTGTAAGGTGCACTGACTTTGAAGTCTGTTTTGCCTACCTTAGTTAAAATGTTTTGCACTGTATCTCCTCTGCTGGGTGAACAGTGTTGCCCCCACTGTTTTATCTGATTATTCTGGCTAAAATTCAGAACAATTTAAGTTATTTTATAAGTTGTCTGTCACAAAATAGAAGCTGGGAATTTGGCAGGGGGAAATATAATTTTCCATTATAAATTCCTGGTCAACAAAGTCAGAGTTACCACTGCAGTTGCTTGGTGCCTTGGAAAAACAGACTACAGAGTGTCTTGGAATTATTCTGTGCGTCATCAACATGCACTCTGTTTAAAATTGTCAGTCTCAAACAACCCATCACAATCCCTTGGGCGGTAAAATACCCTCATCTACTTTACCTCATTGAAGTAAGGAGATCAAAACGGCCTTAATTTTGTGATTTTTAGACCTGGTAAAAATAAATGGGTTTTCCATCTTTAACAGCATTCCTGGGAGGGAGGTTAATTTTTCTTTCTTGTGGTTTTTCAGGGGAGGAGGGAGATACAGTTACATAAACTACGCAAATAGGAAACTGCTTATTTTTTAAGTTCTGGTTTCAGATCCACAACTTACTGATGTGGTGGGAGTTGTAGTGCCAGAGCTAAAGTTTGAGTTTGACAGTTCACGTTTATCTCACTTCGAGTGTTCCAGTTAAAGACTATTTTACTTGCAGCCAGTGTTCCAGATAAAGACTTCTGGGAAGACAACAAAAATCCCACAGTGTGGTGTAAAGCTGACAAAACAGGAGAAAATGAGAGGAGAATAATATCAGAGCTCATAGGCCTCTAGTTTTAACAGTTCCACTCCTAATGCTTTCTTCCTTTATTTAAGCTTCCAGTAAAGTCTCCCTGTGTTTACCTCTAATTTAAGAAACTGTCCCTTAATCCCATCCCTTCCTATTTTCTGTCATTCTGTTGTTACTTCCTTCCTCTTATCTTTTAAAAGCTTGCTCACTGCCT
Organism: Motacilla alba alba; assembly: GCF_015832195.1. Lineage (NCBI taxonomy): Eukaryota > Metazoa > Chordata > Aves > Passeriformes > Motacillidae > Motacilla > Motacilla alba. The sequence continues at coordinate 99,346,398 of NC_052016.1, read as the reverse complement.
CTCCACCCCCACCCTGGCTTATTCCTTCCATATTAATAATAATCTTAGTACTGAGCACTTATATCGCTCTCTACATGTTCAAAGTGCTGTACAAACCTTAGCTAATTAATCCTCACAACACACTCCCCTCCCTCTGTAAGATAGGTAAGTATTATTATCTCAGTTTTACAGATGGGGAAATTGTCGCAATGACTCAGTGGCAGAGACACAAGCACGGTAACCTTGTTCTTGCAACCTCTATTTTGAAAATACCTTCTCCAACCCAGCTTGCCTCTATAAATACATTCCCATCTCCTTTGTCTCCTAAATCATCAAGACAAATCCTCTGCCTACTCCTGCTGCCACAGCTCCCTTAATTGTTGCCATCTTTTGCTCCCTCAGACACCTCCAGCAGGAGCTTTGCCAATGCATTGCTCTGGTGCCTCTTTGAATGTCTTCCTATTACATGTGCAGTTTTCATCTCGCTTCCACCAAGCAAGATGAAAGTAACCCCTTGCCAGCCTCACTGGTTTATGGCTCTTCTTTGTTTCTGTCCCTGGATTCCATCAAAATCAAGGCATAAGTGCCTGACTCAAGGCTGCACATTAGGGATCTGGATCAAGATGACCTGAATCCCTTGTACATCTTTTCCTAGTACCTTGGCATTTCTGAAGGCATCATGTACAAGTAGGAAAACAGCAGATCTAAGTTTGTCGGTAGAATTTATTCCTTGTGCATACATGCGGCTCCAAAACAGGTCCCAGTGCTCCTGCTCAGGACATTGGTTGAAGTGCAGTCCACTGCTTTGTGGTTGCTCTCAGTGAGCTGCAAGTTCACCCCATAGGCAAAGATACCACTTGACCATTGAAGATGCTTGACTTCTCCCAGCTGACAGCTTTGTGTGGCCTGAACCACCTTCCTAGAATCTGGCATTTTGATACTTAAGAAACCTTCTTGAAGTAGATATGCTGAATCTGGCCCTGAGAACAAGTGGATTGAAAGAGGATATTCTTAAATTTACAAAAGAAGTGTCCACAGTTATAAATAAGTAAGCCCATCCAGGATTTAACTGCCTCTGCACCTGCTGTGATGCTTCCTTGTTCTGGTACATTGTAAATGGGTTGTAAGTGGGTGTAAATGGGTGTCATGTTTGTGTGGTCACAGAATATGCGTGACACAGTGGATCTAACTACTAATTACTTAGATATTATCCCTGGTTTGCTCTCTCTGTGGTGGTGCTGTTGGTCTTATCTGACCAACGAGTAACAATAAATTCTGATAACTGTATTTCACTGAGGATCTTGCTTAGCTGCAACCATAAGTTTTGTCAGTCTCTTGTTTCAGACTAATTAATTAGACATGACTACATGAATTTGCTCTTTGAAAGATTCTGCTCTAATGTCATGCCCTGTCAGGAACAATCTGTTTAATGGAGCAGTGCTCATTTTGTTAGTTTGTGTTCATGTGACAAAGTATGATACTTTTGCAGGTGACCTATCAGTATCTATGGTGCTGTAGTGAAGATTTTTTTTTCAGATACCTTTGAAGACTTCTAATAAGACTCCACAGCAAGTTCTTACTCATGCTTATACTAATGAAAGCCTAATAATGATTAACTGAACGTGAAGGCACATCTGGTTTTTTCATCAGCCATATGCATTAGTGTCATGGAGGTCAGAGACTTGGACAAAGAAATTGCTGGAATTTTGCAGCTAAGTTTTGTTGACCCGTACCCCCTTCTACTGCTACCCTTTTTCATTACTTTATGTCAGCTTAGGTTATCCACATACTATCAGTCCATTACTTTGTCATGCTTTGGGTCCTCACCTTCTGCAAAGAGTGCGCTAAGAAATTGGCCAGCCTTGGCAAGTGTTCTTTGGGAGTTGAGTCTCTGTGTCAAATGTTATTTACTTAGTGTTTGGCTTGGTACCCACAGTTCAGGTGATGGAACCAGTGTGTACCTGGATGGGCTGCTTACATGTTAGTTCAGGTTTAACAAGGTCTCTGTTATGCTAGGTTTCAGAGACAGAAGATATGGTATCCCTCCATCATTTGCATAAGTGTTTGTTCTCAAAAACACTTGCAATTTTTGATACCTCCTTCCTGCATTGTGTCTTCTTTCTTCTGCTAAAAATTTATGCTAGAGGGCGTAACCCACAAACCTCTCATCTCTCCAGAGCTCATTCACTTTGGTTAGCGTTGGCATCACTTTCAGACATAAATATTCTTCCCAATTTGCCGCCTATACCTCTGTGTCTCACAGTGCCTCTGAGACCAAGGGACCTTGAGTACTAGCTCTGACTTCATCTCTTCTGCTCTTCCACCACCCTAACCTTATTTCTGACTCTAACTTTTTTTTTTTTTTTTTAAGGAGAGTAGAAAACAGCTGCTTAGGTTGCCAAATACCTGGGTTGTTTGTCTGAGGGGTGGGAGAGACGGTTTTTCTTAAGGACTAGTATTGGGTATGCATGGCAAAGTTTTAGTGCTGGGGGGGAGAGGGGGGTGGCTACAGGGGTGACTTCTATGACAAGCTCCTGAAATCTTCCCCCATGGCTGATAGAGCAAATGCCAGAGGACTCCAAGTCAAAGCCAAGCAGAGACAGCTGTAGCACCTCTGTGATAAATGTATTTAAGAAGCGGCAAAAGTTACTGCAAATGCAGCTGAGTGAGAATATGTGATACAAACTGTCCTGCTGACCCCAAGGTCATTGAAGAAGAAGGAGGAGGAGGAGGAGGAGGAGGAGGTCCAAGTGCTGGAGAAATTCCCCTGCAGCCTGTGGTGAAGGCCATGGTGAGGTGGCTGTCACCCTGCGGCCCATGGAGTTCCAGAGTAGAGAGATATCCACTTGCAGCTCCACACAAGACAACCCCACACCCACACAAACCCACATCCACATCCAGTAGATGACCAAAGGAGGTTGTGACTCTGTGGGAAGCCTACCCTGAGGCAGGATCCTGGCAAGACATGTGGATTTATGGAGAGAGAAGCCCACACTGGAGCAGGTGTCAGGACCTATGATCCCGTGGAACAAGCTGTTCCTGAAGAGCTGCATCCCCTGGAAGGAGCCACACTGGAGCAGTTTGTGAAGAACTGAAGCCTGTTGAAGGACTCCATGTTGGAAAAGTTAATGGAGGACTTGACTCCCCTTGGAGGGACCCCATGCTTAAGCAGGGAAGCATGTGAGGAGTCCTCCTCTTGAGGAGAAAGGAGCAGCAGAGACAGCATGTGATGAACTGACCGCAGCCCCCATTCTGCATCCCCCTGCATCACTGGGAGGATGATGTAGAGGAACTGGGTGTGAAACCGAGCCTGGGAGGAAGGGAAAGGAGGGGAGGAGTTGTTTTTAAGATTTGTTTTTATTTCTCATTATTCTATTGTGATTTGATTGGTAGTAATTTTTTCCCGAGTCTAGTCTGTTTTGCCCATGACAGTAACTGGTGAATGATCTTTCCCTGCTCTTATCTCTACTCACAAGGCTTTTATTATATTTTCTCTCTCTCCTAACTCCCAGCTTTCTATCCCTAACTCCACAGGAGGGTAGTGATAGAGCAGCTTTGGTGGGCATCTGGCAGCCTGCCAGGGTCAACCCACAACAGTTCATTTTGTTGGCCTTAGAGCCTTTTAAGCCTGCAGATGGAAAACTGCATTATTTTCTGGGAGCTAGGTCAATCATTTGTGGCTCCGGAAAGTTGTTCTGCCCAGTGGCAAGTGCAAAGATCCTTGGTCTTTTCTAAGCCTGGTTCTGACCTCAGCATTCAGTATATTCATTGTGCTGTATGACTACTCAGTGGAAAACCTAATTATGAGAAGAGCAGTCAGGAACCAAATGAGCTCAGCACAAGGCCCAGGGAAAGGAAATACTCCAGGTATTTGAATGCTGGTCCAGCCTCCATGCCTTCAGCCATTTCAATGGAATAGGGTTTTTTTCTGCCTTTCTTTCCTACCTAACAGAGAATAATTTAGTGCATGTGTATGTGCTTACCCCTATCTATTTGCCATGAGCATAACTACTGCTGCCTGGTAGAGTGGGTCCAGGGCTTTCTAGATGCTCATTCAGCAAGGCAGCTGTAAATCCCATTGGAAAACTGTGACTGAGTGAAACCTGTTCATTGCTGGACTTTTTCAATTCTGTTCTCACAGGGAGTTGTATGTGGTATTTCACTGAAAAGCACTGTTCTCTAGAGTAGAGTTAATGGGACATATAGATCTCTAAAATGTGTCCCTTTTTCTATTTGCAGTGTATATTTTCCTTTTTTACTTAATTTTTCTAAATTCAAGTGTAGTAATAACATTGCTGAAACCAAGTTAAATGTTTATGAAAGTCAAATGTGAAGTAACAGGGAGAATCACGTGCTTTCAGGGCTACTATAAATACTTTCTTTTGAAGAATAATGACAGTAGCTACATCTCCTTATTCCACCTTTATGTATTCTTCATGTGCCCTGTGCACTGGTCCTGGTGCTTTTACTGATTTCTTATCAACAGTATTTACCTCTCAAAGTACTGAATGTTTCATTCCAAAAAGGTGCAGTGGTAAAGGATTTTGGTCTTTGCCAAAAGCTTTTCTGCTTCTTTCATAGCAGAAATAATTTCCTACATTATTTGCTAGCAAAGTAGAGAGTCTCCACATTTTTTAAACAGTAAATTTTCTCTAAAAGGTTATATATTATGACCAAAACATTAACATTTCATTCAGTTAATTTGTTAGCCTACGTAAGCAGTCTTTCAGGCTACAAACTGATGTTTAAATAGCAAACAAAGAAAAAAAAAACAGTCTAGAGAGGTCAGTGCTTTGTATCTAATATGCTTTTGCAGTTTACTTTTGTTCTGTAAGCAGATGCTTTGAAAACTGTTCAGCTGCAGTTCAGGCAAAGGTCAGTTGGGCCAGTCAATATATAATGCAAAGATCCAAATCAATATCCTATGAAAGGAGGCTCAGCACCTTCTACCTAAAAAATATCCAGAATAGAACTTACTTCTCAGATTCATACTGTCCTGGGGGATTTCCTTCTTGTTCCTACTGGAGGAACCCATCATAATGCAGTAATTGGTAATATTTTAACCACCTTGCCATGTGGTGAATTTCATGATGTAAGGAAGCATATTGATAACCAGCCTTTGCTTTTTAGTATATAAATGCTAGGGTGCCAGGCTTATATTTTCCACATAAAAGTTCAGCAACTATTACCTGCAAAAGGTGGTTATTAGGGACTAAGACTAGAATTCATCATAGTAAGTATGGTTATTTACTTTATACATTTATGCAGTGTATCAGCCACAGCTTTGACAGTGCTCTGCAATTTTTTTTTTACATGAAGGCATTCAAAGCTAAGAAATATATTCATACCTGCTGTCAACAAGTGCAACTCCCTTGGAAAGCTCTGAGCCAATTTCAGCAGTGACGTGAACGGCAGCATAAATTTTAGTTCTAAATTAGTCAGAAAATAAGTGAAAGTGGGCATAATTTGCATGCTGAGGACTGAAAAGGGAAGAGCAGCTAGCAAAAAAAAAGTGTGCAATTAAGTGGGGGGGGGGGAGGAAATAGAGGATCTACTGGCATGAGTGTAGTGCGTCAAATTTGCTTCTGAATTCAGACAACTACAAGCAAATGTAAATGTTATACTTAATGCAGCTAGCCATTTATAGTGAAGTGAACACACTTTCTCTACCTGTTATGCTCATTGCTATGCTAATGGGTGGCCTGGAGAACATCATGTCTAGGCTGGCATTCAGCACATACCTGTATGTATGTGCTGAATATATTTCTCAGTTCTCCGGTGCGCTCAGTAGCATGATTGCAAATATACTGACTCATTATGGAAGGGAGATATTGAGAAATTAAAACTAATTAAACTAATTACCTTGAATCAGGGGTCTTTTTCTTAAAGCAGTCTTTCCTGTATTCCAGACTGAGATAGATCATGGAAGGTGAGGGAAACATGTCGCTGAAGCACCACTTCTTTGGTACCTGCTCAAAGGAAATGGCTAAGAACTGTGTCATGAAGTGAAGGCAGTATTTGAACTGTCAACAGGAGCTGCTCAGCTTGGGTGCTGTCATGCTTCTAGGCAGCCCCTGGCCCAGCAGGATGATTCAGAGCCTCTGAGATAGACATCTCCATTCCAAATACAATGGGTGGGGAAAGGTGGCCACTTCTGAAATAATTCAAAGCAGCTAGGAACCTTTCTTTCTCCACTGTCTGAGCAGGTCACTGAAACTCCCACCTACCAATCACCTGGGAAACCTCTCAGTTTTGATCTGAACAAGTATTGAACCTCAATCACCTTCCTCCACTTGAAATGCAGAGCACTGAGTCGTCTCTTGAGAGCAAGCAGCTGATGATGGGGGAGGAAGAGGCAGCAACCACTTCAGAATAACTTCATTGTTTGAACACTCTTACAAGAAGTGGGAAACATGGATTTTAAGCCTTTCTTGGACTGAAGGGGTTTGAACCGCAATTCCTTTTTCCTCAGAGTTTATCCTACCCATCAGGCTAGAGAAGTTCTTCATTCTGCTCACTGTGTGAGGCTATGGAGCACAGAAAGAATAGGTAAGAGGGAGCTTGATTTTTCAGCCCATTGGTGAGGGCAAGCATAAGAGAGTCCTGAGTCTTGGTCCCAGCTGTCACTGCTGTTTAAGTATTCTTTGCTGTTAATTTGTAATACAGGCACTCATACAGTCAAGTAGACATGGTTGACAGACTGTGGAGACTGTAGTGTTTAATTCTGCCTGAATTTGTACTAAGCACCAAAAAACATGTGAACGTATTTCCTGACTTTTCACACCCAGTGATAAGCACCTGAGACTAGCAGCAGAGTTGCCTAGTTAGGAGCAGAGTTGTTCAAGGCCTTCTGCAATGGAGGTTGAGAGAGAAAGGAAATTGCTGAAGGAAAAGTGAGACCATTCTTCATTCAAATCACCTTCTGGAAGTGCCTGTTCTTCTCTGTTGATTACAAAGTGAGCCTAGAATGATAATGTCCCCCAAATAAACCTCTTGGTTGAATTTAGTATTCCCAAATCAAGGAATGTGATTTTTTTTTTCTCTGTTGTTTCTCAGTTTATTGCTGCTGGTTTCCTTTGTGTTCACCTCAGAATGGTGTACACCTCAGAATGGTGTACACCTTTGGAGAAAGATACAATTGATTTCTCTAAATGCAACCTAAGCTATCTAGCACCAACCTGTCAGGGTAAAATGTGGGAGATTTTAAACCTTCTCTTTGCCCCAGGGAATTTGTGTGCAGCAAAACCTTCACTCTTTCACAAAACTGGCACACAGACCCCATTAGAAAGATATGCTCAATGATCAGTCCTGAAATGTTATATCAGTCAGCAGTTCTACCTTCTTTAACATCATTAAATGCATCTTCTCCATCAAAGCGATGTGCAGTTTCAAAATATAAAATGCAGTCATTAAGTTGGGATTTTTTTCACCTCAGAACATTTTCCTCATTCTGAAGAGTGGCTCTCCTAAAAAAAGAGAAGGCCTAAAAGGGTAGTGACAAGATATGCAATGCTGCTGTACTGCTGGTGTAGTTTGTGGAGGGATCTGTAGTGAAGAATCCCAGAAATCCCCTTTGACGTTCCATCTTGCTTATTTTCAGTATTTCAGGGTCTATCAGGAACACACCTCTTCTTGTTAATGTGCTTCTGTAAGAAAGGTTGTTCACACAAAAGAGGAAGAAACTCATTGTTGTGAGAGTTTAAACTGGAAGAGTACCATTTAGCCAAAGGTTTCTGCAAGTGCAAGTATTTCAAAGGGACCTCTGCATTGCAGACTTGGGCCCTATGGGACCTGTAATAAGGTCTTTGGTGGCACGTAGTGAATCTTCTTATATGTTTCCAAAAGGTGTTATTTATGTCTGGGGCTTCATGTTGTTATTGTAGTAGTAAAGACAGCAATATCAAAATTAGGCCACTATAAATTATTTTCAATTTTTCTGAGATATACCTCCTAGGAGCTTGGAGTGGATGAATGATGTTTTGTAACTATAATCCAGAATATACACAATTAGACCCTGTCCCAAACAAAAGATTTTTCTAAATCAGATGTCTTCAGTCCTCACCAGTGATGTAAATGGCCTGTCTTTCCACCAGTGGAGCTGAAGGGAAAATATGGCTCTGTAGGGATAGTTTTCTAAATAACAGTGGTAACAATTGCAGGGGGAATGGTGGCTGGTGATGAAGACTGTATTAACTTTGGGTTAGCCAGTTTCTGCAGACTAGCAGAGAAAGTGCAAACACTTGCCATTTTTGTTTGGAAAAGGCTTCAGTAATAATGTCACCAAAATGACTCACCAGCTTTTATATCTCTTTGTGCAGTGTTTTTTACCTTTTTCATTCTAAGGGGATGTTAATTTGTTAGTGAAAATCAGATAAAGGTCACATAACATGAGTTCTCTGATGGTCTTCACATATTCATCACCATCCTTCATAACCATAATGATCCAGAGTGAATTATACATGCCTTAATTGGCCCGGGGAAGCTTCTCGAGGAGCAGGTTACAAGACAGCTACCATCTCCCTGCAGGTAGTCTGCCATGTACCAGCACTTCTACTACAGTCTGAAAACAAAATTTGAGGCTTTTCCATCTCTAGTGCCTTTAGGATTTAGGAGTTGTGCTTTCAACAGATTTTCCTAGGATGCTATATATCTTCGCAACATTTAGACTGACTGTGTATTTTCCCCAAAACCATTCCAATTCTTGAAGAACCTTTTTTTTTTTTTTTCTGATTAGTTCAAGAGACATGGTAAGGGTGGTTCCCTGCTCATTTCACTGTATTGTTTGACTTTAGTCCAAAAATAAGTAGCACTGACTGGAGAGGAAGTACTAGGGAAGAAGCAAGAATGTACTTATTTAATCTGTAACATAGCTCTTGTTACGGAGAAAGGAAACACAGATGCTCTCTTTGATTTACCTTAAACCACCTCCTTCCGTGTTACCTTTAAAAACCTTCAAGACCATGAGAACAAAAAACTAGGGCTAATATCTTTTCTTCTGTACTATCTAATTTAAATGTGAGTTTGAACAATTATTTACATTAATAACTCCGAGTTAAATCTACCAGCCTTGCCATAGAAGTCAGAGAAACAGCCAAGGCACCAGCTGAACGCAATTCTAAATAGGCAACTTCTCCCATAGCTTTCCCCTCATTTGAGATCTCTTTCATACTGGTAGGGATGATTTAGCCTACAGATTCTGGCAGCTTTCCTTCTGATTGGCTTTTTTTTTTTTTTGTGCCAGTGTGTTATGGAAATGTTTAATTTCACTAAGCAGATCTTGTTTCCTGTTTCCTATACAGTAACTAATATATTGCTTTCTGTGCAAAGTATTGAAAAGTTTACATTGTAGCTGCTGGGATCAAATCAGAAAGAGACTTTTTCTCTCTGAGAATAGCTATTCCAAAAAGGTACACTGAAGTTATCAGTACTTTAATAGCTTGTGTGGTAATTCAGACTCTGCTTTCGTCTTTATTATGATTGCTGTCACTGCTGTGAAATGCTACAGTTGCTTTCTGCTGCTTTCTTTATGGTACTTAGGTGTCATAGCCTCTGGCATCTCTGTGAATAAGCTTTGCTCTCCCAATCCCATAAAGTTCTATGTCTCTTCCCACTCTATCCTAAACTGTCCAGGCACTGGACTTCCTACCAGGGTTCCATCCCTACAGCTGCTCCACTCACATCTTGGAGACACCAGTGGGGCTGGATGTGCCCAGGCAGGGAGGATGCTGTGAAGGATGAAGAACCTGCTCCTGCTGCAACGAGGGCTGCTCTTGCAGGTTCAGAAGTCAGGGAGCAGTCAGGGTTATCCCAGCAGCCTCAGGGTCACTGCAAAGGCAGTAAAATCGTAAAGCCAATCATGAGCTCACTGGTGTCAGGATTTAATCCAAAGGCTTTCTCTGGCTGGCTTCCACACAGTGGTTCTGCAGGCAGAGGTCTGTACTGAAGCAAGATCTGACATACGATGTTTCCTATTCAGAAAATTTGTGTTAATGAAATCTATGGGTTTTTTTCCAGGTGCAAGGTCACTCCCACACCACTTCTGTCAGTCTGATCTCTCCATATGGCTACGTGTCTAACAAAAAATGTCCCATGGTTTTGTGATGCCATCGTGCAATACAGATTATAGGTTCTCCAATGCCTGGCAAATTGGTTTTTGACTTTAGGCCTCCTGGCACATGGACATTTACATGAATTTTATCTTTACATACCAATGTTTATTTAGCATTTTTATTTCATATCATTATTTTTTAGAACCTTCCCCCTATTATCTTATCCACATCACTTTAGTGATGCTCTTTAGTTGTTGTGTAAACTTTAAAGGGTTACTTTTGTATTCCTCAGTCTATCTGTAATTGTTACAGCTTTTATGCTTGGGTGTAACCCATTCTACAAAATGCTGCAAACTTTGAATGTCAAACAGATGTCTTAATAGAACCTCAGTGATTCTCAGCACCTGTTTCTTCCCTCTCCTTGTTTAAGTAAGCACATAAGTCAGTAATCTGGTTTGATTTTTGTTAGGCAAAAATCTAACCTTGCTGTACAGGTGTTCTCTCTTTTAAAGAGAAGCCCAAATGCCTTACAATATAGTTCTCTTTCTGCCACATTCACTTTTTAAGTGAGGATTTTGACATCTATCCTTATCATCCCATTATATGGTCCTTTACAGAGAACTGTTGGAGAAAACTGCCTGAAGGCCTGCAGCATCACTGTATGATAATATAAGCTTAACCCCTAGATCCCTGAATTCCTGTCTGCCAGTAGCATCAATCTGTATCCAAGAGCACAGATGCCTGCTCTGTCTATAAATCTAGACATTAACTGAGATCCATAGCCTGCATTGTCACAGAAGTACTGGTTTTTCTACTAAAATCCTTGTTTTAAAAACTCATCTTTAGCAGGACACTTTCTTGAAAAGTCTGTTTTAACATAGAAGCACACTTGCTTTCTTTTCTCTGTCCTTTGAAGTGGGCTTGTTTCTTGTGTATGCCTATGGCCCTCTTTCATCATGGAGAAAAGGGGATCTTTAGGATCAGCAAATTGAGAGCCCCGGTTTTACAAGCATCATGCAAAAACCTTTCAGGGACTTTTTACAAAGCCAAGACTTTTAGACCATGTGGGAATAAATGAGTGTGAAGATTCGATAAATTAAAAAGTAAATTCAGTATACCAAGAAGAGACATAAACCAGTAGTTTTTACACAGAAGACTTTTTAAAAGCTTCTTTGGCCCAAAGAAAGTGTCAAATCAGTTCAAATTTCTTGGACTTGATTGGAAGAATTTCAATGCCTGTTATCAACAGTATTTTCCCAATCCAGTTAAATTTGTAACATTATAACCATTCTGTAACATTTGATCATATCAGCATTAGTATATGATAAAGGTAATAAATTAACTGAGTTAGACAGTAAACAAGCTAGATGAAGCAAATAATCAAAATATGGGCTGCAATTCTTAGGTATCTTCAACAATGACATATAATTAAGATGCCATAGCACAGATGAGACATATGCCAGATTCTGTATGCTTAAGTAGAAACAGAAGGGGGAACTTTACCTACATAAACTGACACAACTGCCAGCATATGAAATTATGACATTTTAAAGCATTTGTTCACTAGAGAAAATAAAGAATAATAAATATTCTTGCCCCAAGATAGCACCAGAGAACTGATAGAAAAAATGTAAGAGTTGTGTTTTACTGCACGGTGGAGAACAAGTCTTTGTGTATGTTGTTGGTTTGATGGGGAGCAAGATGCTGAAGGGAGGAAAATATGTTGTTCAGCTGAAGAGAGGCCTAACCTTCTATTTTGTACTTGTGAAAGAGCCTTTTCGATTTCATGATCACAGTATAAATACATGAATATTTATCTGAACACTTGCACTTTCACCTACCTGTTTGCTCGTGGCCATGGCCTGGGAAAGCAGGCTGGTGCTCAAGAGTGAATTGTGAGTGCAAAGCATTAACATTTCAAATACCCAAAGAGCTGAAAATCACAGTGAAAAAATATTTTGGTAATACTGCAGATTACAAAGCACAGTATTACAGCACATTCCCCAGATCAAAAGAAGGGCATTAAAATCAGCAGGACATATAAACTTCTAAATAAACACCTCCAAAGCCTAGCTTGAAAACAACTGAAGGTCTTTGGGAGTCTGTGAATTAGATTTTTCTTTAAGGAAGCTTCTGACCAGCCCTATCTACAGAAAATGGCTTTATCTCAGCATATATTTTTGAGTCAGTGATTAAAGCAAGACTAAGGCTTCTTAGGACTAAAAATTTGTGGTCCTATTCCAACTGCTTAATGCATCACTAACCAGTGTAAGAGCATTTATTGCTTCCTGAGGATTTCTGCTTTCAAGACTACTTGGATGCAGACTGCCAATTTAGTACTTCATACAGGAAGTTTGATCTAGAAACAGAATAATGAGACAAGGTTCTTCTTTCTAACTTCAGAACCACAGTATATAGTCTGTATATATTCTATCAAACCAAGGACTGGAACAATTGCTAAGTTTATGTAGTGCCACTGGACAGTCTTGAAGTTCCCTGCTGAAGATCTGGTATGGCAGCAGTTGGTAGGTGTCCAAGGCTGTTACTCCCTGGTCTTCCCTTGTCCCGCCTACACTACTAATGGTTTTCCAGCATCAGACATGCCTTTGGTAGGATTTCTGTCATCTAGTTTGAGATGTTCACATCTGAGCTTGTTACCTGCAGGTCTCTTCATTTCCAGTGAAGAAAAATACATGTAGTTCTAGAGAACTACCTTTTAGACAAGTACCTTAGTAAGAAACCATTTGTTTCCACTGACTTTAGAGGGTGTTCAGATGACCAGCTCAGGTACAGACTTTGAGAACACAGGCTTCCAGCAAAGTTCATCTCACTCGGTTTTTCTGTATGAATTGTCAGTCACAGAACCATCTGCAACTTCAGTTATCTAAAAATAAGAAAATGGTCTGTCATTTTTCATTTTCTTCAATACAGGTCACCCATGTATCCATTTTTTGGCAGCTACTGCACTTCCTGGCATTGCTTGCCATGGTACTGTTAAATTGAGTACAATCCTTTTCTCTTCATTGACCTTCTAGCAATTAACTGACTGTCTTTATTACACCCTATTTTAATGTCAGCAGTTTTATACTAGAGTTCAATCACTTCACAGAAGACTAAGAATGATAAAGAAGTCCCTCTAATATATTTAGATTAGAATTATAGTAGATAATTAACTTTAAAACACATTTGTATAAGTGAGATTTACTGAGTGCAACCAAACCAAACACAATTTAAGTTATTCCATTCATTACTTGAACTGTGTTTTTACTTTCTGTGTTTTCCAAGATATGTAATTGATTTTCATAAGATAACTTTTTAGCTTTTATTTCCAAGCCAAGCCAACAGGAAAAAAATGGCCTGGAGTTTGAGGGTCTCAATTCCTAAAGATTATCCATGGCTTTAGGAAATACCTGGTTTCACTTTAGGGTCAGAGCTTAACTTATGAACTGTCTTTAGAAGTGTAGAGAGAAATGGAAGAAGTAGAAATTAAGTTTAAGAATTAGCCTATTTTGAATAAGATTCCTTTCTCATTACTGGATATCATACTGGATACTGGATGTCAGCCACTTCTGGCTGCTCAAAGGAATCACAAACTTTTTGTTATCACAAAGCTTTAGATAAATAAAATGCAAAGATCCTTCTCATTTATTTTGGTGTCTTTAAATAAATACCATGAAAATCATGAACAAGCCCTGTGTTCCCTATAATAAACCTAGTGTCCTGGCATGCTTTTGTAATTTTTTTCTGGTATTTGTTGGACATAGATGGAGTGAGGGGAATCTTTATAAATTTCTTCATGGACTTTGCCTGAAATAAAGCACCCAAGGAGAAGTGCATTAAAACAAAACAAACAAAACCATCTTAAACTCTTACTGTGGACCAATAGTATATTACACTATCTCTAGTACTGGCTTTCACCTTCTCCTCAAGAGAACATTAACTTAATTCTAGGTCTGTTCTAGTATACTCCACTTCATCCACTCACACCATCGTTTTGTCCCATTGAACTCTCTTTTGCATCCAGCAGGAGTTCTGAGGGAAAAAAGACTGATAAATCAGGACCATAAAAGCCATTTTAGGATTTGGGAAATAGCTTTTCTTCTGAGATGTCCATCTCAGTTCCTGTCCACAAACATTTATTTGGGCTTAGATTGTGTTTTTCTTTGCTCCCTGGACAAATGACACTGTCCAGGTAACACTGGCCAGCAGCATTTTGCAGGTACAGCCAGGAGTGGTATTTATTGCAGAGGTAGTCTTGAGGACATAAATACCTCTTGGTCTTGTTGGAAGTTCAGTTAACAGAGCACCTTTGCAGCAGCTTTCATTGCTGACCTTCAGAAAGAAGTAGGCTTCCCTTAATTTACAGATGAACAGCATAAAAGCTTTGGTGGGTTTGTTTGTAGTCTTGGCTCAGCAAACAATGTCTACGTTGATACAAATTTATGTTGATGCTTTCTTTTATTACTATGCCATCGTGCATTCACAAAACAGATTTCCTTATAAAAATCAAGCGTGAAATTATATATCTGTTCTTCTGCCACTGACAAGAGATAGAATATTGTCTCTTGTTCCTGAACAATGCCAGTGTGGATTTTTGCAACTTTATGCTGGCCTCAGAAAGAAAACTTTTGGTTTTAAGACAAACCCAGTGCAAGCCATTTTCTTTTAAAATCACATGTACCATGTCACTGAGATCTGCACATTCTGTCATCCAATAAATATTTCAATAAACAGAAATATGTACCCTCCCTTTAAAAAAATTTAAAATAGTTATTAAAATGCACAGAAAGCTGCACAACAGATGTTCGAGACTTTTGTAATAAAATATATTCTGGTAGAGATAAGATAAAAGATAACATAATTCGTTTTCTTTATGGTAGTTTTGGTGGGGGTTTTTTGAGACAAACTGAGCTGAGATAATAAAATCATTAAAATCTTGTTTAATCACTTAGAATTTTTTATCATGTTCATTTCTACATTTTGAAACATTTAAAGGTTATTTTTAGGTATTTTTATTTATCTAAGTAAATGCACGTAAGTTCTCTACCAATGCTCATGCCCCTGTTGAGCAACTGGCAAGTTGTTTTTCTCATGTGAAGAAGCAGTTAAGCATCTTAAAATATGTATCCTAATGTGGCAAAGCAAACACTTAAAGCTCTACCCTTTTATATGAACACTAAGCAAAATACTCTCTGAGCATTAGCACTCAAATAAGAAAGCAGCAGTGAGATGCCAATGCTGTCTCTTGTTTCTCATAACCTCAATTAAAACAGCAGGGTTGTGTGGAGGGGGGGAAAAAAAGCATAGGGAAAAAAAAAAAAAGGCAGAGGAAAAAAAAGGTTACCAGTAGGTAGGCAGGGTAGAACTGTCGCTGTTTGTGACTCCAAAAATCTTAAATTATGAGAATTTAATTAATGTGATTTGTGTTGCACACAGGTATGTGTGTAGCTTGTTAGCCACCATAATTAGCAGGACTGGCGAGCTGGTTGCTTTGTGGCAAACAGCAGAGCGAGGCAGCAGCAGTGGGGAGCAGGAGCAGTGGCACAGCCCTCACCGCACCTTGGGGCCCAGCACTCGGACAGGGGGGCTGCAAACTCCACTCCTGCCCTCCCTTCCCCTCCCTGGTCTGCCTCCAGGGGAAACCTGGCCAAGGTAGCCCATTGCACAGAAAGGGTCAGCTGCAGACAGCTGTGTCACCCTGATTTTCTAAGACTTTGCTAAGCCTTCTGATGTTTGCGTTCTTGTAACAAACTTTCTCACACACAGTTCTGTAAACAACTTATGTTTTGCATTCTTTCATGGAGGAGGAGAGAATTGATGGACTCTTGGTCTGTCCAGTGTCATTGGAGAGGTGGCACTGTCACCCTCCAACCCACTGTCACTTTTGTAAAACTATAAATGTTGGAGTCAGAAAATAAAGGTCCCTCTTTTTTGTTCACCTGGAGAGCAGCAGTGTCCGTGTCATCTGTTCGTGCCGTATTACGACACAGCTGTTCAGAGAATTCCTGAATCTTTGATTTACTGTGATCAATTGCATGATTAGGCTACGTGTCATTGAGGGTGGTGATTATCTAATGGGGGCACTGTGATCTCTGTTGCAAAGAAACTCTGCTGGGGAGGAAAAAATTCGCCAAAGACATCAATATGCATTTATACAAAATACCTTGGGGCATCTTTGCAACCAACAGACTATAAATTAAAAGAGCTTTTTCTGTGTTAAGCCAGTGAAGGAGACATGCTTGCATTAGATTTATGTCAGAAAGTGAATCTTAGTGTTGGTGGTTTTCTTTCAGCTAATGCATTTAGCCACACGAAGGTATGAATTCAATCACTGAGCTATTTGGGAGGTATCAAGCACAGACATTAAACAGGATTATGCAACAGCCGTCTGCAGTTGCTAATTAAAATGCGGAAAACAGCCAGTATCAAATTATTTTGTTTAGACAATTCATGGCTGGGTTAAGTAGTTCAGCTTGTATGCAGCGGTTTTGCTCTTTGGTAAGACTTCTACAATTTCACGATGACCAGGATCATTCTAATATACAGGCTCTAAGTATAGCAAATGTCATTGTGCCCAAAAAGAAACTTTAAATTTTTGTTCTGAAGTAGTATTTGTAATAAATAATTGTCGTTGTATTTGTGTAGTTTGGGAAATATATTGAACACAATTTATAGAGTCTGTACACTATAAATTATGTTCACCAGCAGCTTCAGCTACCAATTTCACCTACATTTCAACTAAATTAGGGTCAGTTCTTGCTTTTAGAAGATTTTCCTTTCGTTTAAAAGAAAAATAATGAGCTATGATTTTGCTTTTAAATGGGATTTTAAATGCTCACATGAATCCTAGAGAATTTGCTTTCTAATGGTACCTTATTCCAGCAACATTTCCTTCTGCAAGATTGAGTTCTAGTCACAAGTTGCACCGATGTGCTTTGCATGTATCCAGCAAGCAAGATTCAGAAAAACATTCATTCAATCCTGCAGCCTATTCCCTGTGACCCACCAGCTTGTCCCAGCAAGGGAGCTGTAATCTGGATGAGTTGTTCTGGCAGTCTGTGTCCTCTAACTCTTTCCCCAGTGCCCCAGTGCACACCCCTGCTGCCTTGATAACAGGACCAAAAATTCATCCCTTGCACACACATGCTGCCTGCAGCCTCTGCTAAATGCCACGTAGATGTGGGAATGCAGCATGCTACAGGGACCACCTTCCTTTGTGCTTTTTTGTTGCACATTCTCCCCCATCTTCATGTGGCTGGAACTGTATCCTTTGTTGTAGGATTCTGTAGGATGCCCAAAAGCCATGAATCTCGGTGTTTTAGATGAGAGGACTCACTGCCATACATGCCACAGCTCTTTGCTAGTACATGTGAAACAAAAGCTGAACACAGGGATGGGATGGCGTGTACCTCAGTCTACCCCTGTCATGGAGCTAGGCCATGTCTGAGTTGTCTCAGCAAAGAAAAGGGGTAGGAAAGCACCCCTACATTCCTCAGTGTGACACAGCTCATGTGGCCCACTGTAGCCAAAATTTCATGCCCTCCTTGAAAGGTCAGTATGTGCCATCTCTCCATCTTACAGTTAAGTGAAACCCACAGGAACCCTAGTGCAAGAGCACATGTGACCATAAGTAGGGTTATGATGACCACTGTAGTTGCTTCAGTGACCAGTGTAGGAGGTCTGGCTCATCTGTTCTTCTCACAGTTGTTTTGTTGGGTTCCAAGTTCCTTGTTCCCCTGAAGAAACTATCCATTGCAATTAGCTTTCTTCTCGAGCCACCCTTTGTCCAGGTCAGAATTCAGTCAAGATTTGTAGGTTTGTGCGTTCATTAGAAACACCACTGAAATGATCAGCACAGGAGCACAGCTTAAAAAATTACATTTATATTGTCACCATTATAGTTTAGAGCCATCACCTGCTACAGATGAAGAGAACTTCTGCCCTGCTAGACTTCCATCTGCACTTCCCTTGCACTGTCATGAACAGATGATTTTGCATCCTTCTCACATTTTGACAGCTACCACTAGCAACCCAAGTGTTAAAAACTTTTTAAACTAAACCTTGAATTTCACTTCACTGTTTTGTGAGAAAGTCAATTCAGTGATAAAATTGCAGCCCCTGCAAAGTAAAAGGAAGCTGAAGTTCTTCAAACTTATGAGTTAGAAGAAAAGATGGTTTGAATAACTCTTCTGACTAAACAATCTCGGTTTTAAGCAACACATTCAAAAGAGAATCTTAAAATCAATGAGCAGCATGCTTTAGGAACTTCCCCAACCACTGTTTTTCTCCTTGCATGAAAATGACTCATTAAAAGGACACATCAAATTGCTTTCCATGTCTGTGAAAGCAAACACCAACACAATTGGAGAATTTGCTAAACTGTTACATTGAATGTGATAAATAACAGGAGGGTTAGGAAGCTGCTCCATTTACATGTGGGAGATGATAAGAGAAAAACACAAATGTCGATGTAAGAATAGGCAGGAAATTCCAATTTGCAATTATGCTTTAGTTTTTCTTAACAGACATTGCAGTTTGTAAGACAGAAAGAAGCCTAGTTTTGTAGTTCATGCTCCCAAATTTCAATATAATTTTAACGTAAGTGTACAAAATGTTTGGGTTTATGTTTTAGGTTTGTTTAGGTTTTGATGTAGTATTTTTGCCCTGCATTCTACACAGAGCACTCATAACATTCATCTGTCTTGGCTGGAAACAGAACATCATTTTTAGGGCCACATATAGACACAAAGTGAGAGTTGATGTTTATATTTAGTGATTATAGATGCTAAATGTAGAGATTTCATAGTAAAGAAGTCTTTTAAATGAAGTGTCATGTTAATCATAGAAAATAACTTCTACCCATCCTGTAGGTAAACCCCTAATAGAGCCAAGTGTCAGGAAACTGGAAAGAAGAAAACAAAAAAATCTGCCTGTCTCTCCCAAAATCACAAAGTCCCAAAGGGACAAGGGGTTTTTTTTTGGCTGAAAAAGAAGTTGTACTGTGCTTGGATTTGGGACATGGGCAGGAGCATGGCAAGCACATTGAAGAATGCCGTTGCTTGGTAGTCAAACACTATCAGCTGCACTCGTGAAGCTTCTCTGTCCTTCAAAAACAGCCATCTGAATCATCTAGCTGAGGATCAAGCTGAGGTTTCACTTTCTCAAGCCAAAAACATTTCCCCTTCAAGCATGCAGAATTTGTATAAAATACAGTGTGGCTTTGAAAAAGCCACAAAGTATTCATATTTCTCCATGGACTAATAGGATGAGCACCCCTTAGGGTCTTGCCCCACAGACTGTGGAAGGAGCCTTCTCCAGTCCTTCCTCTCACCACTAATCCACTTGGCAACTTTTGTTGGTCAGTGAAAAGGAAGTGAGCTCACAAGGACTTGAAGACAAATGGAATCAATAGGAAGTCCTGGAAGGGTGTTACCCCTTGAAAACATTGAAAGCATGTATTTATGGACATGATTTCACACTCCATTCGGAAGGTGTAAACCTTGTGAGACTCTGGGCAGTTGTTCCTTATTATGATGTCTAGCCAAAAGCAGCAGCTGAATCAATGTTTGCGCAGAAAAGGCTGTTCACTCTGGTAGTTAAGGGGACTCGAACAGTTAACCTATCAATAAGCTGTGCCAGTCAATTCAATAGATCTCATTTTCATAAGGAATTCAGATGGAATACTCTGCATGATATTCGGTTCCAGAAAATAATCTAGTAATGCTGCAGTAAAAATACATATGTCTTGAAGAAAATATTTCATTATAATGACCTATCTGACCATATTTGTGATAATATTTTTCATAACGCAATAATACCAGTGAATTTTACAACTTGCCAAAGGAGACACGTTACTATCAGGATGCATCCCAAATTGTTCAGCTAGTTCAGCTCAGAAGAAACAATGGAGCTTATAGACATGGTAGGCTAGCATTCAAGTTGGCAATGTTCCCATTACAAATATTCCTTCTTTTGAATATCTCTTGCCATCCAAGTCCTACATGATACATATCATTTGAGCATTCTCCTTATTGAATGACAAATGAAGAGCAATGTCTGCAAGGGATTTCCAGGGGAGGTGTGGGTGGGATCCTGTCTTACACTGAACAAGCGTCTTCAGAGCAGGCAGGGACAGTAGAGGTCCTGATCCAGAGAGTCTTGGTGGGAATATGACCATAGAAAGTTTTGGATCTAGCCCAAACAGGGCACAACACCTCTCCAGAGGTGTTTAACTGCCAGCAGGATAAAACCTCAGATAAATGTAGATAAAACTAGAGAACTTTATGCGTTTTTTGACATTTAAGGATAGTACTGTAGAGCTTGACAAGACAAGCTTTGTCTGATTAAAGAGAATAGCATGGCACCCTAAATTACCAAAAATAAAATATGTATTGTTATATATTGCTACTATATGTTTTCTACAGTTTGTATATGAGAAAGTATGATTAAAAGTCGATGAGAGACTGTTTATAAATTTTGATTGCTTCATAATTTTAACTCTGAGCAACATTTTTATCATAATTATAGGCTTTCTTAAAGCATTTATGCAGATTGTTTTATTCAAAAGGGGTTTATTCCATATAAACTCCACTCTTTTATCTCTCTATAAAATCAGTGTGTGAATTCCCAGCAACCACAACTCCACTAGACAGTCATCACATTAGTAGCAGAGATATTTTCAAACAAGACAATATTCCTCAGATTTTTCTAAACATCATCTCCTGCTTTCCCAGCCAGTGAGTGTCATGGTGATAAATAGTAATGATAATCCTGAGTACATTTGTTACCTCCTTATGTCTCTTTAAAAGTATTAGCAAGTTTGTTCTCATGATTCCCCTGTGATGTTCTGTGTGCTATAGTAGTCAGTGTATCTATGGTTCAGTGGAGGCTTGGGGAGATTAAGTCAGATATCTCACATCTTCAGGTCAAGGATATATAAGTCTAGGGATTTAGATGCAGAGTTTATGTTCATTTCAGTGACAATTTTGTGTCTAAATATTCTGGAGCCCTACAAATGCTGAAATCAAAAGGACTTACCAGGGACCTCAGACTGTTTCTTAATCATTATTAATAGCCAGTTGATTGCACTGTTTCAATGCATGTGAACAGCTTTTGAGAGCTGAAGCAGGGTCTGAGTCCATGACTCCCATCTCAGATTGGCTCATATCTATATTTTGCCTTTGAGAAGAGGGCTCCAGAGAAAACCATCCTCTCTCCTTCCTCTAGGTTATCTCACAAAGGATATGAGATGTCCATCCCAGCCAAAAGCCCAGGATTTCTGCAGTAGCAACAATCAAAGCATCAGGACACTTTGGTGGAACATAAGAAAACAATCTGACAGCACAGCTGGACCTAATGCAACAGAAAAGCACTCTAACCCCCTGGGTGACCCAGGGGCAGTCCTGGTAAAGCAGCAAAAGTGAATCATCCTTACTGGAAGAGGTGCTGAAAGGTTTGAATAGTTTCATAGCAGTCACTGTCTCAGCAAGCTATGCCTCATTGTGATATACTCATCCCAGTGATTTGAGGAGCTTCTCCAGTGCTGGAACATCTACAAAGTAAACAGAGGAAAATTTATACCTCCATTTTGCATATACTGCTGGGGTATCAAATGGAAAATGTACTGTCACCTTCCCCAGGAAATACAAATATATGATGTTAAATATATACAAAATATGTGAAACCATTTCTGCCATTGCCATAAAAATATGATCTTTTGGCACATGTGCTTGGATACTCAGAAGGAAACTGATTTTTTTAAAGCTGTAACATGTTCTGGTGGGTTCATGACAATGATGACAGTCTCTAAACACTTCAATGAGAAGTGTTAGGTTGCCTCAATCTCTTTGAAGCTAAGCCTGATGCTAAGCCATGCTCCATTTTAAAGCAGTACCTTCAGCTTTGATGATTTCATCAAATGACTGGATTGCCCTGCAGTGGGATTACCTAATCTTCACTCCATACTTTCTACTCATAAGCCACTTGAAAAACTGTTTTGCATTTTGGTCTTGTAGTACATATTCTGCACTTGAGTGGTGTGGGTTCAACTTCAGACCCTTTTTGAAGGGGAAACAAATCTAAATCTGAGACTTAACCACCTCCACCCCTGCCTCCAAAAAAAAAAAAAATAAAATAAAAACCACCACACTGAGAAAACAATTCCATTACTGTCTACTACTCTAAAATTAAATGACAGAAGCAACACACACAAACAATTAGATTTCCTCTGCTGATTTTTATACATGGATGTTACAGAAGTTGTAGCTTCCCTCTGATTCCACTCCAGTATGGATCAGGCATCATTCCACAGCTGTCACAGGAACCAAACGCATGGGACACACAATTTTGGTGAACTTTGTTTTTCCTGTCTACAGCACAAACCCCATTTAATCCTTAAACACTAAAATTAGAATCATCTTTGTATGCATTTCCAATGTAGTTTTAGTAATTTCCCAACTCTATCATTTGAATTTGTTCAATGATATTTCCACCTTGGAAACATGCTAATATTAACATTTGGAGTAATGGAATAAATACAAGTTGGGTGCCTGGATTTCCCATGACACTGCTGTTGGAGAGGGTGCTGATCTGTATTCCAGAAGAATTTTAGGAGAGGCAGGTTGTCACTGGACCTAATTTCAAGACTTGATAAAATGGCTGCATTTAGGAAAAAATATTTAGCTGTGTCAATTATATTTTGACTTCTGAAGCTTGCAACTGTTTCATGGCAGAATGCTGAAAAAGAGACAGCTGTGTCTATGATGGAAAGCACTCATACAAGTATATTGGTAAAATAGCAAACACATTAGAGGTAACAGAATGTCCATTTTTAAGCAGCAAGAGAAGATTTTTTTTTTATATCTATCAAGGATGACAATAATTTTTTTTCTAGATTTGTTGATCGCTTACTTGTTTGAAAATAAGGGTGACATTCTGCCATAGCCTTTCTTTGCAGGGAAATGGGCTGGATAACAGCTACAGGCATTTTTCTGCATGAGGAAATTGAATAAAGACAGTCCAGGCTCCTCTCTGGAGCCAGGGACCAGCCGCAGAGCCAGCCGCACTGCCCATCAGAGTTGCAGCTACAATTGATTTAAAATAACTTAGCAGCAAATGTTCCACAATAAAACCTTATTTCTTCTTTGACGATCTGATCCCATGCTAGGCTGTAGTTGGTGTTGTCAAGGCATGGAAGAGACCTTACCTCGGGGCTGGTGCTTGGAACCCGAGGAGTCCCCAGTGCCCTCGGCGTGGGGCACTCCAGGAGAACCGCTGGGGGGGTTTAAATATATATATATATTTTTTTTTTAATCTGGGATCTCTGAAGCGGCGACTTTCAGGTCAGACCCAGCAACAGAGTGTCTACTGTACTGACCCAAGAGCCCTGGTAGGGGCTGGGGAAGGCTCGGAGCCCCTCTCCGACGGCCCGCGGTGCGAACTGCAGCCCCGCAGCTGCGGCCGGGGGTCGCTGAGCGGGGGCAGCTCCCGCCGGGCGCGGGGCTGCGGACATCCATCCCCTTCTCCCCGTGCTTCCCGAGCACCTGCGGCAGCGTTAGCCAGTCTCAGGCGTTCATTGTCGTTCTGCAAACTAAGTGTCGAAAGCCCCCGCAAAGCAACAAACAAAAACCTGCAAAGGGGAAAACGCTGTAATCAAGCAGCAGAGCTCTGGGGATTTGGAGACGAGCGTGGAGAGAGTTCGGATCAAATGGGATTTAAATGTAAACAGCAGTAACTGCATATGATCAATAATCACCCCGTGTGCATTCCTCTACTCATTTAACATCAGCCAGGACAGTGCAAATATTGCAAGTGAGTACTCGACAAGGAGATCAGCTGAGCGTGTGTTTAAACTGTGGTTAATTATTAATATGAACAATTATTTTCAATTAAATGTTTCGTTTAATCCCCTCATATCGACTTGTCTAGGAAACTACATGTCTGGCTTCCAAAACGATAATGTGGGTGCAGACTTATTCTGAGGAATTTTATATAATCCATACAATATCATTCGAGCAATGAATTATCATCTTTACTCTTCTTCCTTTGTCCTAACCAACTGAAGTAACGAACAATTTTTTGTGTAAATACTTATGACAGTTTTTAGATGCTAAAAGGAATTTTGTCAGGAAGGTCCCTCAAAGTAAAGGGGAAAACCACATCTCGGTGAAGATACGAGTCTTGGAAATGTGAGTTCAAAAGGAAAAGCAGCACATGTTTCTAATAGTAACTTCCAAAGAAATTAATTGTGACTGATATTTTCCCGCTACTGCTCATAATATTTTGCCATGTCCTGGGAGGGTGCCCTCCACCCTTTGCAGTGGCTCTGGCCACCTCCTTGCATGGTCCGTCGTTCACCCTATGGAGTTTGTGCTGCTGCAGCTGCCTGCTCCCTGCAGCTGCGGTCTTCCTGCTGCCTTCTCCTAAAACAAATCCCTCAGGTCCCACTGTAGAAAACAGTCCCTGAAACCTCTGAACCTGCAGAGCCCTTCCCTCCCTCCCTCCCTCCCTCCCTCCGTTCCTTCCTTCCTTCCTTCCTTCCTTCCTTCCTTCCTTCCTTCCTTCCTTCCTTCCTTCCTTCCTTCCTTCCTTCCTTCCTTCTCTTCAGATCTGGAGGAGTGACGACAAGTTTAAGGAATTAAGAGCCTTGGTTTCTCCGTACACACGGCAATCAGACCCTTTCAACAAGCCATCATATTTGTCCTTAATTTCGACTTTCCCAAGCACTGTTCTCATATTCCACTATTTGAAATGTAGGAAGATTTAGCATAATTTGGAGGTCAGATTTCTAAATAAGCCTACTTTAAATAACAAGCCCACACGGGAGATTGTCAGTATCTTTATTTTGTATACAGTTTACACACTGGCACCGCTTTTTAAAACCCTATATGTGGGTTAAAACTCAATTTTACAACCCCCATTTATATGAGATGTAGGTTTGACATCTGTTTGCCAGAGTGTTTTGCACTTAGCCTAACACCCACTATTAAATGACAAAATTGTGGCAGGCTGTCAAAGCCAGCTGACTGACAGCTGCTCTACTTTACAAAAAAGCCCCATTCAAATATTTGCAGGGTTGAAGCTTTCTGTAACGCTGTCGCCATTCTCCCCGTTATTTAGCATGTAAAATATAAGTCAAAGTTTTAAAGCTGCTTTCCAAAATGTTGCCATTTTTCCATATAAAAAGAGCGAGCGGTGGCTGCTGGCGGGGATCCAACGCCAAACGCATTGGGTGGATATTTCGCCGGGTCCCCGCGTTCCTCCTATCTGCACAAACCCGATAAAACTGTCATTTAGCAGCGTTTCTTAATATTGCAGCTAATTAGAGCCGGCGTGTTATTGAAGTGAGAGCAAAAATCCACTTAAAAGAGAGGGGAGGGAGGGGGGTGGAAAAAGAAGGGAGGGGAATTTTCCGTGCAGGCGGAGGTGCGCAGCCGGGCACGGCTCAGAGAGACCCCCCCCCGGGAAAAGGGACGGGCTCTGGGGAGGGGACACCGAGGGCATCCCGGCACTCCCGCAGCGGTCGTCCCCCGCTTTTTGCCCTCACCTCCAGGGGTCCCTCTGGGCATCTCTGGAAGGACGTGCAAGGATCGGCTCTAGCGGAGGGCGAGCGCTGAGCCTTGGCCGAGATGTCTCCCACTTCTAGCGCCACGGATGAGGATGTAACATTTAATTCAGGTCGTTAATACACGCCCGTCCGTTGCCCTGTTCCCGCTCCGAGCGTCAATACCAGCCTGTAAAGGGCAACGGTGATTTAAACTTAAAAGCAATCCGCTTTTCATTCCAACATCTCTAATGATTGTATGTGACTTAGCACCTCAAAATAGCTGACGAGATAATCCCTGCATGCTAAGGAGTCTTTGCAGCAGTTGCTGGGGTTTATTTGAAATTCGGGTACTTCTCGCAGCTTTTGCGAGACAAGCAAGGCTCTGGCTGGCAACAGAATCGGAGGTTAATGTTGGGGGTGGGGGGCTGTATGTATTAGTTTATATTTTGAATGAGGACTAGATCCACCCCCTGATAAAAGAAGGAGACAGTGGGGCCGTAGGGAGACGGCTGCCCGCGGTGTCCGTTCGCAGCGCTCTGGCCCCGGCTCCGCTGGCTCCCCCGCAGGGTTCAGCCCCGGCAGCCGCGACCCGCCTGGATGCTACAGCCGGCTCCCCGGGCGGCCAAAGCCATCCCTCTGCTCCCCTCCTCCCTCCCTCGCCGCCGCACATCCTCGGCGCAGACGGGCGGGCACACACCCGCACAGCCCGGGCAGAACGGAGAACGGGGCACTCTGAGCTTTACCTGAAAACCTTTAGCTGACTTGTGTCCATTTTAATAACCTCTATCGACTCTCTCTCCTAGAGCGGTTGTCATATTGGCAGAAAGGGACTGGGAAAGAGTGTTTTAGGGAGGGAAGAAAAAAAAAATGCAAGAAGAAAACTAACGGCGCTGTCTAGGAAAGGGGAGGTGATGGCAACGAGCGGTACAGGGCGGAGGAAGAGCGGACCCTCCGCAGCGATCCTGAGCGGAGAGCGGGAGGTCGACAAAGCCTGGCTCCATCCCGAGGGAAGGCCGGGAGAGGGGGAGCGAGAGGGCGGAGGGGGACTCTGAGCCTCCCTGTGAAATCGAAGTTTATTGTCAACAAAGGAGGGTCTGGCCGGGCTCGGAGCCTCCGCGGTCCCGAGCTGTCGGAGGCAGAGTATGGTGGGGGGGGGGCGCGGGAGCGGGGTCCCTGGGCGGCCGGGGACCTCCAGGGTTCGGGGGGAGGGCAGGAGCAGGGTCCCGAGCGGCGGAGGCAGACGCGGTGAGGGTCGGGAGGAGGCGCGGGGAGCCCCGCGGCGCCACGCAGGTGCGGGAAGGAGCGCCTAGGGGTGGCTCTTGCCTGCCGGGAGGCATCTCTCCCACAGAGATGGGCAGGCGACAGTGGCCCAGCAGGAGCGGAGAGGCAGAAATGCAAGGTTAGAGGAGAAAGTGCGTGTGAGAAAAGGAAAAGGGAAGAGAAAAAGGACGAAGGCTCCGGGCTCCACCTCCCCGCTCGGTGCGGCGCTCCAGCTGCTCTCAAACCAACTGCTCAATTCTATTCACTGCCGCGACGGAACAAAAAAGTGGCTGTTTATTAGAATACTTGTTTGGTATTGTTCGGTGCCACACAAAAGGCGTTTCATTATGTTGGGGTGGGGAGAAAAGCCCCTCTCCTTTTTTCTTTTTTTTTTTTCCTTTCCTTTTCTTTTTTTTTTCTTTTCTCTGAAGACCGAAACAATAACTTGAAATTGTCTTTAAAGTCTTTTCTATCAATAATAAATTTCATTTTCTTCTCTGTCTCCCGCTCTCCCGCTCTCCCCCTCTCCTGTGCGGTGTGTGTGTGTGCGTGCGCGTGTGTGTGTGAGGGGGAGAGAGAGAGAGCGAGTGAGCGAGAGAGCGCGAATGGTGAGTGTGCGTGTGTCGCCGGGCACTCGTGGCTCGGGCACAGCCGCCTGGGAGCTGCGGCTGGGCGAGGGGCGAGGAGGACACCGCCGGCTCCGTGCTTCCTGCCCCGCACCTGCGGGCACGGTCGCAGGAAGGCGTGAGCTAGGCTAGAGCAGAAGGAAAAAAAAAAACCAAACAAAAAAAGTAATAATAATAATAAGGCTGCCCCTTCAGATGATGTGTTGGGAGGAGGCTGGAGCTGGAAGAGCAACTGTAAGTGTGCCTCTAACTTTTGAGGGGGGTCTTCACCCTGTCTTGGGAATGGAGGAGGGGAAGCCGGCGAGGGGAGGGCTTCCAAGTTACTTTTGCTTCAAGGAGGGAAGAGCCGGTTGCAGTCACTGGGTTATCGGCTGTGACACGGATTTGGGGGGGGTGCGGGTGTGGTGTGACAGCGTTTTGGGCTGCCCCCCTCCGCCTTCTGGGGAAGACGCCTCACTGGGTTTTGAGGCGGGGGAGGAAAGCGGCGGCCGGGCAGGGGCAGGGGGCTGCGGGAGGGCTGGGGCGGGGAGGACGCCGGGGGCGGCGGCGCTGCCTCCCGAGCGCGCAGCGCCCGCTCCGCTTACACGTTCCAAAATTAACATGTCGGTGCGCGGGTGCCATTTAGTGAAAGGTGTCTTGGGCAAAGAATCAATTTCGCTGTGACTGACCGGCGGGCTTGGCTGTATTAATACTGCCAAAAAAAGGGGAAATCAATAGGCAGAGCAGCCCTCAGCTATTACAACTAATGCCTGCTTAATCTCTCCCTCTGGGAGACGGAATTCACATGGGCTCCCAGCACTGCTGCTGCGGCCGGGCTGAGGCCGGCTCGATCTTCCCAAGGAAAGGGGATCCCTGGATCCGGTCCTCTGTGAAAGTGACAACCGGGACCTCACGACAGGAAGGTTGTGCCCAGCCTCTCGAGGCCAAGACCCAACCCGGAGGTCAACGCCATCTGGCGTGGTCCCACCCAGGGACTTACTGTCCCTCCCCAGCTTCAGAGGGGCTGTAGAGTTTCTCACTATGGCTGTAAATTATTGGGATATTAAAAAAAGGTGAAATGGATTTTCCCTCTCATAATTGAGGGTGATATTTGAGGTCGATCAACAGGCAGTGCAGCAAGGTTGTACATCTATCGATCAGGGAGGGGACGCGTTTTGGCTGAATCTCTTTTCAGAAACAGGTGTTTAAACATGATAGCGGCTCCAGTCAATTAACCCATTAAAACCCCGTTTTATCGCATTGATTCCACAGGCTGCCATAAAAGGTTACGTTTTGAAAGCCTCTTTGTTAAGTGGGGGTGGGGGTTTGGATGGATGGATGGATGGATGGATGGATGGATGGATGGATGGATGGATGGATGGGAATAGGGAGAGTGGTTGCAAATTGTCCCCAAACGCACAGTATCGGGTAGGCAGTGAGTTGCCGAACTACTGTTTCTTCCCATCAAGCCAGGCTGTCCCACCGCTCCCCGTCTTCGCCCGCCGCTCCCGGTCCCGGCCCCATGGAGGGGCAGAACGGCCGCTGCGGGCCCGGGGGGCTCACGCCATCCCCTCCCGGCCGTGGGCCGCCGTCGCGCTGACCCTGCAGCAAAAATTGGCATATCTACCTCGGGAAAGGCTGCACTTCCCACCCGGGGAGGAGGGGTCCGGCCGGGGGCGGGGGCTACCGCCCTGCACAGGCTGCGGGCTGGGTCAGGCTGGGTGCAGCTGAACTGTAGCCCCAGCTATTTGCGAGCGCTGTTATTCCTAAAACAGGACAGTCCATGAACAACCTGCCTTCCCCCCCCCGCTCCGCTCCAACACCTTTTTCATGTTTGCCGGTCTTTGCTGTAAATTACATATTTGCTAGAGGTGTCAGTAGCGGTTTGTTTACTATTCCGCTCTACGATGACTACTAGGGCATCCGTTCAAGGACAGTGCGAAGCAACAGTCAGTAATTTGCTGAAAAACAGATGACAAACACCCCTTTTCCAAAAGGCAAATAAAGACGGGATCCCGACACCGACCAAGTAACCGGGATCTCCCTTTGGTGGGAAAGAAACGGGGTTTTTCTCTTCCCTTCACTGGGGTCCGCTATCTGCCTTCCCATGGCCAGAGTGCTGCACTGGATGGAGCAAGAGGATCATGTATTTCCTCTGAGTACCTTTAATTTCCAGACCAGCCGTCTGAGATTATTTAGATGTTTCTAGGTTTGCCTTTGTTTGCTGTTTTCCTAAGTAAGCACTGAATGCGCGACCGAAAAGGTTTGAAACCGTGTCAAAGTGATGTTTTAATCTCATTGAAAGGTGTATTAAACGAGGAGATGTAATTTGTGTGGGATGTTTCGATGAAAGGAGAGATTGGAGTGGATGATACTTTCGCTCTCCTGTGAACCTCATGTCATGTTTATATTGAAGCCTCTGTAGCTAATCTAATTTGCAATAACAGGATGGTCTGCAAGAAAAAAGCTTCTCTATTATTTAGGGGGTTTTCTTTCCTCGTTTATTTTTTTACACAAATTCATTCTGACTTGCTCTGAATGAAACCTTTGCAGTTTGGGGGTAACTGACGAGGATGCAAACCAGAAATACTGCCTCTATGGTGTTCTGAGCGGCGCGCCACAGACAGAACCATCCAGGTTGCCCTGCTGTAAATGGGATGCCGCATTTGGGCTTGAGAAGCTCTTTTTCCGTGACTGACATTTCAGCAGCGCAATTTTAAAGATTAACTACGTAATAACTCCGCATGTCGTTCTAGCCCGACAGACTCTCCACCCCCACAGCTCTTCCTTTTCCTTTGCAAGTTTACAGTTACAAAACTAAACTCTTTTTAAATATTTTTCTTTTGGTTGAAAGTAAATTGCTGGGTATGTTTTCTGTTCGTGGTGGGATTTTTTTGTTTTTTGATGTGAGGTATTTTTGTCTAAAGGACCACTCGATGACTCGACTGTAAAAAGTAAATGGTCTGGCTATCCTTTTAGGTAGAAACCCCAAACCGTGAAAAATAGGGTAGTGCAAACCCTAATCTCCCGCGAGAGGCTGTGCCATCTGATCAGCACATATATCCCGGCGTGTGCCTTAGTAATAATTATTTTAAAAGAAATTTTAAAATTTGAACAGACTCGAAAAGTACAACTTTTGCGTAATGTTGGAAGGTGTATTCAGCCTGTTAATCACAGGGAGCTGTGTCATTGGAATGTTATCAATTACTTGTTCAATTTAACTGTAATTACTAACAAAATTAGACGAGGATGGATCACAATACAGGGTATTCTTCTTTCGGAACAATATTTTGCTGGAAGTCGAGCTGATGCGTAGCATAAACAAACATTTTAGAAAATGTTCCTGCTGGGAAAACTTCGTAAAGAGACGATTCTGGTTTTTCTACTGTTTCGAAAGTCCCACCGGGGGAAGGGTCGGGGTCGTTCCGAGGCGAGGGGACACGCCGAATGTCCCGCCGGGAAAATAAAGGGGGAAGAAAATCTCCCCCTTAGGCGCGGTCTGACCGTCCCGCCGTCCCACCGAGGTGTGCCTCGGCTTTCCCTGGGCGATGCCGGACACCCCCGGCTCTCCCGCCCGCCGGGACCGCTGTTGCCTTGGGGCGGCCGTCGGCTGCTGCGGAGATCAGACGTGCGGGGAGATCGATACTGCTTCTTTTAGGCGCGACGGAAATGTGTAGCTTGTTTTCAAAGCCAGTGAAAACTAGAAAGGAAGGAGAGAAAATAGAAAGGCTGGGAAATACAAACTCTTCGGGAAGGCGCAATTTATCGACACTGTGGAGAGAGCGGTGATGCAGAATTCCTTTTAAAAAGTGGCTTCAGCCGCCCTTTCATCTGACACAATAAATACATAAATAAATGGCAGTACCTACATGGAGCAGCAGCCCGTCCTCCGGCCGCTTTCATTTTGCCCGGAGGGGCTGGCCCCGAGCACCCCCCTGCGCTCCGTGTCGCGCCTGCCTCCTGCCCCGCACCCGCGTCCCGCAGGGCGGGCGGCTCCCGGCAGCCGAGCCGAGCCCGCCCGGCCGTGCGGGGCAGCTGCCTGCTCTCATGAGGACTTCAGAAACCTTTCGGCTCCGTCCCGTACCACCCTCTGCGTTCTCCCGCCGTGCTCCCGACTTTGCCCACGGGACCCCCGAAGGATAGTCTCAGTGCTGGCGGCCCTGGTTGCCCCCTACCCGCGAGCTCCCAGCGTGGCAGTGGGCCCGTTGGTTGGGGTGGAAATAGAAGGGAAGCGGCCTGTGTGCCACTGACCCCCGCCCAAGCCGCTCCGGGGAGCCGCAGCGAGGTCCCGCAGCGGGGCCGCCTCTCGGGTCCCGCTGGTGTCGCCGCAGTCCGGGCTGTCTGGGAGCGGCGGCCGGGAGCGGGGCGCGCCGAGGCGGACAGCCCTTACTCTCCTCACGCTTCCAGTTGGTTGGCACGGCTCTCCTGGGCGAAGGGGGGAGACATTTCTCGTCAGGGAATTTTAGCCCTTTCCTCCCCCCCCCCCCCTTTTCTTTTTCTTCCTTCCCTTTCATTCATAAACCTGGTGGCTATAGACGCAGCTTGAATATTGACGTCTCTTCCCCCAACTGCTCCTCCGTTAACCCAATTACAGAATTCATCAAGAACTGTGTTGAATTATCTCTTTCCATACAGTATCAGCATTAGCCTAATTAAAAGCTATAATGTCTGATATAATGATTAAATCGTTAGCTCTGCTGTAGGGAAGCAATATTTTGTTTTCCCTTCAATTAGAAGCTGATTGAGGTTTTCAGAGCAGGTCAGCTGTGAAATTTGAATTATATGTGTGAGTACCGTTCACAGGGTGAGCCCCTACTCGAAAGCTCCAGAGATTCTCCATACGCTTTTACCCAGCAAGCTGAGAAAAGACAACAAAACACAGAGAGAGCCTGTAGCTGATTTGGGACTGATGCTGTAGGATGGCACAGAACAGTTGTTAACGCCGCATAAGAAAGCGGGACTTTATTCAGGCACCCTTTTTCCAACCATTCCATCTCGACCGGGTAGCAAGCAGGTCACGTTGAGAGCTGTGATCCCCGAGTCGCCAAGTCACCGAGGCAGGAAAATGCTTCCTCTCTCTCCTTTGCCTGCCCTTTCTGCTCCCTCCCGGTTCGCTCGCTTTGGCCCAGTAACGGCACCCCTGTAGCGAGGGAGTGTTTTGCATTTCCTTCTGGATAGTGGGTTTGGAGTGAAGTGGAGTTGCATGCGATCCCAATCCTTGCCCGCCTCACGTTTCAGACAGGGCTGGCGAGGGATCAGGCATCGCCTCGGCGCGGGCTGGCGCTCGCCGGCCCCGACCCGGGGCGAGGGCCAGGGAGGCGCGGCGGCAGCCAGCAGACGGCGATCGCCGCCTGCTCCGGGCGCCCGGCTCGGCCCCGCCGCCCCCTCCTCGTCTGCGGGGGCGCGGAGGGCGCAGCATCAGCCGGGCCCGCCGCGGGCCACCCTCGCCCCGAGGGGGCGGCCCCCCGGGCGCAGCCGGGAGCGGGGAGAGGCGCAGCCCGCCGAGGCACGTCCCGCCTCGCAGCGCGGAGGTGGCGGGAAGCCGTGGCCGGGGGAAGCGCTCGTCGCTGCCACCGACCTGCGGGAAGCCCTCGCCGGTACCTGTCCCCTCCGCGGGCCGGCGGGCGACAGGGGCCGCGGCCAGACCTGGTCCTGCTCCCAGTGAGCGACCTCCTCTCCGCCTCCCCTTTGACTTCCCTGCAGCGTTTCCCCAGCACGCACCACACTCCCGGCCGCCCCCACCTATTCCCTCCACCACCCGACTCCTGGTTCTTTGCGACCCCACTTTCTGCAGGGGAAAGTCCAAGGACTTCTCATCTCCGGGCGCAGCCCCGGCCTGCGCTACCCCAGCCCCGCAGCCCTGTCAAACGACACTCGCCAAAGTGCTTGACCTCGTTCCCAATCCCGTGAATCGGGATCTGCACTACCTTTACCTCGGAAGAAAAGCCCCTGGGTGCCCTCTCGAACTGGCTTTTACACCTTCCTCCCGCCCGTTCAGTCGATAGACAGCCCCTGGCCGAAGGTGAGCGGGGTGCACCTGGGCCAGAGGCACCCACGGCAGCAGCATATTCTCGCTCCCTGCTCCCTGTCCGCGTTTCTCCCCGCCACCGTGTTCGTGGCAGTTCGGCTTCTTCTAGGGGAAGGAAGGGGCATTCTATGTTTATTTGCCGGGGGCCAGGGGAAAGGGGGTAAACCCCACACCGGGAAAAAGTCCATGAGGGGACAGACCCCGGGAGGGTGTGCATTAGCAGCTGCCTCTGCACCAGAGAAGGGAAAGTTCAGCCTCCTGCACAGTTTCCCTGAACGTGAGGGGGAGGGAAGCTGGTGTCTATCCCCACTTCCCAGAGATAAGGGTGTGTTCCCACGGGATATACTGGCAGGAAGGATGCAGAGGATTCATCTGGACAAGACTGCCCCACAGCCATTCGACCCGTTTATTTGTCAAAGAGGCCTTTAGGTGCCTTTCTATCAAATTTCAGGGAAAAGTACCACTCGGGCCTTGGGTGGATAATTTGCAAGCCATGCCATCTTATCTCGCAGTTTTTACTCCTCATGCCTTCATTTGTCCATCCAAGTGGAAATGTGCCTTTCTGCAGTAACCTTCTCCCCCCTCTCCCTCCCCTCCTATCCCAACCAGTTGTATTTTTAATACATAATTTAGCAATCACAAGGGCCTCCCTTGTTTTGCCATGGCAAATACGGCAACTTAAGAAAGTACCAGCTGGAGAAGCACGGGTCTGTTCCTGCACCATCTCCCCTGCCCTCTTTGCACGCTTAGGGCTGTCTGGGAAAGAATAATGTCCTCCCAAAAGTGTCACTCAGATTGAGCTCAAAGGCTGGAAGCAGGCTGAGCCTTCGGCCGTCAGAAGTGGAGAGGCACTCTCCTCTCCCCAGCAAACCCACATTATCATGACGAGTCACTGGAAATGAGAAAAAAAAGTCTAATCCTAGCCCAGTGCCTAGGACCGGTGCTTTGTGCACGGTGCATGCTCCTCCTGCAGAAAACTTCTGGTGGTAATAACAGTAATTGGGGGAGTTGCAGCGTGATTCCAGCCTTGGATGGCCACTAGGGTCGGGAAAATTACCACGGACCGTGAAAAGAGCAGGCACGCTGTGTGTGCCTCTCTCCACCGGGCAAAAGATGATGGGGCAGCCGTTTGTACATGCGTGGGCATTTGTGCGACGGACTTGCCATTCCTGTGGCTGCAATTAAAGACTGCAGCACGAATTTCCATGCGGACTATTTTCTCCTCCCTATAAAAATAACTATAATCTTACAGGACAGCGAGGGCACAAAGGTAGTCTTTTAATGTTTTCAACGGGAAAAAAAGTCATACACCTGTACTTATTATATACAAAGATAACATGTTTCCGTGTACCTTCTTTAGTCGCAGGTGCTTTTAACTCCCCTAGGACTAAGTGAAAAACGACTGCGTCCAGCCTCTTCCGCATGCCTGGGCATGGCAGCAGTTTTAACACCTGGGAGAGACGTCTGAGGGGGCTCCGGAGAAATCTCCAGAACGAAGTCCCGCAATTAAGGCACGTTTACCCGCCGCTCTCACGGCCGCGGTAGCGGGCCGGACAGCCTGGGGCGCCTCAGCCCCGCTACGTGCTGCTCGACGCTCGTCTCAGTGATGGGCGCGCCCGGCGGGGCGGGGGCGGCCCGCGGCTGCGGGGCTCCGTGCGGCGGTGCCCGAGGCGCGGCCGGGGGCTCGGCGGTGTCCCGGTGATCCCGGTGTCCCGGTGTCCCGGTGATCCCGGTGTCCCGGTGTCCCGCCCCCGCCGCGCGCGCCGCGCCCCGCCGCACGTCACCGCTCGGCGCGCGCCATATGCAAATGAGTGCCCGCCGGCGCGCCCCCATTGGCCGCCGTCAGGCGATTTAAGGCGGGCTCGGCGCGCGCCGTATGGCTGCGGCGCCGCTCGCCCGCGCGCCCGGCGGCTCCTCCTCCTCCTGAGGCGGCCCCGGCCCGGCCCTGCCCGGCCCGGCCCGCCCGGGCCGCGGGAGGGAGACCACCGCCAGCAAATTACTGTGCCGCCGGCCCCGGCCGCCGGGCTCGGCGCGTGTTTTGGTTGGGCTCCTTCCCCCACCCCCTCCCTCCCCCGATCCTCCTCCTCCTGCTTTTTTTCTTTTTTTTTTTTTTTCAGTTAACGTTGAAATACTTTTTTTTTTTTTTTCCGCCTCCTTTTCGCGTGGCGGTGGGTTCTCCTCTCTTCTTCTCCGTTCACCTGCGATCAGCGGATGCAAGTCACACACGCTCCCTCCCCTCCCTCCCTCTCTCTCTCCAAGTTAGCAGCAAAGAACAAAAAAAAAATAGCTCCGTTAAGGATAAGAGCGGGAGCGGAGGGGTGTGCGCGCGTCTGCCGGGGAGCGCCGGCGAGCGGAGGACACCGCCGACGGCTCCGCACACTCCTCCCGCCGCGCCAAGTGAAGCAGCAAGTTTGCCGTGCACCTGTTTGAGCAGCTCGGACCCCCGTCGCCGCCGAGCCCCGAAAGTGATTTGCGAAAGGGAGAAAGTTTTTCGCCGGCAGGGTCGCTGATCGCTCTCCTCGCGGTTTTCTTCTCCTCCTTCTTTTTTTTTTTTTTTTTTTTTTTTTTTTTTTTTTTTTCGCCGCACGGCGGTCGCTACCTAGATACAAACGGGCTTCGCCTCGCTCGCTCCCCGGCCTCCCGGGCTCCTCTATGTTTGATTCATTTTTCACGTCTGGCAGCGGTGGAAAATAAAAAAGCTATTTGAATGTACAGCATGATGATGGAAACGGACTTGCACTCCCCTGGCGGAGCCCAGGCCCCCACGAACCTCTCGGGGCAGACCGGAGCGGGAGGCGGCGGAGGCGGCGGCGGCGGCGGGGGAAACAAAGCGAACCAGGACCGGGTCAAGAGACCCATGAACGCCTTCATGGTGTGGTCGCGGGGCCAGCGGCGGAAGATGGCCCAGGAGAACCCCAAAATGCACAACTCGGAGATCAGCAAGCGCCTGGGGGCCGAGTGGAAAGTCATGTCGGAGGCCGAGAAGAGACCGTTCATCGACGAGGCGAAGCGGCTGCGAGCGCTGCACATGAAGGAGCACCCGGATTATAAATACCGGCCCCGGCGGAAGACCAAGACCCTGCTCAAGAAGGACAAGTACTCGCTGGCCGGGGGGCTGCTGAGCGCCGGCTCGGCCGGGGGAGGCCCGGCCGGCGTCGGAGTGGGCATGGGCGTCGGCGTCAGCCCGGGCGGCGTCGGGCAGCGGCTGGAGAGCCCCGGCGGCACGGCCAGCGGCGGCTACGCGCACATGAACGGCTGGGCCAACGGCGCCTACCCGGGCTCGGTGGCGGCGGCGGCGGCGGCGGCGGCGATGATGCAGGAGGCGCAGCTCGCCTACAGCCAGCACCCGGGCAGCGGGGGGCACCCGCACCACCCGCACCCGCATCACCCGCACCACCCGCACAACCCGCAGCCCATGCACCGCTACGACATGGGCGCCCTGCAGTACAGCCCCATCTCCAACTCGCAGGGCTACATGAGCGCCTCGCCCTCGGGCTACGGCGCCCTGCCCTACGGCTCCCAGCCCCACCAGAACTCGGCGGCGGCGGCGGCGGCAGCGGCAGCGGCGGCGGCCGCCTCCTCGGGTGCGCTGGGCGCCCTGGGCTCGCTGGTGAAGTCGGAGCCCAGCGTGAGCCCGCCCGTCACCTCTCACTCGCGGGCCCCGTGCCCCGGGGACCTGCGGGAGATGATCAGCATGTACTTACCGGCCGGGGAAGGCGGGGATCCGGCGGCCGCTGCCGCCCAGAGCCGGCTCCACTCCCTGCCCCAGCACTACCAGAGCGCCAGCACGGGGGTGAACGGCACCGTTCCCTTGACGCACATCTGAGCCCCCGCCAGCACCGGAGCGCCGGAGGGAGGCACGGGCGCGGGCACCGGCTCGGCCAGCGCCCCCGGCCCCGGCCGGCCTGCAGGACTGCGCGCCCCGCCGCTGCCGCCGCACGCTCAGCCCCGGCCGCCTGCCCGCGCCCCGGCCCCGCGCCGCTCCTGCCCCGCTCCCAGGTCCCCCCTCTTATTTTTGCCTCTCGCGCCCCTTCCCTCCCGCCCTCCCCCGCCTCTCTTTTCTTTTTTTTTTTTTTCTTTCTTCCTTCCTTTTTGTACAGAAATGTTTTGATGTTCTTGTAATAATAATAATAAATAATAATAATAATAACGAGAGAGAAAAAAGGTAACGGTTGCTTTACTTACCTTTTTTTTTAGAAGAACTAGTTTATGAAACTAGTTTTAGACTGAACTTCTGTGTTTTATCGAGACTTTTTGTACAGTATTTATCATTCACCCAAGAGACATAGAGCGTTTATTTGCAAAGGAGGAGAAAGAAAGAGAGAAAGGGGGGAAACGGCGGCGAAAAAAAAATGCCAATAATAAACACACAAAGTTGTAGGTGATGCCAACTTTTATACCGCGCGGAACCGCTACGATTTCAGTCACGGATCGCTTCTTGCGAAGATTTTTTATTGACTAATTAACTCGAAGTTGATGAGGAAACAGTTCTCATTTATTACTCATGTACTAAGACAAATCCAAAAGAACACTTAAAAGTTTTTTGTAGATACTCTCGAGGTTTTTTTTGGGTTGGGGTTGGGGTTTTTTTGGTTACTTGTTTGTTTATTTATAAAACTTTTTTTGTTTTGTTTTGGAAGCTCCATTTTTTTTCCGGGGTTCGTAAAACTTTATTGTATCTGGATATTTTTGTTTGTTTTCTCTTTGGTTTTCTTTTCTTTTTGTATAATTTCTTGTAAATGCATTGTGAAATAATTTTTATTTAGGCGGTACGAAGGAAATCAGATTGTGTATATAGTTTACTAAAAAAGCCTTTCTGCTAAACGGAAACCCTTTTTTTTTTTTTTTTTCCTGTTTTGATTAAATAAATTTCAAAGCGGAAAAAATCACCTGTATAGAAAGAAAAGCTAACTGGCGAACATAGTTGTGTTTACCATGGTAAACCTGGAAACCCAGCAGGGAAACCTAGATTTTGAGAAGGAAGTTTTAAGCAGCGGCGGCAAACAGAATGAAGTGCAATCCGCAGTAAATGTCCATGTTCCCTAAGCTGTGTAAATCAGAAGGGGTGAAAGTAGATTTATTTTAATACTCGTTCCCTACTGCCGGGGAAGGCAGTTTACTGCGTTACTCTTCTAGCCGTGAACGTTCATTTTGAGGGTTTTATGGCTGGGCTGGTGGTCCGGACCTCGCCGAAGCCTTGACTTTTCCCCTGGGGGGTGACCGGGCGCTGCCCGCCCCTCTCGCCTCGGGCCCCCACTCGGCC
Organism: Motacilla alba alba; assembly: GCF_015832195.1. Classification (NCBI taxonomy): domain Eukaryota; kingdom Metazoa; phylum Chordata; class Aves; order Passeriformes; family Motacillidae; genus Motacilla; species Motacilla alba. The sequence goes on along the minus strand of NC_052016.1, from coordinate 99,307,670 downwards.
CGGGGGACACGCAGCTCCCCGGGAAACGAGAGGACGCCGTCCAGCGCGGCACTTCCCCTCTAATTAACACCGTGGGAAGTGAAAGCGCTTCTTTTTGCTCGTCCCGAAAAAAAAAAGCGACCTCTAAACCTCACGCCCGAAAAGCAGTCCCATCCGCACGGAGCATTCCGGGGGGCGAGCGGGGAGCGGCGGGGTCACACCTTTCTCCCCCGTCCCCATCTCCCGCCCCCCATTTTTAGCGACTGGTGCGAAAGCTGTCGAGCAAAACGATTCGTGTCATTTCATTGCAGAATGTTGTTTAATGCTTTGAGATCTAATTTAAATTTTTTTTCTAGCTGTTGGGAGATACTTTTCTATATGTTAGAATTAAAAGTTTTCTGTAAACTACTGTAGCAAATGAATTTTTAAAGTAGTCATAACTGCTGAAACAAAAGGGAAAATAATTAACTTCCAGGACTTCAGTGTCGATCCCAGCAGACTGTAGGATTGCTCGTCTTTTAGCTCTGGGGAATAAGTACTGCATCCGTCCAGGAGTGGGGAAGTTTTAGTCAGCTGGTGAGGAGCGGGTTTGGTCCGTCTTAGAGATTGCACTTCTATAATGCTGACATGTCAATTGACATACGTAACTCTTCGGACTCCTGTCGATAATTTTGTATAAATCACTCATACTGAACGCAACATTTTCATGGAAACTGTCCGCTGATTTCAGCCCAAACTTTTTTTTTTCTTACCTATTCGAGCCTTTATTAAAATGGAGGAGTGTGTGGGTTCAGACAGTCAGCAGACGATTTTTGGAAAGGCTCAGCAACCGAAGAGTGCATACAAAAAGCAGGAACCTGTGGGAAAATTTCTGCGGTTTTGACCACCTCCAGCCAAACACAGTCTTAAATGAAATTTTAAAAATAGCTGTACCTTTAGGTATGCAGATTAGGCTGGGTACCTGTTGAACTGTTTCTTGAAACGTGTTGCCCTTCATGTGCATATACTCGTAAATATCTGTACACACCATAGACAGCATCGTGACCGAAGAGGTGTGTGTGTGTGACATGTGCACATGCAGACACATAAACGTCTGATGCACCCTTGTTATGTGCCTTTTTTTGTAAGGGTCATAGCTACTGAAAATCACATTTAATGACAATGTAGAATAGAAAAATCCCAGCGAGACGATCCTGTATCGCTGAACACGACTGATGGAGCAGGACTGGAGCGGTCAAGGGAGAAAAGCAAACATCTGTTCATTTGTGTACAAACAGCAGAAATACTTTGGGGAAGTGCTTTAAAATACATATATATATATATATATATATATATATATATATATATGAAGAAAGAAATATTATAGCTCTCTAAATTAGCTCCTTTTAATGAATTTTCCCTCCTACCATCACAATTTAGCGGCTCAGTGGCGTTATGCCTAGAATAATAGGAATACCTGCACTTTCAACACAAGGGGATTAAAGAGACCCAATGTCGGCTATATTCAAATAAGCCGAAAACACTCTCAGCCCGCCTTTCAATGTAATGCAATTCGCTCTGCAAATGTCCACCCCCCAAAAAAAAACCCCAAAACATAAAAGCAAACCTTCACAAAAAAAAAACCAAAACAAAACAAACAAAAGATAAAGAAAACAAAACAAGCAAACAAAAAACCACCCAAGCAACAACAACAACAAAAAAAAGCCCAACGAACTCCCCTTCCCCATCTCCACCAAATACCAAAAAACTACCCACCCATCCCACCCCCTTGAAACACCATCGGGGTAGAATTTTTTTGTTGTTCGTGGTCTATTGGTTGGTTTGGCAGTTCGGTTTAATTTGAGCTAAACTTCACGTTTGGGTATTTAAACCAAACAACCTTCCTAGACAGATGAGTTGAGGTTAGGTACAGTAACATAATTATGTCTTCGGGCTTTTTGCTATGAGAGTTATATATAAGAGAATAATTGAATATGCAAAACTAAGAATAGGTTTAAGCGATTTATGGTTTAAGTACATTACATCTAAAATTGTATGAAATGTTCCTCCTATAGCATGATTGACAGAGCTATTAAAATCACGTATGTGGAAGAATTAAAGCAAAAAGTCATCTCGTGTTCAGTAAAAGGAAGGAAAATCCAGGGAGTGAGGCGAATGGGAGCGGGGCCGAGGCGCCCTCTCTGCGCAGTTAGGCTGCGTGCAGCGTGGGGAGCTTGGGGTCAAGGCCCCCCGTGGGCCAGACCCCACCCCCGCGGTCACCGCTCTGCCGGGGAGCCCCTGTGCCCCGGGAGGGGACGGCGGCAGAGGGCCCAGAGGGACAGGAGGCACACCGAGATAACAGGTTTGATCCCCTCCAAACTTCGAGCCAAAACACAAACTTGGCCTGAACTCCGCGGCTCTTTTCCCAACGGTTCTCCTGTTTTAAAAAACATTTCCCCCCCTCCTTCCACTCCGCCGTGCGTGGCTCAGTGAGCTCGTAGGAGTGGCGCTGGGCCCCGGGGAAAAGCCGTTCCCTCCAGTTCCACTCCCCCGCGCCCTCAGCCGGAGTCACATCGCAACAAGCCCCGGGGGGAGCATCGGCGGGACGGCTCCGAGCCTCTGGGAGCAACGGAGCGCGGGAGGAGGGCACACGAAATTGTCCATGAAGATAAAAAGAGGGACGATTCCAGAAATCAGAGCCAAGGCCCCCGTGGGGCCACAGCGGGACAAGAAGCTCCGCGAAATGCTCCTTGGTAGGGCGGGGTGGGGGGTGGGGAGGACCCTCCCTCCCAGCTGCGCCACATGCAGGCGACATCAGGCCGGGTCACCTGAACGTCTGACGCGGTTACAGCATTTTATTATTACGTGTAAACTGCCACGGAAGGAAAAAAAAATCTATAAAAGAAAAAAGCACCACAGCATCACACAGACACGCTCCCCCGCCGAAAACCAAACCGAAAGGCTGATCTAAGCATTGTTGTAAAGTAAAACGGAGCTAAAAGACGCGAACTGGCAGGTGTCTGTGGGTTTGATGGGTTATCTGGACGGGAGGCTCTCCCGGGCCTGGCGCCGACGCTCTCCCACGCTCCACGATTTCCCCGCCTTTCCCGGGCACCCACTGACTCTGCCGAGCCCTTTTCTGCCCCTCCCTCCCCCTTCCCGCACGCTTTCTGTCAGCTCGCCCCAGTAATCTCCAGATCTCCCCTTCCCTCCTACACTCAGCATCACGTGGGGAGCGCCGGGACGGGGCAGTCCCGTGGGGGCAGACAGCGTCAGTGTGTCCCTCTGTCCGTGTGTCCGTGCCAGTGTGCGCAGAGGCTCCAATCCCCCCGGAGTCGTGGAGCAGGGGGCCTGGGGGACGTTGTTTGTGGGGTGCGAGCGGCGGCCCCAGGCAGCGAGGTGCCCCCGATGCCGTCAGAGAGGCTGCGGATGAATGATGCAAGAGGAAAACGGGGGTGGCAGGAGGGGAGAGGGGTGAGAGAAAGGGAGGGAGAGCGTGGGGAGGAGGGGGGGAGGGCGGTGTTTGGAGAGCGAGGGATTAGCGAGGAGAGTCCTGACCCCGAGATCAACGGCCAGTCAAACCCGTTTACAATCACCCGGCGGAAAACCGACGGCTCCCGCTGCAAGCCAGCGGCCGGCCGGGCAGCCAGCGAGACCAGACCCCGCCTTGGAGCGAGTGGGGTCTGGCGGGGGAGTGCCCGGCCCTACTGAGGGGAGAAGGGAGACGCCACGGTCGGGAAGGAGTGAGAGGAGGGGTCCCGGCGGGAGGTCGGAAGGCTGCCCGGGTGGCGGCGGGGGGAATGGTGCGATGCGCCCCGTCTCCCGACCGCAGCCTTCGAGTCCCTCGTGGACGAGTAGGGGAAGAAGGGAAGGAGGGAGAGTTCCAGGCGTGAGGGGCGGGGGCGGGTCGAGATATCTGGGCAAACAGAGGGCATTGCTGTCAGCCGGGAAAGGCCCGCTCTTGAACTCCACACGGGACCCTCCCGGGCTGGGCGGCACCAAAGCCCGGCTCCAGTCATGCGTTCACCGGCGGGCGGGCGCCCTCCCGGACCGCGAGCCATCTGCTGCGCGGCTCCCGGGGGCGGGGGATGTCACCGGCCGGGGGACAGGGCCCCCCGACGGGCCGCCGAGCGGGGCCAGCGCTGGGCGCCGCGGCTGCCGGTCCGCGCCCCGCGGGGAACCGGCGCCGGCGCTCCGCCGTGCCGCGCACACCCCACGCACGCAGACACCGCGCGGGGCGGGGAGACGACACAAGCTATCTTCCTTTTTTTGGTGGGGGGATGGGGTGATGGAGAGTGAAGCAAGCCATCCCTCTACCTCGCGGCATTTTGGCTCCTCCCCTTCTAGAAAACTCAGCACCCCAAAAAGCGAGGATGCTGGGTGGTTCGGCGCTACCCCACGAGCAGCACCGAGCGTCTCTGTGCACATCGTCCGAACCGAAGGGCATCTGAAGCCAATGGGCCTGGCCCGGTTCGGAGACGTCCCTTGTGAAAGTGCAGAGTGAAACCCCAGGCAGCTGTGGCCACGCGTGGCCCCGCTCTGCGCCGTCGCGCCTCGCTGCCCCGCCGTGTCCCCAGCTCCTCGGGACTCACGCAGCTCCGCAGAGGGCTGGCGCCCGGGACAGCCAGGCCGGGACGGAGGGTACCGGTCAAGACCAAGCGGCTCTGTTTGTTCTGAGGTTATGGATTGATGCTGCTTTCCGTGGGGAAATTGAAGTCTGAGGCAAGAGGTTTCACACGGCCGAGGCAGAGACGAGTCAGGCAGCCAAGCTTGGCTGAAAAGTCACTTCTGAGGACGCAAGGCCAAAAGAAAGACAGAGGAGACAAAACAGAAAACGTGGCAGGACATGATCTTGCAGAGCTCCGAGCAAGGAGGCTGGTGTGAACGGAGTATCTGCAGCGAGGGGCGTGGGGGAGCGGTGGGAGCCGACCCGCTGCCGGGTGGTAGGAAGGATAACAGATTGTGGGTGCGGAGCGGACAGGGCCTTGCCCGCCTGCCTGCCTGCCTGCTGGCTCCAGCCCCGCCGTGCCTCTGCTTAATAATGTCAGGAAAAGCTGGAACACTAGGGCGGCCCGAGTAGCAGGACAGCTGGCAGAGGAGCTGGGGAACCTGGTGTGCAGGTACAGATGTAATGGGAGGCTTTCTTTAGAGGCTGAAGCGAAAGCCCATTGACTTTTGCATGCACTGAACCATTCTACTGTCAGATGAAACTTTGCAAAAGTAAAGATTAGCAAACTAAACTTTGGAGGATCTTGAGGATCTTTGATGTAACAGCAGTGTGATATGTGGAGCCCACTCCTGTAGCTGCATGGCCAGAATGCTAGCAGGAAACCGGGAAGTCCTTCCCAGTCTTTATGTCTAACACCAGGACACACCTGGAGATGCCTCTGTAGGCTGAGCTAGAAATTGGTAACTGACTGAGGTGAACCACGCCGCTGCATGTGCCGTCAAAAAGTCTGGAAGTTCGAAAGTGAAAACCCCATCCCTTAACAAGTCCGGAGATTGTGGTGAGTGAGGGGCAACCCCAAGGTAAAGCACACTGGTCTCTGGCTTTGGGGTGGAAGCGAAGGACAAAGTGTGACAAAGGACACACACCCACCCCACCCCCAATTTACAAAGCCTGGGGTGCCCCCGTGCAGTTTCATGCCTATCTTTCCGAGATGGTGTGTTTCTCTGAAGGGAGGAGCCTTCAGAAAGGTCTCGTTTCAAGAAAGTCATTCAAATGCTTTAGCACGGCCTGTCAGGACGGGTTTGGGGGTAATATGCTTCATGCTCGGTAAAATCCTATTGTCCACGCTTTCAGCCCGGACACCTCTCATTGATTTGGAGAAGACGTGTGCCACGGTTAGCTGCGGCTCTCAGATAGGGGGACTGTCCCTCAGAAACCTTAAAAAAAAATAAAATGAAGGACAATAAAACCGAGGAGAAACAGGAGAGCATCTGTCCGTGGTCAAACAATTGGGCAAGTGCTAGAGGGTGAGCTGAGATCTGAGTGGGAAAACGCGGCTTTAGCCCGGGGCAGGCCAGCGTGGGCTGAGGAAGTGCGACCGACACGGGGGGGGGGGGGGGGGGGGGGGGGGGGGGGAAGACCGGAGTCTGCAAAGTGTGCACTTCGGGAAAGAATAGCTTTCACCGGGAGGAGGTGAAATATAGTTTACCAAGGCGTAAAACTCCATAGCAACTAGGAACTAGTGGTGAACAAAGGCACCATACATCCAAGGAGGGGTGTGAAGTTGCAGGAGGGGTACAGAGGGAGTAGGGAGAAGTTTATTTCCTACCCAAAAATTGTCTCGCACAGATTTCAGAAAGGTTTGTTTTGGTGTGGTGGTTTATGTTGTTGTTGTTGGCTTTGGTTGTTTGTTGGGGTTTTTTGGTTTTTTGGGGTGTTTTTTTTTTTTTTTTTTTTTTTTTGTTGTTGTTTGTTTGTTTGTTTTTTAATCTCTCCAATGCAGAAAAAGTCTATAGGAAGATTGTCTTGCTAAAACCACTGTTGAGTGGATAGTTCAATCCTAATCAGATTAGAAGAATGAATGGGTGTTCAGTTTTGGAGCTACAAACACAAGTAGCCCAAGACCAGGAAAGACCTAAAACCCCAAGCACGGGAGTTCAAAACGAAGTGTAGACACGAAAACACAACTCACACCCGGTGAGGAAAGCTCTGAAACCATCTACTGTGCTTCCGAGTTACATATACCTCAAACATGGTCTCTCCTCCTTTCCATGCTCACTGGGTATCTTTATCTTTTGGAAAAATCTTGAGTAATTCCTTGATCAAGTGATCAGATTAATGTTCTGTATTACCTTTTATTTTACCTGTAGGTAGCAGAAGAGAGAAAGAGGGTTTGCTTTTGTTAATTGTTTGTTTGTTTGGGTTTTTTAACTATCGGTTCCTTCGTGCATTATCAGTCTTTCCTTCCCCTAAATGGCTTTTCAGTGACAGGACAGGTGAAAGCTTCATGGTTTGTCATGGTCCCCCTGCCTCCCCGATGACAGAATGTAGGAAATAATGCAAACCCCAAGATGTTGCGCAATCGAGTCACTGTGAACATGTGCGTTTTCTACCTTGAAGAATCATAAAAAGGAAAACTAAGTGGGAAACGTCTTTTAAAATACACAGCTGTAGGTGAGCTCAAGCCTACATGTTTTAGGACGGAGTACGAATACGGGAAGCATGGAGTTTAGCCTAAAAAACTCCTCAGCAGTGTTTTGAACAGCCATAAGAGTGAAGAGGGATACGGACATGGACTGCGTTTGCCTAACGGGAAATTTCTGTGCTTTCGTGCAAAATAATTACTTGCGTGTCTTATAGAACAGTCGAGGACGAGGTAGTGAGAGTAGAACATGCATTTCTCCCTCCAAAAGCACTTCCTCCGTTCATCTTCCTCTCAGTTTCTAAGTTTCTAGCAAGGCTGAGGAAGTTTCTGCTATGCCTCCAACCAAAATGTCCGTTTAGCCGACTAAATTTGGGTGACAACATAGGAACAAATAATCTCCTATTCCTTTTGTTTGAACTAAGTAGCTGCAGGGAAAAGTTCTGCCTGATTTTCCCGAATATAGCAACATCTCAGTCTTAGGGGTCACAGACCAAAGCTGACTAGATAAGCGGGACAAAGCTGATCATGGTGAGTGTGCCCTACATCCACATATTTAAGAACAGGAAACCAGTGAAGGAGCATCATTGCAAAAGGCATCCTTGTGTGACCAAACGAGCCCAGTTTTGTATAATTTGGTAGAAGCTTGCTATGTAGCTTTACTATTCAGTGGGTAGTTTCAGGTAGATAAACTAGATGTGTCTGTGTGTCTCAGACATGTTTTATATATTTCATAATGTCTAAACGATGTGTTCGTGTTTTCACGGTTAAGTGTTCCTATTTAGACGTCTGGATTTATCATCTGTCTTAGGGGAGCCTTAGATGTTCAATAAGAGAAAATACTGCATTTGAAAGGTAAGCCTATTGTCATGAAAATGGACGAACTCGGAGTCCGTTGTTTAAAACACGGTCTCTGCTCCTCAGGGTATTCTTGTTGATCTCCTTTAACAAGGAGACACATTAAAAAAGAAAAAATCTGTAATAAAAATCAGTGTCTGCTTCACAAATATATGCAATGACGTCATGTCCTTGGGAGCATCCCATCATACTTTCCGGAGGTTTGCTGCAGAATGCAAGTCTCTCACCATGCTTGCATGGCTGCACACCAGATTCAGGTACCATCGAACCGAGGCGTCTTGTCATATCTTCTAGTTTTATTATAACATTCTCATTGCCTAACAGGAAGAGGACTCGCTACAGGCACGAAAATTGAGTGGAAGTATGGAGAAAATCAGAGCTGAAATCCACAGAGGATCGTGTTTGTCTTTTGGGGTGCACGACATAGTAATTTCTAAAAAAAATGAAGAACGGGCAGAAAGAGTATTACAGAAGCTCCGTTTCTATTCTGTGAAAGAGTTGGACAACATCTGAAACGGAACTCTTTCCCTCAATGAGCATCAAATAGCAAGCGCAGCCGCAAAACCCTTGAAAGGGAAACTTCGGCATCCCCTCCGCCGGTGCGCACGCCTCGCTTAGCGAGAACACCAGGCTTGCAGGGATTTCCAGTGTCTCTGGAGACGACAAACAGAACTCTGAAATGCTGATTTCAACAACACTCTGAGAGTTTGCGGTGGAAGACGTCTGCCTTTTCCCTACGAACAGGGAGAGAAAGATCTTTCTTACGGGAAGGAGGGTTGGAGCTCTGCAGCAGAGCTTCCTGCCGCTCTGCCTCCAGCCAAAGGGGCTGCGGATTCAATCAGGGGCGGATTTGAGAGGCCGTTACTGCCAAAATCCACCCGATTAGACAAGCCAGTTGCCAAAAGTCATTTAATGAAGCCCAGGCCCCGGCTACCCCGTGCGCACCCTCTCTCGCCCCCCCGATAGCGCCGAATAGTTTGTTAGAGAAGGTGTGAGCGGCCCCTTCGGCCCCGCCGGCCGGGGCAGCGGCCGCTGTCCTGGCGCTGCGGCGGAGCCGGCTCGGGGCTCCCCCCGCGCCCACCCGCGTTCCGCGTGGGGAGCAGCGTTCTGTCCGTTCTGTCCCTCCGCGGGGGGAGGCGGCCCGCCAGGGGCCGGGGGACAGGCGGAGGGAGAGCAGGAGGTGGGGTGGCGGCAGCCAGGATGCGAGTGGGGAGCCCCACGCCCCCAGGGAGCAGCTCCGGGGCCGGGCTGTGGCGCTGCCGAGGAGATAAACGCCTCTTGTCCCTGCAGAGGGGACACGGAACAAAGGTTCACCTGACTTGGGTCAGGGAACCGGAGGCACCCGGGCTTGGAGGGCCTCCACTCTGAGCTTCCCGAGCGGGACAGGTGGGACTGGCCCCGGGAGGATTTTAGCGGGGAGTGAATCGGGATGCAGGGATCCCATCAAAGATCGAAGGAGGTCCCTGCATCCCGCTTCGGGACCCGGGCGTTCCCTGTCCAGAGAGCCCGGGAGCATCTCATGGGCCAGCACCGACTGCGGGGGACAGCCCCAGAGCAGGGCTTGTCCTCAAGCTGTCGTGCTCCACATCCTTGCTCCACTCCCTATGCCCTAAATTTTTGTCCAATCGTGACCAAATGGCAACTTCTATGACCTAAGTTGCAGTCGGTCTGCTTGCCTACCTTCCTTCCCTAACGATGTGTCTCAGGTCATTTTGAGGGACGTCAGCTACTTATGGGAGTTTGGAAAAGCGTGACTGCCCTTAGAAATATTTTTAGGAAACCTGTGAAGATGTTCAGCTTGGTACTGCAGTATTTTTTTGCCCCTGCATAAAACACAAAACACGAACCCATTTAAAGGAATACCTCAGAGGGGAAGAGGAATAAATCCACAGTCATTCAGCAGTAAAACAAAAAGTCAGATAATTTTCTCCTCTTAAACGAGTAGTCACGGAAGAAATGTCTTTTCAGGTATCAAAGAAGAGATATTTAAAAGATTGTTCCTAATGGAAGGGCCTTTGCATTTTCTGCTCCAACGGCGGGGTTCTGTATTTTGCAGAGTATCCTCATACTACCGACACAGAAAAAATACCACTCAAGAAGCCAGGAGTGCTGACAGATAATTCAAGACTGAATTTCTTAAAGAATAGCTTACCTCCACCTGACAATAGGGTGCAAATAGTAACAACATTTAGAATTTTACCACTATACAGAATACTTTTTACCACTATACAGAATACCTTTGTAAATAAAAATAAACTCAACAAATATTATTCTCAATTTGGAATCTTTACAATACAATTACTGCAGACTGCTAAGATCACTCCACTGACCCTCAACCATACTACACAGATACTGCCAAACTGAATTCCCTTATTATTTCTCAGAGCCAACACTTGTTTAGAAGGGAAATGCAGAGTCACTAATTTAAATGTTAGCTTTCGAGAAAAAAAAAAAAAAAAAAGAAAAAAGAAATGAGAGAGAAAGAGGAAGCGAGGAAAATGGTGGTAAGCTGTCTTTTAAAATTAAATAGATTTGAGAAGTCTGTAGGAAAATGGCCTAAGGGTGACTAGACTAGTGTTGTCTCTTCTGCAGCCTACAAGTCTTCTGCAGGTTATTTTTCTCCAGTATAAATGTAATTTAATAGCCGGGATGGATATTGTTTCACTTTCAGTTATCTGCTCTATACTTCGGTCTCATTCTACATTAGATGATTACCTTACTGTCCTATATGCACAATTTAAAGGGAATTACCTATTACTTCAATTATTTGTTTCTTATCAACTGATGTTACACTACAAGGATTTGCATTGAAAGGACACAAAGAAAGAGCAAGTCATGGCACATTGCCAAATAAAAGAGTAATGTTCTGGTGAATTTAGCCCAAATAATTTACTGCTATATAAAAGTGGAAAAGTGGAAGGTGAACCCTTTGACCAATAAATCTCTTCTGCATGTGAAACCCTTATCTTGTCCCCTCCAATATATTCCACACTAGGAAGCCATCATCATTGGCTCTGGTTTGTTATTTGTAAACCTTGATCTTCTGCACTCGGTGTCCTAAATATGGATAATTAGCATCAGTTTATCACGCCTCTGCATATTTTCTCTTCTCTCCAAACATGCATGCTTCTATTGGCTGCCATTCTGTCACAGAAGATTATGGAGACAGATTGCAGAGAATGAATGTGCTAAACGAGATTAGGAAGGAATAGAAATAGCAACTTGGCCAATAAATTCCTCGTGAGAGCCTTATCATACAATTACACGTTGACTTGTTTCACACTCTCCCAGCCTCTTAATCCAACGCCCCCACCAAGAATAAAATTTCACTAATTTCTGAATTACTGCATATCCTCATGACTTGTCACTGAGAATGGTTGGAAGGAGCAACACGGTCGAAAATAGCACATCAAACTTCCAAAAAGAAAAGAAACTTTACAGACAGAAAGAGATGTGGCTTTAAACCGTTTGTGGCTGTATGTAGAAGTTTTTGTGCAGCAGCAGTTTGAAGGGTCAGGACTTCAACATCAAGACATGATCCTCTGCGCTTTTGCTCCCTAACGCTTTACGTTGGAGGGTACCTTATCCTTACAGGGACTTGGGGGCCAGAATACAGTGCGTTGATGCTGCTAAACTATTCACCCACTGTGGAAGAGACTCTCCAATGAGCCCTACAGACTCATCAGAAAGCAATGGCAATAACACCTACTGCTGTCATCAGTTTCTGGGACATTCCTGAAAATTGTGGTAATTGAGAAGGCGCCAAAAGCATGACAGCAAAGCGAGACAAAATCCTGCTGAACTCACAAGAAACATCTACCAGATCTAGTGGAGCTAGTTTTGCCCCTTCTACCATGGTTATTTCAATGTGGACGACAAGAAAACATGAGTTCCATGACTTAATTCAGAGGCATGGCTAAAACCTTCAGGAGACATCACCCCTGGAAATGTTGGAAGTCTCCATTTGCCCCCTTATACTAGCCCAAGAAGAGGGCTTGCAAAAAATATTAATGTTGTCATAATGTTGTTTTCATTGTTTTAGATACATGTAGAAGAGGAAAGACATAAATGGAGTTAAAAGTCCCAAGACCAGAAGAAAAAGCCTTGCTCAGTTGGTCTATACTCACAGACTTGATGTCACAGTGCGCTCGTCTTACAATTTTAGATTTCAGAACATTTCACAGGTTTTTTACAGTGACAGAACTTGCTTTAGGAAGGAACGGGTTTCTATAACTCGAATAATTGTTTGCCCTAATAAATGTGAATCTTCAACCCCATACAGAACCCAGATGAAAGGTGTCATGAAGTTGTGCTACTTACTCCTGGGTTGTTTAGCAGCGCTCCTGCCTGTGCAATTAGATGCTGGGAGTAGGAGTGAAGGGATACATGTCACAAGTGTCAAGAATGTTAAAAATAAAGGGATTCCTTTGAGTGGGACCTTTCCTGAGCGCTTTTCCTCCGCAGGGAAGTGATCCGGGCTGCAGTGGAGAATCCCCTCTTCCCCCAAGCTGGGTACCACGGGGTGGCTGTGAGCCTTGGGCATGACAAACCCATCCCGCGAGTACCTCACAGCCTTGGTCCTCTTGAGTTATCTGAAGTGGGTTTAGTGATGGTGGGGTTAGTGATTGTTATTTATTTATTTGTTTGTTTATTTTTTAAACCTGCCCCTTATTTTCTTTTGCTCTCCTCCGGAGTTTTGTTTGGTACTAAAACCCTCCAGATGGAAAACTGGACTGCAAATGAGAGTCACACTCGTCCGGAGTCTTAAAACCACGCGGTTGCAGAAAAGACTGAGAGGAGAATAGCGTGACCCTGTGGGATAGCAAAACAGCCTGCTACCTGTTTGCTGCCATAAGAACTTCTGCTGTCACATAAAATTTTAATAACTCTCCCTTATTTCCTTTTTAATGTTATAGCCATAAGCTTGTATACATGTTCTATAGATATAGACATATGTCTATATCTATATCTATATATATATATGTGTGTGTGTGTGTGTGTATATGTACACACACATCACCCGAAAGAATTGGTTAGCATCGGGCAGAGAGGCGTTTGCCATTAATCTGGGAACAAACCGCTAACCTTGGTGACTGGTATTTTAGCTTTTCTTTTCTCGCTTCTCTCAGTGTGGGGAGAGCAGTAAAGCTTGTGTGGACTGATTGTGAGGGGCTCTGCTGGAATTTGGCAGGCCAGGGGCTTGGAGAGAAGCCCCATGCTGACTCCTATTCAGCGGGCCAGTTTTCTGCGAGCTTTGGAAGTTTCACTCAGCCGTGCACTCAATGGCTTCACAAAGCTGATTACAAGCTTCAGCGCATTCCTGAAGGAGCCAAAAGCGACGCAGGTGCAAACGAGCCGAGGGAGCCCCTTATCCCGGTGACAGAATGGGACAAGCTGGGAAAGGCTTGGACCACACAAATCCAAGGCTCACCAGGCAGCAGCAAGCCTGCCTTGGGAACCGGGGATCATTATCCGCTCCATTCAGCGGGGACCCAGCGGCGGCAGCGGCACGTCCCAAGGCTGGGGACGGGCTTTCCGTCCCGGGTGGGAGCAGAGCCCTTTCACCTGGCATCCCCTCTCCTCTCCCTTCGCGACTGCCTCGGGCACGAACCCGAGGTGCCCCTGCTCCCCCGAAATGATTTGTATCCCAGCATCTGTTAGGCTTCAGCCTGCCGCCTGAAGCACCTTGCCGTTTTCTCCCCCATTGCCCCATCCCACACGAAAAGCCTCCCTCCTGTTCCTCTCCCCTTCCCCAGATAAACACGGTGCTAAGGGTCTGTCTGGAAGCCCAGCACAGAAAAACGCACTGATCCGAAATGGCAGGTTTCCTCCCAGCTGAAGTTCTCTAACAAACACCCTATTTTGAAGACTGCCTTTAATTCCAGAGAGAAGCCAGCCGGGAGTGCACCCTCCTCCCCTCCCAATTACTCGAGCCACCCGATTCCCACAGAAACCTCCCGCAATACAAACGCCTGGTGAATGCTTTCTGACTCGGTGAAAGCAGCCCACGGTCCCTGCCCTTCCTGCCTCCCCGGCGAGCGAGGGGGTGGCGAGGAGTCGAGGGGGGTCTTGGTGCCGGAGAGGGTGAAGCGTGATTACTTTTAATTAGGGGTTCTCGGAAGGAGTTCCTCTAGCCTCCGCTCCCTCGCCCCCTTTCCTCGCTCTCAGCTCTTCCCCTCCAGCCGAAAGAAGAAGCTGCACTTTACTTCCCTGAAAAATTAATTACGGCCCTTCCCCGCTATCAATTACGGAGGAATCAGTCTTTCCTAGGGAGAAGAGAAATAATCAAAAGGCTTTTCAGTCTTGCTGGGGGGGGACGACCTCGGACCGCCGAGCACATAATGCGGCAAGGGGCTGCCGCGCTTCTGGCCGCTGGTTTCATATGCAAATGGCGAGCTGCCTCCAAGTTATCATTATGGTTTTATTTTTTTTTCCCCTTAATGTTATTATTGTGTCGGGGTTTTAATAGCCACATGCTCTACCCTTCCCTTTCAGCGAGGTTTCCTTGGCGATCAGCCACGCCGCTTCTTCCCCGGGCGCATTGCCCCCGCCCCAGCGCCTGCCCCACGTCCATGTTAATTTCGCCCTATGGAAATGAAAGCGGCCGGGCCGGGCAGCTGATATTAAAGCGATCCCCCGGCCCCGGGGCTCGCCCTCCCCGCTCCGCGCAGCGGCCGTGCCTCGGCGGGAGCGCGGCGTGTCGGTGCCGCGGGCCCCCCCGCGCCCCGAGCCCGCCGCCCCTTTCATGCTTGCGAGATGCTGGGGAGGCAGCGGTGCGTCTGCTTGTGCGGAGCACACCGCCTGCAAGCGGTTGCCTTGGCAGAAAGGTGCAGCTTTCTGATGTTCTTTTGTCTGATAACTAATTCAAGTTAATGCGATCTTTATGTAAAGCTAACAGCGGATAATTGTCTATTTTCTCGCCAACAATCTCCATCACAATCACTTATCTGGAAACCTGCGGTTGTATTAATCGTTATATTCCCCGAGATAAGCGTCTCTCGAATTATCAGTAAACACTGGAGGGAAATTAAACAAACTCCAGAGCCACTTAAGTTTCCTCCGCAGCTTTTAGCCACCTTCTCGGGAAGGAGGGGGAGCGGGGACGACGGCACCCCTCAAACCAACCTGGGACCGGAACACAACGTGAAAGGGGGGGTGTGTGTGAAACAGGGAAGATGGGCCTGAAATTTTGGATAAATGCGGAGAGCCGACTCCCGCTGAAGGCGGCTTCCCTCCGAGGTGCCCGAGCGGCAGCCAGACACGCACCTTACGCCCCGCTCGTCGGGCGGCGGTCGGTCTTTAGCGGCCCCTGGGACCTTGTTGGCAATTCTTGTAAATCATGTAATTAAGTGTATTAGTCTCTGCAGGGGAAAGACGAGCAGCTAGGAGAGAATACAACCAGAGATTAAGCAGGAGTCGCATCAGTCTTTAGGTCTGATACACGAGGAGAAGAGAGTTCTGCTGCCTTTCGAGAATCACCGTATTAGCACAATTATTTGCAATATTTATGCTAGAGAGTGAGCTGAACCCCAGGAGGGTAAAAGAGAGTGCGAGAGAGCGAAACTACTGTGGGAATATGTTTTACTGTTCAGATCCCATCAGTTCCGTTAGGTGTAAAGAAATTATAGCAAATTGTGCTGGAAACCCCTCCAGGGAAAACATACTTGTACGACAAAGATTTTGTCTTTTTGAGATGAAGTCAAAACATCGGTGTCAAATGAAACTCATTTTAGGGGCGCTACGGTGTGTGTGTGTTTACTGGAGAACCTGAGTATGGGGGGGGAAAGAAAAAAAGCAGCCTAAACCATGAAATTTCAGTGGTGAATCTGTGCCAGCAGAGAGTTTGCAACTTCTTCGGGAAGAGCGAGGCGTCCTCCAGCCTCCCCCCTCGCTGCCCGCCAGCAGCCCGGGCTGAGGCCACCGCCGTCCCGCCGCAGGGCTGGCTGACAGCGCTCGGCGCGCTGCGCCTTTCGGGGAGGGTTCTCCACGTCGAAAGCGCTTTAGGAACGTTAACTGAGTAATCCTAAACTGACGTTTAGTTACGGAGCAGGCATCAAAGAATTTAAAAACTCGCCTCTATGATGAGCTTTATTTATATTAAGTTGGGGGGGGCGGGGGTTGTTGTTGTGGTTTTTTATTTTTGGTTGGTTGGTTTTTTTTTTTTTTTTTTTTTTTTTTTTTTTTTTTTTTTTTTTGTAAGCAAACTTTTATTCACGAAGGTTTCCAGTGGCACAGTTCGCGTCCTAGCCTGAGGAGGGTGAGGTCTGGGATGGGAAATAAAAAAAACCAAACAAAACAAAACCCCCAAAAAACAAACAAACAAAAACCCTACCAAAAAAAACAAGACAGAAAAAAAAAATCCCCCCAACACAACCAAACACAAACAAAACAAAACACCTCAGCGAAACACACAAACCCCCTATTACTTATTTGTGTGTCATGACAGCGTAGTTCCAAATATGATCGTTTTCTTGAAAAAAAAATTAACTGCTTAAATTCTTGAATTATTTCACTTGAGCTAAACGTTCCCAGGGTAGCTTTTTCTTATGGCATTTGAGAATCATCGCACTTCATCTCTCACCTGAATCTTGTCATCTGTGCCATCTTGAAGTGATCTGTGAACAATGCTGGTCCCTTGGACAGCCCAAGCTGGTCAATCAGGCAGAACAGACTATGCAAATGGAATGGAAAGGCGAAGCGATGAAGAACAGTGGCCCCCATTGTCTTGGGCATTTCAAAGCGAAGCCCAGCTGCAGCAGGCGTTGCTGTCTCGGACCCTTGGTTGCTACTCTAATGTCATCATTGCAAAACATCACATTTTGAAAACACTACAGTCTGAATGCATGATCAGCCCTCCACAAAGATTTCACTTTGCCGTGACATCTTTCGAAGTCACTGGAAAAAAAAAAAAAAAAAAGTGTGGAGGAAAAAAAGCAAAAAAAGTACCACCACAACTGGGGACTGGGATCCCAGCCACACTGGCCGCTCCCATCCCGCAATCCCGCTCCCTCCGCTCCTAACTGCGGCGCAGCTGACGCCTTTTGCAACCTTTTGGGGAACGCCTCGCCTTTCCTGTTGCTTTTAGCGTCGAACGGGATGATGATTTAAGTTGCATTTAACTTATTTTCTGTCCGGTCTCTTTTAGGCACTTTAATGAGCTCACGCCGGGAAAACGTCGCTGTGAGCAGGCAGTGAAGTATTTATTCACAATCGCTTCCAAAACTTCAGATATGCGCGGCTTTAAAAGAGTCAGGCAATGTCTTTGCGAGTGATTAAACCAGCAACTAAGCTGGGTATTTATGGGTCCGTTAGGAGTTTTTGTGAATACTCTGTTTCTTAATACACTCATGCAGTTGTCGCTCCTGAATGTTGCTGCCAGCCCTGCTCCGGCTTTGCCTCCCGGCACTGGTCCCAAAGTTAACTCTGCCATGAGAAACGAACTTTCAGTTCTGTAAAGCTGAGGGCTGTCAGATGATTAATGTGCATTTTCAAGAGACTAAATCATTGCCCGTGTTTCACTTATTGTTCCTTTTCATTTTCTTTTGTCTGTAGGTGACATTTGTGATCACCATGTGGTGAGCAGAGGAAACTCCCCTCTCTTCCACCCTCATGTCAGGAGCCTGTGCTGGAGGAGCAAAGGTCTGTGCCATCGATATCTAAAAATGCTGGGGGTTATGTTTCCTCTTCCCAATCTCTTATCTCGCAGGAGTCAGTGAATCCAAAGCTTCTTCTCCAAGGATAGTCTTACTCCAGTGAGCCCACAGAGATGGATACTGCCCAGCCTCTGACGCTGCCTACGACCGAGACACAGCGGCTGCACATGACGGTGGTCACCCTTCAGTGTGGACTGTTCAGTGCACATGCAGGAGCAGAGAAGAAAGTTTCATTGGTCTAAGAGAGCTGGGCTAAGAAACTCTTAAATGCATTCTTTGCAGGACCAAGAATAATTCAGTGCTTCTTTCCTACCCCTTGAACTGGCTCTTTTCCTTTAGCTTGGTTAGTGCATTCTGTAACAACATCACATAAATTCCAAAGGAAGAAAAGGATGGAATTATTTAAAACTAAATAATTATTCACTGTGATTGGTTTGGCTTCCCGAAATTAAAGTTGCCCCTTTCAGAATGCAGTGGTGGATAAGAAAGAAAAGATGAGAGTAACAAAACCAAAGAGAGATGGAAGTGAATGGGGAAAATAACCTAATGTGCAGGTACTGTTTCATCTTCTGGCTGGAAGATCTTTCCCCTCACCACAGAGAGTTTTCCAAGGATGACTACTATATTAAAAGAAAGCCTGTTTTCAACTACATCAGCCCTGTGGTCAAATGAGGAATGCAAGAACTCAGATTGCTATCTGCCTCATACAAATATTTCAGTAGAGACGATATGCACTGTAAGCACCCTTCTCTGTCAGGTATTTGTTCACTTACCACCTCAAAACTTTACCTCTTAGACAAATGGATCCCCCCAAACCTATGTTCTAGGAAGTGTTGGACATGCTTCAGGTTTGGATAAGTCACTTACGGGCTTGAATGCAGAAGCCCAGAGGAAAAACCGTGTTTTGCAGCCAGTGCCTACACAGAGGACGGCAGCAATGCACACAGCCAGGGGCCAAATGCCCTGCAAGTGGGTGCATCTTCATCTGTCTCTCTGCCAAAGCACTTCCAGAAAGATGTTGTAAAGGAGGGAGACCAAAGAGGAGCAGCTTCTCGTCACGCCTTCCATGTAGGTGCTGCCATGGGGCTATGTAGAGGGTGTGGCCACCACAATTCCCAGCTGATGGTGAGATGGATGATGTCCTCAGGGTGCAGACCAAGGGTGGGAAACAGGGCCCACAAGGTCATGTCAACCCTCACGACTCAGACATGCCCCTCTCCTACAAGAACACTATTCTAAGTTCATGCTGCCAGCTGGACCTCACCCCTTCTCAGCAGCCCGCCAGCCTCACACACCAGGGATGCCAGCCCAAAGGTGGGTTAGCCACCTCCACTCAGGCTTTTTGTCCCTTCATGGAACCAAACCAGTTCCCATCACCCCAGGTTAATGACCTTGGCTCTACTGGGAGGGAAATGGCCCCAGATCTGCCCTTCAGGCAGGGTGCTCAGATAAGCAGGGGCAACCTCCTTTCCCAGTGGCCTGACATTGGGTAGGGGAACTAATTGGAAACAAGATCAGCTCCTCCCTTGAGAAGCTGAACTTTGCTTTTCTGCCCCATCCCTCTACCAGCCCTAGTCCTGGTACATTCAGCCACAGATATCTCTGCTCGTGCACTGACTTATTTTTTCCATGATGAATATTTTTTTCCATGTTTATTATCATCCAGCCCAGTGTAGTGCTGTCTGGCACACACACACACTGGGGGAAGAAAACCACGTATTCAGCAAATGGAGCATACAGGGTCTAGGTTTTGTTTTGTCTTGTTTTTCTTATTCCAGTTTCAGTATAAAACTGTGTAGAAAAGGTACCCAAGCAACTCTCTGTCATGAAAAATGATCAAAACTCCAAGTTATGAGATTAAAAATTACTGGAGAGCGGAGATGCCAAGAAGAGACAAGAACCCCTTTCTGCTGAAATACAAGTTCTTCTTTTCATCCTTTTGTTTCATTTCACCTCATGCTCAGATAAGGAACAGAATTACTTTGAAATGTTTGCATTAACTCTTTTTATTTAGTATTTGTTCTAGCCTTTCAAAGAATTATTTTACTGTAAGACATGTGTGAGTGATATATAACTAATCACACTCCTCCAAAGCAGTAGAGAACTACGAGACATCCTGCAGTCCTCAAACCTTTACTGTTTTTATTGCCACAATAAAAATTGATGCAAAATACCTCTTCAAAGTAGATATAACAACCCACACATACTATTTTCAGTGAAGATAGCATCTATTGCTTTGCCACCTTA
The DNA here is from genome assembly GCF_015832195.1 of Motacilla alba alba. NCBI lineage: Eukaryota > Metazoa > Chordata > Aves > Passeriformes > Motacillidae > Motacilla > Motacilla alba. Next base: position 99,287,863 of record NC_052016.1, on the reverse strand, counting down.
ATTCAAAGACAGTTTTGTAACAAAGTTGTACAATCAAATCATATGTCTTCCCTGATAATTCATGAGCTGTAAGATTATCAGTTGAGTTGCCCATGGAAAAAGTACTGCACCATGTATTGTATTACTTGATTAATTTTCTTTAAAATTTTACTTTAATTTTAACTTTTGGGTAATTACTGTATTGTGATCTAAGTCAGCGATCTCAAATTAACTATCAGCGTTAACTTTTGAAGAAACTCTACAAATGCATGATAATGATGAAATTTATGTTCCTGTCAGTTATTGTGTAATGTCTACACCATGGAAAAACAAACCTCCAGGTATTTTAATTCTATTTGCATATATAGCATTGTGTTTTTCCTACGTCATTTTTCAGAGTAGAATTCTGAACTATAAAGACACTACTAAAAACCTGTTTGGGGTATTTATTTATTTTATTTTTCTAAATTGAATTATATCTTTAATGAAAATGTGAAAGGAAATAGTTTTGGGTAGCAAATTGTCAGCTACTCAGACTTCTTTGGAAAAGCAACTTGTTTTGCAGGTACTGATACACATTGATAGAATTGTTCTCTGATTCTACTAAAATGGAGAAACACATTTCAGTGCAACTGATGTCTATATATTGAACTGGATTCTGGTCTCACATCTGTTTAAAATTCCAAATATCTTTTGCTCAAGCCTTGATCCAACCCTGAGTGATGTCACTGATCAATGACTTCTGGTGGGCTGCCGTTCAAGTGCTTTTACACCACTGTGTCTCTTACCACTAGGCTGAAAAATGTTAGTTTTGCTACATCTTTCTTTTCCTGTGAAACCAGATTAACTTGGAAAGAATCAGAAATGCTTGAACAGAGATACTCAAGGTTACTTTTTATGACAATACTTTTAATTTTAAATCTTTCTTACAAATAAATGTAATTTGATAGCAACACAAATATTTGCATTTTCTGGTATATTTGCTCTCATTTTTTATTTTTTTGGTGAATGTCAATTTTACATGTATGCATTCATTGCCTTGTTTTTAGCAACACAGCATTGAAATTTTAACGTAAATAACAGGTGAAAAAAGAATCTATTGTAAAATACAATGTATGACAAATTCATTGAAACAAGCAAAAAACTTAAATAGTAGTTATTCAATAAATGTCAGGAAAACAATCCCCTATCTTCACTGATCAAGGCTTCTGTGTAACTTGGAAGAAAGTGATGAAGGAGGACTTTTTATGCAATAATATATGGAGCTTGTTCCAGTTGTTAAGCACATAAATAGAAATTCAACAAGTCTTACCAAAGAGGATCATGAACAACCACAACTGAAAACTTAGATCTCTCTCTGTTTTGTACTGCAACATGTACAGGAGGAAAAAAAAGATTATTTAAAAAAATTTTTTGGTGATGACTCAGATTAGGTTGTATTAAACTTGGCTTTGACTCTGGGAGCTGCAAAGCAACCAGAACTTTGCTGCTCACTGTTAGAGGCTGTTTTACTTACAGACTGGTAGAGTTCCTTTTCAGCATCTTCAGAAAAAGAGGTACAAAAGAGAAATCAAAGTGGAAGAAGCAGTCAGAATGCTACTACATTCTGAAAATATAATGCAGAATCCTTTTGTGTTGGTAAGCATCAATAGGCAATAAAGCAAACTTGAATCTACCCATAATTTTTCTTCATCCTGTATGTACTGAATAGGTTAAATCATAAAAAAATCTTGTCATAAATGACCCTAGTTTTCAGAGTTTACAGTGTTTGCATAAATATTATGAATTTGAATATCCAGGATCAATGTAGCTTGCTTAAGCAATTTATAATCTATAAAATATTTCAGTGATTAGACAGTGGCAGAAAGATCTTTCAATGTGTTGAAACTCTCTTTTGCCGCTCACATGGGCTGAAATGGCTGAGCAGGCTTGCTTCATTAAGCTCCATCTGGGAAGAAAACCTGTGGGGAAGGAAACCCCATGGTGATTTAACATCCCATCTAGTTTACCCTATTAGTGTTGGGTCATCATAAATGGTGGGTAAGCAAAACAATGTTTCTTTTCAGTGGTAAGTGCTTTTAAATGTTGCAGATTAAATGCTTGAAGATGTTTCCCAGCTCACCTACTTTAATCAACAACTTTAGCCCATGATATCCTTATTTATTCCTCTAACTCTCCTGAAGTGGCCTTCCAAATGCATAAGCGTGGATTTATCCTAAACTTCACTATTGCAGCTCCACTGTGGTTGTTCTGATCATTTCAGGACAAATGCGACAGTTTAAACTAATGACTGAACATCTATTGTGTTACTGCTGTTTCCTGGTTATCTGGTTATTATTTATTTCCTGCTTGTTCTATTGTTTCTTGCTTCATGAAGACTCCTGTTTGCTCTGATAAAATTCCTTATAACATGGCAGCAACACCAAGGGTTGGGTAAAAGGGCTCCTCTGAACGATAACACAAAGAGCATATAAAGAATCCATCACAGCAGTCAGTAGCATAATATAATTTATTTTCAATAGACATTCTCTTCCCTACTGGATTAGTCACTTTGTTAATGAGCAAATGACCCGTAACTCATAGGAGTAGGAACTTTATGTGCAGGTCTTGCCTTCACCAGAGCAGATGAACTGCAGTCACTTAATATTATGGCTCCTTCCAATCTTTCTTGTGCATTCCATACATTATGGGAGTTTCAGGTGGGTGAAAAAGGCAGGACCCAGTGGTAAAACAGATTTATATGGGATTTGTATTTTGTATTGTACTAGAAAGTATTAACAAAAGATGCCTCTTGCATCTAGAACTCACCATGATCCCATAAGCAGACAATGAACCAGTTTTAAAAAGCGAGCTTTGTACGTGCTAATACATTCAAGATGCTATTTTCTAATACATTCAAGATGCTATTTTCTGCCACTATATACTAGGCATCTTTGAAATTTATTGTCCAGATTTCACTTCAGCATGACTTTAAAGAGAATTCATCAGGTCATTCTCTGTATGAATGCAGCTTGTCTCACAGTGCTGGAAGAAGTTGACACTGTGAAATCTAAAAAATTCAGAGTTTGTCAGTAAAAGGAGAGTTTACAGTTCCAGTAGAATCTAAGAGCTTGTGAGATTTTGCTTGTAAATGTATTTTCACCCCTTTCTTTAATTTCACATATAGAAAACATATGTTTACAGAGCCCTGTGACATCCCACCCTAAAAGGAAGGGAAGGACCTGAGATTCATAGGCATCTGTGGTCAAAAACAAACTACAAAAGTCAGAGGGTCTGCAAAAACTTACTAAGTTTTATTAGTAAATTATACCCATGGCCTGGAAATTGATACATAAGTCCCTTATCCTACTGCATAAACACTCAGTGATTCATTTTGCACAATGGGTGGGGTCAAAGAAAAGAGAGTGGGATTAAACAGAGAGAGAGAGAAAGAAGGGAAGAAAGGCAGAAAAGAAAGATCACAAGTCCTGGCTCTAGCGTCGATCCAGCTGATGGCTTGCTCAGGGTCCTGAGGGGATGCTGCCTGGGCTTAACAGGGCCACCTTTTTACAGACAAGTTTTCCCAGTCTGGAGCTAAGTTTCTCACTTTCAACTCAAATGAGTTGTCATGGGCATTTCATTCTGCTAGATCTTTCTGGAAATGGGTAAGAGGGCTTTGGGGTCTTTTGTGGCCTTGATCCTCCCTTACTGGGTTGGCCTTAGGTCAACAGGCTATGCCTGCTTCTTGACCTCATTCTTGCACTTGCTTGTTGTGCTTTTCTCCAGGAGTAAGAACAAGGGTATTTCCCCAAGAAAAGTGCTTCCTACCTTCATATGGTTCATTTCTCCAGCTGTATCCTGCTCCTTCTCACAGACTGTTCTTACCAAAAATTCTTGGTTGGCTCCATCGCTATCCAGCTATCAGTGTTTGAGACATACACATTGGCCCCTTATCTTTTGGGCTTTGACAGGACCAAAAATTTGAGTCCCTGGCTCTGTTAAAAACTCAGATTTCAGAACCACATTCAGTCAAAAGTATGTAACATTCAAAATTTTAAGTTAGTAGATTACCCTATGAGATCAGGGAAGCAGAAATGGGAGCAGAAGTACATTCTGTCTCATCTGATAAAAAACGATGAGATTTCCATACCTGGCATTATTTTTATCATATAAAAGTAAATTCTAGGACTCTTCTTGTACATTCTCAATACATTTAAACTAAATAATTTGCTACAGACAAAATAACTTTTAGCTTTGATGATAGGGCTGAATCTCTTCTTCTGAAATACCCAAGTTTATCCCTAACTTTATACCTGAGAGATCACAGAAAATTTATCTGCCTGACACAATAAACCCCATGGTAATTAGAAGGATTCTAAGCCTTTATAAATATTCTAAACCTTTACCCATTTACACATGAGGCCAGAAAAAAAATGTTTCTGTTTTCTCAAATCCTCAGTAAGACCTTGGACCAACTCCCACTGAAGTCAATTACACTCTTTTTTGTAGATCTGAAATCAGGATGTACCTGTAATTCCCTTCTCTTGCTCTGCATCAGTGACAGTTTTGCACAAAACCTTGGACAAAATGTTGCAAACAGCTCTCTGGATAGAATTTAACTGAACAGTAAAATGGAATGATTGGCCCACTGCTGTGTTTTGCATTACATTTTATTGATGTAGCAAATATTATAGGTGTTAGGTCTATGAATACCTCTGATCTTTTCTGAATTAATTCTGCTTTCAAATCAAAAGCCTGTGGTTAAAATGAAGTATGCTTTGGAAGCATGTTCTATTTGGAGAATTTTCAAGGATGAAAAATTCACCACAACTTTTAGTAGACAATTTCAGTAGTTAATTGCCATCACCATTGACCATTTGGACCTTTCTTTAAGCAAAAATTTGTCTAGCTGGAACTTCCAGGTGCAGTGTAACATGAATACCTTTTCCTGATAGACTGAGGAGTCCTCTGCAGCCATCCCTTTGCTCCCATACAGACGCTACATGGCCAAGTCATCCGTTAACGTGGGCTTTAATATGATTTCATCTAGGCTGAATATTTTCCCTTTCTTCCACATACTCTGCCAATAATGCTTTCCAGTCTCTTAACCATGCTACTTGTTCTCTGAAATCTTTCCTCTAGGTTCATAGCCAGGTGTTCTCAAGCAGCTGTGCAGAATTAGGACCATTTTAAACCCAGAGCAGTGGCTTAAGTTCTTATTAGAATTATATTAGTCATGAAGTCATTGGAAATAACTAGCAACAACTGTAAAACAAAAAAAGTGGCATATCAGCTGTTACTTCGGGGCTAGAGCTTTAGGTACAGGGCCTTAATGGGAAAATAAAAGGCATTTGTGCCTGCAGCACTTACAGCATCAACCTCCTCACTGGGTTTTCTAAATAGAGATGTAGTAGCCTGAAAAGAGGTGCCATTTCAAAATCTAAAAAGCTTCTAATTTCATTTATTTCCAGGCATGCTTTAATATCCTGAAATTTTCCATCTTGCTTTGGGTGAGGGCACCGTTCTCCATCTTTCTTTTGGAAGGTTGCCTGGTGTCTATGTCCAATGCCTAGATCACTGCAGCAGCATGGTTGGAGGACTGATGTTGTGCAAAGAAATGGTACACTAAAGTTTGCAAAGCACTTTGCTTGGGGGTAAAAAGTACACATTAAAATTAATCAAATATGCATTCTGTTTGAGTAATTATACTGTTGTAATTCATACATGCTGTAAAATCTCCACTGCAACTCTTCCATGAAAATGTTGCAGTAACATGTAAAGAGACTTACAAAACTTACTTTAGGTATTTCAGCCTGTGGTTGACAACTGGTAGACTGGTCAATGGCACAGATATTTCATGCAATGAATGAGCAATTGGCATTTCTCACCTAATCATGTTTGTGTTTTATGAAGTCCCTTAATTAAAAAAAATTGGAGGAATGACATATTCTGTTTTGCTGAAACACATTTTACTAGTAAAACAAGCAATACCCTGTAAAACTGTATATCTGTTAAAGCAATCAAGCTAGTCAGCAAGTAAATAAACAAACAAAGTAGTTCAGTGTGTTACTTAATAAAAAATGCTTAGTTGCTCAATATTTCTCATGATTGAGTTTTTCTTCTAGCTTTTTCTGTCAGACTTTTTACTTCTGCTTCTGTTGATTTTATGCATGCTTTCAGTCTGTCACTGTTTTTTACACTCCTTCTGTTTTCCTCTGTCCTCTATTTCATTCTGCCTTATCAAGTCCATGAAGGATGAGCAGAAACACAGGCTCTTCTGACCACCCCAGTTTTCAAATGCTGGAGTTTTGGGCTCTAAATACAGGTGAGATAGCTGATACCAGGGCTAGGTTGTTCAGAAAATTAAAATAAGATTACACAGGGAAAGAGGACAGGACTGAAAAATAAATCTCAACAGAGGGGGTTTAAGAAAAACCTCTCTGTTGTGCAACTCTACAGTCAGTTTCTGAGAGAGGACTATATTTCTAAGCAGTCCTACTAAGCCCTGGTCCTGCCAGGGCAATTTGTTCCATTTTAAAACTTCAACACCACATTTAAATTTCACTGTGTTCAGTGCACAGCCATTTCACCTTCCCTCATTCCCCCTTACACCTGCAAGATGAGTCTAAGGTGCAGCAACAGCCATGAGTCAATCAAGGATGGTTCTGATTATAAACGCCTGCAATGGTATAAATGACGGTGCCGAAGGAGATTGTATTCAGAGCCACATACATGCTGCAGAGGTCCCACCTCGAGATTAGCCTAAAATACCACCCAGATCTCCAGGTCCCTCCCAATTAGCGCAGCCAGGCAATCTTCCTGGCACTACAGAGGCAAAGACGTATTTTTAGCTCAGTGCCGTGCTCTCTCCCCGAGCTTGGGAGCCCCGCTGAGCCGATGGAGTCCCAATCAGTGGGCTAGCTCTGATGCTGCCCCTTCACAAAATTGCCTGTAAAGCCAGTTCAGTGAAGGGATCCGTAATGAGCTCAGCAGCTTGGGGCTCTCAGTAAACTGCGGCGGTGAAGTGAGTTCATGGCTGAAATGCCAGCCCTTTTATTCATCAGTAGCACATCAATTAGTAGTTTAACAGGCAGAGGAAAGATACAGTGAGTGTTCCTTTAATATTAGGCTGATTGTAGTCTGCGTTTGTGATAATTCTGGCAAATTTTCCACATTTCAGTTCTTGAGGAGAGCTATTTTCTTTTTTTTTTCACCATTACCCATGCTACAAAGAACCTGCCAGCTAAATTCAGTTGTAATGCATAGAATCAAAATTTAAAGATTAGTAAATAAGAAGTTAAAGAAATTATTCTTACAGACCGAACAATTAATGAAGAAAGAAAAAAGATCCTGTAGGATTGATGTATGATTTGTGATATTGTTGTTATGTTTATGGTTCTGGTTTATTAGTCTCAGAGATGATTAAGCATTAATGATTTGCGTTATACAGGAAACACTTGTGAGTTAATCAGTGCCTTACGTTCTTCAGTGGTTCTACCCTTTCTTTCTTCCTGTCTTACAAAGAGCTGATTTTACTACTTAATTAGTTCCTCTGGTCAAGGACCATGGACCCAAGTGTTGTCAAAGTTAGCAGAAAAAAACATCTGTCCACTCAGCCAGAGCTCTCTTCCATCAGCAGGAGGGATGGACAAACAGTTGATGGCAAACAGTATGTTCACCAAATGATGGGCTATTATTGTTAACAAACCGATTGGAACAGTTTAGGGGTTTTTGTATTTTTTTGTTACTTATAAGTATTCAAGAACTACTTGCTGGGAACATATTTCAGCCAATTTCAGCCCACTGCATGCTGGATCTGTGCCTTCATTATTCATGCTTAATGCTCTCCCACAGTAACCAGTCCCCCAAGTCACACAGATTTGTTTCTTGTCCATTACTGGTGAGTGGAACTAATAAATTTGGGCTTGGAATTATGAATTAATTTCTGCTTTCCCACTGGGAAATAGAAACTCTTTTTCTTTGTAGGCAAGGACAAGCCTACCTAGCTCAAGCTTCAAGATTCCTGGGCCTTCAATTCCATCAGAAATAAGGAAGAGTTCTTTGAAAGTCAGCAGGAATAACAAATAATTTTTCTGATATGCTTTCCTGGGAGTCTATGATATGAAGTCAGAAGCTTAGGACAAATTTAATGCTCATTTTCATTCACTAGCATTACAAAAAGGTCTAATTCTCAAATGATTCTATACTCTATTCTCAAGCACAAGAAGAACAAAACAGTTCAAAACTTTCTGCTATCCCTGTTCTTTAATATAACAGCATAATCACTGTTTTTTCTGTTATCTTAAAATGTATTCTGGGGATCAACTGCAGTTCTCCTGACATCTGCTGCATGACAAAATGCTGACACCTTTTTCTGCTAAGTACCCCTCACTCTCTAGCAGTCTCTAATATTATCCATCAGTCAGTTTTACTGGGCTGTACAAGCATCTCTGTGTCTCTGCCATGCTCTGAGGCTCCCTAGAAATGTGGCTTTATCTCTTCACCTGGTTAATCTTTAAATGTCTCTGATTTTTACGAACACTGTCATATTTCTTATGATACCATTTATATGTGTCTTCTGAGACTAAAATAATCCTTTCCAACAATGATATTATATTCCATACTGTGATATTTTCTTTTCATTTATTACATGCCTGTTACGCTCATAGTTACATATTTTCTACTTTCTGGAAGTCCTCTCTCACAGTTTCTTCACCTATTTGACCCATGTCTGTCACCTATGAATTCAAAGTTTTTTCTCTTTGTCATTGAGCATCACTTGGCTAGCACCTCCCTGATGAGGTTGGTCAGAATGACCATCAGACAATGTTTTTTCCTCAAAATATGCTCCCTTTTTTCTTCCTTTGTGAAAATGGCCGAGTTATTGCCAGTGAGAACAAAACTGAATGCTGTAACATTGGAAACTATCAAAATATAAATCTGGTGCCAATCACCAGGTCTTCTTCCACCTTTTTTTCTTGGTTGCCTCCTTCCTTTTCTGCTCTCCAGTGGACATCAGATCAAATATTCCTTATATTTTTCTTTTTCATAAGCACTTACATTCAGTCTCTGAGATGAGACTTGATATCAGGAATACTATTTCCCAGAATTTCTGTGTTATTTGGGTTTTTTCCTAATTCTCCTCCATTTGAAGAAGAACACATAAGGAGGGACAGTTGAGGAAGTTGTCAATGTCTCATTGATGGAACTCATGATATGATTTTCTTCTTATGCTCCTTTTCGCCTTCAGTTCAGTCTCAGTGCTATTCTGGGAAAGGAACATACTGTGATTTCTTAGGGCTTTTTCTGGCACATCTTTCACACTTTTGAGTCATTAAATTAAGAATAAGTGTTATAAATTATATAATAAAAAGTATAAAATATAATTGTATAAACACATGCCAATAGCATCTACTAATGTAAGCAGTTACATGCGACACTTTTATGTAAATTCTCCTTCTGAATGGTATGACCGGATCTCTGCTCCTCAGGCCTTTTGGGAGAGGTTCTGAGGGAATTAGTGGTTATGAAAATGATGCCCACGCAGTTTTGTCACTTTTCCATAAATGCAGAGCTACCAAGTCTTTCTTTGGTGTTCAGCAGGATCTTTGCTCAGTGGTCCTGTTCCTCGCTGCACTCCCTCACGAACTACAGCTACGTAGTAACGTAAAGCCATGCAGTAATATGTACACAAACTGAGTTACATTTGGTCCAGTCTCCAATGTATGGACAGGCAATTGGAACAACTGCATGGAATCTCATAGCAAGGGAGGAAAAAGATTTTGTGGGGACCACAGCAAAACTCACTCTATTTTATACGGACCTGCCTTGCACCCTCAGAAAGCTGATGCTGGCTGCACTCTCGAGATTGCCGCAAACATTTGCCGCACACTCTGGATCCCTCTGTGTCTTTTGATATGGGAAGGACACAGCCAGCCCCTGCAAGGGCTCCCCATCACAATTCCAGCTGTGACCGTGGGGCTTGTCTTCTGCTGTGGTATTGACAAGTGAACAAGAGGCAGCAGCAAATTTAGAGGGACATGAGGAGAGGCTCAAGGTCCTCTTGCGGGAACTGCCGGCACAGCTTTATGTTCCTCTGCTGCCCAGATATGAAGGCTTTAGATGAGTTGTCTGAGGGAGGAATGGTCAGAGAGAGGAATGTTTCTGTAGGTAAACAAGATACTGTTGGTTTTGTTGAGCAATTTAAGGAATCTAGTGGAGACAAGTTAAACTTAACAGGGGAAAAGTCATTTACGTGTAGAAGACAATTCTAACGTGTCTCTTTCTGTGGGAGAACACCATTAGTAGGAGATATACATCTAGGAAAACTTATCACCATTATAACACACATAAAAAATTATCAACACTTTTGAAATAATGATACCACTTTCACATTGATACAGGGTGCAACTGTCTTGCCTTCTTTATTTTTATAAATTTGTCAGCCCTTTGTCTGGGACAGAAATGTAATACATCTTTTTAAATTCATAAATAAGAAACCTCTCTATACAGCAATGAAGATGAGGAACTGTACAGCATAATTCTAATACAAATGGTAGAATAAAATCCCACTTCAGGAAGAATTAAGGGAGAAATAAAAAGTAAGTCTGTCAAATGTATTTGGATAACAGGAGTAAAAATACTTGACATCAGATTGTTATATATAAAGATAAGAAGCTGCTACCTCATTTTGACATTATCAGTGCTTCTTAACACATCAGAGGTCCGTTGCCAGTTTTCAGAACATATATCACAATGGGAACTGCTCTGCAATGGCACCCTCAGTACTGTGTGAATGTAGCCCAATTACTGGTATAAATGCAATACGCAATGACATTCTTCAAGCCACCAAATAATCACAAGGGATATCTTTGTTTTAAACTGAGAAACAATCGGAGTTTAACCAATCGATCACAGCTCTGCTCTCCAGTGACTAGCCTAATGCTTTAGATAAGGTTTTGGGGCGTCCAAGGCTATTTTTTCTCTATTCCTTGGTAACTGCCCAAAACTGTTCAGCCTCAGTTTGTTAGGTACCCAGAGTTAGCTTTCAACAATCATTAAAAACCCTGAGCCTGGAGATTCTAGTGACTAACCTCTCGCCTGAGTTACTTAATGATCTAAATGCATTCAAAGTAATCTAAACACCACCTAATTCTAGGACAGAAGATAAATTCTCTTTCTCTCAAAGAAAAGCAAACAAAACTAATTTTGCTAGAAATATCTACTCCTCAAAGAGAGCCTAATCATAACTTGAAGCTGCAGAAGTGCTGCCTGCAGGAGTGTTGAGGAGCTCAGGCAGATCTCTTCTCCTGTAGCTTCTCTAGGCAGCTGCCTTTGCAGCATGCAGTCTTTGGAGATCAGCTCTCTTCCCTCCACTGAATTCACAGGGATCTCCCACAGCACCCAGCTGGGTGGGCTCTTGTCTCTTTGTCAGTGCCAGGTGTCTTCAATCACAGTGCTCCACAGTAGGGAACTTGCCCCTTGAATACCTACAGGACAATGTGAGTTTTCTTTGGTGATGTTTTATTTTCATTCTTCTTCCTCCAGTTATATATATTGCCAATTAGAAAAACAACATAAACTAAAATGCACAGACACGGAGTCTATATTTTACACTGTATCCACACCTTCTGGGGAGTGCACTCGTGAGAGATCTTGGGACCCTGATCAAATGTGAGGCTGGCTGGTGACTCCCCTGCCCTAGGATAATGCTGTCTGCCCTAGGCTAATCCAGGTGTCTGCTGGTACCCTGTGACTTTGAGACATCACTCTTCACAGAATTTTGTGGGCTTCGGTGTAAAGTGACTTTTCAGCGTAAAGCAGGTCAGAGCCTACAGCAGAGGGGTTCTCTAGCATGATGCTGACAATCAGTGATGTGTGACATGGGAGGGGGCATGATGGCACGGGGATGCCAGGTTGTGCAAGGACATGTGGGAGAGTACAGGATTGCTCAAGACAGAATTAGCCACAGCCAGATGGCTTATTTGTCATGTGTCCTTCAGCAAACTGGCCTATCAGCTGCACTAAGATTTCCCTCCACAGGGAGACAAGTAACTTACTGGAGAAGGGATCTGGGTGTGAGCTGGCATACAGTAAAGATCTGGGTGTGAACTAGCATACAGTGAACTAGATACAGTAAAGATGTCAGGGTGACCATGTATGTCATGGGAGTAAAAATAGACTAATAGTGTCTAGTGTCACAGCCTTCATGACCTAAACAGATTTAAACACAGCTGCCACACTCTTAATATCCAACCCATCTATCCCAACAAGATCTTGTCTGAGTTCAATGGTGTTTTCAACCCAGGCTGTCACAGTGTTTGGCAGCAGCACTGGCAATACCTTCCCTTCAACTGATGCTTCTCCAGGTCTGCAGTTAGACATGATGACAAGAATACCATCCTCTGGGTCTTGATGTTCTTTTAACATCTTAACATCTGATGTTCTTGATGTTCTTTTAACTTCATCACAGTTATCCCCTGGGCTGCAGAAACCCAATGTGGTAGCCCAGCATTCAGTGGAAAAAAGTCACAGTCAGATTTACCAGAACTGAATGAGGTAAGGGGTGGCAAAGGCAACAGAAGGGCTTCTACAAGTACACGGGTTAAAAAAGGAAGGCTAAAGAAAATGTGGGCCCACTGCTGAGGGAGATCAGGGACTTGGTTATGCAGGACATGAGGTACTTCATGCCTTCTTTGCCTCAGTTGTTACTAGCAAGAACAGCCTTCAAGAATCCCAGGTCTGAGAGACCAGAGGAAAGGTTGGAGCAAGAAAAATGTATCTTTGGTGGAAGGGGATCAGATCTTGGGGCACTTAAACAAACCAGGCACACATAAGTCTGTGGAGCCTGATGAGATATGTGCTCAAGTGCTGAGGAACCAGCAACTGTCACTATGAATTGTGAGGCCACTGTCAATGATATTAGATATGTCATGGGAACTTCCCAAAGGCTGGAGAACAGCAAATACCACTCCAGTCTCCAAGAAGGGAAGAAGGACTCAGGGAAGCAGATGCTGCTCAGTCTTACCTTGATCCCTTGGAAGATGTTGGAACCATCCTGAAAATAAATTCCAGGCACCTGAAGAACAAGAAAGTTATCAAGGAGTAGTCAGCATGGCTTCATCAAAGGGAAGTCATATTTGACCAGCTTGGTAACCTTCCATGCTGAAATGACTATCAGGATGTGAGAGGAGAGCAGTGAACATTTCCTACCTGGACTTAAGAAAGGCTTTTGTCACTGTTGAATTATGAGTAGGATGAACAAACAGTAAGGTGGATTCAAAACTGGATGAAATGACTGGGCTCAGAGGGTGGTGGTCACTCTTATGAAGTCTAGATGGAGGCTTCTCACTAGCAGCGTACCCCAGAGACCCAATCTTGTTTAACATCATCATTAATGATCTGGATGACAGGGCAGAGTGCACCCTTAGCAAATTGGTAGATGGCCCAAAACTGGGAAGATTGACTGATATGCCAGGGTCCTGCCAGAGGGACCTTGACATGCTGAAGAAATGAGCTGCCAAAAACCTCATGAGGTTCAAGAAGAGGAAGGGAAAATTTCTGCACCTGGGGAGGGAAATACTCCCTCCCCAGGTACTAGTGCATGCTGGGGGTTGCCCAGCTGCAGAGCAAGTATTGCACTCCAGTGGGCCAGGGGAGGTGATCATTCTCCTCAGCACTCGTGACCTTGTCCTCAGCACAAGGGGATGGCTGTGTCCTGCTCTGGGCTCTCCAAGGGAGAGTACCAGTATAAGAGGATGCAGACATACTGGAGGAATTCCAATGAATGTCCATCGAGATTGTTAAGAGGCTGGAGCACCTCTGGTATGAAAACAGGCTGAGAGAGCTGGGACTATCCAGCCTAGAGAAGATAAGTTTTAGGGGGATCATATCAATGTATAAAAATATCTGAATGGAAAGTGTAAAGGGGACAGAGGCTCTTTTCAGTGGTCACAAGACAAGTGGCAAAGGGCACAACCTGAAACTCAGGAGGCTCCTTCTATATAGTAAAAAATGCTTTACTGTGAGGATGATCAAACACATGCACAGGTTGTCCAGAGGATTTGTGGAGTCTCTGTCCTTGGAGATATGTCAGTTGTCCAGGCATGGTCCTGGCCAACTGACTCTAGGTGTCCCTGCTTGAGCAGGAGTGTTGGATCAGTTTCTGGAGGTCCCTTAGAGCCATAAACACTTTGTGATTCTGTGAAGTTTATGCACCTAAAAGAACCACGTTCCTGGCGGTTTGAGGAGCTCCAAGCCAATGAAGATGACGTGCCACAAGTGCAGCATCTATGCACATGCTGGGTGAGCTCATCAGCTGCACTGGTTGGAAAGGGAAACCTGTAAGGGAGCCTTGGACCTTCAAATGAGGGCAAATCTCACAGCCAAGGAGGGCTATGTTTGTCACAGCAAAGACAAAAAGCAGTGTTTCTGAGGACTATTAGCAGAGTTAATGTTTACATTAACATGTTTTTTCATAAAGGAAGGGGTCAAATTAAGAGCATCAGCTACTGTATTTTCTTTGTTCAGCAGTTGGGGATCAAAACACACTCTTACCATGTAAATGAGGGGTGAAATAACAGACCCTTTTTCACTCTTTTTTTTGAGCAGACAGGATTACAGCACAGATTGTGTTGTGAAACAAAGAATAGCTCCACAGGAGCCATGACTCTTTCTGTGAATCATTCTGTCCCCACTCTCGCCTTCCCATATATCCATTTTTTCTGTAATTTTTCTTAAGGGTAAATATCTTCTAGATGGGAATGCCATGCTAACTGAATGGCTAGACTTAAAAATGGCTAAAGTTGGCCATTTATTAGCTGCAATTTTATTTAATAAGTAGCAACTGAAAATGGTTATTTGCCTTCTACTTGGAGACAGAAAATATCCTTTAACCATAAGCATATGCATTATCAAAATTATAAACATATCCTTCCCCTAAAGTGGCAAATAGAAATAAAAGTCATAATACACCTCCAATACCAGGGGAGAAATTAGGGTGGAAAGCCTGGAGAGATGTGGTATATGTTTTTCTGCATAATGTTAAGTCAACAACAGCTTCATGTGAAGAGAAATTATGTATGGAGCTATGGTGAAATTTACAGGAACTGTTGTGGAGAACCTGAAATGTATAACAGAACAAAGAAAAGATTTAGAGTTTAAAGGTTACATCAGATTTAGAAATCAAGGGAAACAAGCCAATGCAGTTAATTCATGCTAATACTGATGGAGAAAGGATAACAGGTGTATCTAAGGACTGCTTGGTGGGCATTAATGGACATGGTTTCTCTCTAACTTTCAAGGGGCTGTTTGTCAAATACTCCCTGGCATGCTTTGGAGTATTTCTTTTTGTGCACCTGATGTGCTCAGTTCACATTTCCAAGGGCCAGATTTGCTCCTGCAAAGCAGAAGTTATGAGTCTGCCTTGACTGGAGTAGCTTTTGTGGTCTTAGCCTAACATTCAGTGGTTTACAAAATATTATTTTTCCTACCTTCTCTCCTGGAGACACAGCAGTCAGATAGCACAGAAAGATAACTTCAAGAAAGAGAAATGTTATTTATCTATTTGCCTGCTCCTTCTCTCCTGAAATTCTCAGTGGTTGGCCACAGTCTGGCCCAAAACACATTCACTTGCAGTAACACTGATAGATATTATCAAGTGTCACATATCACTTTGCAGTAATTTCCTGGACTCGGCAATTACTCTTCTAATGCTTTGTTTCATCTCTTAAAAATGCCTAAGTGAAAGAATTAAATTTTTCATGCATAAAAGTAGCTTTAGGAAGCTCTGGCTGTTTTGTACTGAGATGATGCTTCCCGAGATCATTGCAGGATGTATATCTGCTACAAATATTATTTCTGTGTTTGTGCTCATTAAAATGTGAAAAGGAAACATTTGAATGCTATCAATATGTCCCAATGCAGGATGTATCAATATTTATCAATATATATCAATGCTATCAATATGTCCCAATGCTAGATATATCAATATTTATCAATATATATCAATGCTATCAATATATCCCAATGCTAGATATATCCCAAGTAGTTTTCTGCCAATTGTTTCTTTCAAATTACCCTTACTGACTTACTGAATGACAGAATCATTTAGGTTGGAGGAGATGTCCAATCTAAGTTGGATCCAACAGTTGGATCAAGTCCAACTGTTAACCCAGGACTGCCAAGTCCATGATTAAACTGTGTCTCCACATGCCACATGTACACGTCTTTTCAATGCCTCCAGTGATGGGGACTCCACCACTTCCCTGAGCAGCCTGTTCCAGTGATTGACAACCCTTTCCATGAAGATATTTTTCCTAATATCCAACCTAAACACTGGCACAGCTTGGGGCTCTTTCCTCTCGTTGTATTGCTCGTTTCTTGGGAGAAGAGAGCAACACCCAGCTCATTACTGCTTCCTTTCAGGTACTTGTAGAGAGGAACCCTGGACCTCCTTTCCTCCAGGCTAAACAGCCCCAGCTGCCTCAGGCACTCCTCATAGCACGTGTGCTCCAGACCCTCCACCACCTCCACTGTCCTTCTCTCGACACGTTCCAGAGCCTCAATGTCTTTGAGATGCTGTTGACTTCCAGATCAGCAAAGAACAAGGGCAGATTCTTAGGAATATGGAAAATAAAAAAGGAAAAAGGGAAAGAAGGAAGGAAAGGAGAGGAGAGGAGAAGAAAAGGAAATGAAGAAGGGGAAGAGATCTAACGCAGTGATCAATGAATGCAAGCCTTAAAAGAACCTGAGGACTGGTCACAGGAAAAACACAAAGCAGGTACAGCTTTATGTAGGAGATACAGTCACAAACAAGACACTCAAGTCATCAAAAGACATTTCTGCATTTCTGTGTGCTTACATTTCTGAAGTACCATCTCCAGAAGAAAACAAGGTTTTCCTTTTAGTAAGTACACAGCACACCAAGGCTGAACAATTTGTTAATGTGAACATTGGAGAGAAGAGCGATTACAGCAATCAAGGTTCTGACACATCAATTAAAGTAGTTGGGTTTGACTAAAAGAATATTGTAAAACACCTGTGTGCCCAATGTTGTGGACAAAATTCATATGACTGGGGGGAGTGTGTGTCTCTGTGATCACATAATCAAGGACGGTGAGGGTGGGAGCACACCTGGGTTAGTGTGAGTTTTGTTGCTGGCTTTGTGAATGCAGGTTTAACTGCACACACAGCCCCAGGAAGCCCCTGCTCCCGAGGAGACTGGAGACAGAAGCTTCACTGTTATATAGGTTTTAACAGTTTTGCTAAGAAAATCTAGCAAGGGTTTCTGGACAAGAAAATTGCAGGATTTAGCTGGAATGCGAGGAATCTTTGGGTCTCTAGTTAATTATGATTTGCTTTGTTATAGTAACAGAAAATATTGCTTGAGAAAGGGAGATGGTTCTTGTCTTGAAGACTATGCACTATTACCGTCTTATTTGTATTCTTACTCCTTAAAAGTAGCTACTGTTTACAAAGTATCCACAGTAAATCCAAATAGTGGAGTGGAGACTGAGATTGACTAAGTGAAACCTGCCCTAAATGTGCACCCAAGAGATCAACTGAAATCAATTTGTCCTGCAGAGGTAGGTGGTTATACATCAAAGCTGAGAAAAATCATACTGGAAGCCACTGGAACATTTTCAGGCGTGAAAACTGTGGGTTGCCTACAGAATATGCCCTTATTACTGAAGAGTGTGTGCATGTGTGTGCTTGCCTGAGTCATGGAGAGACAGAGAGTGGAGGAGAGAGAACAAGAGAAAGGGGGAAAGAAAAAAGGGAGGAAAAAAGAAATCACTAGAGACACGCAGATGCAAAAGCACAGTGGTTGTACAAAATTATTTTGAGCTTTTCGTACAACTTACATAATTCTCAAGTAGAAGGAAATAAAGCTGTAATTTATGCAGCTCTCCCTAGCAAGTAAAAAAAAAGTTATTTTTACAACTCTCTATATTGATTTTATTTTTAGAACACTTTCTAAAAGAAGTGGAGAATTCAATCCTACTCTCTGAGGCATGTCAATTTTTGCCCACATAGTCGATGGAAAGATTGAACCCTAAGTGCAGATCATGACATTCTGCTGTGATAAAAGCTGTTTCTGTTTGCTTTAACTCTCATGCATAGTAGCAAATGCCACCTGTGACACATTGGTAGAAGTACAACTAGCTCTATTGCATCCAGTGATAGCAATACACTGGAAGTTGTTTCTGAAAGTTACCTGACACTCTCTACTCAGATGAATTTTCTCTAAGTGTTTTAATACAAGAGAAAATAGTTAAGCTATAGACACAAACAAATTTTACCTGCCAGGGCTTTTTTCAGAACATGATACCAATTAACAAAAAATAGCACTTATCAAGAGAAAAACAGTTTGTGGTCTGCTGTGGAATGTGTTTCTTTCTAACCCTGTTCAGGAAACACCTTGAATTTTTGCTTAGATCCTCCCTAATCACACCTGTAGGCACTGGTTAATCAGCGCTAAACAGCCATTGTTCCAATCACTGCCCTCCATGTTTTTGTGCATTTAAGGACAAGTGTATATCAATAATGAACACCTGGCCAGAAAAGTGTCCCCTAGTCTACTCTTTTCATTGCCTCCCACACACCAGCATCTTGCACTGTCACATGAACTTGTTTACTATTACTTAAGTTGCTGTGGCTATGAAAGCAGAACCAGAAATTGCCAGAACCATCTAAATCAATAAAAATCTATTGCTTCATAAACCTGAATATGTCTTATTACATTATCTTTCCAGAGATATGGGTTACAAGATTGCTATGCTGCCAGTGGCTTATTTCTTTTTGCATGATGTGAGGGCCCTGAGAGGGCATCAGGGCAGCAGACTGCTTCCCATGACAGCTTGAGCAACATTTCCAACTGTCTCTTCATCTTCCAGATGTCTCCTGCTTCAGACAGCTCTTCATAGCCTTGGGCCTCCCAAGGAAGCCTGCATACCTGGTTTGCATTGACTTTGGTTGCTCCCATAGCTATTATTTATTAGTCAGCTTTTCGGATGGGGAACCAGCTGTCTTGCCTGCCTGGCGGAGGTTCTGGTCTCCATGCCTGCTGATCCTCAATGTGGTGCCAGCTCATGTATTGGGAATTACATGGCAGGAACAAATTCTTTTCTTCTCCATCCATGCTGGCTGTCCAGGTCCTTGTCTGCCGTAAGAATGAGGAACTGTCAGGTTCCAGCTCCAAAAATCCTCCCTGCTCCCTCCCCTGTGCTGCAGCCCACGCTGGCCTAGTTTTTAATCATGCTGGAAAATGGATATAAGCAGCTAAAATTTCTTTTCTGTGCAAGGTAATATGCCTTCTCTAATATTAATATCTAGAGGATACCCAGGTCTTTAGCAATTTAATAAAGCCAGATGAGTACAAAAAAAAAAAAAATCGTGAGGATTGACAGACCCTCTAATAACTATGATGAAAAATAAGTGAAAATGTCTGTTAAAATTTTGCCAAGAAACTATTTTTCCTCAGGCAACATTTTGTTACTCTGCTTGCATGCCTCAGTGTGTTTTCTTCCAAGCTGGCTATATAGTTCTATGGATATAAAAATACATATGCATGTAAGCATTATCTATATACCTCTTGTTTCCCAAACCTGAAGTAATTTATGTAATTATACACATAATGTATTTTATCTAAATACACAAAGAATATTTTTTTCTCAATGCCACTTAGTATCCAGATTTAACTTAAACCACTACTTAGTCTATCTTCCTTAATAGGATACTAAAAAGGAATTTTATGACAACATTATCAGTAGCATTTTGCTGATAATTAGAATAACAATAATAATACTGAGATATTTCTTCAGTAATAATGGTGTTATTAATGAGATTTTTATGAAAGACAGACTTCTTTAGTATAATTATGAAAATTGATCTTTTTCATTTTACTTATTCACTGAAATCAGATAAGTGGCTTAACTACATGTATTATTTCTAATAAATATTCAAAAGAATGCATTTAAACAAGGCACCTCATTCTATTCTTGCTCATATTCCTTGCATTTAAATAAAAGTGTAATTGCTCTGCTTTTTTAAACTGCTAGTTTGGATTAGCTGTCTAACCTGTACAGTGTAGCTGTTTTCTGTTTGCATTTTTAATAGCTTTATTACCATTTGGTGAAGCCTTAATTTCTCACTCCCTTGAAGAGTCCTGCCTTTAAGTCAGCTCTACAATTTAACCAACAATAATCTGTCAAGATAAGATAAAGACCTGCACCAGATGAAATGCAGTATTTTTGTGTAGCATTCTGTCATTGTTAAAGGAAAGATCTGAGTATGTCAAAATGTAACACCTGAAAGTTTAATAAACTTTGTAGCATAATTTTACAGTTCACATTTTAAAATAAATTGTTCTAGAATACATTAGCTTGTTCACTAGTGAAATCAGTTAAATATCTATATAAATATGTTTGGGTGAAGGGAGCCAGCAGTTTCTCAACAAGGATTAAAGTTCTTTCAGTTTTCAAGCCTCAGATTAAGTCACTTCTGAAAATCCTTGCTTCAATTCAGTTCTATTAACTCTGCAGTTTCCCCGTAGTTCCTTCATAATATTTGGCCTTAACATCACTGCAGAGGTTCATTCAATATTACAAACATTCTTTTTTTTCAGAGTTGCTAATACTGAGGCAATTGAAGTGAAGCATACTTAAGTCCTCACTTTCAGGACTTGTGCTGGTCTTCAAGTATTCCCATTTCTTTTCACATTTCTCTTTCATTTACTCATCCAAGTAATTTTTTTTTTTTTTTAATATATGAAGATGAAGTCCTAAATCCATGTTAGTGTTAAACAGTAACTGAATCGTGTCTGCTATGCATGAACCAATATACCTCCAGGACAGAAGAGTGAAGAATGAGTTTCTCAGTTCTACCTTGGCCAAACTTGCTGTTCCCTGTGCAAATGAGCATGAATGCATTTCATTTTAGCAGGCATATTCAATGCAAATAACAGAAGCATGGGGTCTGTGAGTTACTCCTGAGTCCATGAAGGTAGATGCAGGATCAGGTACATGGCTGGGGAGGGAAAGCCAGAGCATTCTGTGTGCAGAACATTTTGGGCACCCCTCTGTTCTCTGGACAGCTTGGACTGTGCTGTGATCTTTCCCTGCTCAACCCTAGAAGGGAGGTTCCTCAGGAAAAGGCTGTTCTGTATTGCTCACATGAGAAAGGCCCATACAATATGGCTTTTCCGGGAAGCCTTAGGATTTTACACCCAATATTTTAGAAATATATCTATTTTTAGTTACTGAACTCTTATGAATACTTTTCCCTTTTTCTTTCCCCCTGAAACAAAATCTGCAGTAAACTAAAAAGCCATTACTAGTATCTGTTTGCAGGCACTGAGCTCGGCTCACTTCTTGGCCTCAAGCTGCTGTCTCTTTCCACAATGACCAGTCCTCCCCTCTGAGGCTGGGCTAAACTCTCCCAGGGCAGCTTTGCTAAAACATAGACTTCCATGAAATGGTTCCATTTTGATGAATCATAATTTTGAAGTGGAGAATATCTTATTTGATGCCAAATTTGCCAGTGTGTTTAACTGCAGTGTTCCATCTTCCTGAGCTATTGCTTGGAGGGCTCTGAAGGTTTGGCACCATTGGTCCTGTATTAATTGCAAATACCATAGTACAGTGTATTTTCATTTCTCACAGCCAGTGGGTCAGGTAATGCAAGGCATAATTGAATAGACTTTGATTTATGAGAAATAGGCCTGAGACTGCAAAGGCTGTTCATAATTTAGCTCTGCTTTGACATAAACTAGGTGATTCTGAAGGCATTGCTTATTAGTTATGAGACAAAGAATCTGATTTTCTGAACAAACAGGAAAGATAGTTCTGCAATAAAAACATTTAGTGGGTGGTCCATGAAACACACTGTTTCCAGAAATTCTGCTCAGTTTTAAGGTTAAAGCCACAGGACTGTTCTGTATTGCTCCCATGAGAAAGGCCCATACAATGCAGCCTTTCCAGAAAAGCACTGAGATAAAACCCTCACATTTAAGAAATAGGAGCACTGAAAATTAGTCTCTGACATCTGTTGTTAAGGTCTTAAAAGTATTTGTGACTTAAGAAGTATTTAGCAGTGGTTGCTAATTCATGGCAACCCTGGAAGGTAGCTCAGTGATAGTCATTATCCTTTTTCAACAAACAGTAGTTTTTTTTCTGCCTGCATGTTTGGGAGTTGAAAATGGGAATAAAGGCAGCTTATGAACAATGTCACAACCTAATAGCCTATAAAAAATCATGGGAGAGCCGGCAGTGGGCACATGCTGGGTGTCTGTCTGAAACACACTTGCTCCAAGCAAAATCTCCATTGAACAAAGCATGCAATCATATTCCTAAGTCCATGCTTGTGCTTAGGGCCTGATCTGTGCCTGAAGGACTTTTTGGAACTGCAAACTAACATGCCTGTGCTCTGACTCCCTCTGGGAGATACAGTTTAGGGCAGGGGAAAGGGTTCTTTGGCAACTCAGTTTGATCAGCTCAGAAGACCACAAAATGTATGAGGCAAAAGAGCTTTCCTGCCAGCATCAGGGGCCAGGAAATCAGCACCTCTTGTGTGGAGGCTTGAAGCTGTGTAAGATGTCCCCTCTTACTGCCGTGCTAAGTGACAGTAGTACTGTGTGGAGGTACTGATCCCTGACCATGGTGGGAGGTTACTGCTCCAGCAGCTCTGGCTGTGTGAACAGTGCTGTCAAGCACCTTGGCAGAGAGCAGCCAGGCTAATGCCAGCTGCCCAGCTCATCCAGGCTAACCCAGGCAGCTTTGCCCATGCAACAGCAACAATGGTGACCTCTAGGAACAAGCTGGGGACACCCTCCTCTGACACAGCTCTTTCCACGGTAATTAATGACTTTTAACCTGATTATCTTTTTGCAGTCTGAAGTGAGTCACAGATGTAAACATCTCTTCCTACTAGGAGCCCAAACCTCCACTCACCTGGAAAAGCATTATATGAGTATAAACCAAGACAGAAGGAAGGGCAGGTAGAGGCTCCCTTTGAGCAGAAGAAATGGTGCAACTGACAGAGCTGAAGCCAACTGGATTCAAAACATGCCTAAAGGCCTTCCTGAACCACAGCCTTACAGCTACTATCTCAAACTTGCCTCAAAACAGGATCTCATATCCCATGTTTGTGACAACTCTCCACAACAAAACAACCTGAGTTTAAAACTAGCCCATGCTGGAAATAGATGTTCCTTTGAGGTTAGCATGATGGACTCCAAGTTTCTGCCTCTTGAGTAGTTTTTTATTTTTTAAGAAGTAGGAGTACTACACCACATGTGTGTGATGTGACACTGTGTGTCAAACAAAAGGCACAAAAAATTATTTCAGCAAAAGGCTCTGACTGGAATAACAACGGAGAAGCCAAGGGCCTCGTGGTTCTATAACAAGTTCATTCAGAAAATCACAAGGCAACGTGACAGCTGCAGTGAGGAAAGACTTGTGGCAATATTTTTTAGGAATTGCATGATGAAAAAATAATAATAAACATTAACAATGTTTTTTGGTTGTTTTTTTTTTTTTTTCTTTTTTCTTTCCCATGACATAAACAATGGTACTCTGGTCATAAGCCAAAACCTGACAAAGGTCCAAGGTTGAAAAGGGTTTCTTTGAGC
The DNA here is from genome assembly GCF_015832195.1 of Motacilla alba alba. NCBI lineage: Eukaryota > Metazoa > Chordata > Aves > Passeriformes > Motacillidae > Motacilla > Motacilla alba. The sequence continues at coordinate 99,264,276 of NC_052016.1, read as the reverse complement.
CTGTCTTCCTGGTATAATTATTATAGGTTCAGAGGAACCAGATCTGGAGTGTTGTAAAACTCAACACAATGAACTTGACAGACAGCCAGATTTCTGTTTTCAGCCAGTTTAGGGTTACTATAATCTCATTATTATGCTTGAAAGACGACAAGTAATAGAATCTCAGGTAGCTGTTCTGTCTTTACTCAGCCGCATCTTCTCTTTTATGCCAATTTCCCTTGATTACCTGAACTAGTGAGGCTCGGTTTTCAACCACTTATCTTCCAGCAATAATCATCTGATCAGCCTTACAAGGTTCTCACTGCACTCAACGGTTTTAATGGGTCAAGCGTTAAATTAACCCTTTAACCATACCCCAGGAGAATACAAAACTTATTAAAAAACAATTTACTATTCAGTCATTGTTAACTTTGCAGAGGATGAGTTCTTTAAACAGATTTGCTTGTTGTTCCATCCACTCATACCTTGTTTTACTGTACCTTTACCCTTACTAACACATGAAATTTTTTTAAAGCTTCTTAAGGAAACATTTTTCTGGGTTCTTACTTCCAAGGAAACACAAAATGAAGCCACAGAAAAGCTGTGTGTATCTTATGTTCTATTTCAAGGCAATTTCTTACAAAGGTTAAATTAATTTTTCCATGTATGGAAAAATGTCTGCAAAAACATGATTCATGTCAGTCAATGTTGCATCCTGGGCAGAAGTGCAAGGGTGGTGGAACTTTTATGGACCTATCTATATGAAGGGAAGGGTTTGTAGCTCTGGAATGGGAGAGTATTTGTACCAGCTACAGCAGGGAAACAGCCAAGCAGGAGGTCATTTACTCATGGAGATCTGTGTTGGTGTGTAGGGCAGTCAGCAGCTGAGATGCCACTCCCAACTTCCCCTGAAAACTCTGGAGTTCCCTCTGGGAGGAGGCTGCAGGCAGGAGCCCGAAAATGTTCTCTGGCTTTATAATTCCCAAGGATGGTGTACAGCCAAGAGAAATATGTCTTCTGCCTTCACTCACCCCGAAGCTGGGGAAACCAAGGGGTATGTGAGAGGATGTGGCTCTGCAAAAGCAGCCTTGTCAAAGCTGCTGCTCCGAGCAGGTCTGCAGGTCAGGGAATGACCTGTCAGGAGGGGCTTGAACAAGAGGCAAAGGGCATCAGTGCCTTTACTAGACCTTAGTTCTCTTGGAGAAGCAGGGATCCCTGCAGGCAAGAATGGCCTTAGCAGAGCAGGCTATCCATTTCACAGCAGGGCAAACTCTCCCTTTCAGCAAAGATCCAACAGCAAAAAAGAGACAAGAATAGAAATATTTCATGTAAACCAAGATGAGAAAGATCCTCAATTTACTAGTTGTTATGAATTAAGGATGTGATACATCCTGGTGCTATTTCTTACAACATGCTAGAGATGCCCAGGGTGTAGATCTATCTTTGCTATCTTCAACCAATTCTTACTCACACAAAATTCTCACTGCTGTTCAGAGGGGTATTGCCAGGAAAATACTTGAATGAAAGATGGAATTTTTTACAAAGACATCTCATACAACATTTTCATCACCTTTAGTTTGTACAATCCCATCTGATCTTCGATGACAATTGGAACTGCTTAAGGGGCTTTACTAGCTCAGGTTAGCAGTCATCAAAGGAATATTATGACTGCAAAATCTGCTGTACATGTTAGTCATTACATGTCTGTATAAAAATAATGTGGTGATTTCAGTCTGTTTATAATATATCATTCTTTTACAGTGGATGAATGGAAAGAAAGAAGACACAGTGCTTAAACATTAGATGATGTGATGATTTTGGGTACAAGGGTTTTCAAGAGGAATCTAAAAGGAACCGCCAGGCTCTTACACAGAAGAGGGATGGGTCAGAGATGAGGGCATTGAGCACATCCATCCTGCTGGGCAGAGCACTGCCAAGAGCCAGCCAAAAGAAACACTAGAAAGAGAAACACCTCTTGGGCCTCAGGTGTCTGCAGAACTTCAGCATCTTACTGTGGTCTGCAGTGAAGGGGACTTGTCTTTGAAACAAGTCTGTGTTCCTCTCCTATGGTGTGGCATGTTTCTTAGGAAAGGGCTATTCTATTCTACTCTTCATTACTTCTTTTCAAAACACATTAGAAAAAACATAGTGGTGACTTTTGCACATCATTCCTACTGGGCAGCATCTTCTCAAAGGAGAGCAAGTGTCAGAGTTCAGTGACTCCTTTAGCCTGCAAGTGTTTAGTCTCAGATCTCCTTTTTATAAATTTTTGAATCACTAGTCCACAAAAAATATTCTTCAAGCAGAAAAGTTCTGTCAAGAGATATTTTGCCTCAGTAATTACTAAAAGAACATGTACGTCTGGTACTCTGCATGTGAGTGAGAGTTTACATGGTACTTTACATGTGTGTGTTTGAGAGTTGCATCTTCAGTCACTTTCTGTGCAATCTCTACTGAGAAGTGCCTGAGACCAACCAATATTGTGTATATATATCAAAGAGGGGATTTCTCTGGAGAAAAACAACAATGGAAATATAAAAATAGATCAAAAAAAAAGGCACAATGGCAAATTGCCAGAAATGAAACAAAAAAGACCAGGCAAGATTCACCTTCCAAACACAATGCCACTTGAAGGCATTTTCCCAGGTCTTTGATCAACTACTTCAGATGCCAGTGTCAGATGTTGGCAGACAAGTCAGAAAGCCTCTGAGCTACCTATGGAGGAGCAGATGGAGACAACTAAATAGGTACCCTGCATGCCCAAAATTACTTTAAACGTTTCTGTATGGGCAACTGAGTCCCACACCTTGATTGTTTTGCATTTGATACCAGAGATGTATTTAAAAGTATTATATTAATAGCTTTTTGTTTTGTCATCAGTTTCCATTTGAGAAAAAAACCAGACTGTTTCCTCTTCATCATCCTCTACATCCAGTTGTATTTCTGCAGATCCTCCTACAAAAAAATGAATATGTTCCTGTAAGAAAAGCAGGGAGTAGATGTTTTTGTGGAGTCCACATCTATATATGAAAAAAGGGAAGAGTAAGATGAAATTCAAACTAGTTCTGAAGATAGAATCTGTTTAAATTTGAAAGGAAAACCAGATAATTTCCATTTTGAAAATGGGCATATGAATTATTAATAAAGGAAAATGGCAGATTTTGGACAAAAGCAAGCAAAAGAGGAAAATGCTGCAGTTTACAGACCTTTATCAATCGATTTTTAGTGCTGGGGAAGATGGAGTGAAACCAGCCCTGGGGAGAAGGACTTGGGGGTGTTTGTGGAAGAGAAGCTCAATATTGGCAGTGCATACTCAGAATTCAAAATCCAATTGCATCCTGGGCTGTATTAAAGAGGTGGGGTCAGTAGGGAAAGGAAAGGGATTCTGCCCCTCTGCTCTGCTCCAGTGAGACCCCACCTGGAGGGATGCATCCAACTCTGAAGCCCCCAGTACAAGATCTTGACCTGTTGGAAAGAGTCCAGACAAGGCCACTAAGATGATCAAAGACAGGCTGAGAGGCTTGAGTGTTCATCCTGGAGAAAAGAAGGCCCTAGGGAGATGTTGTAGAAGCCTCCATCCAGTAAAGCCCTAAAGAGAGCTTACCAGAAGGCCACAGAGAGACTTCTTGCAAGGGCATATAGTGATAGGACAAGGAGGAATGGCTTTAAACTGAAGAAGGATAGGTTTAAATTAGTTATTACGAAGAAATTTTTCACTATGAGGATGGTGAGACCCTGGAACAGGTTGTCCAGAGTAGTTGTGGATGCCCCATCCCTTGGGAATCCCTTGATGTGTTCAAGGAAGGCCAGGCTGGATGAGGCTCCAGGCAACCTGGCCTAGTGGAATATTCCCTGTCCACAGCAGGGAGGTTGGAACTAGTTACAACCCAAACCATTCTATGATTCTGTGTTTCTGAACAGCCACGCTTCAGTATAATGGGGTGATAGACAAAAATCATATATAACTTCTCCTCAATGGGCTTTTGCTTTTCCTGAACTTTCTGGAGTATTCTTGGGAGCATTTTATCCAATGTGTATGCCCGGTATTCATTTGACCCAAAGACTCCCTTGGTAGACAATGGGAAAGTACACATCTAGGGACTACTTTCTCTAAACAATTTTAAACAGGTATTTTGAAGATGTACTTTTGAGATAGCCTGTGCACATGGAGATTGTGGAAAAGGGAGAATGTCACAAAATATTTGTAGGCCCTTGGTCATGTTAAATTGCATAATTAGCAACATGCCAACTCCATTCAAGTCACCCTTTCAGTCATAGAATCAAAGAACAGTTTTGGTTGGAAGGGACTTCTACAGTCTAATTCCCTGTGATGAACAGGAACACCTTCATCTTGACCAGGTTTCTCAGAGACCCATCCAATCTGACCTTGGGTGTTTCCAGGGACAGGGCATCCACTGTCTCTCTGGGCAACCTCTGTCTGTGTTTTCCATCCTCAGTGTCAGAGTCAGTTTTTCATTAAAATTTCTAAGTAGACCTAATGCTCTCTTATAAGACCATTAAGTCCATTCAGTTCCCCAAAAGGCATAAAGTGACTGAAATTTGTCAAATACAGAATTCTTCTCCAAAGAATACCACAGTATAGCTCTGCACCAACTTGGGGTTAAGGGCCAGCATCTTATTTCCTTTAGCTCAAAAAAAGTTCTTAGTAACTTAAGGGAAATGGCCTGTAGTTAAAGGATTAAAAAAAAAAAGGCAATAAACAGTGCCCAAAAACTACACTAACAAGTGCTCCTGAAGAAGCAGTGATTTTCTAGTGTACGGAGTGGCTACATTATAATACCTAACATGGAATCAGTGCAAAATCTTAGCAATTTTAAAGTGTTATCAAAATAAAAATACATTACAGTAGGCAATCTGCAACTCAGGCATTGTATTTCTGCTTTTTAAAACTAATTGTCTGCTTTATGCATGCACGGAACTTTATCAGACTGAAAAGGTCTTCTTCTTCTATAAGTCAACAGTATTTCTTATGCTTTCAAATGGGGTACAACCACTTACCTACATGAATATATTGTAATTCACCTTGAAAAGCAAAAATGGATTAAAGGAAGTTTTTTTTTCAGTTTTATTAAATCCTTCCATTGTTAAAGCTTTTAGGGATGAATAACCTGAAAATAAATAAAACATAGACAAATAATTTTTATGAGTGAGGGTGATGACAAACACCATTCTAATTACTGCACTCCCACAAAGTTCAAGTCTTCAAAAACTTGCATGAATTTTTGAGTGAGAAGACAGATTTTAATCTATTGTGTGCTGTATTTGTATGCTGAACATAGACATATTGTATAAACAGGCAAAACCAAGGAGTGCAACCTGGCCCTACTGAAGTTAGAGCATTAGTCTCAAAGCATAACTTCTCATATCAAATGTAAACGCTCTAAAAGTTGTCTTTCCAGACTGAACTACTTGGCTAAGATCTTTTACAACAAAAAGACTTTGAAGGGCAACTCAAATCTTCCCTAGATTGATGTCTAAACTAAATAGCTCTGTTTCTCTCCATTGGTTCTAGCAGAGACATAGATGTCTGGCTTAGGTTGTCCATCTAGATGGCTGAAGACAGACAAAGCCTGCTGCCCGTGAGGGTACCATTTGCTACTCAGGTATTGTGAGTAGGCAACGATTTCAAAACCTTGCAGTGCAAGTTGGTTCTTCTTTGGATGATGTTGGATTCTCTGTGTGTGTTTGGTAGTTTATTACAAACTTTAATGATTCAAAGAAAACTCTACACAATCTTCCCATGTTCTGCCAGACACAAACACCCAGTGACTCTGCCCACAGAGAGGTGGCAGTGGAGAAAATAGATGGAGTTTTGCCTAGATTTTAAATATGCTGTTCCTTAGTGAAACCCTACTAGACAGTGATTTCAGGAGATGAACCATTGTTGTGGGACACAGGGATGTCTGCTCCACTTTTGCTTCTCCTGCTGACCTCCTGTGTAGCCTTGGGCAAACTGCTCCACCATCTGTTTCTCCACCCTCCTTTGTGCAGAGGATGGCTACAGGCGATTTTGCAGTCAGATGGGAACCAGCTGTCTCCATGCCCTGACCCAAAATGGCATGACCAAGATGATGTGGTGCCAAGTCTGAGGTAAAATACCTAGAACCTTGGGAACACTCTCCAGCTCCAGCCTTGTGCTTTGTTAGACACAGTAAAAGCCCCTCTGCTCAGCTCACGGGGCTGGCAGTGCGCAAGTCCAGGTAGACATATCCCCAGACTGAAAGCACCTGTTCGCTTGTGTCTTTTCTTCTGTGGGTGCAGAACAGGCAGCACAGAGGGAGCTGTAAACTCTGCCCTAGAGATTTACAGCACTGACTGCATGTGTATCTGTTGGTCTGACCAGCCACCCAGTTCATGCACCCACGGGGTAAAGAGGTGGGATGGTGGCATTTCTAATTTATGCCTCACTTCCACAGAGAACAAAAGAAGATTTTAAGTAATTATAGAGATAAAATTTAAAGTAATAACATGAATGGAACTGTTGTGTGTGTGTATCTCTGCACATTTATACAATGTATTTAACCACATTTCCTGAAGAGATAAACCAGGAAATTTCCTTGCCCCATCTTTCCCTTTACCACTGCTTTCACTTAGAGATTTTGGTTCATTCGAGGAATACAAACCTTTCGTCTTTGAAATTAGTGAGTTACTTACTTATTACCCAGAATGAAAAGGTCATGGGGTACTGGAGTCTGAAGCCCTGCTATGAATGGATACTTGGTGTACAAGAATCCTGTGCTTCTCAGCTATTTATTCAACTAGATGGAAAGGTTCTTAGAAGTAAAGAATGAGTTTAACCTAAAATCCACTAATCATAAAGGAGTACAACCATTTTATTGCAATGACTGTGCTCCCAAGCCACAGTCCAGGCTTGCAGTCTTTCAACATGTTTTCAAACATTAAGAAGAGTGTGAATTCTGCTGGAGAAGATTCTCAGGCATTGCATGAACTGGTCCTTAAACCTTAACAAAACTTCCTATGGGCTAGATGCTCTATACCTCTTTCTTGCAGAGCACGATGCATTACCCTATTGCATGACCAAGCAGATGTTCTCAAGTGTGATCTCCTAGCAGCAGGTTTCTCTTTGGGGCATGAAGGAGACTTTAGGTAGGAAATCTGGTCCAGCTCTCTGAGCAGAGAGGAGCTCATTGGTCTTCTTTATCAGCCTGCCCTGATTCTGGTAGCTCACACAGTTAGAGCATGTTTGATAAAAGCCAAAGTGGGTTCCTATTGTGGGTGGTAGCCAGAGTGGTTGTTGGTGTGACAGGCTTAGAACTGAGATGAGAATTTGTGGAGAAAAGGACAGGAATTTCTTCAGCTTGAAATACAGTGTGAAATTTTGAAAATCCATCCTTTGGGTCTGCAAAAAGACCTGTTAAGTTCCGGCTCAAACCTGCTGTTATGAATATTCATAATATCCAAAACCATGCTTGTTTAGTAACTGGGCTTGAATCTAGGGCCTGTAAAAGCAAGTATGTGCCACAGCTTGAACTGAGGCTTCATGCTGGCAGATGTAACAAGTGCATGTAATTTATGTTGCTGTCATTGGTCTAAATGCCAAACTCTAATGCTGCTCATTCTTTCCCTTGAAAATATCTGCAGAGGAAGTATTGAAAGCAAGGAATGAATCACTCTTTCCCACAGTACCATTCCTATTGCATTTGTCCAAAATATTCCAGAAAACCCATGGATTTTGGCTTCTTTTCCTTTCAAAGTCTCAGCCTTCACTTTCTCCCTGCACAACAGACAGGTTATGTCTATATCTCACCTCTGGGATCCAGGAATATGTGCTGGACAAACCTTTAGTACTGGTAGCCAGGACACCTTGATATAAGGTTCTCCCTTTGGAGAGTGAGATGTTTTCCTCTAGTGTGGTGGAGAGCTTCAGAGGGTATGTGTGCAAATTTAGCACAGCCACAGACGTCCTGAGGCTTTGAGCTGTGACCTTGGCAGTGCTAGGCCATTTCCAGGGAATTCCCACCACATATGCCATCATCTCCCCATGACACAAATAGCTGAGTCCATCCTAGCTGCACATGCACCCAGTACATGTCCATCCCAGGACGTTTCTCTGCAGAACAGGGAAACAGTGTCGCCACCAACCTAAGAACCTTCGATGCAGGAACTGGAGAAAAATAAGGAATAGCAGAGCATCAGACCTGCTCTCATGTATCACGTCTCTGCATATCATCCCATGAACTCAGCCAGCCACATCAGTCAGGCAAGTGTTGACTATATGGCACAGATGGAAGAGAGACACTGCAAGGCAAGTGAGGGAGAGAAACTGTAGCTCTGTCTGCCCTGAGGTCTGGAGGAGTGGGAGAACACAGACAAGCAAGTTGTAATCCAGCCACAAAAGGCAGCAGAGGCTCAGCAGCATGAACCCAGTGATATTGTGACATAGCCACTACCACAAACAACAAGATAAAAGCAAATTACATCAATATAAGAAGCCTGGGCATGATCCAGACATTCCTCTGGCATGAGCTCCACACAGAGAAAATACACTTTGCAGAGACTGGGTTGAGTGATAAGGGAAGCACTCCTCTTGCCTACTCACCTGCATCACTTCTAGAGAGGGAGATTTGTTCCAGGAACACCTCAATGCTCCTAGATAGTAAACAAGGCTACAACAAAGTCCACCCCATTTTGGAGCAGATCTTCCTTTCTTTCCAAGGGGCTGCAAAGGATTTGCAACAGGAAAAAGCCCAGGGGACAGTCTCTTCTGATCAAAACAGTCCTCTGATCAGCTGTGACCTGCCCATCAACTGGGCACTGCACCTTTACTCTCAACCAGCTGACCAGGGGGTGGTTTGCCTTTACATGTCGCTGATGGAGTGGTCTGCAGGATTTCACACGGGAACTGTGGTGGCACCTGAGGCTATCAAAAAGTCGAGGAGATAAATCATTCAGCTTGTCAACTTTCCCACCACAAGCAAAATTTGACTTCCTTTGCAGCTGGTCTTGCAAATTCTAGTTGGTAGGAAATGAAAGACATGAGCAAAGTGCTAAGCTAAATGGCTTTGTCATTGCTCCCCTTCCTTAAACTTAAGTTGCTGTGGTGACATAAAGAGGTGCCCTCACTTGGATAGGCCAGCACTAAATGAAACCTAAAGTCTTGTAAGAATCAGACCTACAAGTGATAACCATTCAACATCAAGTCAACGTATGCCACTTTTGTAGGGGTGCTCACACTTTCCCTGTCAGGAAAAGAAAGGCTTTGCAAAGTTTACTCACCACCTCCTCCATTTCCTATCAAAATTGTTCTGGTAACAATGTGGCTTGCTATACATACATATTCTTGCAATATTTACTTTTCATAAATCAAATTTCATACAAAAAACCCCACAACCCCAAAACCAAAAAAAAAAAAATAAAATTACAACCATCACCACCAAAAGAGAATATTATTGAGTTTTCCAATAGAGATGTGGGATTTTACAGCTTTCAGAGCAACATCTCCACACAGCATAAATTTATTTGGAAAACAAACACATCTTTTTTGAAATAGTTAATTACCTTGGTAGAGGAAACAAATGAAATAAAAGATTTATGGATCCCTCTTTCTCATGGGGTAGGAGAAAGTGATCTGTTTGCAGGAGTTATATTTTCAGGCACTTTGCTGAGACACCCCAACCCCCCTCGGTTGCTGACTGTAAAATAAGAAAACTATTACCCAGCTGGGGTAACAATAGGCTCCCACAGTGCTTTTCTGCTCAGCCCGCAGCTGCCAGTGAAAGTGGAAACTACAGCAGCAGGATAACATTCTTTTCTTACAGCCTGTTTCTATGGGCAAGGAGCCCTCCCACTGCTTCAATGTATTTTCTATGCAAAACTGTAGAAGAAGTGACATTTTAAAAGTTTTGACCTTTGTTTTTTTTTTTCCCCTCCCCCTCCCCTTTTTTTTTTTTTGCATGAACCAAGGCATAAATTTTTTAAGCCATCTGACAGGGTATGTGTTAGGAACAGCAATAGCCATTACTATAATAACAAAATGTTTCAAAATTTGAAAATTCTATATTGTGTGCATCATACTGGTAACCTTTCTGGAGAAAAAACTTGTGATAAGAGATGCAGAACACTTCTGTTTATTGTCATAGGCAAACAGATTATTGTGGCAGATCTCATACACCTTTGCAAAATAGTGTCATTGAATGCCATCTTTTGATTTACTAATTTCATATTTTAAGGCTAAAATTTCAAAGCAATTTGCAGGCAAATATTTTCCCCATCCGTCTTCAAGGAAAAAGAAATAGACAATCTTATTAAAATTGCCTTTGAAAAAAGTGTTTACAAGAGAAAAATAGTGGAAGAAATAATGTTAGTGAATTGTTATAAATCAACTACATATACATGTATCCAAATTATATGGATCGAATCTGATAAAAATTGTCATTGTTTCCAGTTAGTTTATAAATATAACACAAAAATACTATACTGGTTAAAAATAAAATAGCACACCAAATATCAGGAAATGATAAAGAATGTTAGTGATGTAAAACATATTTTCCCAAACACAAAAAAAAATTAAAACTGTTTAAGTGAGATGGGGAGGGGGAAGGGATGCCCATGAGCCGTTGAAGTGAATGAAGAACAGATTCTAAAAACAAGCCTGGCAGGTTAATCTATGTGAGAGTTTTCTATTTACCACCAATTCCCTCTGCTAGCTACCACTGCTATTACCAGCTCACCCTAATGCTCACCAGGGGCACGGGCCCTGCTGCTGGTCCATCTCTCTCTCTCTCTCTCTCTCTCTCTCTCTCTCTCTCGGTCTGACCCCAAATTCTTTTCACACTTTTCACACCCAGCACTCTTCCCATCAGACCTTGAAGCCAGTGGAAGTTTGACCAGTGTAAATGATGATAAACATACCTATGGGACAGCAGTGTTCTGAAATAATCAGTTTTAAAACTGTTTTAAAATTCATTAAGATTTGTAGTAGAAAGGAGAAAAATCCCACATTTTAAACTGGTGGCTCCACTGGTAGATTGATAAAGAGCTATAAATACTTCTTGGTAACCTGAGTCCTCCATCAGAACAAGATAAAATCATCTCTCACTCTACAACACACACACACTGTAACCAAATCCATCATTAGCAAACTTCATCATTCATCATTAGGCAAGGATCTACTATAAATAACAATGGGTCCATTAAAAGATTGGGAAACCTAACAAAAAAAAAAAAAGTGCAAAAGCAAAGGAAAAAATAAGCTCTCCCAGGAGGGTCTGTGTCAAGACAGAAAATTCTTTCAAGTCCCCTTTATCTGTGTCTGAGACACTATGAATTCCTAGGACACCCCTTGAATTTCACATCCTATACAAGCCATCTGCAGGTAAACAGGGCAAAAATGTTCTTAATTTTGACCCAAACTGCATGGCTTTTTGTTTCCCTGGGCAGAACATGCCAAGTAGATTTTCAAACCCAAAGCTGCTCTTTCTGGTGTGTGGATCAACAGCTTAAAAAAAAATAATTCAGAAATGTTTCCATGGCAAGCCTGCCACCAGGGAGCCAGGGACCAGCGCTAGCTCTAGGGAAGTCACCAGGGTACTGCACCTTTTCTAAGAGCTCCTCAAGTGTTGGGGCACAGAGCTCTGGAGTAGCTCCCAGAGTCTGCACCCAGGGAAAGTAGCCTACTTGCTTTGGTGCTACCAAATCAAACCAAGTTATCATTTCAAAAGTGTGTCTGTCGTCATCTGCTGTATTAATAGTTTATTTGCATGTTTCCAAAGTTCTTTGCCGCAATATGTGGGTGCAGGCAGAAGAATTCTAAAGGATTTTTAGGTTGATAGTGCTTCCATTATTCAGGATAATGTGCTATCCAGGGCAGGCAGCTATTTGGGATAAATAGCCTATCCCCATTTGTCCAAAATAGCCAAATGTCTGGCATGAGTCATGCCAAACAGGCAGCTGCTCTGCAGGAGTGTGGTACTGGCATACTAAAAAGCAGGAGATATTGAAGGGGGCAGAAAGAGCTAAAGGTGGCACCAGTGTATAGTGACAGGAGATTTGTGGGGTTGGTAATACACAGCTATCACACTCCCTAAAACTCTCAGATGGCACCACCATAAATAACAGCCTTTGTCTGCAGGTTGTGCACAACAGTTTCCAAGACACCACTCATCTCCTTAACACTATAAACTGACAATAAGCAAGTGTCTTAGGGGCCACTGTGTCAGAGGTGCTGGCAGGTATTAACTCTGGAGCACACATATTGCAAGCGTGATATCACCGTCAGTACGGACAGGAGAGTTTTGGGAAACAGTTCCTTTAGGAAGTGTGCTGCTCTGTGATTTGCATAGCACAGGACATTTCCTCAGCTGTGAGATGGATTCCTGAGAAGCAGTGGCTTTCACAAGGATATCACAGGGAGGTACATCAGTACGTTTACAGAGGAGTGAAGGTATTCCTGTCCTTAGCTGGCTCCCAGGTAAAGCCTTGTACATGCAGACTTGTGAGCACTGTGCATACCCCTGCCATGTGCAGGCACCCTTCTGTCCTTTCCAGGCTGCAAAGTCCCTTCCTCCCTCAGCATTGCCTGAGTACTGGTAATTTACACAGCAGATATTCCTGCGAAGTAGGTAATGAAATTCAGTTCACAGAGAAAGAAACCAAAGCTGTGAAATTTGTGCCATACCCAACATGGCAAAGAAATCATGGGACAAAGTCCTGAATGAAAACAGTTACTGAGAAATTCTCCTATTACAGGAATATCCTTTGTCACAGTCACCATGATACAAGCTCAGCAGGTGTCATTTCAAATTCAGTATCTTGGCCATCTACTTGTCTTTTAAAATAAGTGAAAACAGTCCCTGGCATGTAGTAAACTTCTTGCCAGACTTTGGATTTCTCTAGCTTACATTATCTTTAGCACATTTAAGTGCCAAAAAAAAAAAAAAGAAAGAAAAAGAAAAAGAAACTGGGTAAATGTGTAGTTAGTCATGCTTGTAAAAATGTCAACGCTGTCAAAAATATTTGTGTGAAAATCATAAACAAAATCTGCTGCCATGAGAAGTTTTTTGGTTCTTAATTATTGGACAAAATGACTTATTTTTCATGAAGACTTAATAAAAGAGAGCTAACAATATGATGGAAATATTGGCACAATCTTGACTCAGCTGCTTCCCTGGGGTAATAAAGTTGCTCCCAGAAAGAAGGGGATTATGATCTTCACAGAGTACCTTAAAAATCCAGCTGGTATGCCAGGCTAGCTTAGCAGATTCCTAATAGGATGTGCAATCTTGCACCTCTAAGCATGTTTGTAAGGTTTCAGGTGCTTAAAGGCAAGAGAGGCCTGGTTAGCAGTCCCTCACTTGGCATTTTTGAGTGGATTTCTAGAACTGCAACTCTCAAATTTGCATGCTTGCTTATAGAGGGTGGATAAGCATATTTTATAACCTAAAAAATAAACAAAAGCAGTAGGTCACCAGACCAAATCATGTAGGTCAGTGGAGAGGAATACCTACAGCTATCGCGAGGTTTGTGCTCGCTGACCTGTGGGAACTGTTGGTGGTCCCACTCCACTTCTGAAGGACAGATGTTCTCACCCACATGCTACCACAGGTGGCAATGCTGGGGTCAGCAGACCCCATGGGCACATCCCAGGAATGAACCCCCACAGAGAGGGTTCACTGGGGCAAGGTACTCTGAGAGGTCCTTTGGAGAAGTTGTACTCTCTTCCCCTCTCTTCTTTCCAACTTTGTAAAAGCGGACTCACACCCTTACAACTTGTGATTAATTGCTAAATTTTCACTGATAGGAAAGTCACGAGAAATGGAAGTGAGCATTTGATAGCTTGGTCATTTGGGGACTTAATTTTCAAACCATGCAGTGAGTTCAGGCCTTGCTGTCTTCTCAGAACAGGATCATGTATGCTTGTGCAAGGTTGTAAAGTGTAAGACTTGCAAATCAATACTGAAACAGCCAGCCAGCCAAGCCATTTAAGATTTTTTTTTTTATGATTAGGGTGGTGAACATTGGAATAGGTTGCTCAGAGTGGTAGTGGAAGACCCAGCCCTGGAAATATTCAAGGCCGGATTGGATGGTGCTCTGATTAACCGGGCTGAATTGAAGATGTCCCTGCATATTGCAAGAAGGTGGGAACTAGATGGCTTTTAAAGGATCCTTCCAACCTAATCATTCAATGATTTTTCTTGTCTTGAGCTGCAAATATAGCTTGTTTAAATTAATGTCCCACTGTACTGCTATGGCAGAATCTGGAGAAATGGCTCTGAAAGGTCTGTCACAAACATGGCAAGGAACAAGTTACTAGAAAGAAGCAAATTCCAAAAAGGGCTCCAGCAACTAGTGGTTTCAAGACCTTTCACAGAAATGGTTTCCCATCCCTTAATACCCCTGTGAGTTCAGTACCAATGCACTATACAGCAAATGTAAAAGATTGCTTGAAAGAAAACAAAAATTCATAACATTCATCTCCATTCCACATCAGTTGTTATCTTGTCTCCTCAAAGAATTTCAGACTGCTGCTTGAAAAGGCAAGGGAAAACAATCTTATAGTAGTACTCACTAGATTTATTCATGGGAGTTTCTGTTACCCTATTTTGTAATTGAAAATATCTGCATGGAATTGAGATACAATCAAAATTCAAGTAATATTTTATATATCACAAAAGGCATAAAACCTGAAGCAGAAAAACATGACATTAGATGAACAAAGGCTATGTTGGCTCATTACAATCATGTCTACCTTCTTTCCTCCAAAGCTCTCCTGACAGAGTCCAGGTGTCTCTTCCCTGCTATCCCCATGAAAACAAGCTTTTGCTGGTAGAACAAGTGCTCTTATGCACCATCTTTAAGGCTTACTCTTAATCAGACAGAAGAATTTCTAAAATATACCATGCTTCCTGAAAAAAAGGCATAAAACAAGAACTGTGTAAATTTTAGCCACCCATTTTTGTTTGTCTTGTGAAAAATTTCCATTGTTTTAACAACAAGTAAGAGCAGATTTGCTACAGTGTTCAGTGAGCATGAGGACTACGGGAAAAGCAGATCAGGAATAAATGGATTAAAGGAAAGCCAGTCTTCTCAGCAGAAGGAAAAAATATTGCCTGGAGAATATATTGAAACATTGAGTAAACAAGCAGTGTGTGACCTGCCTAGCACAAAGGGCAGCAGGGAAATGAGAAGTAATCTCTACCTCTGGCTGTCCTTGCACAGGGAGAGGGAGGCCTTGAAAGTACTGTCTCCTTGTCAGGACTTTCAACAAGCCATTTGCTTTCTGGCCTGTTCCTAAAACAGTACAAAAACACATTGCCAATGGCTCACTCCAGGGAGCTTCAAGAGGCATCAGAATTTTTTTGCATCTCTTGGGAAATGGGCTCTTCCAAGGCTATCGTTTTCCAAGGTTCTTAGAGCACAAAGACAAGCAAAGTGGGTTCTTTTACATGAAAAGTAATGAGAAGTTTGCCTCAGCCTTGCTGAGAGCATCATCAAAATTCAACCTACGCCTGATAAACTGTCAAGGTTTTTTTCTATGTAGAGGCTCTCAGCTCACTCTCCTCAGGTTGTTGGGAGACAGAAGAGAGAAGCAGATACCATTCCAGATGGCTCTCTGAGACACCACTAAAATTTTTGATAAAGCCTTGGCACCTTCTACCAGTTTTCTGGGACTCTGAATATTGGATCTTCCTTTCTTTGCTGATGACATTTCATGATCCAGAAGTTGAGTCCCCTCTACTGGGCCTGAGCACAGTACAGTATCACAGACGAGTTCACACTGGTGGAAAGGATGAACAGAGATGTGTGAGATAGGACCATGTGGAAAGGTTTCCTGATAGGAAAGTTCAAAGCCATCTCACTAGTCCATCCAGTTTCCTGGTGAGTCCACGAATGAGGCTGTTGCCCTTATCTTTCCTGTTCTTCCATTGCTGTCTCACATCCAGCCAGGATATGAGAATAGGTGCCTGGAGCCATGGTCAGTCTCTTTGCTGGATCTGAGTCCTACTAATGCAGTTCTTCCAGGGCAATCTGGAAGATTGTTGAGTGTAGTTATCTGCCTTTATCCTGCCCACAGCTCTGAGAAGGTGTTGGAGCAGCCTATGGGGTTGGATGAGATCTACCCAAAGCTATGGAGGGGGCTGATGAAAGAGCTCACCAGGCCACTTTTCAATGTTTACCTGCAGTTCTGACTAACTGGGGAGGTCCTGGTTGACCAGAGATTGACCAATGTGATGCCCATCTACAAGAAGAGCCAGATGGAGCATTCTGGGAACTACAGCTCTTAGCCCAACCTCAGTGCCTGTGGGGGGACATGGAGCAAATCATCCTGAGTGCCATCACACACCATGTTCAGGGTAACCATGGGAACAGTGTGTCCAACAGGACCAGGGCAGTGATCATCTCCCTGCACTCGGCACTGGTGAGACCACACCTCAAATCCTGTGTTCAGTTCTGGGCCCCCTCTACAAGAAAGACACTGAGGCTCTGGATTGTATCCTGAGAAGGGCAATAGAGCTGGTGAAAGGTCCAGAGCACAAGGCTGATAAGGAGCAGCTGAGGAAGCTGAGGATGTTTAGCCTGGATCACTCTCTCAATACAAAGGAGGTTGTATTGAGACAAAGGCTGGTCTCTGCTCCCAAATAACAAGCAATAGGACAAGAGGAAGTGGCTTCAAGGTGTGCCAGGGGTGGTTTTGGATTGGATATTAGGAAAAAATTCTTCAGGATTGAAAAGCACTGAAAGAGGCTGCTCAGGGAAGTGGTGGAGCCACAATCTCTGAAGGTATTTAAGACATGTAGACAAGGTGCTTAGGGGCATGGTTGAGTGGTGGACTTGTCAGCACTAGAGTAACAGTTGGATCTGAAGATCTTAAAAGTCCTTTTCAACCTAAGAAATTTCATGATTCTATTCTAACAATTTGCAACTTTTGTTGGCGGTGTTACTGTCAAAGTACATACAGGAGATGCCTATGCCCAATGCTAAGATTAAATGAACTCTCAGCAGAAGACCCAAAATCTAAAATTAAAATGGTATTATTTTGTGATAATATTGTAATCTGCCTCTTTGGAAATCCCTGGATCTCTGCTCTATTCAACAATGAATTTACTAACTTTAATTTATGTAAGGCACCCTAACAATAGACACCAACAAAATGTAGACATCTGCACCAAAGCTGTTTTGCTTTGCCTTTTCTTTGTTGTAATCCATGTGACCTATGGTAGCTGTCTAATTCAGGTTGAGGCAAATTACTGCTGGGAGGTGCTTACATCTTTCCATTGACTCTAACAGGGCAAAAGAGGAGGTGGACTAGTTGACATGTCTGCATTGTACATGTCTTGACTTCGGTCATTCATTATAAATTTTAGTTACTTAGTCTGCCACAAGAGTCTCTACGCAGTTTAAGGGTTTCCATTAAAACTATCTTCACATAAGGGGCAAACAACAAAGGTAAGGTGGTGAGTGAGTGAGTGGTGCGAAACTTTTGCAGAAACTTTTCCAGTTTCAAGCTCACTTCAGTAAATAGTTTAGGATGGAAATCAGCCTCAGAACAAAATGTAGAGATTGCTTGTTTGGCATAGCTTTCCCACAGTAAATAATAGATACAAAATTAGCTAGTGAGAGAGGAAGGGAAAAAAAATAAATCATTTGCTTTCACTTGCAAAGCCTTAAAAGCCTTCAGAATATAAATCTTGAGACAGACAGAGACTGTCCTCTACAGATGGGCACTGGGCATCTGCAACAAAACACAATCATGACCCTACATATAAGTTTCTGTGAAGGGCCATTAGATGAGAGACAGCTCATTGTGTGCACATGTGCTTGGATGAGAAAAATGAGTCACTCCCAACTCTGGATCAAGCAGGTGATGTAAAGGATTGGCAGGGAAAATGATGCAGACAAAGGGTCTGCTTTCTGAAAAGCACTGAGTCACATCCTAGAAAAAAGCATAAAAAAAGAAAGCAAAACTGGATGCAGTGATACCAGTTGAGAGCTGGGAGCAAGGATGAACACACCCACTTCTGCTATAGAGCATGTACACCTGTGTCAACCCAGAAGCCCAAACTATGTTTTGCAGTGTCTTCTGTAAGGCCTTAGGATTGAAACTTTCTGTCTGTTCAGCTTCAGTTTCATTAGGAGCAGTCTTTTTTTTGTGATTTCACATGTCAAAATGATGTACAATTTTCTGGAATGACAAATTCTTCAGTAGTCACAGGGCTGGTAAGACGTAGGTTGCCGTTAAGGAGTCAGGTACACCATTTTCCCAAAGTTTTGCTGTCCTTCCTAGCAATATTTCTAACTTTGTATCAGTAAAAGGACAACCAGGAGCTATACCATTACATTCATAATTTAAGAGATGGACTGTTACAAACATTCTAGGATAAAAAACTCTGTTAACACAGTGAACTCTTAATTCCCCTGCCATGTTATACATAGATTTTAGAGCAATACGAAGGCAAGCAGAGTTTCTGAGCTCTAGGCTGTGGGACAGCCATAGTGGATCTGGCCTGCCTCTGTGTTGAGATGCTCAGGTATCCTGCTCTCCTCCCTCCTAAAGTACTTTTATTACCCTTACATCACAGAACCGCTCTACTAACTACAGATAGTGGAGATTCATACTGTTAATTTCAGCGACTTAGAGGAATTCAGCTCACATAGTAACACCTTAGTGCTGATTTTACTAACCCCTGTCCATTCACAAGATTGAAACAAAAAGCTGAAGACATCTAAGGTAGAGCAGGGGGATAGCCACTAGCTCTATCATCACCTCCTTGGATGTGGCAGGGCAGTTAACTCCAGATAGCCCTTCAGGGGACTAGCTTCTGATATGAGTAACAGATTAAGAAACCTGATTTCTGAGCTTGGGACCCCTCAAAGGAGGCAGCAGGTGTCTACCCTTTAAGGCACAGCCAGTGTAATTCTGCAGGACAGCTTCCCTATTGCTTTACAAGCCCCTCTCCCTGTGCACATATAACAATTGGTACAGCAGATGCTCTGAGAGGTAAAAGTCACCAGGAAAATGAATACAAATTGAGTTAAAGATTAAGTCGAGAAGTGATGCTCAGGCAGCATAAATTGACTCAGTTATCGTTTAAATTTTTTTATGCATCCAAGTCCTGTTTCCTCAAATCTCAAGTCAGGTTTCATTAATGCTTCATGATGCCCTCAGAAGACCTTGCTGCTTTGCATCTGCTCTGGCTCTGCTTCTGTGAAAGTAATTTTTGTGTATGCTGGTGAACAGATGTGAGTAAGTGATAGATCTGGGTAGATTTGGGGGTTGTCATTCTCTTGACACTTTTCTGCAAGTTCAAAGAGGTACTTGTCACTCAACCCCAGCTTTTGGGAAGAAACATTGGCCAGTTTTGGGACACCACACGTTTTTGCTGGGCTCTGACAGATGATCTTTGAAATGTTCTGGAGGGACCAGGCTGAAGCCTGAGACCAGAGTGACACATGAGACAATTAACACATTAGACCTCCCCAACCCCCAGTGAACTTTTGTCGGCCTGTCCTCTTCCTGAAAGGAAGGGGGGAAAAACATCCTTTTTGTAGTGGCTGCTCATTATATAAAGCAAATCAAGAGTGAAGGGAGGGAGCAAAGAGATGGCACAGAGCCCGATAAGTGCACCCTTAAATCTATAATTAAAACCAAAGGCAAGTTCCCAATATAGCCAATCCAGTTATATAAGATCTTACAAAAGCTTCACACTGTTTGCTGGGTTTCGCTTTATTACTGTTCCCTCTCCTCAGAGTTCACTTCAGGTCAGCAGCAGATGAGGTATTACAGTCAGGGTTTATGGCAGGGTAGAAATCTAACAGTGCCCTGTTTGTAAAGATATGCAAGTGTGCACCCAGAGGGAAAAATAATCACTGGCTCTACTTGAAAGAGAAAAAGTTAATGGTCACTTTGGAGCTCAGTTTAGACCACCTCTAGCTCCGGAAGTGAATTGCTAGTTACTAAGAAATTACTTGATGTTCTGAGAGTCTGTGAAAGGCTGCTCCTTGTCCACTGGTCAAAGAATTATGGTAAAACTACATGTAAGACAGGAAATCAGGCTGCATATGGCCTGCTAGCCAGCCAGACGGAGGAATTTGGATACAGAAGTATTCTCAGAAAGCCCATGAAAAGTCTGTATCACATTTTTTCATGCCTACTAAAAGCATCCTGCAGGAAAACACAAGATCAGCTGGATTATTTTAAGTGTAGGCAGCTCATTGCAACTGTACTGAGAGTAGCTACTTCCATGTGGGAGTTGGAACGTGTATCAGAACTACTACACTAAATAGTATGCAAGCTAGATTTCGGAAATATAAATAAAAAGCAGTTATCATTATTGGTAAAAGCCATTGCTGCTGCATCTTCCTCTTGCATTCTCTGCAACAGCAGTAGGCAGTAGCACTCCTAAAAGCAGTGGTTTTGTAGGGCCATGCTGAAACTAAGCTCATCCTCCATGTAAAACCCCCCAAAACACAAACCATCAAGAATACAAAACTGAAACAGAGTACAAGCACTCAGCAGTAATCACACCCTGCACAGACATCCATGCATTTCTGAAGTAAAGGATTCCAAAGGTGAGGAGAATATGGGAGCCAGGAGAAGAAGGCAGAATTGTGTTCTCCACTTTCTGCTAAGTGACAAAGTTTAGGCACATTCAACATTCATTAGTTAATGCAATTTGCTGAAGTCCCAGGGTGGTAAATGTCCTCAAGAAGAATTTACCTGGAAGAAGAGGATAATTCTGAGTATAGTGCCAACATTCACCTATCAAAACACCTTCATGTTCTAAGCCCCAGCTATATATAATTTGTCCCACAAAAATAGAAGTATGTGAAAAAAGAACACTTTTTAAAAAGTTCTAAAATATTACTCTTTCTTCCCAGTGACAACCAGAAATGCTACTATTTTTTTACCAGCATTATAGGTATCAGAAAAATGGGAAGAATTATTTGCAGGAATGTTTGTGAAATCTATGACCATCTTTTCTTTGCAACATGAGATCTCAATGAAATACATCTTTCAAAGATTAAGTTTAAAATAGTATGTTAATTGTTTGCACTCTGTTTGAGCTGTGACAGTTCCCACCTTGCAAAAGCTGTATGGAAAATCACCATGGGCAAAACTGCATTGCTCAGGCAATGTAATTAAAATATAGTATCTAATTGGGTTCAGTTCCTGTTCCTTCTGCAGGGCTCCATCAGAGGATTTTTATGATTAATAACTGACAGTGTCAGGATATCCAAAGAGTATTTTTTTAAATTGCACTGGTTTGAAAGCTGAGGCTCAGCTCTGCAAAGACCTTTGTGGGAGGGCTGTGGGAAGGAGAGGCTCAGGGATCTTACTGTCCTCATGTACCCACCAGCCCTCATGGCACTGTGGGTGCTGGCAGAGCTCCAGTCTCTCAATGACAGTAGCACAAGGTTCTTCAAAGGCAGATTGGTCTTTCCACGGCAATGGTTCTACAGCTGCCACACAAAATTTCAGATCTGGTGGTAGGCAGGAGGAATGACTGCTTACCCTTTCCAAAGCTTGCACATGATGCAGAGACACTCTGGATCCCAAAGTACATCTACCCACAACATAAATACAATGTTTCCACAAAGTTCTGTGAAGCCACGTCAGATGTATGGGGCATAAATGAGAAATGGGCTCATTAGGTTTCAGTGGGATGTAGTATCAGCCCAGATTATATCTGCTGACACCAACTGAGCCACAACCACCACAAAGTAGCTGTCTGCAAGAAGGTTGACATCTCTATATTAAAAGGGAGGATTGACACTAAAATTAAGGCTCACATGGTTACTATTTTCATCATAAGAGTGTGACATGAGCTGTTGTTTTCTGAGCAAAGACAATGATCAGCTTTTGTGATGTTACCACAGAATCACAGGTTGGAATGGACCTCCAGGGATTATCTTGTCCAACCCCCCTGTTCAAGCATGGGCACCTAAGGCAGGGCCATGTCCAGACTGTTTTTTAATATCTTGCTACATATGATTTTTAATATCTCCTCATCTGTAAATCCGCATGGTCTGCCAGCTGTACATTCAGTGAGACAACTAGCAGCAGTAAGAAGGCATTATCTATTTACCAGGTAACATCCTCAGACAAAACATGATTTCTGCCCAGGGAAATAAGAAAAATGGATACAACACAGGCTCTTCACACTAGACTATGGCATGTCTTTCTCTTTTCAGAAGAAAAGGAATGCTTACAGAAACATCTGTAAGCAGTTTGTGTCTAAATGTGCTGCACCATCAGCAGTTCCGTGTACACAAGCTCTTCTCTTGTGTTAAAACCATTTCCCTCAGTATACCTCAATTTTTCACATGTTCTTAAAGATAGAAGCTCAAGGAAAAAAGTGCATCTGACAACTTCTTCACAGCCAAAAGACAGTTAAAAAGCCCTGTGCAAATCTCCTGAAGAATAATCAATGTCTGTGTCAGTCTTTTGTTGCCTTCTCACGTGACGTCCACTCTGAGATCACAAGGAAAAAAATCATTTGATGGTTCTAAGTGTCTGCTAGTCTTGTGGTGTTTTTAACTAATGAAATCAAGGTAATCAAGCTTGAGCTCTAAAAGCTAATCACGTTCTGGATGGGATTGACTTGACTACAGGATTTTATTTCCTTGAACACATTTGATAATCATTACAGTCTATCAGTTTGGTAAATAACCTCATTGTGTTAATGCTGGAACTAATTGACTGACTTTCCAGGGCTCAGACAGTCTAATAAGTATTTTCTTGTTGATATTTTTTTCAAAACAAATTTGCACTGCCTCATAGATATTCAGCTTCAGGTGCCATGGTTTCTCCTCCTATAATATGCTGAAAACTTGTTTTCAGTGTTATGTTATGCTGACATCTCATTCCCTTCTTGTGGCCTTTTTTATGTTTTACATCAATGATTTCAAGGGACCATTCAAATAAGGTACACAACATGTATATGACAGATCTTACGTGCTGTAACAAAACCATGGCAAATGTCATAAAGCAGCCTCAGATTTCTCAGCAGGGTAACAGCCTCCTTCTCATTAGTCATCTGCTCATATATCTTTTTTTGTTTTGATTTCTTCATACTTTCCATTGTTTCTTTTATTTTCACCTCTGAGGTTTCCACTTTAGATAGACCAACTGATAAAGGAAATACCAAATTGGGTTTCACTTTCCATTCATGCTGTTTTTTTCCTTAATCTTTTAAGAAACTTTCCATTTATCATTAAACAACCCCCTCAGAATGTCCAAGCCCAAAGTTTTGCTTAGTAACAGTGAAAATGGAGATCACTACAGCAAAGTTCAAAGCCTTTTTCAGGGTTTTTTCTGTTCTTTTTCAGAAAAACTGCCCAAGACTTTCAAGATTTTTTTCTGTTTCTGAAGATTTCAAAATCTTCTCATGTGCCTTTTTTTTTTTTTTCAAAAATTCACTGTGGAAAAGTGTCTGGATGTAAATAGATTGGTCACTGAAATAAGGAGTAAGTAAACATCTTCTCTTAAATAACTCAATTAAAAAGATTTTTATCATACCAGTGCTGTGCACCCTTTTAGAACTGAATTTTAATTTCTATACACTTGTGAAGAACACTATGAACAAATGATGCAACAATGCTCCTGCACTTAACATACTTTTGAAATGGGCTCAAGAGAAGAGCTACTCATGTTCTCGGGCCCCTCAGATACAAGAAGAAAGAAAAAGAAAACTCAGTTCAATCTTTGAAGCAAACAAAACCCATAGAAAAAATTAAATATGTGGTCCTCTTCTTGTCTTCTTCCCAGGGAAACCATGACAGATGAGACCCTGGAAGGTAGAAAAGATTTTTCTCAGTGCTTCAGAATTATTTGTTCTTCCTGCTTGTGGAGATAAAACAGACAATACAATGATGGGTCCTAGTCAGATCTGCACTTAGGCATGGAAATTGCTTCTCTCCAGTGACTGTACAAAGGACCAGGGTTTGTCAGTAGCTGTCTGAATCACTGAAGATTTTGGATGCAATAGTAGTCATAAAGCCTAAATCAGGCACCCCAGGTAATCAGCTGAAGTCTAAAAATGGAAAAAATAAGGGAGACAGAGCACCATAAATTTAGAGAGCAGATATTTTTCTATTCTAAGTCTTCAAATCTGCCTTAAATCTATGCTATGATTGTAGCACATTGGTTCCTTTCGCTGAGGGTAATAAGGTACCTTCTGAAATCTCTTGCTAATTTACACAACATCTGAATGCAGGAAGGTATTTTGGCATCTCTCTGCTGTTTTAGCATTTCATTTGCAGGCAGCAAATGCTCTTATCTACTTTCATGCTGTCAAAAATGTGTGCAGCTTTTGTGTCCACAGAAGTTGTCTGATGAGAGGAGGTTCCTCCCTAGAATCCACCCCTTACCCTGCAGATGTTTGAGCTTTCCAGCCTGCTGGTAGCAGGCAGACATATATTATTGGTAGTGCCAGCCACAGCTCCCTTGTCTTAGCTCAATGCGGAAACAATTGCTCAGGGGTACTGTAAATAATGGCTCTTTGGAATCATCTGAAAAAAAAAAAGCCCCTTGGTACACTGTAAGCAGGCAGTAATTTCACATTACTCCAGACAGTATCCCATTCATTGCTTGACAGATCTGTTTTTAATTCCAATTTCTCCTTCTCCTTTAGCTCTCCTGTTGCAGGTAGACAATAGAATTTAACTGTTTGTGTCCACCACCCATGGCTTTATTTGCTCCTAAACTGTTCACTGTTTCAGGAGAATATCTAGCAAAAAGCACAGACTAGTACTGAGGCTGTCTGTCTTACAGAGAGCACAGAAATTTGGAAAAAAAAAAAAAGAAAGCTAAGAAGACCTGACGGTAGCTCATGCAAAGCACATGCAGGAAAATTATCTTTAAAAATACTGCTTGATGTACTCTTAGAAGATCTCCCTGATCTGATCAGTGACACAGTACCACAAATAATGAGACTGGAGAGGAAGCGATACTGTTCTGAGAAAAACTGCACTCCAGCCTAGTGCATTTAAAAAAGGTTCCCAGAGTGATTTTAAGTAATGCAAATTATGCCAGAGAACAGAAAGTGCTCATACCTTAATCTGCACTTCTGTTAGCTGCACAGAATCTGTTGCCTGAAACCTGTCTAGCGAGCCCTTGATCCACTTGCACACGTAACAAGATGCTGGTTTTGTGGAGCCAGAGAGGCAGGCATAAAACACAAACAAGTTTTGAGAGGGGCACTATTAGTGCTACAATGCCTGCTATGTGGTACAAAAGCGGTTTCTCCGAGGACTGATGGCTGGTGTGTGTGCAGCGAAGCTGCTGGCAAATCAAAGGCGAGGTTAGATCTCTGTCAATTAGAATAAATCCCTCTTTCCAGCTGCCATAAGATCAATGTATTCCCATTACTCTTGCCCTGACTACCACGATGTAATAAACTTTCAGGAGAAACAGCGACCAAGTGTTACATGAGGGTGGCAATCGTGTCTGGCTGAATTGCTCTCTGTAGATACAAAGGCTAGTCAGAGGTTCCTGAGCTTTTTTTTCCTGCTTACCACAGCAACTGAGATGCAGGTGTTCTTCTCAGAAAAATTCCTGCCTAGGATATCTGCAGTGTGCAGTAGTGTCTGCAGAAACAGATGATCCTTGTGCTTGTGTCAGCAGACCTGCGTGGCTTGGCAAAATTAGTTTTCAGAGCCACAATTCTGAGGTGCCATCTGCAAAGCACAAGAATGCATCATACCATGAGAGTACAAAATATATGCATCTTCATCCAAGATGCTGGCCTATCTCCCCCTGCCATATGCTCCAACTGCTAAGCTAAGTTGCCATTCCTGAGTATGTGCCAAACAGTAAAAGCAGCATAACCCTTTGAGTTATATCCAGTAGTGCAGGGCTACTGGATCTTCAGCTGATCATGATTCAGCAGCTGAAAATTCAAATGAAGGAGTAATATTTAGGGCTGATTGTGAAAAGTGAATTAAAAAGTAGAAACCAGAAGGAAGTAACCCAAGACACAGTTCATTTTTTCTTAATTTTTCTTTTTTTTTTTTTTTTTTTGGTGTTAGACTCCTGTGTCCCAGGGGGAAGGAACTCATAAAGGAATTAATAAAGAGCATAAAACAATATTAATTAAGAGGTAAGTAACTGAAAGGTGGTTGAGTATAAATATGAACCAATTCACTATTGATTCCTTACTGCAAAAAAAAAAATATCAGAATTTAGAAATGAGATCGATAGCAACTAACAGGAATTCAGATAATTGTTATAGTATTCATTAAAGAATTAAATGCCCCAATAATTTTTAAGTTAATACAAAGAATCTAATGGAGAAATACAGCCCCATTTGCACACTCCACTACCTTGAAACTTTTCACTCCATTCAGAGTGATTCAGTCTGAATTCTATGTTTTCAAACCGGAAATAATAAAAGTAAGCCAACAGTACCTACTCCAAAGACTACTGGGGAATTATGTTGATTCTCAATCACATTTTATCCAAACTCAGCAGTGTGGGGTTACACTTTCACTGGTATGAAGGTTTAACAAGCACAAGAAAGAACCTTGGAGCAATAATTAGATAATTACAGAAATACCATCTCTTTAAGTACCACTGAACTGCTCCCACAGGGGATTCACAGGAAGACCCTAGTACAGAATGAGTGGAAATACAGCACCAGTGCTGAGAGATTTTGGCCCCAGTTCTACAAACACTGATATAAATTACCTCCCACGACAGAAGCCCAGGCTGTGCTGTTCCATACCTGTGTGAACACAGGAGCTGCACATAGGAAATGCCTATTATTTGTTGCTGGAAAATTCCTGCCCTAGTTACTATTCTTGTGAATGCCTCATTTGCAAAGGAAATAAAAGTTGCCCTGCTTTATTGGGAAAGTGGGCAGCAGGTATCAGCAAGGGTAGGAATTTGGGTAGCTGGGGCCACTGGATGACAGGAATACCAGCCCCACTGAGCCCCCTTCCTCTTCACAGCAGGTACAAAGAGAGCTCTGAGATCTTGGGGAGGACAAAGGAGAGAAGGGACGAATTCAGAAACAGAGTCCTGCACTGCCTTCCTCTGCCTTCGGCTACAGCCACTGCCATAGAACAGCTGCTGACCACCAGCAGCAGTGAGCAGGCTTCCAAACAGCCCAATTTATTTGCCCAATGTCCAACACATGACTATTCCACAGGATCCTGAGTAGGATAATAGCTTGTCCCTTGTACATCTGTGATATCCAAATATGAAAGAAAACATTGTTTATTAAGCAGTGCAGGTACTGTAGTTGTTTAGCTTTGATTAAATCTTTAGGAAGAATGCAAAGACCCAAGCAAGGAAAATCAGAGGCACACTTTTCAACATAACTAAACCCACAAATTATATCACACGTTGCCAGCAGAATTCAGTTTTAGTCTAGTAACTGGGTTTGTAGTCCTGTTTTTAATATGTATTTGACATCTAACACACTGTACATGTAAATTTTTTTGAACACGAATCAAGAAATATGTTTCAGTTAGATTTGGGCAAGCATTTCCCTTTGTCTCAAAGGTCATAAGACCTCTTGGTTTTGCCATCCTTACCTTGGTGCATCTTCAATGTCTATGTACAGGCCTGCATGATTCCCTGAGTCCACATGTCCATGTGTCAGGACTTAACAGGAGCAAAATCAGGAGTTGTATGTGTACATCATTCTCACAGTGACTGTGTGTAAAACAGGGGAAATAGGGGTAAAAGCTCTGACAGACAAAAAATGATCAATGAAGAGAAAAGCAAGCATACAGGAATCAGTTGTATGCGTACAATACAAGGACATCATTAGAATCTGGGACAGGTTTTATGTAGATACATCTACTATTCTTAGTCTTCTTTAGTTTAATTAAGGCAATTAATTAAGGCTCTAGTTATTGTGCAGAAAGTGCTATCCTTTTATCTGCAAAGAGTGCAAGAGTAGACATTTCCCCCTATCTCTTAAGAAGAAAGTGCTGGGTTTTGCATGAGTTTAGTGACCGTGCACGCTGTAACTCTGTGACTCCAGAGAAATATTTGCACACAGCTGTGGAGGGCGGCCTGGCACCTTGTTCCTGGACTGGCATGCCTGGAGGAAACCAGACCTTTAGCAGCATCTCCTTTAGTGATGGAAAGCCAGGTTTTAGAAGGAGGCCGTGACTTGGTGCAGCACTCAAGCACCTCCTTGGATCTCAGCAAGTGTGTGCACACCCGTGCTTATTCAGCAACTGCTGGAGGCCAAGCCTACGTTACAGCAGCTTAAATTACATGGAAGCCTCTTGGACTCCAGCACACATTTCAGATCTTTGTGAAATAGGATCCACAGTGATTAAGAACCCAGAAAACATTCTGAATATAACCAGATTCTGACAGTTATATTTTACTTGGACAAAATTTTCTTGGGCACAGAGCTGTAGCAAGTGGATTTGAACATAAACAGATCCAAGATGCTTCGTTTTGAATTTTCTGAGGACAAGTACCCTGCATCTACACAATTTTCCCTTGAAATAAAGTTTCCTAATGAGTGGTAAACAGATGTTAACCTTCAAACTTAAGGCATGAGACCACTGCACCCAGAGATGCTCATTAACTTTGAAAAGTCTCTAGAGGGATTGATGCTGAAAATGCCAAAAGGGACTGTTGCAGAAAGTGGCACATTATGTGTGACTCATGGCTTTTACAGTAGAGTCCTGCCCCCAGGCCCCCCACCACCACAGGCACAGCATTTGGAGTCATTTAAGAGATCTGCAAAGAAGAAATCCAGCTAAAGGCTGGATTTCCTTCCAGCACATTCAGATGGGCCAAGGGTTGAATGCATTTGGCTTTGTTGCACTATGGAATTTCCTGGGAGGAAATCACTGCTAGTGAGCAGCTCAGCCAGGAGGCTTGTTCTCCAGCCTGCTACTAAGTGCTGTTCTCCAGCACTTTAAGATGCCTTAAAAGACTCACTATTTTATTCTCTTTTTGCTTATTTTTAAAACACTCTAGCTTAAGTACCTTACAAATATCTACCTGAGTGTGTTCATGTTCTTGTAGAAAGTGTTTAAACATTTAAATGGCTTTCCTCAGATATACATATATATATATATATATATATATATGTGTGTGTGTGTGTGTGAAAAGCAAACTCATATAAAACCAAATGAACCTATATTATGTAAGTATATCATGCATGCATGAGCATTCCCAAAGACACAGTTGCACAGGACAGGCTGTAATAGATTGACTGGTCTTACTTTAAACTGTCATCCTCAATATTCACACAGGACCCATAGATAAGAAGAACTGTCCTTGCAAAGACACCATTGAAAATGCCTACTTGACTAGACAAAAATAAGAGTATATGTACCTAGTGTTTCTCCTCCCCCCGCCTTTGTGATTTTAAATCAGATTTAAGAGATGGATGAATTCTGAAGGGTCAGTCCTGCACCAGACAGACAGCAGAAAGGTCTAGAGTTTTGTTTCAGAATGGTGTTGGTTTTGACATAGAAGTTGTTTTAAAACATGACCCCACACAGGCATTTTTCACAGACACACACACACAGACACACTGCCTGCTACAAAATGGTACATCTGCAGGACTCAATTCAGATGTGCAAGAGGTCAATTTTGTGCAATTTATTCAGGGCTATTAAATGCAGTAATGAAGCATCTTTCTTCTCTCCCATATCCACTCTTACTAGTAAGATTAGAAAATGAATGTTTCCTTTGGTAGGAATATTGACAATGGTGCATGTCACTGTGATTGCCTCACTGTCACATCCTGTATTTGAGGGAGAAGGTTACTTTAAAAAGTCTTTAAATTCTTCATTTCTCTAGGACTTTCAGCAACCATAAAAAATATAGTGTGATACATTATTTTGGCCCATGAAGTAAATTAATCTTAACATATTGTTGATTTAGAGATTAATTCACATTTTGACATGTTAAAAAAAAAATGCTGTGGCAATGATACAAAAAAAATCCAACCCCCCCTCCCCTCCCAAACTCATTCAAATCTCAGATATGCAACATTTTACCCAGGGTTATTTCCAGTAAATCTTCATAGTTCCTGGCTCATTATCTGTACTTTAAAAAAATGTTCTTCTCAAACACATAAACATCCCAGTTTTCCCTGGCATCTCTTAAATAACTGCTACATATCTTTTCCTCCCCCCTTCCTCCCCCTTGCCTTTCTTCTGGGTTCTCTTGTCTTTTTTTTTCCTTCCCTCTCTTGTTCTCCTGCCTCCAGGACCTCATAGTTACTACTTCATGCCCAATCGCTCCTATTCAGCCCTGTCTCCTTTTCTCTCTCTCCACTGGTAAGGAAAACTTACCAGAATGTGTAATCTCCAAGCATTCTTTTCATTTAAATGTGAAGAAGAGTCATTTGAGACTCTCTCCTAGCAAAGAATTGGTCATTTGTCAGTTAAATAAGTTTCTTATCTTTATGCACTTCTGAATAACTTGAGTTTTTATTGTTTAATGGTTTGGTTGTAAAAGTAAGCATTTTGCAGGAAACCACGAGTGAAATGGTATTTTTCTGTCTAACACAAGCCACGACCAAATCTTTGAGTGCTCAACCCCCCCCAGCTATGCTTTTGACCATGAATTGCTAGCTAGTAACTAGTATATCAGAGGAAACAGAGAGTGGTGGTTCCCCAAATATGCAGAAAGGCTGCCCCAAACTCTGCACTGCTTAACTTTCAGACACACTTTCCCCAGTGCTGCACACCAATTCCCTCCCACCCCGCTTCCATGCATATTCAATGGACCATATGCTTGATCTCAAATATCTCCAGGCATTATGGATCCTATTCATCAAGAAGTGGCTTCTACACTGGTGAGCAAAGGAAAAAGAAAAACACCTTTTCAAAGAGCATTCAGGAGTTTTCTGAGAAATAAATCCTAGTACACAGTGACCTGTATGTACCAGGCCAAGGTCCACTTTAAACTAAACCCACATATTTCTGCTGAACACACTAACTTTGGTGTTAAGAAATTCTCATTATTTTGCCATAAAAGGAGGCCTGTATAGAGATCTCATGAGAGGTTTAAGCAGAAGCTTATTGACAAGTACAAACCTAGTGATTCCTTGGAATCCAAAGGGGTTTGTGGGGTGACAAGGCAGTCCCATCACCAATTCCTGGTACGTGACAAAAGCAGAGGCAGCTCCAAAGCTGATACACCAACTGCCTCGGGATCTGCCATGCAGCCAGATGCTGTGTTGGGAATTTCTCCCTGACACCACAGCATATGGGCTTTGCATTGCCATTTGAAGGGCATGAGACAGACAGAAACAATCTGGAGGGGGTGGGACATCGATGACATGTCAGCCTGGTGCTTGTATTTGGACTTTGGTTATTAGATAATCCTTAAGTACCTATTTGGCCTTCAGGCAAAAGAAAATATTGACTCAAAGGAAGCCCTGATGTAACTGTATTACTTGCAATGCACTTAGTATGGGGATTAATTTGAAAGTTTGTTTGCTTTCACTTTTTTGTTTTCTTTTTTAAACAAACCAATTTTTTTTTTTTTTTACTTCTGCATGTTGTCAGAGAAATGCAGGAGCAATTCGGGATTATATTTAAATAGAAATTAGGGTACTGCATAATAACATTTGTTTCTCAAAGCTGTGGTACTCCATGTGCTGTCTTGTCAGCTCTGGGTCAACCAGTTCCTATAGCTCAGTCACCTACTGCAACCAGTCCCAGCAAGAGGATTCCAAGTGTGAGTGACTTGCAGGTTTGTGGAGATGTCAGATCCATCCCTTCTTTTTTCATCAGGGGTTGTCTGACACTGCACCTTGCTTTGCTTTCCCTGGAGCGTGAAGAAAGAACTGTACAAGCACTATACAAAATACCAGTGGGGCCAGAATTGCCAGTGGGAGAAGGAGATGAGGCAAGAGGTCCAGAGGAGGAAAGGACCACATGCCAAGGAAGCATGTACCAAAGGAAAAACACCAGAGAGCAGAGGAACATATGCACTGCAGGAAGGCGATGGAGAAGATCAGGAATGTCAACAGCACTGAAGAATATTTGAGAAAAGGACATAAATTCTCCTGAGTAAGGAGTAGTGGTGGGGTACACCACTGCTGAAAGGAATCCTTGAAGGTAACACATACAGGAGCTTCAATGTGCCGTGTTGGCTTTCTTTTGTCCTTTCCAAGAGAGCTTGGTCTGATGGCTGCAAGCATAGCACAAGTAACATCAGACTTCACAACTCCTGAGATGACAATTTCCTTCTTCCATTTTCCTCAACACCTACATGTGGGCACACCTGCCCCCTGCCCCCACCCAGCCTCAGTGTGTGCGTGGACACACGAGCCACCCGCGAGCTCCCCACAGTCAGGGAACTCTCTGCTCCAGATGTTCTCAAAACTCTGGAGCTCGGAGAATCATGACCACACATGTCTTGCCCCATTTCACTTGCACAGTATATGAGGGTTCTGCCATCCACCCATAACTGACTGAAACAGCACTATGTGGAAAGGAAGGATGGAAGACCATGTTTGTGCATCAAATGTTCCAACATCATTTGCACAAAATGTATCTCTCTTCTCATTCAGTGCATTCTTGTGAAGGCAGTCACAAAAATGGGGTTTTGTCCTGTCTTGATGGCCCCATGTACTATTTGCACCTCATATCTGGGTTTTTTCCACTGTGAGCAAGATTTCCTTCAGTGGTATTCATGAGCTGGAAAAAAGAAATATGGAGACAAAAAAAAAATTGTGAAGAGACAGAATTTCATTTTTCACCTGCACTGCTTGAACTGTAACATTTGTACTTACGAATACGGAGTAAGTTCTTGACCTTTTCATTGTTTCTTCATTTATTGTTCTCTCAGTTCCGCTTCCCACTCTCTGTGTTACTGCATGTATTTAGGTAGTTGCTCTTCAGCCTGTTTCTTCTTGCTTTGTTGAATTCTAACTCTGCAATCAGATGTTTGTGCAAAAGCTCTTACTGCCAGCAGGATGCTGACACAGATTTGGGTGTATGAATGTCCTGTATCTTCGGTAGGGTGCTTCACTTTACTTTAAAAAAGAAAAAGCCTTAGGATAATAATACATTTTAATTAAACCATGCACAACTCCTTTGGCAAGCACAAGGAAGACTGTACTCTATCTCCACAGCAGAGCTGCATAAAAACAGAGAGCATCTTTTCAAACCTGTGTCTTTAATGGCAAGCATCATGAGACAAATACAATACCATTTAAAAACTGCACTTATACTTTCACCCTGTGAATGGCTCCTTGTTATGGGGCTTACAATGGATTAGTTTTATCTTTAAAAAGGAGATAGAAAGATAACTCCTTGAGCACACTGTGAGGTGTATGAGCTTGTTGTGATAAGGACCTGGTATTAGTTGATTGGCATCAAAGATCATGGATGTATTTATAGTACACCAAGCATGATGACAATATGGATGCAGGTTGTCAAAGGAAGTCAGTTCCCAGAGAAAACTAAATATTTAAGGCCCACATTTTCAGATATATTTGAGCTGAGAGCCTGCCTGTGGGCTTAGATCAGATCTAGCACAGCTAAAGGCAGAGCCATTCAGGATTGTTTTGCATGGACTGCAAGCACTTGTCCTACCAAGTGTCATGGATGTGGTAACAGGGAGGACTCACAATTAATCTGGTCATCTGGATCACCTTCATTTCCTCCACTTCCAGGCCAAGCTGTTGCCATCCAGTTCAGCAGTTCAGCCCTAACCCACCCAATAAACACAGAAGCTGCTTTCTTGGCTCCTTCTGGGCATCTGCCTACAGGTGCACTGCAGAACATGTAAAAAAATATTAGAAAAAATATCTGAGAAGGATTTTATTAATTCTATAATTTTCTGAGAAGTGTGAAGGAGACAGTAATTTTTCTGTTCCAAAATATGCTTTTTACTTGTATGCCTGGGCATTGCATTATAACATTTCCTTGTGGGAAGCACTTAAATTGAAAATTCCAGAAAGAACAAATACAAGTTCCTTGCCTAAAACAAAGCATCCTTATGGAAACATCCTTATGCTTTTTGTCATTTTAACTTAGTGTTTTATGACACTTTGTAACCAAGGTAATATATGAAGCTGCCATTCCAATCTATATTTCTTATACTCTTAGGAATGGGAAAAATAATTCCAGCTGACTGATCAGAAACCAGAAGGACTAAGCTTACAAAGAGTTAATGGAATCCATTTTGCAAGGTAACTCTTAACTCGTTGTTAATCAGCTCCACTGACTGCATTCAACTTAACCAGAGGAGTTAACATGTTCCATTAAATTAAAAACAGTCAGATAACCCGGTAAAAATACATGTTTTCTTAATATTTGCCGAAGCCATTTAAAATTTTCTTTTGCTTTAATAATTTTGTTTTGTTTTGTTTCCAGACACTTACAAAGTAAAACAGGAGGTTTGTGTTTGGCAGCCTAGGTCCTCGCTGTTCCTCGCCTCAGCTTTGCAGTGTGGTTTTGTCCAAGCAGTAGCCAATGAAGTCTGTGTGCTGAACAACTCATGCTGAAGGAGAAGCAGCTGCTCACTGACACCGCACTCTACAGCACACAAATCTCGCACTTCTGCAGAAAGAGAACAAATACTTGCGGAAAATACACATGGAGTTTGATGCTCAAGGGGTTTAAGATTAGGTCCAGTGTATTGACTAGGGAAATAGCCTGCAGGCCTCAGGCCAGTGAGGCTGAGTGCCAGTGACTTCATTAGGGCTTTTGCCTATGAAAGGGCTGCCTGTTTGGATCCTGGAAACTTGCATCAATACGTCATTTTGTGTGACTAAAGTAAGCAGAATGTGTCCAAAGCACTGGCCGGCTACGGACCTCAATCTGCCTCCAATGTCACTCTCAGGAAAACAGGTTTTGGTTTGATCCAGAGGCTCTTTTCAGTAGGACTTTCATCACTGACTTCGACTGACAATAGCTCATGCGAAAGGTCTCCATTCTCTCTTATAACTTCCCACAACAGATACCAGCAGCTGATCTCTTTCACGGACTTGAATACCCAAAACCCAAAAATCTTTGCAAATTTCTTTGCATCCTCATGATAAACTTCCCCACTCTCCACCCTCACCT
The DNA here is from genome assembly GCF_015832195.1 of Motacilla alba alba. NCBI lineage: Eukaryota > Metazoa > Chordata > Aves > Passeriformes > Motacillidae > Motacilla > Motacilla alba. Next base: position 99,229,302 of record NC_052016.1, on the reverse strand, counting down.
CATGGCAGTGGGGCAACCGTGATGCCAATAACTCCCAGAGTTCCTCTGCTGGCAGTGGAAAAAGGAAGGAACAGGGTGTAGCAGATGCAAAACCTCTGCACTTCTGGCTGTATAAAACTACATACTCGTATTGCAAAATCCTACAAGATGCAGCTCCAGCAGTTCAAGGGAGAATCCTGCAAACAATTTCCTTTTTGAGCTTCAATGCTCTCTGATACAATCAGGATAGTAGGAGTGATAGAGTAGTTTGGTGGACTTGGTAAAAATGCTTTGGGAATTAAAAGGTTTTGTCAAAGAACATCAGTTAGAGGAAGCAAAAAGGAGCAATGCCCTAACCCCCTGAACCAGCATTACATGCAGCTACCTACAGCAGCCTCACTGGCATAGAACAAAACCAGGAAATGCAAGAATGTTGAATTCTTTGCTATATGCTAAAAAATTATTCTTTTCACAGGTATGTGGCAAATTACCATTCTTCTGCTGCTTTTTTTTTTCATACTCTGCTTTTTTCTTTCCAGTTTGCTTACTTTCTTGAAGTTCACTGAAAATATGTGCTTTAGTTGCTTGAAGTAACAGCATAAAAACCTTCATTAAAGGACAAATTGAACGTGATCATGCTACTAACAAAAGCAGTGGAACTGCTTCTGGAGACTTCATCTACAGCTCACAGCACAGTAGGTCTAATGATTTCTGAAAATTCATCATTTATGTCATTATAAACATGCTGTAAGTGCCACACACATATAGTTACTACTCTGCTGAATCAATATTGATTTGATCAGCTTACCTTTGACATCAGCATTTCATAAATTTCTTAGTCGTTTCCTCATGATGACCTCACCAAACATGCTCTAAAGCGGCACTAAGCTATCTGAATGCTTCCTATCCTTTTCCCTGTGCAGCCCTGGCCCTAGAATCGTAATCTTTTTTCCCCCGGTCTTCCTTCTCGCCCCTATTCCTTTTTGCTCTGACCCTGTGTGCTAAAATTCTGATTTAGCTGCAGTTACCAGCTTTCCTCTTAAAATAGACATTGTCATAATGAAGGGAAAGGACAAACAAACCTCACAAAATCTATTTTTAGCAGATGGTCCCAACTGTACAAACTTTAGTGGGGGTTATTTCTCTCTCCCCCTCTTTATTTTTTTTTTCGACCCCCACACCCACCCCCCCCCCCCCCCCGCCCCCCCAGTTCCTGGGTTGCGCTCCCTTCAATCTTGTCAGCTGTAAAATGGGTCTCTTTTTAACCTATAATGGATCAGTGAGATTAAAGGTGAAGTCATGAATTAGTAGCAGTGACAGCCCAGCACGATGGCCCCGGCAGCAGGGGGTCTCTCTTTGTGCTCGTCCACTCTGACCCCCCGTGCCACTCTCCGCCTGTGGGAACCGGACAAGAAGAATGTCGGGGTGGGGCCGGGGGCCGCCAGCCCCAGCCCCAGCCCGGCCAGCGCCCCCCAGCACATTCTTTCCCTGGAAATATTCTGACATCACCCCGTCATACCTCCTTGCCGGCTCCTTCGTTAACTCCTTTATGCCTTGCCGCCGGCAGACAATGGGTCCTGCTGCAGGGTGGAGGAGGAGGAGGGGAGGGAGACATCTTTCCCAGGACAACTTTTTTCATAAGCTGTGGACCTAAGGCAAGCGTGGATTTTTAAGGCTGGGAGGTGGGTGAATTTCCTAGGAGTTGAGCTGTGTGGTTTGAGATGCCGCTCTCCATGACAAAAACCCGCAAAGTGAAACGTGTCAGTAAGGCAGGAAGATTTCTTTGGAGTTTTAAGCCTGAATTCCTAGAACAAAACCATCCCTACCATAAACACGGCTTATTCGGTGGCTACATTTTGCCTTGGGAAGGACATCAAAACTGCTCATTAGGACCTTTGCAAAAGTATGATGCGTTTCCAGCCTCCTCCACGAAAAACTGTGGTAGGGCAATATTGGAGACAAACACAAATAACAGGAGCTTCCTGTTGAGAATTCCTCTTTTGTGCAATACCTGAGAGCAGTGGGACAGCAGCAGAGCTACACTTTTCTGCAAATGTGAAACAGACTGGTCTTCCTGTTCACATCCTCTGGGATATATTTTGTCCTTACTGAAATGTAAATTTAGTGTTGGCTTCAGCCCGTCTTCTAGGATAAGTAGCTAAACTTTTCATAGTCCTTCCCAATTAAAATGCACTAATTAATTAATTGTAACAGGATTTGTTATCCTGACTGATTTGCCCTCTTTGTAAAGAAAGTTCACACTTCGGAACGTACTTTTCGAACACTTTTAAAGCTCTCTTCTGCACCTGCACCAGAGCTATCCCATCTCATACTGCTTCTCTGAGGGATGTAACACGTGCAGGACTCATTCAAAAAGGATGGTTCCAGAAAACTTACAGCAGATCTTCCCAACACCATAAGAGGATCACTAAAAACCATTTCACTGCGTGAGCAATTTCAATTTCATTCTTGGGATATTATAAATTCTGGTAAGAATTCACTATCGCTGTGCCTTGAAGTTCTCCTCAAGTGGGTCCTAATCATACCCCAACAGAGTCAGGTGGGATTTAGGCCCCTGAAACAGCATAAAGGCATTTTAAGATGTCAAAATTCATAATTTTAATTCTTGTTGGGAGGCTGTCTAGCCACAGGGAAACATTAGTGTTTGCAGGATTCTTCCATTTTGCTCTAAAAAGATGCCAGACCACTTGTTTTTCTGTTCCAAGGTGAGTGGTCTGGAAAACAACCCCTCCTTTAACTTACTTTGCAGATTCTCCTGGGATTCACAAGGAAATTCTTGATCCAGTCTTGGAGAAGAGGGTAAGGGAAGAAAAGTATGCATTACAGCCAGATATCTTTTCTTATAGGACCTCATTTTGCCTTTTCTGTGGCTCACTAGACAAAAAAACCTGTTACAGATGTAGGGATATTTCCTGTAAAGGTAGCACAAATACGTGAGTGAAAGGCCCAGGGAAGGGATAGGGCAGACACCACGAGCCTCTTCATCTCTTGAGCAACGTGTATTCACACAACCTGCATCTGACTGGAAAGCTCACCCCAGCTTGACATTACCATGTTCAGCCCCAGCCCGCAGCAAAGGACTGTGCAGGAAGTCATTGCCAAGGGAAAGGAACAGCTCTGAGGCTTCAGGAGCAGCAGTCCTGTCTCCAGCCTCGAGCTGCAGCGGGCACGGCTGGGAGCAGCCAGTGGAGTGTGCAGATGGCACAGTCTCAAACAGGTTTCTGACTAGATGAGCTGACAGCATTTCCACATCAGTTCATGTCAGCTGTGTAGCATCCAGATACACTTTCTGTGGGTCTGCTGGACCCGTTTCCCAGAACAGGCTCATCCCTTCCTGGCATCTACAAGGCTGCAATCCATAACGCCACATTTTGAGGACAAAGAGGAGAGCACATTGGAGTTGTACCTAACTGGCTGCAGGATGCACATTGCAAAGTGTCGCTTGGCAACAGGCACAGCAAGGACCAAATGGGACGCTCTCAAGCTACCAGTTACATCCCCTTCCAGATAACACCTTCCAGGCCCAGGGAAGAAGAGTTTAGATTGCAACCAGCAAAGGTTTTAGCTGAGCAAGTTGCCTACCTGATGTGCCAGATCAGGATCCCTGTAATCTGTAGTGTCTGTCTGGCTGGTATCCACAATGCTCGTCTATTTCCTTAGGAAATTGCAGATTTAAGTGCAATCTTTTCTCTGTCTGAGAGAAATCAAACTCATCCCTCACTGAAGGGTTACCCAATCTCTATATAGTTGCATGTGCTCAGAAGGAAAGCTGGGAACAAGGCTGATTTTACCTCTCAGCTCTTTATTTGAAACATAAGAAAATTCCAAGTATCTGCACTCAGTCCTTAGGCTACAGGGTCATGTTCTTTCTTTTTGGCATGCCACTGAAAGCAAATGACTGGATGTTCTGTGGCAATGCTCCAGCAAGCAAGCTCCTAGCCAGGCAGCAGGCACACTCTGGGAACAGAGGAAAACATCTTTCTTACAAAGGGGTGGGACCAGAGCCTCATAAACCTCAGGAAAATGCACTGGACAGTAGGTGTCTATAAAGGATTATATAAAGCACCAGCCATGTCCTACACTTAAAATTGTGTGTATTTATTTTTTTTATAAGAAATGTTTTAGCCTCCCGTGATGAGGGAGGTGAGCAAAGGATTGTGCACAAGCAGGCAGGGCTGACTCCAGGGTAGTCAGGGGAAGCTGCCTCGAGGAGCACTTCACTCCAACCCTCCTGCTCACCTTGCTGGTTATGGCCTGTAGTGTGGGCTGTTTAGAGGGATGCAGAGGCAAGGCATAAGGCTCAGGACCCCACTGTGAGGAGGAGTGGCAGATGGAAAGGAGTTTCTTCCCTTAAAGACTTCAAAGAGCTTTCCTGTAATTTGTTCCTTGCCTCACACAAACAGAATGAGGAAGAACAGCATTAAACTTATGGAGTGGTGGTATTGTCCTAAATCATGATTTCATGAAATATAGTTTATTTCTTCTTAAAGTCTGGGCTTTTGTATTCTCTCCATGTTAAGGAAACAAGAAAATAGATATCCTTAGGGTCTGGAGAATAGCTTGAATACAGTCACCTTTCTAATATTACCATCAGAGAGCAAACAATTAATAAGTCAATGTCAAAACGTACATCCAAGTGCTGTTGTTTAAAAAGAATTATAAAAAATTAGTTCTGGTTTTGTTCATTTTGAGATTTCAGATCCCATTTCAGGTTTTGTGACACTTGACTGCTGACTGTTGAATAATGGAGCTTGAGCATCCTCTGTCTTCACCACAGCCAGGAACATTTCATAAGTATCTCCCTTTGGAGCAGGGGGAGATCCCCTTCAGGGCTGGGGAAGCCTGGAGCAGGAGAGGAAGTCTTCAGCCGGGAGCTATGGAGAGCAATTAAGAAGGAAATCACCTCCCAGAATCACGGAGGCATCAGACATCAGTGTATTTTCCCTGAACAGCTGTCACCGGCACCATCTGATCCCATATCCAGCCCAGGAGTTCTGTTCAATCCTCCATGACCCAAACCCAAGACTCAAGCAGTCCTGGGAACAACTTGATTCTCCTTGGTGGCTCACTAGGAGCTGAAGAGGAAACCCAGTGGGAAGCAATCCAGTCCCAAGGGAGAGTAATCTCCAACTCCATTTCTATGTGAATTTCCTGGAGGGCTGCAGCTCCCTATTCCACAAGAGTGCATTGGTTGGGGCTAGCTCAGAGATTTGGTTCCTTGTTGTGTGTCCTGCCTGCAGCCTCCTCTTGCAGCCTGGAATCCCCAGTGGGGATCCCTGCCTGTGCCAAAGCAGCCTCCTACATCCCTGCTCTCCTCTCACCGTGCACACCAAAGACACTGCCTTGCTTCTTTGCTTGGGCCTGGGCAACTTATAACAACTTGTGAACTTTGAGGACACACACTGTGGCTGAGCACTGCCCGGAAATGAAAACATATCATTTCTCTCGTGCCATCTTCTCTGCTCCTGGATGTGCAGCCCAGCAGCAGCTCCTGCTCTGAGCTCCCTCCAGGGTTATTCCTGCCACCTGCCCTCTCCTGCCAGCGTGAGGGAGAGCTGTGCTGCCTGCTGGGAGGCATCAGCAGGGCCGGTGCTCCCCCGTGTTCCCTGCAGGCTGTCTCTCCCCCTGTTGCACAAGGAGGTGTGCACATGCAGACGGTTATGCGTGCACACGTGTTCCTGCGTGTGCCAGCAGAGCCTGGGACATTGCTACTCTCTCTCTGTGCACAGTGGGTCAGGACAGCTGGGCATTATTTATTCCTTCCCCCACACACTGCCACGGGAGGGAGAAAGGTGTTATCTGTGCTGACTGAGAAAGGTGTTATCTGTGCTGACATATGGTCTATGATAATCTCCATTTTTGCTATTTCCTGTTCCCTGGACAAAAGGGAAAGTGAAGCCAGTCCTAGCCACTGTGGGGTGGATTTTGCCTTATAGCAAAGCCATGGTTTAATAGCAGCTTTTTATTGAGTCACTCAGGTATTTCTTTCCGGAGGAAGGATGGGATTAAAAGCAGATTAAAATCTATCAATCCAGTCCTTGATCTTCAGGAAGAATCTAGGTCTGAAAAAAATATTTGCCAAAAATATAGAAAGCCAAAATTTTAATTATTATGTCTCTGCCTGTTTCTCATACTGCTCACTTAGAAAACAACACAATGAAACGTTTCATTACCCCTTACTAGCTGCTGAGAAAATTCTGGAGTTACATTGAAACATCAAGCTTTCAAATGACTGCAACTTCTATCAAATACTTCTAAAGACAACAAAAAATGTCTCCATTAGAAATACAAAAACATTTTGTGACCAATACTCTCCTAGGAAGGTTTATTATAGTTCTAAAGTCAATTCCAGCTAGTTGGGGTTTTTTTTCAGATATCAACTAAACTGTATTGTGAGAAAAGAATAAAGAATTATTTTTTCCTTAGATTTTTATTTTAATCACCTAAAAATCATTCTTATGGAAATGAGAAAGACAAAAAGATTCCCCAGGGACTGAGAAACTTCACTGATTTGCATCATTAACACTGAAAAGAACTTGCCTGGAAATGGCCCCTTCACGTTTTCTTTTATTTACATTTCCAGACAAATACAAAATTAATTTCAACAAGAAGGTTTCTTGTAGATTCCTATCCCATTTTGATTAGTCTAGCCATTAAAACATGAATATAGCTTGCTGTGCTTTGATGGACTGATTTAGTCTTTGTTACACTGGAATTCTTAAATTTTTTTTTTATTATTTTTTGGTTTTTACTTCATTTATAAAGGGTTTGCAACATGGGGGCTCTGAGTGATCATTGACTGTATTAACATTCATAATTAACACCAGTAATTATTAAAACGCTTTTGGAACAATTACCATTTGTGGCATGGAATGAGAGAAAAGTGACATTCATTTAACAAAACTCTGCAGTTTCCATTTAACGAGTCTGTCCAAGCATAAGCAAAAAATGAAAAAAAAATCCTTAGCACACTAAATATATATTTAAATGCAGATAAATTTCTATGATAAAGTAGTTCTTTCAAGGCTCAAATCAAAATTTTAAACAGTTTACCTTCTTTGTGTCTTCTGAAGAGTTTTACGTAACAAACTTTCAGTGTCATCACTAATAGCAGTTCATGCCAAGGATTACTTTCTTAAAACTGCTACTCAAGCCCGGTGATTTGCAGTACACTTCTTATTACAGGATACATTATGCAGAAACCCTCTGCTATGTGATGGGACATGGCAACCCTGCTGTGAGAATGCCTATCAGCGCTTCTTTTAAGGCCCTTTCTCAATTGTCAGCAAAGTATTTTTTAAGGTTAAAAGGTGTAAAATTATTCTGAAATGCTTTTCTGACCTGTCGCCTATCACTGCAAAAAGCTATAGTTCATTTTTTCTAAAATTGTATTTTTAAAATGTGATATTATAAGAATAAAGCTAGTAAGAAAAATATAGTTTTCTATGCTTTTCATTATATTTTTTGTAATTTTTTCAGTACTGATACACATTAAGATCATGAGTCCCTTTTTATTTCTGATTTTCTTCATTATGATTCTTACTTTCCCGTGAGTCAGTTATGATGTGCAATTAATGAGAAATGAGCAATTACAATAAAAATATTTTAATTTATATTTTTGTGGATTTTCAAATGAATTTCTGAATCATATTCTCTAATGTAAAAGTCAAATGCAGCAGGGTCATGAAGCATAATCTCATTTTACTGGTATATAAAGCTCACAAGATCTGTCATTCTTCAAGTACTACCTGTGCTTTGATTGAAACAACACTGAATATCAGCAGGAAAACTAGAAGAAGGCTTCTATTCTTCAGACTGGTGGCTGGCTTTTATGGCTTTGCAAGCTGCTTAACTCTAGATTTCCCAGGCTACATGCACAATTCAAGGTCAATGATCCTATAGTTTTAAATCCTGTGCACAAGAGGTTACCATCTCCCATTGTCTGTAGCTTAAGATTTCCAACGGCAGCTAACTATTTATGTGCTGGTAAAATGCTGGAAGGTATCTGAAATCACTTTGCTCTGCGTTTCATGGGCTGCTCTATAGCACAATCTTATCAGAGGATACTGGAGAGCTCAGCCCTGCTGCAAAGAAGTGTCAGACATGAGGGGCCTGATTTTCCCATATGATATGTGACACATGCACACAACAACGTGAGTTGCAGCCGGAGCCAAGAAGAGAAGTGCAAATAGGTGGTGCAGCTGAAAACAGATGCTGTGCTGGGTTTGTGCACTGGATTTTGTGGCCCGTGGCAGAACACCAAGGTGATTACACCCAAGAATTCTTATAGCATAGCTACAAGAAGTGATACAAGCAATAAGAAGGCATCGCCATGTTGCACACATGGGGAGGTTTGTATCAGTCCTTTCCAACATGGACTCATCCACTTTTCCTGACACCCAACTAAGCAGTGTGAGCCTCCAGAAAGGTTTTCTTCCTGTATCCTTCAATGCTGTTAGTGGTGAGCTGTGCAAGTTGAGCAACTATTGTGTACTGTGCGTGTGCAAGTTGAGCAACTATTGTGTACTGTGCTGGCATTACCGAAAGGCAGACTGCACATTCTGCTTCACACTGATTTTATCACACCCTCTTTATTAATTGACTATATCTCATCAGCAGAAAGTCTCATCTTAGCCTGCTTGCTAGTACCTTGATAACCAAACAGGAGAAGGTTGCCATTCATACACACATAGATGACTGCATGTTTTTTGGACCACTCAAGTATAAACTGCATGTTCCCCAGCAAGAAACACTCCAGAGCATGGCCTGGCCCAGCATCCCCGGGAGCCCTTCATCCCTGTGTCTGTGCAGGGTAAGAGCAGAACTTATCTTCAGCCGGGGTTCAGGAGCAAGTGTTTAGGTGTCAGACATGAGAACAGAAAGTGAGATTTCACATCACAGCACAAAGCACAAGGCAGAAGAGCACACATGCTGTGCTCCAAGGATGATGACCATCCAGCAGTGCCTAGAGAAGCTTGCAACACCCAGCACATACAGCCCTGAAACTCCTATGGATGACTGCTTACTGCTGTGCAAGATGGAGTGATTCCTTCAGACAACAAAATAGAAAATTTCTGAAACTATACCCAAGGATTTAAAATTCTATATTTAGAAGTTGCTACCAAATACAAAGTGCAAATGAGATCATTGTAGTCTAGAACTAAACATATAAATCTTAATACTGGACAATTCCAGATGAGATTACAGGCACCACAGAATGATCTTTCAAGTTAGACCCTGAAAAATATGGTCACAGTACTTCAAAATATGTATATGTATACCCAAAGTAAAATAAGTCTCTCAAATTGAACAGTTACTCTTCATTCCCTGTCAGTCTTCCTGCAACCATTCTGAATGCACAACAGCCTTCTCTTACTCAGCTCCTTAAAACTCCACCTCTTTCACAGGGAGAAATTCAAGGAAGTTGTGAAGTGAAACCCACCTTTGACACTCTCTAGACACTTTGTCCTTGGAGAAGGTGATTTCATGTTCATCCTGTGCATTTTTAGAAATGGCCAGAATCCCAGGCATGAAAGTATGGAGTGATCAATGTCACACTAGCCAGCTCTTTGGGACCAGACTAAGACAATTTTTAAACTTGAAACTTGCCAGACTCTCTTCACAGAGGTCTTGGGTGCAGTAGAATTCATCTGTTTTAACATTTAAAATTAATCTGTCTGGAAATAAATAAGAGTTCGTTATATCTGTGGATATAAGGAAATGTGCAAATCCAGAGGCATCTCACGCTAAAGTAAATATCTATGATTGGGATCTTATTCCTGGTTGAGGATAAACAATTCATAGACCTACAAAACTAAGATTTAGAAAATATTTACAAGAAGCTGCTATTGGTCTTCAGAAGCTCCACATTCCATTTCTTCTGCATCCAAATTCCAGCTGTGATCTCCGGATAAGTGAGGAATGGTAGGCAAGATTATTGTCTTGATGTCATTTAAACGCTATTGCTACACCTCTTGCTATGTAATCATTTCCATGACTTTACCAATGGAGACGGTAGGGCAGAAGAAACCTAGAGGGTGCAATCCCCAGGACAGTGAGAATCTTGGTTTTACAACATTTCAGAGACACTAGCCAAATACCTGCCAAAGGAATTCCCTATGCAAAATGGGAACCATCCTGAAAATTCTTCTTTCCTAAGCACCCACTGAAGCCAATGGTTGGGTTTTGCAGGAAGTCTGGATTGCAGGCATCTGTGGGAAGTGATGCTCCACACTGTAGAATGATTAAGAGGACCTATGCTCACCCATTAAACCCAGAACGTGACTGTGGCCATAATCCCAAATAAACAGAAATCCTGCTGTTTATTGCAGAGTCACAGGTTGTGGCATTTAATCACGATCAGTTAATGCTAAGGCTGTATTTTGGCCTCCAAGTCAGGGTGATGACGTGGTCATGTGAGAGTTCAAAGCCCTGCAAACCAGCAGCTTGAGGGCAAGGCTGTTCTCCAAAGGTACAGTTGCACACTGTAATCCAGCTGTGCCAGCTTCCCTCATGGATGCTCAAGAATACCCGGGAGCATGCCAGCAGTGCTGGGAACAGCTTGCAGATTCAGCAGGATCCTTTGCTTGTGCAGCTTTTGCTGCTTACTGTGCAGCTTTTGCTGCTTACTGTGCCCAGTCTAACTGAGATATGGAGCACCTGAGCTCTTTCTTGCCCAAAGAGAGAGGCTACAGACCCAGGTAGCATTTTCCAAAGCAAGGCTGTGGTAGGGAAGAAGTGTGCTCTGCCTCTAAGAGTTAGTAGGGGCAGGCACACAAAACAAAGTCATTCACATTCATCAGCAGTGTGTCCAAGACAAATATATGCAACTATTATTTTTTTAATTTAGAGGTGCAAATTAAATAAATAAATGTCGATACAAGATAAGAATTTAACAATTAACAAATTATTTTAATGTCCAAACTATGAATGTCAAGAGATAAAAATTAGTGAAAAATACTGCAACAATATCCAGACTTTTAAAGTTATCTGATTTCAAAATCTAAACCATCATATTTTTGCATAGTAAAATACATTGATTTCATCTCAGTGTTTTTCATACATACTTAGTATGAATATGTTGCTCTCACTTCTTGCACAAGACAGTAAATTTTTCTGTGAACTGTGCAATGTAAAATAAAGACACCACTTTTTTTCTGCCATTTCTTCCCTTTGGGAACCTTCCACTGGTTTTCCATTTTCAAGGTTTCCCATACTTTTCAAAAGAACCCCATATGGCTGAATTTTTTTTTTTTTGCATACTGCACTAGTGAGTAATTAAAACAAAAAAAAAAGCAGCAACTTTATGATCATTTTTCATAAAAACCATTCACTAAAGCAGTGGGCAAAGTGAAATATGGGTTTTAGCCTGCTTTTAAAACTACAGTGGTGTTATATAGACATACATACATATGTATGCCAACCATATAGATATAAAATACAAAGAAATCAGATGAGGTAATAGCACCCCCTTCTGAGAGTTAGGACCAAAGCTAATGTCCTCACTTTAGAGCGAATCTGGAGCCTTTTCGTCATGATGCTACAGCTCTTTGATATGCAGCTCCTAGTTCATGTTTTGTCCTACTGTGCTAAACTAGAAACATGTACATACTATTTACTTGGTATTTATCTGCTCCCCATTCTGCCACTGCAAGAACTCCTTAGTCGTAAGGCAGCACTGATAATTTGGAACTAGGAAGTCCACAAAAAATTATTTTCCTCAGCTCACCTGTTCAATTATTCCATGTATAAAATAGTCCTGTGAAGTGGCTATTTTGCAGCCAGGGGTCAGGTGGAGGGAGGTGTCAAGGGCTGGTGTATCAGCAGGAATGTCATTTCTCTCTTCAGCGACTCAGCTTTCCTGGGGGTGGAGCTTTATCTCATGAAATGGACACAGCCTCCTATAGGCTCATGACTTTTGCCTCCCCTAATTTGAGGTTAGGGCAGGAAAGGACCAGGAGCCTGTCTCCTCCTTGTAGCAGCAACTTTAAGAAGTGGTATCAGCTTCTGGGATGATACCCAGAGCCACTCTGGTACCACAACAGCCCCAGCAAAGCTCCTTGTGAGCCTCCCTTGCCAGGTACCTACACCTGCAAACGTGGGCTTGGCTCCTCCCTTGGCCTGGCAAAAGGCTGACTTACCTGCCAAAGAAGGGCATTTTCCACACTCCAATGAAAAACCAGGGCAAAATGATTTCCTGCCTCATCCAGTCCTCTCCAACAGCAAATTTCCCTTCAAGCAATTTAATCTCAATGGGAATGAGAAGATTCTTTCTCCATTTGCTCAACACAACGTGGGCTCCTTTACACAGCATGGTACAGGCAGAGCTCTCACAAGGCAGCAGAGAGCAGCCCTGTGAGCAGCTCTGTCCCACCACACCAGGTTTTAGTGGCATCAGGCCACCCCAGCAGCCCACAGCTCACCAGCCAGAGACAAAATAAATCATACCAAATAACAACAATCATGCCCCAAAACACTCAGAGAGCAACTGAGAAATACAGCCTGGGTGAAGAGTCAAAACCAGACTATAACAGTGCTCCCCAAATTCCCACTTCTCTTTGAGAACTGATTTGTGATATCCCTCAGCATATCCTACTCTGGATAGATAGTAGTTTGCAAAAACTTCTGTAGGGTTTGCAACAAAGCACCCAAGGGAATAGCAGAAGGTTATTAGGTTATTTACTCTTCCCTCTCTCTTTTTTTTTTTTTTTTTTTTTTTTTTTTTTGAGCTGCAAAAGAAAGAAAAGTGTTTGATGGAAGGTGCTAGACTAAGGAAAATAGTGAAGGATGCAACTTAAAGCACAGAAATCCACATGACACTGAGCTGTGTATAATTTACCATGACAAATCAGTGCTCTAGCAGAAAGAGAGTCACAGCATGTGAAGAAAAAAATTAGTGCAAGCTGAAGATAAGATAGACACCATTTTCTACTTGTAGTGCTAGGAAAAAAAAAAAGTAAAGATTGAGCCAAACAAATTGAAAAAAATTCAGCAATACTGAAAGGGAAAAAGGCTCAACCGAGTAATGTTAAAGGTATGCTCCACAGAAATGCAACATCAGAATACCATATCATCATAAGGAAAATATTACAGCTGAAAAATTATTAAAGTGTACAAAAAATTTATGTGGTAATGATGAATCTGATGGAAGAGCCTTCAGCAGAGTGTTTTGCAGCCCAAAACCTGTAGCAAGCAATATGCCAAGGTAACTATGAATAAAGTTATGGAGATAAGAACTTACAAAGTGATTACAGTCCATAAAAGTGGAGTTACCCAAAGCCCAGATTAAAATGGTACTTAGTACTTGGTTTTCGCTCAATGTTGTTATGTGCAGGGCCTTGGCATGTGAAGAACAGGCACCAGTGCACTCAGAGAGAGTGCAAAAATTAAGCTGATTTGGGGGAAAGAGTTCAAAGCACACCTACACACTTGGGATCTTTCCGGTCAAAGGCAGCAAGCCACCTGGCTAATGCCTACATTCCCAAAAAGACATATGCACAGATCAAGATGATCATAAATTCATGCAGAAAATAAAATACAGGAACATAAATGGACAAGCATTTGTATTTTGTTAAAGAGGTTTTTTAAAAAATTACTGCTGGTAAAACAGGAGTCATGGAAAGGGTAAATGGCTTCTCCTGGGAACACAAGGGAAGTTGCAGAGAGCCTCTGACCTGGAAATACCATGCTGAGCAGGATCATCAAGAGCAAAGAAGAGCTTTTCCTTGCTCTTTCTAGGCACTGACAGTTATCTCCAGAAGGAAATTGTATTACTGTGCCTGGAAGAAGTGCACACTCAAGCACTCCCATCACAGCTCAGGTACTGAGATCCCTCAGCTGGCCCCTTTCAGAGTCCAATTGATTCAGAGGCATTTGAGCTTTACAGCCAGCCAAGTCCATTTACTCTTCTCATCTCTAACAGCTCCTGCCCTGCTCTGTGTTTGGCAGGGCTGGGGTCACCTGACCCTACAGCCCTTGCAGCATGGGATCTGAGCTCCTGCTTGCCCCAGTGTGGCTGGGACTCGGGGGATTACCTGGGCATAAACTGGGACCTCTCTGTTGCACCAAAAAAATGTTTTCCAGAATCACCAGTAAGTAAAAATGGCACCTCACCAGCCACAAAAAGAATGCCTTAAAGAAGCAGAAGTATTACTTGAGGTGGGAATAAGAGACAAACCCCTTGTATTACCACTGGTTCTTAATCTGTGCGCCTAGCCCAGAAAAGTCTACTGGATTAGATTTGGAGTGGAAACTAAGACAGGACTTTGAAAGACAGCATAACAGATTCTGTGATGAAATAGGAAGTTGTTATGCAAGAAAAGAGACTCTGCAATTTTTCCTTCATACTATTTTTTTACGTTTCTGTCATAGTTCTCCTAATCCTTTGGAACACCCGGAGGCTTAAAATTTCCATTGACTAATTCAAAGAAAACAATGTCTGTTCAGTATCAGTCATCTGACTTTTCTACTGTTTCTTTGAAGTTACTGTCAAACATACCCATATCTCAAAAGATGAACTTTGTGAAAAGACTTTCAACCAATCACAACAAAAATAATCACAGTGGAAAGGATGCAGAGGCTAAGGACATGCCTCTCATAGAGGCTATCTGTGGAAGTGTAAAACATACTATGCAAAGAACACAAAATTAGGAAACTATTTGATAGATTATAATCCAGTTATTCTGACCAGCATGGAATTTGAAGTGTTCAAGTAGTCTGCAGAAAAGCTGAGATAAGGTTTGGACATCATCAACTGTAGAACAAACTGTGTACATCTGCCTGGCAGTAAACATTCAAAGATCAACCTAAGCAGTAAGTTACAACAAATTACTTCCTTTATGGGAAAATATTAACATCATCCCAAAAAAATCAAACTAAAATTCTAGCTCAATAGGCTAAAAACCACCTTATTTTCAATTTTGGGAGGCAATATAAATGTTGCACAAACCCATGGAACAATCAAGATGCTAAAGTGTCATACAAATGGGGTACAAATGATGGGGGTGACTGAAAGCTCAGCATGGAACTGTCACCCCTGTGGGTGACTCTGGTGGCACAGTGAAGCCAACCCCATGGCAAATGGCCTCTACGTGGCCACAACCTGGTGATGGAAACATGCAATTCAAGCCACCCTCTCACTCGAGGCTGGAGAGCCACAGCCAAATGTAAGCAAGGTTACAGCAGCTTAGCAAGCCCATGTCTCCCAGCTGAGACACAGCAGCTGCTGCAGCGCCCCAAAGGACGCTGAAACACTCCAGCCTTCAGCAGGACAGGCCATGCTTGCTTCAGGATGATGTTCTCAACCAAGAGCATAAGCAG
Source organism: Motacilla alba alba (assembly GCF_015832195.1). Taxonomy (NCBI): domain Eukaryota; kingdom Metazoa; phylum Chordata; class Aves; order Passeriformes; family Motacillidae; genus Motacilla; species Motacilla alba. Next base: position 99,213,984 of record NC_052016.1, on the reverse strand, counting down.
ATGTGTTTTGAAGAGCATCCAAGGAACTTATGCAGGAGATCAAATCCTTAGCCCTGTCTCTTGTGTGCTACCAGGTGGACAAGTAATGCAGTACAAACACATTGTTACTAAAGAGTCCCACCAGACAGACAGACACGAGAGGGATGGAGTCCCTGCTGGCCAGAGGGAAAGAATGCCCACGTCTGCTGTGGGATGCTGTCGTGAATCAGTGTGTGCCAGGGCCCGGGGCTCCCTCCTTACTCTGTTGATATGCTCTCACACCAAGCTGAAGTGGCTCAGTTGGATCCAGCACCTCTTGATAATCAGTGAACATAAATGTGGAACTGAATGGAGGCACAGCATTCTCTTCCAGTGCTGGCAGGACTCTTCCCTGCTCCAGACCCTCTGCTCAGCACGACAGCACATCAGCAGGCCACGCTGAGAGGAGAAACAACATGAGGCACAAAGGAGCAATACTAACAGAAGCAGGGGGATATAGCAAAGGAGAGCTGAAAGCCTACGAGCAAAGAGCAGAAGAAGGAAAAATTAGGTTGATGAGCATCTGAATGAAGACTTTATGGGGGGGAAAAAGGCAATGTATTTCTGTGCTTGCACTTTTCCCTTTACACGGGCAAAAGCAAGAAGCAGAAATGATGTTTTTTGTACTGTTCATGATGAAATTCAGAAAGGAAATAGAAAAGAGATTCAAAGGCACAGCTCAGAGAGCTCCCACTCCCAGGCTGCTAGGCCAGTAATTTTCAAGCTGTGGTCCATTGTGACTTGCACCGCCAGGCTGTGTTTACCCTGTGACTTAGTGCCAGCAGTACTGCTGGATAAGGCCTTTCAGCAGATCAGCATCAAATCCTATTTTCAGAGACTTAAAACAAAAACAACAGCAACAACAACAACAAAAAAAAAGCCTCATTAAAAAATTTGCTCTGTACAAAACCTTGTTGTGATAGTCTACATCCTGGACAATTCCTCCACCAACTTTTAAATAAGCATATTTGGGCATTATAAGATGTCTATTTTGTGTGGATTTTGTGAGCATTGTGTTATATATATTGTTTCAAAGCTTATCAGTTGTGTTCTGGCTAAGAATGTACATCTTGTGCAGGAACATAAAGGAGAACCACACAATCTAAACAATGACATTCAACTTGAATGAGAAGTAAATTTGACATTACCATGGCTTTTCCGTACTCATACTCCACCCTGCTCATGTGTTTTGCGAGAAGCACTGCCGGGGCACTGAAGGATGCAGCCATGAATCTCAGTATCAGCCACACAAAGCCTGATGTTGGCACAGATAACTTCTACTTCCGTGCCACTGTGATATTGATACCTGCTAAATCTCAATGAACTTCTTTTGGCTCACATGAATAGAAAGGCACCTAAAGAAATCTAGAGAAAATGGTCCTGGGTCACCCTGAACATGAAAAGGGTAGTGCAAACTCTGGAGCAACCCAGGCAAAATTTTTTTCTCAAATGGCTAAACCAGAAGTTAAAACACTGGAGAAGTTGGCTCACACTGCAGTTTTGCAGCTAAAATGGCAAATGTCCTTTCCCTTTTCTGATGTTCTGTTCCATAACCTGTTTAACAGTTTCCTCTCACTCTCTCAAGCTCAATGCTTTTATTTTATCCTTCCCAATTAACTTTATGTCTTTCTCTGTTTCTCTTGCCCCTCTCATCCCAGTGATTTTGTCCACTTGCTGGCTGGGATGTCAGCCTTGGTTTGATCTCCGACCACAGTAACTGCTTTTTCCTCTAGGCAGTCTCCAAGTGAGCTGATTTGTAAGGTTTTTATTTATTTCTCTTTTAAATCACCTCCCAAGCCCCTCTCTGCCACAGCAGTTACAAGAAGTGAGCCAGTAATAAATGGTAGGGATAAAGGGCACTTGATAAAATGGAACTAGATGAACTAAAGTGTGTCAGAAGGTACATTGCTGGTTTCTTTCTCCCATATCTACCATTTACAACCCACTTCTCAGAGCAGAAATTAAAGATTAAACACAGTACTTCATCCAGTCCCAGGGTAGACTGGCAAGTGCAATACAGCAAATACACCAATAAAGGTCACTTCAATTACCCACACAGAGGCTACTGATGGGCATATATATAACCATGCTATGCAAGGCTGGAAGCTATTTTATCACAAAGCATAGTCCTGGAGTAAATTACTCACCTCCTCTGAAAGACCAGCAGCACAATGTTCTGGAGCACCCACTTGCAACAGAGAGGAACACCAGTGAGCAGCAGGCATGATTTCTTTGCACCCAGATGTGTGCCTTGAGAACTCCAGACCTCCAGACCCCACAAGACACATCAGAAAGCTAAGCAAACCCAAATTCAAGCAAACCAGCCACTTACTTCTGGAATTTAAAACTGTGGCACAAAGACACCAACAACAATTGATTTCCTGCATCCGTGATCAGTGCCTACTTTCAGTTCACTCAGATGTGAGCTGGGGTAGTAGAGCACATGCAAATAATGGAGTATTAAATATTCTGCAAGACTATTTTAACTGAAAGGGTACCAGTAAAACTCACAGTGTGAATATTTTTGCCCTGTTACTGCATCTTCTGACTTTCCTGCTCCAGATGCCTTTGTCTTTTCTACAGTCTCTCCTCAATGAAGAAGCCAAGCATGTGTGTCAGAGGGTGCATTCCCAAGAACGTTTAGGAAAATCACAATACAATACCAGGAATACAACTTCAGCAGGCACATGAGCTCTGTTCTCCCCTGGCTGCAGTAGTCACACTTCTGAGCCTGCATTTCTTGCCTGGAACAGCAGTCACTTTGCTATCTGACCAGCCAGCATCCTTTTGTTGATCAGTGAAGTTTTGGCACTGCAGATGTGATAAGAATAAAAACATTTAAGCAATCAGTTAATCTAACAAATATGTTAAATATAGTGAGACAATGCCCACTGCTTTCATTGGCACCAGACATAAATCTCAGAGAAAATTGCACAGATGCAATCAGAGTTGAACACGAGAAGTGTTTGGCACATTTGAGCTCTGCTACCCTGAAGATAAGACTTGAAAAAAGGACAGACTGCCTATCAATACCTTCACAGAGCACACCCTTTGGAGCTCTATAAATACATTACATTCTCACCACAATACTTTTTTTCCCCCTAGGACTGTCTTTAAACATACATGCCCTCATTTCTACCCTGAGATTTTTTTTAGCATCCTTCTGATAACTTTCTCTGGCTTTGAATTATTAGTGAACTATTTAATTGTAGCTAATATTTTCTAATGTTACTCAAAATCCCTGCCAATACAGAAAGCTATTTATAAAAAAAGTACTTTTAATAAACTATTTGTAATAAGGCAAATTTCAGCTGTTTGCAGGTGCCCCTTACAGTCACATCTTACTAATGAGAGGTGGGAAACAACTTCCTGGAGGAGGCTGCTCTGAGATTTTCAATTAAAACAAAGCTGTATCACACTGTAATGGCTGAGTGGTGTCTCCAAATTGAACACAATGACTCTTTAGGGAATAGTTGAATTTTCCAGGCAATTCGTTTTATCAGAAACTCACCTAAATTTTATAGATGTTTGTAAAAAATAACTTTTTTGAGAATAGAACTTGTTTTCCACCTCCCATTTTTATGTTCCTCTCATGATGAACCATTTTTTCAGCTTGCAAATATGTTTTTCTCTCATTCAAGGTAAGAGAATTTCTTAAAGTTAACTAAAATTAAATTTTAATGTGTTTTAGGTAAATCCAATTCAGCTTGCCTGTATGCTTTTCTCTTCAGAATTAAAGTTGCCCTGACCTAAAAATTTTTAAACCATCACAGCAGGAAATAAATGAAACCAAGAACGAAACCTTTTGAATTTTGAATAAGAATGTACACATAAGAATGTATAAGTTTTTTAATATGATTTAACTTAATTTCATACCTCTATTAATTCTCAAAATATCTTCTGAGTGATCACAACAAGATTATTCTTAGATTGTTAAAAATATGATCAACTGTTAGTATCAGTTCATAGTTAAAAAGACAGTTCAGTAGCCTTAAGACAAGGTGAGAAGCTTCAGCTTCTCTTACAGCTTCAGAAACAGCCCATTTGGTGTTTCCATACAGCATGTGTCTCCATGCCTCTCTGGTTAGAAGCCAAAAGTCTTTCAATATTTGAATTGTTGCAGCCACAGGAGGCAAAGGAGCCAACAATGAAAACCATCAAGTCTTCTTGAATATCAGGAGATGTTTGGACAATGCTCTCAGGCATATGGTGTGGTCCTTGGGGTTATCCTGGGCAGGGCCAGAAGTTGGACTCGAGGATCTTTGTAGATCCCTTCCAAATCAGGACACTCAATGATTCACTGACAACTGATACAAAAAATTTGTCTGATACAAAAAATACTATGTTTTTTTGCCTTGAAATTCCATTGATAGCTCAATATGAGTTTATGAAGTCGTAAAGTGTGAATTGATCTGTCAAGACTGGCAATGACTCTGCTGGCTTTCACCTGCTTAAGAATAATTAGAGAGTAAGAAAATGCTCCAGCTCATTTTTCTCCTGTTGAACCCAGGAATGTCTCCCAGCTCCCACATATATCTGTGCACCCCAGCTATGTCCAAATCCAGGACAGAGGAGGATCTGGCTTACAGCATCCCCTTTAGCTCAGTTCCTCACTCCAGTTCTCTTGTCCTCATGGACAAAACCAAGGATCACAGACTGGAAAGAGCTGGGCCATATCTCAGCATAATCCAGCCAGTTGGGGTGCCAGAGAAGAGGATATGCTGCAGAATTATTGAGGCAAAGTCACAGACACCACCACAGGTAGGCTGAAGAAGGATTTCTCTAAATCTCATTGATGCCCAATTCAGGTTCCATAGAAGACCAAGGCCCCAGGCATGAGAGCAGGTTTCTAAAAACTCTTCACAGGAGGTAGATGAAGACAGCCATTATTTCCATAATGATATGGTTGGCAGAGATGAGAAATATGCAGGGATGAGAAAGAGATTTTGCTAAAACCATCCAGGCCAATAGAAAGTGGCACACCGTGACCCCACAGGAACCAAAACATTGATATCCTCCAGCTGGTCAGATGATGAGGGAAAGATTGCTGTGGCACTGCTATCTAAGCCTCAGGTAGAGAGTTTTTGATCTCAGAGTTTGGAAGAGTTTGACACAGCTCAGTAACATAGCTGAGAGTGAACTCTTTTTTCATGTGCCGCACTCCAAAGTATGAACTGACCTTGCCTCTAAGACAAAGGTTTACACAGACCTGCAGATATATGGCAATAGCTCTGATGTGGCTTTGGAGGCCTAGGACCATCCCAGAGCCCATGGAATGGCTTGCAAGAAGGTTTGTTTTTCTATTGAACTGATGTATCTTGAGAACAAAGACCTCAAGTTGATATAGACACGTCTGCCTAATATGGACAGACTTCACGGGTGGGGTATACACTCATGTAAGACCACTGTTGACATCACAGCCTTCCCCTCCAAGTACCCTATGTGAGAACATCATCAGGGAACAATTATTTGGCCACTTTGAAGGCATATTCTCTACACCGGCATGGAAAATGCCCCATCTGAGTATCCCAAACAACTGAGAGATGGAAAGGCTCAGAGTTGACTTCAACTCACTGGCTTAAGTTTGGTGTGAGACCTTCAGATGTGCCACTGCACTGCCCTTCTCCACAGTGTAGCCCTGGCTCAGCACAAAATAATTTGTTCAGTTTTCAGAGTTACACTGCCCGTTTCAGTTGGTTAAATGAAATATTGAATCTAGGCAGGAAATCCCCCAGAGTTTAGCACCCAGGGTAAAAACTGTATTCTAGAGATTTCAAAGCACTTATATTAGCTTGTAAATAAGTGGACTCAAAGTTAGCATGAGTGGCAGATACAGAACCCAAGATAGGTTCAAAATTGTCAACAAATAAACACATCTACATCGGCAAGTTCAGCAAATGAAGGCTATAAAAGGCTGCAGGCTATAAAGCTGTTTGCTGGAAGGCTGCTCTAGGAATACTCCTAGAGTACCACTGACATCTAAATATTGTCCTTCAGTTTAGCACACCTGAATCCTGCAAGTCCAGCAGTGCAGAAGTCTAGAAGATGGACCTTAAAGAATTTCAGCCTTTCCAAAAAAATTATTTTTCTCTTAGGTTTTGCCAGGTTTAGAAAGCTAGAGAAAGGGGTCAAAACTTGCAGCAAACAAAGTTCTGAATAAAAAGAAGATAGTCTGAAACTTCTGGGGATTTACTGGAAAAAAAAAAATTACAGCTTGCTAACTGCTTCCCATCAAATTTCAAAAATGCTGGATAAAATGTCATGCAGTCCCCAGCCCTGGGATACAATCTCTTTGAAATCTGTGGGCAATATTACAAATATGGGATTGGGTGTGCTTAGCATGTACCATTGCACACAAGTTTTGTGAGCAGACACAAACATGAAAGTTCACACAATAATTAAATAAACAGGAAGCAGAGTACCTGGGAAGATTCCAAACACCACGTCTTATTTACATAATCACCCTGCAAACACATTTCAGATTATTCTGTTTTTATTCGTTTCATGTTAAAATGCAAATCACAAACTGTAGTTTTAATGACACAATAAAATAGAAAATAATTTTTGGCATAAAGATCTACTGAATAGATTTCTCCCCCACCAAATTGTCTTGTCCGATACATCCTCTGCTCAGTTTTAGTTCCTTCTCTCCATAGCAGCTCTTTTGGTAGGACGCCAAAGCCTGTCAATTAACAGTAAGCCTATCCCTTATGAACAGAAGCAGGCACTGTGATCATGTTCAACTAAGATCAAGGATTAGTAAATCAGCATGGCACCAGATTGCAGGCACTATTTAAACCCCACAAGCCTACAAGCCACAGCAGCAATATTATATTCCATCTGGATGTGGAGAACAAAATCTCATAGTTGCAGAGGAACTCACTTTTTACCTTTCCTGTGCAGGCAATTACAACTCAACTTAAAATGAGCCCTGATTTAATCATGTTGGCTTTCTCAAATGCCAGTTAGGAAATAACCCCATGCTACCACTGCTGGTATCTTATCAAGGACTTTCCATCAAATTACACATATTTCATTACACCTACTATAAATTATAGAAGGCTGAATTTTTTACAAGCAAACCAAATATTGCACCAAAGCTGGCACAAAGGTTTCTATTTAGAGCTTGAAGAAGTGTAATGCTATCTCACCCCTTGCCTGGCACACAGGGTTGTTTCTGCTGCTTGCTGCAGAATCAGGCACACTGCACATGCTGAAATGTTTCATTTATTTGATAAACAGAGTTTGAGTTCAGGGCTTTGCCAGAAAATGGCCACCCACTACAGTGTACATCCCATGTTTCCTATAATCATTCTTTTCCTTGGGGATTTTAATTTTTTTTTTCCCTCCTTAAGAAAGGCATAAGTTTCTTTTATCCCAGATCAAGTGACAAGAGAAAGAACTGATATGTTTGCTGCCAGGTAAAACACAAAGTCATGGAGGTCCAGGGGGATCTCATTCCACAAACCTACTGCCAAGCTGAAAACAAATGATATTATCAGAAAATGATCACAGAAAGCAAGCCTTGCTCAAAGAAAAACAGTCTTTATTAACCTCTCTCTGAAATTACCTGAAAGCAAAGTCAAAGAACAATGAGGGAGGGTGACCTGCCTCACTACTGCTGCTCCCACCAACCATCCTCAGCTGCAGCAATGCCTTCTGCAGTGCCAGACTGCTGGTGTTGAAGCAGAGATAGTTCTGCAGCCAGAGAACACACTTGGGCCTTTAGGCAGAAGTTTTGCTTTAACACTGCCTCCCTTGCTGAGCAATAATTTCCTATATCTGAAAATGGAAACAGAAGAAAGCTGATGCTATTATTTTCAGCTTTGGTGCTTTGACTTCTTTTTTCTATGACAAGCATCATGCAAGGAGGGAGTGAAGCCACCAGCTGAGAGGTCCTAATCTAGTCTCAAGGGGTGTCTTGTGAATTGAGCTACATCTGTTTTATAGCAGGCACATGAGCTATTTCCACATACTGGGACCCCAGGATATGTCAGTTCTTGGTCTTGGTGGCTTCTGCAGCCACTTTGCCATACCATACTGGGATGAAAGCTTGGCAGCAGCCAGCCCCTCTGCTCCCTCCCTCTTGTCCAGTTTCCTGGTGAAAGGCAGACATGCACGCAGGAGTGCTCCATGGCACTGCCCAGACAAATGTCATTTGGCATCAGCAGAGGACCACAACATAAGGGCTGTGTGTCCAGGCACACTCTGTATATTTGCACTTTTGTTTGGGATTCATCTGTCCTAACCTAATAGATTTGATAGTTAAATGTCTGTCCCTAAGCTGGCCACAACTGATTGCTTGTGTGATCAGAAAAGTGAAAGAAGCCCTTTGAAGGTGTGATTCATGTTTTTTAAAGCAGGTGCCAAAAATATGGTCAAATTCTCTTCCAATTAATATAAAGGCAGTCAGGGAGATGAATGCACACAGACATTTATTCTGTGGATATCTAAAGACAGCAGATACAAGTTTTAGTCCTGGCGACTCTGCAGCATGGCCCCCTTTGCTGAATGCCTGGAATTTACTGGGATGAAAGGGATTTAAAGTCATTGTCCTGTTAAGGACAACAGTTAATCTGAGACTCCAAATAATATAAACTTAATGCCAGTTATTTACTTCCACATTGCACACAGACCCTGAAACTAAGGATGGAGCCTGCAGATTTCTGCAATTCACTGCAGGACATATTAACCAGACCCAGTTAGTTTTGACCTCTTTAACAAGTATCCCAACAAAACCAATTAGCAAATCAGGTTTCCCCCTCCCTCAGAGTGCTCAATTCAGAAATCCCTCTTGCTCAGGACTTCCCTGTGGGCAACATGGCTGTCATCATGGATATTAAGCATCAATCATCTTTTTTGCACATCTCCTGCGCTGTGTAAAGGAATTTCTTTTCTTTAAATGCTTATGAGAGGGAAGGGCTGAAAATCGCTCAATCTCTTTATTAAAAGCATTTTAAATTATGTTGCCAGTCATCCTTCATGGAAGAGCCACTGAAATCCCTATGCATAGCAGTGTTTCTTCAAGTGACAAGTCTAAAAAGAGACTTTCTTCTATTTGCAATTTTGCAGGCACAAGCTCCTTATCTATAAATATAATTTTCAGCGTAAATTTAAGTCCAAGTAGCCTAGGAAAAGCTGGCATAGTCTTGAGTATTTTGCCTAAAATGTCGCAGAAGTCATGGCACAAGTACTGAGTTTTGTTTAAGAGAATTGTGTTTCATGTCTGCCATGACAGAGGGACTATTTTAGGAGAAGAGCTTTCTTAAAAGTCAGGACCTTTAATTTAATCAATACCTGAAGATCACTGAAGAGAAAAGAATTTCTATGCAAATGAATTATTTCTAGTGATACTATCAAGTTTGTTCCTTTAAATTGTACTTGCATGAAAAAGAACAGTTTGTCTCGCTTGATGTTTAAGCTACATAATTGCTCAGATGGACTCTTATTGGCTTGCCTGGTGTCTGATGGTCTCTGAACAGCTAAGTAAGAGAAAGGAAATGAACAGGCTGCAGAAGTTCTGATTGTGAAACAATTGCTCTTTGGAAGTATTACCATGCCAAGTGAAAATACAAGAACTGAATGTAATTTGGCATTGCTAGAACTTGTTAGTGCTTTTTCTCCTCTTAGCAGTATCCTCATGTGACAGGATTTGGTTATGAGGAAACTCCTAGAGCAATGCTCTATCAGGTCCATAAGGAGTTTCAAAGCCTGTTTAAAAAGAGGGAGGAGAGATGGCAAAGGGAATGGAGATCTACAGAAAAAATACAACGAAGCCTGGTGTAGATTTCCCAGTTCCCTTTAAAGCCAAGATGTAAATGCCAAAAGCTCCTCTGTGTCCTTGAATTCTCAAACCATAAAGTAAATATACACAACCCTTTTTTCTACCCCTACTGTGCAGAAAAACCTTTCTATTGCTGAATTCTATTTATGCGTCTCAGTAGAAGACACAAAACAAGTTTAAAAATTATCCATTGCCAAGTACAATGGTATTTTCAGCAGAAATTTATCATTATATTTGTTAACCAGAGGCTGAAATAATAAATAATCACTAACGCTATCAGCTGATGGGTAGCATTTTTGTCAAACAGCAAAAGCTACTAACAAGCAGTACTACAGTTTCATAACAGGGGCTTTTATTCAAACAAAAAATCCCCACAGGTTTTAGAATTTTTTTTCCTGCCGATCTTCTGCTGAGCTTATCAAGCTGAGCAGTCATGGAATCAATCTCACTGAGGAGCCGCAATTTCTCCCCAATTCATGAGGCTTAAAATCACGGCTTTGGCAGCAGCCCTCCCACCCACCCACAGCTTTCATGGATCCAGATATAATGTAATTTTATTTTTATCCTGTATGGTTTTACACGGAAACTCAGAAATATATTTGCACCATCACATAGTGTCTATGAAAGCAGCAGGAAAGCAAATTCTGCATTTGCAAGTTCAGAGAGATCTTTCAAATTCTCCAGTCACCACTGGCTTTTGGGGGACAGAAGGAAGAAAGAAAGCAGCTTTTTCTTTGCAGGTAGATGGCAAAATGGTTGGATCTACCTTCTACTCTGGTGTTGATTCCATTATCTTGATGGACTATTTATACAGTTGTAAAACCACAGGACTGCTGAAATCCTGGTTATAGCCCTGTCCTCTATGCCCAAAGAAGCTCAAACATCCTGATTCCTTTTTAACGGGTGTCAGTCTAACACATTTTTAATACCTCCAGTAATAATGAAGTCTCCTAGTGTTATTCCAGTGTCTCTGCTTCCAGACTTGGCAGGTTTTTTCTGTGTCTGACCTGAATTTGTATTTGATGCAGTGCAAGTCTGTGGTTTCTCTTCCATTTAGCTTAGACAAGAACAGTTCAGTCCATCCCTGCTGCAGCCTTTCGTGTACTTAAAAACCCACCATGTCACACCTCAGTGTTCACTCAGATAGTGCAAGCAGGATTGAGATAATGTTTTCTGGAGTTCTGATAATTTTCACTGTTCCCCCTCCAATTACTCTTCCTAAAATGTGGCACCCCAAACTGAACACAGCATTTCATTCAAGGTCTTGCTAATGCAGAGCAGAAGAGAAGAACTGGACATGATGCGTGCTGTACTGCCATTTATATTCCCAGCCTTTTACAGTTTGTCTCCTATTCGCCAGGAACATTTGAATCCTATTCCTGGACCAGCATGCCGGCATCCCCTCTCAAGTTTTTGCTTATTTGCAAATGTACTGAATGCAGTTGCTATGCTATCATTTAGGCTGTTAATGAAAACTGACCCAGATCACTGACAGTCAGCTGCTCTTTTTGTAGTGAAACGTGTCATTTCATGGTGGGAAAACACAGAAAATATTATTTTCTTTTTTAATCTCTGAGTATGCATGTTTTGGTACTGTTGTTTGTAACAGGACAACCTACACAAAGCCTGCATTTTTTTAATTTCAAGGACTTCATCAAATTTCAATGCATATACACTTGAAATCTGGCTTTTGTTTCAGAGTGGTTTGGGATTTTTTTCCACTCTTTGTTTCAATTTGCTTTTTCTCAGCACAGAATGAATATGATCAAATGAAATAGTCACCAAGGTAAAAGAATGACTTGTTACAAGACACTTGAAAATTTGTTGTTAAAACTAATGTTTTCTTGGTAAATATGTTCTCAAGGCTAGGAATAAACAACATATTCTGCCAGGATAGTGTGTGCAATAGCTGGGCAGAAGAGCAAATACTATAAAAAATGAAAAATACCTCAACATTACTCTTCTGCAAATTATGAGAGAACATTAATTCTCTATTAATTCAAATAGCTGCTTGGGAAGAAACCTGCCATAACAAAATCATTTATAGGGCAAATAAATGTTTGAATAAATCTGGATTAGGTTTAAATGCAGGGTTGGGGTTTAAATACAGTTGGGGCTTAAATGTAAAGCATTTACAAACAACATTTGCCTAAGAAATTTCATTGATCATCTCAGTTCCTTATTCCATGGTTTTCTCTGACATAGTTAAATCAAACTCCCACAAAAAACAGTAAAGGAGGCTGTGATGAGTTCTTCTCTGAAGTGGACTTTAAACTGTTGAGACAGATACACAAAAATTAGGACAGTTTTTTTTTTTACTGTGACCAGGACACATGATTGCTCCTGCAGTCATTTCTTTAAAGTATGTATCTAAAAATGCTGTGAACAGAACCTGCTTCTCCTAACACAGTGCACACCCATGCTGTTGACTAACCTCACTCCCCAGACAAATCCTTTGTCCTCTACTTGTGTTATCATGCTCCTAAACTCTGGTTTTTGGCATGAAACAGCATCCAGGCGCAGCATGAAGGGACAATTCCCTCTGGCGAGTGGTGACAGCAGATGGGCTGGGTGACACTGCTGCAACCTGCCCAGTTCCCAAACACAGCCCCAGCCTCCTTCACTCACCCCTGCCAACCCTCACACCACATACTGCCACAGGCTGAGGTTTGTGCTGTAAAACCACTGCTCCAGAGGACTGTGGCACAGCCCTCTCATCACTTCTGAAGTCTGGAACTGAAGGAACACATGAAAAATAGTAATTAGGTCTAAAGGGGCACACATGGAACCCAGTGGCCTGGCACATGTGGATGTGGCTTGACTGTTTTAGGGAAGACGAGGCCTGAGCAGTGGATAAAGACTTTTCCAAGTGATAGGCAGTTTTGATGATCTAGAGAGGGGAAATGTCTCAGTCTACATGTATAAAACCTGTCCTAGGCTTCACTTTTCTCTGAGATTGAATTTTAGAAATGTAGGGCATTATTTAAAGAATGTTGCCTTTGCCAGGAAAAATTTAGGTTCAGAGTGGGTGAGTAGGTTAGGTGGACTGGTGAAGACTTGCCTAGAGCAGTGTCAGGTTCTGGGTCCTTGGCTACAGGCAAAAGTGAGCTATTTGCACATTGCCCTGAAACAAGGGCGTTTGAGGACTAAACACACTTCCTAATGAAGTAAGATTAATCCTAGAGAAGATATAGCAACAGTTTTTAAATATGTGGAGGACTATTGTAAGTACTCATTTTTTTATTGATACATCTTGTCCACACTTCTTTCTTTGATATGTGTTCTGCGAGGGCTGGAAACCACGGATTAAAGAGCAGCAGGAAAACTTCAGTTTAGGAATGACAAATGACAGGAGAACTGGAAAATCAGCTGGACAGAAGGTCAGAGGGGAAAGTGGGACCTCGAACTTCAGGTTGCTTGCTTAAGAACAAGTTGGGTGACACTCCCTAAGCAATTGGAGTGTGTAGATGATTCTGCCTTGGGAAGACCCAGTTCAGCTCCTGCGGTTGCATCCATGGGTCTACCAAGGTTTTCTGAGTGTTGCTGTGGGTGCATCATAAGTAGGATAGAGAAATGAGGATTACTGATTAAACGAGTGGCTGCTCAGAAGCACTGCATTGCATAAAGCAAGGACAGCTCTGTAAAAGCAGGCAAAAGTTCCTTGGGGAGGTCTAATCTGTGAATAGCAACCAAGTCTGGCAAAGATTCAGATGCTTTACACAGCCAGCATGTGAAAAAAGCAAGACAAGTTAAAGGATACTTCACATTCAGGTGCTGGAGCATGTTCAAAGAAGAATGAGGAAGACTTTGAAGAGATGGGGAAGGTTCTAGAGAACAAGTCTTATGAGGAGTGGCTGTGAGAACTGGGGTTCTTTGAAGTAGCTTCTTTCAAGAAGGAAGAATACAAATTTAAAAAAATAGTAAGAGTGCCTACGCTTATTATTACAAGAACTGTCTTCTTTTCTCTAGCACTATTTCTGTTGCTATAACAAAGCAAATCATAATTAACTAGGGACCCAAAGATTCCTTGCATTCCAGCTAAATCCTGCAATTTTTCTGTCCAAAAACCTCACTAGATTTTCTTAGCAAAACTGTTAAAACCTATATAACAGTGAAGCTTCTGTCTCCAGCCTCCCCGGGAGCAGGGGCTTCCTGGGGCTGTGTGTGCAGTTAAACCTGCATTCACAAAGCCAGCAACAAAACTCACACTAACCCAGGTGTGCTCCCACCCTCACTGTCCTTGATTATGTGATCACAGAGACACACACTCCCCCCAGTCATATGAATTTTGTCCACAACGTTGGGCACACGGGTGTTTTACAATATTCTTTTAGTCAAACCCAACTACTTTAATTGATGTGTCAGAACCTTGATTGCTGTAATCGCTCTTCTCTCCAATGTTCACATTAACAAATTGTTCAGCCTTGGTGTGCTGTGTACTTACTAAAAGGAAAACCTTGTTTTCTTCTGGAGATGGTACTTCAGAAATGTAAGCACACAGAAATGCAGAAATGTCTTTTGATGACTTGAGTGTCTTGTTTGTGACTGTATCTCCTACATAAAGCTGTACCTGCTTTGTGTTTTTCCTGTGACCAGTCCTCAGGTTCTTTTAAGGCTTGCATTCATTGATCACTGTGTTAGATCTCTTCCCCTTCTTCATTTCCTTTTCTTCTCCTCTCCTCTCCTTTCCTTCCTTCTTTCCCTTTTTCCTTTTTTATTTTCCATATTCCTAAGAATCTGCCCTTGTTCTTTGCTGATCTGGAAGTCAACAGCATCTCAAAGACATTGAGGCTCTGGAACGTGTCCAGAGAAGGACAGTGGAGATGGTGGAGGGTCTGGAGCACACGTGCTATGAGGAGTGCCTGAGGCAGCTGGGGCTGTTTAGCCTGGAGGAAAGGAGGTCCAGGGTTCCTCTCTACAAGTACCTGAAAGGAAGCAGTAATGAGCTGGGTGTTGCTCTCTTCTCCCAAAAAACGAGCAATACAACAAGAGGAAAGAGCCCCAAGCTGTGCCAGTGTTTAGGTTGGATATTAGGAAAAATATCTTCATGGAAAGGGCTGTCAATCACTGGAACAGGCTGCTCGGGGAAGTGGTGGAGTCCCCATCACTGGAGGCGTTGAAAAGATGTGTACATGTGGCATGTGGGGACACAGTTTAATCATGGACTTGGCAGTCCTGGGTTAACAGTTGGACTTGATGACCTTGAACATCTCCTCCAACCTAAATGATTCTGTCATTCAGTAAGGCAGTAAGAATAATTCAAAAACACAATTGGCAGAAAAATACTTGGGATATATCTATGCATTCAAATGTTACCTTTTCAGATTTTAATGAGCACAAACACAGAAATAATATTTGTAGCAAATACTCATCCTGCAATGAGCTCCAAAAGCTCTCTCTTTCAACACACATTCCACAAACTGTCTTCTAGCTTAATCAAAATTTAATATATTATCACTGTAGGCAGAAGGGAGTGAACCCTTTGCACAGGCTAGTGCCAAGGCAGAGCAGTACCCAGCCTCCTTAAAATAAATAAGGAAATTCAGCTCGCCTTCCTCTTCCTATGCTAAGCACCCAGTGGTGTTTAGCATAAACAAAGAACGAGCATAATCACCATTATTCAAAAAAAATGGAACCACCTTTTCTAGTGCACCCTGGTTTTATTCTTCAGGGTACAAGCACATTGCATATGTGTGTGCACCTGCCTGCACATGCCACATAACTGGGGAGGGGGGAAGATAGCATGCAGAATAATGTAATTACTCATTCTTGAATAGAAGGATAATTACTGTCACAGAAACCCACATAACTTGCAGATCTTTTTGTTCTTTTTAAGATGATAAATACAGTATTTTCCATTTTCTAACAGGATGCATCCTTTCCTTCTGACTTCCCTTCCCCCCACTTAAGCTGAATTACATACATTTCAAATTAATAACAAGGGTTATCTCTTGCCATACAGGGAAAAGAAAAGTTTACCTGGATTTTTTAAAAAATAAAAGTAATTCCATGTCTCTGGAGTCACAGTGGTTAGTCACTGATTGGGCTGTTACCTGCAACAAACTTCCTTTAAGAATGCCTTTCAACAGCATATCCAGAAGAGGATGGGGAAAAAGAGGTAGGAGCAGAAAAAGACAGAGTGACCAACCACAGGCTGACTTTTGAAATTCACAGTGTGAATCTCACATTTAAAAGCAATAATAGCCTATGTGTGCCTTGCTGTCAGTCACTCCCAGACCATAATCTGGGGGCAGGTGGGAGGCAAAGCAGTGCAAAAAGACACACGAGCAGCCAGGACCTCACAGCTTCTGACAGCTGGCCAGGTGCCTCTTTCCCTCCTCCTTCCATCCAGAGAGGCCTTTGGAAATGGAGGGATTTTACTCACTGTGTGAGTAACCATCTGTTTGAATGCATTCTCCTAAATAGCTTTATTTAAAGATGTCTTTTAAGACCTGTTGCCAAACCAAAGGTAAGAAGGGTACTTTTTTAGGTATAAACCTAAATGTACTGCCTGACTTTAGGATATTAGGGCAACAGAAGTAGAACAGATACTAGGAACTGCTTTAATGGGACTTTTTAACAGCTGCTGACAGAACAAGCCTGCTCTTCTTTAGTGACAGTGATGCTGAGGGAAACATTTCAAAGCTTCCGTGGGAGCCTGGAGCTCACAGACATCTTTCTGCCTCTGTAAGCAACAGTAGTTTAGGCATCGTTTGTTCTCACATCTTCTGGAAAAAAGGATTGAGATTATTCCTGCACTGAAAATCCCCACTAAGATTAGGCTTATATTGAATTTAGCTTAAAACTGACTGGGTTTTGATGGCTGTATAACTATGACATCATACCACTTAAAGTAACTGATTCCAGTGTGTTTACTGGGATTCTTCTCCCACCTGTGACCTCAGAATCGTAGAATTGTTTATGTTAGGAAAGACACCTAAGGTCAAGTCCAACTGTTAACCGAGAACTGCCAAGTCCACAATTAAACTGTGTCCCCAAGTGCCACACTTAGACACTCCAGTGATGGTAAGTCCACCACTTCCCCACTGTTGTGGTTTGATACTGGCCCAATGCCAGGCACCCACAAGAGTTGCTCACTCACCCTGCCCTTCCACAGGTGTAAAGGAGAGAAAAAAATAACGAAGGCTTCATGAGTTGAGATGAGGACTGGGAGAAAACACTCTGAGGGCAAAACAGGCTCAATTTAAAGTTGCAAAGTGAATTTATTACTAACAGAATCAGAGGAAGATACTGAGAAGTAAAATAAGCCCTTTAAATCCTTTTCCCTCCCAGCCCCTCCCTCCTTCCCACCAACAGTGCAGGGAGACAGATGTCCTGAGGTGATCTCATAACCAGGACAACAGGGCATGGGGGTTTTGGTCAGTTTATTGCTGAGATTTTCTTCCGCTTCTCTGGGAGAGGAGTCCTTCTCCTGTGACACCATGGGGTCCCTCCCACAGGAGATAGCTCTCCATGAGCTGCCCCATCCTGGGTCCACTCTCACAAGCAGCAGCCAAACCACACCTGCTGTAGTGTGAACTCCTCCCATGGGCAAGCAGTCCCCAAAAAACTGTTGTGGCATGAGTCTCTCTTCCACAGGGTGCAGTACTTCAAGGACAGGCTGCTCCAGCCTGGAAGCAAAGGTCCCCTATCTCCACCAGGACTCCCACTGGATCACAGCCTCCTCCAGGCATCCACCTGCGTGGGCACCTTCCCCACAGGCTGCAGGTGGATCTCTGCATCCCCCATGGATCCCCATGGGCTGCAGGTGGATCTCTGCATCCCCCATGGATCCCCACAGGCTGCAGGGCACAGCTGCTTCACCATGGTCTGCACTAGGCCTGAGGAATCTCAGCTCCAGCACCTGGAGCACCTCCTCCCCTCCTGCTCCACTGACCTTGGTGCCACCATGTTGTTTTCCCTCACATGTCCTCACTTCCTCCTCTCCTCTATCTAGAAGAAAATCTCTGTGTCCTTTGTTTTTATTTTCTTCTTAAATATGTCAACACAGAGGCATTACCAGCCTCTCTCCTTGGCTCAGTTTTGGCCAGCAGCATGTCCATCTTCAGAGCCATCAGAGACTGGCTCTGCTGAACAAGATGGAAGCTTCCAGCATCTTCTCATAGAAGCCACCTCTGTGGACCCCCCCTTACCAAAAAACAGGCCATGCAAAACCAGTACACCTTGGCAGCCTGTTTCAATGCTTCAGCCTTTCAGTGAAGATGATTTTCCTAATATCCAGTCTATACCTCCACTGGAACAACATGGGGCCATTTCCTCTTGCCCTATTGCTTGTTTCTTGGGAGAAGAGACTAACACCCAGCTCACTACTGCTTCCTTCCAGGTAGTTGTAAAGAGCAATAAGACCTTCCCTGAGCCTCATTTTCTCCAGGCTAAACAACCCAAACTCTCTCAGCTGCGCGTCATAGAATTTGTTCTCCAGACCCTCCACCATCTCCATTGCTCTCCTCTGGACACCTCAATTCCAGCACCTCAATGTCCTTCTTACAGTGAGGAGTCCAAAACTGAACAGAGAATTTGGGATGTGGCCTCAGCAGGGCCAGGTACTGGGGGAGGATTGCTGCCTTCGTCCTGCTGAGCACACTGTTGCTGAGCTTCCTGCTGCCTCAATTTCACTGTCAGTAATAATCTGCTATGTCTGAATATGCCTTCTTAAGCTTCTGAGCACTAAACCTATAAAATCTTGAGCCTGGGAAATTCTTTCTGCTTTTATTTTTCAGATAAATCTGGTAAATAAATCAGCTTGTGTGGTGCTATCCCAAATCTCCTCACCTGAAATGGAAGACACTTCATCCAAGACAGATTACTTTGCCAGTTCCAGGAACTCATACCTTGCTATGAAAGTAATAATAAATAACCAAGCACAGCCTACTCCATGCTCCACCAGAAATAGCACACTAGCTGCCTGCTCTAGGCTCCAACTGAAATTCTGTCTGTTTGCAATAGCATCCTTAGCAACCAAAAATCACACAAGACAATTCCTTTAGGTGAGGTGTATCCAAGCAGCCAATATTTCAAATGCAAACTTTTCTTGTGGGCCTGAAAAGCTAATTTCTCTACAAAAATCTTGAGTTTATTTAAAAGTTTTATCCAAGATATCTTTCTCACTCACAGATTTAGCATATCAATGTTCCTAGGAAGTCATAATCATTGCTTTCATTCTATAGATTTCCTTGCCCTCTAACAACTCAGACTGTGTGTTGTCTCAACCACTTCCTTCGAGTCAGCTCTGACAGCTGAGTCAGACCAAAAGAACGGTTGAATTTAAAAGCCTGACAATCCTCCACCCCTTAATTCAGCCAATAACCTCATTTGTTCATTGATTGGAAATTAAAGATGATAGAAGTTCTTTTATTATTTTTGTTGGTGATGATCTACAACTCTACTATTTTGTGCAAACCTCTCTATTACTCACTCAGGGCCAAATTACTGTGGAGACAGAACAGGAAAGCCCATAATAAAATACAGCAAAAATGTCAGAGAGGAATCAGTTTCAACCAGGCAGGTGTATCCTACTGGTATTCACAGCCCAGCTGAAGGTTCAAGCCTTAAAGTCCCAGTGCTGACTGTTCCTTTTTGCAGCTATGTGCAGTAGGATGTTTGCAGCAACCTGTAGTAGGAGGTTTGTAGCACGTCACTTCTCCAGCAGTGGGAATATAGCAGCCTCTTCCTTGGCTGCAGAGAAAGACTGTACTGCCTGGGGTGAAAATGGATATGTCAATCCCCCACTCTGCTAAAACTGGAGCTAAGGCTTGTGTTAGCCTCATTGTGTGTTCTGCTGATAGCTGAAATGTTCTCTGCGGTTCAAAATTCATATTTTTGCTCTCCTAATTATCCCTTAGCTTAGCTTCTGATATTGGAAAATTATCCTCTAATTCTCTTCCTTTAATCAGATGGTTTATATTTTTAAAAATTCTTGATTATACTCATTTTCATATTCCCACTTAAACATAGTTAGCATTTGCTGACCTCTATCCCATGTTAAAAGAGCGATGAATTGACGGCAGTCACTCCAGCTGTTCACTAAATATTTTCCACATTTCTAGAGTGGATTATTCATTCAATATGGAATTTAAACTTCAGTATCTGAAAGATTCCTTTTTTAAAATGTTCTTCACACTTATCCATCCAGGCTTTTGACATCTAAAATTATGTAATTGCAAGATCTGAGGTGCTTCTAAATAAAAAGTCATTTCACAAACACTTATTTTCTGAAGGTGGGACACAGAGCAGGCTGTGTTCATGCACGCTGCTCTACAAATTTGAGTGACTCCTGAACTATATCTCAGAATATCTCTCTTCCCTTCACATCTTCTCTTGTGAAAGATAAGGAATTAAATGCCTCAATCCAACCTTTGGAGGAGTATATCTTTGAATATCTAAAAGGTTTTGTTTCCACTTGCTCTGAATGTTTACAGCAACATTCTGACCTTTGGTAATGCTCATTACCCCTGAAGCATATCCATAACCATATCCACTTTTGATGATTTTTTTTTTAATCAGTCCTCTCTGAGAAGCACTGTCCTTACTTATGGGGTACATTAATTTCATGAAGGACTCTACTCAGAACTTTAAAATGTCTGGAGAAATTATTGACAAGTTTGTTAAAAAAAAGAGCTGAAGAGCAAAAAAAATTTAGTATTACACATGGCTAATTATTTTTCCAAGCAAAACACTTTCTTCTAATTTTCCACAGAAATAATTTTTTACCTGTTAAAAACATGTATTTGAGGATTCAAAACCAAAATCTGTTTGAGTTATCTGGATTCACATAGCCTTTCTTTACATCCTTTTTTGGATAGTAAAGCTGTTAATAGAATATTGATATTAAGGAAAAAACGTCAAGGACTAAGAGAAAAAAATCCTTGTGTTTATCACTAGCTCACTCTCAGACAAATACTTTCCTTCCTTTGAGGAGGACACCTGTATATGAAAAAAAACTGCCTAAACACTGAGGGCATTTCTTTGGAATGCTGAATAAAAGTTAAGTAGCAAAATGAAAAGACAAATTGCCCACACGCACCCCAAGTGTACTGCTTGGCTGTCTGCGAGCCCAGAGAAGCTCCTCAGACACTGTGTGCTTGCTACTCCTTCCTGGGGTAACCAGCTTGCAAGTATGACAGAGGGGGAAAAAAGCATTTTTTATCAGATACCAGGTGCTCACAGGAACAAGCCCCAGTTGTGGGACAGTGACAAAAGAGCAGCCATAGGGTGGAGGCAAAACTGGACAGAAAACTTTGCCAGGAAATTAGTTCTCAGTGGTCAACCATCAAATTAAAAGGATGTATTGAGAAGCATTTCCCCGGAGTCTGTCCTGTGTCTGGTTCTGTTCAATATTTTCATTATTAACTTGGATGGTGGAATAGAGATTGTATGTTTACATCTGACTCTAAACAAGTAGGAGATGGAAGTGATTCGGAGGTCAGGAATCAGACTCTGAATAAACTTCAGGAAACTGGAATTGTCTGAAAAAACAGATGAAAAGTTCCACATTAATTTCTGCATTTTAGCTGCTTAAGTACAGAGTGGGAAATGACTGACTATTTAAGAGCTTTGCAGGATCTGCAGTTATCACAAGCTGAATGTCAGCCAAAGACATCATGTGGCAGCAAAAAAAATCCCAACATGCTGGAATGTGTAAACAGGAGGGTCATCTGTAAAATATACAGAGCAATCCTTCTGCTTTACTTGAGGCTGATAAAGCCTTAGCTAAAGCATGGAGTCGGTAGAGGGACTGATTTGCACTCAAGCTGATATGAAGCATGCGCCCTAATCAGGACATGCCAAAAGAGCAGTTGGAGGAAATGGAATGGCCAGAAAAGGAAGATTGAGGGAACTGATCAACAGTCTTCAAAAATGAAAAGACCAGGGCAATAAGGAGGGCAACAGACAATTGCAACTCTCTCCAATATTATGGGAGTATATATCTTAAAGCAACTTTTACAGATCACTTATCTGTCTTGTAGTTACTATGGCTCACAAATAGCAAAAGGTTCTAAAAAGTCACTGATATATTACTTCTGTATATAAAAATCTGTGCTCTCTATTTCAGGAAAAAATCTTGACTAGAAAAGCAGATGTCATTTGTAGGACATTGATAACTTCATCTTTTAGTTATTTCATTTTAGACTTGCTTCCTTTATTCTTTCACATCGACATCTACCACATTAACCTCTTTCATCACATTGCTTTTATCCTTGCATGCCACACACTGTCCTTCCTCCTCCAATCCCTGAGAGCCCTGTTAATATATGAACAATTTCTGTTGGTTTTCTATTGCTGTGGATCCAGGCATCATTCTCAAATGACTTGACTTCAGTGGCTGGTATTCTCATCAGCCATGAAATATCATTTCCTTCACCATCAGGAATGAAAGAGAAGTCATCTCCCTTTTCTCTAATCCAATTTATTCAACTGGACTCACCACAACATGGTCTTCTCCTGAACTCCTCACTATATCGCTGTGTTTGAATGCTTTTATATTCCTTTATTTTATATTCCTTCCTTTTATATTTCTTATATTCCCATATGAATGACAGCATTTTTGCCTTCAGCACACTTGCAGGACCCAGAGTACATTAATCATTCAGAGAAGTACAGTCCTGCCATCCTACTGAGTACTTCCTTAAGGCCAGGAATTGCAGTTCAATCCCCTGTACAAGCACCTACGTTTCTGGTACATGGTCTTTTCCCCAACTTTATTTCATGAGCACTGCAGAGAATAACTCACATGGGGGGGATGTAAAGTAGTAGAAATAAGTAGCATTCATGTTCCACTGGAACTACCTTTCTGTTTGAGATGGTGTGAGAGATGCACAGAGCAATGAAAAATAAAATGCCTCACATGTCCTGCTGTAGGTTATCATTTCCCTGGTTCTCATGGCACAGCAGAAGTGAACCCTCTTCCTTAAGCCTCTCACAAAAACCTGTCCTGGCAGTAGGCTGCCAACATTCACACTGAAGGACATGGAGGAGAGTTCATGATTCAGCCTCCTCCCTCTGCCCTGCAAACATCACACACAGCAGCCATGAGGAAATGAAAAGCTTGAGGACCATAAATGAACTTCATCAGAAATTTACTAAGACAAAGCATGTCTCAGCACTCCATCTCCTCTAGTTTCCTAAGCAAGCCTTGGGCTTCTTTCTGTCTCTGAACAGGTCTTCACAGGATCTGAACATCATTTTGATGAGGTAATCAAAGACTGCAACTTATTTATTTCCTTGTTATAAATGTCTTTATTGGACTACTTCTCCTGCTCTGCACACTCAAGTGTTCTACAGGAACACCTATGGTTTAATTAAGGCAATTTAAATGACACCAGCTCTTGAAAAAGTCAGTAAAACACTGCAAGAATATCCACTGAAAGATGTCCTTAATTAGTTTTCCCTAGAGACTGGGTGCACTACAAGTGAAAGGTTAGTAACTGTGTCAGCCTGTACACAGATGATCCCTAAGGCTCCAATGACTCAGTGATAGCCCATGGGGTGACAGGGTACAAATCAAATGCTAGCCCAGCTTGCTTCTGCTTGACCTTTGGACCCAGCATTTGACAACTCCAGGCAGAAACCTGGGTAAAAGTGGCTTGTACAAGTGCCTTTTTATGCACAATAGTGGGGATAGCCAGAAATGCTGTGGAGCCTCCAACCACCAAGCACATTTGTAGTAAAATTTCTGGGTAGAAGAGATGGTCGAAACCACCACCTTTTGTGGATCCACAGGTCTTTTCTTAAAACCCTCCAAAATTTCTTGTCAGATAACACTGGTCCACTGGCTGAATTCAGCCTTCTAACAATACATCTCTTTTGCTCTGGATACAGGGGTATTTTCAAATCAGCATTTGCCCGGGCATGCTATTTGGTATAGCTCCACCAGGATTGCAGCACATTTGCTGTGAAGGTACAGAAATAAAATTTTAAAGTTAAGCCAGTATGAAATGAGACTGAAATATTTTATAAGACAGCTACTTTTTTTAAAATTTAATTTGCATGGAAGACACTAAATTTAGTGTTTTATGAATACAATTCTGTCTTCAAAAGTTGTACATTATCTGAGTTTAGTAATAAATACAAAAACCTCATAAAAAGTGAAGCGTGGTTGTTCATTGATTAAGACGCCATCCATTTTGTAAAAGTTGAAAATTCAGCTTCATTTTGCATTTCTCTACCTTCATAATCATGCTTTAAACAGTATGTTTTAGCAGTATAAAACATACTATTTTATACTAAATAGATAATTTTTCACTTTATACTTTTAAAAGTGATTGTTCACTACATTTTAACATGGCTGTATAATAAACATACCTTGTAGGAAGTTCATCTCACTGGTTCAAATGGAGTGGCATTGTCTGCAAGGTCTCATTTCAAAATTATTGAGCTTTTATCCTTTTTGTCATGCCGCAAGTTGTGAAGTCCAAAATATTTACCATTCTGATTGTCAGTCTTTCCTTCATAGAGATGTCTGAGTGAAGACAAAATAGACAACTTGTTTTGTTGAATCAATAGAGGCATATTATCACAGCAAGATTATAATTCAGGTGTACAATACCTGCGTTTTACAGCGCACAAAACTGAAACTGCCATGTGCTGTGTGTCACAGTAGGTAACTAATATCAACAAAGTACCACCAGTCTCTGTTCAAATACTGTTGTATGGGTCTAACTTCAACCCATAAAAGCAAGCCAATTCAAAGTTAAGGGTAAACTCTATCCATAATCCACTCTCTTCAGGAATTGCGTTGTGAATGCAGCTGAATTCTCATCTCAGGCCTTTACAGCTCCATGTTGCCACACAAACAGCAACAGAAAGCAAACCTACTGTTACATGCAGATTCCTATCAATTGCTTTATAACTGGTAAGGATACCATCTATTGGCATTTGTTTCCACTTGAGGCAGAAACCTGAGGCTTTGGAGACAGGCTATGATCATCACATAAGGTGTTTGGGATGAATGAGTTTAAGTAACCAAGTATTTCTCTTTGCTTGCTGGGGCATACTGGAGTTTTGGGTTTGCATGGCCAGGTTTTCATAACAGGGGGGCTATAAAGGTGGCTGCTGTGAGAAGCTGCCAGAAGCCTCCTTCATGTCCAGCAGAGCCAATGCCAGCCAGCTCTATGAAGGATGTGGTGCTGGTCAAGGCTGAGCCCATCAGAGATGGTGGTAACACTTCTGTGATAACATATTTGAGAAGAAGAAAAAAAAGGTTTTGGACAGCTGTAATTGTGCTCAGAGAAGAGCAGAGTGAGAATTCGTGAGAAGAACAGCCCTGCAGATATCAAGGTCGGTGCAGAAGGAGGGGCAGGAAGCGCTCCAGGGGCTGGAGTTGAGATACCCCTGCAGCCTGTGGTGCAGCCCATAATGAGACAGCTCTGCCCCTGCAGCTCGTGGAACACCACAGAGATCCACCTGTAGCCCATGGAGAAGCCCCATGCTGGAGCTGGATGCCTGAGAGGAGGCTGTGAGCCCATGGGATGCCCAGGCTGAAGCAGGCTCCTGGCAGGGATTTGCAGATCCACAGAGAGAAGCCCATGCTGGAGGAGGTTTCCTTGTAGGACTGGTGACACTGTGGGGGACCCACGATGGAGCAGGCCATGCCTGAAGGACTGCTCTCTGTGGAAGGGTGACCCACACCACATCAGTTTGTGAAGAACCATTGCCTGTGGGATGGATTAACGCTGGAGAAATTCATGGAGAACTGTCTCCCCTGGGAGGGACCCCATGCTGGAGCAGTGGAAGGACTCCTCTCCCTGAGCAACATCAGGAACAGCCTGTGATGAACTGACAGTAACCTTCTCTTCCCGGTCTCCCTGCGCTGCTGGGGGGGAGGAGCTAGAGAGGGAAGGAGGGATGGGTGGGGAAAGGTGTTTTTAAGATTTATGTTCCTTCTCTTTATCCTGCTCTGATTTCGTTAGCAGTAAATTCAGTACCTATCTCCCGTCTGAGTCTGTTTTGCCTGTGTCAGCATTTGGTGAGTGATCGCTCCTGGCCCTTATCCTTCATTGTATTTTCTGTTTCCCATCCAGTTGTAGAGGGAAGGAGTGAAGGAGCTTTAGTGGGTGCCTGGCATCCAGCCAGAGTCAACTCAATACGTAGAGGCAGGAAAACACCTGTTTTGTGAGCATCTTGTGGCAACAGGAGCAGACAGTGTTGTGTTGATTTCTGCATCTTTTTGAGCTGCCATTAAAAGGAGACCGGAAAAAGAAGGAATATAAGTCCATGTTGAAACCAAAATAAACTGGCACCAGTGGTTTTCAGCATCAAGAGCTTTTTTCTTCAGCCTGTGATTTTAAGCAAACAAGAACACAGTGTAGGAAGAAAAATGGTCTATTTCCAGCTGACGATGCAGAGGGAAGTGTAACTAATGTCATCATACATGAGCTAAGAAATTTGTTTATATAGTAAAGATCAGATTTCAGGCTTGGAAACAAAGGTTGTTTGTGAAAGCTGACCCGTCATGACTATGTGTTAGTCCTATGACCAACATTTTTTGCCCCTGATGGATGCATCTGCTACCAGGGCCTTTCATGTCCCATTGCTCAAAGTCTTATTTCAGGAACTCAAATTCTGCTCCAGGCTGCCCCACTTCTCAGGAACTTTAATTGTTTGCAGCTTTCTTTGTAGTACTGTCAGGACTAGGGTTTTGCAGCTTGTCCACAGATTTTGGAGTTAACAGAAAGGAGAAACTCTGTGTTTTTCATGGGGTGTAGCTGTGCCACGGAAACATGGGATGAGAGCACCCTGGGAACAGCATCCTCCTCCCCAGGGGCATCTTTCTCCAGAGGCATCTTTCTACATGCTCTATTTAACTACTTTTTTTTTTTCTATTTTTTTTATTTTATTGCAGGTTTCAATTATATCAAAGCTCTGATTAACTAGTGACAGAATGTGAACCAGTGTAGCTGCACAATATGCCATATTGAAGAACTTCATAAGCATCAATATAACAATCTGAAGCATTAAGACACCTTCAATTTTTGACATAAAAGAGGCCTGGCACTACAGTTTCACACCTTCTTGTAAGCCTCTCCTCCTCCAAGCAGCCTAGCTATTGTTGAAAAAAACAAAGCCATGATGGGAGCTGGGAGATGACAAGATATTACTGCAGAACAAATTAAAACAGAGCTAGAACTCTGTACTGCAGAGGTATTCATCCTTTTTATTGCCTCGAAGAACAAGCCTATTCTTCTAACAGATTAGTAAACAGTACATTCAGCTTTCAGAGACCTTCAGTGCGTCTGCAAGGCTTGTGATGTAGAATAATGTAGGTAAAAGGAAATACATGGAAATTTTAGTAAAAACAGATACTGAAGTATTGTAGTTGCTTACTTTGTCTTTGCTGTGAGGAAGATCAGAGAAGAGTCTTTTGTGCCACTTCTATTTTGAACCTATTTTGTTGCCGAATATGGGAAAAGATTAGTTTGCTGCTCATTGTGCCATTGGTTTTGTGATTCTATGAAAACCCCCTAAAAGTCTGTATGCAAAACCAATGAGGTAGAACATGTTTGACAAGCTTAGTTCCAACTTGACCAATGTAGCAGGAAAAGGCTTTAAAATCATTGCCTCTCTTCAATAACAATAGTACATACAAGTGTTTACAAGAGGATTAAAGGCTGCTTTAGCAATTTGTATTAAAGATTCCTGTATCAGACAAGTTTTATCACAAAACCTGTTGGAGCTGATCAGATGCAAACAGAAGCAAGTTATGCTACTGACTTTATGTTACCTGCTTTAAAAGGATGCTCGATGTATCTGCAAATGCACACCATGTGTACAATAAGCCATACCTATTGACAGCCTGCCCAATTACAACAACTGCAAAAAAAGCTCCACAAGAAACGACCCCTAGCACCTGGTAATTAAAATTGCTAATCACCAGCAATTATCTGGCACAGCTTTATAGCCAGGCAAAACAGCCTGACCCTTTGCCCATGGAAAGAAGAATGTTTGCTGTCTATTGATAAGTGCTTAGGCAAAGCTGTGTTCGGCTCACATCCATTAAGTGGCGCCTAATAGGAAGTCAACAAAAGAGCTCTGACATCTGTAGTGGGCACTTCTGGCAGGCCAGGTTTGGGAGCACAGGTGTCCAATGGGCTCCTGCCAAGGACCAGCGTACAGGACATGGGGACTTTTTCTTGAAAAGAAAACTTGAGCTGACAATGTTTCCCAATTGGCTCCTCCACAACCAAAGAGTAAATGCAGTATGTTTCCAGGACAAAGATTAAAATAATTACTCTTGTCAGGAGTGGTGGCTTGTTTTCAAACTGTCTGCATGCATTCAAACACAAAGAGGTAAGAAGTCCAGGAGGCTCAGTAATTTAGGTAAAGATTGTTCTTTGGTCTATTTCTCTTCTCATTAAGTATTGAGTTAAATATATATAAAAAATCTCTCTCTAGTGTGCTCTTTAAGTCTGATAAAGAGTTTGAGATAATAAGGTTTTCTTTTTTTCCATATGACACTATTGTGCTCAAAGCTATAAAATACCCTTCCATTGTTATAACTCCAGGAAGATGCTGCTAGAGATTATCTGAACTACAATAAACAGCACCATTAAAGCTTCTGATCTCACCAATGACTCTTCTAAGGTACTAGATAAAAAGATCAGGTTTGGTTTTAGTTGGGTTTTTTGTTTTTGAGAAAGAGAGAAAGAAAGAGAGAGAGAGAAACCCTGGCAAAAATATTGCAAGCTTCTCATAATGAAACGACCTAAAAAACCTGAAGGACAAAGCATCCCTTAATCACTTAGGAATGCAAATTGCTCCAAGAACAGGCAGCAGTAGAGATTACAGAGCCAGGAGGTGCTGAAATCCAGAACCAAACCTCTGTAGCCTCATTCCTTCATGAGGCTTTGGGGGAATCTTGGCAAGTTGGAGTTTCAGTGCAAAAGGAAATTTACAGACAAAAGCAATTTGGGGGTGTTCTGGCTTGTACATATAATGACTTTTCCTGCATAAAATGTCAGAGCCCCTCCCTTTGTATTGTGACATGTAAAATCTGAACTATTTTATAAATGTGAAGCAACATTGCTGGCATGATACTTGGCAGTATCTCCTAATCCCAAATAATTGATTAAGGAATTCAAAGTGTTCTCTCCATTCCTAATTCCTTCTTAAGTCCACCTCTCAAGATGCTCCAGGTTACTGGGTTTGAAAACAACTTAATTTTCTCATTAGCATGACATGAATAACGCAGCCACAACTTGCATCTTTGCACTTGTTTGCTTTGGCAAAGACTGCATCCTGGCTGGATACCTCTTGTCTGCAGAGGGCATCTCACAGAACGTGGTGTAGCTCTCTAGCTCCTCTTTAGCCCATACACAAGAGTTGCTTTGCTAGAGAAGAAGCAGTGTTACAATGGGCTCATACATCTCACTCCAACACAGACTCAAAATGCCTGTAGAGTTTGCATCCCAGCCTAGGAGCCTGGAAACACTTTCTAGCTCTCCAATTCAACTGTAGCCCAATAGTTCTCAAAGAGTCTGTAGTCTTTACGAAAATCAGTTGAAATAATCTAAATAAAATTTCAGATAAAATAAAAAATAAATTAAAAATTCACCAGCCTACTTCTGTATTCCACATAGATTTCTGCCTTTGTATAAAGTAAAATTTTCTACTTTAATTTTGGCACATGTATGGATTATTTTGCATTAGATTCCAATTCTTGATCATTGGTATCACCATGAGGTTGTTCTCTCCTGCAGTTTGTAAGCTCCTGCCAGGGCGAAAGAGCAAGATTTCTCTTTGACAAATCTTTTGTGACGTCAGAAATGAATGAAGTCACTGGAAATACACCTACTTACAAGCTTGGATTGTAAAGTGCAAAGCAAGATGAAACAATAGATCATAAATTCTGGCATTACTTGGCATTCAGATTCTTCAGCCTGCAAGTCTAATTCAGTAATGATCCACAGCAGAAGAGCATGCTACCAGATTTGTGCAGTCTATCTATCACAGAGTAAATTACACTGAATGATTCTTCTATCAGTAAGCTGAGATAATGAAAAATATGAGGGAGAAGAGAAGGAGTGGATTTTCTGCTGCTCTTTGGCATTTGGAGTGTATGAAATACGAGTGGATTTCAGAATGTTCTATTCAAATTGGGACATCATGGTCACCCAGGCTATGGAAACATATTTGTCTGCCAACATTTATGGTGTACAGTGATTTTTAATACCATTGTCCAAACACAATCTAAAGGAATGGCCAGTGGGGATGAGACATTCAGTTGCTTTTTGTTCCATTTTTGAGAAGCTGTCTTTAGGAGTGGTAGTAGCATAAGCAGAGGAATACAGGGAACAGCAAATTAATCCCATCTTTAAAAACTGTGGGCTAAAAAAACCTAGACTATGACGGGGAGGAGCTGATATGCAGCTTGTGTTACCAGTCATTTAATTTCCATTTCATGTATAATGTACTTAGCTCAGAATCGATGCCCTAAGTTCACCAAATCACTGCTTCTCAATGGTTTTCTCCTTCTTCTGTGTGTAATTCCAAAACAAAACCAAGTTGTCCATTTCTGCTTCAGGTGAAAGCCTGTCTGTACCCCACAGGTCAATGAACCCATTCTGGGCTTCCTTGGAAGAGAACCTCAGAGTCAAGAGTTTTCCACTGAGAGTGTCTTACGAGAAACTGCTGAACAATTAAACCTGGGGAATCCCTCTTCAAGTGCCTGTTGACCTCTTCTGTCCTGGGGAGGAAGAAGAAATGAAGGAGGTAGATTTCAAACCATTTAACTGCTGCACTCCACACAACAGCGCGGAGTGCAGCCAAAGTCTTCTAGTCCTCAGGTTTTCAAATCCCTATGGCTTCTTCCTAGTCCATGAGGAAATGGAACGAGACATTAATGGAAAATGGAAATTACCCAGATGTGGTAAAAAGTGTATATGTTGGACTGATCTGTCTCTCCAGCTCTCTAAATCTGAAGGGAAACCAAACTAGACTTTTCAGACCAGTAGTACAAATACAAAAATCTATCACCAGTGTCCCAGGCTCAGCTGCAACTTTTTCCCAGTACTCTGTCAGAAGGTGGAAAAGGACTCCACTGAAGAAGCTTAGCACTTTATTTCTGTTCAATGCAAACTAAATCCCTGGCCAATAAACTGGCTTTTAAGCTGAATACACTCAATTTCAGAGTTTTAGGACAGGGAGATCCTATGTCAGTGAATGATGATGCAAAAAAAATTCTTTAGAGAGCTTAAATGGAGCATCGTTATTGGGACATGGAGACTTTGCTGAGGAATGTTGTGAAGGAAACAGCTCCAGTAAACAGTGAAAAAGACTGCAGGATGTGCTAAAAAAAAATACAAGTGTTGAAATTAGTTAAAAATAAGAATAAATTAAAAATAGGATGTGGAATGGGAAAGACAGCCAAGAAAAAATGTTAATAAAAGGTATTGGATGAAAGCCCAGAATAGAAGTACAACAAATACAAACAACAAGCAAATGTACACATAACAGGGTGAAAATTAGTCTGTCTTCCCCTTGCATGTAGAACTGAGCAAATAGAGCTACAGGCACTTTTGAAGAATGGCAGCTCTGAAGCATCCAAAGTATAAACATTTCTGTCAGGTCAGCAGCCAGAGAGAGAGAGAGAGTCTGAAGTGAACCTGTGAAGTACCCAGAAGGGAGGTGATGTACAAAAAGGTGATGTACAAATTCAAATACCCCATGCACATCTTTTGAGGATCTCTCAACATGGTGGTGCAATGAAAATCTCAGAACTAGTTGTCTATCTTACTTGTTATGAAAATGCCCCCTCCCTAAAAAGTTTTGTAAAGCATAAAAGGGCCTTTACCCAAGATCAGCAAAAGAGTGAAAACAATTTTCAGATGTTCTTTTTATTTGATGGAGACAAATAATTAACAGTTACTAGTTATATGATAAAAAACCTATTTTTTTCTGTCCACTGAATATTTGTACTACTTCAGATTTATTTGAAAATTTCAAACAACAAACATTGAATATTATTGTTTATGTTTAGCCGAAATAATTTGTGACATCTTCAATACACTCATATTCAATAGTCAGAATTTGAATTGTTTCAATTGTAATTCAACTCAATTGTAATTGAGTTTTAGTTTGAGCTTGGTCATAATGTTATATTTCCAAGAAACATATATAATGTTTCCTGGCTTGATGAGAACCACTTCTGCAACTGAGAGAGATTTAACAAGCTTTTGTAGATAGGCTGTATTTATATAGGATTGAAAGATTTACATAATTGCAATCCTTCTTTTTCCAGCCTAAGCATAGCTTTTGCTAGTCAGGAGAAGTGTTTAAGAATAAGATGATATAGTCAAAGGCAAAATGCTAGTTTTAAGATCAGTTTTCTTATGCAGAAATAAATATATATATGCTGGTTCAGATCAACTTGTGGAGGATTTTTTATGTTTTTATTTCTTCCTGTATGGGTTCATTCTGGGATTTGGAAAGCTGATTCCCTGCTGGGCCAAACAACATTTCTCTCACTTTGTAAGAAGTTCTACTTTCAGAGCAAATACATGAACAAAAAGAATTTTGGTTTCTTATCCTCAAGTATTAAGATAGGCATACTGAGGATTCTTTAAAAAGCAATCTTGTTAAGTATGTTAAGACCCTTAATTTAAGTAAGCACACATATATGGAGATAAATGCTCATATGTAATTAGAGATGGAATAACTTCAAGTGAAGACAGGTTCTTTTTTCACAGTATAAAACGCACACATATAAAAATAAAATAAAAATAGCTAAAGGAAAAAGCTAAATAGGTAGGTCAATCCCTACATCAAAAATGGAATTTAAATATTGTAGCAGAGAAGGAAATATTGAGCAGCATGCAGGAATATTTTGGAAAAGTTTACTTATACCTTAAATAAATATTTTTATATTTAAATAATAAATTTATATATATTATAATATTTAAATAAAGATTTTTAAAAGGGTAAGTGACGGTGTTAAAAATTTTTCTGGTTCCCAACTTCCTTCACAGGTCTCAAATCAGAGAAGCAAAATCTGAGACACCTAAGATGAGTCACCACTTTTGATAGACCAGGCCCATGACAGAACAAAGCAGTGAAGTTCCTCCTATCTTGTTCTGATCCACACAGGGGCCAAAAAGAACCTCTCCTTATTCCCAGATCATGTCTCATGACAAACTGAATACTTGTTCAAAATCATAAAAATGATGAAGATTCATATTAAAAAGTTGAAAGGGATCACAAAAGCCTTTTCTAACATCATTCTCAGGGAAGTCTTGCCTGTCTTTACAAGTATTCAGGGCCTGGCAGAGTGCAAGCAAAAAAAAAATTAATCTCAAGTCACAGAAACTTGGCAGAATTATGGAGAGAAGAAAACAATAGCATATAATGGAAAGAATTAGGCAATCAAAATGGTTAATGCTGACATCTCAACATCATCAAGTGAAATCTGCTCCAAAAGTTGAGCCAGACCCCTTTCCTAACCACCACTTTCCTTTCGTGTGAAGTTTGTGTGAAAAGTGAAGGTTTTGGAGATGTTTTTAGTCCAACCAAATCCTAAATTCCCTTTCTCTACGTTCAAGACAAAACACAGCCCCAGATCCTCCTGACTCAATATTAAGCCACTGACCAACAGGTCTTTCCTTTCACAATCAAAGCAAACAAAGGCCCAAATGTCCTTTCTGTTCCTCAAGCTGCGCAGAGACCCTCCTGCTCCCTTTTCTTCTGGCTGTAAGAAGAGAAGCTCCAAGCATTTTTCCAAGAGTTTGTTGAAAGGGGTCTCAGGAAAGTTCTTCCCAGCAGGTCTTTCATCCTCCTTCAAGAAGCCAAATAAACCCTGGTGTTGGCTACAGGAATGTTCTCGTTAACTGACCTGGTAACAATTTTGGGAGGAGTGAACTCTGTTTTGAAGAACGAAATTAATGTAGTGAGGCTTTGACCATCCAGTCAGCAGACTGTTGGGCTCCACTTTACACAAGGCGGCAGAAGGACATTTTAAAGCAGGCAGAAGTATTTCGTGGGGCTGCACAACAGGAAACCCAATCTGGGCATGCAGCGATTCTCCAAGCACAGCTGTACGTTCCAAGCATGTTGTAACAATGACACGTGTGAGATATATATATATATATATACACACATATATATACACACATATATATATTGTTCCTGGGGTTTGGGATCAGCAGATAAGATGGACAATGAAGGCTAAGAGGCCTTTCAAAGAATTTTGTGCTGAAAGAAGTGAGGTTCAGGCATTACAGACTAGGAGGCTTAAAGAATTTTCCTAAGAGGTTTTCCAGCAGCCTGTTGAGGTAACATAATATTTGTAACTTTGTTACTGATAGCGAAGTCAAAACTGCGGTAACAAAGTGTTTTAGGAGAACTTTAAGATCCGAGATGTGGAGGTATTTTAGAAGTCACAGTGCCTTTACCACTCTGTTAGCTGCATTTACGAATTGCTCTAATGGCAGCTTTCAGAGGATCATGTGTATCCATCCTGCTGGTGTAAACCCTTCAGCTCACTGAGGATTTAGCAAACAGTGTATGGGGGCTTAAAGTAAAAACACCTCTTTTAACAAAAAGAGACCATGTGTGGGTGTCTAAAATCAAAAGGACTCTTGAGAAACTTTGGGAACAGACATTAACTGCTTAAATTTTCATACTACTTCAAGTTATTAGCCAGGTACAAAAGATGGTGTTCAGAAGAAAAGATGGTAGGATAAAAAGGTTGTTGACCTTTTTACCCAAAGAATTCCAGAAAATTAATACCAAACATAGCATATTTCACATGACTGGAAAAAAATATAGGTGTGGAAGGAAAAGATTATTGGTTAAATGGTTGGCATGGCCTACTCAAGTCAAAAGCTTTTGGAAGTGGTTTAAATCTATGTCATTTAGATATTAAGCACTGCTAGAAGAAAATAAAAGCAATAAAAGTCTTAACATGCTCCTCTCCAGAAACATTGTAGTTTGATTTTTCCCATAAAACACTGGTTTAGGTTTTAGAAAGCAGGTAATTGAATGTTTACAGATACACTGCCCTTACACCTGGAGTGGCAGCAACAGTGAGATTCCCTTTCAAACTGTACTTATGAGTAAGAACAGAATGTATTTGGTTTGACCTTTCAGAGTGAAATGAAAATCCACAATCAGACAAATCACAGAAAAAAAGATTCTGATAAGACTAACATATTTTGTACCAGTTTGAACAAGCCAGTATCTTAAGTTGCTCCCAATTTAAAATATTTAGAAACTACTCTTTACCACAGTCATCTCCAGAGGGTTAAACTTCTTATATGATTGCATGGATGTGTCAGGACAGAAGTCTGTGGAGACCTTCTCTGTAAGCCTGCAACCCCCACCTCAAAAGGACAGCCTGTTTGCAATGACTGCGAATGAAAGTTCTTAGGCCACAGTGAGTAAAAATAGAATTACATTTGAAATAAAATCATACCAAATAAGATGCATCTCATTTTGTTTCATAAAAAATGGAGAACCCATCACTCTTCTCCTTTTTGAAAAGGTGAGAAGTAGTTGTTCCATCCTTTCACTCACCCAGGACATGAATGATGTGCTTGAATTTCCTTCTTGGCAGTGAGAAAGCAAATCTGTGTGTGACAGAAGAGCTGCAAACCAGCGTCTCTCTGTTCCTAATCATGGTCACTAGCCTGTCCTATATTCTGGTGGCTAGAACAGTATTTTGACCCATGTTCTAAGGACTGTAACAGGATATTAAACAGCTAAAGATCAAAATATAATTCCAGATTCATCTGCTAAATTTACTGAATGATGAACTACAGGAGACAGACAGCAAAAATTTTCTCTTTGCCTGATCTTTGTGGAGTCAGAAGTCTGATGCCTACTGGCCCTTCATTCTGGCAGAGTGTAATTCTTTGGGTTGGGTGTTTTAGGAATTTTGTTGTTGTTGTTCTGAGCTTTTTCTCTTTTCATTCTGACAAGTTGTGTCCAAGAAACAAGACCAGAGATGGTATAGGAAGGAATAGAAACCAAGTATATAGAAGAGATTTGTAATGATGTGATTTCCCATATGAACCGTAAAAGCCTGTGAAAAGGCCTGGTCATTCTTTGCATCTTGTCTAGTTCTGTATTAGCTCCTTCTAAGCACAACAGAAATGACTGTTGCTGGTTGTGGCTACTGCAGATGTGGTCCACCATGACCAGCACCAGCTTCAATGATGGTGTTAATCAGATTATAAGGCGTGGATAACCATTCTCTAGCTTCTCCAGGCCGCTCATACTTCAAAGGAGCAAAAGCTTCTGGCCAGATAACTATAGGAAGAATTGTCTCTCCTAGATAAAGCAAAACCCTGCAGGGATACAACACTACAGCAGGCTCTTCTCTGTGGTGCCAGGTAGTAGGAGAAGAGGCAACAGGAAGAAACTGATGCACAAGAAGCTCCACCTGCATTTGAGGAAGAACTTTACTGTGCAGGTTACTGAACACTGGAGACATTCAAGAACCATCTAGGGACTTTGTTTAAGCAAGGAGGTTGGACCAGATGAATCACTGTCCTTCCAACCTAACGTACTCTGTGATTTTGCAGCTCTGATTCTGTGAAGTGCCGATTGGCATTTCCCAGATAAGACTGTTCAGACTGCTCTCCATACCATCATTCAAGACTGGAATGCATATTCCTCACCTTTCTGTAGATCATTTTGAAATCATTCCAGTTCAAGTCCGTAGCATTGTGGGGGTCAAACCACACCAAGTAACCTCCAGGTGGGACTTTTGAGACACATTGCCATATCCACGTAGTCATGAATAAACATGTTCCATTATGGATCACCTCACATGCAGGATCAGTAACCTGCAGAGACCCCCACTGCCAGTCTCAGACATGGGAGCTGCAGCTCATCCCATGTCTGAGGAGAAGCTGGCACACAGCAGGAGATGCCCTGCTGATGCTCAGGATACTGCTGTGCAGCAGTGGCGCTTCCATGAGCTGCTCTTGGCAGCCGAGAAGGGAGCAATGCACAGCTGCTGCGGGGTCACTCAGAGGAAGGTACAAGCTGGATGTTGTGGGGCTGATGAGCTGTTGCCAAATCTCCCCTGGGAAGTGCTTCACTTGTCATTCATACAGGGACAACGTCACACACACCTGTGTTCACAGCCAGGGCTGCAGCAGCAATGAGGTCACCGTGCATGCCAAGAACAGCCTGAGGAGGACTCTGACCTGACATTTGGGTGCAGAGAACAGCAGTGCTCTCACTGGTTTTAAGAGTCCTTAGCTACTTAAATGGGGGTGACAGCGCCTTGCAAGTTGGCTCTGTGCAGAGCCAGCAGTAAGGAGACCTATTCTGCATTCACGTCCCTTTCAGGGACACAGGTTGATTTTTAGCCTGGTGCTCAGTCCTGAGATGCAGTCCCTTGTCTAATTCACCAATTGTTCACTGCCAGGCATTCCATGGTAATTTGTGCCTAGAGTGGCAATCTCCTGAAGATCCTTTGTCACAGGTTATGTCAGGTTATTACTGTGACACGTTAACATAATAGCTTATAAATTCCAGTTGTTTATATTTGCTACATCAAACCATTGTGCAATAATATAGAAAGGAAATGGCTTTAAGATTAAACATGTAAAAGTAATGTATTGCCTATTATTTCACGGTATTTTTTTTTGTTTCCTGTATTTGCAGGTTTATACAATGCTCCAGGTAAATGCTGCCCCATATATTTTTTTAATCAATGTCATATTATCAGGGCATGCAATATAATAAACAGATCTGTTAAAGCACCAGTGATGTCTCTATTGGCAGGCTTATAAAAGAGCTCGGTGACCTTGGTTAATTAGCCATGTAATAAACCAGAACTGAAAGAGCCTATTCCCACAAACCACAGCACAGCACCCCTCCGCCCCCCGCCTGCCAGAGGGGCTCTGAATGGGAAGTCAGCAGACGCTATGCAAAGTGCAGCCACTTAGCCTTAGAGCCCTTTGGAATGTATGCAAAGATTCACAAAGACATTTCCTTCCAGCCACTGATTTCAGAAACAATATTTAAAACAAAAAGATGGGTTTTCTGAATACTTTATTTATTGGCTAGTGCTGCTTAAGTTGTGTTTGGATAAATGTGTAGCTTCTTGAAACCTCACAACACTTGCGTTGAAAAACAACTTTAAAACTCTTCCATTTCAGACATGTTTTCCAGGAGTCCTCTAATTTGTTCTGAGGTTTATTTCAGATATTCCTAATAGAAAAAAAATTCCAACCCCTCTGGTAATTAATAGTTATTGAATATACTGAATTCTTTGAATGGAATTTATTTTGTATCCATACAGTGCAGCCCTCTTAAATTGTAAAACATATTAATAAATTACATGGAAAGCAGTTTTACATGTATTTCTGTTATTCACCTGATTTCACTAAAAAGCACACCTAAAAATTTAGACCTGTACTATAAAAATAAAATTGTTGACCTTTTTTATCTGAGACCAGGCAGTAAAATGGATACAAATTTTTAGCAGATTCTTTGACTTTATCCCATCAGACTCTTAAGAAATAAACTCTTTTGTAAGTACAAGCAAGGACCACAGTTTTAAATTTCACCCAAATGTTAGTTCATAACAAGCAGAACTGCAATCAACCACAGCCACAGAGTTAGGCTTTTCTTCTGCAAGTGCAATAGTTCTTCTGATTGCTACGGGAGTTAACTCTTTTTGAAGTAAACATATGTGAAGTCCATGACTGCTATCCTTTCATGGCATGCCCCTGAGTTCTGGCCCAGCACAGGAACAAAGAAAAAAACCCAAATCCCTAACAGAAGCTAACACTGTTTTTCAGCTGTCACTTCCATACAGGACAATGATTTTTAATTCTTAAAAAAAAACAACACTCCAAAAACAAAACAACCAAAATCAGCATCAGCTATTTCTTTAAATAAACTTTTTTTTCCTCCAGAATGCTTTTTTTTTTTTCTTGTGTACTTGAAATTTATGGTGTTTCTATGCAGTGAAACTAATGAACATCACTCTGGTTTTAAATCCTATACAGCTGTTCATCTATTCAGAATTGTTTTAGCTGCAGTCATTTCTTTCAGGACTGCAGATCACAGTCAATTAATGTGAACAGAGAGTTTCACTGGGTCTGCCAAACAGTCTCCATTATTCTGGGGAAGTTTCAGAGCATCAAGCACAACAACATCTTCAACAAATCTGAGATTACAGCTAGTTGATAGCAGAGTATCCAAGAGGAAATTTTTTTCCTTTATATTCTTTTTTTGTTGGATCCCAGAGTGAAAGTGGGAGATATATTTTAGGCAAAACATATTTGTTAACTCATTCTCTGTGTTTTCTAATGTGATGTAAGAGCTATCTGGAATGTATCTGAAGGCTCAGGAGCCTACATAACCGCATGGCTCAGCGGCTCATTCGACAGACGACGTGTGTGGTGCGTGTTCATTCGCATTCATAAAATTGTAATTTTTATCCACGTGCTATAAATACAAATGTTAGTACTCATATGAGACTGTGAGCAATGCCCATGACTTCCAATAAGATTATGCATAAACAATTCAGGAACAGACACTGCAGCTGAATTTTCTAGTCAGTGTCCACCTTCAAGGATGACCACAGGCTTACCAAAATAACTTAACTGAACAGGGAGAGGGGTAAGCACATGCAGATAAAAGGGGCCATGATAATTTAATGTGCGGTTGCAGAAAATAACAGCAAGCAGACAAAGAGGAAGAGAACTGGGAACTGTGAGTTAGTCACTCTCAGATCAGGATATCGCACACACTTCTGCAAGACAAACCAAAGGGACCCTTCCCAGAAACAAAGCTGGGCACAGGTTTATGAGTTGGTAGAACTGGGACTCGATTTAAAACATTTATGCTACGTAAGGTACAGTTGATTGTTGGTATGGCAATCCCACTGAGAAGGCTCAGTAGATACTGAAAATAAAGAGTGTTCTGTAATCTCCTCTGGCAGCCTCTGGTCCTACCGCATCTCACATGCCAGTGCAACCAGACTAAGGGCTGAGGACTGGAGTGGTACCTGCCAAACTGTGATCTGGGGCATAGGGACCTGGGCTGGAGGTGTCCCACATCAGACCAGTTGCATGAACGGGGAAATCCCAAGGGCAGCACTCCAGAAGCGGACTCACTTCCCATGGACAATTGCCGCTGCTGCACAGTCACATACCCAGGAATGCACTTTCCTCACTGCCAACAGCGTGTGCTCCAGAAGAGAAAAGTTTGGAAATACTGGCTGCCGCTGCTCTCCAGTTTCCAGCTGCTTGAGGCCTGCAGTTGCTAAGGCTGGAGGAGGATGCCCTCCTCTGGCTACACACGCTCCCTTTTCATCAAGCCTCGGAGGCTGAAGAGAAATCACTTTGAACACTGAGGCGGGGAGCTGGAGGCAATTACTTGTGATTGATAGCACTAAATATGAAACCGCATGTACCTCATCCATGAAGCATGGAATCAGCAGCATATTGTTAGTGGGGGAGATGAATGGGGCTTGAGATAACCTTGGCAAATTAGGCATATGTTAGCATTAAGCTTTGTCAGTAAGCAGGCTATAAATTACAGACATATTGTAACTCCATAAACTCATCTAATGAATTGAATGACAGTGGTAATTTAAGGCAGAATGAAACTGTTTAACCCTTTTAAGAATTTAGCTTTATTTCTGTATTACACAACAATCCAAACTGTATTAAAAGGTTGGTATTTCATATATACTGCAAGATACCCTAACTGTAACAGGGAAACAATTCTTCCACGTTTAATGTACATTTTAACAAACAGTTGGCAACCTGCAAATTATTTCACTTGTAAGTTGGTTTAAAAAGAATGGAAAAAGAATGGAGTAGCTGAGGTGGGTTTCTTGCACATTCCCTTACTTTGTCATTATTTTTCCATATGATCAAGCTAAATACATTGAAGCTATAGGACACAGCATGCTGTCATTTCTGGACTACTACTGAACTCCTCAGGAGGCGTCATAAGACACAAGGCTAAAGGGCAGGTGACTTTAGTCATAAGAGAAGTGCAATAATCCCTTCAAAATGCATGGCCTGCAGTGTCTTATTGCTATTCTGAAATGGCAGTTATAAATAAATATAAGAGGAGAAAGTCAGTCTCCTGCATTTACCGGCTGCTATTGACAGACTTATGCCATCAGTGACAGCTAATCCAGGATTCTGAAGCCATTTTCCGTGTTACTGTGTATTTCAGACAAAGTAATGCCTGAAAATCACTGGCACGCCAATGGCACAAAAGGGCTTAAAATCTAAACCAGAAAATTTAATACAATGTTTTATTAATTAAAATGGGTTGATATAATAAAATATTTTTATTTTTATTCAGTAGAGCAACTGAAGAAATGAGCATATAAATTATGCCATAGGTTTAGTCCACTTCTGAGGAAATTTTAGGAAAGCATATTTATTCACATTCTTTAGGCAATTGATCTTGGCACTCATACAAATCATGGGAAAATTGCTTATCAGACCTTTGTAGAATATTTGCTTTTATGCCCATTTTTCCCTTCAGGAAAGATACAGTATATGAATCAAACAGGAACAGTCCTGAGGGATGTAAGGGTGGAAGGGACCATTGGTGGACAGGATGATAAGCAGAAAGTGAAATCCTCAACATATGTATTTTACATTGTGTAAATAAGCATTACTTCTGATGCTCACCCATGACAATAAAGCCATATGAGATTTAAAATTATAGACTTAGTGATAACTCACTGTGTGAAAAGGAGAGAGAAGTACAGTTACAGATATTTATTTTGTGTTTGCAGCCCACACATATTTCTATTTAGTAAAGTCTTATATTTACCTCAACCTCAGGAAACATAGGTGCTTTGCTAGCCCTGTTTTGGCTAATGAAGGAACAAAGCCTCCATAGGACTTACCTGGAGTTATGCAAGGAGTCTGCAGTAAAGACAGGAGGAGACCCAGTCCTCATCCGTCCCCTTCTTTTAACACACTGATGTTGACACCATGCCTAGAAGTATGTCTGAGATCAAAGAGAAGCTTGCTGTTGTCAAGAGCCACAACAGAGTAAATTCAGGAGTGCAAGCAAGGTAACATAGGAAATTGCTTGCATAACATGGGAAATTCACAGCCCCTGTGTGGAAGGAAAGAAGCTCTTTCACACTTTTTCCTTTTCTGTTGAGCAATGTCATGTTTCACAATTGTTGTATATCAATGAAACCATGTAAATGCTTAAATAATGACATAGTGAGAGTGCTGTAGTGGTTTTGGTACAAATATGACCTCTGCATAAAATTGGTTCTTCATTCCAGAAAAGATTACTGTGACCTTTACTACTCCATTTTCCTAATGGTTTCTTCACTACAATAACAAAATTGAATGACTATCTCAGCCATCTCTAATATTTGGAATTAAATTTACCTAGTGCAAATCAATAAAGTGGAAATCAAAACTAAAAGCCTGGGGTTATTTTAGCAATACTCTGTGTGTAATACAACTTTGCATTTAACCTCTGGACTAAATGGTGGCTCCATAACTAAGTCAGTCACTGAGCACATGCTTTACATACTTAAGTGGAATCAAACTGTTCAGATCAGCAATGATTAATGAAAAGATCTGCCAAAAGTGATTTAGAGAAAAGATGCCTACTCAGTCCTGTGAGTTTGTTAGACCATCAAGACAGAAGATGTACTTGAGGTACATATGAAATGGTCCTTTGCATGGAAAATTGGAATTTTTTGTTTGTTTGTTTTGGCTGCGTGATGATTGCATGGCCTGGTTCTAGTGGGGACACATGCATGGGGGAAGGAACCTCCATCCCAGCACTGCCAACAGAATGTAGGTTAGGGGTGCAGCCATTTCCTCCTGTTCTGGCTGTGGGAATCTCATAACTGTGGACTCAGGTCTTCTCCTAATGCCAGCCAGCTTCTCAGCAGCACTCGCAAGACCATCTGCACAAGGAACACCCTGTTCCCAGGAATACCACTGAGCTGCTTGTCCACAGACCTTGGTAAGAGCAGCGAGCATCTGACCTGGCAAGGTCTGTTGGTGTAGGAGAAATTGGAAAAGGTTGCCCGAAGTTAAGTCAGCAGGGAAGAAATTTCACCGAGGATTAAGCCCCACCTTCCCAAGCTCAGGTTACTGTCTCTGCTGGACCACAGGGCTGCTGTGCTGTGACGCTGCAGGATCACAGCAGACAGACGAGCAGAGCTGTCATGCAGCCTGTGGCACCAGCACTCCCTGTCCCACCACTCCTTCCAATGATAAGAGAACCCCATTTACCTTAAGGTGATTGGTGTCAGGCCCCACTGGGGGACTCCAGGACATGCTGGCAGGTGCCATTTACTATGATTCCTCGGTAACCTGTTGAAAGGAGCCCGTGTGACACAGCCATCCTCAGCCTAAGAGGAAAGGGGATTGGTAGACACTCACTGGGATCCAGGGCACACAGTCCCTCTGAGAGAAGTGATGCTGTAGGTCTCCAAAGCTGAGATGCCCCAGCACAGTGCACACTGCAGCCCAGGCAGGGGGACAGGCAGGAGCAGAAAGGGGCTCACCCTTCCCTGGTGCTGCAGGGCACCACGCAAATTCTGCCTGTTCACCAGCCCAGGCTGTTTGCCTCCAGCTGCTGGTGCCAGCTCTGTTCTGGTTCCTCAGCAGCACAGTACAGAGGGAGAAAGCATCTGTGCTTTCCCTGCAGCTGGGAGCCTCTCAAGGACTCTCATCAGCTCACAGGGGCTGGGATTGCTCCT
The DNA here is from genome assembly GCF_015832195.1 of Motacilla alba alba. NCBI lineage: Eukaryota > Metazoa > Chordata > Aves > Passeriformes > Motacillidae > Motacilla > Motacilla alba. The sequence continues at coordinate 99,170,494 of NC_052016.1, read as the reverse complement.
TAGGCTGGGCAGATAATGGGTAACCAGCTTCATACAGGTCTCTCCCCACTACAGCACCAGTGTAATTAGTCAGTGTTCTGCTGGAGGTAAATATTAATTAACTGAGATGAACCTTCTTTTTACCTTAAGATTTCAATTTAATTTTTATTCCTGAATCTAGGATACATGTCATACAAGAATAACACATTAATGCATTAAAATTGAAAATTAGTGGAGACGATGAAAGGATGAGAGGTATAATTAACTTTCAAATAACATACAAGTGCAAGTAGGCAGTATGATAATATGCATAACAAATAATAATAATAATATCACTGCTTAAGGTAAAACCACCTATTTTAACAATGGACACAATTAAGATGATTTCTCAACATGTTTTTGGGAAGTGTCTGTTCATTACAGCCTTGCCTGAGCCAGCAATGAATGCTCACATGATCTTAAGTGCCAGCATAACCATGTCCTGTTCTATGTCAGGGGTAAGATCTAAGCACAATGTCCTCCTTCATCCCACCACCTGCACTTTGATATCCCCTGAGACCACAGCTCAGGAAACCAGTTTGAAAGGAAGCCACAGCTTTTGGATGAAAGTTAATCTGGTTTTAGGTCCCTGTCCTACTTAAGTCAAAAGCTCAGCCTTACTCCTGCAGAATAAATTTTTGCAGATGTGGTGATCCGTGGCACCCTCAAGCCCTCAGTAGAAATAGAGTGTTTGGAAGTTCTGGATGAAAGCACCGTTTTTCCCAAGCCACATTGTAGTGCTATTTTCTAAGCAGGGTTAGAGCAGGTGGAAATCCCAGCACAAAGCCCCTGCTCGTGCCTCAGAGCCCGAGGGGGCTGAGCTGGGCTCGATGCTGCAGCACGAGGCTGATCAGGCACGCACAGGAAGCCAGAGCAGATCCCATAAGTGGGAAGTTAAGCCTGGGTCCTTCATCCAGATTCCTAAAATCTTTCTTGCATCCGCTTTAGGAGTCCAGTTATGGCTGAGGTGATGTTTTGTGTATGGACTCTTGGTCCCTGCTGGCTTTGGTGAGCTCACATTTTCATGGTGCTTCATTCAGTGAATAGCAGAGTTAAGCCAAAACTGAGAAGGCATGTTCTGAAAAGTGGAAACAACTTGTCAATCCTTGATAAGATAGATTTTAGATTACAAAGAGAGAAACCCTCTAATTCAAAGTTCATGTGAGTTAAGATGAGTAAACCATTAAAAAGAACAATATTAAGTAAGTGTTTTTATAATTTCAAAGTGCTTCACAGGCATGAATTAATTAGCTGTAATATGAGATAAAACACTGGATATCAAAATGTTCCCAGATTTCACTGGGGCACAGATGCCATTAGAAGACAGAGCACAGATAAAATAGCTTGCAGCTGACCCCATGGAAACTTCTAGGGCATTAAAGGGTCACATTCAACCCCAGGGAAGGGAAGGGAAGGGAAGGGAAGGGAAGGGAAGGGAAGGGAAGGGAAGGGAAGGGAAGGGAAGGGAAGGGAAGGGAAGGGAAGGGAAGGGAAGGGAAGGGAAGGGAAGGGAAGGGAAGGGAAGGGAGAATGGCTTGAAAGCAACAGCTCTTTTGAACATGTGAACCAATTTTCAGCATTTATTTTCAAGGAGACAAGTGAAAAAAAATATTGCAATTGTTTTAAAAAGTGAAGAGGAACAGATGCAGCTAATAACTCAGGAAACAATGATTCATTAATTAAATTAGGGATCAGAGTTCTTGAAACAGCATGTGAAGAATGAAAAATTGGTCTGATGGATGACATTAAACGTCAGATAATTAGGATCACTTTTGACAGAACAGAGGTTTAGCAAAGAAACCTAAAGTTTATAAAGAATACTGCAGTAGCTTCTGGAAATATCTGCATTTCAGTAGATATTTTTAGTAAAGCAGATGAGGACAGAGCTCTGTCAGCAAAGGCAATTTTGAAATTCTTACAAATTAATTTTTGAGATTGTTTTAATCTCAGTCCATTAAAACGTGTTCCTATAACAACATATTGTACTTTACCACACTTCCTCTTTTGTCCCAAAATATTGCCCTTTCAGACATAAATTGCTAGCCAAAACTCATAGTGTTGAAGATTTCTTTCCACTGTGGTCAGAACATGACTGTATTTGGCCCAAGGCTATGTACTGGGGCATATTGACTTCACCTCCTGAGCCATATCCCCAGAACCCATGTGATCCAGACAATCCAACACATTTTACTTATTCTGGCCAGAATCCAGATCCAGAATCTGATCTGAAATCACTGTGATAGGGGAAATAACAATATCCTGTTCTCCACGAAAAAGTTTTAATTTAACAAAGATTTTAGGTCGACTCTGAAGAAGCGTTCTACACCAAGTCTTGAGCTGTAAACCCAAGGATCTGTCCAGCAATGCTCTCAGTGCACTTTCACAAGATTTCCTCAGGTTCAGCACTCACTTCAGATGGGTGTCCCCTTCAAAAACATGTGGTCCCTTTGGGTGAATTCCTCACTTCACCAAAAGTAACAAGAGTCTTTCCATCTCCTTGAGTGAATTCCCCTTTTCAAGTGAAAATTAATTTTAGTGTATATGTCTCGATGTCCCTATACTGAATTTATCAAGATCTCCCTGAATTTTCCATCAGACTTTTAAACCATCTTACCAAATAATTTTAGAGGGAAGTTCATTTCAGTCTTCAGTGCTGTGTATTACACAAGTGATCTTTAAAATGGTGAAAAAAGTAAGCTAAATGATTGGAAATCGTTAAATACTCTAACTACATGTTGTCATGTTAACCACAGGGTGTAACACCACGTCTCTTTTCTTTGTCATACAATGGGACTGTCCCATATGTATATGTTGTGTAAACAAGATGTACACTCTTGTGTCCATGGACTGCTTCCTCTGTCACCCATGTCCTGTGCATTTTCACCTCCAGCAGCACTACAGCTTACAAATATAAATGGGTAACAGAAGAAGGGAAGTGAATTTTCTGGCCTCAGAGTAGTTGGTGGCAGCACCTAATAATTAAATACTGGAGGCTTTGCTTAATTGCATCCTTCCTTGTGCAAGGCAAGAGCTGAAACAAGGGCAGAGGAGATGAGCTCTATCCATGTTGTCTTTGTGGGTGCTGCTAAGCTTTCAGGGCTACTGCAGCCCTATCTCCCAATACCCCCACAGAAAGGTTATGGGCTCCTGGATCTGTTTTTATACAGGTACACTGATCCTTCCCTGTTCTTGACAGCACTCCTGGAACTGGCCTGTCCAAGACTGTCTCCACAAAACCCCAGCTAAGGTGGGTTAGCTCCACAATCAGATTGCTCTGCTAGCACTTCCACCCATGCAGGGTTAGTCCAGCACCAGCCTTCTATGTTTCACTCTTGCTAGAAGGATGGAGAGGATCGTTTTCACTTCTATATTATGTGTTCCTACATATTTTTAAAAACTTTATGGAAAGCTGATAAAAGCTCAAAGGCACCATCTTGTAGCTTGATGCCTTCCAAAACACAAGATGGGATATAAAATTAGTTTATATAACTTGTTAAGAGCAAAACCCAAAACCCATGAGTATTACCTGTCTCATTTGCCCTATTGACACTTTACAAGCCACTGTACAAGGCAAAAGTAGAAAGGACAATAGTATAAACTGCACAAAGACGAGAAATAGAAAGTAAAAAAAAGCCAACAACAATATATCACAAACAGCTCAGTAAATAATAGTGCAATTTTCCTAGCTAATAGAATGGTTTAACACCTGAATACACTCACACGCCTGATTAAACACTAACAACGTAAACCCAAGAAAGAAGATTATAAGTTGTAATATCTCTTTGCAAATAATAGCATATTAGCCACTGTTGCATACTTCTCCAATTACATCCCTTTCATTCTTTTCCTCTGGAAAACAGTTCACATTATAATAGTCAGCATCATTTGTGTTTTAAAACAAGCTATTACATTGTACGCGGTGTATATTGCCAAATTGCAGGTCTCTTTCTCCATATATCTAAGGATACTCTCAAAGTTAATAAAATCAGTAATTGGCAGAGCAAGTTATCTTTAACTTGGCTTTCTATGAAAAAAAATGTTTAAGCTTCAACAAACACTTACTTCTTGTCACACTGGACACTTTTTCCCGGCCTTCTTCCCTTTTCTTGTTGTACCTAACAGCAACATGCCCACATTTACCAAAATCCATGGGCCTGCCCACATCCACATCCATACAGCTGTATTTGGCTTCTGCTCAGTTGACTTGGAACATATGTGAGTGTCTTGAAAAAAAATGTGGAAGGTGAAAACCTCTGCTTTCAGTCACAACAATCTCAGTTCACCACCTTCTCCAATCAGTCACTTTCATCCCTTTCTATTTTCCATGCCCTTCCAGCTATGCAATTCACTGTCTCTTCTTGCTTGGACCTTCAACTACTTTAATTTACTGGCCTTCAGGCCTCCTTCCTGCTTGAATTACTTAGAAATCCCTGGTTGGTTTGAAAATCTTTCAAGTCAGGCAAGAAAAGAGAGCCCTTAGAGATTTAAGTGAGTAAAAAACTTTCCAACCCAATGGCAGAATGCTGGAAAACTCCAGCACCATGCCCTGTAGCATTTTTTATTGCTAAAGCTCTTAAAGGACAGGATAAACAAAAATCTCTCAGGAACAGTTTGGGTATGCTCCATTCTGTTTTAATGCACCAGGTGAGACTCCATCACCTGCTGCATTTGTAGGATTCCTTTAGAGCATAAAGCTCTGTGGTAAATAAAGCCTGGGGCTGAGCTAGTATGGCAATTTATGTGCTTCAGAGGGTGTTCAAAACAAGAAGGAAAATAAACCCAGTCTTTTTAAATCAAGAGTTTTGAACAGAGGTGATACTCATTCAGAAAAGGTAGCCTAGATGGATCTATCTGTTAAGAAAAACCCAGGACAGTATTTTCAGATAATTACTTCCTCTTTTCTTCCTAATTTTTTACTCCAGCTGTTGAGGCATAATAAATGGTGGTGATGATTTATTCACCATCATAGAGGCAAGACAGTATTTTAAGATTTTTCCATGATCTTCTAAACTGTCAGGTACTGTCTATTTACTAGGACAGAGACAGGAAATTTTGGACCAGTCTTCATAACTGATACAGCTATTTCTAAGTTCCCTACCAAGAAAGTTCAAATTGGTTAAAATTTTTCCTTTTGCTTTTTTGACTCCTAGAAGGTTACAGTTTGAATTGTCTTTATAGTCAGTCTACCCACTAATATGCCCATAGGTTTCACAATAAGTTATTGTTAAACTGCTCCCATGATTGAGACGTAATCACAAATTATATCACCACTGTGTCTAGTGATCATCTTTCCTAGACACTCTCTTGGGGTGGATTATCCAATGTTATTCTGATAGCACCCTACACCTCTCTTAGCAAAAGGCTCTTAGCGTGCTAAAAATCTTTATAGGAATAAGGTCCCTTGGAGATAAAGCTGGGGGAAAAAAACCCAAAAAACCCCCCCCCAAAAAACCCAAAAAACCAAAACAAAACCAAAAAAAACCCCACAAACAAACAAAGAAACAAACAAAAAGAGTAAAGGTAAATGTTGGCAGATACACAAGTGAATTTAGCACATTTTGGTGGCATTCAAAAAGGAATTGAACCTGGTTCTAGTCCACTTCTACTACCTCAACAGGAATGAGGATAACTGCTAAAGGAGACAGATTAGCTAGTTTTCCCCCACTCTTATTTTGCATTCCTTTTTTCTTGTGCAGAACTGTTGGTCTGTACAGATACAGTGTTAGAATTGAAAAGCAGGTAAAACAAATTGAAGACAAAAACCCACACCTGAAAAACTAGGAGAACCTGGTGTAACCTCACACCCAGCACGTATCTCAAGAGTAACAACAACAGGTAATTGAGAACTGACACTGCCAGAAAGCTCATCTGCCAAAAACTTGTAGGTCCTCTAGATTAGTAGGTTGGGAGGGCCTCTTATTGCTGTTATTATTGAGGTGGACACAAAGATGAAACATTTATATCTACAGGATCCAAAGGAAATAAAAATTTTGTTCACCCTTTGCTCCCTGATCAGCTGAGAACTGGTTTAAGTTCCACATTTCTCTCAAAGGTTCTGGATGAATTTATGTTGACTGTGAGCACCCAATCATTTCTCAGGATAAGCACAGACCATACGCCAATGAACAGACATCTGACCTGATGCAGTAACTGAGGGATGGAAAAGGATGTTTCTGAAATATCAGTGTCGGGCTGGAGGGTTCCTCAAAAAGTCATTTAGTCCATTTCCCATGAACCGCTGTGAGATCAGGATTGGACTTCCAGGTGGAAATTGCTCAGGCATATCCACAGCATATACAAATGAAGTGATAACAGCAGGAGTTTGAGATCAGGTGACCTACACCACTCTAGAGCTCAACTCAGCTGCCATCACCATCAGACTGTATTTTGCCAGACCAGTCCTAGAAAATCAATTTGGCTAAATTATTTTAGGAATTTTGGCTTTGCAATTAGGCTACAATTTTTTAATGGCAAATTAAGCTTCTTCACGACTTCCACAGGCCAGGCCAGAATAATCATCTGTCCTTAGGTACTGCAAGACCAATCTCATGGCAGTCTTCCTTGCCTGCCTCTTTCTTGAAGTCCAGTGTGCAAAGCCAGTCATAGGATTCCACTGTAAGCTTTACCAGAATCTTCCCATGTTTTTCTTTTGATGTTTCTCTAAGCTATTTCTGAAAGAGGATTGTGTCACAGGTTCAGATTAGGCTGTTAATCCTGGGAACCCATGGTGCTGACACTTGGAAAGAAAAATTCTCCACATTCGTGCATTAATTTCTTCTTCTTACATGCAGTGGTATGCCCTGTGCATTCATTTTTTCCCTTTTTTTTTAATATCAGGTCATCTCTTCAGTGTACCAACATCATTCTGAGTTACGAATCTGTCCTCCAAAGTGCTTGACACACTGCCCCAGATTTCATCTCATGAAAATTTTATACTCATATACTCATCAACATCAAGGCAGTTGATGTAAAGGAGGCTGAGGGAAGACCTCATCACAGTCTACAGCTTTCTCACAAGGGGAAGCACAGGGGCAGGCACTGATCTCTTCACTCTGGTGGCTAGTGAGAGGACCCAAGGGAACAGCCTGAAGCTGAGTCAGGAGAGCTTTGGGTTGGATATCAGGAAAAGGTTCTTCACCAGAGGGTGGTTGTGCATGGTAATGGGCTCCTCAGGGAAGTGGTCACAGCACCAAGCCTGACAGAGTTCAAGAAGTGTTTGGACAGTGCTCTCAGGTGCATGGTGTGACTCTTGGGGTGTTCTGTGTAGGGTCAGGAGCTGGACTTCAATGCTCTTTGTGGGTCCCTTACATTTCAGGATATTCTATGATACTATTATTCTACAATTGCATCAATATTGGCTGTGAATATAATAACTAGACAGTTAAAAAAAACTGTTAGTGACTTGAGCACAGGAAAGGCTGCAATGTGTATCTGTCTGTATGAGGCACATCGTTGTCCTGACCATTATCAGCAAATTCTAGTGTTTTTTTGATTAGGACTAATTAGTAGTCAATGACATAGATAAGATGTGTGTTAACAACCTCCACAGGAAAAAAATCACCAGGAGGTTGTTAAATAATAGCAGTGGAAAGGTTAAATTGCTCACTCAGGGCAAGTCTGTACCCTACAGGAAATAATTTCCTACACAGGTCTAGTAAAACACTGCTGTCTCAAGCACTGGTATTTAAGACCTGTTGAAAGCCTATTGTTGTGGTTGTGGCTCCAATGGCTCCTGTTGTTGCTACTAAAGTTTTCTTCTGCCTAAAGATTAGCTTTAAGAAATACACCTTTAAGAAGTACATCTTTTTGCTCTTGCCTCTTTGCTGCACTCACTTGCACTTGTGCCAGCATTGCTGGCAGTCTGTATAAACTCCAAGGCAGGTGACTGAAATGACCTGCATAGAAAATAAAAAAAATAAATGTAAACATACCACCCCTGTGATCTTTGTCAGGACTCTGTGGAGGGAATGGCAACAACACTTGCTCCACCACAAATGCTTAAGAAACACAAAGCTACCCAAGTTTGCACTTGAAGCTGGAGTAAGCACTAGCCACACTGGTACTGGGGGAATAGAAATGCCAGTGAGAATAGTGCTCCCAGCTGGACACCTAATCATCTTTGAAAAACGATGACATCGAGGCATGGGATCAGAAGGACCAAATGCTAACTGAATTGAAAAGTAGAAGTAATCATTCATCTGGAAGGCATATTCTAGAGGCATACTTGGGATCCAACCAAAGCATAAGCTTCTGCAGAAGAAAAAAAAAAAAAAAAACAAGAGAGAAAGAGCAACATTTTGTCTGGAAAAGTTGCTCCATGGGAGTTAGCCTGGGTGTGTGTCATGGGACACATGGATTCAGGAAGAAGATCCAGGTTGTGTCTGAACTGACCCACTCAGAGTCAGTTCATTAAAACAGGAAGTCTCCTAGCATATTGGCAACTTCAGTTTCATTCAACTGAATAAATTATTATTCACATTATTTGGTGTAATGACCTAAAAAAGGAAATACACATATATATACTTTATGTTCCATAAATACATGGTATGCCTCCCTGCTCTGGAGGCAGATACCCAGGGAAGACAGCAGGGTGAGAGCAAAACCATGAGTAGCCACTGAGGATTTGAGCACCACTTCAAGCAGCTCAAATCTCTTGAAAGGAATGGGGGCGGATGCACACCTGAAGATCGTCTTGCGCAGAGAAACGCTGTGGTCCAGCCTACAAACTCTTCCACCAACCCTGCTCTCTGCCGCTGTTACAGGCAATGTCAGATCCCTGGTGACAAAGCAGTTGCACAAGTTTCTCTGTCCTTTCTGTTCACTTTTTAATAATGTTTTTCTCTAGGCTTCACCTTCTTGCCTTCTGTTTGGCCTCCCGCAGCGCGGTGGCGCGGCGGCAGGGATGCATTTCAGGAGTCCCTTCTGCAGCGGCCCGGGATGCCCCGGCAGCGGCCCCGGGGCCCGCGGCGCGGCCGCTCTGGGGACAGCGGGGTCCGGCCGCTCTGGGGACAGCGGGGTCCGGCCGCTCTGGGGACAGCGGGGTCCGGCCGCTCTGGGGACAGCGGGGTCCGGCCGCTCTGGGGACAGCGGGGTCGGGCCGCGCCGCCGCAGCCGGGCGAGCCGGGGCGCTGAGAATCGCGGCTGTGCGCAGCCTGTGCTCGCCGCCTGCCTCGCACTGCGCTTCTGCTGCAATTGCGGAGAAGGCGAGCAGTGAGAACAGCGCTCGTGTGATGCAGCTGTATCCGCTCTTAATCCCTCATTAATGCCTCATCAAAAGAGCACCGCGCTTCGCGTTTGTTTCGTTTGCCGAAGGTCAGCATACTTGGAAGCTATTGTCATACAGCATTGCAGACTTTTTACATATTTCTCTGGTATTGTTCCAAGCTATTGTATACGCAAATGAGTCAATTGGTATGCAGATTGTCTATCATTAAAACCGCTTCAAAATCAGCTTTGTTGTGGGTTTAGCGAGGAGGCTGCGTACCCTTCCTGAATGTAATGGGTGGTTCCGCACTGGTGCGGTGAGGTGCTTGTGGGACCACTCCCCGTTTTCATCTTGGCAGAACTGGCAGTGAAATCGTGGGAAATTTTCCCTGGGGATGAGTTCTGCGAGCTGAAGCCCTCTGCTCGCCTCACCCTCGCTCCGCAAACCGCACAGGCTGCGTGTGGCCATACCGGTGCCTGCGCTTCTCCCTCGCCTCCTTCTTTTATTGAGTTGTATTTTGCCTCAGTTTGAGTTCCTAAAGTCTGCAAAACTTCTTCCTGGTCTCCCCGGGAGACGTGTCGCCCCTGAGCCGGTCCTGCCTTTCCAGCGGGCAGCACATCCCTGCAGCTCCCAGCGCTGCCTGCACCAGCGCCTGCCTCGCTGCCCAGGGCGCCGATCCCTCCCCACCAGCCCAACGCAGCCAAAACTTCTCACAACGCAGGGCAGAGCCTTCTGCTCTGCTCTTACTATTAAATTTCAGCCACGAGTGAGAAACGGTCCTTCAGGAAATAAAGGCCACTTGGCTTTTCTATCCCCTTCACACAGTTATTTAATGTTTTCTCTGTGGTTTTCCAGCAGTTCTTACCCAGGTATCGCAAGTTTTTGGTGCAGAACATGGATTCACTTGTCCACAAAAATTATTTTCATGACTTCTATGCGAAAAAAAAAATAATTTAAAAAAGTGTTTTTATTTGCAGCTGCATTGTGTCAAGTAGCATCAAAGTCTTTTGTCTTTAACAAGGGAACTATAATATTAAGAAAAAAATAAGGTTAAAATTAAAAGCTACATTTTTATAAAATAATTCAGTGACAGGGAATGTTCATTTTAACAACTAGCAATGTATCAGGAGGTTTAGAAGAGCAGAAAATGTAGATATGCAATTCTTACCAGAAGTGGAGGAGAGCTGAGTTAGAGACCATCTGTACAAACCCAGTATGTACAAGGCTATGGGACCTCATAAGATGCAGCTGAAGGAGCTGAAAAAGTTGGTTAGCCTCAATGCAAAACTGCTTTCTATTCATCTTTGAAAAATCATGAAAGTCAGAGTTCCAGACAAGTAGGAAAAGTTTAATAATTTATGATCACCTACCAAAGAAAGATCTGGGAAACTACACACCAGTCAAGCTCACACTCTTCCCAGGAAAAGCTGTGTGTTGAGCCCTCATGGAAGGTATGTCCAAGCAGATTAAGGTCAAGAAAGTGACTGAGGCAAACCATATTGGATGGTAGCCTTCTCTGATGAAACAATTTCCTTGATAGATTAGGGGAGAACTGTGGAGAAAACACTACCTTCATTTTAACAAGACCTTTGACAGCATCTCCTAAAAAATCCTTGTTGACAAGCAGGAGAATTTTAGTGAGCATGGAATTGCAGCAATTCTTGACTACTGAGACCTGTTGCCAACAAGACATATTTTTCCATCTTGGTTTCCAAAGTTAAAATAATAAGCATGAAGAAATTTTCCATTACTTCCAACTCTTTCTTTATTTCAAGATGTACAGATGCAAGTCAGACACTCATATCAAAATTTGTCAATGGTCTTTTTTTCTGTCACATCTGAAAAAATCTTATAAAATCAATTCCCAGTCCAGAGATATTAAAACATTGGCTCTTAGGTGCAGAGAGACCACCTCCCTCACTTGTCAGCATGTGGGGGAGAGATGTCACTCTGACACCACTGTTTGTGGCACAGGTGGTTGCTAGAGTGTCCCTGGGGATAGTGTCCCAGTTTTTTAATGTCCATTTGAAGGCAAAGTTTAGTACAGTCTTGAAGCATGATTTGTGATCTACTGCAACTGAATGGACTTGTGTTATTTATTCTGATCTGAGCTGGATTTCAGAGCAATTTGTGTTTGCTGAGCAGACTGAATACTACACATTTGTTTGAAAGGGTACTGTTTGAAAGCAGAAGCAATATCTTTTGCACAAGTGATTTTTGGTCTTTTGATTTGTGTTTTACAGCATCATTGCAGAAAGGAAAATTATAATTTACATTCTGAAAGCACTCCCACCCTGGTGTCAGGTAAATTTGTGCAGATAAAATATTTCCAAATTAATCTTCTCAGCCAAGAAAATGGCAGTAAGATGAACCTGGGCATGTGATGCCTAACAGCGGCAGGTGTAAAAAGGAGGAGAAAAAACCAAGAGCAATCTATGCTTTCTGTTTCATTCCCCCTGAGAGGCCTGAGGTGAGAGATCCACCCATTGGTTCTCCAGGCATTTTGAACAGGGAGAACTCCTTTCTGTTGCTCATCAGCACTGTCTATCTTCCCATGGCTCAGGGGGCTGACAGGGCTTCCACTAGCTCTGCCTAGTCCTAAACAAAGGCAATCACTCAGATCACTTGAACAAGCAGCAGTAGCACCCAAACACATGCAAAAAAAAAGGTCAATTTGTAATTGTCAGTTCCAGTACAGCAACCTAGCAATTCTGGAGCCCTGGTATAATGACAGGAACCTCCTTCCCGTCATCACCTCCTGCCCACTGTGATATCACAACTCATTTTAGGTTTTCAGCTGTATTATCCAAGGTGAGTGGTCACCAGAGGCACCATTCAAGTAAATATGGAGTACAGTCTCCTCCAAGTCCAATTCACCCCCACTGAAATACTAATGTTACTAATTTTATTTCTGTCTTCAAGTTATTTCTGCTTGAAGTATTCCTTGCCTTTCCCTGGACAGAGTAAGTATTTCACAAGGTAAATCCAGTCAAGTCTACTTGCCTGCTAGCAAGGGGTACAATTTTGTGATACGTTTGTTGCTACTGAAATGAAGAAAATGTTGCTGTTGCAGGATTTCCACTCATTCAGAGACACTAACAAAGTGAAGAAGAAAACTTCCTGTCAGTGTCAAGACAGATTACCCAAGATTCCACAGCAATGTCAAACACTCCCCGGGATTATCAGCAATAATAATTTATTATTACTGGGGGGTCTTGCCCTCTAACACACAGACTGCATGATTCCCTCCAGACAGGAGGAACACAAAGGCTGCAGGTAGGTACGAAAACACCATATTACAGTCTCTGTGGCAGCCTCTGATTTCATACTGGCTGGGGCAGTGTTGGCTTCAATAGTTACTTCAGTGATGGAGAAAACAGCTGATCCCCTCCCCACCCCATGTAATTCTTTATTAGATGGTTGATATTAACAATTAAGTGCTTGCAGTCACAGGATTCACCACTGAACTTTGGAGTATGGCGTTAGCTGGTAACAGTACTGAGATCTTTGATGTAATTTTATTTTAATTGGCCTCAGCTCATATCAGTGAGTATCATAGAATTGAAAAGGACAGAAAAGACCTCTCAGACCGTTGGGTCCAACTGTTGGCCTTTTCTGAAACATTTTTTCTCTTATAGAGAAAGAATATTAACTAATACTGATACTACCTGAAAAAGAATAGAATCAAAATCAGACGAACACAGACAAAATTCAGTAATATAAGCAAAAAGAGGATGTGATTACCATACAAAATACAAATCTCAACAATAGCTGCAGTCAGCTATCCGTGACTTCTAGGAGAGAAGTCCTAGGGCAATGGCATGGATTCAGGGATTTCAGAAGAGCAGTCTGATCATGAGACACCCTACACTAACTCAGCACTAAAAGCAAATTATAAAAATACTGGAATTTCTGTAATTCTACTGTACCCCAAAACCATAAGCAGCTATCATAAATACTTGTTATCCACAGCTGCTGTTCAGAAATGAAAACTTAAAAGAACCAGAGTTCCTGCCTCACACCAGTGGGATGGGTCATTTGCTGGTCATGACACTAATTTAGTACAGCCAAACATGTACTACAGTCAAACTGTGCAGTACAGTCAAACAGACCAGCAGTGTAAGTTGCAGGTTCTATAACCCAGATTATTCTGGGGAAAAATACTGAGCACATTGTATTGGAGCAGGGAGGAGGAGAAAGAATGTCTTTGCCTCAGCTACAGAATTTGTGATGTCTTGTCAGCAGATCTTTTTCAAGGGATTGGCAGCCTGCTAAGAAGTTAATCTACCCCTTTTGATTTTGATTTAAAAGGCTTTCTCTTGAGAGTGATATGTCTAATTGTCCAGACAGAAAATGACATCATGGGCTGAATCCCCACCTCTCATGCCCTGTGTCCAGCCCCCTCCTGGGACTGTCTCACTGCCTGAACATTACCTCTGCTCCACAATTCCATTCCTCTCACATCAGCAAGTGCAATTGGAAGGTCAGTGTCCACCCCAGCTGGGAAAGGCAGGTTACCCTGCAGGATAACCGTGGGCAGCTCTGCTTACACTGTCAGCAGTATCTGCATGGTCGGGGACAACCCTCTCAGTTTGGACCTGCAGTTTAAAGCATCGTCCTCATGAGTCAGAGCAGCTTTGCCTGCATGGCCTGGGAGGGGCCTCTGCATCCCAGGGGTTCAAGCAAAGTAAGGGCAAAGTGCAGAAAAAGTCACAGACGTGGTTCATTTGAGAGCAAATTTAATGAACGAATTCCACACAACTGTAACTACAGTTAAAACCAGTACCAAAGCCTTGTAATGGGTTTGTTTGCTGGAGAGATCTGCAAACCACCTGCGCTCTGAACTGGAGCCTTCTCCTTGCTTGCCCTGCTCAAAAATTAATGTCTTCCTACTGCAAAAGGCAAAACAATTGTTTGAAAGATAACTTTTTTCTAAATTTGGACTTGTGAGACATAACATATGGTTACTTCAATTATCTGACATAATGGTTTTTTTGCAAAAAAATCCAGAAACATTCCCTCCTCCAATATCTGGATAGAAATATATGAATGTATAGCAGGAAAATAAACAAGGAAAGAAAAATAAAGTAGATCTCGATTACTCAAGATATTTTCTAACATTCAGTTTTTTGAAAAGAAACTATACTTTCCATTGACACCATTTGGGTTTTAATTTTGGTTCCTAGGCTATTTCATAAGCAGTAAGGTCACTCCTGATCTTCTTCTACAGTTCACTCCTGTAAAGTAACCAGACCTACTAAGTGACTACTATTTGTAATACCAACCTTGAAAACAAACACAGAAAAAAATCTAAGTACCTAAGGTTGTTATAAATGCATCACAGTATTGAAAATTATCATAACTAAACGTTTTATATAACTTCTTAACAAGAACATTTGGTCTGAATCAAAACTCCTGGCTATAACCAAAGTGATTTAAAATAGAATATGTTTTTTAAATTATTTATATTTTATTTTTAAGAAGGGAAATAGTGCTTTCTATAAACAAAAGAACATGTGATTTCTTTGACACAGATATAAGTTACAGTGGAAAAAGCTCAGAAAGCTTCAAATGAAATTGGCATTTTTTTAAAAGGATGGTTTAACCAGTTGATTGGATGAGGTTCAATCAGCCCATACAGTCTGGTAATTCTAGAAACATCAGTGTAAAAAACCCTGCTTTTTTTGCTTTCTGCTGTCCAGTGTCACACAGGCACTGGCTGGGGACACGTTGCCTGCAGCAATGGAGACCTCACCTTGATTTCATGTTTCAGGCACAATGCCAGCACACCCAATTCAAGCACACCCACTTGGTGTGGGTCGTGCAGCAGCACAGGGCTCCCCACAACAGCAGAGATTGCCCAAGTGTCCCAGCCAGCTTCCAGCCATTTCAAGCAAAACCTGTTTACAGTCTAATTATTGCTAGAAGCTGTCCCAAAATTTGACCCAAATTTTCCTAGGGAGGGAGATGTGCAATATTTTGTCCTAGCCAGCAAATTGCTTACAGATTTAAAGCCCTGATGCCAAAGGCTAGGATCACCACAGCCTCCAGAAAATGTCACCAGTATTTTTTATTGTGGGACACTGTTACCTTTTCCATTAGACCTCAACATGAAGAAGTGAGTTTTTTTGACAATGCAGCTGTTCATTTAGTGAGGCCACAGCTTAGCCAGGTGGAAAGTGGAATTCTTATTAATAGAAAAGGCTACAATATAAATAAAAATACACTTCTGCTACAAGTCACAACCTTGTCTTGAAAAAATATAGCACACATTATTACTTTGTCTGCACCTTGAATCAGAATTCATAATTCATATAAAAAACCAAAGTATCCCAGATTATGAGGCCACAGCTGAAAATGCACCATTTGCAGTTCTCCGCTGTCCTCTAAAGGCTGCCTCAGGAATTTCAGTCTCTGAGTTTAAAAAGCAAACTGTATCCTGTACTAGAGCACAAATGTCCAAGAAATGTGAGAGGTTTATGAAGAGTTTCAGCTGGAGCTCTGCAAGCCACTGCAAAATATTGGTCTGACCAGGGACACAGAGTCATCCTGCCTGTGACATGTGTGACACTGCACTGGCAGCATCACTGCCTCTGGCAAGGTATGGGATCAGCAGGATTTCTGTTCTTCTGCATCCTGATACAGTTAATTTTGCTGGTGAGGTTTGGAAGTCCCTCAGCATGGCCAGGTGCCTGCTACAAGTAGTAATGTGCATCTAAATCAGCTTGCCAAAGCTGAACCAAAAATTTTGGCCTTATTTGGTGCCTTTTGACCCCTTTAAAGGTCGATTTTGAGGAGTTCTTTGTTTATAAAGGACAAAGGTCAAACTTAAAATAAGCCTGCAATTATACAATTGTCCAGTAAGAAACCCTCTAGTTCCAGCCACAAACAGCTTTAAACTTCTTCTACAGCTTTTCTTCTGAGTCACTGACAGTATTGCCTTTTTACAATCTTCATCAAGGAAGTGGTAACATTTATTATTTTATTTTGCTTCCTGGCTACCATCCAATGACTCTTTTTTTTTTTTGTAATTATTTCCTATTCAGTTATAAATGTCTGTTTTGATCTTTTTATTTGAAGGAGCTTTCTTTAGATTTCCTGAACATTTTGCCTGTGAAACACTGGAACCTGTGCATGTGTTCTAACTCTGGGATAAGTCTGGATCCAATTCTGCTTTTGTCTTAAACTTTAGTTGTGTTAATAAAGTGGCAATGAGTGGAAATGATGCTTTTCTCATTTATCAAGTACCATTTTCGTGCCACATTTTATGTTCTCTTCATGCTTCCTGTTCACCACTAAATGGCGCAATTTCACTTCTCTCCATCTGATGGTTCAATTGCTTGTTTTCTAAAGAATTTTGGTTTCTTCCCTTTCTACCCATCATAATATGCTGTGTATCTTATTTTTACACAGCAGGTTGTTAGGGGAAAGCTCCCAGTTGCCTTTTTAATTACTGTTGCAAGCCTGCATGTAATTTCTCCCTGTTTATTTATGCTCTTCAGCAGGTTCAACAAAAGCAAGAGGCAAAACACAGTACAAATACCCTCTTTTAAGGAGTGCCTTCTTAGAAAGAAATGCAGAAGACTGTTCTTTACCTCTCTCTTGGGAATTCTTGGAAAACTTTAAAGGGTGGTGAAGTGGCCTTGAGCAGCTTTGGGAATGTTCCCATTGTAGAAGTGAGAGGCATCCTAGATGCTTAACTACCTTGTTCTTGTGGCAGGTAAGTCAAATGCAAATAATTCATCTTCACTTTCTTTGGCACTGGAAGAATTCATACATGGGGTAATCATCCTGTGACAGCTTTTTCCTATCATATGTTTTAATATTCAGACCAATGGTAATAATCACTCCAATTGCATTTTCTATACCCAAATGTTTAGCTAACTTAATTGCTGTTCTGATAACTTCTGAAGGAAAATATTCAACATAATTTGCTCCACAAAGAGCTAAAGTGAATTAACTGTGCAGTGATAGAAATTTCACCTCCTACACTCCTCAGATTTTTCTTGGTGTGTTTTTCTTTCTTTACTATTTCCTGAGCATCTTGTTGGCCGCTATTTGATGCCTTTCAGGACTCCTGCTCTCTTCTCTGCCCTACTCTCCCTTTGTGAATGAATATCTACCAGTTTGGTTTCTTTATCTCTCCTGATCTCTGTGTTCTCTCTGACCCCATACCCCTCTGGTCAGCTTTGGCTTCTCACCTGCACTTGAGTTCTCTATTTCCACTCATGCGGCACTCAGGTTTTAGTCCAATGATGTTATGAAAGAATGTACAGTACTGGGTTGTTAGAGTGTATTAGCAAAAAGATGACTTTGGAACAAAAAGAAAGAAAATACTGACTGAGGTACCTTTGCTGCTCTTCTGGTGAGAGAGAGTAAGCAGAAAGTTAATCCTTATGAGCGATTTTCACACCTTAAGGACTGCATTGCATCCAGCTAACAAAAATAGTTAAAGTACTGCATCAGGGAGACTTTTACTTTAGGCAGTCTGAGTGATTCATACCTTAAAGTCATAGTATTCCTTGTCAACATAAAAATAAAATGCTTTTATATTTTATAATTGTGGTTCAGCAAGCCCTCAGAATGATACATGCTGAATCAACGGCAGCAGGATCTTTTGACTCTGAACAACTGCAGATTAAGAAAGAGTATTTTACTTGTAATTGTTTATTATTATCATCCTTGGTATTGTAAGTCATTTTGTTTTGTTAAATAGGGCAGGCAGTGGTGACAATGCCCTTGTAGAACCCAGATAGAACTATTTCCTGACTTCTGAGCAGCAGGTTCTTGTACCTGTCCCTGCTCTACTTGCCAATATTTGCACATCTCATGCAGCTCTCCCAACTTTTTTCTCTCTCCAGTTAGCAGAATCTTATTAGAGGCTGAAGTGGCATTTTAGATTTCAAGAAATCAACAGATGATTTTCAAAATTAATGAGGCGCTTTGGAGAACTCCCTGAGCACCCTTATGTGAGTGTGAAATACATTCTCTCATCTTTGAGGCTGCTCATTCAGGTGAAAATTGAAAGGAGTACAAATGTGCACA
This sequence comes from Motacilla alba alba, assembly GCF_015832195.1. Classification (NCBI taxonomy): domain Eukaryota; kingdom Metazoa; phylum Chordata; class Aves; order Passeriformes; family Motacillidae; genus Motacilla; species Motacilla alba. Next base: position 99,152,226 of record NC_052016.1, on the reverse strand, counting down.
GCCATGGCTTGTTTCTAAGGTCAGCATCAGGAAACATTCATGCAGGATCACAGACAACTCCAATCTTAAAGCCTAGAAGTTTAAAATAAAGCTTCAATTTTCTGTCCAAATACCTCCCTTTTTCCTAACCATTTATTATCTTGCAAGTCTTAGTCTGTTTAAAAAGTTACATATGTACTTAAAGAGTGTCCTCAATACTGAAAGTCATTGTTAGATGTAGCATACTGGAAGTTACAGCTTCACATTGACCAAAGATAATTGGCCATTCTTGATAAGAATGCTATTCTGAAAGGTTGAAAAAGTTCTTGTCCAAAACATGAACACCTTACATATGTGACAGGAGGAAGATAAAATCCTATCACAACTAATTTTAACAAAACAAATCATGTAGATTTAGGCTTTTTAAATAAATAGTTTGCTCCTGTGCAAGGCTGAGAGACCTTGGCATTTATTCACTGCCTCTGGTATAAGAGGAGAAAATACACAGGGTCTTGACTGAATAGAATCACTTAAATAAAACTGGATTATGATTATATTCTGTCCTTGATCTCCTACCCTAAGCTTATAACTAATTCACTGGAAAAGACATTATATCATAAGCTTCTCCATGTCCTAGTGGATGCTTCTAAAATACTAAACTGCATCATACTGTACCCTGGTACAGTCAAGCTGTTAGAATTTACAGAGATAGGTGAAAATTCCAGGGGTTGTTTTTTACCTTTTTCTTCTTCAGAGGTCATATTGGTTAAGATATTATTTCCCTTCATTTACCAGAATATCCCTTGTAGTTTAAAAGAAAAAAAAATTCCAGCTCTTTTTCTTCTAAAGCATTTATGATATTGATGGCACCACATGGATAGCCCTTCACCCAGAAGAGTGTTGCATATTGTATGACACCCTAAGTTGGGTAATAGTTTTATTCTTGGTTTCCGCACTTCTACTTTTACTGCAGTTTGTCCAAAATTTCTTTAGGCCTTGGCAACCCTGAAAAGGAAGGGACCAAGCATGCAGACTCAGTTAGCCTTGGGATAGGATACAGTGAGCAGGAGCTGGGCTTGTTCTAGCCTGGAAACATGGCTGGAGACACAGTCACAGCTGTATTTGTATTTTCAGACACTGTAACTCTAAGAAAGAAACACTGAAATTACCAGTCAGAAGCGTGCATCAAAAAATTAAGAACATCCTTGTATAGTAAATGTGTTGCTAAGAATTATTCTTTAACACTGACTGCAGTATGTAACTTCAGTGTTGAAAAATAAAGAGGTGAAAATCTCTCACGTTTCTCCTCAGAAATGTACCTTACTGGTGCTGCTGCCACCCTCTACAAGGAAAGCCACTTGGGCAGTCACAGCAGCAGGAGCCTGTCACTATGTGCACTGATGTAGAATTCAATGTTGGTCTTTGGGCACAAATGAAATATAAGATCATTCCTCTCACACTTGATCAGAACTGTTGACAGAGATGAGATTGTCAGAAGAAAACGTGTGTAAATTGAAATAAATATACCAGCTGACAGGTTAGAGGATAAGCGAGGATAAAAGACTGGTGGCCACCCACAAAGAAGCACGGGGACAATGGCAGGTCCCCACTGGTCCCCTCAGCCTGGCAGTCAGAGCAACTCCTGCAGTAGTAAAGACTTCTCCCAGATAAACAGGTTGCTGTAGAATCACATCAAAATGATCATTCCCAGCACGGCCAGTACTGTGAGTTTCCTGAGTACTGCTGGATTCATTTTAGGAGCAAAGAGAGTTTAACCTTCTTCTGGAACTTGTCCTCCAGTTCCAACATTGGGGCTGCCTCTCCGGCCTCTGGCATGTCTGGTGATGTGATCAGGCATCATCTCTCTACCCAATGGCCAAGAGTGCTTGTGCAGCCCATTTTTTTTTTCCTAAGTTTTGGTAAAAACACAATCAAATAATCTTTGCTGTTCTTCCAGACTTTACAACAATATGCTCTCACCACACTGGCAAAAACTTCGAGTTACTCCTGGCTGTCAATGATCCATGACCTTATGATGCCAAGCTCAGCATCCTTCAGCTTTCCCTTGGCTCGCAGAGGCCATCCTTGCTCACAGCTGAAATGCTGCTTGCACACCACACCCAGTGACAGCATCTGCACCAGCAGGGCACAGCCCTGAAAAGCCTCCCATGTTTTAACAAAAGCAAGGATTCTGAGGCCTGCACTACAGGAATCCTGGTGTCCAGAGAGCAAACCAGCTAGTCCAGGGCTGCAAGTCAGCACGTGGTCCCCATCAGAGCTCACTGCCATGATGAGTCACAGCAGCCTCACCTGCATGGCCAGGCAGGTGCCTCTGACTCCAAAGGGTTCCAGCAGAGTAAGGGCAAAAGGCAAAGAAGGCCACAGACCTGGTTGACCTAAGGGTAATTGTTAATTAACTGCACACAACTCCCAGCACAGATAGGACTAGTACCAAAATCCTGCAATGGGAAGGGTTCTATAAATCAATACCATTCTAACTGGAAGCTTCTCCTTTCTTAACCTGTGTAAAAAAATTATAAACTTTCAATTACAAAAAGCAACACACTTGTGTGAAAGATAATTGTGTTTTTATTTTTCTAAGCTCGCACTTGTGGAACATAATAAATGACCTGATATAATGACAACTTTGCAAAAGAAGAATCTCCCTCTCCCCACATCTGGACAGCAATATATAAATATTTACAATGAAAAAAATAGGAAAGTGAAGAGAATGAAGTCAACATTAGCAAGTCAGTTTGTTTCTACATATCAGATTTTTAACATTAAGTATTCAAGATTAACCAACACTTCCCTTCAGTACTGAGGCTTTAACCTAATTTTTAGATCTTATGTGCAACAGATACACTCCTGACTCTGCTTTTATAGTTTGCTCCTGTACAGTAGCCATAGAATTTCCCCACTAAATTTTTATTCCAGGTTTTTAACTTTGAAAACAACAAAAAAATTAAATATAACTTTATGTCTCCTGATACAAAGTTTCTCACACAGTCAAACACATCACAACACTGAAAATCAGCATAACGAAATGCTGTATAGCTTCATAACAAGGACAATAGGTCGGGGTCCTGATCTGTTTGCTTTAACAAAAGCTCTCTTCAAATAGAACAAGTACATATAGAAAAAATAACCTTCTTATTTTCTTATTAAAAAAGGAAATGGTGCTTTCTATAAACAAAAGAACATGTGATTTCTTTGACACAGATATAAGTTACAGTGGAAAAAGCTCAGAAAGCTTCAAATAAAATTGGCATTTATTTAAAAGGATGGTTTAACCAGTTGATTGGATGAGGTTCAATCAGCCCATACAGTCTGGTAATTCTAGAAACATCAGTGTAAAAAACCCTGCTTTTTTTGCTTTCTGCTATCCAGTGTCACACAAGCACTGGCTGGGGACACCTTGCCTGCAGCAACGGAGACACCAATCCCAGAGTCTGGCTGCACTATGTCACCACTGGTGGCTGTGGCCAGTGAGAGGTGCCACCGGCTGCGGGTGGCCCTGGCAGCTGTGTCACATGTGAGAGCTCCGTCTGCCCCGCGTGCCCAGCGACACTCGCAGCCGCGGCTCCCGGGCCTTGTAGTGCTCGTTGAAGTCCAGCCTGAAGCTCAGGAACCGAAGGCTCTCATCTGAACTGGTTGTCAACAGGACCAAGAACTGCTGGACGATTCCCTGAAGAGGAAAGAAAAACCCAAGAGACAGTTAAGCAAGCATCCCTGGTGTGTTTTGAACAGGAATATCAGGTGGTGCACAGATCTGGTAAACAGGAAGAGAGAATCTAGGAAAAGGCAAGCACAAGGGATCATATCCAACAGCTATGGTGGATTCATTCTTTCTGCAAAAACTCAGAGCATCATTTATATTTTACAAATATCTGCCACGCATGTCAGAGTCTCCAGTGCAAACAGCTTGGTCTTTTAAAGTGTGTTCCCCACTCCCTGCGCCCTGCTGGCACACTCCATCTGTCCAAAGGTTCCCAGGCTGCAGAGCAGCTGCCTCTGTGTGCCACTGCCTCAGGACAGCATTCAGGATCCAACCTGTGCCAACAGGAGACCTCACCTTGAGTCCACATTGAAGGCACAATGCCATCCAGGCCAGCATTAGAACACTGATGGCTTCAAACACACCCATTTGATGTGGCTTGAACAGCAGCACAGGGCAGCCCAGAACAGCAAACATGTGCCCAGGAGGGCAGTCAGTGCTGCAGACTCAACTAGACTGAGCATTTGGAGCAATGGGAGGGGGGATCTGCACTTGGCAGGTGGGAGGTACACTTCTGCATCCCATCTTCCCATTCGGCTCTAGCCACACCACTGCAGAAGCCCCACAGGACACAGGAAAGGATGGGAAGACTCATTTGAAGAGCTCATTCCTAATCTCCAGTTAATAGTAACATGAACATGCCCATAACTAGAGCACTCCATTACTTCCAAAGGTGACCAAAGCTGTCCATGGAAATCCTGTTTGGAAAATCCACAATAGGGCTCAGCATGAACACAGTCCAAGCAGGCAAAACCTACATTGCCAAATTGTAGCAGTCTTGTAGAGCACAAAAATCACAATTTATTTACAACCCTCACTTAAAGACCTAGGCTCATTTTCCTGGGGAATGATAGCTTTAGCATCAGATATAACAAATAAAGACAAAGCCAGAATAAATTACTTAGAGAAGACAGCCTGCACATGTTCCCCCAAACATCTTATCCACTGCCCCCTCCCACCCCCAGTGAGCTTAAAATTAAGTGTCAGGCCCTTAATAAGAAACTTTCTGCAGTCTTTAATAGCAATGACTTACAAAGACTTAAGAAAAAAATAGGATTCCTTCAGCATTCCATCTTCTTCCCCCTCTATACCAAAAGATAGCTATTACTTTCGCTACTGGAGGAAGAAGACAACTTAGATGAAAAGACTCTTCTCCTTTGTCTGGGGAACATAACTGATCACAAAACCTTGACTACTACGCAACAGTGAACACGGGCTTATAAGTAGAGAAGGAAAAAACAAAGATCTAGCTCCACAAACTGCACACACATGAATGCAGAAGTTACATCTACTCAATATCTGAAATTAATTTCTACACAAAGCTCAACATATTTTAGAAAAATATCATTTAGGAGGCACCTGGTAAAAGTGAGTGAGTATTCGCAGCTGTGAGCACATTTTAGGTATTGAGTCTTGAAATTCTTTCATCCTCTTGTTCTCTTCTTCCTCTTCTGATGCAGTTACACCCCACTTGCCCTACACAGAAACCAAACAAGTTAAGAGGTGAAGCATCACATGATTTAATTTGCTAAGTGGGCCACCTTCTGCTCAGCTACATCAGGTTTATAAAAACCAACCAATGCCATAGAAAGACAAACAAAGAACCTCCAAAATGGAAACTGTCAGACCCCCCGTCCTTGGTGGTTGTACAGTGCATAATAGAAATAGGAGGTTTGTTAGCAAGGCAAGTCTCACACCAACAGTGCATGTCAGTCTTGCAGCAAGGAGGCAGATGTGGAGCTGCAGCATTTTTTGCAAAAGGGTTCCATTTACTTCATCTAAAACTGCCTGAAATTTCTCATCCTCCAAAGTCCACTAGAGAAATCAACTCAGATTTTGGGCAAGGCAGAAATCAGAAACACCACTCAGCTGTTTTGCTTGAAGTCACCAGCAACTTCTGATGACTTTTACATGTGTCCCAACTACATTTTTCATTTTTACTGTACCTCTACATGGCATCTAAAGTCCTCCATATATCAAAAGCCTCAATTCATTTTCATATTCTAGAAATATCCTTCTTGTACCTCAAGCTCACGTTGTTTTTTTCTCTCTTCAAATTGCAACCTCAGCTGCAGCTCCTCCAGAGCAGCTCTGTACATTGCATCTTGGGCATTCTGGAGCTCAATGATCTGGTCAAAAACTGCTCGAAGCTGGTTGAGAAGTACCTGTGAGACAGGTAACAAAATAATTAAACAGCTGTACAGCGCAAGAGTTTTAACTTACTACCCTTCTCCAGAAAAGAAGCAAGGAAAAAAGTAAAAGAAAAAAAAAAAGTAAAAGAAAAAAATCTTTTTTACACAACTGGAGAGACTGTTCTGCAAGGCCCTAAGTCAGTTGTTCCATGATCACACAGCTTCTCAGGATGAAAAAGAACTGGCCCACACTACAGCAAGTTTTATTATCAACATGTGTCACTATGTCTGGGCAGTAGGTACTGAACCTACCATTGTAACACCTTATATCAGAGGAATAAAGAAGATTTTTCCCTTTGCTCCTACAATGTTAAAGAAGGTCATTCCTTACATATATGCTAAGATCATAAAGTTACAATTACATGCAAAAGAGAAGACTTACCCTGGAATCACTATCCAGCAAGCACCGAGCTATGATTGTGTCCAGAAAAACTTCATGAGCTGCAATGATGTGATCCAAATCTTGTGCTTGTTGGACCTTGTTCCAGAGTTCATCCCATGAACATTCAAGCACCTGGAGCAATGATACAGGATTGGGCTGTTTCCATTTGCTAGATGACAAGCTCTTTGAAATTTAAGACACTCAACACACACAGAATATTGCAAATGCTTCATTTTCTAAGTAACTAATTGGATGGGTAGAGCATACCTCAAATGTAATGTAATACTGCATTTGATGAATGAAATGGACCATTTCTGATGCCAGAACGTGACACTGATGCAGCACGCCAGAAAGCTCTGTAAAAAATCCAAAGACACAGCATGTTAAAGACTGCAAGGACAAGCACAGCCAACACATCAACTTGGTAAATTCTTTTCACCATACTGAATACTTCATAACACAGCCACTAATCTCAGATGGTAGCAACAGTGACCTTCTGAGGCCAGGTGTCCTCTCCCACACACCAAAAGTTCTTAATTATAAAACAATAAATTTGTAAGTATTACTATGCCATAAAGAAGTGCAACTCTGAATAGTTATTTTTTACTGAAAGACATGTAGATAGATTAAAAAAAGTTCAAGAGTGAGCCAGTACAGATGCTCACAAATATGGCTATATTCTCTAGCTGAGAAATAGGATCTAAAAGTCCTGGTCCATGAAACATACACCAGAGCCACTACATTTCAGAGCTTTCCTTTCTCTTCTTAGCCTCTTCTGTTCTTAGCTAAACAAAAGCAGAAGGAATAAGTGAAGGTAAAACTAGTAAATTCTGAACTGTGCATGCATGAGACTTAGTAGTTAACAGACAGCATAAGAAAGAGGGAGACATGGAGTATAAATAAGAAGGCATCAAGGAAGATGAATACAAAGGGATGGAAGAGTTACAGTCTCACAACCAGGCCAGCACAAAGATACTTACATTAGTGCAACTTTTCAAGACAGGAATCAAGGATTAAAACAACAGATAGGAAACTTCTATTTACAATTATGCTATTTTACTTTGATCATCCTTACTATCATCTACCATTAAACAGCCAGTCAAGAGGAGCACCAAAATGCACAATTAATCTGAACATTATTCATCAGAACACTCTTTTCTCTCTTAACACACACTTTAAAATAAGATGCAGTCATGTGTATCCATTTTACAAGCATGTCATCCATCTGGACACCTCTCACCTGGCATACTTTTCAGAAGCTTTGCATTGCACATGTGCCCTTTCCATATATCAGTAAGAATATACTCCATTCTCTTCGCTCTCCAAAGGAAATTAAACACTCTTAGATAGTGGCTCATGCACTCACGTGTAAATACCTACAAAACAAAGAAAATAACAGTACAAATTAATAGACATACCATATGTCCTGAAGTACCAAAAGCCTCTTCACAGTTCGTCTTATTGGATCCATGCAGTTTACTGGTAAATATTGTAAAAAAAAAAAAAGTTTGCAGGAAATACCAGAGCTTTTGGAAAGATCCTCCCTTGAGGGCTGAACAGGGCACTGCTGGAAGTGAAAGAAGTGGTGAACAAAACAAAGCCTAAGCCTATTTTGAAACTGCATATGAAAATTGCTTCTGCTGGTCAGACTCACAGTTTGTCCTGCTTAAAAAAAAAGTTCTTTACAAGTTCTTTATAGAGACTAAATACATTCAGATGAACAATGCAGCTACCTATCAAATGCCATTTAGACAGCATAAATAAGTTCTCCACAAATACGGTCCTCAGTTCCTTTCAAATTTTCCCAAATTAGTATCTACAGTTGAGTAATTATCAAAGAATAGGAGCACTCAATTTATTAAGTTGCTAAAAACTATGCTGGCACAAATTAATTACTGATTTCCAGTAATGACTGTTTTAAATGTATCTTCTCAGCACTCACACTAACTGGTAAGAATTGAGATTTTTGCTTAACCGTTGATACAGTGGGGACATTCTAGATGCAAAAAAAAAAAAAAAAAATCTCTGATTTCACACTCCAGAACAAAAAAAAGGTTACTTAAATAAAAAACCTTAGCAATTTCATTCAGCACCCAAAACACATTCAGAGCCAGCAGTGTATGACATTACCGTTGCTATTGGCCCATCAACATGATAGTCCAAGCTGAAGACATCCCATCCAGTGTCCCCAGGAGATACCTGTATTAAAAAGATATGGTACTGTCAGCATATAATCAGAGCATACTAAAGCTGAAGATGAGCATTACTTGCTCACTCTTTCATTCTGAAGGGCCTATGAGCAAACAAGCATCCACATCAACAAGAGATACAGGAGTTTCTTGCTGAAAGTAGCAGATTAGGCAAAAATGGACCAAGCCATTTGATACAAGGGTGAGACTGATCTCACACAAATACTGATGCTTGCATCGTCAGTGTTTCTCCACTGAAGCTAGTAAAGGAAAATACCGGTAAGGACAAATTCCTTTGGCATCTGAAATAGATTAATTTCAGATGCTACAGTTTATCACTGAAGTCTCACCTCAGGGACAGATGCTTTCAAATAACTACAAATTTCTTACCATAGGCCTCCTCCATGAAATGTGCTTTCATTGCTTCTCTTTTTCTTAACTAGACACAAGAAGGACACACACACCCCAGCCTGTCCCTTCCTGCCCCAATTCTTCTAAGAGCAACAGCATTAAGAGCTGTTTGGAGAACCTCAAATTAGCGCCACCAGCATCAATTTCTGTTAGGCCCCAAATACTCAGCCTTGTATTGTCAATGGTTGTAAACCCACACCTTGAAATACAAATAGACAATAGACAGGGAAGGCAAAAAGAAGATGACTTATTAAATGACCTTTATACTACTCAAAGCACACTTCAGTGGAAAGGAAGGGGAGAAACATATTCACATATGAAAATTGTCATATAGATGTCTCTATGTATACACACAAACAAAGGTATGTTTCAGATGAGTCACCATGATGCAACAGACCTCCAGAAGTCGAACATCCAAGCGCTTGAGAATCTCAGGATTATCAAACTGGGCATTCGTGGCCCTCACCGCCGTTTCCAGGATCCCAGTTAGGTTATGCTGATATAACGTTGTAGCTGGTCGTGCAAGCTCTGGCCTGGTGGTTATGGAACAGCCATGGCACATTAGTGAAATACTCTGCAGCAGCAATTCAGTACTAACTGCAGCACACAGCAAAACCCTTTTCTAACTATTCAACCCTTTTCTAACTATTCAAAACTATTACTCTTTCAGACTTAGTCATGAAGAAAATCAGTGAGCAAAATATTTGCACGAAGTATGAGCAGAATATGTCTATCCATATGCAGCTACACTCCTGAATATTAGCATGAGGAGCAACTTAATCCTCATTTAATGTCAATAATTTGAAGTTACCAGGATTGCTAGCTTAGCTAGTCTGTAATTTGAGATGCATTCAGATCTTAAATGAGGCAGATTACATCATTAGCACATCAAACCAATAATTTCACTTCAGTTTTGAGAAACTTACTGATAACCATCTCATAGGCCCAGAAGTGCTGGCAGGAACACACCATCTACGTAACCCACCCCATCTACATAACTTCAACTTTCCAAAGGGTTGCAACATGCAACTCTTGTAATACATCTGTCCCTCAAGAAAGGAGAAAACTGGAAAACCTCTCACTCCTTCTGCCTCAGATATAATACTGGCTCCACATATCAACCTCACTCAGCTTCACATTACATGGTCATATACTGTTGATTTTGATTTACAAACAAGTTAATGAAAGCTTTATTACAAAGCCTGCCTTCTAGATCAAAGAAAAGCTTTGCAAGCAATGCTTCTGACAGAAGAAGTTTCATCAGAAGCACCAGAATGTAAAAGTGAACTTGCAAATACTCTTTAAGAACTGGATTCAGTAGTTGTGGGTGCACCTGAGTGCTTGAAACAGAAGCCGGTGAGGAACCAAATAGATTTTTAAAATTGCATTGAAGGGTTTTGACACAATGTTTTAGACCAAACACCTCCAAAATACAGAGGCCTAACAATTCCAGCTGAGCTAATCAGTAGCATCAGAAGCAGAATGTTTCTGCTAAAACTTGCTGACAGGACCAAGAGAAGTGCCAACATCCTCGAGGCTGTCACAGGGCCAACAAAAAGATATCTGTATTAGTACAACTTTTCAAGACTGTCAAATGGTACTGTATCTACCACTTATTAGAAAGGAAGAACAAGTTTCAATCCTCAGGGTGAAAAAAATTAAACCCAAAATAGAATTTCAAAGTTATTACTCAAAGATTTAATTAAACAAGGTACTTAGAGGATTGTCTTCAAAAAGCAAAATAGTTTCTGTGCTGATCATGCACAGAATCATCAGAAATTCAACATAATTACCCTTCCTATTGTCTTACTTCAGCAAGTCCATTAAATGCCTGATAAAGTCTCCTTGACCAAGTAACAAGTAGCGCCTCATGGCCTGCATGTGTTCCAGCAAATTGTACTTCTTATTGAGAACATCCAGCAGGTATTTGCTGGTTTCAAAATAAGCTGCATCAATTTTCTCTTGAAATGCGTTTTCCAGATCTGTGAACAAATCAGCAGCTAAAAGAAAATAAAAATTAAAATTAAATTAGTAGTTTTCAGAAACTGAGGCAAACAAGCTTTGGAGTTCAAACACACAAAGAGAAAAACTGCCATTTCTTCTGATCCACTGTGTTATACATTTGCCATAGCCAAAGCAAAAGCAAGTCTAAAGCAGCCTACACTTCAAAAATATTACTTTTAATCTGTGCCCAGATTGTACTTGCCAGTAGAAGCTCATGTTATGTATATAAAAAGCTGGGGATTTTCAAGCTTGCTGAAATACTGCAGTTTGCAAATCAAATAATTTCTCAAGTTCTAAAAGCCCAGAATTAGGAAAAACCTTTGATGGGCAGAATCTAAATCAGAAGGCACTTCTAACAGTGTGGGGAAAAATAAATTAAAGAATCAGACTGTTAAAACACTCAACAGAAGAGAGCTTCCATGGATAAGACAATGAGAGAAAGGGGAATATGCTGTAGTTACCTGGGGGACAGCCAGCAACCTGACATTTTTCACTCCATCTTTTATGCATGGCAGTTTGGGAACAGAAAGCAGGAAGCAGAGGAAAGTAGTAGGAAGCTTATTTCACTGTTTTCTACAACTACAATCTCATCAAGAAAGGGACTCCAGTAAAACTGTTATGAGTTAGCAAGAACTGTGGCCTCTTCAGGCAACATGGAGCAATACTCCAAATACTGGATTGCCAGCTATCACAAGATTCAGACCTTCAGCATTAAAGGATATACTCCCACTTGAACTACTGAATTAATAACACGCTTATGAATAGAATAAATAAGCAGGAGCTCTAATAAAGAAGTCACTCCTTAAGAAGCGAAGTCTAAAAGTCTGGTTCACTGACATTCCTGGAATTTTCCAAACTATCATTCAGTAACCAGTGAAACTCTCCATAAGACACAAAAAATTCAAGAGGTGTCAAAGAGATGACACTTATTATAATACATTGCTGTGTTTTAAATCCCTAGACTAGAGAAATACTCCTTAGTCCAGCAGCACATATCAACCTTAGGGATGTGAGAATTAATACAGCCTGCAGTAAGTGCAAGTGTCTTTCCTCAAGATGCTGCGAGCCTTGCAGGCAAAACAAGAGAGGGAACAAGCCAAGCCAGAAAGAGTTACCAGCTGATCTCTTCAGCCCCTGGGTCTAGCACTGGCCCAAGGCACAAGCAAAGCCAGCAGGCAACTCCCTGGCTTGTCTATAGCCAGCCCAACATGTCAGGCATGCTGGTCCTGTCTCCACTCACACAGGGGTGTGTGTATCTAAGCAGTAGCTCTGGGATACAAAGACCAGTCTCAACTTCTTACTATCTCAAGCAGAAAAAGCAGCCCTTCCCCTCTCCTTAGTACTGATCCTCTTGCCTTGAAGGAAGTGACCTGGCCACAGCCCTTCAGCTCAGACTGGAAAGTCAAATTTACATCTGTAGCTGGAAGCACCTCCTCTGCATACAAACACAGCCCCCAGAGCAGGCAAAATGCAGCATTCCTGTCTGACATGCAAAACTGCTAAAAAGGTTGTTTACATCAACAAACACAAGGCCTAGGCACAAGCTTTGAAAACTGTGCAAAATTATCTAAGAACACTGAAGAGCCAGAAGGGGATAAAGAAAGGGTCAGACTAAAAGCACTGACAGGCAGGTCCATGAGCTGCTACTGAATATAGTGTCATTCCTGGTCCAGAAAACCCCAAACTACAGACAGCAACATGTCGGAGCTGAGGTCACTTTACTGGCCTTTTTTACTGTTCCTCTCTCCCAAATGCTACAATTCTCTGTCAGGCAAGATGACCAACTTCTATACGGTTATGTCAGACTTCTTGTTTTAATACATGTTCAGACAGTTTTCCACACCACAATTATTTCAGCATCAAAAGGAAACAGAGGAAAAGATGATAGTTAAGGTTCCAAAGCAAATGAAAGAACTAAATAATACTGCTAAACCCATGAAATGTTCAGCTTTAAAATGAGAAAAATCATCCAGAACTCAGGCTGGCATCCTAGCTTTCCATGCTCTTAATAATAAGCAATTATCTAAAGGGACTTTCAGGATACTGTTAGATGGCACAAACAAGCACAAAAGGAAGCATTTCCAACATCCCTGACATAGAAAGTTCTTTCAGGATTAAATGGGTAAAATGCCCTAGACAAATGCAGTTTCATGCAGAATTAAAGCAATGCAATACCATGAGGTATTAGGCTGCCAACTGTAAGCTCAGCATGCCTTCAGCACACTGCAGATAGAGTAATAGATTTCTAAAACTACACTTCTGTCTCAAACAGTTATTCTCAGCACTTAGGATAATGTAGGTGTGCTTTGGAAGCTCTCATCCCCCACATAATAGGAAACCTGTATTTGTGCAGATCTTCCATTCAATCAAGGAGAGAGAGAAACAAGTGCAAATTTAAAGAAATATTGGAAAAGCATGGCTATAAATGCTGTATAAAGTGGTGAAAGTAGTGCATCCAAAGAATGTTTTTTTCCTTTTTTGCAGGAGTAGCTGGCAAGATGATTGTTCAAATGCATTTACAGCCCTTATTCACTTAACCCTGACCCCTTTCTGCCCTTTGGGCTTATCTTTGACTAAGGAAGCACTGAACATGGTACAAAAATCACATTATTAGAATACATATTCTTCCAGATATGAATGGGATTTTATCACTACAACATTTTTCATGGAGGTACTCATGCCAGAAGTCCACACTATGAAGAGTTAGTATTAAAACTAATCCAAGGTTATTTGGAGGTGAAAAAAAACCCAACAAATCTAAACCTAACAACCCCACATACACAAGATTTGAAGTTATATATAAGTAATATTATGTTATAAAATGTTAAGAAGTATGTTCTTTGAAAACAAGAATTTGACAGAAAAATATTTAGATTAGCATCAGAAAACTCATCCCAGTGATCTATATCTCAATAGTTAGACTGTCTTTGGTATATTAAACAAATTATCAAAAGAAGTTACAATAGCAAAATACCACTTCCACCAGAAGGCAGCAATCTGTTCTTTCTCTGAGATTTAGCAGCATCCTCCACATTCTTTGCTTAGTATTTAGACATAAAGTCTCCTTGGTTTAGATGTTTACTATTTGCTACCTTTCATCATAACAATGTTGATTTCATTGCACCAAATATGCCTCCAAAAAATAACCACAAATGATATACAAGTTCTCATTCATTAAAACTGATATCTATTCTAAATAAAAGAAAATTATCTGAAGGAATTCTATAGTTAAGTCTTGGTTCCATGTTCATCAGCTGGATGAATGGCAATCTCATTTTTAAGTAATCTTCACAAAGAATTTTACTAACCTTCCACATACTTATTTTTGACACATTGATATAGTACATTTACAGAAAGGCTAGAAAGGCTTCTGTTCTGTTTTTACTGCTTATTCTACTATTTACAACAAACTGAGTACTTTTATTTTTCAACCACAAAATTAACTCAGTATTATGGAATTGTATGATTGAGTATATTTGGTGAGAAGTCAAACATACTAAATTCTTACTGCAGCACTCAAGAATATCCTGATCCCCCCCTAGCTGAAGGCAAACTGTTTTTTGAATGGTTTCATTCATAAATTCAGTACATTAACAATCATCCAGGAAACATATCAAATTAAGAAAATTATACACGTGCACGAACGTACATCTTTTGTAAAAAACAAGTATACATTAAATTATCTATACTTCAGGGCAGATGGGATTTTTGTACTCCTTTTCACCCCACCATCCAGCTTACAGTCTAAACCACATATAGTACAGGAGATCAGTTCAAAGGGGAAATACTGAATAATGTTAATACTGTACCATCTTTTGAAGACTCTGCAGATTTTGCAACAGCAATCATCTTTGTGGATGGAGTTTGGTCATGACAAACTTGATGCAAGAAGTTTATGGATTTTCCTATTAAAAGGACCTAAACAAAACACGATTTTTTAAAAAATTATTTGCCTATAAGAAAAAACAAACAAAGAAGCCATCCACAACCATCAGGACAACAAGATATTTTGTAATTTTTCTGTGCTCTTAATTGCACAGTCCCAACCACAGCGATCCAGAATAACAAAGCTAATATGAAAAGGTTTTAAACACATTTTAAAACTTCTTTTCCCCCTACTTCAGATCTCCCCCAAGTTTAACAAGTCAGAGAATGGAAAGGAGAAACAGTCCTACTGCCTTCCTCAGCAAACAATTCTAAAATACTTGAGAAGATAATTTTTTGTTAAATTTGGCCTCTATTTTCTCAATAGAAATCTAAGCAGCATCACAAGGCAAACAAATCATCAGAAGATGAATTTTTAGATTCATACCTTTTTTGATTGCTCCATTGTAATAAAAGACGGGATCATTGATTTCCTCAGAGTGTATTTGTCATGCCACAAACGATCAGTTTTAACTGTAGGATCTGAAGCTACAAAAAACTGAGGATTGAAATAAATATTAAAAGCAAAATATTAACGTAAACTCTAACCTATAGTTTCACCTATTATTCCTCCTATTTTAACAGATGCAGAGGGAAAAAAAAAAAACACAAGAAAAGCAAAAACCCCCAGAAATTTTGCAATTGATACGGCAATCAAATGTTACAGTCTCTCAACTCCACACAAGAGAATCTCCTCATTTGTAAAAAACTAAAACTACTTTATTAGTTTTGTTGAAGTGAAGTTTGGATGGATTATGTTCTCATCTTGTCAAACAATACACCCATTTTCTGGATGGAAACTTTTTTCACTGCCTCCAAATACCATTTTCCCCAAGAATGGCTAATTGTCTCTGTTCAAAATTGTCTATCATATGAAAATTACAGCTTTCAGTACAACACATCCCACAATAATTTTCACTATTAAGAACACTCTTCCAGGGCACACACAGAGGTTAGAACTAGCAAACTACCTAAAATAAAGACAAAGCCTCATATCTGGGGAGTAGCTGGGAAAAAAAAAAAGAGTATTTCACACTTCTAAAAAAAGATTCATATACATTTTACACAATTCTGACCTTAAAGACCAGCTGTCCCTGTCATTCACTTCAATTTTGACCAAAATAAGGACATTTCAAGAAGACAGACAGCATATTTGACTCTCAGGTAAAATTACTCAGATTTGTCTCAGAAGTGCTCAACTAATTTCAAAAAATGATTCTTTGGCTTCTTGTAACAAAAAAAACCCCAACAACAACAAAATCCAATCACTTTAAAAAGATTGTACTGATTGAAGATAGGAAAGTGTTGCAAGAACTTAGAAAAGCATAAAAAATACTTCCAAGAAGAAAAAGGAAGTCACAACATGTTACAGAAGTCACAACAAATAACTTCACAGAGTTTCAATCCTGGAACTATAAACCTCTTCTATCCAGTTTCACAGACTGAACTTATTTATAGAGGATAAGAGTATGCAGTCAGAGAAAAATATTCTGAGCTTCATTCTAAATACAAGGCTTGCATTCTGAACAGTTACAAAGAACTCTGCATACATTATGCTGTTACAGTAAACAAGAAAATATATAGAGAAATTATTTTGTCTTCAGAAACAAGGACCTACTGTCAGTACACCATTCTGACTCTACTAACCAGACCCAGCATATCATTAGTTGAAGACAACACATTGCAACCTGCAGATATCAAACTCATGAAGAATTCACAATGAGAGTGGTATTTCAGGTTGTTATTGTATGTATTGCTTACTCATGTTATACATTTTCATCACACTCTACTTTTCAAATTCTCCTCTGAGCTTCCCACAGACTATCACACCACAATACAAAGAGATGAAGTATTTTACTGTAGCATATCCATTACCTCATGGTATGTGTCCTCCAGCTCTCCATCATAAATCCAGCGATACAGGAAGTTCAGGACAGGATGGGATACTAGGCCAAGAATGTGCTGAACCAGAGATCTCATGTAGGGATCTCCTGTTTTAGTATAGGCATGAACTGCTGAGGCTAGTTCACCACCTTTTCTCCCTGTAAGAAGAAAGGAAGAGGAACAGAAACATTTGAAGAAAAACCGTATGCAATCCCATTTAAATATAGCAGCCACTGATTTGAGCTACCCCTGGGTCACACTGAGCTTGCTAAACAGCAACTCTAAAATGTAGCAAAAGTAGATTTTTTATTGCTAACAGGGAATTCCAAGGTTTTAAGACATGAATTATTAATCTCACTAAAGCATTAAGCACAGTTCTCTGTCTACTTTATGGCAGCTTAGAGGAATGCAAATTTCAAGGCATCAGATCACACACAGAAGTTGATGTTATGCTTCCAGAGAAGCATTAAAGGAGCCTCAGAATGTTTCCCTTCTCTCCTGTACTTGACACTCTCAGATATTCTGTGTGCATACATGCACACAAACACAGTTTTCCTGTTTCTGGGTTATAGTTGCCCTCATAGCCCCATCAGGTAATATCTCATATCTTCTTGCAATTGAAAAGAGGCTGTCAAAAAAAAAAGTTTAAAAATAGACTGAATATTTGATTTTGCTGCTATGCTCCACAGCTTACCACTTCCTTGCAGCAGAGGCCATGCAGCTCAAAATTTTAATTAATGTCTTAAGAGTAAAGCCCATTTAAAAAAAAAACTGCTACCAATTCCAATAATTAAGGTGAAGCAAATTTTGTAGGCTTTTTTGGCTAAGATGCTCTTCTAAAGGGCTAAAATCTCAAATCTGAAGTACCATCAGTGAGAAGCATCAGTTAATGGTTAGCTTAGTCAGCTACTGGCCAAAGTTCTGGTAAACTCCAACATGACTCTCCCCAGTATCTTCTTGTGGATTGCCAACAAAATCACAATATTTGTAGATTTGCAAAGTTTTGTTGTTTCACATGGGTCTGAAGACAAGCTGGTAATGACTCCTCTATGCCATCATATATAGAGAAATTGCATAATACTCATATATAGTGAAAAAAATAAGTCAGCCATTTCAAAACACATTAGTAGGGCTTTTTCAGTATACCCTTCTCTGAAAAAATGATTGAGTAACTGAAAATAGCATAAAAAGTGCATGCTTAAAATTGAAATTTTGGAGCACATTCTAGTTTTAAAAAAGTAAGAAGTCTGAATGTATCAACACAGCACGGTAATTTGTCATGCTTTGTTTAAACTAAAAGAGGGAGAATCTGAACTACCTACTCGAAATTTTCTAAAAAAAAAAAAAAGTCCAAACAAGCACTAATATAATTGATACCCACCTCTAGCATGCACAACTACTCAAAGTTATATAAAACCCCCAGAAATATTAAATTAATGTTGAACAAACCTTGACAGTGATCAACAAGTGCTGCAAGGGTCTTTAACCTTATTTTGGGGTCGTATGTCCAGACTAGAAGACGGCGAAGTGTTAAACTGCTCTCAAGTCCCAAATTGACGCCCTGATCATCTTCCAGTTGTAACTGATCAAGTTAGAAACAGAAAGACATGTCAAAGGACAAAACTCAGGTTTCATAGTTTGTTCTGAAGTCAGAATTTTACTAATACACTTGAAATACCCAGTGTTATGTATTCTCTCATCAAGTCACTGGGCCAAAACCTGAGAGCCAATTTTTAGTGGAAACAGACTTGAGCACTGGTGAAAGAACAGAGACAAGCATAAGCACAATGAGGCAGACAAAGCACAAAGACCAAGAAAGTTAAAGACAGCAAGGTAATAGTCATGAAAAGAGAGAAGAGCAAAGGAAGACAGAAGAAGTCCTGAAAGACAGCCTCAACAAAGAGTAAAGAAAACCATCTAAAGGACAGGCAGGCTGTGAGAAGTAAACTTTTCATTAGCTGCCCATGCAGCTTTTTTTAGTTCAATATGTCATGAATTCCATTCAATGCCTTCCTCCAGAAGCCATCAGAACTTAAGTTAGCCTTATAGTGAGATTAAGGAATTGCTACATTGAAAGAAAAGCACCAAACTTGAAAAGCTACAATAAGAAAACTCTATCATAATGTGACTACCATGAATCTTCCAACACGATGGAAAATAAAAGCCAAGTATTTGCATCCAAGGTGCAAATGCAAATCTTATACAAGTACAGATGGAATAAGCAGGACAAGAACACAACTTAAGAATAGAGAAGCAAGTTCCTGCAGCAGTACAAGGAGACAATCTCTTAGAAAAGATGCTGTTTCTGATATATGACAACCAACCCACTCACTGCTTTCCCATCTAGCACCATTTTTAGCCAAATGCAACATACTAGTTAAATTTAAGACTAGTGTCATCCACATTAAGTTCAGCCTTAGAGCCAGTTAAATTCATTTGCTTCCGAATTCTCCTGGATCCATGCCTGGGATTTTTCTTTGGTGCTTTTGGAAATCAGCAATGACAAGAGAGATACATGAGCCACCCTTTGACTTTAGGGAAGACATGGTACATCTTCATCATGGAAGTGCATTTTAAAATGGGCTGACAATGTGAATACAACCTGCAAGAAAAAGACCAGAGACGCTTATAGAATAGTAGACAGTATGCTCAGGATTACTCATTTAAGGGCAGAAACATGCTCAGGAGAAGCTCTGAAGACACAAAAAAATGTTATAAAGAGAGTATAGAACCCTTTGACAAGATTCGTGTTTTTCTATGCTTGTACTGCTCTCTAGAACTGCAGTTAACAACTCCTAAGCTGGCAGCCTGTACGATCTCCTGAATCAAAAAAAAGTCACATACACTCAATATCACGTCAATTTTCTTCATGTTTTCAAGAAGCTAAAAGGTACAAGTTTTTTGTCCATTCTGCAGTGTGACCTTTGAGCCCTTCCACATTTCAAGTCACAAAAGAATCTCTCCTCCACTGCTGGATCTCCTTCCTTTCTTTCATGTCTTTGGGAAGGAATGTTGCCAGAAGCTTCTGAAAATCCAAACATAACATGACTCTGGGAACCCTTTCAGTTAGGTGCTGAAGGACCTAGATTACCCAGAAACTCTGGTCTGCTGCTGCAGCAAAGCATTGCTGACACTGTACTGACTGCTCCCTATGAAAATGCATTTCATCAACATGCTCAATGCACTCATGAACTCCAACACTGAAGTTGAATCAGGCGAGGAGCATGAAAGTAACAATAAGAACAGCAGTAAGACTGGGAAAAATGTGTCCAACTACTGAATGATGCTATGTGAGGGGTGACACAAAAAATGGAAAATGCTGAGGTACTTAATGCCTTTTTTGCCTTGGTATTTCAGTAAGATTTGCTGCTAGAGATACCAGATGTCGAGATAAGAAGAGAGAGAAGTCTGGAACAAGGAAGACTGAGTTCAGAAGGATCAGGTTAGGGTACACCAAACAAATGGGATATGCTTAAGTCTATGGGACCTGATGGGATGCACCAAGTGTTGAGGGAAGGAGTTGGCCAATGTCACCGCAAGGCCACTCTCCATAATTTTTGCAATACAGCAATTAGAGGAAGTTTCTGATGACCCTGAGAAAGCAAATGTCATGCCTCTCCTCAAGAAGGAGAAGCCATAAAACTACACACCAGTGAGATTCACTTCATTCCTTGGGATAGCAACTAATCCTGGAAAACCACTTCCAAGCTTATGGAGGACAAAAAGCTTTTTCAGGAAAAAAAGCTCAGGGAAAGGAAAAGATACTAGGAACATTTGTGATGATGGAGTCCATCTTGCCAAGCAAGTGTTAAGTGTCCTGAGGCCCTGCTTGCCAGGAGCAGTTGGACATCTGCCTGCTGAAGGAAAGAAGTGAATGAATTCCCTACTTTGCTTTGCTTGCACGCACAGCTTTTGCTTCCCCTTCTAAACTCACTAACTTGATTGACTTGTCTTTTTGTCTTCCTTTTATTTTCTCCCCGCTCCACAAGAGACAAGGGGGAGCAAGAGGCTGGGTGGGTGCCTGGCTGCTGCCCGGGGTCAGTGCCCCATAAAGGCAAACGCAGTTTGAAAATAAGCAACCCCAGAACTTTTATCTTTTTCTTACAGGCTTTCCCTGCCACCCTACTCATCTCTTCTTTTGCAAGGTTTGGTGGGGCAAGAAAGGTAGATAAAACTGCATCTCAAAGTAGTTGAATATTTTCATGGTCAAGAAGTTGTAGAATTTAGAAAAAAAATATCAAAGCAGCAGCAAACCAAGATGGAAAACACATTTTGGACAGAGCAAGAAGTAATTACAAAGGAATAACTAGATAATAGCCAGGAAAAACAAGCAAAAAGTATATATAATGTTCATTCCAAAAGTCAAGAACGTTCAAAAACTGTGAGTTAAAAGGAACAGATGCTTTGAAAATATTAACAAAAGTCAATGACAAACAATAAAGATTTTATTGAAGTTAGAGTTTTAAAAGGCAGTAAAGTTTAGCTTTAGGTCAATTCTCAGAATAAATTTTTCACCATTACAAGTAACGAACCCCTTGCAAACCCCTTTTAAAAAAAGGCAAGCAGAAGAATGTTTATTTTATTTTAGAGACAGCATCTAGATGCACATACCTACAAATATTTGTGGAAAAACTGCAGTATTATTATTAACTCAGCACTGAGTCGGTCTATATGTTACAGAAAAATAGTAAAACATTGTAACACCAGCAGAACAGATGTCTTTACTCTCAGAAAACAAAGGGACAGGAAAAATGTACAAACTGTCCCACATAGGCAAGAAGTTGGAACTGTTATTACTAGCTGCTAAATCATGCACTGCTGGAAATATGGACTGGATTTTTCTCCACTCAAGGATGTGTGACATTGTTTGGGATTTGAATGATAAAGATATTATGTAAGGTGAAACTGACAAAAAGGATGCAGAACAGGGACAGAGACTTAGAAATATACATTGTATTCTTTGCTTATGTAACACATCAAATACCAGTGAATTCTTAAGAGAAGACTATTCAAGGGCACATACATTTAAAGAGCAAGAAATGTACAGAGAATTGAGTTCACTGTCAACAGAAACTGCTGTACATCCTTCACATTCTAACAGAATAGCAAGGTATTACCTTTTTAGGAGATATTTAGATAACATAGAACAAAACAGTGAAGTTGAATATGTACCATTTAACTTACCTGAGAATGTAAAACAGACAGAAGTCGGTAGTATTCTTTAAGTTCCTGATGTAAGGCTGCACAAAAACTCTGTAAGAGAAGGAAAGAAAAAAGAAAGAAAAAAAAAGGAAAAGTAATCAGGAGAAATCTTTCTGGTTTAATTCTATCACCACACTTCCAACATAGTCAGAAATTTCTTGAAGGGAATCTTTCTACAAGTTTCTGCATAAAAACCAATTCTTAGAGTAATGGCCAAAGTATAAGTGCTTCCCTAAGAGCTGCATATACCTTTCCCACACATTAGCAAGTGACCTTGTTTCTTGCTACCTTAACTCTATCAACATATTAAACTATGACAAGTGTAACTCTTCAAGTAGATATATCATCTCAGTAATGGCAATAATAATTGGCACAGGGATGTACAAATTATAACATGACCCAGTTGAAGATTTTTTTTAATAATCATGTAAGATACAGTATGCAGTGAAGAGAGTTTAAATTTCAGGAAGGCCTCTAACAGAACACAAAAGTTAGGCAACTACCATTATATTTACAGTATAGACTATATGACATGAATAAGAAAATGCAATGCTCAAAAAATGCCCTAAATAAGTGCTGCCAGATCAAGAACTATAAAATTTTGACCTTTTATCAATTCACAGTTATATATGATTCTTCACTTAATGTGGAAGAAATGAACAACACAAAGTATATCTTCAGAAATCTGTAAAATGTGCAGAAGTTAATTCAGGCTGGAACTAAAGCAAAAAGTCTTCTTTGTAAAACGATTCTAAGCATGGCTACTTTACGTTGTTTAAAAATCAAGATAAATTTTACAAACCATTCCTGAAATAATACTTGTTTAGTGATAAATATTTTCCACAGTTTAGAATTGGGGGAGGTCCTGCTTTAGTTTTGTAATGGTCTTAACCTAACATACAGACTGAAAAAAATGCCTGCAACACATTTTTCAAAACAGAACTAAAAATATGGCTCATTTATTTGGGAACAACTGATAAAGACCTTAAAACCCCCCAAAAAAAGTGCCCCAAGATTTTTTTGTTTGGTTTCTTGGAAAAATACTCTCATGCAGACACACAAATTCTTCAGAACTTTCTAACCAATTCTCAGCTGATGAATTTGATATCTATTTTGATGGAATTTTTTTAATGGGAAATTTCCCAGGATTTTCCTTTCAAGACCTTTTAAAATTACAATAAAAAAATTGGAAAAAGGAAAACTTTGTAGAAAGAACCCAAGAACTTAAAGTATTTATTCACTAGAGTATGTAAAAGGCAGAAATAATTTCTAGAAGCACAAAGAGAAAATAAATCTTCTTTCCTGCTAAGCAGCTAAGAAGCCTAGGGGGAAAAAAAGTCATTAATCTTGCCATTGTATCTTTTTTAAGGAAAGGAGGTTCCTTTCTTCAACTCAACATTGTAAATTGCAAAGAAATTTGACATTCATTTTATTCCAGAGGATACTGAAGGGCTAAAAGAAATCCCTTTACGTGTAACTCCACTTTTCATTTCTTCTCACTTGCTTCTCCAGGAAATTTTTGAACCTATTAAAGTGGCACTTGCCAAGATAGAGCAGAGCCTCTAAGAAAACAATCAAAGGCACTGTTCTGCTCAAAAAGAAGAACAGTAACCACTGACTTTAATGATTTAGTAGCCAAAAGGATTTAGACTCTAACTGGTGACCAATTTTTCAGAGAAGCTTTACAAATAAAAATTTACATCCAGTACCAATTCCTGTATCACAAACCACAGACTTTTGCTTCCCGAACTGTTACAGAAAAACTGGACATTACCCTGGAATTCTGATTTGGTCTGCTGCAAAAGAGAATCAAGGAAGGAAACAGAATGCTTGCTCAAGAGCAAAAAAAAGAAAATGCTCCTTAACTCAACTGGATCTAAATTGGCAAAATGTCAAAGTACAAGCTAAAATATAGTTAACTACCAATTATTCTTTTTATTTTCTGAGGACAAATTAAAATTTAGATATTAATCAGCAAAGGTAGGAAAATATAAAGTGTAATATATTGTTACATCTCTACTTCTAATCTCAATACCTGATATTTTGTGTGGTAAAATCAGTCACCAGAATCATAATAGAAGAAGTGACTGACATGTTATTCTACACCTGGTTTAAACAGGGGTTTACACAATCATCCTTTCAGAACATTAAGTGAAAGATGTTTTATATCAATATACACTGTTGTGCTAAATTCCTTAATGCAGTGTGCAGCACCTGAAATTCTCAGCTATAAAAGCTATGATGAGCATGAAGGCATACTCTCTGTGCCCAGATACTGACTACAAGAGCAGAATATAAGTTTTTATTTGTACACTTATATCCTAGAAATATACACAAGTGCTTGCCTCAAGCAAAATTAGCAGCATTAGAGCTATGCAGATTGAGGTAACTTAACTGCACAGCCTCCTGCACAGGATCTGAAACCTGCCTACAGAAGCCAAGATACTGCATATTTAAATTCACTGAAGAATTAAAGTTCTCCCCTTTATGTAAACTTGAAGATTAAAGCCAGAGACAGTAAAAGTAATCACAAGCAGGAAGCTGCTAGATAAAGAATAAAACTTCACCCAGATATAAGGGGGAGAGTCCAAAGAAAATGCATACACAGTAGCACTGCCATATAAAACATGGAAATCAGCATTGGATCCATCAAAAAATAATTATTTATATGTAACTAGAAGGGTTACTTAGAATAAGAGACAGAATGGAACAGAATAAAACATTAGAAAAGTAGGAAGCACTACAGTGTCTCTACTGACCTCTTAAGAAAAATTAGATTGAAGGGAGAAGCACTTCAATTTCTTGGCAGATTAGGTAGGATGTTATGGCTAGAGGCAAGGATAACATTTCTGTCGACTCAGAAGGGATAATATCCAGTTTTACAGAGGGAGCAAGTGAGAGGAAACGGGAATGTCTTAGCAGTAAATGTGGTTTTGGGTATTACAGCAGCAGTGAAGTTACTGTAGACTATAAATCATGATGATGAAACCTATGAAAACAAAAATTAATATTCTTTTGATGCTGTATTCAAAAGAAAGGGCAGAAGATAATGGACTACTTGCATTTTATGTAAGCTAGTGCAGTACTAACACATGAACATCAACAATAGCTGACAAAAATGTCTCCTGCACAGGTCACTAACAACTGAATTGGTGATTAATTACCTCAGGGATGACATCATACCATTTAAGAAATGTTTTTGTTTATGAACATGCATGAATAATTTTAAAATATTGGTTTTTTTTAAAGAATGGTGATTAAGAAAAGGAATTTATTAACATTTCCAGCTACAAATTACAGGGGCTAATCCTTAAGACCAGAAAGGGCAAATGCCTTTTCCTTGCCTTCTGACTATGACCCATATCAAATGCAGCGTCCACAAAAGGAGTAAATCAAATGATAAATGATTCAAGCTCCAAAGGTTATGCATCATTCTAGCAAGGCATTTACTCAGTAGCTTCTTAGCCCAACACGGTAGTTAGACTGTTTTATCTAGCTGACCCACCTGTCCCACCAATCCAAATGCACGATCCAAACTCCTCTGGTCTGTATATTTTCTTATTTTGTTATGTAGCCACCCCAACTCTGCAAGTCTGCTTGTAGTATCTCGGAGAGATTTTGACAAGCTCACCTATAAAGTTAACAGAAACAAGTTTGCAATTAAGTCAAATCTGCCCTGCCAATACCGGTTTCTTCACAAAGGTGCCCCTTTCTCATAAAAAAGCCAGTTTCAGAAACAATTCATTTTACATTCTACAGTACAGATACTGCAGAAAAGCAGACAACCACATAATTAGCATTATATTTATAACACAGGCATTGAAAAGGCAGCAGGAACAAACCACTAGCAACTTTGAGACCTTCTCTTTTGGAAATCTTACTGTAACAGTATTCATACACTCTTTTTACATTAGGCAATTATGGCAATAACAAAATGGTCTTCAGAAAAAAAGAAGAAACCTGCATTTTCATGTTGCAATATCAGACTCTTTATCTTATCCTGACAATCAGCAAGACTGAAAATATGAGAGTTGTAGCTGAGGTGCTAATGACTGAAACTAATGAAAAAGCTGTGACAAAATAATTAGTAATTGCTACATGTGAAAGAAACCTTCAACAGAAAATAAATGGCCCAATGCCTGACTAGGCATCAGGAACACAAACTTGTAGAACCCAACTTCCAAGATTAAGTCCAGATTTTATAGGTTATTTAATTATATGGCCTTCTGAACTCTTCTAGTCTGTTTCTGGTTTTCTTCAGCTACCACTACTATTTTCATCTGAATCAGCACATTTCCTCCTCTAAATTACCAACAGATAAGACACTTCCTACTTGAGATTTTCTTCTTCCACATTTCACCATATTACTGAAGAACACTATCGTCAAGCATTCAAACTTTCATTGAATAAAAAACTCCAAACAATATGACTGATCACACAAACCACGAGACAGAGACTGACTTCTGCCCACAGCAATTGGGCCTATCCCATCTCTACAGACACTTTTAACTTTGACAGTCAGCTGGAACAGTCGAAACCTAAGCAAGGAATTGTTCCAAGCTAAGCTGCCAAAGAACTAGAAATCAATCCCCTTCAATTAAACCTTTTAGTTAACCATACAGACATTCTCCAAGATAACAATTAGTGTCAGATTGTGTTATCCACACCAAGTGTGGGCTTGAAACAGGCTGCAGCATTTGGTTGTAAGACCAGAGTTCAGTCCCTAACCCTCTTGTTTACCCACAGAGGTACAGCTTTAACTTCCTGAACAACTTCTGTAGGGTAAATTCCAGCCCAAACAAGCACAATTGGCCACAGAAACCCTGCCTGCAGCTAAAACCAAAGAGATGACATAAGAACTATTTAGAATTCTGCAAGTAGAGAGTACTTGGCAAACACTGAGCACAACACACATCCTCTGGCATTAAATGAGGAACACACAAAACTGGCTTGGTGTTATGACTTTTGTATGTCTTAGATCAAATCAAAAGCTGCTATCTTATACAGTGCTGAATGTCACCACCTAATATTAACACTAAGATTGGGAAACATTTCAGCAAGAATAGCACCTTAGAAAGCGTGTTTCTTTCTGAAAAAAAAAAACCCCAACAACCCAGAGTGTGTACAATGAGATTGTCATCTGAGTTAGAACTACATGCTTTGACTACTATTTTGCCTAATGTGCAGTCAATTCAGCTAGAGAAGGTCTGATCTTGGTCCTCCTTGCTTGTCAGAGGTTCCAGCTGCAGCTCTGGTGGGTCAGAAAATCTCATCTTCACTGGGTCCAGTAGCACAGACCAAGTACAAGTAAGGAAGAATGGAAGATGACTGACTTCACAAAAATAACTGAAGACAGAGTTCTCAGGCAAAGATTATTCAGCTGGCTTGTGGTCAGTTATTAAATTCCCTGAATTACAAGTTCCAAGTAAAACAGCTTCTGACCTCAAACTAGCCTATTGGACATGAAAGCTACACAGGAAAGCAATGAAACCCATTGCCAATTTTGTAATCACTAAGTTTTCTTCACATCCATCTAGAAAAATATATTATGCTACCTTTCTTTTGCCATATATAATCCCATATATAGATATAACTTACTCACTGAAGGTGCTGAGGAATTACAAACTTTGCATCATCTACACGTGGATGTTTATTAAGAATCTGTTAGTTAGTAAGATTTAACAGGATTTAAATTTCTCCATTTATCCCTCCATTAACCAGCCATAAATGTCATTATAAAGTAATGGTGAACAACTACAACATTTCACTTTTTGCTATTATCATGAAGGAAAGAAGGAAATTAGCCCAGGTATCAACATTAAGACCTGCTTACCATGCTCTTGGCACATGAAATGGCCCAAAAGTAATTTCCCCACCATTTAAGGACTATGTAATATTGTCATAGAAGAAAGTTTTTAATGTAAGTAAAAACTGGAAGTGTTGTCTTTCCATCTGAACAAGAATAGGAAAACCAATTAGCAGAAACTCAACTCTGAAGCTGTACTGTCTAAATACTGAATGTGAAGATGCTAAAGCAACCAGTACCATTTTTTCTTCTTTGGTCAGCTGACCCAATCACACTCTTGGGGTTTTTCTGATTGCAGATAGGCATAACATCTCACCACCTTAAAGCAATGTCTCTCAGGCATCTCTCCTACTCTTTTGTCCCCTACTCAACATCTTCATTCAAATTCACATCAGACCTTTCTTTAGTTCTACCACCAGTCCTTTCTTTTCTAGGTCACCTACATCTGATCACTTATAACTGTAATCAGGACCATAAAGTCAAGTGGCTAGCATCCATTCCATATATCAAGCTGTTAAATTTAATTTAATAAGAATGTAGTAAAATGCCTGCATCTGCTTTATGTTAATTCTTACACACTGAAGAGGAGAAATGTTGACAGAAGTCCTCAAAGCCATAACCTACGAGTCCTTCTCTTGGTTTAAGAGTTGGGAGACTATTCAGATTCTGTGAAATGCTATATTTTCTTTCTGGCACCTAATCTACTCAATTGATTTTCAACTACTAATGTTGAAACTACTCTGTTCTATTAACAAAAGAACCCCCAAAACCAAAACAAACAAAACCAGCACAAAACAAAACAGTTGGTAGAGGGAATATAGACTTGTAATAATATTTTAACTTTTTTACATGTTTTTCACAGCTATTTCTCCCCTATATACTTTTCTGTTCACATATGAAATACAAGTCACCATACAGTACCTTTCCCTCCACTTTATAGCAATTTTCAGAATTGCACATTTTGATGTTTTTGCCATCTATTCCCTGGAAGACATATAAAACATCTCTTACAAGATTTGCTTCCGTTATTTCAACAGAACCTAGAAAAGAAAAAAACCAAAAACAAAACAAGTATTTAGATTTGTTGAGACGATAAGTTTTGATTACAACTTTGAAGAGCTATTTAGATGCATAGCCAAAAAACCCCAAAACTATAAAAACTATGCTGGGCTTGCAACCAGTGAAGAAATATTTCAGGTCCTCTTAGTCTGACAGGAAGGCCCAAGACTGCCCTTACCTGCCTCTAATGCTGCCTGTGGTTCTCTCAGAGCAGAGAGCATGTAGGCACAGGGCATGTCCTATTTTAACTGACACACTGGCCAGCTCTTAAACTTGGTTATCTCTTTTGATACACCACCAGTGCAAGTTCTGAGGCAAGCACCACAGCAACTTTATCTTTCTTTGAACAAACAGTTCAAGTTTGTTTAACAGACTTATAGAAGAACCTCTTCTAATTCACCTAGAGAAGGAACAGTTAATCCAGAAGGAAGAACTGCTTGTTTCATAATGGCTTTCAATTACATATGCCACTGCTCAGTGAGAAGGCTGATCAAATCAGACTGCAGAACAGCCACGGAGCTAGAAAATATTTAAGTGTAAGGTTTGCTTCTGGCTCTTATCTCTAGTCAGAGGTTGGATTGTGTGAGAGGTGTAAGATATTTATGAATTTAAAGGAAACATAAGATCAAAAAAGGCAGTGTGTAGGCCACTGATACTATCCCCACCTTTTCTGGGCAAACAGTCACCACCTGTTTTTGTAAATTCATTTACAATTTCACTAATTAAACAATTTTAACAACTATCCAGAAATTGAGATGCTACAACATGCTTCTCCCAATTTAGACAGTACTCTTACTCTTGTCAGATGGCCTCCCCAACAATCCACTTTTCCAGAAAAAAAACAAGAAAAATTAAATTCTACTCTTATTTCAGTATAAGTAGTCTTCACATTTAAAATTCAGTCTCCCCCATAACAATAAGTTGTGCATGACTGTAGGTTGTCCTTCTTAGGAACTTGTAGTGAAATGGTGAGAGATTCAAGTGCACATTTCTTTACTTGATAAATCATACGACAAGTATTAACATCAGCCAAATGTGCGTTTTTATACTCTGTGTGTGGATGTAACAGTAAGAAAACTTCAAAATAAAAACAAGCAATTTTAGGAGAAAAAAATGAATTACAGGAATTTAATATTCATAGAAATGTATCATCTTGACAATAGACTTCTATATTCTGAATTGAGTCCTACTTCTATTTCTACACCAGCAAGTGACTACATTTATAAGACAACTGTCAGTCCTTATACCCATCCCACACAGGAACCAAAGTCACAGCTGCTGGCTGACTCAACAGAAGAAGTATTGCTTTTTATAGCAATCAGTACAATAAATTAAGAGGCAGTGCTGGATTTTATGGTTTTTTATTTCTTTTTCCTACTCCTTTTTCTACTTTTTCTTTTTTCTATTTTTGTATATATTAAATCACATATATAAAACACATATTTACATTATGCAGATATACACACACACATCTTCTTGCATATAACAGACTTGTTAATTAGGTTCTAAATGTCAAATATTGCCCTCAGATACACCAGTACAACTCTGATCAAAAGTACAAAGCCACTGCTTTGTACACTGCTACTCAAAGATGCAGAGACTGGCAGACAGGCTGTATTTTAGTACCTTAATATCCACACTGATTTGTATAGAGGTTAAAAACAAACCAAACCAAACCAAACCACCACAAACAAAAGACTGCATCTCTTATCTTTCTCTGCCAGAGAATAACAGCGCTATGGGATGAGAACATCTGCCATCAGCTCACTTATTCAGAACTCACTTTGACAGTAAGAGTTGCCAGAGATCACCTGTTAAACAATTCCTCCTTAGCTGCACTTGTGTAAATTCAGAACAGATCCCCTAGACATCAGCTTCAAGTTTCACACACTTAACCATGGATGTAAACTAGCAGTATTAAGAATGTAGGAAGAAATTCTTTACTGCAGTGGCTGATGAGGAACTGGAACAGGCTGCCCAGAGGAGTGGATGCCCCATCCCTGGAAGTGTTCAAGGCCAGGCTGGATGGTTCTCTGAGCAACCTGGTCTAGTGGAAGGTGTCCCTGCCCACAGCAGGAGAGTTGGAACAAGATGATCTTTAAGGTACCTTCCAACTCAAACCATTTTGTCATTTCATGAGTCTATATTTTTTTTTTTTTATTGACAATATTTTATGTCACTTGTTCTAAATACAGCCACTGTAAACAGCATGCTAATCTAAAGAAACAGGTTTAAGAGCTCTATATTCCAGTTC
Organism: Motacilla alba alba; assembly: GCF_015832195.1. Classification (NCBI taxonomy): domain Eukaryota; kingdom Metazoa; phylum Chordata; class Aves; order Passeriformes; family Motacillidae; genus Motacilla; species Motacilla alba. The sequence goes on along the minus strand of NC_052016.1, from coordinate 99,121,162 downwards.
ACATTTCCAAGTTCTGAAAGACACAGAACCACAAACAGATGAGTATTTCAACAAGTTCTGTTTCCTGAGCTCTCTTTCTGACTCTAAAAACAGCATATTCTGATAATCAAAAGAATGATCATTGCTCGCACATCACAATCACTTAACTATGAAAAACACTGCAATGAACTCAGTGTTTTAAGAGGACCAGATCACAATCCAATTAACCAGTGCAAAGAGAAATTAACAACCAGCCAAAGAGACTGTGGTCAAATACACTTGTCTTGCATATTTGCTTCTATCCTTCTATTAAGCACATTCTAGAAAAACACTCCTCAAAAAATCAACATGCTACGATCCCAAAATAATTTAAAAGATAATGGAGGATATAGATAAGAACTGTAAAAAACATTATCTTTAACAAATACATCTTTGCTCACCACTTGTATCCCCTTCTCGCCTCGACCTCGGCACACCGCGAGAGACAGCATTTGAAAAGCCTTTTGAGGTAGTGCTTTGTAAGGAAGGCTGGCTTGCAGTTAAAGTCCATGCAAGACGTGAACCTAGCTGCTGACGGAGGCAATCTCCAACACCCGGAGCTTGATAGGATTGTCTAAAAGGATAAAAGGAAGAAATACCTTTAAAAACTTTCATTCTATACCCATTACATGGTGTGGAGTGATGCAAATTTTGAAAAATGCCCCAAGTTTTTTGCAGATGTTTTGTTGGGAAAGTGCGGGGGGAGGCGTAGTAGTGGTTTAATAAGGGAACCTTAAAAAAGGGTAGAGAGCACAAAAGCAATTTATTTTTTCCTACGCTTTCAAAAAAGGCCCCCAACTATAGAAAAGGGAAGTGTAAGTTTGACATACATGATTTTATATCAAAGATTAACTTTGGTGAAACACAGAATTATACTGAAATAGGTTAAAAGTGAAGGTACTATAAAGATAACAAACACAGTCATACTAGAAAAATCTTTATATATTTAAGTTTTGTTATTGACATGAACTACATCTTCAGGTAAAGAACTAAAGAAAAATAGAGAAAGAGGAGAACGCTCACTTTCCAGCTACTCTACTCTTTCAGATAGTTGTATCAAGTGCCTGAAGACGTAATCAAGGAGGGATTATCCAGGCAAGTTCCAATTTCCTTTCAAACTTGTTAATTCTTCTCACAAAGAAAGTCTTAACTGTGAAAAAATGTCACATTGGCCAAGCTCCAGTTGTCCAGGACCTCCCTGGTTAGCCAGGACTGATTAAATGATGGACAGTATCTTGGTGAGCCATCGAGTCCCACACACTTGTGAGCATCTAAGTGGGTCAACAGGTCAATCATTTCTCCCCCCTAGATTACAGCGAGTCCACTGGGCTCCCTGTCCACATCTGCCAGCTCAGGAGGCCACCTATCCTGAGAACAACTGGTCTTAGTGCTGAAGACTGAGCTCTGCTGTGTTTAGCATTAGTAAGGCCTCAGAGTACAACACTGAATTTTGGCTGTTCAGAAGAATGTAACTCTAGAAAAAAGAAAAACAGGTACAAAGAGATGTTCAGGAGGAATGAAACTAACAGAAAGCTTTATTTTGGGTTGTTCAGCTCACAGACTACAGGACTAAAGAGCACAGTGAAATTGCAATAAAATAGATCAGTATGAGTAGGTCAGAACAAGAACATGCCAGAAAGAGGGTAGCTTCTGCTGATATTTTTAAGCAACCAGATATAAGAAATAACCTCACTGACATATCTTTCTATATTGTATCAGTATTATACAATGATTGAGGCTAGAAGTGACCTCTGCAAGCCTTCTGATCAAAGCAGATCAACTACAGAAGGCTAGCTGGTACATTGCTCAAGTCATATTTTTAATATTTTCAAGCATGGAGTCTACACAACCTCTCTGGGCAACCCATTTCAGTGTTTCACAATATGCACCTACCCTTCAACATACATCCTCATCTTAAAGCAAAAAGGTGTTTTTTCCCCCTTTTAATTAACTGTGATTCACAACTCATGCATTTTGCCAGTTACCACTTGTTCTTTCCCTGACCCAAAACAGTCTAGCTCAGTCTTCTTATGCCCCTTGTCATACCATTACCCAGGTAAGATGGAATCAAGACTTTTCTTCTCCAGGCTGAACAACTTCAGGTCTGACTCAGCTTCCCCTCACATGACAGATGCTTCAACCCCTTAAATAGTTTTGGGCTTTCTTCTCCACACTCCTTCCAGCCTGCCTGTAACTTTTCTTTGTACTATAAGTGGACACAGTGTGTCAGATGTGTCCTCATCAGTACTGAGCAGTAAGAAGTTTTATTTGCCTCACCCTCCTGGTGATGTCTTTCACCACACAACCCAGGAGGCCCTTAGCCTTCTTCACCACACACTGCACACTCACATTCAACTTGGTGCCTACCAGGAATGCCATTTTCTGCAAAGCTGCTTTGCAATCAGTCAGCACACAGTATCTACTGGTGCATGGAGTTACTCCTTCCCAGGTACAGGACTTTGAACTTCAGCAGGTTCCTGTGAGCCTGTTTCTGGAGCCCACTGAGCTCCCTCTGAGAAGCAGGTTAATGACCTCCTTTAACAACCACCCAGCTTTGTATCATCCGCAAAGCTGCCAAAGATTCACTCTGAGCCATCAGGCGGAACAAAGGGTGTAGCTTCTGGCTATGCCATTAGGGACTGGGTTCCAACTGGACTTTGTGCCACTGATGATAATCCTTTTGAGTCTAGCAGGTTCAGTTCACCCCACTGTCACCTTATCTAGTCCATATTTTATTGAGTCTGTCAATAAGGCTGTCACAGGTAGACAGCATTAAAAGTCTTAGTAAGGTTGAAATAAGCACCAATTGCTGTCTTCCCCTTGTTCACCAAGTCAGTCATCTCACCATAAAAGGCTGTAAGATTGGTCAAGCATGCCTTTCTGAACTCTGTGCTGAATATTCCTAGTCCCATCCTTCTTGTCCATCACACATCTGGACATGCTTTCCAGAGCAACAAAGATTTTGCCAAGGGTGTCAGTGTCCTGAGCCAACTTTACCAGCACAAAGGCAAAGCAAGCACCACGTACCTCAACTTTTTCCATATCTGCCACCTAAGTCCATGCCCCTCAGGGGTCCACGTTTTCTCTAGCTTTCCTTTACTGCTTATGTAGCTGCAGAAATATCTGCTGTTTCCTTTCATGCACCTTGACAGATGAACCTCTAGGTCAGTTTAGCATTTCATTGCAGCCACTCTGCCCCTGGATGCTCCTTTGCACCTGGCCCTGCTTCCATTTTTTGTACACTTTTTTATATCTGAGTTTTGTCAGAAACAATTTGTTTCTCCATGCAGGCCTCCTGCCACTTTTAATTGCTCCTTGCCCATTTCTTTCTGAAGCTTGGAGGAGGTGGTCCTTGAATACCAACCAGCATTCTAGTCCAGCATTGCACCAGATGATCATTGTAGCTCCCTTCAAACAGAAATATCTTGTTTTGTTCTCTCCTTAATCCCCATTTCCTCCAGGGCAGCCTCTCAGAGGATCTTTCCAAGAAGATCCCAGAAGAGCCCTAAGTCTCCTATCCTGAAGTCCAGGGATGAAATACTGCTTTTTACCATGCTTCCACTTCCAGAATCCATTATCACTACTGCAGTACTTGTTCTTTTAAAGCCTATTAATAACAATAAAATCCAGTTCTGTCAGCACTAATTCCATAATATGAATTTAATAACTCATGTCAAATACACTCTACTAAAAAAATATGTCTTCAACTCAAAAAAAATTTTAAAGAAAAGCTTTGGTCCTTTCTGAAAATGCATCTTGTGATTTTGTGTTTGTTTCACAGCTCTTGGGGGTGGGAAGAAAAATTAGGAGACAAGAAGATAGTGATTAAAAATGGACACATTTGGACAGCCATTTATGGCTTCACACGGTCATATGCCAGCACCTGATATTCTGAATTTTGTTCAGCTCAGGAATTCAGTTTCTCTGTACCTAAAGTGGAATTTCCAATGGCATACAAAAGCAGAGGGTGAAGGAAAGAAAAAAGGCAAGTCTTCTCCAAACCCATCTGTAAGGTGAAATTTACCCTGGAATGAGTGACTGTGGAGTTGGAGTTGGCCCATTTAGGGCATACAGGCTGATGCTGCTGATCCCACTGCTCCCCATGCTGCAGGAACTCTGGGCAGACTGAGCACTGCGATCTTGGTAATTCAATGGAAGGGTCTGAGGCCTGGCATAGTAATAAGGGGTTGAGTGAGCATCCCGTGGTAATGCTTGAGCAAAAAGCGTGGCATAACTTGACACCTGAAAAGAAAAGGATTTGAAAAGGGAGGAATAATAAAAAAAAAAAAGTGGGAATTGCTTTAAGTGCCATCTTCAGTTAATAGGAGTGTAATATCAACAACACAAGAAATATTTGAAGACCATGTTTCAGCAAAGAAAAATTTTGATGCAATTACCATGACAAAAAAGGACCTTAGAGTGAGCAACAGTATTTTAGCAATACAACTTCTTTTTGCCTGCAAATCATCATTAGCAATAGCAGCAAAAAGCACTTTGGTGCCAGCAGCGCTGCAACTGCATTCTGCTTTCCCTACTCCATTTAAAACTCACTATCACATGGGCAGACATCACACCACCAAGCAGAAAGCAAACATAAAAACCACCCATCTAATATGCTCACAACTTCAGCTGCACGTGTTGGACAGCTCATATTTTTACATATATGTAGTGTAAGAAAACTACACCAAATATTACAGATACTTAACCAGTGTTTTCTTCCTTTCAGCCTCACACACAGATATCATGAAAACAACCTTGAGGTTGTTTTCAAGTTGGTCAAGTCTGGAAAATGATTCTTGAAGACATCTAAAATAAGTGACATACATTTACTATTTCTCAGAAGCAATAAAGGTCTCCTCACCTACCTTGTTAGACTGTTTACGTGGATCTTCACTAAGGCTAAGCAGGAGGTAGAGTATTGACCATTTGTTTTTCAAAATGCCCTTCAAAGAAAGATGAAGACAAAAATAAATAAGTTCAACTCTTGATAAGAACAAAATTCTTCTTAATTATCTAACTTCCTAATAAATATGCATATAAATAAACTTTCCAGATAAATAAGACTAACTCAAAGCCATGTTTTTGAATAAACTGGGAATGTGCAGTGCAACTCTGTATTGCTAATTTTATGAATTTTTCCACCATGTTCAAATCACGAATTCTCACCTGCTCTGACATCAGCAAGCAGGCTCAATTTAAAATTCATAGCTACTCAGAATGAGGTTTATACAGAGTTGAACTATTACCAGCATTCCCACACACTCTCACCACTTAAAACATCTCAGATGCAGCCATTAATTTAACCTAAATTGAAAAAGGAAAATTCTTGGTGAAGTTTTAAGCAAGGAACTATCTTCTCCCCTTTCTCCCCTCTACTCTCCTTTACAGGGAGGCCTCAAAAGTGAGGGTTTTGATTTCTACTACTTCAAATGCTATTTAAGAGACCTACAAAAATTTTAATAACTTAAGACAGACATTGTTAATATGAGACTTGAGGAATACACAATATAGTCTTTAGCAAACAGACACATACAGACTTTTAGAATAACACTGCAGTTTTAGATCTCAGCAGAATTCTGTCCAACTTCAGCTAAAGCCCAAGCTACAGAGTACTTTAAAATGAATGCAAGTATTAAAATAATTTCTTTTACACATGCATGTTCCTAGATATGCTGCTCCATAGCTCTGTGACACTAAAACTCGCACCTGAATCAACCAGGGATATAGAACCTTATGATGGACATTAAGCTGAGTCAAAGAAACTTACACAAATTCCCTCACAATATCGATCAGCCTATGACCTGCAATACTGAGCAATGCTGAATATAAAGCTAACTTGAGTCATATCAACACAGACTGCATCCCTTACGAAGCAACGCAATTTACCAAAGCTCTACATTTTTATATAAAAGGAAACATTCTATATTATTATTTAGAGCATAGTTTTATTATCTTCTGCTTTGATCTCAAGAGCAAGCAAAAAATAGAGGTACTGCATCTGCTGCAAGTAACTAATACAGCAACTGATAAACAAGTGGTGAAGAAGGAGCAGCAACTGCTTCTTCTACTAGCCAGGAGAGAACAAATCCAAGTGCTCCAAGAAGAGTGGTTTGCTCAACTGGCAGGCTGCCATAAAAATAAGCACTGACCTCCTTTCCTGTTTGGAGTAATAGATGAAAGAAAGCTAAAACAGATTCACACACACTTTTTTTGCCCTCTCAACTTGAACTTGCTTTCAAGAGAAATGTTGGAAGAAGAGTCTCACTGATTCAGAAAACATCAATCCCTTTAAGCCCTTCTCTATGCTCACAGGAACAAGAAATGATTGTACACCATTAGCAATAAACCTAACAGCAGATTGAATAATAATTGGTTGTGTGAATTTTAAAGAAGCCATTATACTATTTCATATACACAAGATGCTAGCAGAGGAAAATAAAAGGTTAGAAGGACCTTAAATATTTGAGGAGGCAGTAAAATATCAGGAGATAGCTTGCATTACATTCAGAAGAATAAGCAAACATATAACACAGGCAAGGCATTTTGTTCCAAAGATTATTCATCATGCTCTGCATCACTTTGCTTGCCAAATGGCAATGCAGTACATAAGCTACAGACATGTTACACCAAGTCTGTATTAAGAGTCACCTGCAAAGCAGTGCTCTGCTGTACAAACCAGTGCAATTAATACACAAACCCACAGGATACTGAAACCAGGACAACTTACTCAGTAACGAGCTCCAAACACCAACAAAGTAAAGGGTAAGTCAAGTATGGAAGAGGGGAGGAAGAGAACCAAGTTCTGACTAGTCATACTCCTCACAAAATACCTTTTTTGTAATCTTAATCTTAGCGTTACCATGTTAAACTCAGTGTGTGTTTTCCACACACTAGCATCTTTTGTCAGAATATTGGCAAGCAGTGTTCTTTTATTAACACTGGTGTTAGAGCCATCCAAGTCAGCAAACCCTTAACCTTCAACATTAAAAGATCTGGAGCACTTAAAAATTCGGATGCATGAGAATATTAGATCAGTAAAGTCAATACACTGGAAGGCATTTCTGTAAAACAAATGATGAGAAAATTTCATCAGTTTTACATATAAATTGATCCCTTTGTTTTTAGAGAGCTCCTTTCATATGAAGTACCTCTTCATATAACTTGAACCAAATACTAAAAATATAGCTAGGGTTGAGAGGCATCTCTAGAAGTTGTCTGGTCCAAACCCCCTGTCTAAAGCCGGGTCATCTACAGCAGGTTGCCCATGACTGCATCCAGTCAGGTTTTGACTCATCTCCAAGGATCACGATTCCAACAACTTCCCTAGGCAAGCTGTTTGAATATTTAACCATCCTCCCAGAAAAAATATTGTCCATGACCTGAGCACTCTCCAAAACAACTCTAACACCAGAAGGATGCTTATGAGTGCTTTCAGTTTCTTTACTCTTTACACATTTATTAAACTACCTGTGAACCGAGTTTTCTGTAGAGTTCTGAAAACAAAGCAGCATCTGCTTCCCTTCTTTGTCGCACAACTATTAAAAGAAAAAGAAGTAGATTAAAAATTTGAAAGAAGTGTAACAGCCATGTCATAACATATACTTGTGGTAAATCATAAAATGCAACTAAGAAAGTTTCATAATGCTGGAGTGTTTCATTATTTTTACTTAAACATTGTTTTCACCTTAGCTGCATTCCAGCACTGAGAATTACTGCAATGCAAGTGATTCAATACAAGTATCTGGTTTTCTTAACTCAATCAAAGCATACATTTTTTTGTCCTGGTAAAGTCTAGTCTGTCATTCAGTACATTTAGGGACCTAAGCGACTGAAGATGCAACTGAAAGCAGATAATCATTAAAGAATGTTATAAAAACTACACGCAATTCCTCCAAAACTAGAGTGTAATTGTTTCTATTTTAGGCAGTAATTTCAAGGAAAAAAGTAGCAATGCCATTTGCTGCAAGCCAGGCAGAATTCCAGGATCACACAACTTTCATGCATTATAAAAACAGTAACCTCAAATCAACACCAGTTACAGAAGTACCTTCCCAGAGGAGACACATCTTCCAACTAAGATTTCTTAAAAAGCCACGTTGCATCAGAAAGAGACATGTTAAAAGAAAGCCAAGGCAATAAAGACACCTGAAGAAACTTCAGTGACAAGAAAAATAGCTATTAAAGGTTAGAAATGTTAGTGTTACTGGTAAGTACACTTTGCCAAGTAAGTCATTACTTGTGTGGTATCTCCAAAGTAAATGTAAAGTTGGAAGGACACATTTCCAGCTGAAGTTGGGGAGGAGGATGAGGGAGACAGTTCTCTTCAGAAAACTCGCAACAGGCCCAAAGAATACCAAGTATGGCAGAAAGTAGATACTGTAGATTTCAGTGTTTTGGAGCTGTAGCTAGAGGAATTCTAATGGGCTTATTTGTCTGTCAGCAAGTCACGGAAGTTCTGCATTAGCAAAAAGTACACATGGACCTTAAACCAGTTATAATCACTGACGTCAGCTATCTTAATTCAATCTCTGAATATTCAAAGCTTAAATATGAAGTTTTAATTTCATTAGCACAATTCAAGTAATTGTTTCTGGACATGCTACTGTGCAGCAGAATCTGCTGAAAGCAGTATTTGGCTTTTCAAGAAGAATTCATCACATCCCCTTTGGATACACACAGTGCAACACGTGACTCAGAGCAGTAGAGTGCACAATGGAATGGAAATGCAGCATCTCTTACAAAGTCATAGTCTGATTTTGTTTTTAAGAAGGCGGTTGCAGAAAACTTGTAAAGAAACTGAAGGCAAGTCAGGTAAGTCACAAACCATTCCATCAATTCCAAGGATACTCATTCAGCAAGTTTCACACAGGTGCTCATGAAGTTAATCGTGCCAACGTGCAATATCCCTGAAGTGCACATCTCAAAAATATCAGTCTTTTACTCTTCTAAAAAGCACTATGAATTCATAATTTCCAAGTACTATTAAGGTGAATGGAGTGCAGTATTAGTTGCTCTTTGTCTTCACAGTGGCTAAGATACAAAGCAGCAAGGAAAGTTTAAGCTGAGTATTCAGAAAAATCGGAGCTGTGAATACAAATAGCCACTCAGGAATATTTACTAGGAAATTAATGGCATTTACATCATGAGATTTTCAAGAAGACAGCATTAACAATAGATTAGATAACTATCTGTGAGGCAGAGTTGTCTCCTTTTCAGAGAAATAACCTGATTAACTTCAAAAAGAATTTTGTGTTTCTAAGGAAGGAACAAGATGCACTTACGTTCTTTCTTGATTTTCTCCGCTACAAGAAATTCATCACGCTCAACAGTGGGAGCAAAATTGCTTCCAATAACTCTCACTGCATACTGAAATTGTTGGGCTGCATCAGCTGAAAGAAAAAGAAAACTCTGTCAATTAAGTAGAATGCTGCAGTTCTATTAAAACCAATTTTTTAAAAAAGTGAGACATGAGATTACATTGCTGCATCTGAAAGCAGCAAAAACGTACCCGGTTTAGATCTGGTAACGTTGTGTTGCAATTCTTAGGCACACTTCTAACCAGAGGGCAGTAAAGTTCAGTTTATCATAGTATTAATGTGATATTTCAAACATATTCACCTGTACACACTCCACAAATAACTGCATCAAAATTTGTGAGTAAGTCCTTTCTATTCTGTGCTGAAAGAGACACTGAGGTCTGCCCGGTTACTAGAGAGCATTTGCACACTTAACTGGCTCTGCCCTTCCCCACGGACAGAAATGCTGCGGGACCTGGCACACAGTCACAGTCCAGCTCACACGCCACAGCAATACATTCATGTTCACCACCTACCCGTGGATCTTCACTCAGACATCCACAACAGTGGTTCTACCAGTTTGCGTCTCAGTTTTAGGTTTGGTTTTGTTAAAACAGTTTGAATAGTTTCACCCTTTGGTTCAAAGCCAGCTCAGAGATATTAGCATCACATCCCAATGCATAATGTGACACAGAGGTCACAAATCAGTGACCTCCTTCCACTGCTTCTTCCTAATGCTATAATCCTGTTTTTAATCTTGTTGGTAAACAGCACTGTTTTAGTGCAAGAATCTTGCTTTCTGGGAAAACTAACAGTCTGGTAACACCAAGATAGGGCCAGGTCAGTATTAATGCTTCCACAGCATAGTCATATTCCCATTTATCGACCTGAAAATCAAACAATAAGCCTACAGACATGTCAAGTGCCCTTACAAAAGGTCAGACATATTTTTATTCCTTATCTAGAAACAATTGTAATAACACAAGGAAAAAGGTACATAAGGAAATATCCAAGTGTGCTTGCCACACTTGGATCTTTTTACTTCAGGAAAGAAACCCATCTAAGCAATTCTGCATATTGTCTGTTCTGTACATAACAATTACGTGTACAAATGCATCACATCCTCATGTGTTTTATACAGTCAGTTGAGCAGTCAGTTCCCCAGGAAAACTGCCAAGTAATGCAGCAAAGGTTCAGCCAAGGATGCTGGTCAGGACAAATATGTACAAAAGGAACAGAAAAATTAAATAAGGTAAAGGACCACTAGAAGAAGACATATTTTAAGCATTTATCATCTCTTAACTAATTAACTAATATTTGCAATTGGAAAAAAAAAATTCCTTGGAGATACTAGGAGTCAAATATAGATTAAATGCATTAAAATCTTCAAAAACTTATGGAAAGAAGTTTGAAATTTGAAAATCACAATGTGCTAGATTCTTCACAATGCTCTACATTCTTCTTGAATGTCCATTTTATACTGTCTTGTACTATAAATGTCATCTACTGGTCCAGCACCACCAGAATATAACTGTAGAACAGCAAGCATTAACAAATTCACACAAAGAAATATCTCACACAATCAGGAAAAAAGTCTGCTCAGACAAAATCATTAACATTTTAACAGTATTTGACAATACTGGCCTATAGAAGGAACAAGAGTATTGTTCTGTTGCCAGAGAAGTAAATGCCACTATTACTGTAAGGTCACAAATGTCTATGACAAATGCCTCCTCTACTGTTAGACTAAGCAACCTTTCAACTGCAATAAGGTTTTGAAAATACAAATATAAAAATTTAATAGTACAGCTACAGATGAACTAGGTGTGAAGAGTTAAGTATGAGGAAGTATTTCTGTGGAATTCTTAAGTTTAATCCATGTCAGAGCAGAACTCAAGATTTCAAAAAATATTCTGCATGGCCAATTAAAGTCCAATACTGGCACTAAGTTATCCCAAACAGCGTATGTTCCATTAATTCCTCAACTGTGTACTTCATAGCAGATAGGAAAGGGGCAAGATTTTCCCATAATGGGGAAGTTTTAAGGAAAATTTATTACCTCTTGTAACAACTTTGTATTTCAACACCAACCATACAAGCCTTGTTAAAGCACTGAAACTTAGTATAGCCTTTTCCATACTAACAAGGCATGTGAGAAAGATCTCTAGTTGAAAGACTACAATTCCATCCAACAAACCCTGCTTTTTAAACCTGTTGCACTACTGAAAACATGGAAAAAATTATCTGTTCTTTATACATTACTGATGGGCACCAGCAATTCAACAGCTCTGTAGCAAGACTGGTTTTCTATTTTTTTAATTCAGATTTTTATGTTTTACTCATATCAAGTCCAGCTTCCTTTTTACAAACAAAATTCCCTGCTGTGGGTGTTTCTTCAGCAACTATTTCTCATGAATTCATAAAATACCTTCAGTACCCAAAGTGATTAAACATACCTTAATATGGATATGTGTCAGCACAATAAAAACCTCACACAGCTTATAACAGGCACATCTAATTGCTTCCCTCCTCAAAGAATCATCATTATGACAGCAGACATACTTAAAATATACAGCCATCTATCTATTTGAACATCTTTCATTAGAAAATGATTACAGCATGACTCTGTTACATAACAGCAAGCTCAATATATCTGATAAAGCTGTCTGAAGGCTAAAGGGGTAAAACAACATTGATCATGACTTGATTTCCAGAGGTCTGATCTGAGCAGAGAATGCAGAGACAGCCACTTCTCCTCAGACTAGACCCCTTAAGTAATACACACACAATTAATGACACTGATAAGCAGCCACAGAGCTGAACGTAGAACTGTCACTTGTGAATCACAAGAAAAAATATGAAAATTTAAAAACTGTCTCCTTTGAACAAAGCAACCCATCGATCCTTCAAAGATCTATACTTCACACAGCCATTCAAACTTTCCTACACACAAGGCAGTATTAGAATTGAACTACTTCAAAAGCCAGGCAACAGCATTTCTAAAGCTGAAGAAAATACAAGCATAGCACATGAAAAAAAAAGAAACAATGCATAGAAAGACTCTGGTTGTAAAGAAAGCAGGGAGATATAGGACTAACAATAAAATTTAAAGGAAAAGTTCACAAGACAAAGAGATAATTAGCCAATTATTACTTGCAAGAAGGCAGCATTTCAGAGGATGCGCTGAAATTCAGCAAGACTTTTGCTACAAAGAAGCTTCTAGCATTACCTATAATTTCAGGGAAGTGAATTGAAATTCACTTTATACTTTTACATATTTCTTTAAATAAGGTTGGTTATTGGTCAGTTAAGTTTCCAAAAGTGGGCAGGGTGAAATCCTGAAAAACCTAAGTAGTAATTGAAACTGTTGTTCCAAATCATCATGAGAAAATTGTTTCCTGAGAAGAAGACATTTGGTTAGTTAAATACATCTATAAACAATTTCTAAATTATAGGACCATGCTAAAGAAAGCTTAGCTAAACCAGTTTCTTTCTTTCTTGAAAGACCTCAAAGATTAGCAAACTCTCCAGTCAGCTGTCCATCATCCCAGACAACCATTTTCCTTAAACACAAATACAAAATTATTGTATAACAATTACACTCTAAACTGCATTCAGTGCTGTAGGAATGGTGCTGACCAGGGAAAAATTATTGCTGCAAACTACTTCAGATACAGATGCTGCCAAAAACGCATATTAAAGAAAAAAAACAAAAACTAAACAACAAACTTCTTTCCAATAACAAAGTGCTTGTTGCAAAATTAAGCTGGGAAGAAAAGCTGTAAAGCTTTTCACCTTCTCACACATACCATGAGTACATATGATGTTTGCCAAGACAGCAATGCTGCTGTATCTCCTCTGTTTTACTCACATCAGATGTTCTACATTACTATGAAGTATTACCTGGGGAATTGTATTAACACAGCCTATAATGACAAACTAGAGGACTAATCTCAAATGCCATTAGCAGTACTATTTTGCTCTTGAGGAGAATCTACGTGCACTGTGAACAAAACTGCTTGTTCCTGTAGAAAACACTGGGTTTGAAATGTGCAATTTTAGGCCCAGCCTGGTTATGACATGCAAGGTACTGCACTGGGTTGAGGCAGTCCCAGACACAACTGCAGACTGGCAGGACCCACTGAGAGCAGCCCTGCTGAGAAGGACTCGGGAGTTCTCATGGATGACAAGCTGGACATGAGGCAGCAATGTGTGCCTGCAGCCAGAAGGCCTGATGCACATCTTGGCTTGCATCAGAAGAAAGGTGGCCAGGAGGTCAAGGGAAGTGATTCTCTCCTTTACTGTGGCCTCATGAGACCCCCACCTGCAGTGCTGCATCAAGCTCCGGGGTGCCCAGCACAAAAAGACTTGGACCTGTTAAGAGCAGATCCACTGGAGGCCACAAAGATGGTCAAAGGGCTGTAGCATCTCTCCTGTGAAGCCAGGCTGAGAGCGCTGGGGTTGTTCAGCCTGGAGAAGAGAAAGCTCTTTGCAGAGCCTTATTGTGGCCTTCCTGTACTTAAAGGGGGTTACAAAAAAGAGGGAGAGTAACTTTTTGCATAGGCAGACTAGGACAAGGAGGAGAAACAATTTTAAAATAAAAAAGGAGACATTTAGATACCATGCTAGGTAGAAATTCTTTACAGTGAGGATGGTGATACACAGCAGACTGCCATGAGAAGTTGCGGATGTCCTGTCCCGGAAGTGCTCAAGGCCATATTGGATGGGTTTAGAGCAACCTGGTATAGTGGAAGGTGTCCCATCCCATGGCAGCAGGGCTAGAACTAGATGACCTTTAGGGTACCTTCCAAATGAAGCCCTTCTATGACTCTATGAAATCATTACTGAAAAAAATAAATTTTACATCAGTCTTCTGATTTAGTTAACTATCTTAAACTTCTCCAGACTTCTTTCTCACAAAGGAAAATAAATCAGCATAAGCACAAAATAAAGCCCAAGCCACACATATTCCCATATCCTTCCTTACTTAGAAGTTGCCCACAAACTTTGATGCACAGCACAGGAAACATTCTTTAATTCTGTTAATATGGCTGGCTCTTGTTGCATTGCTAGTAAACAGATTTGAGTACTGTCCCACTGGACTATTAACAACTCTGTCATAATCTTTTCAGAACTTTCCCTCACTGTGAATTTTTGACTATTTTGTCAACTCCCATCTGCTCTGTTATTAGCATAGGTAAAACTCCCTCCATATCACCCTTTGAATGAACTCTATGCTTTTTCCCAGACATGAAATTTTAACATCTATTCCAATAATTCAAAGTTTAAAACACCAAAATCAGACAGCAATAACAAAACTGCCACTGACACTCTAGAGATTAAATTGAGGCCACAGTATGGACTTCAGGTAGCAAACTGCTCCCCAAAGACTGAAATGCTACTTTACTTTCTAGAGCATGCACACCTCCAATAGTACTTCGGCACACAAAAATTTTCTTAGCTTTCAAACTCAAATAGATTTAGCTCGAGTATTTACAGCAATACCATTTGTTTCCATTGGAGGCACTAAGAGTTCTTAGTTTTAAGATTACCAGGAGGTTTGTGAAAGACAGCTAAGGACAACAAGTTCTTTGTCAGAAGGACTAAAATCACTGTCCAAAGAGAGGCATGAAACCCTGTATAACTGCTGTAGCATACACACACAGGAGAGGAAAAGAAAATTATAGAAATTACTGCACAGGTAAGCAAGCTCCCTGCAAGATCAGGTGTAAGTATAAAAGTGAGTGGACAGCCTGGAAAAACACAGAAGGTAATATAAGGTCAGTGCAGTAATTCTTAGACACTAGGAGAACATGTGGAAGAGAGAGGTCAGCAGCAGCTCCAGCTGCAGGGGCAGAGACCCCAAACTAATCACAGTGGCTGCCTGCAGACACACAGCACCACACAAAGCTTTACACCCCTCTGTGAGGACTGGCTAGAGCACAGCGACAAAAAGTTTTCAAACACTAGTTTTAGGGAAAGAAAAGTTTAGGTAGTTTTTAAAAAAACAAAACAAACACCTAAACAGTTCTTCCACATAGACCTTGGACAGTAGACCTTGTAATGAATTTCTCAGAAGCAGAACTCTTTTGCAAAAAAGTAAATCCCTGTAACTAGGCTTATGCAGCTGACTGGTTCTGGAAACAAAGCAAGCCCTCTACTTAGGGGATGATCCCAAAAGGGGGAAGCGAGAGAAGATGGCTCCACCACTGAGAGCCTGAAGTCATAGTCCATCAAACCACAAATTCACTTCAACATAAATCTTTAACTAGCAGAGAAGGTGGAAGCCTTCTAAGGCCATCACAGGCAGAAGCAAAAAATTCCTTGATGAGGGTTCATGGAAGACTTCAGGCAGGGGATTGCACCATGTAGACTTGGAAGGAGAGTAATCCCACTTTACCCTTGAGTGAACAATTATCACACAGGCATTATATAAACTGAACCCTTCATCTCCTCCTCCAGCTGTAGTTTCCTCACAAACACAACAACACACAAGCATTGAGAAGGAACAAAGGGGGAACAAAAATTCTCAAGGAGAAACCCAGGGAATGCACAGGCAGCAACAACCATTAAATCATCAAACATCAATTCCTTTATTATTTACCAATTAAGTTTCACTCAATTTCATCAGTACCTTGTACTTCACATTCACAGCAGGTAAACTACACAAATGGTCTAAGATGGATGCTTTCAGCTTCTTGTTTTGAATTGTTAGGAGAGATTTCTCTACTAAATTTAAAGATCTCTTAAGTGTCTCAGGTTTTTGCCCCTGAACTCTGCAGGAGTACTTGAGCATCATAAACTACTTTCTGAAGACTAAACTAATAATACTTGTAAAGTTTGCTTCAAAAAAGAGGATGTGTATATACAAAACAGCCTAACTTGACCATACACAAGGAGCAGAGAAGCTGCCCACAGACCACTAACCACACACTAATACCTTACTTCAAACTTACCCTGTGCTGAAAGGAACAAGAACTACAAGCCTGAAAAACACCGAGATGCTAAACAGCTTGTCCAGTGGGTTCCTTACTGCCTTCAGATACATGCATCATCCTCGACACAGAGGATGCTAGTGATAACAAAACTACCTCATTGTCTTCTATGTATTCCTTGGACCCAGATATCAATGGGGTGGGGGGGAAAAACCACCACACACACCTTTCATGACTGAGACTTTCACAGAATTTTTGACTTATCAGTCTCTGTGCATTTGAAGTCTATAGCTGAGCTAACACGTACAGTTGACTGCTTCAAGGGAAATCCTGTCTCAGAAGGCTGAGGTTTCAGTGCTAGCATCCCTCCTAACAAAGGAATAAAGAGCAGGGTAAGAATAGGCTTCCCATCTGTCACATGCATAAAAACATGGGTGATAAATGTGGCAGACAACCCACTTTTTTTTTTAGCTGTCACTTCAAAGAAGTCCTCACATAATCCTCAAGTGCGCAGACAAGCAGACTACAGGTTGCACGCAGAAACTTACTGTGATTTTGGCCAAAATTTCCACTTTCATGAGTCAAACATAGAAAGGATTATAGTTACATTATCAGAATCCCAACACACATAAACAGGTTCAACATTTAAAAGAATAAAAATACCCAGCTCTCTTGCGTGTTTTTGCACATACTGCTTGTAAATAAAGTTATTATTCCAGTCAGGAGATACAGAGAGGTATCGACACTATGACTTCAAAAAAAAAGCTAGATCCTAAGTTGCTAGAAGTGAGCCATCTCACCTCAATACTCATACTTCAGTTGATACTCAGAGGTTTCCATTTCTGCTCTCATGATCTGTTTAGCCTTTATAAGTATCACAGACTTAGATAACACTAAGAAACAAGCTTAGATTGAGTTTAGATTAGACTCCAAATCTAAGAAAAAAAGAGTCATGAAGAAAACAGGACTAGATGTTATAGAAATAATGTCCTTGAAAAGGCATCCACTAAAGCAATATAATCTACTTTCCAATTGTTTTTTAAAATTTGTTTTTGGAAATAGAACGAGTAACTAGCACAATAATGTGAGATTTCTGGTAGCAAATGTTTGAAATACTCTTAAACAAGAACATACACCAATTGTATCAGAAAAAAGTTTCCAAAGAATGTTAAAGGCAAGTAAGAGCTTTACAAAAAGAGCTAGAAAAGCATCTTAGAATTGTAGTCTGATGTGAAGTACCCTTTAAAATACAGTTAAAACACTTGCTAAAAGAAACATGTGGTTACAGAACACAAGTGGCTTTAAACAGTTCAGAAATTACTGCTGACTTGGTGGAGATAGGAGAAGAGTAGAAATTTGCCATATCCTGATAAAATCTTACAACAGGAATTCCTAATACAGAAATACTATAGATTCTGAAAAAAAAAATACTGCCTTGCAGAAGACTTAAAAATGCAATGGAGAAGGAAAAGATTTTGAAAAACAAAACACAGCAATCAACAGCTGTTGATCATAGAATTATTCAGGTTGAAAAAGACCCTTAATATCTTAGAGTAACATGGAGTGTTTTCTGTGAAGGAGTCCCTACTCAACAGTTCAGTGAAGACAAAGATTCCAATTTCCTACCAACTTTACCAAGGTTCTCAGATGAATCCCAGAATCACAAAATGGTTTGTGCTGGATGGGACGTTCAAATACCATCTAGTCCACTTCCCCTGACAGGGGCAGGGACATCTTTCACTTGATCAGGTTGCTCAAAGCCCCATTCAATCTGATCTTGAACACTTCCAGGGATGAGATTCACAACTCATCAGGGCAACCTGTTCCAGTGCCTCACAACCTCAACTGTAAAAACTTTACTCTCTGTGTCCAATCTAAACATACCCTATAACTGTTTAAAGCCATTACCCCTTGTTCTGTCACTTTACGCCTTGGTAAAACATGTCTCTCTCATAAGCCCTCTCTAAGCACCAAAAGGCCACAATGAGATCTCTGAGCAGATCCTTCCCCTGGCTCAACAACCCCAACTCTCTCACACCTGCTTTGGAGGAGAGGTGCTCCATTCCTTTCATCATTTCCATGGCCCTCCTCTGGACCTGCTCTAGTACATCCACATCCTTTCAGAACTGGGGGCCCAGAGCTGCATACAGTACTGCAGATGGGGCCTCACAAAAGCAGAGCAGTGAGGGGAGAATCACTGCTCTCTACCTGCTGTCCATGCTTCTTTTGAGAATATGTTGACCTTCCAGGATGCACGTTACTGTCTCGTCCAATTTTTCATCCACTCCCCCCATCCTTCCCTGCAGGACTGCCCTCAATCCACTCATCCCCCACTCTCTACAGATACTGGAGATTGCCCTGACCCAGGGGCAGAACCCTGAGGCTCACACAGGTGTGCTCCTCAAGCCTCTCAAGGTCTCTCTGCACCACACTCCCCTCAGCACATCACCTTCACTGCTCGGCTTGGTGTCATCTGCAAACCTTCCAAAGGCACTCTCAAGCCCACTGTCTATGATAGTAATAAAGATATTGATCATTGTCAATTCCAATCCAGACCTCTGAGGGACACTACTTGCTACTGATCTTCATTTTGACATTGAGACAGTGACTACAACTCTTTGGATGTGGCCATGCTGCCAGTTTCAGCTCCTCTTTCACCAAATAGTTGATCCATTAAACCCATACCTCTCCAACTGAGAGACAAAGATGGGGTGTGAGACCATGACATGCTGTCTGCAACAGATGGAAACAAATTCTGAGAAACAGACAACATATATATATGTGTATATGTGTATATGTAACCTTGTTACACATTTCCTAGATTTCTAAGATAGCAATAATCCACATGTAGGCCATGTTCAGTAATTTTTTACAACAGGTAATGCTCAAAAGTCTTAGTTACTATCCTGAAAATATCTAAAGGGATTCGTCAGAAGTAAGGGCCATGGAGAGAGAAAAGAATAAGGGACTTGACAGCCATTTCTAATAAGGGAGAAAGTCATCTCTCATACAAGAAAAAAGATGCAATAAAAGCTTCTGCCTAAGTTTCTCTAGTGAGCCATGCTGATAAACAGAGCAACTTAAAAAGGAGATTCAGCAGATGCACGCCTTCCTTTCCACCCCTCCGACTGCTTACTAAAAACAGTCTTCGCCTTGACTGCAAGGGAGAAACTTACGCAAACAGACCAGAGATTCATTCCCCTGCCGGAGACTCACAGCAGCATCAAGACACCGAGGACCTGTAGCGGACCTGGCACAGGTCAATGGCTCCACTCGAGCAGGCACCGGCGGCAGGCGGAGGTTCCTCAACCCGTACACAGAGCCCCCTTTCGCCCAAACACCCCGGCACCGGTGCCCCGCTCCCCGAAGAGGAGAGCGCCTTCACGAGCCGGCCAAACGCTCCTGGGGAGCCGGAGGAGGAGGGCACGAAGCCGTCCCCAGCCGCCTCCCGCCGCAGGGCTCCGGCTCGCAGGGCCGCTGCCGTGCCCGGCCGGCCGCTCAGCGCTGCCCGGGCTGTCACCCCCGCGCCGGGAGGCCGCCGACGCTCCCCGCCGCGGGGCCCAGCACCTCTCCAGCCCTGCCGGGGTAGCCCCCGCGGGCTCCGAGCGCTGCCGCCGGGGGAATGGCGGGGGGACGCCGTTACCTTCGCTCTTGCCCAGGATGCGGCAGCAGAGGCTCTGCAGCAGAACGTTGGGGGATTTTTGGTCCGGAGTCGCCATCGCCGCGCGGGAGGCAGGAGGTGGCGCGGGGGCCGAGAGCGGGCGGCAGAGCCGGAGCACGGCGGGGCGGCGGAGGGAAGGAGGGGGCGAGGACGCGCCGCCCGGTCGGCAGCGCAGGGAGCCGGCGGCACCTCCCGCTCCCGCCTACGGCGCCATTTTCACGGGACCCGCCGAAAGCCGCAGCCGCCGCCGCGCACCCACAATGCCCCGCGCGGCGGTTCCGGGGCAGGCGCCGCCCCGCGCGGCGGGGCCCGGGGCGAGAGCGGCCGCCGTGCCCGGCGGCGAGCGGCACCGGCCCGGGCCAGGGCACCTCCCCGCGCTCGGAAACGCCTCTCAGCCAGCCCCAGAGTCGCTGGAATCACGTTCCATCAAAATACACATTCCCTGCAACGCAGCTCTTCTGACGAGTGCAGGAGGCGGAGGCCTTCTCAGGCCATCGCGGGCAGGAGCGAAAAAGTCCTTGATGGAGTGGAGGGCTTCAGACGTGGGGTTGCAGAATGTAGACACGGATGCAGAGTAATCCTCTTGCCAAAATAGGTTATTTCACCCGGTGTGCAAGGGGCCAGTACATACACAGAGTCGAGATGTTTGATTTATATACAGTTTTGCACTGAAAGGGGTGCTGGGTGGCAGATTCACAAAGTCACTATCCCAACTACCAAAACTTTTTATTATTTATAAATTTAGTAAACAAAGGAATTAGTATTTATTGGCTACAAGTTCGTAGTTCTTAATTAGTATGCTCGCTTCTATTAATGATACCATTGCTTCTCATCACTATTAGTCCGCATTCTTAGTCCGCCTCTTCTTTTGAGTCAGTGGCCCTGAGTTAGGTCACAGTCTCGTCCTGCCAGAATTACTTTTCACCCAGTCGGAACTGATTTCAGCACAGTTGCTGAGTTGGCTTTGTTATTTACTTCTTGATCTTGAAAGTTCTGCTAGATGTCCTTGGGACATCTAAATTCTGCATTCTTTGTGTCCACCATCAGTGGTATATCCTTCCCAAGTTTTGTTAACCTCCCCAGGTCTCAGGTCATTGAAACATATCGAGCCCTAAACCTTAAAGCAATTCTTCCAACAACTAATTTGTCTTTCTGCCACCTGGACATTACCTACAACTTTTTAGCTGCTCTCTGTTTCACAGATTAAATCTCCTTTTTTTTTTTTGTTGTTGTTGTTTAGGCTTGAAAGTATACAAAAATCAAACATCAGAGAACACACTTCCTTTAGAAATATGTACATATTCCACATTTTGCAACAATCCCACATTAGCCATAAATGCAATGTACAGACATCCTCACAAACATAACATACAAGTGCTGAAAAGGAACACAGCCAAGGAGAACAAAAATTCTAAAGTAGAAACTGAGGGAATGTACAGGCAGGAACAACCATTAGATTGTTGAAACTCAACTCTTTTTTGTTATTTACCCATTAAATTTAGCCCAATTATATCACTACCTTATATTTTGCATTCATAGCAGGCTAACTACACAAATGGTTTAAAATTAAGATTTTCACCTTCTTGTTAGGAATTTTTACTAGAAATTTCCCAACTAAATTTGAAGATCTCACAGGTATCTAAGGTTTTTGCCCCCAAACTCCATAGAAGTAATTGAACACGGTGAATTACTTATGGGCAGGTCAGGTTCACTTACTGCCCTGTGAGAAACAACTGTTCACTTTGAAAATTTAAAAAGGTTTACTAAACCTTAACAAAGATACAACAAAGGACTACATAAAGAAAAAGCTGCAGTGCTGGGAACTGCCCCTCATGCAGACCACACGTCCAGGTATCTTCAGGATGGATGCTCAGTCTTCTATACCCCTGGGGGGTTGCATCAGCTAACTCTGGCCCCTCCCAAAGTCTGTCAGTCAGCTCTTCTTTGCCATTTATCAGTGGAGACTGCTGTCTTGTAACTTGATTGAAGGTCAGGTGTTGCCATGCCGCACCCCCGAAGCATCAAGCTTTTCCATTCCCAGCTGCCCCATGTGAGGGACACATGAGCACACTTTCTTTTTACCTGTCCTAGACCACCCCGTCTGTCTGATGGCAACAATACAGGGGGGAAAATACAATACAGGGGGGAAAAGGGAGCTATGGGGAGAACAGAGGGCATCTAAACTACAACAACATAACTATACATCACTAAATCTTTTCTTAGTATTCACACAATAGTTATCTTTTAATTGCGAGAGCCAATCATCTCATATCCATCTATAACATCCCCCCAGAGAAGAACACACTGTGGGGTGGCTGCACTTCTGTGATTTGCTGCCTTGGGGATCAAGGCTCATTAGTGGCTTTGTAATGACGCTAAGTAATGACAAAGGGCGAGTCTGGAAAAATGTGTGAGGATGCTGCACCCACGTGTGCATATCCTGCTGTGCCCTGCAGCTGGCTGTCCTCAGTCCCTGCGGAGTGCCTGGGCTCCGGCTGCAGGGCAGCATGGGGACAGGGACTGACAGCGCACTCCTGGCTGGCCTGTGCTGCTCCCTGGGACCTGCTCCTCAGACTTGTCACCCCTAGCATAGACCGATGTTACCAGGTGTCTGAGTTCCATCTCTGCAGTAAATTCATTCTGTGTCCAGCCCAAAATACATACTTAGGAAGTAGTTATTACCTTTGTGCTGCTGGAGTCCTACGTAACCTGTAAGGAAATGCTGCAGCAGCAGCAGCCAGGTGGGCTTGGTGCACTGGTGGCTGTGAACAAATACATTCCTGCTGTGCAACACGTGGTTTTCTGACAGCCCCTGTTGGCTTCATTGTCTCCACAGCCACAATTTTTTGTGTATGCTTTCTACAGGCATGTACACATGGCCTTTCATTATGGGAACATTATGGATGTAAACATGGGTTCATTGCTAGCATTACTGCTAGAAACAAATCACAGTGGCAAGCCAAGAACTGAAACACATTGAGGATGTATGGCAAGGTGTTGCTTGGAATATTCTAGTACAAACTTTCATCGCCTCATCACTCACACTATAACTCTTCAGTTCTTCGTGAAACATTCTTTAGATTCTTTTGCTTCTTTTTTTTTTTTTGAGTAGTAAAATAGGAGCCACGACTAATAAAGTTACCAGAACTTTATCCCATGTAAATATGGGTTTTAAGCTTCATTTTCAATAATTCTGAAGTAAAGAATTCAAAGATGGTGTGAGCTTTATTTTTTTTTTTTTGTACTGAACAGCAGAAGAGTCTCTGTTCCATTTTTCTGCCCAAAGCAAACACAGTTGTGCTACAAAGGGCTGGTGACTCACCACTGCTGCTAGTCATTTCAGATTTAGATTCCACCGTGGAAGGTGTTAATCTAGCAAGCAGCAAATATGGTTCTCATATGAGGCGAAAAAAGAAAACTTTGGCAATTATATCTGGAAGTAGTGTTCCTTTATAAAACCTTAACATTCCAAGAGAATCCAGTCACTCACAAATATCCTGTTACTGCTTTTAAGTGGATATTACTTTCTGGTCACACTAGTTCATTTTAACTAAGGCACTTGTGTCACTGGTCTGAAATCAGAACACATTACAGAGCAGCAGGGTGAGAACATGCCATTGGAATTGGTGCTCTCAGGCCTCCTACAAGCAGCAGTACAAACACAAACCTAAGCTTTTCAGCTTCAGCACAGCCACGTGCTGTGTTATGCTTCTGTAGTAGTGTGTTGCCACATTTCTCCTCATGGAGAAAAGCAGGGCACAGTTTTCCCAAGAATATTTTCTGGGATTCACATTCTCTGATCAGAGAAAGAAAACACAATTCACTTGCTGTGCCTGTGTTGTGCCAAAGTAGAATGGAATATGGACTGTTTACCCAAAAGTGAGGATGTTTTGTTCCCTGGCCCTGTGTCGGACTGTCTGCTGACAGTCACGGGCAGTCAGCGAGAGTCATGGAAGAACGAGGATGAGTGCAGTTGTGAGCATGTGAGCGCATGGCAGATTCAATTTTAGATTTATAGAATAAAATACTTCATCAACCTTCTGAAGATGGAGTCAGATGCCTCATCATTTTTCTCTCCCCCTGGCCTGGGGTCGCCCATGATTTTTACAATAGCAATGTGATAGCCAACCATTCTGTTACATTATTGACAATGTATTCTCTCATTTCTAGTCTCTTTTTTTTCTAAGGAAGTGAGGCTTAATGCAGTTATTCTGTATGTCAGTGCCTCCTCATAGCTCCTGGATCCCATCATCAATTTTAAACAAATTCAGCAGAGGGATAGTTCTTAAGGCTATTAGTAAAATTTAGAATGGAATTCAGCAGCTGAGAGTACTAAGGCTCAAGTCAGTCCCCCCTTGAAAAGAAAGGTAAGGGAAACTTACTTCTCCCTGCTGTGTTTGCCCTTAGCAAAGCAGCTGATTGGTGTGTACACACCCTGGACAGATAGGACACATCCTAGCTCCAAGCCACCTACAGTACCAGCTCTGCTTGCCCAGCCTGATGGATGGATGATTTAAGAATTGAAGGTGGAAGGGACAGAGAACTCTGGAAATAATGTTGAAAGAAGTCAGGAAGAGATAAGAGGGATGGAAAATAGAGGGAAACTAAGCTTCATTATTGTCACTCCTCACAGACCTCCTTGCTTTTTTTGTAATGGAAAGAATGAATCCTAAAATCCTGTTTAGAAATGCTAATTATGATAAAGCAGGTTGCTAGCACATGCTGCTTATTGTGGTTTTACCAACTCTGGTACAGGTATGATTGTTTAAATCAGCTTTAAAAATCTCATTATGAATAAGAAAGAAAAAATATAAACTATTTTCTTACTGTATAGCTATAATCTTAGATCACCTTGCTGCTTGGTCTCTCAGCATTGGACAATAAAAAAAATTATGGCTGCTCAGATTTTTCACAGTACATAATGTTCATCAGTTAGCAGTGTTAAATGTGTGCTTTTAAAGTTATGACAGTGTCTTACAAGAAAATCAGCTCATCCTTAGAAGGTTAAAGGTACTTGTGTTTCAGATCTGCTACTTAAAGATCATATTTCTGATAGTAAATAGCTGTATAATGAAAGAACATGCAATGAGATCCAGCAGGAGGTAAAAGCTGAAGCTTGCCAAAGTAAGGCTAGAAACAAATGACAGTTTTAATTCAATAAGGATATTCACTCACTAGAGATAGATGTTTAAAAGCATGGCACTTTATTCATATCTGAAACATTTTAAAGCACCCTTCTAGTACAGGCCTAGTGACCAGATATGAACTGACATGGGAGCTACTGAGTTGCATTTACATTCTGCACAAGATCAGTCTGCAGGGTATCATTGTCCCTTTTAATCCTAAATCATCTAAATCTAATCAACAGTACTAAGCAAAAAAAAAAAAAAAAATCTTATCCTTACAAAAAACCCTAAGGATTAATTGTGCTGGTTTTGTGAACTCTTCTTTGGTTTTGCCTACATGGCACAATACCTTAGACAGCTCTTGCTGTTCATGGGGCACACCAAAAGCAGTAGGGAATCATGCTTTGCACCTCCAGCATTTCACTGTGCTGGACAGACTTTTTAATGTGTCATGTAGCCAACGTTAAAAATTACAGTGGCTGGAAACAGGGATAGATAATGTCTGTGCCTTAGTTAGCATATGGCAGCCCTGGCAGTACAGCAGCTGGGCCTCTTCTGGCTCCAGCACCATGTGGCTTCTGCCCCTAAGCGTGTATTTTCCACATAGGCAATCTCATAATGGCCCAGAGCCCTGCTATGCTGAGTCTGCAGCAGCATTTAAAGGGTATTAAGCAGATCTCATTTTTGAAAGACCATATGTTTTAGGATGATGTTCTGTGACTGAGTTTCAGATGCATGTCCCTGTGCACAACTGGGGCTCAGCTGAAGAGAGCTTTTAATCCAGTTTAACCCTGCTGCTCCTGTTAGTTCTGCATTGCAGCCTATTTGTCGTGACTTTCACAATATTACTACCATCTCTCAATTTTCAAACTCTTCAGCTGATCCCCTGTTGACTCAGGAGCCTGAAGCACATTCCATAATGTGCTTCATATACTTACAGAAAGTCTACTGAATTGGTGTTAGTCTATCAAAAAAGAAACTTGTGTTTCCCAATACTTAAAGAGAGGCCAGAAACTATGGTTTAATTTTAAGAGCAAAACAAAGGACATTTTAATTTTTTTCTTTGGGATTTTTATGCAATACTTAGACTAAAATAACAGTTTTAGATCAAGAATGGGTCAGGGTGGAAGTGACCATAGCGGGTCGGTCATCTGGTCTAACCTCCCTGCTCCAGCAGGATCATCCCAGAGCACATTGCACAGGATTGCATCCAGACAGTTCTTGAATATTTCCAGTGAGGGACACTCCACACCTCTCTGGGCAACCTGTTCCAGTGCATGGTCACCCACACAGTAAGGAAGTTCTTTCTCATGTTCAGGTGGAACTTTCTGTGCCTCAACTTCTGCCCAGTGCCTCTTGTCCCATTGCTTGGCACCACTGAGCAGAGCCTGGCTCCATCCTCTGACACCCTCCCTTCAGATACATTGACACAGTCCCTGTTGTGATGCACTAGATAGTTAATTGGATGCTGCACTGGGTGTTGTGTTACATGAATGATTCCCCTTCCCCTCAGATGGTTTGTCGCTAAGGTGACCTGTTCCCTGTAGCCCCTCCCTTCGCCCCTCCTCACTGGCGTCCCATTGGCTGCGGCCTTCCATCCCCGCCTCCCATTCCGCGGGTATAAATGTCCCTTGGGATTGGAATTCGGTCTCTTTTTTCACCTGAAGCCCTACGATGCAGATGTCCCTTTCCAGCTAATAAAACAGGACATCAGAACCACGTGGAGAAAGAGCGCTTCTCGTCCTTTACTTCGTCCATGTAGGATCCGTGCTGGCTTAAATCCCAGAGTAGCCGGGGGGATTTACAGCCCAAAACCCACGGTTCCTTCAAGTCCCCTCTCAGCTGTCTCTTCTCAAGGCTGAGCAGGCCCAGCTCCCACAGCCTTTCCTCATATGAGAGGTACTCCCGACCTTAGCCATCTCTGAAGCCCTCCACTCCAGGAGCCCCGTGTCTCTCTAGTTCTGAGGAGCCCCGAACTGGACACAGCACTCCAGATGAGCCTCACTAGGGCTGAGTAGAGGGGCAGGATCCAGATGAATAACATTAACTATCTAGGTAAATAATACTAGCTCTCCTATAAACTGGAAGTAGTACTGATGTTTTGCATCTCAGGACAGTTGTCTTTCTGCTGCTGGTGGCTTGGCTGTCTGAGAAGTTTCTTTTTTTTTCCAGTACTCTTTAGTCATAAACAGAATTCCTTTCCAACAGGAAGCTACACAGACAGATGCACATTGAAGCCCACTCCATATTAAATGTTATTGATCCCACAGAGGTAGACACCATTATAGATCTTTCTAAAGAACCATGTAGCTGCAGCCAGCAAACAGATTCCAACAAGCTCAGTAAAACTACCTGACATTTTCTTAGTCCTGTGCTGTCATATCACAGTCATGTTACATATATGGAGTTTCAGTAAAAAAATCACATCAGATCATCTTCTGCCAGCAAGTGATTCCATGAAAATGTTTTGCAAGAACACTTCTATTTTGTCAAAACTCCCCAAAATACTGTCAAAATATTTTTGAAAGTTAAAGCAACTTTGTGACAATTATTTAATTTTAAAAGTTGGAGAAATAATTTTGGAAGGGAGCCTGGAATGAAGCCCTGTAATAAAACTGAGTTAATATTTCTAAATATATATGTTTCATTTTGAACAGATCATCAGTTTTGACCATATCTGGCTTCATTATTTTAGAGTGAAGATTTTTGATCTTTATCAGCCCTAGAAAAAGGTGTGTGTGGGGAAACTATCAAAACAAGGCACGGAATAAAAAATGGCATGTCCAAACCAGTAAAAAAAGATGTGCTAATGTATTTGTAAGGAAATTTTTTTCAATAAATTTGATAATATCACTAGGCAAGCATAACTCATTAAATACAGCATAAGTCAATAATACAGCTCTACAAAGCATTGTGATTCTATGCAAGCAGGAATGACAAAATAATTGGTGGTTTCTGATTTTTTTTTTTTATGGCTGTTTTATTTCACTTTAAAACAATAAAGTCAGGGATGGGGTTTTATGATATTATTTTATTTTACCTTACTTTGTTTATTTTAACCTTACTTTGTTTACTCATTTCCCCAGGCATATATTTCTCATTCCAGTAGCAACTCTTCATGTCTATGTGAGCTGAAAGCTTCAAGGTCAAGGTTTGGGTTTTTCCTTACATCACAAGGAAGAAGAGAAAGTAACCAGTTGGCAAAGGAGGAACCAATTGGAGGAACCAACCACGTGCTTTTATTTTAAATGTCAAAAATATTAATGAACTGATAAGCAAATGTCATCTTGTGATTGTACACGAGCTAGCTGTATTTAAGCAGTTTTCTGACAGTGTACTTTTTAAGGGGTCAGTCTGAAGATTTCACTCTACAATGCTTTTTAGAGTGTTTATTGATTTTTCTGCTGTCCTCTCAGTGTTTGGAGAGTTTATCCTGATGCTCATTTTTTCCTTTCCAATGAGCTAGTCAAGAAAATGAAGTACTAGCTGTGTCCCTAGCTGTATTAAATAAATACATTAAATACATATATTTAAAAATAGAAGGAAACATTTTAATTTTCTTTCCTGCAGTACAGCAATTAGTCACTTCGTAACAATGTGTACCATGCTTCCAGACAGAAGTGACTGTCAAGGTAACAATATCCCCTGCAGAATACATCTTCAGCTTCATCTTCCTACAAATATTGGAAGAAAAATTGCTACTCACTTTAGTGAACTCCTTGTATTTATGAAGCTGATTATCTATCTCCTGAGGTCCCCTTCATACCAGCCAGAGCTTTTTCCATTGCAGCTCTTGAAGATTGCTCGCTTCATTCACACTATTGGGAGGAGTCTGTATATGACTCTATATATTTTTAAGGAAAAGCAAGCAAACTTCAATCCATAGCCTTCTTAAGAAAATAAGAACAATTCCTCGTGTTCCTGCCTGCCACATTCTAGCCTGATGTTTATTATCCCACATATCTACATTAGTGGATATGGCGTTTTTCTCTGTTTCCCACGTTAAACTACTGAATCATTTTTCTATGCCTGGTTAAAAAAACTACCATATTTGATGAGGTGAAGAGGTGCAATAAATAGGCCTAACCAAGTGACATTTAAGGCTTGAATTTATAAAGGCAAGTAGGAATACATGCCCCTATTGCTGTTAAAGCATTGGTGGGTTTTAGGCTTGTCTGTGAACCCAAGCCTACATTACATGCTTGTATTAGAGGAAGCTGTAGACTTCCCAAGTGCAGCTTATTACTACCACTGTTGAACTGCTAGCAGTTGAGGGACAAAAGGAGCAGCACTGGTGCTGCAAAGATTTGCCAGTTCTTAGGTGTGTGCTTTAGCAGGGGAACCACATTTGGTTCCTCCATGCATTTCAATGTCCTGAGGCAGGGTAGTATTTCTGTAGGTAACTTCTTGTATGTTATGCTGTTCAAAGATTTCTTAAATAGAAAATCTAGTGGGTTAGAAACTAATCTCAATACTTCCTCCCTTCTGAAGATCTGTAGCAGTTAAAAGCATATTCTAGGAGAATCAGGCTCCCAGAGACAGAAATAAATACACATGAACGATACAATCAGGTAGTAACTGGAGCCTTTCAGAATGAGGTTTGTTGACTCTATTTCTTGGGTTTCCTCTGTGTGATTAGATCAGCTCTAAACTGAGAGCCTGTGTAGCCATATCCTGTGTTTCCATTTATAATGTCAGATAACACCTTCCATCTCAGGATGTCTGTCCCTGCACATATATTTTTAGTATTCTCTGAGGCAGAAAAGGGTTATAATCCCCATTTTTATACACAATAAAATATAGAAATGTAGACAGGCAGAGGTGAAGCATTTTGTCCAAGGTCATAAGGAAAAAATCTGCCCAGTTCAGGAATATAACGCAGATATTCTCTTTTTCTTTAACTACGGAACTATAGTTCCTTCCTACTTAGAATGCTCTCAGTGTTTTTAAATGCTGCAATTATCCTTTGACTGCTTTCTATTTAAAGACAGGGATATATACTCAGCATTTCTCTTCAAGGCACAACAGCAGCATATATTTGTTAACAGATTGTTCAGGTTTCTCCAACCTCCTGAAGAAAGAAGTCATTATTATCTTTCTAGGGCCAATATGGAGTTAAAAGTCAGAAAACCCTCTTATCCTCAATATAAGAAAAAATAGTGAACACTGTATTCCAGATAATTCAGAAAAAATACTTTTTCTCATGAAAATTGGAATTCACTGGATTATGATTACAGTTATCACTATTGCTTTATGAGGGAGAGAGTGTAATAACAGTGGCATAGTCTTTGTGTAAAAGTCTTCTAATAATCTTGTTTAGTAATATCTTTTTTCCAAAATGAGCCACTGGCAATCTGAAGAAATGAAATTTTCCTTCCGTTGTTTCTGATTTTAGAGAAGTGCACGGTGAGCATTATTGTCTTGCTTTATAGGGACACTATGAGACAACTAAATATGTGATCAAATAAGCAAACAAAGCAGAGTCCAGTCCAGGAAACTGTGCAGGTTCATTTCATTTCCCAGTCACTTCCTCTGCTGGACAGAAACACAACACAAACCAGACAGAGTTGTTTATCAAACCATTAAGATGGAAAACATCACACTGAGTCATTCCAACACAGTCTGCTTCACTGAGGAGAGAAAGAATTTCAACAACAAACCTTATACAAGTTAATACTTGAAAAATCAGTGTTAGGTGAAAATCATAGCTTTTTCCTCAATTGTCTAATCTAATGTGAGGCATCTAAATTCAGTTATGGGCACCTTAGTATTATTGTCTACTTACAGTTGCCTAATTATATTTGCCTAAGGGAAAAGTAGTCATGTTTAGGGGGCTACACAATTTTTACTGTTTACTTGGGGGTGTAGCACTGCTTACAGGTGGGCCCCACATGTTGCCTACCTCTACATGGAAAGAGGGACATAAGGAGGAGGCTATTGGATGCCCAAGACTTGTTCAAGTATGGGGTTGGGAAACTTGGAGGCTTATTCTTGTCAGAAGTGACTCTGGGTGTTTTATGTCGATGTAGTTCTAATTCCAGATGACAGACTCCACATATCTTCATGTAAAATTAATATAATAAGGGGACTATCTATGTTAATAAGTACCGGCTCAGCTAATATCTTGTGTGCATCTGGTAATCATAAATTTTCTGTCCTTTTAAGCCCCTATTCCATTTTAAGGATAAATTACTTATTGTTTGGAAATGGGCAAAGTTTTCTAGAGAAAGTTAACATGTTTAAAACTACAACTCTCAGCTGAAAACAATGGAAAGAGCAAATAATCAATGGAAACGATGGAAAGAGCAAACTCTGGATTTCTCATAAAACCAAGTTGGTCTCCTACAATGTAATTTTATTTAAAAAATGAGGTCATTTGGCTGCGTGATAAGAACAAGTTATAGACTGTTGGGAGAGATCTCCCCCAGTGAGTTCTCCTGGTTATATTTCTATCCATGTTAGCTTCAGAAGATGCTGCTGAACAACTGCAACCTGAGAACCGAAGAGTACCACAGCAGAAATGAGACAAGTAAAACACAAATGCTGAGACGTGACATTTAGTAGAACAAGCACCGGAGTCTGAATCTAATATTCTGCTACTATGAAGAGCAGAACAACACTAAAACAAGTCAGAGCTCAAGTTTGATCTCAGAGAATCCTTTTCTCTGCTTGACACAGCATCTTATTGGTAAGCCGTGCTATAAACCTGCTCTGTGCTGCTAGCACAGTTGGTAGTGTTGCTATTAGTTTTGTAATAAGGAGAATGGCATACGAGCATGAAAGCAGGTTTATTTGGAATATCCAACTGAATTATCAGTCCGGGAGGCCGTTCTTTTGGGTCTTCAGAAGACTTAGACGCGCAAGATGAGAGCGCTGTGAGGAAGTGTTCGCACGCAGCGCCGTGCCCGGGGCCGGCGGCAGGTGTCACTGCAGAAGGCTCCGAAACGCAGCCGCTGCTGCCGAGCCGCGCTCGCCCGGCGCCCTGCGAGCGCCCTGCCGGCTCCGCTGCCACGGCCCGCCGCGGGCTCGCTGCCTCTGCCATCAGCCGCCTTACCCGCTGACTGCAGGGATAACTGCACATCGGCAGAGACGAAGAGAAGAGCGCGTACCCAATAAAGGGCCCCTAAAGTGTCCTTATTTGAATGTAGACAGCAGCTGTCACTTGGGAGAAGAGGGCTGTTCAGTTCTGCCTTGCTGTCCCAGGATGTGTCAATTGTTCAACACATATTCCTGCTTTCTGCCCGCTGTCTGAGACTGGTGGTGTTTGTGCACACTCTAGAGACAGTCCAGACCTGCCCAGAAACCAAACTAACTTCCCTGTACACACCCCAGGGCATGGGCTCTTCCCAAAGCTTTTCCACTTCTGCTCGGGCAAAAGCCACAGCAGCAGTTCAGTTCTACAGGTTCACAGTTAATCATTTCAGCTGTTAAAAAAAACGTGTGGTGCAGCAGGCATATGCCTTTCTTTCCCTTCTACAATTGTTCATCTAAGAGAGGAATACATGTCATCCCCTCATGGCTAAATCCTGTTCTTTTCTCACAGCCAGTGAAGCTTGCCAGACAGAGCAGACCGAGGTCCAGGGAAAGTTCAGTGAAACTGCTCCAAAGGTTGGAAAGGAGTGAATTGGAAGAGGGAAAGATTTTCCATCTGTATGGTTTGCTCAGGGTTCTGCATTAGGGTCCAGCCAAATCACTGTCTTTAAGGCAAAAGACAGATTTTGTGGTGATCACTAAGCAATACAACACCACCTGGGGATAAGTGATATATGAACATAATAAGCAGGCCATTATACAAAGTGTGCTACTCTCAGTGTCTCTGTAAATGAGCACAGAGATCACATGAGGTACAGCTTCTAAGATCCGAAAGAGCTAGGATCTAGTTTTTGTACTGTTAGTGCCCTCCACACTATCATCTCCCAGAGAAGCAGGAGGTGATGGTACCCCTCTTCACATTTACTCATCCAAAACTTCCCCAGCCTTCTGAGCAAAATCTCTGACTTACAAAATATCAGATTGAATGCTTCATAAATTCATATGAGAATAGTAAGCTTTCTTGCACCAGAGGAGTGTGGTTTGAGCTGTTCTGTCTCTGTGACTCTCACTCTTGGGGCACATTTCTGAGGGTTTGCCTTGACAGACTGCTGTTGGACCACACATGTGCTCTGCATGCCCTTGTGTTCTTCTCCCTGAAGGCATTAAATATGGAGCAGCCCCATCTGCCATTCCGTTCTCTGGCCATGCATACTCCAGAATAACAGGACTCTGTAGCAGTGGGGGAGGAGAACAGGTTATGAAAAGAGAACAAACACAAAAATAAATTTTGTAGAATTAAAATTTGTTCAGAATCCAACAAATTATCAGGGGTGTTTCAGCATGTATATGATATTTCAGCTCAGGATATCAATGCTGGTCAGAAGACACAATAACATTTAGAATTTAAGCAGCAAGAGGATGTTCAGCTTCAGACACTGAAAAAGGGATTGCAGAAGTCAGATCTAAACTGTAGAAAACACAGAACTGTACACCTACATCTCTTTTCTTAGATTCCTGATAAAATGACTTGCTGCTCAGACTGGGTTGATCCCTTGAGTCCATCAGCATATCATGTCCTAGTCCTTCGGGAAGTCAAAGAGGAGCTACAGAGAATTTGATGTAGTTTTCTCCTAGATGAACAAATTCCACAAGTGCATGAGAGGACATGACATTGTCAAGCATGCCAGAGGAACTAAGTCAAATCAAAAAGGCGCAATGTCACCCTTGGGAGAACAAGAGGAGGTGTGCAGGACACCTGCTTTCACTGCTGTGGAGCACGAGAGCCTGAGGTTGAGGCGATGACCTTCGGGGACACCTGCAAGATTCAACTGCTTACCCAGCTCTTCTCTGCAGGTGTGAGGAAGGGTCCTAGGAGTTATTGTACATGTTTTGTTGAAGTTGGGGATTTTTTGGTGTGTGTAGTTCAGTCTTTGCTTTCAGATTATAAGTTGCATCTTGGCATTTATGGAATTTTTTTTTTCCTAAGGATAAAAACCAGAAGTGTGTTTTATAACTTTTGGACTATTATTCAAAAAATTCTTTCTGTCTCATGTCTTTTTGTACATACTTCTTAGAAACATGAACAAAATTTTAGAAAAATCTTAATAATATATTGGCATTTAACTTGTAAAATCATAATTAAATTTATATATTTTTATTTTTACTAATAATAGAAGTGATTTTAAATAAAAAATAGAGAATTCAGTTGTCTGCTATGACTTACACTAATCCATAAGTATTCAAAAGTGGCCATAAATTGCAGAAAAATCATAAAGCTTAATAAAAATAAAGAAATTAATGCAATTAATCTAACATAAAAATGCATTATTTGCTATACACTATATTTTTCCTGTTTTTAAAGCATATCATCCAGCCAAGAAGCAAAGTACATTATGTAGATGGTTAGTTACATACACCAGAGAATGCACATCAAGATAGAAAAAAAAAATATTTACATACTGAATGCTGTTTGGTAGAGAAAACAAAACACAACTACTAAACAATGTCTTTGATATTACAGCAAGCTGATCAGGAGCTTCCAGAGCTCATTACAAGAATGCACTAAACTACAGTTAACTTCATTTACTTTACAATACAGAAAACTGACATTAATTTTGGATAGATATTTTTCACTTATTCACTTTCATTATTCACCCAACCTGATCATGCATTTTTGAAGGGGCAAGCAGATTTAACTTGAATATTTCAAACAGAATTAAATGTAGATGTCGCTTAAAGAGTCCTTAAACATCTTTCATCAGTGTAACTGAGATTAGTTTTAGGTACAGCTGTCTGCTAAATAAAGAAAACTATTGACAGAGTTTACTTTGCACTTCAAGTTCATTTTCTGTTTTGTTTTCATCTGTGCATGATTGCTGCTTCTCTTTTCCAGAATAGTACTGTTCTGTTCCAACATCTTTTGTGCTCTAAGATGCCAGCGTAGAGCTTCAGTATTTGTTCCAGTAAACAGATTCCTCCAGCTCAATAACACTTCTCTAGGTTTGTTTGATGAGGCCGAGGTCAGGAAACAAAAGGATTTTGTTCTCCGGATACTGGATATTGCATTGCTGGAGCTGCTTTCAGCAGTCTATCGTGTTCTCCTATTTCAAACTTAGATGAAATAAAAACACTCCCACTGCTGTTCACAGTCACGTTCTCCTCACTTGTATTCTACAGCACTTTCCCCCATAAAATATGTTCTTCCCTAATATCACTTTCCAGAAGTTCCGTTTGAGTTTAATAATATTTGAAATAGGATCTCTCTGGCCTGTACCAGTGGGGGAACAAAGGTTGTGCACAACTCCAGACCTCGTTTGGTTTTCAGTTGCTTCCTCCCTTTTGTCTAGTGACACACATTTCACAAAGGAATACAGACACCTCAGACACCTTCTCCACCTGCAGCCCATGAAATTTTAAAGGCACTTTTAGGCTCTTTACTTCCCCTTATCATGGAAATACAAGCCCTCAGGAAAAAAAGTGGAACAGACATATAGGGGGAGAAACTATTCAGCTGTGTTACTGTAATCTGCCCACATCCAGTGGTATCTGAACTCAGAGCTCCACAGTATGGGCACATGCTTCCCATATAGCCCAGACCACACCATGGAGAGGCCCCAGTATATTGTTATCTAACTCTTTGTGATGCCTGGTTTGTCAAGCACTTTTTAAAAAAGTATATATCCCAAAGCAATTGTTTTAATACCCTGAGTCTTTACCAAAAGACTGCCTGTTAGTATAGATGGAACCACACTTTCATCACAGTGATGCACAAAATTAAATCTATTATAATTTTAAACAATATTTTAATGATATTTCCTATACTTAAATAACATAGCTTAATGATAACTGAAAAAAACACAAAAACACAGTCAAAGGCAACACCACCAATCAAAGCATTTGTACTTGACTTCTATAAACGTTTGACAGTAAAGAACCATCACAATTTAATAGGTAGTTTCTCTTCACAAACACCATCTTCTTTTCCCATTACAGTTCCACAATGGATTACTTGCCTGCTGCAAGTAATCATTTATTATATTCTTATATCAGCTGATTGCAAGCAAACCCTTCCCTAAAATTCTTGACAGGAATTCTGTCCAAAGAAGCCTCTGTAGCAATGATGTCAGGTGTAGCCCTGTGCTGAGAGAACTGTGCAGAGAATGCATTGCATGCTCTGAGAAGCAGCTGCGTGCACACCAGCAGAGCTCTCAGGGGTGCGGCTGCTCTGTCTCTGGACAGCACAGGAGTTATCCCGGGGAGCTCCGACAGCAGCACTTCCCCTTTGCACAGGCTGAGCACTGCTCACATCCCGAACTGCCAACAGAGCTGAGGACTCTGGACAGCAAACTTCCTTTGCATTCAAAGCCTTGTACATATTTGGACAATCTGCTGTGTGTGTGTTTCCGTTCTGTTGTTCATTATGTGATTGTGACAAAACAAATTTAAATGGATAGTTACAATAATCCATTACCAATTATTTTCAGAAATTTTAGCAAATGTGTATTTCTTGCATAGGCTGTTCACAACAAAACAGGTTTGTAATCTTCTATTCCCCTGCAGGCAAAGACTTTCTGGCTGAAAAACATCTCTGATTTCCAATTGGAGAAGCAGCCAGAAAAGAGAGGAACATTTTAATTCCCTTTTGTAAAATACTGTGTCCTTGTCTTAGTCTTGAGATCTGCAAGGTACTTGGGGAATATGTCCTTTTAGACATTCATCAGCTTCCCTATCACAAGATTTATGGTCTCTGTCCTTAATCTCTACAATGGAGGTATGTTAATCTTTTACATACATCAGTATATAAAAGTGTGGATTGATTAATAATTTAATTTCTCAGAAATCAAAAAGTACAACAACAGCCTTTTGTCTTTCCCAGACCTTTCTTTTGACATGCATGCTATCCCATAGCAAAAATGTGTCAGCATTCCACATCACTAGAAATGTACTTCTTCTCATGTGAATTTTCATACTGTTGTGCTGAATAACATAGGTGAAATGCAATTTTAAGGTCTGAAATTTTCATGTTCTGAACAGCCATTGTGTGCATACAGGAGAAAAAGAAAAAAAACTTAATAGTAAAAACACCATTGCAGGTAAAAGTTCAAGAAGGAATTATTTCTTCAGATTCTCCCTGCAAAAATAGGAATACATTTTTCTGGATATGTATTATTTTAACTATTTGTATATACTTGTTATGTTTCACTGATAGGAAAAGTAGGCAAGAATATGGACAAAGAATTAAAAGATCTTTAATTAGAGGTCATGGACAGACCAGTTTTGATGACTCAGACACAAGATGAGCAAGTTTATTTACTGCTTGGAAGAGCTTCTCATCTGATTCACATAGTCAAGAGACATCTTTATATAAAGTCCTTGGCCATTTTCCTGGGAATGTACAACTGCTGCCACAAAGACTCTAGCTACACACCACACAAACTGATTTTAACATTTTATGGCACTGGGACTCTACCTCATGTTGTTTCACAGTCTACATCTAATCCTGAATCAACTCCATGTGCTTCAGCATAGTTTTTATCCCTTATGCAAAGGATGCATATGGGACATTTTGTTTGATTACAATTCTTCTGTGACCTAGTCCTCCTGAAAGGAATACCTCTTAAGAGAGACAAGTGTCCTGGAGTCCCCACTTGCATTCCTGTCCTTACAGATGTTTGTCTTCTGGAGCTTGGCCCTTGCTGTTCACTGACAGCCCAGATTAGGGGCTGGTAGAACAATACCACAGTTGCTCCAAAAGCAGTGAAAATGCTTGCAAAACTGATTGTTAATTATATGCTTGCATTTGCTGGGAATTCTTTAGAAAATAACCTTGGAGCAAGACATTCAGCATAGTGAAAACAACAACACACAATGTCAAGCACATAAAAATGTATTTCTGGGATTCTTACAAACTGCTTATCTGGTAAACTGCAGTCATGCCCTTGTCTTTCCAGAGCTAAGACAAGATTGGGTTAAGTACCATTAGGTTTTAATTGAAAATGAAAAATATTTGGGTAAATCAAGGCATTGCAATGGATAGGCTTTGACTGCCATGCAATGTTGAACAGGTATTTTTTCCACCATCATGATGAAGGCTGATGGTACTAATGGGGTAGGCTATGAGAAGAAAATATTTAAAAGTCCTATAGCCCATCCCAATGAATCTACCTCTGACAGATATGAACAGACAATCTCTAACTTAAAGAATTAATAAAGCATGCTGTAAAAATGCACGTGCCGTTATAACATGCCTGTTTGCATCTGCAAACTGAGTAAAGTCCAATAATGATTCAAACTGCCAACAGAAGAACCTTTGCTTAGGTCTCATTTTGAAATACATCTGAAAACAGTCAGTACCAGTTAGGATTTCTTAAGTGCCAGGGGTGACAGCTATCTATTATTGATGGAAAAGATGAGCTGTGGCAGAGCCATCTCTTAATATGGAACCACTGATCAACCTTCCATTCATTTAGAATGAGAATTGCTCATACACAATGAAAATGTCCTGCTTCAGCTTCTACTAGTCTGAACCCCGTAGAAAGATATTACATTAAATTAATTTCGAACACCTTCACATGACTATTATGATATGATTTTGAAAGAACATATACCTATCCTATGCATTTTGGAAGAAAACGTATTAAATCCTCTTCTGAACTATGTATTCCTTCCTGTCTTGGCCACATGAACACACACACCCACACTACTCTAGGGGAGTTACATTACTCAGAAATACTAACCTCAGTCTAGGAATGCTCACAACAAGCCAATCAGTGAGAATAACTGTATTTTATTATTAGAACCTACAGGAAAATATAAGGCATCTTACATAGTTCTAACCTACCAGTGATTTTAGTTTTCTGTCTTAAAACGTAAGCTAACAGTAATTCTTAAATTTGCAATATTTTAGTATTGTACTTCATCAAGGTTAACTCAGCTTAACACCAGTACAATTCCACTTTCTGAATGACCTTATTTAACGTCACTGTACATGTGGTGAAAGAAGTTATCAGCTCAGCACAGATTACTTGTAATACAAGGTGGAAATTCCTCAAAGGACCAGGTTGCTTTTTTACACTAAAGGAAAAATTCTGTCATGGGAGTCACTACCTGCAGGAGTTTCCCCAGGTTAAATACGTTATACCTTTTTCTAAAGGAATAGCAGAACTGCAGATTCTAGCTTGCAGCTTCCACAGGAGTCTGCGGAACCCCAGCAAGATTTTATAAGAGCTGGATGTCTTGTTGCTCATCTACTCCTACCTAGAAACATAGCTAAAAGTACCAGCTGTCCACTATAGATATCTTCATAACTGCATGCCTTTAGAAACTTCTCAGTGTGAAAAATATTTCAAAGGAAAAAAATGCATCATGTGGTAATTTTACAGACCACTGTCCACTCTGTACCAGGAACAAGGTAAAACACATTCTATTTTTCCTCTAAAACCATATTCTAATGATAAAAGCTTAGCCAAATACAGATTAATTCAAGGAGATAATTTGGACTTTGAAAAACTACATTTAATCACTTGTGCAAACTGTGTCCATCATAGTATCTTGAGATTCAATTCTTTATCTAGGATCTAACTGTCAATATATGAGTAGCAAAGCTTACATGCTTCAAAAAAAATCCACATATTCATTTTACAGGATTGTTTCATAGTCCTACAATTCCATATCAGCAAAGTGAGTGCACATCACTGAATTTATTGAACTGAAGGTGACTAAAAGTGTTACTATGGTAACTCTTGCACCTAAAAATTCTAACAAAGAGAAGAAAACCCCTTCTGGCCCTGTTGCCATAGAAAGTCAACATTTCTTGCACAGGGCTTCTGATCCTGAAAAGTGCTATTAGAATGCTCAAATTATGTTAATCAGATTTATTCATGTACTAAACAGAGAAAATGTGTAAGAGGGGAAAAGAGAACCATATCATGTGAATATAAAATAATTAACAAGATTAGTGGTGGCTGTCATTAGTAGCAGGTGTTAAATGGTTTCAAGTAGAGCTGTGTCTTGAACATTTAATTTAATTCCTCCTGTGACATTGTATCTATGATTTCCTATTCACCTTCACTCAGAGGCATTGCAAAAGTCAGTACAGATGCTTCTGTGACATGAGGTGTACAGAACAGGTATGCTATTATAACTCCAGCATGATTTGTGTTCATCTTTAAATCAAGCTTGCAATCACTTGCACTTAAAGGACATGTAGATATGGTGCTTAGGTACACGGTTTAGTCGTGAACTTGGCAGTGCTGAGTTAATGGTTGAAATCTATGAACTTTTAAAAGTGTCTTTACCAACCTAAAATATTCTATGATTCTGTGACTTGATTACATTCCAGAGTAGCACAGTCTTACCTCTAAGGGGTGCAAAGATTTACAGAAATTTTCTTGGATTGTGTTACTGTTTAAGATGATCAAGATTGGAGGAGTTTCTCAGCGCAAGGAAATAAAAGTTGCCCTGGGAGGTCATGAGGGTGCACTAACTCACAGCATATGTAGAATGCCTTAAGCGTGACTTGAAGTGGTGTAAACCAACTTTATGTATGTGACATACAGATACCTTGATCATAAACCTGTATGATTGTATGCAGCTCAATACACAACATATATCTGTATGATAAAACAAAGGTAAACAAAATTTATATTAGGAAAAAGGCTAAAGTGGTAAATACCAGCTAAACAATGGGCGATACACTGACATTTAGCATAATTTAAAATGCAAGATGAAAAAATCTCCTTAAAAGACAGTTAAAACAGAGCAAATCTTTGAAATTCTGTTCTATGCAGTAGCCCCCTTTAAAGGCTTAAATGGATATTCATATGAATTAGTAGTAAAAAATGAGTACTTAGTTAAAATGCATAGTCAAATTGTCCGTTGTCATTGCATTATTGTATAAAATGAATTAGCAGGCTCCAAAAGTTTCACCATTTTGGCACAGCTTTCATAATTCCTAAATATTTTTAACTGACACAGATGTCTATGAAATATTACTTATGCTAGGCAGTGGTCTATGATCTGTAGTGGACAGAATAAAAAATTTGAATAATTTTATTAAAATAAATTTTGGCATTAAAGTATTATTTTTTGTATTAAAGTATTATTTTTGTTGCCTTTGCCATTGTGTTGTCTTTTCAATGAGTATGACAAATTCTACAAAATATATCCTAGAAAAGAAAAATTTTCTTCTGGATGAGGAATTCAATCTTTTTATCTTACTAAAAACAATATTCCAAATAACCATGTTTATTTGTCCTTAAAAACCCCACCATTCTCTCAAATGTCAGCATATATTTGATAGTACAGGACTGATCTGACTTTATTGAATAATTGTATTTGATATTAGATACAAAACTAGTTGACATTATATAACAATAGATGTGATTATTTCTACTCTATTACATATAACATTATACATTTTCAAATGTACCAATTTTCAAATATTAGGAAAATAACCTTATCCTTCTGAAATATGGTTGGTTTCAGCCTTTATAATGGCCCAGATTACACATTCCTATAGCAAGAATATAAATATTCTGTATTAAAAAAATCACAGTTAATATAGAAGATAAAATCAAGATGCCT
Source organism: Motacilla alba alba (assembly GCF_015832195.1). Taxonomy (NCBI): domain Eukaryota; kingdom Metazoa; phylum Chordata; class Aves; order Passeriformes; family Motacillidae; genus Motacilla; species Motacilla alba. The sequence continues at coordinate 99,079,509 of NC_052016.1, read as the reverse complement.
TAGTCTAAGACTCTTTGGCAATTCCCTGGTTTGCATATTATAGAGCTTCTACCACATGAAACTGATTTTAAATACAATCTTCAGTGATCTAAATATCTATTGACTTCTTAAGTAACTAGAAAAATCAGCGCCGACAGCATGAAGTTACTTTGAAAATGGCTTTAACCTATACTTACCCTGGAGGTTTGTACCCCTGGAGGTTTGGGATTCAGCTTCTTCTGAAGGAGTGCCAGGAATGCAAACATGATAGACTTGGCCTTCTAATATCAACCAGGCAAACAACACGGGGAATAACAGATTTTACATATTCCATAAATACATCTCTTCCATAAGTGAAGACAGGGAACTCCATGTTCCTAGAGTTAAGTGAAGACAGTTTTTTCTCCTGTACCAAAATCTGTTAGACTTGATTCTGAGAGCAGGGGTGCATTTATGTAAAGGTGCAGGAGGAAAAAATAAAGGAAAATTATGAGAGGCTTAAAAGCAACATTTTTCACTCTCAAGAATTATGGCATCAATAACATTAATATCATCATCAATATCATTAAATGCATTGTGATCAAAGAATATTGGCCTAAAAAGCTCTGACTCTGACCAAGGTTCCATTTGTTGCACAGAGGATGCTGAGACAGAGTCACCTGCACAAAGTGCTGTTGTCAAGGGCAATTATTCACAGCTGGCTTTCAGTACTCCTCACGTTGTGTTACTTTTTGGGAAGAGGAGAGAGGAGGAAAAAGAGAAAAAAAAAAAGCTCCAACTGGGAAGAAGAGGGAAGAGAGACCATCCGATGAGCACCGTCCCCTGGGCAGCTGGTAGCGCCGCCATCCCCTTTCCCTGCGGGGCTGCCCCGGGCGACTCGGACCTGCCCCGGCTGACTGGGACCTGCCCCGGGCGACTCGGACCTGCCCCGGGAGACTCGGACCTGCCCCGAGTGACTCGGACCTGCCCCGGGCGACTCGGACCTGCCCCGGCTGACTCGGACCTGCCCCGGGAGACTCGGACCTGCCCCGGGTGACTCGGACCTGCCCCGGGAGACTCGGACCTGCCCCGGGAGACTCGGACCTGCCCCGGCTGACTCGGACCTGCCCCGGGAGACTCGGACCTGCCCCGGGAGACTCGGACCTGCCCCGGCTGACTCGGACCTGCCCCGAGTGACTCGGACCTGCCCCGGGAGACTCGGACCTGCCCCGAGTGACTCGGACCTGCCCCGGCTGACTGGGACCTGCCCCGGGAGACTCGGACCTGCCCCGAGTGACTCGGACCTGCCCCGGCTGACTCGGACCTGCCCCGGGCGACTCGGACCTGCCCCGAGTGACTCGGACCTGCCCCGGCTGACTCGGACCTGCCCCGGGCCCCTCACATTTGTGGTTCCTGTGGACAATGGGGGGCAGGGAGTGCTCAGTGCTGACTGCTCCGTGCACTCCCTCGGGGTCTCCTGGGGTCGGCGGACACCACAGCTGAGGGGAGAGACAGGAGAGGGAAGGGTCAGCCACTGCTGGTCACTCCTCAGGAGAACCACCACCACCACAGGCCTGTGCCTGCTGGGGTGAGGCTGTGGGAAGAACAGCGTGACAGCAACCATGTGGGGCCAGCAAGGGGAAAGGAGTGAGGCCGTGGGACAGCCTGGGCCAGGAGCATCCAGCTGGGAGGAAAGGTAGGGTCCAGAAGGGCCAACAGGAGACCCTGAGCAGCAGAGAGGGGAAGGTACCCAAGGTGCTGTGCAACGCTGGGGAGCAGAGATTATATAAAGTGACCATCTAGCTACACATTGCTGCACATTGTCGTGATACGACACGAAAAGACATGGACACTGCTGCTCTCCAGGTGAACAAAAAAGAGGGACCTTTATATTTTCTGACTCCAACATTTATAGTTTTCTAAAAGTGACAGTGGATTGGAGGGTGACAGTGCCACCTCTCCAATGACACTGGGCAGACCAAGAGTCCATCAATTCTCTCCTCCTCCATGAAAGAATGCAAAACATAAGTTGTTTACAGAACTGTGTGAGAGAAAGTTTGTTACAGGAATGCAAACATCAGAAGGCTTAGCAAAGTCTTAAAAAATCAGGGTGGCAGCACATTCTAAAGCTTTTTTTTTACATCTGCTTTGCATGATATAACATATATAAACTGAACTTCATAAAACACCTGTGTCATCCTTGACTGCACTGAATGCACACATTCCTTCACAGTCGTCCTTCCATACCCCTCCCAGCCTGAGTCAGAAGCATACCCTTTTTCTGTCTACCTGTGCTAAGACCAGCATACAATATGTTGCCTGTTTTTCCTAGACTGAGCAAATTTAGCACCTTTCCTCAGAGGCACAAAGTACACGTTAACACCACTCTGTCTCTTCTTTTGTGACATGTCAGTGCTCCTTAATAAAATGGCAGAATCCAAAATGATTTTTGGTTCAATGAAAACAGATGTAAAGTGTTAACAGCCAGTTCAAATTTATTTCTATATCTCATAGAAGTGTTTTAAATTAATGCACTTAAGAAAAATAAAAATAATCATGAGACACATCAAGATGGATTATTTTGATGTAAAACATTAGCCTAAGATTTGGCATCCCAGAGTTTGTTTATATTCTGCCTCTAAGACTTTCTCTATAACCTGTAATAATTCATGTGGAGACAAAATCCCAAAGGAGTGGGATTCAGTGCCTGACTCCCATGGGACCTGATCTGAATCATACTGTTTTTATCTGTATTATCCCATAGGACAGAGGGTGGGATAACAGCCAGAATATTTCCTGACAGAGTTTTGTTCCCTATCTGCCTCACCCAGTAGCTGGTCCGTGACCACCTGGATTGAAGGATGAGGCTGCATGGGCTCCAGAGACCAACAGACCCCAGCTGTCCATGCCACATGGGATACAGGGCCACTGCAGCTCCCACACCAGCCACAGACTCCTTGGCTCAGTTGTCCATTCTCCATCAGCCACGGGGCACACCCTGTGAGAAGGGCTGTCGCTGGATATTGTCATGGACTCAGCCAGGATGCAGAGGTATCAGCATATCCAGCTGCACCTGGGGTTATGTAGCACTTGGGGTTCCCCCAGTAGGTGTCTACAGGGGAAATGTCTGCATACAGACACGTGTCTACAGGGAAACACATCTGGTGATCTGACAGCCTCCCTGAACTCCCTGCCTGCAGTGGTTAGGTCTTCATTGATTACGGCAGGGGCTCACTTTGTTCAGGTAAAAATTCTTACAGTGCAGACATTGAAATATAAGTCAAATCGCACTCCTAGATTTTATGCCATGGTGTACACTTGCATTTGGAAAATCTGAAGTAAAATCAAGACATAAAACAACACAGAAAATGCACCACAGATGTGTGTTCTCAGATCCCTTTGGCAAGTGAGGAGAAAGTACTTCTTCTGCCTCACAGTGCTGTTTTATGACAAGAAAGACAAAGTATATTACAGGCAATGGTACAAAAAATGAACTATTAAACTTCCTCTTTATATATAGAAGGGACAAATATTTTAGGAAGGCATTGAAATTCCTAGTATATTTTCTTAGTCCTTGCATGTTATGTAAAAATTTATGTAATGCAGATTTGGATGAAAACTATTGGTTACCACTTATCAATTTTTCCAGTAAAAGCCTATTCTTGGGCAGCTACAGTAGAGCCTGATATTACAGAATCACAGAGTCACAGAATAGGTTGGATTAGAAGGGATCATAGTTGTCATCTGGTCCAACCTCCCTGCTCCAGCAGGATCATCCCAGAGCACATTGCACAGGATTGCATCCAGACAGTTCTTGAATATTTCCAGTGAGGGACACTCCACACCCTCTCTGGGCAACCTGTTCCAGTGCATGGTCACCCACACAGTAAGGAAGTTCTTTCTCATGTTCAGGTGGAACTTTCTGTGCCTCAACTTCTGCCCAGTGCCTCTTGTCCCATTGCTTGGCACCACTGAGCAGAGCCTGGCTCCATCCTCTGACACCCTCCCTTCAGATACTGACAGACATTGACAAAGTCCCCTCTCAGTCACCTCTTCTCAAGGCTGAACATTTCTGATGCTCTTGTTGACACTGCTAGGAGAGAAAAAGCTTAGCAGGCTAGCCAATTTCAATGCATTCTTGATGGTGTTTTTAGTGTGATATCATGTGTTAATGCTGGTCAAGCTTTTAATTACATCCTATAGTCCATGTGCTTGTAACAAGATACTGAAGAGAAAGCACTTTTTGTCATTGCTTTCTTGTTTAACACTCACTGGAAGACACTGAGGTTTAGCATCTAATGTTTTAGGATTTAATGATTTAAGGTCTTATCCTTTAGAAATTTATTTATAAATAAATTTTATGCTGTTTCATTCCTGAAATGGTTCTACTTGTAAATCCAAAATCCAAGAGTATGATACAAGTTTTTTTGCTCAAGACAATGTTTATTAAAAGACTGAAAAATCTTATTAGTTTAGAGGAAACAGTAAGCAAAATACATCTATGCTGAGCTCCATATCACTTGAGGAGGTGGTTAAAAAAAAATCAAATATTCTATTACACAGAAATATTTATCTTACTTCCCTGGGTCTTTATCTTGATGGGGTATTAATTTTAGAAAATAGTCTTTAAGGGAACTTTCAGACTTAGTATCCAGATTCCCTAGGACTTCCAGTCCCAACCAAAGGAAAAAGCCTATGGCTTATAGTATTCAGAGGCCCTTTTATCCCAGTCCTTTATACTCTGAATAATTTTGAAGATGAATTGTAAGAAACCTCATCATCATATCAAAGATGTCAATCAGAGATTCTTCAGAATTTCACTAATGCAATGTTGACCAAGAGATATCATTTGGGTGAGGAAAAAATGTCTGTGTTTTTTTAATCACTGTCTTTTGCAATTTTGCCCATGTCTCTACTTAGGGTCTCTCTGCCCTTCTGTAACCTCCAAATTCCCCAATTTCCCTTCAATAAATTCAAAGGTTTTAGGGGTCCCTTTGATCTTGCTAGCACCTGGCTGAGCATAAAAGAGTGAGTGCTTTGGATCCTAATTTGCATGTCAGCTATTCTGGCTTGACATACCAGGTAGTATCAAGCTCACTCTGCCTTTGAAGCAACAGTGTTTGATTTTCTTTCATAGTTTAACTAGATGTGAACTGACAGATTAAACTTAGCCACAGAAGGGCAGTGGCTAGGATATAAATGCTTTAGACCTCCTCTGCTTGGTGGAGTGTCTGGTTGATTCGCTTTAAAAATTTCTTCAAGTGGGACTTGAATTAGTGTGCAGAGGTGTGTCTGGTTTCCTTCTGTGTTATGTTGGAACTTTGCAAGAAGTAGCAGATCCTGGTCCTGCTTGTTCAGGCAATCATTTACAGAATTACCCCATCTGAATTGTCTGTAAGGGAACAGATAAAGAAAAGGAGAGATTCTGGCTCTCGCAAGTACTAGGTTAAACACAACTCTGACCTCTCCTGAGTACCTGTAGCCTTCACTGGCTACAGTCCATGATTCTCCCTCTAGGCTTCAGGCTGCTGTTCCCATGCTCAATCTCAGTGACTTCAGCCTCTCTAAACATATCTCATTCCTCCAGTTCCCTTTTCTTTGGATGATAACACAGCAGTGCACACCACCTTCAGCATTTATAAGTAATGGAGGGCAAGGCAGTATGTAAGAGAGACAGAATTTAAACTAATGAAGACTTTGCACAGGTCATAGGTATTTTCCCATGTGGGGATCCTTCTGGTCTACATATTATCTGTCTCTTTCAGACCCTCCTCCTGCTCTGTCTGGGAAACATAATCAGCTTTCTTAGCAAACAAACCAATTACCTCCCTATCAATGGAAATCAACAAAGAAGAGCAACCAACTGGAAGAGCATTAACCCACAATGAGGCTAGTAATTTCATTAGTAGGTTTTTTTGGGTTTATTTATTAAAACCAGGCATATTCAGCTATGGTAAAGAATACTTGTTAAATTGTTACTTGTTTAGGCCAAACAGCAAAGTAACATATAAATCTCATTAAATTCCAGGCAGGGATCATTACCCTGACTTTCTTGAAGACTTTCTGTCCTGTATGACACCAATGGAAAACTGGTAAACATATAAAATTATACCCAACTGAGAAAGGAATGATGTAGAAAAGTCACAAAAGTTTAAATTACAGAGAAAGAAAAAAAAAGGAAAACCCCAGTAGTGTGCAGAACAGTGAAGATACCCTCATTTTGATGGTACTACAAGCATATTTTAAAATTAGTTTCATGAAACTGTAGTTTGGGTGAACAGGCAGAAATTTCTGAACTGGATTCAATGATCTAATTTTAATCAAATATAGCTGAAATGATATACCAAGATTTGTGGGTTTGGTACATCTGGACTTGTGGACTCAACATGAAACTGCTGTGTTACCTGTTACCTTGAAGAAAACAGTCCCATAATAATCACAGAATCATAGAGGCATTTAGGTTGGAAAATACCTTTAAGATCATTGAGTCCAACCATTAACCCAGCACTGCCAACTTCACCTCTAAGCCAACTCCCAAGTGTACATCTGTACATCTTTTGAACACCCTGGGCAGCCTGTTCCAGTGCTTGACAACCCTTTTAGTGAAGGATTTTTTTCTAATAAGCAATCTAAACCTCCCCTGGTGCAACTTGAGACCATTTCCTCTTGTCCTATCATTGGTTGCCTTGGAGGAGAGGGTGACACCCACCTGGCTACAGCCTCCTTTCAGGTTGTTGTAGAGAGTGAGAAGGTCCCCTCTAAGCCTCTTTTTCTCCAGGCTAAACAACCCCAGCTCCCTCAGATGCTCCTCATCAACTCCAGACCCTTCCCCAGCTCAGTTGCCCTTCTCTGGACACTCTCCAGCCCCTCAGTGTCTTTCTTGCAGGGGGGGCAGAGAACTAAACACAGGATTTGAGGTGTGACCTCATTGGTGCTGAGTGCAGGGGGACAATCCCTGCCCTGCTCCTGCTGGCCACACTGTTGCTGGTACAGGCCAGGATGCCATTGGCCTTCTTGGCCCCCTGGGCACTGCTGGCTCATGTTCAGCTGCTGTCAAACAGCACCCCCAGGTCCTTTTCCACTGGGCAGCTTTCCAGCCATGATCTTTCTGCACTGGCAACACCATGCAGGATTAATAAAATTCCATCAGTATTCCTAGAACATTATCATAGAGCTGACTCTTGCATTTTTTATTGTCCCCAATATAGAGATTCATTTTGGCCTCTTCCTTTCACGTGAGAATCTTCACAACTTTAGTATCAGATTTTCCAGCATAATCAATCATGATGGCATCCTATAAATCATATTAACAGAAAGAATGATTTTTCCAGGGAATGAAGTGCCTGCTCGATGCCAGAAAACTGTTCTTCCCTTCTTATTGTTCCCTTTCATCAGAGATTTACATTTGGTAAGTGGTTCTCTAAATCTGGCCAAAATTGAGCTTGCATTCCTGGCTCTGTAATGCTTCTAAGGCTGTGATCTCAAACTAAGAGCATCCTAGAAAGTCACTCCATTCCTCTGTCTACTGTGGAGACATATTTTTTATAGTTCTTTTCCACAAAGAGGACCAAAATCATGTTTTGAGGCATTCCTGGGGTCTCCTTTCTTGTTATTTAACATTCCAGATTATTTTGCTGATACAAAAGATGACTTTTACTGGACAGATTTAGAGAAAACAAGCCATTTTGACATATCTGATTGCCCCTAACTTCCCCTTCCCTTCCCATTCCAGTCTACCATTGTAGTTTAGAACAGTCTAAAAATTTCTTTACCTGTTGAACAGAAGCTAAAAAATAATTAGCAGGGTATTGGGTATATTCTGCAGCTGCTACAACTGGAGCCCCCTACCTCACCCTTGTCAGGTTGCTGCTGAATCCTGCCCTGGAGCAGATCACAACAAAAGTAACCAGAGTGGGACAGATATCAAATTGTGATATTGTTGATACTTACCTATCACAAAGAACACACGCTCAGGGTTCTAAATATGACATACAAGTGAAAAGAGCACTGTTATGCTGCTTTACAGCTACTTGCCCCTTACCACTAAACCAATGCTAAGTAGCTGAAGTCTGCAGGGATACACCTCGTGTTTGCAATGTGCTGTGCAGTTCCAGGCTGGTTTGATTTTTAAGATATAAATGTCAAGGGCACAAAAAACTCAAGCACAATTAATCCATTGCCTCGTATGTGCCTGCATCAGATGTACGAACAATCCACTCAGGTCTGAGGGGAAAACGTGCCAAATTTTCCAGATTTTAATAAAAGCCTTGGCAGCCTATCAGCATAGGAAGACTAACATTTAAGCTTATTGAAAAAGGAAAGGATGTTTCATCAGAAAGCACTTTTTTCACCTTAGTCATGGCAGTAAGTTCAGTGTCTTCACCTTTTCCTGACCGACATACCAGGCTGCACAAAAAAGAGACAGGTTTTGTCAGCAGTGACTGAAACACCTGGAAACCCTGTACAGTGCAGGACATTATGCAGAACCATATCATTACATCACAAAAGGAAAATTGCTGGGCAAAAAGGAAGCACAATTATGTTTTTATAGCAAAAATAATACTTGAGTAAAAGCTGCAATAAATAGTATCTATTTCAAGTAATTTTGTGTATTGGAATAAGAGCATCTTTGAATGTGTAATGGAAGTGGGGGGGGTCTCACTATCTGCTCTTTCATATTTTTCCACCAATTAATATTAAATAAACATCCAGGCTTCCAGACAAGGCTTTCTAGTGCATTTCTAAGACATTAAATGCATATGCAGCACCTCAGTACTTCTGTAGGTCTTTGAAGATGAGTTTTATTACTAAATGCTCTTTTCTTGCATTATTTAGTAAAGTTATTTTATAGCATTTTGTTTATGTGATTAACACAGGAATAAACCAAGTCAATACTCATATTTCAAGCAGTTTCCAATTTAATGCAGTAAAAAATGCCCAACCGTGCTTTCACTGTAAAAGAAAGTTTCTTAAAAAAATCCCATCAATGATTCTCATTGAAGTCCAATTACCTGTTTACTTTCTGTATAAACACAGCTAAATATATCCTGATACTAGCAGATGCACAATTGTGAGATAAAATTTTGTTTGTTTGCTTTTAAAATTCTTCTGAGTGTAACACAGTATTCCCACAGCCTTCTTTTGCGCGCTGGGTATGAGACTGAATAGAAAGTCTATGACTTAACAAATGCTTTTATTATCCAGGGTTTCAGTGCCATTAAGAGCTTTTCTAAAAACTACAGAACTGTAATGGGGCCATCCAAATTCTCTTTAGGCTCACTAGCATAAAGCATACTGGCAGCAGTCTACTCGTGGAACTCAGACAACATATGCTGCTTCTTGACTAAAATTAGCTTTTATGTCCCATAACTGTAACACTTAAGGGATATGTAATACACTGTAGTAATACAGTTTAGCTTCTGTATTCCAATTCTTTTTTAGCAGCATCTCTACAAACAGTGTAATTCATGTGTATCTGCATTGCATCATCTTGTATATGTGCTATATGTACAAATATGTAATGCATCATATTAGAAATGCTATCCATTATTAGAAAGGTGCCATCATTTTGTATCACTCTGTCTATGTGTGTGTGTGTGTGTGTGTATACAGTGACTGGCACTAAAGTAATTCTGCTGTTAAACAGAAAAAAGGAGTTTGTATGCATGTGGCCACATACACATTTATAAATAATTATGTCAGAAATTAATTGATAAGAGCTACCCACCTTTGCTCTCTCTACTCCCTTTCCCTCATCTCTCTTCTCTCTGGCTAGTGGTTGCCCTAGACTCGGTCAAATTTTTTCATAAGACTTTGTTTCTGTCTTCACTGTCACCACCCCTCAAGCTCAAAGCAGCTCTACAGAAATGCAAGAAGCCATTCAGATTGATTCAGTGTGGTGATCATTAGGAGAAAATTCATGTGTTATCCACGTGCCAGCCCACCAATGTCAATGGAACTGCACAGTAGCAAGCAAAGATGGGAAGGAGGTCTAAGGGCTAAGTATTTCAAAGAAGGAATCCCTGACTCATGACCTTAAAGCATGGAAGCCTTCATAAATCTCTTATCCCTTTACTGGGTTCTTAATAACTTGCCTTTGATGATTAACCTGAGCCACCTTCTCTTTCCAAAGGGGGAGGAAGGGCATAGCAGGAAGAGTGGAAAAACTGACATTTCCCTTACTCCTCTCTCTAAGCAATATGGAAAACTAAGGCAAAAATTTGAAATTCCTCTTTGCTCATGTGCTTCTCAGTATAGAGGAGGCAAAGTAGTTGCTAATTGTAGAACTCCAACAGCATGATGAAAATATGAACAAACCCTCCCCTATCCAGCTATAAATCAATTCCCATTATAGGACTCATTCTAGAAATGTCACACAGGCACATGCACTCCCCAGTTCAGATGCATCAGGGCAGGCCTGTACCACTCAGGACAGAACTCCTACTTTATGTGGCTTTGAATCAGCTCCATCTCCATGTATAGGAAAATTCAGCACATTGATCTTTCTGCAGTAACACTGAAGATTATTTGTAATGGTGGCTTAATTTTAGGCAGTAAACTACCAGTAAACAATTCTTTTAGGAAGCAAAGAAGCATACTCAAAAAGTCAGATAGTTTTTTATTCTCTCCTTTCACCTGGGGATGTTAAAGCACTAGTTATAGAAGATACCAACCATGCACTTGTCACAGCTTGGCCCTTCCTTTCCAGCACCAGCCAGCTTTGCAGCAGCTGTAGCATCAAAATGGGGCAAAGCAACAGCAGCCTTAACTGTCTTAAAATCAGTCAACACTGAATGGCTGCTGCAGGACTGCCCTAGTAGACATGTCTATTTATAGAGTTCCAAATAGTGTTGGTGGCACTTACTCCTAACAGTTAGCTTACTACTGATACATCCCTCTTGAGTGGTTTTTGGTGTATTATCCATCTCCACTCTAAGTTCACTACTACTAAACATCGGTTTCCCTGGATTAATTCCCAGCTAAGGATATTTTTTTCTGTCCCACATTTCTGGACACTAGAAAGCCAAACCCCCTGCTAGCAGCTTCTGCCTGGGTCCAGCAGAGGCTTTCACCTGTTAACAAGGTGGTAACTGATGTCCCTTGCCAGGACAGCCTACTCCAGCAAACAGGCCTTTCAGGTTACAACACAAAGCCAGGAAGAGCTTTGGTTTGCCTGACCAGACCTTAGGACCAGTTACATGGAAACCTGAGCTTCCTCAGAACAAGGCACCTCAGTCTGCACAGTCTGAACATCTCAGGAAAGACTGCCGCTTTGCAACTACAACCTCTTGATAAAATTGTTTCCTCAACAGCCTTTTCACCCTGTGTAGATGTTGATTCCCTTTCCTTCCTACTCTGCTGTAAGTCAGGTGGGCTTTCTTTCAGAACTGACAGCTTTGAGCATCATGACAAGGCATGGATGCCATCTCTACTGTTTATTACTCTTTTTCTACTTAGCACACAATCCTTATTGCCATTACATGAAATAAATGTAAAAAAAACCCCCAAACTTGCAGTAGAGCAAAAGCACACATAGTTTCAGTGGGCAAGCTACTTTATAGTGACAAAAATCTACCTCCACACTCTCAGCAAGCTACACAAATTTTGTCATGCTTACAAAATTTACGCAGACCAGAGCTCCATTTGCCAATTTCTACATTTGTCCACAGAGAATACCAGGCTCTATAAAAATCTGACTCCCCTTTCTACTCCCCTCTAGAGGATTTAAATGTGTGGAATAAAAAAGGAGAATATGGAATTGAAACTTCTGTAATTATATATAATATAGAGATATTTTACAAGATAATAGGCTGTGCTCTGGAAAGGAAAGATAAGACAATGAAAATGCTAATAAAGTTTTTATTTTTGCCCTTTTATACAACTAATTTATATCTTTATGAACCCTTTTGTAAAGATGTAAACGTTTGTGATAATACATCTCTGTCAGGAGGAAACATTCTTCCTGGAATTATTACCTGCTTAACTAAAGCAATTTTTCTTAATATATAAATGTCAATTGGAACAAACTTGTAACAGCAACTATACTGGAATTACAAACTCTTACATGAAAAAAAAGAGCAATGGCTGTAGCCACTACACGTTTCACAGCAAGTGACATGATGGAATTGAATGTTGTTATGGTTGAAAGCTTCGGGGATCTCACACACTTCATTGAATCCATCTACAAAATGCTAAGTCTCACTACAAGCTGTTGTTCCCTCACAGCAAGATTCCCAGTCCACAAAATGCTCACCATGCCCAGCCTCTGCAGTGCTCAAGGAGATGAGAAAGACAGAGGTGCAGTAAGGGAAAACATAGCAGCATCTTAAAGAACTATTTCTCAATTGAATAAGCTGTCACCATAAAAGCACTTTTGATATTTGCTACAAGCAGATGAAAAAACCATGTATAGACCATTAATACTGAACACATGCCCAAAAATTACTTTGAAAATATATATTGGAATACTTTTTTTTTTTTTTTCTAATCTGAGAGGAAATGCTGATTCTTTTTGGACAATGGAAATGAAAGAGGTGCAGTCTGTGTCACTGTCACCTGGGATTTACCTACAGGAAAAATAATGGACTGCAGCCATCCTACTTCCATCCCTACTGACTGGGGGGGTGGGGGTATTCAGGAGGCATGAAGGGCTGAAGAAAGGACTCTATTTTGGACATTCTCCCGCTATCACCACTCCACTACCGTGTCCACTCCCAGCCCTTGAGCATGCAGCTTCCAAGAATAGCAAAAAAGGGAAGAGAGAACAATAAAAAGGTACATAGGCAGTGGGACAGTCAGAATGCCCTAATCTGCAGTGCTGTGTCCCTTTCTTAAGAATTTGTCCTCCAGCTAGCAGCAACTCTCAAACTGGAAAATCTGATGACTGTATGACTGCATCATTGTTATCTAAGTGGAAGGCTTGTTTTTGTAGTGTTTAATATTTCTGGTCCTTTATGTATTGATTTGCAGTTACTCATGCTTCCTAAATAAACAGTTATAAAACAAATTGAACACAGTCAGGAGAAAAAGCAGATATTCTTGAGAAACCTGAACCACAGCTTTTTTTGAAGCCCAGAATGCTGATATTGCTATATTTAGTGCCTTATTTGGTGGGAAAGAGCAAACCACTAAACAATTTCTTCCAGCTTCGATTGAATGCTACATCAAAACAAAAGTAATTTTACAGATGACATTAGTCAGAAAGTGATATCGTTATTACTTACTACCCTTTTGGAGGATCAGCTGCTTGCTTTTATGGCTTTTAAGTATTTTCAAAAAGTATTTTCTAACCTGGAAGTGCGTTATGATAAATATTAGGTGTACTAACTAGTCTATCTGGTAATTACCATGGAAAATGACAGGAATTTTCAAGCTTTAAAAAAAGTTACCTCTTTTTTTCTTGATACTTGGGGGTAGGGAGAAATAGCCTCAAGATATGCAATTTATTTGCAATTTGACAGTTTCATAGTGTAGGACTACTATACAGTTGGACTGTCTGATCAGAAATGTGTAAAAGGTGAAAAAAAATGTATGTAAAGGTGGGAACACCTTTGGGAAGATCTGTGAAGTGTTACCAAAATAAAATAGCTAAATAATGTGCTTGTCCCTTTAAGATACCAAAAATAAACCACAATATTTTGCTCATCTAAATCCTGATGCTCCACTCAGCTCTACAGTCACAGGAGTCTGACTGTGGGGAGCTCTCTGCTGGATCGAAGCACTGAGGTGTAAAATAGAGACATAAGGCAAGACCAACCTTAATGCAAATCCAAAGTGAAGAGAACACAAAGTTCACAAAGCAGCAAGGACAGAATATTATTCACAATACCCATAGATTCCAGCACTTTCCTTTATTCTGTTTATTTGTTGATAATTTTTATCTTTTTTCTCTTTGATTGTGTGTGGCTGCCACTAATGAGCTTTGTCACTATTCCAACAACAAATACCTCTGGAGGTACTTGTGCGTGGTGTTTGAATGAGAAAGCAGGTGAGTGAACAAGGGAGTAAATGGAAAATCACATTAGTAACCATAGCAGCCAACAGCACTTCATCCCAGGAGAAGCTTCCTCTGGTGGAGGCTGGGCTTCCTCTTAATGAGTTTCATACAGTTTCACAGTGATGGGGCAAGTCTTCCAAATGGTCTGTGTGACTGCTCTGTCTCAGTAGTAAGACCTTCCTGATTCCTGTGCCTTTCCTGATGAAGAGGATAACTTTGCAGCAGCCAGGGACTGGAATTCTTGTGTCAGGTAAAGCAGATGAACAAATCTTGGTTGTAATTGCAGTTGACTGCCTGAGCTGGCAGAAGATGGCAGCCAAATTATTTCAACGGATGTGCATTTGTTTGATTGCATCTGTTTAGAAGCCTCTGTTGTTTTAGAGGATTTTGTTAAGAAACTGTTTAACAAAGGTCACCTTTGTTAGCAAGGATGTGGGAATTATATGTTGTCACAATGACAGTGCATTTAGCTTTTGACTAGAAGAGAAATTATGCATTATTGCCAGAGGTTAGAAATAGATAGGTCAAAGAGCCAGAAATGTGTCTCTTTTTCACATACATGTTTTCTGGAAAAAAAAAAAGATCTAGACAAAGAAAGTCAAGCAAGAGTGAAGTGATCTTCAATGTTCAGCAGTTTTTTGAGTCTCCCTCTGTCCTTTGGGCTACTCTACTTCTACTACAATCATTGTCGGGGCAGTTTGATGCTGGTCATTTTACTTGCTTTGTCTTCACCTTCAATTTGTTATCTCTCCTGGGCAGGTAAGTTGTCAGAATACCACCATAACTTTTAATTATATTCTTCCTCAAATGAAGTACATCTGTTACAAACTCCAGGCAGTGAAATGTTTTTAACATAAAGCATATTTCAGAATTATTGTTGGTGTCTCTTTTCACAAACAATATTTAGAAGGATCTGAAAAAAATACTGTTTCAATAGATCACAACACTAACATCTGTTCACTGAGGGAATAATTTCTCTTTTTAGTACCAACTTACTAGTTTAAATATATGGTTACTCAAGAATGAGAAGAAGTTGTTCTTTTCATTAACTTTTCAGAAATATAATAGATGGAGAGACACAATTATGAAGTGATATTGGGGAAAAGCCAGGAACACTGCAGAATAAACAATTTCACTCAGAGCACATACCAGTTCCTCAAGAAGGTTAGCTGCATACAATTAACAGCTTTTCAATCTCTGCCATTTCCCACTCCTCACACATGCCTGAGTCAACTCCTATCACCTACATACAGTTTTTCCAAGAAGTATTTAGTAACTTTGGCCAGAACTACTAGAGGTAAATAGTAACTACCACAATAGGAAGCAGGAACCTAACCAGATGTTAAACAAAAATCTAGAACAAAAATCATGATATCCACCATATTATTCATTTATATTGTATCACCAGCCTGCTTGTGAGAACTGTGGCACATTATTGGAGCCCAGCTTCAAATCCTGCCTTCCCACCTTCCAAAATCAAGGTGGACTAAACTGCAAAATACCTATTACTGCCTTAAGAAGAGAATCCAGCATGTAGTGAGCTGCTGCCCTTGGACCAGTCTCAACATTTTCACTGCAATGATGAAATGGAGTGACTTAATAAGGGTTGAAAACTAACAGAAAATATGTCTATACATAAGAAAAGTACATCTTTTGCACACTAACATATTCACCTTGATTTTTAATGCTATTATAGAATGAGTGTGATGTTTCAAACAGAGCTGTACTGACCCAGTAAGTAAATCAGAAGGGGTGTGAGATTGTGTGGTAAGTAGTAAGATCTAGAGAATGTGGTAATTCAGCTGGGCAGGTAGGAGTATCCTGAAAGGCCAGTGATGGATCACAAGATATCAATCAGAAGAATAGGAAGGAGAAACAGATAGCAATGGAACAGGGGGTCAAATCTGCAGTCAGAAAAGACACAAGAAATTTAGAAAATTCAGCATAAAGGTAATTTTAGGGATTTTTAAAATGAGAAATGAGGAGTTAAATAAATGTGATGGCATATTCAAAGACAAAGATGATTAGTTTAATAAATTGCTTAAAAGTGAAACATTGCATAATAGGCAGAACAGATCCATGACCAGTAAGATCAAGAGTCCTCATTTGGCTTGACTGCTAAGTCACAACGTGACCTTCAGCAGGTCACTTTAGGAAAGATCCAATAAAGGACTCAGGCACCTTAAGCCTGACTTAGGAAGATTTGATGTACCTAAGTCTAGAAGTGTGACCTCAACACCCTCCTCAGTTGCACACTGACCCTGGAGAAGCTTGCCCCTCCAGAAGTCAAATGTATGTGCCCTGCAGTCCTCCCTGCACAAACACGGCTCAGTTGGCAAGGTCCTGTGCTAACTTTCAGGGTCCTACCAGCGCTGTCTTCTGGGCTGCACAATTAGGTGCCTTTTGTGGAAATATGGGCACAAAGGACTAATGTAGGATGGGATTTCACCTCAGAATGTGCCCAGAACCCAGCTGTGCTCATTTTCTCTGTTTTTCTTGGCAGTGTATGGAAGGGCAGAAAAATGGCTCGGCTTTGCTTGAGCAGTAGCCTGGAATGGCTGTATCTGTTTGTCCTCTGCCCTGGACTGAAAGAGTCAGTGAGGACAGGAGCTTTTTCGTGCCCTTTTCACCTCAGGGAGTGCAGCCATCCAACACTTATGAGTTGCTTCCAGGCTCTGGATCTGAGGAAAACGCTTCTTGCAGCCCCACCTTGGTTACCTAAGCTGAGGAGACAACAAAGATTTCAGAAATATCTCCATGATGGTCATGCTCAGAACTGAACCACTGTTAACTGGTCCCAGCTCAGCAGGTGAACCTCCTTCCCTTCACAGATGCTCCGTGAGGTGCACCACGTAATGTGGGCATGGCACACAGGGACACTCAATAAAGTGAAAAAAAATAGATTGTGGCATCTGGATGAAAGAAACTACTGAAAGTATTAAAGAAAGAAAACTTTAGAAAGCAACTTTCTGCATAATTTGAAAATTTGCTTTCACTCCAAACCCAGGTAAGAAGCAATGTCATTAAAAAGATTGGATTGACTAAATGGTACTGCTTGAATAAAAGTGAAATAACTTGAAAAAGTATTACAAAATATGAATATTCTTAAGCAAGTTCTTTTAAATTGGAATAGCTAGGCAGAAAGGTTTACTAAAAGGCAAAGGAAAATTTCCTGTTACAACTTTGCAACCTGTTTGTTTTGAAACTATCACTTTATGCTCCTGAAGTTCTTCTGAAGTTTTTTCTTGATAATAAACTAGTTTCCTGAAGACTGATGACATGCACACATGATACTATTTTAATATGTAACTGTTCTTGTAAATAAACAGAAAAAAGGAGAAGTTTTGTGTAAACTCGTACAGAATTGCTATTTTTGAGAAAAACTCCTGTTATTTCATGGATTTTTTTTTTATTTTCACCTTTCAATTTCAGTGATTTCTTGAAGCTGAAATGCAAGTACAGAAACCTATGTCACAGAAGTGTTAGGTCTGTAAATAGGAGCATGAAAATGGGAGGTGCTGCAAAATTAATATAAATCATTAGTCGTAACCAAGATGAAAATTGGGGTTTAGACCAATGTCCTTTTAGAATTTGAACAGCAACATTAGCTTGACCACAGTGCACTTAGTGTGCATTAAATTATACATTTTGCCATCTAACCAGCAATAAAAACTGCTGAATTTATAAAATGCACCTACATTAAAGGTGACCTGTAAAGAAACAGTCATATGTTCTTTCTGTTAGTATTTATGTAATGATCTCAAATAGTTCCATTTCTATTTTTTTCTATGTGCTTGTTGTACTAGAAATTTGTGCGTTCTTTGTGGTAGAATATTTGATGGTGTCCAGAGAACTACGTAATTGTGACAGAACAAAAGCCAAAATAAGCAAAAACTTCATTGTTTTAGTCATGAACTAGACAATAAGGGACAGCTTATGTGATTGCTGCCAAAGAAGGGAATGGATTTTTGTAAGCATACAATTCTGAATTTGTTAAAATCGACTTTTTTAGTAAAAGACTGACTTCTATAAAATTAACAAGTTTCAATTAATTATTGAGAAAGTATTTGATTTAGAGCCTTTGTTTTATATGAGGTTGTAAACTGAGACTGCGTACAAAATTCCTGCAAACTTGAGTGAATTTCTCGGTATGAATGGCATGAAAAAACAACAGCTGCATAAAGGCCTAAATACCTAAAAGGTGTTGTCTTAGGCATCTAGGAAAAAAAAAGGGAACAATGATACCCTTCTACTTCTCCTTCGTGCGCATTTTTTGCCGAGTTCTGCTTATCCCTTTACTTATCACCAAGCAGTTTCTACTCTTTGCGGGCTCAGCAGGGCTGTGGTGTTTGGGCTCGTCACCTCGCAGAGGTTTCCTGCTCTGCTCCTGCCGCGCTCTACAAGCGGGGTCGGTCCCGCCCGTCCCCGCCGTGCTGCGCCCAGCGCTGCCGGCGGGCGCGGGGCTCGCCTCCAGCACGGCTCGGGCCCCGCCGCGCTTCTGGCAGCCCGTCCCGCAGCCAGGCGGGAGGAGGCACGCCGGGCTCCGCCGGACCGGCGCGGCGGGACAGCGTCCCCGGGAGGCGCCGGGGCGGGCGGGGGTCGGCGCCGTCCTGCCGCGGGCACCTCCGCCCCGGAAGGGCGCGGCGGCCGCTCCCTCCTGCCCGGGGCGCGGAGCAGCGCAGGTGAAGGCGGGGCGCAGGGATTACCCACGAATACTGCCTAGCGCTCCCCGTGTCCGCCCACTATCATTCCTTGTCTCCCTCCATTGCTCCCGGTTTCCTCCCAGTACTCCCAGTGTCATTTCCCGGCTCGCCCCAGTGCCCCCAGGAACATTCCCTGGCTCCACCCCCGTCCCCCCAAGGTCCCCGTGCCCGTAGCAGGGCGGTTGGAACGAGATCCATCTTTAAGGTCCCTTCCAATCCAACCCAATCCATTCTACAGTCACGAGTATTCCCAGCATCATTCACTAACTCCCCTGAGTGTTCCCAGTTCACTCCCAGCATCATTCCTGGCTTCCACTCCATGCTCTCATGCCATCCCAGTTCTTCCAGTATCGCTTCGTGGCTACCCTCAGTGTCCCCAGTTCCCCTCCCACTATCCCCAGTGCCACTCCCTGGCTCTCCACCAGTGCTCCCAGTTCCCTCCCGACGCACCCAATACTACTTTCCGGCTTCTCCCTACGCTTTCCTTCCCGCCCCTCTTCACTCCCTCCAGTGCTCCCAGTGCAATGCACTGGCTCACCCCAGTGTTCCAGCCCATTCCTAGGCACGGGCTGGTTTTCCGCCTCCCCCCGCCGGGAGCCGGTACCGGCCGCTCCGGGAGCCGCGCGCGGGACGGGACGCGCGGGACGGAGAGCGGGCACGGCCGGCGGCGCGCGCGTGCCCGCCGCGCGTGACGTGCGCGCCGCCGGGGCCGCCCGGCGAGATCAGAGCGGCGCGCGCCGGGCGGGGGCCGGGCCGGTACCGGGCGGGCCCGCGCGCGCGCGCGCGCCAGGACCGGGGAAGGGCGGGGGGAGCGGCGCGGGGCGGCCCCGGCCCCGCCCGCCGGATAAAGCCCTGGGCGGCGCGCGCGGCGGGCAGAGCGCAGCGGGCGGGGGCGGGAAGGGTTCCCGGCGGCGCTGTCCCCTCGCCTGCCCTCGGCGGGACCGTACTGGCGGCGGCAGCAGCGACGGGGGGCATGCGGGGCCGCGGGGCGACGCGCCGCAGCGGCGGCGGCGAGCACATGGCATAGCCGGGGGACGGCGGCGAGCGCCGGGCCGGCGTCACAGCGGGTCCGGCGGGGCGAGCGCGGCTCTCTGCATGTGGCAAGTGAGGAGGCGAGCCAGGGAGCCCGGCGGCACCGGCGAGCACCCGGCGGCGCGGTGGTGAGCCGCCCGCCCGCCATGGATTGCAGCCTCCTGCGGACCCTCGTGAGCCGATACGTGAGTACCGCCGGTGCCGCTCGACCCCGGGCGCGGGGGCAGCCCCCGCCGTGGCCCCGGGCTCGCCGGAAGGGCTCGGTCGGGATTCGGGCGGTCCCGTGACCGGCTGGGCGGCCGGGGAGCCTCCGGGCCGCCGCACGTGATGCCCGGTGCGAGCGGGGATGCAGCAGCGGCGGCGGCACCGGGTGCCCTGCGCTCCCCGCAGCCCGCCCGCCCCACGGGACTGTCCTTCGCTGAACCTCGGCGGCGTGACCTGAGTTCAGAGCACTGCAATTCACAGTAGTTAGCAGGGCAAATAGAATCTCCAGCTCTCCAGCTTTTTGAATATGTTTGGTTTTGGTTTGTTTATTTCCTTTCTCTTCCCTATATTGTTTCAGTCAAGCGCCTTTTTATTTATTTTTTTATTTGTGGAATTGTTCAATTTAAGTATACTGACGAATGGTCGGAACGGTCCCAAGTTTTTGTAGGTGTGCGTAGTAAGATTCGAACACGCCGGACTTGAGAGTGCTCCGGAAAAAGAGGGCAGACGAGGCTTGTTGGTCAGCGTGAGGAAACCCAAAACCCGTCCGCATCGCCCGAGAGAGCAACTGGGCAGCGCTTTAGAGGGGTCCAGGTGTAGGCTGAGGTGCGTCAGTGAGTGCAGCTCCAGTTCCATGGAACCCAGTAAATGCTCCGGATAATGGTTTAAGTAGATTAGCAAGATGCCTGTAAGTGTAGGGTTGTTCAGTACAAGGTATGTGGACCACCAATACTAGGAAATGGCAAATTTCTGCTTTTGGTCATAGAAGTAGTTTTTAAAAGATAGGGAGAGGTAATGGGAATTTTCAAATACAAGTAGCTTTTCTTCCTATGCAGGAAGTACTTTTGCCTTGGTCAGAGCCCTGAAGTTTTCTCACTTAGAGGAAATACACTTAGTGTTGTGTGTGCTCGGAGCTGTGTCCACCTAATACAGGCTGAAGTCTGTATTTTTGAAGTATAAATGAAGAAAAGTAGCAAAGATGAAAATGATTACTCTTTTTTCTTCTGGTTTACAATAAGGTATATGTGGGGTGAGGAGAGAGTAGAGATGTGAGTATTAAAAGCAGCTATGTGTGTTTGGATCTTTAGAAAGTGGTCGTAAGAAAAGGAAGTGAATACTCCAAATAATGTTTAGCAACAATAATAATGAGGTACAAGAGAAGCAGTGGTCTCTATGGATGTAAAGACCAGGTGGGTTGTGCTGAGGTCTCTTTGGAAAGAGGTAGGATCACTTTGGATGTAGAGATCTGTCGGTGCTGATGTAACTGTTGGATTTAGTTTAAGATTTCTTCCTTGGTGTTTGCTCACATCTGGAGCCTGTACAAATGGTGTGGTTGTTGCACCGAGCAAGCACACTGTTAAATCTCTTGTGCATAGCATTGTTGGTGACCTCTTCCAAGGTAGGCTTAAGCATCAAATATGAAGAAGTGGGCTTGAGAGCAGCTGCAGTAAAGATCCATGAGAAGACAGTATGTTGAAAGTAAGGGGCTTGAGCTCTTGTGTTGTGGACTGTCACCACCCTCCTGCACTGCTGATGAGAATAAGGCAGCAGTCTAAAACATAAATGAAACATTATTATATCCCATGTGAAGAAGGCTTCCTATTGCCTGGGTCACACTACCTTCTGTATTGTGTGTATGCCGACAGGCTGTGCCTAGGTAATTGCCTAGGATGGTCCATGCTGCCTTGTATGTTTTCACCTGTTGCTTCTTGTTATTTTGCTTTTGCTCAGTGTCTTAACTTTGAAACCTTTCTTCCACAGAAAGGCAATTTTAAGGAAAAGGTGCTGTAAGTAAATTTGTGTTCATTTCAGTAAGACCATTGAGGTCTGGCAACCTTATGTTTGTGTTGCATGTTTTTTCTCATCTGTTTCTCTTTTGTGTCTCCATGGTTCAACAACTTTTGTACATCTATAACAGTGAAAATGAAAAGTACTAGTTTGACTGCTGGGCCTGAAACTGACTGCTCTGCATGAGTAGCAGATGTCCATGTCAGGTGCATCACTCCAGAGCTGTTCTCCCAAGCTCCGTGTGCACCAGCCAGGCACACAGATGTAGATGTGCTTGCCACTTCCAAACTGCTTTTAATAAGGGAAACAAGGCAGCGATGCTTCTGTGGGAGAGCTGGAGTGGATAGTTACATCTTGGGTTTATTCCAAAGTAAGCTCAAGCTTGGGTTTAGTTAAAGTCAGTACAAAAACTGTTTCATGGTCAGGGTCTTAGAACTATGAATTTCTGTTCTGCAAGTCTCCTGGACTTGTTTAGCTGCAGGTTCTTCCTAGAGAAAGACTGGTCTATGGATTATGCTGAAAACCTTGGCTGCTGCATCAGGAGATGCTGGGTTAGCTGGGAGCTCTTATGGTATGATCTCAGGAAAACAAACAGTTGGGATGTGATGTACTAATGGAGAGCACAAATAGGATGGTTTCTAACAGTTCTGTGTCATTACTTTTCTTTCTCGATGCTGTTTGTTGTAGGACGTAATGGTATAAGCTAAATACTAGGGGGTTTGTTGTGAGTGGGAAGTTATTCCCATTTGTCTTTCCTTTACTGGACAGTTTCTGTCCCGAAGCAGTGCAAAATCAGTGCACGTATTTCCAAGGCCCTCTGGAAGAATAGCAATGACTGGGTGCTGTCAGCTTCCTGGTTAGCATTTTCAAATATTTGCTGTTTTACCTGCACTGAGTGTGCTTTTTATATCTTTGAAGCATTGAAGAGTTTAGTGATGTGGGTTGAATAAAATATATGTTCAGCTAGTCATATTGTACTTCATATCTCTTCACCAGGAGATGTTGTAGTCTCTTAGAAGGACAGAGGGAAATTGTCTTTATCTTACTAAATTTTTAAATTGACATTCTTTTTTTCTTCCTCTTAAAATCATCCTGCAAGTTTTGGGTTCTTTTCACTTCACCTTTTGCTTCCTGTAACCATGACTGCAGCCATACTCAATTTACAGGACTGATGGTGAAAAATAACTTTTTTACAGAAAAGTGTTTGTTTCACTGTGGTACAGCTGACATGAAGTTCAGTTTTCCAAATCCTTTGGAAGCTGATAGGCAACATTGTAATTTTCTTATTCATATCTATTGAAGTTAATCTGTATATTTTACTGCTTTAGAATGTGTATGTAGAATGTATATGTGTATGTAGAAATATAGATATATTAGAGGCATTTTTAAGTAACAAAATAGAAACACCCTAATATACAGCTTTGCTTCTACATGGAATCATAGGAACTAAATAAGTCTTGTACATTAAGAAAAATAAGATAAATTTTGACACAAAAATTATTATTTCCCAAATAATGGAAATAATGGCTGTGTGTGGGTAGTATGTACATTACTAGGTGGGACTATACTTTTTGTCACATACTCTATAAAAATAGAACCTTTTTTATAGATGTTGCTTTTGCATCAGACAAAATGCTTCACTGTCTTCTCCTGGATTCCCCAGAGGATATGTGTTACCCCAGGGAGGGCAGCTGCACAGCCAGAGAATACAGAATTAGCATGAGGTATCCTGTAAGTGTCATGCAGAACCTGCTTAGTAACAAGAGAAACTTGTTAGCTTAATATTAAGCAGTACACTATTTAGGGGAAAAAGCAAGCATACAATGGCAATTAAAACTGCTTCCATACAAGATTAGCTTGTGTTTTGTAGTTAAATTATTTGGGACACTGTGGATATCATTAGGTGATCTGTTCTGCCTGTGTTAATGCAGCTGCTTTAGTTTTCTGTGATAACTTATTTTTTTGCTGGTGATATGACTTCTGAAGTCTGTCCCCATCCCTGTGGAAAGTTGGTTAATAATGTTTAAACAGGTTTTGGTGACATCTTTCACCAAATGAACTCTTTACTTAATAAAACATAGGCTTATGTCTTTTGTAGCTGTCCATGGCCGAACATCGGTTTGGGTGTTCCTGAATATTGTTGATTTGACTGAATCTGGGCAATCTGGGAAGATGTTGCTCTTCAGCATATGCCTGTTTGGACACTAAGTGGTTGCTGAACGTCTTGCCTGCCTATGGTGACAGTCTGTTCTGTATTTGTAAGACAGCTGGCCCTGGTCACCAAAACCTCCTGCCCAGGTTGATGGCTTTAGGTTGTACAGTAAATGCTACTGGGTCAGAGGTCTGTATTACTGACGAGTTTTGCCTGTATTATGTAGTATATTTAGAGATCTTGCTACTTTACTGCTTCTCCTCTTTCACATTCTCCTGTTACTTTAGGATTACAAATCTGGATCTTAAGTATTTGTTACCTGTGTAAGTATCTCTAAAGGAAGGTAGTAGCAGGTAAGATGTGTTTCCAGAAGGAGCAGTGATTCACTACAGCTTTGGTCTCTGGGGAGCTGCTGGCCTATTAGTTTTGCAAAAAATCTCTTTTTTGGGAGACTGGAATAAATTGAGTTTACAAATGGATGCTCTATTTTTCACTTTCGTAGAAGTGGGTCAACTTTAATCGTAGTTTGAAAAGACATTTGACTAGCCGAACCAGTAAGTTATGGTAGGGACTTTTAGCAGGTTCTTAACTAAGTTTCATGACAGCCTGTGACTTTTTGTCATTGACTTAGATGATTTTGTTGCTTTTGATTGGTATTATAATTCGAAAACTGTTTTCTAATTAGATTTTCTAAGTATTTTACTTGTGTATGTAGTCTTAGTAGATATAAATTAATTTTGAACTTGAGTTTATTTATTTATTTATCTAACTTTGCAGTAGAGGTTGATAACTGCTTTGACCTGAAAGTTGGTGAAATTGTAAGCCTTGGTGCTTTATAGTCATTTGTATCTTAAAGCACAATCCATTTGTCAAGTATTTCAGATCACCTATTGATTTTAATCTAGATTTAGTTAATTCATTTGAGGATGTTTGGTTCTTGCTTTTGCTTCTGAACTTTTTCAGTCTCCTGTGCAGTCTTGCAGATGAGTATTAAACTAGTGCTGTCTGTTTCTTAGTCAACGTTCCTGTTAAAGTTTTCTTCCTAGGCAAGTAAGTCAAAAGCATTGTTGTGTTTTGTTTCTATAAGTTCAGAGATATAATTTGACAAAATCTGAAGCTGTTTTAAGCTGTATATAAACACATTTATATGACAGACTTTGTCTGCTGGCTGTGTTGAGTGTACAAAAGATGCTCTCTGTAGGATCTATATATGTATTCATGGGTCAGCAATTAGTAACTTGCAGCTCTTAAGAGTTTATGCCTATTCCTGGCGTGTAATCCATTTTTGTTATCTCTTGTGCAAGCCTGTGTGTCACAATGTTTTTTTGAAACTTGAGATGCTTCCTATCTCGCAGCTCTGCTTCTCTGCAGGTACCAGTTCTTCCTGCTGTGGAAGGTTCAACAGAGGGCATCAAACAGCACGAGTAACTTTTGAATTCCTGTTTCCCCAAGCACCATTGCTTTGTATTTGCCTAATTGCCTTTTTCTCTTATTTTTTGGGGGGTGGGTATCTGTATGGAGTGCTTCCTGCTGACTTTTCAGAAATTTATTTAAAAAGGGTAAAGTTTCAAAGCTTTACTTAAGTTAATTCTGTTGAATGTGGCTGACAGAATTTAGCACTCCTGCAGATTTCGCTCTTCATACTGGTAGTGAGTCTTGTGTTCATTCTGGCTTGTAATATACTCTAAAGATATATCAGTATTATCTGATGCTCAAAAAGTGCCCAGATTTTCTCCCCTTCCCTCCCTTTCCCCATCAGTTATTTATTGGTGAAGGGCAGTAAACATGGAGAATTGCGTGAGCTTTGTTTTTTCCCCTCCCCCCCACTCCATCAATTAGCTAATTTACACAAGAAAAACATAATTTCCTTTTTCTTTTGAGAATAAACAAACGAAAATAGGACATTGCATATGTAAAACAGTTAACTTACAGGAAGTCAGGGCACATATTACATGCTGGTTGCTATTGACTACAAAATATTACTCATCTGCACTCATCAGATGTTCTGTGATAGTAGAAAACATTGCTTTTGGAGCATCTAAATTATGGAACTGTTTCAGTGACTTAAAATAGATCAAGAAGTTTTGATCTTTTCTTAGCATCAAAAATCCTGAGATGAGAACTGTATGGTTGCTTTTGTCTCTTGATAACATGCTGTTTGGCTTAAAAAAAGTTTACTATTGTTCTGCTTTTATGTGTTTTCTCAAGCACAACTGAGTATCAGTTCTGCAAGCAGGAAGCCTTTTGAAAATTATTTTTGGGAATGGAAGAGGACAGAGTACCACATAGCATGTTTATAGCTTAACATCTCTGATGACCATTTCTTATTGATTCTTTTTCTTCTGTCATACAGTAGTGGTCATACAGCACTCAGGAAACGCTGACTGGGCTGACAAATGAAGTATTCCACAAATACCACGGCTGGCTACTGTTTGTGGTGTTGAGATGGACATAGTAAAACTTAGTCCCTCTAACTAGGTTTAAGTGTGACTAGAAACCCATTGTGGTTTCTGAGGTGCTCCGGCAGGATTTACTGTGGTATGCCTGCTGCATGTGCAGGTGTGTCAGGGAGCAGAAACAAGAGAAAATTGTGTCGTAGAGAAGACTGAGCAGATGTTTTAGAACCTGTTATGCAACTGGATTCAACTTTACTGGGTTTTTTCCTTTGGGTTTTTTGTTTGGTTTTTTGTTGTTGTTGTTTGAGCAAAATAGTCTACCTCTGCTCCTAGAAGTCTTTTAGACAGATGATAGTTTTCCCATAATAATTCTGCTTATTCAAGTGGCTTACCATTGCACAGGATAATGTATTATTTTTATAATTGTTGAGGGGCATTTCAGCAAAAGTTCATCCTAAGCTGTGAAGTAAAATGACACTGGAATGCTATTATCTTCTCTGCTATAATTACCATGGCAACAGCTGCAGGTAGACAAGGCGAACCAGGGATTCTTATTCTATATCATATGTACACAAGCTGTTTTTCTTCCCTCAGTAATGACTCTGAGAAGCCTGTGGCACAGACTCTTGAGTTGTCATTTTTTTTGGTTTTTTTAATTGAACTTTGACTGTAATTTTGAAAGTACTGAGTATTTGTGAAACTATATTAAAAAATGCACTCTTTTTAGGAAGAAACTGGCAGCCTAGCTTGGATTGTTCTGTGAGACTGAGGAGATGGGCTGGTGGCCCAGTAGTTTTGTTTGGAAGATCACAGAAGATAAATGATAAATCACCTAGATATCTTTCTGCTTCTGTTAATTTCTATGTGCATTCATCCTTTCTTGGGGCAGGGATGAGAGTAGCATCCACCTTTCCCGTAGCAAGAAGTTGTAAGGGTAGCTTAATGCTTCCAGGTGACAAAATTACTGTGTCACAGGAAGAGAACTGGGTGTGAACACAAGTTTGTAATGACTGTGTTTTGGGGTTGGTTTTTTTCTTGTTACGTAAATGTTCTGCATTGCTTCTCCTGACACCACCTATTTCCCTCTTTATTTCTCCATCTGCATTTATATGTGTTCATGTGCAGATGGGTATACATGTGCTTCCTTAAATCATGTGCTATTCATTTAGCAATGTCAAAAATTATGCCAAGATTTACCAGGGGTACAGATGTATATTGGTATTGAAAAAAAGTGTCTTCATATGAGCTCTTTTCTGACCACTGAGGCATATTGGGAAAGTATGTTTTGGTGTGCTTCTTATTTACATCATCCTTGTCATTACTACTAGCACGGAAGCTTGAAAATTTGGAGATTTCATAGAAACATTTTTTCTTTTTCTTTTTGCTCTTCTCTGCAGACTAATTTCCCTTTTTGAAATAGGAGAATCTGTTTCCTTCATTAATCATTAAGCTCATCTAGATACGGGCCACGGTAAGGGGGAATAGTGTTTCTTTTTCCTGGTGACACTCACTAATCTCTTTGCTTCAGTCCAAAGAGGATTTCATCTAACCTATTTTGAATAGAGGATTAAGGACAATTAGGCTCTTCCTCTGCTTCACCACTAAGATGGGATGTTGTGAAATCCTCTGAAAAGAACATCTGCTGATGTGCCATTAAAGTTTTGCAAAATTAATGTTAATAATCAAAATAGTTGTATGCAGAAAACAAACCTTGTGTATGGAGTACTTGTCTGGAGATAAATGTATGGATGGAGAGGGGAGGAATACTGAGCTGTTTGCCTGGTAGTTTTTGTTTGTTTCTAATGCTTTGAATTTACACTGTGGAGTAGCCATGCAGATGAACCAAAATGGATTTTTTGTTATCCGAATTGCGTTAGTAAGTTGCAGTTCATACATAGCATTTTACATAGTTCTTCACTTCTTTTCAAAGTCCTAATAATGAGGTGTTTGCACAAATTATTTATGCTAGTTAAATTCACAGTAAGCAGCATCTCTTAAAATGAATATGAATCATCAGTGGCATTTGATGGCTAACATGAAACTTCTGTATTTGTCATGAGGTTATTAGGAGATAAAACTGGAAAATGCTACTTTATTGCAACATATATGATGTGCATAAGACAGTATAAGGATTAATGTGAAGGAAAAATGGCTGTATGTATTTGTTGAGAAGTTTGGCTTATGATTTTGTACTGGAAGTGACAGACAGAAGTGTGTGCCTTCCATGAAGCATGGGTAGTATCCTGTTGAGCTACAAAAAAGGTAGTTGAGTGACACTTGCCTCTGAAAATTGCACTTGCAGTCTTAATTTCATGAATAGTAGTTGTAGGTAGGTTACTGAAACTCACAGGTTCTTTTGGTTTGTTTCCTGCAGAACACTAGAGAGTCAAATCTAATCCCATTTTTGGGATGGTAATATATCTGAAGAAGGGTGGTTGAGAAGAAGCTGGAGTCTATTTACTTGGTCTTATTCTTGAGGTGACTGTGAGTGGAACCAACTGTAATTTCCCAGGCTGGCATTATCCATGGTTCAGGAATGAGAGGAGTGTTTGGCTCTGGGATCCCAAAGCTCACTTCAAGGAGAATTGGGTTCTGTTGAAATGTATCTGATGTCTTTGCCTATGGCTTGGGCTTGAGGCTATAGTACTAGAGGACATGCCAGTTTCTGGATGAATTTTGGGAATGTGGAGGAAACGTTGTTGGGGAATTTAACATCTACTAATTCCGTGAATACTTTTTCAGAGGGGGAAGACATTGTTTAAAATTTAACTGCGTGAAAGTTGTTAAAAACTAGGCTTGCATATAATCTTACTATAAAATGTGCCTGTGTAGATATACACTCTTTTATTATGTGAAATACAATATGTATGAAAGGGGTTACTGTAAATGTAGGCTTAAAACAATTTCTTGACTGAGTCATGGCCAGAAGAGTAAACTTTTATGCTGATACTTGCAGAAGTGTAATGTAACTAAGTTCAGGCTAGAGGTTCTGGTTTGGTTGAAAAGGCTCCTTACACTCTAAGCAGATTTTGATAGATTAATGTTAGTCCTTTAGTTTAATACTCAATACTTTTTCTGTAAACATAGAATACACTGACATGCTGTTGTTTATTGGTGTGTTGTGTGTGTTACAGAACAGCTGTAAACTTCTATTAAATTGTGAAGTTCTTTTTTCTTTGATTTTTTAAAATGGGATTACACTAACTGTAACCATGATGTTCAGAGTTAGCTTAATCTTTGATATTCTAGTCTTCTCACCATCAGTATGAACTTTGGAAAGCTTAACTCTGATAAATCAAATATTTTGCTCACCGAGGCCAAGAAAAAATAATAAAAAAGTAATCTTAAGTACAAAAAACATTAAGTTAATGTTTAAAATCCAGTATATAGGTTTTAAAATGTCTTATACTGTTAATATTTGGTGGTTTTATGCTTTTTAATCAGAAATTTTATCAGATTTTCCATTCCTGTCTACCTTAAACAAGAAGTTTTCAGAGTTCTAAACAAATCACCTTTATTTTTGACTTTAAGCTCTTTCTATACTGTTGCTACAGCAGATACATAACAACCAACCATATATTGAACTAGATAATATCATAGTGGGGAGGATGGGGGCAGGTGGGCTAAAGCTAGGCTAAGAAATTTGTTTTAATGACAATTACTGAGCACAACTACACAATTCTTTGACCTTCTAAGATAAAAAAAAACAAAAAAACCCCACCAAAATGCACAAAACTAACCCTCAGGGTTATTGTAACATCACCTGCAAATGCTGTAGTATTGTTAATCTCCTGAACAGTGTTAACTGACTGCTTGCTATTTACAGCTGTCAAGTGACCAGATGGCCTAATTTGGTCGGAGGTGCCTGTGTATTGGCACCAAGAGGGAAGAAAAGAAGAGAAAAATGGGAAAAAGCTTTCTGCTTAGCTCAGAATGGCATGATTGCTTTAAGCTGATTCATGAATATGAATATGTTGACTTCTTGATGCTGTAAGCTTTTCTCTGACATAAGGAGGTTATGTTTCCATACTTGTTGGCTGTAATGACACAGAAGCAATAGGAAAGCTTCACATGCTTTTGTGAAGCAGTGCACAGTGAACACAGGCAGGTATAAAGACATGTTAATAAAGGGCAGTCTGGATTGTGGTTTTGCATCTTCTGCCTCTTTGAGCCCAGGAGGTCTCAAATTTAAAGGGCTTATCTTTTTGTCTTAAAGGAAGGTTCTTAAGCTTCTGACTTACTTCCTAAGAAGTGAAGAGGTTACCTTGAGCATTTTTACTCTGTTAATGATATTTGCTGTAACTTGTTTAAAGACCTTTTATGGCAGCATATATATAGAAGATGTTTTTAAAAACATGACTTGAGGCTAGATTTCTGTTGTGCATGTGGAATTAAAATACCAGTTTTCCTTTGTTATTTTCTTGCAAACTCTAAGGTATGTTAAGATGAAAACAATAATGCTTTTACACAGGCATTTGCTTCCTTAAATGTTAAAAATGGTGACAAAAGCCAAACAAAGTTTGCTTGAGTTGTGGTGATGGTTGAGTCATTGGGAGAACTGCAAATACTTGCAGACCTTTAAGGCTAGTAAGGCAGTGGCATATAGTAAAAACAGGGTGCCCATGACGTAGGGAATGATTGGCATCTGACTCCATTGATTGAGAATGCTGAACAATTGCTTTATTAAACTACACTATATTACATTATACTATACTAAAGAGATACTGTGCTATGTACTAAAGAAAACTTGTCTCAAGACAGCCAGGACCCAGCTTTGAGTGATCAGCCAAGGAAACAAAACAATCCTCAGCAGAATCCAATTGACAAATCACTTCAGGTAAGCAATCTTCCTAACACATTCCACATGTGCAAAAACAACAGGAACAGAGATAAGAATTATTTTCTTTCTCTGAGGTTTCTTGCTGTGGTTCCCAGGACATATCCTTGGGAAGTTGTGCCTCCCTGCCCTCTCTGAAGAGAGCTGCGGCTACAGTGGCATTGGCTTTTCTTGCTTTCTCTCTCTGCCCACAGACAGACCACTTAATTCTGCTTATAATGACTATTTCTTGCTGCAGAATAGCAGCTGCTTTGTTATGTGGCTTGTAGCTGATATTTGACAACATATGATAAAGGGAAGAAGTGCTGCTGCACTGTCAATTCATAGTTATGGCTTGGAGATGTGGAGTGGATAAGGAGAATGTGGTCTATCCAGCCCTGTGGACTGGAGCACAGGGAGTTTCCCACCTGGCACTGGGCACTTAGGTCAGTACAGAAGTAAAAAAGCATGTTTGTGGGGCTGCTGGCTGCAGGCAGCTGCATCTTGTCACTTCTTCCCTAAACTGATTAAAGGTGTGATCTGGATTTCCCTTCGGTTTCCTGCAGTATGTGGAAAAGACCAAAGCAGAAACGTTAAGCAAGCTGAGGCAGTGGCATAGAGCTCCTGGAGCCTTGTAAGAGCTGACAGAAGGGACTCTGGCTGCACAGACAGGTCTGTGCTTTTTTTTCCTCTTGGGATGTGCTGTTGGCTCGTTCATAGAGCCATCTGTTTCACTTTGCTGAGTGACAAACAACTGGGCAGTGGCTGTGTGTGGGTGCATTCCTGGAGAGGCAGCTCTGTTCCTTTGGGTTTGAAGCTGGAATGGGTGAAGCAGTAGCAAGTTTTGCTGTGAGGGAAGGAGTGCTGCCAAGTGCCAGAGTTCTAGTAGTGCTTCTGACTGGGTGACATCCCTGAGTGCTGACTGATGAGTCAGGGGCTGATTTGGCAAGATGCTGACATCCATGGAATGCTGCCTTGTCTTGTGAGTAGCAGCTGGCATCAGAAAAGTAGTAGTTGGGAGAGGGGTGGGAGTTAACAGTTTGTGTAAATGTCAAGAAGCTGGCCGACTTATAGAATGAGGAGAAGTATGTGGGGGACTACATACTGGAGGGAATGTTACTTAAAATTAAACTAACTGGGAAATAACTCCACCATTCTCTCCCCAGACTAACTCTCTGATGTGCATGCTCTTGCAGCACTTGTGTCATATGGCCTGACCTTCCTTAAGTTCTAAGTGCAGTCAAAACATAATGATGTGTGGGGGAAATGGAGCAGCCCTTAAACGCCTAATGTCTCCTCCTGTGTTTATGAGAACATGTTTTATAGAAATAAGGATGCCAGTGCAGGAATACTTCAGGATCATGAAAGTCTGTAGCACAGGCAGCTGTGGGAGACTGGTATCTTTGATTTAATGTGAAGACTAGTGCCAAATGCTTAAAAATCAAGGTTTTCTTTGCATGAAGACAAGGTGTACACAATCTATTTCTTTAATGATATTTGGAATGAATTAATTCTGACAATCTTTACTTAAACTCAGCATTGCTAAAACAAGCAACAAAAAATAATTGTTACTATCAGGCTAGTCTGAAAAGGCTTCATGCTTTTTAACTCTCTTTCAATAAAAAGTGACAAGATGATCTGGAGACATCCCTTCTAACCTGCATTGCTCTAATTCTAAAATAAGAACCACTGACTTCTGCTTAGTTTAAATGAAGAAATACTCATGCCTCTTTTGCAGCCATCTTGGTTTTAATCTGAGCCTGTGGTAGGATTAAGGCACCCTAAAGTTTAAAACAGGCTTTGTGGATAAAGCTGCATAACACCCTGAAGTGATAACCCAGAGGCTCCACAGCAGCAGTTAGACTGTGTGGTGCGTTTGTTTATTTGTGCTTCAAGATCACTACAACTGAGGTTCACAACAACTTCCCTGTGTTTATCTGCTCGGTGAAAACTACTGTAGGTGGAACTGAGGCTTCATAGCTGTGCACCTGACCAGGCTGAAGTATTTCTCCTGGTTCCTATTCTTCTAGTTAAGAAAAAAATTGCAGTCAGCCTGTACATGGTTATTGTCATTCTTCCCTGTTCTCTTTAACTCATGTGCCTATTACAAAACCTTTTTCCTTCAAAAACTGATTTTTCTCAAAGTAGTAAGTGTTAAGCTGTCTGATCCATGTACCTTAATTCAGATGTTCATAATATGTTCATAATTTAGTTGTTCATAAGGAAGTCCTAGCCTGAAAAAGGATGGTGGTGTGTAGCTGGGTGGAGAGGGAGCTGTGGATGTGAAACTCTTTGGGAGCTACATGCCTATAACTTAATTTGGAAGCTGCTGTTGTGTAAGTGTGACCTGAGAGGCTGGAAAAGAAAAGCTACTAGACTTTAATTAGTAACAAATAGTGTGAAAATGCTTGTGCCCTTGAGACTTAAGCTGGCCTGTCTCAGCTTTCATGACAAGATCGTTGTCACCATGGAGCACTGATGGGTGCATATGCTCTGAGGAGTTACTCTGGAGCTCCATTTAGGTGCTGAAACTACATATGTTTTAGTTTTGAGAGTGTGGGAATGGTAAAAAGAAGATAGAAAATAGCATCAACTCTAGACCTTGTTATAGAGTTACTTATGCAATGCCATTAATACAGAAGAAATACTGGATCATAGTAATGGGCATGTAGCAGTAAGCTGTTCTTGAAAGACTTCTTACTGGGTTAAGAGATTACAAGTTTTGGAAAGGATCTCAGGCCTTAAATTGAGGAGAAGGTGGTGAAGAGTATTTGACTATTAGGAAGGGAAGTATGAAAGTAAAACCTCCTTGATCTCAGTGCAGTTGACATATTCTCTTAAAATAATTTGGGTTAATGCTATGGGTTTCTATGTCTGTTTTAAAATATTAAAGAGAGAAGAATGGTAAAAGAATATTCCATAGAAGACTGGGAGTCCTTGACTGAAAGAGAAACTTGAGCATCCTGACTTGATATCATGTGCTTGAAGTCACGTGTTGCAATGTGTCCTTCTGTGGTTTCTGAGCTGGTGGCTGATGGAGAGCAGGCTATAAATACTTCTTAGTTCTCTACTTATGTGGTCAGTTAAAGCTTGTTTGAACTTTTATTAAGAACTCGACCACTAAATTGGTAAATTAAGCCAGCTTTCCTGCTTCTAATTTGAGTTTACTCTTAAAAAAAGGCAAAATGAATCTACTTGCTCCTGCTAAGTGTTTTAAATTGGGATGCACTCTTAAGGGGTATGTTCTAAAAGAGGATCTGGAAGCTTTGGTAGACTGTTCCAGGAAGAAGATTTTTCTTCTCTTTGGAGAAGACTTTTGAAGAATTAAGGATAGTCCTCTGGAAAGGCTGACCCCAGTACAATCTGTTTACATAAAACCATTTTTGCTAGAAATGTTTATTTTTATTAGCAAATGTGTTAAAACATCTGGTCTTATTTTGCACTGTTATGGATGTTTCCATTAGCCTTTAAAATACTGGAGGCATTCCTAAAAGGGTTAATTCTGAGCCTAAGCTCAGAATAGATCCCAGAAAGTATACAGCCCTTGTTCTGGATGGCATCTAACAGCCTCACTTGGCTTGCTAAAGCTCTGTTTGTCCAGCTCTTTTTTCCTCTGCAGGTAGTTCAGGATGCTCCGTTTCTCCGTGTGCTGTGTCAGAATAATGAATTAATCCTTGTCCAGGTGCATCCTAGTCCAGTACCTCAATTTCCCTTTTGTGCTGCCTCAGGTAATCTTACCATGGTTCCTGTTTCTTCAGTCAAGGCTTTCTTAAAGGTCTTTTTCTGCTCAGAGTTCATTGTTCCACAGTTATTATCCTCCTTGAGCCCAGATTGTGCCAGGAGGGTCTCCCTTCAGTTCTTTGCCCACCTTGTCTGTCTCCTTGTGTGCATCCCTATTGAGAAGTTACAGGAAGGAACACAATGAACTCCCAATGAGTTCTCATGGCCTAACAGGAACATGGGCTCCCCCTTCCCACAGTCTGCTCTGGCTCATCTGATCCCCAGCTGACCAGATCAGCTGCTGCACTGTGGGGCCTTACACAGGAAGGATAAATTGACCCTTGCTTCCTTTGAAGATCCCACTGCTTTGGGTGTTTGGAAAACTACAGCCAACAAAGCCTGCTTTTGTTACCTCTCTCAAACTAAGCTCAAGTGTATGACTGAAAGGATTATGCCACACTAGGTTACTAAATATATTTTTGCATGACACTCTTACACTAAAAAGAAAAACACAATGATAGCTATCTCCAGTAATGACAGGAGTACCTTCTTTTAGTGGACATCAGCGCCAGAACTTTATTTTAGTACCTTCAAAGTCATTAGTACAGAAAACAGTGCTGCAGCTGTCTTGGCAGGCTGTGCTAGGAAGAAGTGCAGTTCCTAATTTAGTGTGTATCTGATTGATGCATTTGAAAGTGGCAATTCAGCCTGGCAGCCAAAGAGGGTTGAAAGCTGGTGCTGAGCGCAGTAGGGTTTAGCTGATGGTAGCTCAGGGCTACTTCATTCTGTACAAAGGGGAAATGTTGGGGTGTTCACCTTGTGCCCTCAGAGGAATGGACTGCAGGATGGTCAATGTTGCAGCCTGGCTGCTTGTTGCTAGAAGGAGTTGGAAAATAAAGGTATCTTTTTGAAATAGGTGCCTTGCTGTCCTGAGGCTTTGGAACTTGCTGTCCTGAGGCTTTGGAACTTGCTGTCCTGAGGCTTTGGAACTGAGGCTTTGGCCTGCTAGCTGTGAAGCAAGTTCTGTACCTGGGAGAACCACCTGAAAACATCCCAACCAGCATTATTTTGGTCTGTCCAGGTCTGGTTTAGATTTTGGGTAATCTAAAGAATGATCTGATGCTTAAGCTGGGAAGCTTTAGCTAGGGCACTGGTTGCTATTGGGTCACTTGAAATAAAATCTGGGAGCTTGTTCTTACAGGCACATGGTTTGCAGGAGCAGTGATACATAAAGCTGTCTTGTAGCAGTTTTATAGAGACAGCGAGAGCCTGAGGGAAGCGTGTTCCTTTGGCCTCTCACTAGAGACTCAGGGAAAAATGGTTGCATTGCAGTGTGTGCTGAGGCCTGCCAAACCCCAGGAACTGTGGCTGTAGCTGCAGTGCAAGATGCATCTCCTTGATTGCAATAAATCTGGAAGTCACAGTGGGATTGCTGAGTCTGATTATTGTTCTGTGTGCCTGTTGCTTTGACACAGGGCCTTATGACTATGACCAAGGCAATGGTGAAAAAACAGATTTAGTCTAAGCTGAAACTTTCCTTGGGTGACAGGGGATGGGCTTTTGAGGATAGTTATGTTAAGGCTCCTGCATTCTTCATCGTAGGGCTTTTTTTGTAGATGTAGCCCACCTAGTTCAGTTAGTTAGGTTTGGTGTTCTGAAGATAGAACTGTTGTTGGCAGAGGAGGATAGATACTTTCATTGCATGCATGGAGTTAGTAAACACTTTTGACCTTTCTAGGTTCGTAACATACACCAGTGGAAAGCTTGGAAAAGCACTGGCTGTCTTTTTGCTTCACTGGAAATGCTTTCTTAAATTTTTTTTCAGGTGGTGACAAATGACCATTTTGTGGAAAACATGCATTGTTGACCTTAAAGCAAAGAGTTAAGCTGTCTCATGAGGCTGCTTTTTGTCCTGGAAAGAATCAGCAGTGAAACTTAGGCTGTCAGCTTTGTTTGCATTTCCCAGCTATTGTGCACTTGCCAGCATCTTTTAAATGTTTTAAATGTAGCTTTTGTATTTTTTTAATGCATAACATTTGTATGCAGTGGTTTTTGTGAGGATGCCAGAACAGCCATATAGTAAATATTTAATAAGAATAGTAAAGCTTTCTTGTTCTCAGTGGGCTAAGTTCTGATCTAAAGGAAGTGAAATTGCCATTTTAAATTATTTATGAAATGCAGCCATAAGGAGATATGGTTTGTTTGCTTTATTATACGTAGATGGCAGGAGTAAAGGTCTCAGTTTAGTTAAGACATAAATGATGGGGGGGTGGGTTTTAAGCATGATAAAAACCTAAGTAATCCTACTTCTAGGGCTGTGAGGGATATATCCTCATCCAAGATGGTAGCTGTACTACAGGTTGGATGATGGAAATTATCCTGTTGCTCCATACTTCAGCTAACTCAATTTTTGGAGACCTTGCTTTGTAACCCTTTATCTGAAAAGCATGAACTGTTTGCTTGAAAGTCTTAATAATGGAACTGTCACTTGTGCTAAAAAATTACTTTTTAAGATGGCAGACATGTCTATCAGCTCTCATGGGAACATTAATTTCCCTTGTGTTTTACTAGTATTACAAGAGAAGTGATTATTGGTATATCTGTAACTTCAGTGTAAGAGGAAAGAAAGCGAAGCAGGTGTGGTTGATGCTTTGAGCATCTAAGGAAACATGCAAGAAGTATTCTTTCCTCTTTGTTCAAAGGCAAAAGTGACTAGGGAAGAAGTGAACAAAAGTTGTGAGGTGTTGAAGGTAAAGGAGACTGAAGTTGTTACACATGAAAAAAAACCAAACAAAAACCGGTGTGGGTATCCCTCTATTTATGTGCTGAGACATAAAATTTCAAGTGCAAGTCCTTGGGTGTTTAGTCAGTTGAGACACCCTGTATCTGTCCCTTCTCCCCTCCCTCACTATCACTCTTTGATTTCTGATGTGTGGAATGAGGAATGTTAAAATAGAGGAGAAATGTGAAAATTTCTGAAGACACTGAAGTAGGGGCTTACTGGGTTTTCACAGTCAGGGCTCACTATTTGAGGAGTTAGCTCTCTGGAAAGAGGGGGCTTTCTTTCAGCATTATCATTTTCACAGGTGTTTGGTTTCATTGTGAGTGTCTGGTTGTTGGGTTTTTTTTTTTTTGTTTTCCCTGGGGACCACAGCTCTTTTCAGGGATAATAAATATTTATTTCACAACTGAGTCTGTGCTAATGATGGGAGACGTGTACTGAGATGGCCTTTACCCAGCTCACTGTAGGCCTTAAAATGAAATGCTGATCTGGTGAGAAGCTCCTGTAGTTTTTAGAGCATTAAAAAAAACAATGAGCAAGACTGCCTGGCAAACAAATAAGGGCTGTACATGAGAGGAATAATACTTCTTTAAAGTGAAAAGCTCAAACGTGCTTTTTAACATACCTCAACTTTGCAGCTTACTTTTGATGTTGGGAATTTTTTACTTCCTAGTATAAATTCAATTTTTTTGCTTATTATGCTACAAACAAGAAACTAAGTTGTGTTTTATAAGCTTGAGTGTTTCTGGAGTGAAAACACATTATTATATTTAAAAACACCTGAGTATCTTATGCAGCTTTTTATATAAATTATGCAAACTCACTTCTCTGCAAATGAGGAAAGAGATTCAAAGTAGAACCCATGGAAGTTAAGCTCCATAAAAAAAACCAAGTTCCTACTTTTATCTCAGTGGGTTTGCAGTTCTCTCTTCCTCTGTTTTCTGTTAAAATAAACCCATTCTGAAGCCCTTAGTGTGTGCTTATATCTGGGTAGCTGTTTTCCACTTCTGTAGAAGGTGAGCTTTCAAAATAGTAGTTCAAGGCACAAACATTATATTGGTGTTCAAATAATGCCACCTCTGAAAATGCTGATAATTACTCTGTTTTATGAACATGTTATTTTTTTAGTTTGGGCAAAATAGAGTAAATCCTTGCTATTGAGAAATTAATTTTTTTAATTTTAGAGTATAAGGTGGTCTTTATAAATCTTTGTAAACATTTATAAATGTTATCAAATATGCTATTGCAACACTAAAAAGGCTTTAATGATCAAGGTTTTTAAAAGCACTAGTGTTTGGCTTAAATCTACTGTGGTTTGCTTTAAAATGTCTTGATGTCTTTGGGGGGATTGAAATAGAGCCTGGGAGTTAACTGTCTGCAGTTGTTGTGCATGCTGTATCTTTAATGAAAGACTTGCTAGTAGATCTGTGCATGTTAATACTAGTAGATGTGGAGAGAGTTAATGGACTTTTTGTGTTCTAAAACATTCTATGAATTAGACTTGACAATTTATTTTAAGCTGATTCTTTTGGGGGCAATAAAGATGTAATTGTCTACTGTGAGTCCACGTATGTGTATACAAACTTATAAAACTTTTTGTGGAACCAAGTTGCATATTGTAGATACCAAGGATGTACGTGTTCAGAGGAGAAAATGAAATGTGAGAGCTGTTCAAAGTCTCCATATTCCTCTTCTAAGTAGCCTTTTTCATTTCCCTTATTTGAATTTACCAGTTTTGCTTCTGAAATAACTTCTCCCTTTCTCAAATGATAAAATGTTTGGTTTTGTTTTGCATGCATTTTTTAATGTTGCTTCCCATGTCTACTGCAGAAAAAGCAAATGGCTTTAACAAAAGAATCAGCCAATTTCTCACTTATGTCTGGTTGAATCCACACTTGGGTTTTTCTGCTTCTGTGTCTGTGCTTCTGAGGAACCTGTTTCTTTCCTGGGTTTCATGCTCAAGAGTCTTTTATAGGCAAATGTTTGCCGTTCTCTGCTGTCCTTTCTTGTCTGAATTTTGAGACCTCTTCCTGGCTTTTAGCATACTCTGTTAGTTTGGTGCTTTTGTAGGAAGGCTGGTTATTTCCTTTAGTTTGGAGGTAAAGCCTTGCCTCTTCTGTAGGAGCCTTTCTGTTCAGGACTGCCTCAAAGCCTATTTATCACCTGGTAAACTAACAGCAGAAATTATCTGACTTAAGGTCTTAAGTGGGTTGTTTTTGTTAAAACATAACTTTGTGTATGCTTGTGGTTCTTCAAAGTGCCAAAATGGGTTTGCTTGTAGAGAATGAAGTGTTGAAATACTCATGATACTGAGCCAAACATAAATCCCACTAGTTTTTCTACTCATATGCAGAATAACTTCAGAATATGCTCTTCTTTCGGTGGAACCTTTGAGGGTTTTTTGTTGGGTGCTTGTTGTTTTTTTGACTGTTTATTTGTGGGTTTTTTTAGTGTGGGTTTTTATGGGTTTTCTTTTTTTTTGTGTAAGGTGATGGTAAGAAAGGAACGCTGAAATACAGTACTGTTCTTGCTATGTTTCCCCTCTTCTTATTTCAAGGAGTTAAAGCTACCAGCTTAGATAGTTTTTTAATCAGAAAGCTTTCTGATTAAAAAAGTATCCTAGAGAAAGGATCATAAAGTAGATTGTTCCAAAATGGTTAATAATCAGGAAACCATGCTTTCAAG
This sequence comes from Motacilla alba alba, assembly GCF_015832195.1. Classification (NCBI taxonomy): domain Eukaryota; kingdom Metazoa; phylum Chordata; class Aves; order Passeriformes; family Motacillidae; genus Motacilla; species Motacilla alba. Next base: position 99,039,277 of record NC_052016.1, on the reverse strand, counting down.
CTATAAACAGTATTGTCCATTTAGCAAATGCTTTTCTTGTACACCTTAGTACTCTTGAATATTTTTGACTAGTTGCAGGTGCATGCAGACCTGTGTTGTCCATGAGAGCTCTGCATGCTTTCTGTTTTCTGATGTGGGTCATGCATTTACCAGGTCTGATGTAATAAAAACAGTTGTCATGGGAAAGTAGTAGGTAGGTGAAGACTTTCACTTGCGTATGGGAGGGAGCAAAACATTAGAAATGGTGGAAAAGAGTTGTTTATCAGAGCATATAATGTCATAGACTTGGACTTCAGTTTCATACCTCATATTTAAAATGTTGGAAGAATTAAATACTTGCCAGCGTTAATCAGCTTAAGTGGATATTTAAGAATTAAACCCGAGAGAATGCTTAGACCCAGTTCCATGGGCTGTTTATTAGGCCCCTTACTGAGAGGTGCTGTTCCCTGCGTGAAGAGAACTCTTTCTGAAACCAAGCAGTCAGGAGGGTATTGGGGTGTCAGGAAGTGTGAGAAACTGAGAGAAGTAAGGATTGTTTTTCTGGTTGTTTCTGCAGAAGTCCCTGAAGGCTCCTGTTGCAGCACGGTTTGAAGGATGCCTCGCTGATGTAAAGTGTGTTTTGTTCTCTTGATTAGCAATGTTGCCATTTACTGCAGTGCTAACATTAGACTCCTCTACTACTACAGCGATATATGATAAAAGCCCAATCAGGAGAAGCAACTGCTCAGATAGTAATGACTCCTTCCTACAGTGCCATATTTATAACATTGATGACCTGGAGTAATGTGATTCTTGGACTGATATTGCTGCAGTAGAGATGGATATAAATGAGAAAGGAAGGAAGAAAGCATTGCCTGCATAAAGAAAATATTTTCTAAAATCGATACAAGGTTTCCACTCCTTTGTATTTTCCAAATCTGGTAGCATTGTGAACTACTATGTCATTTAGTAAGAGGTATAAAGTTGCTCAAGGATAGTTAAGTAAATTATTTGAGCTTAGAGTGGAGCTTTGGTAATTTTCTTGGCAGTTACTGCCCTTTTATGGCACTTATGAAAAAAGCCTCTGTGTTGTAATCTTAGAGGATAAATCCCTCAAAATGTATTGTGATGGTACATATAGATATTACCCTACTTCTGTGTATTTAAAAAGGAAAAAAAAAACTTCCCTTTTTACTCTTGAGATTTCAGGATGTGCCTCTGATGTAATGTCTGCTTCCTGTGTGTGCATGTTTGAAGCTTTCATATTGTAAAGCATCCTGTGTGCTGCTGTTATGTATTGTTGAAAACAGCTTCACACTCTCCATTACTGAGTTTTCTAATGTCCTGTGGAATGGCCTTGCCTTGTGGTCTCCTGCAGTGATGCAGTCTGTGAAGCATCCTTCCTTTTGACTGGTGTTATACACTAGCTGAGTCTGCTTCAAGGGAAAAGCTCTCATTTCTCCAGTCTTCAGGCCTGTTACTGAGAAAGTGGAGCTTGACAAGTGTCTCCCAGGGGCAAGTAAACATTTGTTCATTGAAATTTTTGGGTCTGTATCTGAGTTGTTCTTAAATTTTCTTTTTTTTTTTTTGTCTAAGACAAATCTAAGACACCAAAAATGAAGGAAGGACCTTCAATGGCGTCAAGCATGCAGGTTATATTTCTCAAGAGCAAGTTTATACTGGTTTAAGTCTTGAGAGTAAATGGCAAAAGCAAAGATTGAGTTACTACATCAGGTCATCTGGGCATCTTAGAGCTGAAAATGACATGCAACTAATAGCTTTACTTTAACAAGAGACCTTGAAGAATAGCGTAACTAAGAGAATAAAATTATTAAATATTTAGGTAGCAATTGTAATTTTGTTACAAAACAAGATTAATCTTTATTTTGGCGTTCTGACTGTGTCAAAATTCGTAGTCTAAATTTTAAGAAGGCAGCTGTTAAGCTATTCATGCTGGATTCGTAGGAGGACCAGCCATTATGTATACAGTCGGTATCAGATGAATTAAAGCTTTGTAGAAACAGACATGTGTAGTGCCTCACCCCAGTTCAATATGTAAATCATTTAATACATTCAAGAATTCTTGTAATTTTGACCTTGGGAGATTAGCTAGGTCATACTGGGTGTGCTTGACGACGTAGCAAGGAAGTAAACGCTAGTGAATTGCTGACTCTGTTTCCAGATCTGGTTGAGCTGGAGGAGTTTTTTTCATATGCAATGTGTACAGAGAGTCCTAGATAGGATAAACAACCTTGCCAGGGTTCCTCAAAAGTAGTGGTGACAGTGAAAACTAGAATTTGTGCAGTGAATGCTCTCAGTAAGACTAGGCTTTCTGATAGAACTGATAACCTAAAATGGAGGTTTTAATCTTTCGGCACCATCTGTTGTGCAGGCAGCAGCAGGTGGTCTGCCTATGGAGAGGACTGGCAGAAGTGGCAGGGTGTGCTGCCGAGTGGGGGGAGCTCTGGTGGCAGTGAAATCTCTGTGCAGTTATTTGTCTGCTACCACTTCCCCCTACCTGATTTCTATTCAGCACTTATCCAGATGTTGGCTTTGAGAAGTCTGTACTTAGAAGACCAGTTAAGAAAAGACCTATCTTTGCCTAATGTTGTAAAATCACTTGGTGTATTTGGGCTGAGATCTCAGATCAGCTGCAAGTATCCTCATTTCTCATGTTCACTACTGTCACTTTCTTTAAAAGGCTCAGGCACATAACACAGCTTAGGCATAGGATGGCTAGCTTTGACTCCCAAGGTTTGCCAAGGTAAGTGGTGTGATACTCTGATTGCTTTTTGCCTTGCATCAATGTATCAAAGTTACTACACCATTCTTATCTCACACATTACTCTGAGCACTGTCTTCAACTGTGCTCAGAAACCTGCATGGGATGCCTCTTGTGATTGGTGAGAAGGTAATGAAATGCCCAGCTCAGTTGTAATGTCATGTGGAAAAAAAACTGTTAAAAGCAGAGAATGCTTATATGGACAATAACTAAAAGTTTTCCCTTGTTCAAAATCAAGTCGTTGATTTTAACTAACAAATGAAAGCAAATTCAGGCTACTACTTTTTAGCTATTTTTTATTTGGGGGAGCAACATATCTTTAGGCTTCTGAATTTCCTTAAGACATCTCCCTGCTAGGTGAGCCCCTGAGGGTCATCCAGTTTGTTGTTCTAATTGTAGTGCCTACAGTAAAGGAGTCTGCACTGGGTGGGGGAGCAGTCCTCTGCTTCTCCTGTGTGGGTACTGGGCAGGGTTGGTGAGCAGTCTCTGGCTTTACTCACCTTTTAGGTAGTGCTATTCAGACTTCACTTTTTTTCTTGTGACTGTTCATGATTTCATTAGCTTAAATGCAGGTTTTACATGTTGGGGCATGCTGAAGTGTGTGTATCACCAGCTATGCTTACAAAGGTGGTTTTTTCCATAGAAGAGAGGAGTGAAGACATTGCTTTGAGCAAAGCAGAAACTGGCAGGGTTGAACAGTGTCAGAATAGCAATGAAACTCTTCTAATTTTGAGGCTGAGGGTTCTGTTTGATTGTTTTTTGTACCTTTAGATACTGTAGTAGTTCTTCTAATCACAAGAGAGTTGAAAAAGAACAAAAATTAAAAACTAAGTAAAAAATTTACTTTTATTTAACAGCATATTTATTAAAGGTAGTTTGCTAGTCATGATAGTTTTGAAAACAATAAAACAAAGAAGCCTCCAAACTCCTGGAAAAATTATCATGCTTAAAAAACTAGACAAAGACTCTAATTCTCTGTCCTTCTAGGAGCAGTGACTATATAATCAGACAAAAAATGAGCATACTGTAATCTAATATGTCATTTTTTGGTGTAATAAGAAAGCTATTCCATGCTCTACTTCCTTTCTTGCTATTAATAAGAGGCTGCCACATTATATTACTTTGTTCCGAAGCTGTGACTTAAATTTTTCACCCTTCTAGCAGGCCAAATTCAGTGATCTGATGCCCACTACATTTATTTCATATACAAAGTCAGATGAAGTGACAGAATAGCTGCAGGTTATGAAACTTTGACATTCCAAGAGGAGGCAACAAAAGGCATCAGACTTTGACAGCTAGTGAGCTACATCAGAAATCTCTAACAGAATGTAAAGGTTGCACTCTAGTTCAATTTGATGTGTTAATAAATGGAATGCCAGTAATTTGCTCTGTGCTAACATTTTTATTGGCAGCATATATCTAAATATGTAGAAAGCATATCCCATCCAGAGAACATCTGAGCCAAAATCAGTTTGAGACCATAAGTGAGGATTGCCAGCTGCCATATTCTTGCTGAACTTGGGGCATTTGTTAACACCTACTGTCAGTGTAGGTAGCTTTGTGTGCTGTTTTGTTTCAGCCAAGTCTGGTTTTCTCAGGATTATTATGATAAGATGTGAGATGATAGAATCATTTAGGCTGGAAAAGATCACAGAGTCCAGTGATTAACCTTACGCTGCCAAATCCACTGCTGAACTGTAGTAGTCAGGTTGTATTATTGCCATGCTGTTAGTAATTTCCAGAGCTCTAGAAGTTCATATAGACCACTGTGCAGACAGGTGTCTAAGCTTGCCAGTGAGGAGGGTTAAGTAATGATGATAGAAAAGGGGAGTTGAAAGAAGCCAGTACTGAGCAAAAGACATGTTTCAGGTGAGCAACAAGCTTTTTAGGCATTCTCATTCTCAGTCTAGTAGTGTCAGAGAAGATGAATGCAGAGTGCTTGGGTATAGTGAGCTGGGGGTGACACTGCACTGGTTCATGAAGGATATGGCCAAGAAGGGGCTGTCCTGGAGCAGTGTTTGAGAAGCAGCATTGCTGTATGATGGTGGTGAGCTGTTAGACCTGCCAGGAACTGGCAAAGGGGCTAAAAGGTTTTTCAGTGGAGAACGACTGGAAAGTGTAGGAACGAGCAGTGAATGGGCAGGTAAATTAAAAATGCAAGGATTCCCTTTTAGTCCCTGGGATTGGAGATGCACTCTGCCTGTTGTCAAAATCTGTAATGAAATTTAAAAAGTATACTAGCTTTATTGTAATAAATTTTTTATCACTCCTTAAACTCCTTAAACTGAAAGCTGTAGAAGAAAAGAGGGTTTTTTAGGATAGTATTTCACTGAGTGATGAAGGGCCAAGGAAAATAGTTCTGTCCCTTTTTTCTTGTTGCCTCTTTTCTGAATTTTAATGTATTGCCAAATTAAGTCCCCTAAATGGTATAGAAAATAGTATATAAAAACAGACAAGTTGGTAAAGCATGGAATCTTGTGTGCCTTTACTAAAATGCTGTGTGCCTTTTGAAGAAGGTAGTAGACCGAAATAACTATTTTAAAATGAGCTTACTCATGCTAGAAGTGTTTTGAGAAATTTGATGGAAGAGAGATAAGCAAAGAGACTGCAGTATCTGGTTCTGAATATGTAGGAATTGCATTACAGATGAGTTGCTTTAGTGGAAAGGAAAGGAGAATGAGATAAAGTAAGATTTGTTTAAATGGATTGAAATCCATCTTAAAAGGAGAAGCGGGTTAATATGGTTGCTATTTTGTTCACTGATAGTATAGCTGTGCTGTTTAGGCACATAATCAGGGTACTGACAATTACAAAAATGCTAGAAGGCATGGGAAAAAGCCAAAAGGAAGGAGTTTTGGTAAAAGTAGCGTGGTTCATTTACTCAGAGCCGAGGAGGAGGAACAAACCTTACTGCTGAATGTGATGGAGACAATACTTATTTCAGCTGCCAAGGATGGTCTTTGATCATCTGCCTTGATGCACAAAGAAGAAATGCTTATCTTAGGCAATGCAGGAAGTCTGATTCGAGCTGTTAATTGGCAGTTCTCTTGAAGGAATTACCTGTGTTGTATTGGTATATGGCATTCCTGTATGAACAAAAATACTCCCAAATTTAAGATGGCTTGTTCTAACCCTTCCCAAAAACTAAGTCAAGCCTCAGACTCAGTGAAGCCAAGTAAGAAGAAATTAAGAGGTAGAGCTGTGAAGGTGAGTCTTACATGTCAAGACAACAGATTGGAGACTTGGAAGTAACTTGGATGTGTCAAGAAATTGAAAAATACTAAACCAAACAGGTTAAATAGAATGAAAAAAGCTGATGGTAGTAATCCTTCCAAGAGCAGAACTCCTTTGAAGAATGACAGGTTTAAAATTAAAAGCCCAAGATAATTACTGACATCACTGACAGTGGGGGAATGTGAGGAAGGCTGTGGTCTGTTCAGTGGCCAGCACATCAGGGAATTCTTACAGAAGGTGCTATTATAGCAGAGAAGCCACAGGAGATTTTTGCAGGAGTGATCACTCTTAGAAGACTGTACATGAATTCTTAGACTGAATAATTTCTTACAGGCATGATCAACAAGATCTTTTTAATTAATGTGTTGAGAGGCAATCAGTATAAATAAATAGGACATCATACAAACCAGTTAAAATTTACTCAAGGTGTAAAATACGTCAGATATCTGTGTCCACATTTTTTGTCAGAAGTATGTAATCTATCACAACAGGCTGTGTGTACCAGAGAAATGGAAGCTGCAGATGTAGAGTACCATAAAAATTTTTAAACACATAAAGTTAAAAAAATGGCCTTTTTTAGCTAGAAGTCATGCATCATGAAGCAGTTGGAATCCTTGGAGGGTGCAGGGAGGGGGAGGAATAAGTATATGGCTGGTGTAATGCACTTCGATTTATAAAAAGCATTTGACAAGACCTCCTGCCAAAGGCTTTTAAAGGAAATCAGCTGCTGTGGATTAAGAGGAACCACCTCCTGTTGTATTAATAACTGACCAGAAGATGAGAAAAATGTAAGACTAAATGATCAATTTCCACAAAGGTCTTTCCAATGGAGTCTTCAAGGATATGTGCCCTCAGCAAATTCATACATATTCTAGACGAAGGAACCAAGTGTGCTGACATCCAGCTAGGAATGCAGAATCACACAATCCAAAGTTAGTTGTGAGATGTTCCAGAAGAATTTAAAAATAAACAGACACTGGACAATAAATAGCTGCTGGGATTTCGTATCTGCTTATTGTAGTGTGATACCTACTGCAGGAAGAGGTTAAACTATGGTCAGAATCATAGTTCTGATTCTGTGTCTGCTTTGACAGAATCCTAGTTAGTTGTGAACCTTTGGCAGAAATGTTACTGGGTTTTTGGTTCAATTCTTTCAAGGTATAAACTTTGAAGGCAGAAGTGTTTAGGAAAGGGATAGGAAGCAGAATGGAAAAGATCATTATTGTTCTCTTCCTTGGTGTGCTGTATGCTGTGTCCATCTTTGGTTCCTATCCATGAGTAAAACGAGTAATGGTAACTGGGATAATCGCTGTGGCCTGGCTTCTGTTTGACAGAAGGCTAAAACAGGATTGAGCAGTAAGAGGAAAGTTTGTGAGTTGAAAATTAAACATGAGGTTTTTCTTGAAAAGGGACCCAAAGGATGTGGTCTCTCTGCCTTTTTTTTCCCCCCGTTCTCTAGCAAGTCCTGCCATTTTATTGCAAGATAACTTCCATTATATGGATTACTGTATGATGCTAGAAGATGCTTTGCAGAGGAGATTTTATAGAGAAGGTCACAGAAGACTTTAGAGAAGAGTCTTGATCATTTTAAGAATTAATGCTAAATATAAAAAAAATAAAGCCCTGCAAATATAGCTGACTTTTCAAGGCTGTCTTATAGAGTGTCTGTCACTCTGGTGTCTCTGAGTGATAGTGTCCCATGTAAAACTGAAGATATTAGGGTTTCTGTTAACTACATATGGGAATACAAATGTGGACTAACTTGGGCATGTGAACTTTGAACCCTGAAAAACAACATTGTTAATAGAAGTATTAATCACCTACAGCTCTGATTATCTAGTTCAGGGGAAACAGTAGTGAAAATTCTTTAAAACAAGAGCAGCTTTAATTTAGTCACCTTCCTCCTGGCCCAAAGTAACAGCTCTGGTCTCCTCTTCAGAGACCTTGGTGAGTGTTTCTGGGTCAGGTTGATGGCTGAAGCACTGCTGCTTTTGTGAAGAGTGGAAGTGTTACAAATTCAGTTATGAAAATATTCCTGTGTGTCACCCTGAGTGACTCACCTAATGGACTAGCAGAATAGTTGCCTCCCTGTGAGCTGTGGTAGTTGATGACCACCTACTTAAATTGCTGTCAGGTATTATGGGTAGTAGAAGAAAAAAACTGACCATCCGCTGTAAGCTGCCAGGACTAATTTTCATTTTAAATTTGATGTAAAGGACTGAGGTTATTAACCCTTCCTTTCATTTCCTCAAATGGCTAATAGAACTTTCTGAACAGTTTTAAGTGAAGTGTAGAAAGGGAGATAAAATGGGGGTCAGTTTTAAGTGAGGAGGGACCTTGTCAGAGGCAGTCTGGCGTAACATTACACTGGTTTTGCTCAGTGGTTGTTGGTGGTAGGTTTTTTGGTTACTGTAAAAAATTTCTGCTGAGACACATACTACAGAATTACAAAGGGCAATAGGTACAAAATTAGAATTTTTTTTTTTTATTTACTGAGTTATAAATTGTATCACAAGAGAACTGCTTTTGAAAGATTGTGGTTTTTGTCCTCCAATTAAAACCTGTAGAAAAAAATTGTAGCTGAGACTTCTGGTATGCTTGAATCTACTAGAACTGAGATCATCTGAAATTCTGTGAAATGCTAGTTTTTCTCCATGTAGAAAAAATAATTTAGCAGTAAAACCTGAATTTTTGATTTTGCATATTTTAAAAATGTTAGTATAATTTTCTGACCTAATGTTGTTAAATCATATGTCTGTTTAATTCTGTATACCTGTTTTTTTTTCACCTAAATTTTTGTTGAAAAGAGAGAAGAGTCAAATTTCGTATATGGAGATGAGAATTGACTACTTTGGCCTCTTAATGACTGATGCACTGGACTCTCTATCTTAATAGTGAAAGTCACCTGAGTATTAAGCAAACTAAAAAGGCAGCTATCTCAAGTAAAATTTTTTGTGGACTCTTGTGAAAATTATTCTGTATAAAGAAAGCGGCTTTTATAAAAGCTGTCAAAAGTTTCCTGTTAGTAGTCATAATTTAACTTTTGGAGCATTTTGAAGAACAGTACTGCCACAGCACTGCTCTTAATACTTGGAACTTGAAGAATTTTTTCAAGGCTTTCTGTAAAAAGGAATTTTTAAGCTCCAGTTTAAAACAGTCTAATCCATACCAGATCCAGATTTTTTTGGATGAAGTTTTGCAGTCTTAGTCCTGGTTGTTTTTATTGCTGAAATGATTTATGGGTATTTCCAGGTGTAAGTTCAAGAGCTCATTGTTATTCTGCAGTTGCAACTTCAAAAATTATTCTTGTACAAAGATTTTGTTAGTTTGTGCAAGAATTCATGGGGAAATGAGCTATGACAGGATTTGGTCTCCAGAGGGAAGGAGCAGGTTCTCCTTTAGGGACTATGACTGTTGAAAATAATTTCTCTAAAGTTAAAAATATTTGACTTCATTTGCAATTTGTATGCACATGCCAGTCTTGTCTCTAGGCAAAATGCTTCATTTAATCAACCCCTGATAATTGCTCATTTTTTTGGAAATGCCCAAGTCCGTTTAAATACTTAGAATTCGTATTGTTTTATTTGCCAAGTCTGACAGCGTACTGAAACATGACCACTGAATTGCTGCTGTTTGTTTTGTCTATCTTTTTTGTGGTTTACCATTTACATACTAAGCTACTTAAGCCCTTTTTCTACTTAAGGATTGTTAAACCAGCTAATGCTGTATAATGTGGGTCACTGGCTACTCAATTATCTGAACAGAAGGAATGATATGAGGAGGGGAAGACTGATAGACTTCCTGAAAAGTTGGGAGTTGCCAGTTTCTGCTTCCTTAATGTTTGGGATTTTTTTCCTGAAGACATTGCATACATTGAACAGTTGACATTTAAAGCTAAAATATCTTCCTATAAGGACAAGGTTCAGACTTCCCTTTTTTTCTTTTTATGACTAAGTCTTGGTGATTCTGTCAAGTTTAGGTGGCTCTATTATTGGAGGAAGGAGGTTTGCATAATATTTTGCTCATTCCAGTGCAGCAGAAATGGTTCGGAATATTGTGTAGTTCATAGAAGGATTAGTATTTCCCAGTTAGAGAATATAATTTCAAAGCTAAAATGATTATTCTCTAATGTGTGGAAAGAACATGGTTTCAGATTATTTGAGGAACTTAAAGGGCCTGTTTTTAAAATTAAGGTACAGAAACATCAGTATTTGTATCAGTGCATATGAAAGCAAAAGCTCTTCAGTTGTGGCAAACATCATGTTACATGCTTATTTCCACAAAACAGAAAATGCCCATGGAAAATGGCAGATAATCTTAGAGATGCTGCTGAAGTATGAAATAAATGCCTGATCTGTGTATTGTTTGAGTGTCAATGCTGCTTAGCAATTTGCTAGTAGAGCACGTCTTTCTTAAATGGATTTCTGTCAGGAATAGAATAGCTTCTCTATTTGTGTTGTGTGTAGCTCCCTTTTGAATATGGAATCATATTTACCTGGAACTTCATTTTAGTGACATCAAAATGTGTCAGATTTATTTCAGAGGAAACATGTTTTTTCAGAGGACTTCTGCCTATTTGCTGTTTTCATTTTCATGACTCGTCTTTTCCTTTAGTAATTTTTTTTCCTTCTTCATTCCAGCCTCTCTTGCTTCTTGTACTCAGTTATGTGCTGCTGTCTTGCAGATATTAATATTGCCTGGAAGGGCTCAAGAGTTGAATGGAAAATGAGAATATACTGATCTTCTTATGCTCAGGGCACACTTCACCTCTTGAGATTATTCTCTTCCTCAATATTAATTCCTTTGTCTTTCTACACATGATGTATTTTTGTTCCTGTGCACATGCTAACCTATTTTCTTTGCTCAGAATGTATTTTGTGGAAACTAGATTTGAATGTCACATCTATTTCTTCTTATTTCAGAAGAGTGAAATTCTTTCCTCTGATGTCTGTCTCTGGTGAACAGCCATGTCTGAAGAGTGCTTTACAGTGCTAGTATCATCAGGCAGGATTGTGTGAACTTCGTCTTGGTTGAGTACTAAATAAGCTTCTGTAGAAATGTGTTGAGATAATTTTTATATTTATTGCCATGTCCTCACAGTAAATTGTGTGGTTTTGCTGTCTTCCCAGCTGCCTTTGGTTTTGCTGTCTTCCCAGCTGCCTTTGTCATGTGTTAGTACTGTACCAGGAGTCTGTGTACCTTACATACATGTGTTTGCAGTTAAGCTAGAGTATAAAGCGTCATTTATACATGAAGACAAATTCTGACACAGCTGCTTTACAGAGACAGTGTGCAGTCAACCTCATGTTAGGTAATCCTTTGGTGTAAACTCATATTTCTTAATCTCCTGTCCCTTTTGTCCTCTCATTTCCTATGACCCAAGAGTTGTCTGCCTTTCATTGTTGAACCCAGTTCAGCTTTGGCAGTATGGGGCTCATTATACCCAGGGAGCCATCAGGGATGCCTAGCTGTGATTGTTAGCAGTTACCAAGTAGGGTTCTGAAGTTTAGGGATCACTAAAACTTCAGCTCTTAGAGCCTGCAGTCACTAGATAGCTGGTGTTTGGTCTGTGGGTCAAATACTGTTAGAAGCCATGAAACAACTTGATGTGGCACTTGGTGCTGTGGTCTGGTTGACAAAATAGTGATCAAATGTGTTGGACTCTGATCTTGGAGGTCCTTTCCAGCTGTAGGGATTCTGTTATTCAAAGCCAGCTATAAATATTTCTGGCGCACTGGTTATGTCTCTTGCTTACAGTTAGGGCCATTTTTATAGTGGAGACTTTTGTGGGGAGTTGAATATGTTAATATTGTGTGACAACCCCCCAAATACTATTTATTGGTCTTTAAGGCTGAAGTAGATGGCTTTCCATTAGCTGTAGTTCAGGAAGTTCAGACAGCTGTGCCAGTTTTTTGCTGAGGTTTCCTTCACCAGAATGACCTTTTATGCTTAAATAATTCAGTGAGTACAGCACACACAAAGTGCCTCCAGAAGCACCATCACCTTCTGAGGCAGGGAGATAGTTCTATGGAATTGCTCTCAGCTTCTTACTCCTTATCTGTATCTTGGGGCAGCAGCTGTGTAGTCAGCAGCAAGATCACTTTGTCTGTGCTAACACTGTGACATAATGTTGACTTGATCATACTGAAGTGAGAGCAGAAGTTACTTCACTTGCCTGTGTTGCAGGCGATGAATGCAGGGAACAGGGAATTAGGAGGGAAGAACAGGTTGCTTACAGACAGTGATGATTGATTGCATGTTGCTTCTAGTTCATCACCTTTTTAGCCCTAAACATGTTTTGTAGAAATCTTATTGCAAAACTAGGGTAATTACAATGTAAATGTAATTAAGGAGGATGTTTATGGGACTTCCGACATCATAAGTCATCCCCATATAATACTGTGGGGATACTCCCAGTTTCAGGCACTGTTTTCTTGGGCAGCAGTCTGTTGGTACCGTGTGGACAGGTTTTTGTTTAAGCAAAGAACAGCCATGCCGTTTGGACTTGATTTTTTAACTCAGGGCTCTGTTCAGTTAAATACTGCCACTTACCCAGAAACTTAGAAATAATCTCTATAAAAAGGTTAAATTTAGTTGTGGTGGCGCTTATCCCAGTGGAGTAGCCTTAATGGTAGGCAGTGATATTTTCATGACTGTAGTTATTGTACTGCAGGTTGAAGGCTCAAGCATTTTAGGATTGTATAATTCTCTTAATGTATTTTGCTGGTTTTACTTCTAAAGCTTATTCTCAGCAGTTAGAAAAGGCTATTCTATTTCTTAGTGTTGAGGTTTTGTTAATGTAGGTGTAGTGATCTTCAGCTTTGAGGTTACAGATTGCTAGCCTTAGATAATTGAAATAAGCAAAGTCTGAGCTGCTTCTGTTTGTTTGACAACTGTTTTAATTTTCAGTTCTGACTTGCTAGTTCTGTTGACTGCACAATACATATACCCAATAAATGCGCATGTTAGGTGTACTCATCTGTCTTGTCATCCTTGTCAGCAGAAAGTTTTCTGGACTGGAAGAACATTTTGAGTATAGACTAGAGAAGCAATTAGAGATGTTATGGTTGTTAGAAACTTTCTAGTTGAATAGATGGCAGGTGATGTTTTCCTAAGCCCTGTTCTGAAATACTCTGTATAGACTTAGTAAAATAAAGTCTCATATTATTTCAAGTGAGTATGTTTCTGTAATGAAAAATACCTTAGGACTTAACATTTTTTCAGTGGAATATTAAAACATTTAACAGTGGAAGGAATATGCAGATTGGTGGTGACTTTAAAAAAATCTCAGTGAGAGGTCATGTTTTTGTGAGCAAATGATGAGCAGTACCTTCCCTCTCCCATATGCCTTTTGGCTTTTATTCTTTCATATAAAGTTCCATATGCCAGGCAGCCTGCCAGCATTTGTGTCATCAATTTGCCAAGTTGAAGAGTTGTTAGAACTTTTTCCCCGTTGGAAAGTTCCCCCCGCCCCCCCTTGCAAAAACCACCTCTACAAACAACCAGAATTTCACTGCTTTGTTTGGAATCTTCATTTTCAGTCAAACTTTACAGGCAATTGGTGCATATCTCTTCATGAACCAAACATTTGTTTAGTTAATTTGTATTTTAGAGGAAAATTTGTATTTTAGAGGAAAAATTTTTCACAGTTAAATGTCATGGGTTCCTAGGTTTTCCTAGACAAAGAAGGGTTAGTTTCTTCTCATCGCAAAGGCTCTCTGATTATTGATATAGACCTGCTGTGTGCCTGGTTTAATTTAGATTGATCTTTTATAAAATAAGGAAGGCTGGAATAGTACTTTTTTGTAGATGCCACCCATGCCCTGTAAAATGTTATCAGTACACTTCTTTATCTACAGGCCCATCCTCTGGCCCTTTCCCTACTGATGAATTGCCAATTTATAGCCACAGCTTTTGCTTTTAGTCCTTAGAGGTGCTTCAGCTTATACTCTGTATGATTAAATTTTACTGCTTTTTTTACTACAGTTCTCAAGGTGTTCTAGTACAATATCCCAGTCCTCTTTTGGTATCCAGCTTTGTGTTGTCATCAAAATTTACCACTATTCTGTAAAACATTCTTGTGGTTGTTCCTGTGCAATGGTGTGGGCGATCCTCACTTTGCCCAGGCCTTAGTCCTGGTTAGTCCCCAGCTGTAGGTGTGCTTTGCTTTACTGGCCAGGCTGCATGCTTGCTGTGCTGAGTGTCATCCAGACACATCACAGCTTCCATTATCTGGCACTTCCCCACAAAAAAAGCAGATTTGTTGTTCTACTGTGAATTTTATTTGGTTCCCTGTAGTACAGTGCAGAGCAATGGAATCATAAAATGGCTTAGGTTGAAAATGACATGTGAGATTGTAAAGTCCAGCACTAACCCAGCACAGCGTGATATTGTATATATGTATTTCTTTTGTTCTAGTTCAAAGGAAAAGATAACAGACTTGAGAATCTCTGTCTGTGGAATATCAACACTACCCTGCCTACACACACACACATTTTCCTACACACCACCCCGTGTAACATTCTTAGTAATTTTTGGGGGACTGTTACAGAAATAACACATCGAGCTGCAGCGCAGTGTGTGATCCTGCTGCTGGGTTGATCTTGGACCTAGCTCATGGTTGCGTTATTCTGTAATGAAGAATAGCCTAAAAGCTACTTTTGAGTTGACTCACGCTGATCTCAGTTGGGAAGATTCTCGAGGTAAGGTGTGTTTATAATCAGATTTTTTTGTTCTTTTGTTAGAATTGCATGTCAGCAAAGAACAGGATGAGCCGGCTTAGTTTTGAGAGCACAGCGTGAGACTCGATTTTTCGATGGAAATCTTTTGTCACTATGAATGTGAAAAAATTATTTCCCAGGAGGAAGACAATAGAAAGCAACTTTTCATAGCTGAAATGGGTAATAGAAACAGTGGAACAGCAGAGAAGGATCTTATTAAAATGTTGATACATTTTAGGGAAAAAGAGTTCTCATGTATGGCAGCCTTGAGAGAACGAAACTTAGAGATGGAACTACAAGAAGTGTTTAAAGATCTTGTCATATGTCTTACAGTCTTAAAAGAAACTATTTTTCTGTTAGGTTATGGTGTTTATTTCCACTTCCATGTATCCAGGTTGTGGCAATGTAAACTATGTGAAAGGTGGAGCAAGAGACACATTGCATAAGAGGATGCTGCTTGTTACATTATGTCTGGGTGACTGAACAGCTTATGCTGTGTCGTACTTTTCCTTCATGGAAGAGGAACCTTTTTAATTAACAAAAGCATTTTCTTCTGGAATAATTTGGTATCATTCCCACCATAGCTGTTTAGATCATGTTGTTTTGAGTGCAATTTAGAATAAAGCTGTATAGGAAACTCAAACCCTGAGTTTGTTTTTTTTTTTAACTTGGCGCTGTGTAGCACTATATTTAATATGATTATCTGATTCAAGTTTTCTTTGTGATGCCTAGAGTAAAACCTGCAGTATTTGCAATTTGCAGATCAGTAGATTGCTTTTCTTATTTTTGCAGATTTTTTTTTAAGGCTTTACTATTAGTGGATATTAGTAGATGTCTTGTTTGTTCCAGCAAATAAATCTTACTTTCTGTAACATTTGGTGCATTGTTAACTTCTAATCTCTTGTTAGCAGAACACAGAAGGTAAAGTTTGTATTTCCAAGTACTTTGCTTTCCCAAGAAGAAAAAAGCCAGCATAGTCCCATAACAAAGCGTTTTTATTTTATTTGTGTCAACATAGAGTGAAGGGGTAGAAACTTCTTTCGTTTTCTAATTGGAGCAATATTTAGGAAATACTGTATACACAATAAAATATCACTTCGCATATCTTGAAATAGGACAGTCTTGTGCCTTTTGGACTCATAAGGCAAGCTACTGTGTTGTGAGTGAAGGATGGTAGGGCATGGGATGGTAGCAAAGCTTCTCAGAAAGAACATTGCTTTTTCTATAGTATCATCGCAAATATATGAAAGTCAGTTGCTGGAGTGTAAAAATTTTTGGTTAGGGGCTATGTCTTCTTTACTGCTTCAGAGTTAAACTGTTGAGGGAGGAAGGAATTTATTCATGTATATAGCAGGAAAAATCTGAGCTGCAGATTGCTTTGTAGCAGTATGGGCAGGTTTAGGCATATGGAGAGACTCTTACAGGATTTTTTTTTTTTTTTTGCTTGTTTATGCTATGTTTAAATGAAGATTGTTACAGTTAGGGGTAACCTTGTGTTATGTAGAGAGAGGTAATGATGGAGGGAAGTTGATGTGGTAATTGTTTATTTTATGTAAGCAGATTGAGATGTGTAAGATTTCTGAAGGCCTTAAATACCTGACTTAAATACCTGATTGGTATGTGTCCTACATAAAAGGAAGGGTTTGGTGATGATCAAGTGGTTGTCAAGTCACTGTTTATCCTAAAATTACTTGATTTTTTTCTGTTTAACTTATTAACCTAGATGTGGTACAAAAAACATATCAGTTACGTGGCTTTTTTTATGCCTTTGGTGATGTGCAGTGGAAAGTTGCCTATGCAGATTTGATTTCTGGAAATGGTGTTACCTAGGTAAGTCATTCTGATGACTTTTGGTCCAGGGAGGAATGAGGATGAATATTGTGTCATTGACTGGCTTTACAGTAATTTTCAGTGAAGAACAGTATCAGATTTAATTTTGTCTAGTAGTATATAGACTCCTAGTAGAAGTCAGAAGTGATGCTGTTAAGTGGAAGGCAAACATTTCTACTGTGCTTAAGGCTTTTTGTGCCTTGGGTTTTTCTTTGTTGTTGCTCTCTTCCAGCTTATAGGAACAAGCCAAATGCAAGGACTTAGGGAAGCATGACCTAACGTGCTCTTCCACCTGTGTATGGTAGGTCTTTATTCTCAATGGATTATGAAGAAGATTACCCATGTGTTGTCAACTTCAAATATGTTTGTTACACCTAATGTGTTTGGAGCCTTCAAAGCTTTACGTAGAAATAGACACATTGAGAAGACAGGATTTACCAGGCAGCGTAAGACATAGTTTAACAAAATCCATCACTCTCCTGAATTTACAAGGTTAGCAGTGTTTTTGTAGAAATCTGTGACCAGATGACCTTTCCCCCTTTGCCTTTTTCTGATGGATTTCTGTTCATGCTTGAAGGTTGGATATTGAAGGTCTTCTGACCTTGGAAATTGATCTACTTGAATTCTCTAGAGCCTGAGCTCAGGAACCTTTAGATCCTGCTCTGAGGTTTACTTGCTCAGCATGTATAGTTCTTTTCCTGTTTTGTTTTGTCTTTTCATTTCTCTTCAGTTGATTGTTTGGTTTTAGATTGAAGGAAGCATTTTGTAATAGGCTGAGCTGAACAAGTTATTTTTTGTTTTAAATGCCAGAAACTGACATGCAGTGTAGGTTCTTTGCTCTGTCTGGGAGTGGGAGAAGCACAGGAAAGTTCACTTCGGCAGATCTAAGTGATGATGAAATGGGTGAGTTTTTTCTTAGCATTAAAACAAGGTACTGTGTGTCTGCCACTGTCACAGTAATTAGTAAAGCTCAGAACTGATGTTTAAATGATTGTAGAAAATACCTTTAAGAAATTACTTTGTGTATTGGTGTAATTCTGAGCAACTGAAATACCTTACAGTGCTTTTTTTAATTTCCCTGTTCCATTTTTTATGAAAGGAAAAAAGCAGCAACAGCTTGTGTGTGAAAGCACCTTTGTTACTGAATTTGGCCCACAAGACACAGTGCTGACCTGTAATCCTGGTATATTGGTATTGAATGTCATTCTAGGGATGTTTAAAGGAAAAGCTGAACATTTTTAGAGAGCTGGAACAAAGCAAGTGTCTGGAGAGGATGCGAGTTTTAAAACGTTGCAAAATAGACATCTCCTAATAGATTTTTCAATTTTGTGTCTTGGAAAAGTAGTAATAATCTCCTTAAAACAGCCTCACATAACTTTGATTTGATCTTATTGGCATCACTGGAAGCAGATGTTGTAATTAGAGCAGTGATCTGCCCTCTTATTGACATACAGGAGAATGGGGGAAAATTATTAAAGTAATTGTTTTGATATGTATTGACTTATTACTTGCTGTAACTTGAACGAAAAGTATGGGCCTTCTAATTTATTTATTAATTCCAAGGAATTGCCAAGGTGATTTCTTTTCTTAGCCTAGCCTTGTTCTATAACCTAGAGAATTTTTGAACTAAGATGATGGGGCAATCCAATACATTACATCATTTGAATTTTATGTGAGCTCCCTGGAGTAGAACTTCTTAAATCAATAGCATTAGAGCCACTCATTTTTAAAGGAAATGGCACGAACCAATAATGACAAGCTAGCAATAAAAGAGGAATAGCCTTTTTGGAGGCATTTCAAAAGAATAAGTGTGTTCTTAGATCTTCTGATGATCTTCAGAGACACTGGAACTACTTAGCTAATGTTGAAGAGACCAAATCAGAAAGCTGGGCATATGTTGGCTCTGTATAAAATGGGAGAGAGACAAGATTCTTGCAATATGATCAAAGATGCTATTCACAGTTAGATGCATAGTACTTTAAAGTAACACACAATTCCAGACCACCTTCAAGCCTTAATTAGGGAGTTTGTTAGCTTGTGGAAATTTGAGTACCAGTACAAAAAACCAAGGTGGTTGAAGAGTAGTGTAAAGAAGTTTTAAATGGCAATGAGTACAGACTAAATGTATTGCTTTAAAAATGCAAACCAAGTTGTACAGATATCAGTTGACTTAACTGTGATTCTCCTTAAAGGAAAGGATGTTCCAAGTGTAGTAGTTGCTGATTTTCCCCCCAGTTTTACAATAGAAAATTAAAAATGGTTAAATCAGTGCAACAGCTAGTATTGGCATTGTCTTTTTTTAGGTGCTGAGAAGGGGCTGCATTGTGTCCTGTTCTTTTACAGTACTGATAGTTTAACTGATTCAGTGGTGTGAACTGATCCACAGTATTAAAAAAGCTTGGAACGGAAAACACTGATAGATTAGGAGGTACCAGTGAGGGACTAGATTGTGCTTTGTCTATCCTGTGTAACTCTGTATAAACTCAGTTTTGACAGAATACATAATTTAGAGCAAATATGGTTCCAAAGATGAAGTCATACCAAGAATTAGATATGGGGAAATACCTGTGTTCAGAAGATCAGAATAGCAAAGGAGAAGATACTGCTGTGTCTTTCAGCAGCAAGAGATTGTTGTGACAATCATTCTACAATTCTACTGTATCCCCAGTGCAAATCAGTATTTTTTTTTACAGGTTGTCTCACTGGGATTTTTTTGTGCTTCACTAGATGAGATGTTCTCAGGTAGATGACTTTCCTATCTTCTTGCCTATAAGTAAAATTTGAAATTCATTCTCTTCAGTGCTATATTTTTTTTAGAAATTCTTTGTTTGCTTTTACAGCATCTTCTGGAGATGTGGTGAAGAAGCTTTCTTAGCTGACACTAATCTTAATCTTACAAGATATGGAATAAGCAGCTTGATTTGTGTTGCTCAACTCTTCTGGTAGTGATGGCATTACCGTGTGGCCCTAAGCTACAGAAGGGCCGCTAAGGTGGCTCTACTGTCACAGGAGGGAATTTTATTGTGCGCCAGCAGTTTTTGTACTGAAGATGCAATTTTTCCATGTATTTTTTTTTCCCCCTGAGAGAGACTTTGAGATGAATGTGCCTGTACACTGGCATCTGTCACGTGTTTGAGGCAAGGGTGACTAAGTTACTCGTGTGCTTGGGGCTGCCAAACAAGGATTAGATCCTCCTTAAGTGAGGTCAAGGCCACGGTTTCAGCAGACTCTGCCAAGTCATGGCATTCTGACACTGTAAAGCAGTGGCCACTGTGGTGGCCCCGGGGACTGCAAACTTCAGTGATGTTCCACTTTGTCTGTCAGGCCAGATTTTAGGAGCTCTGCTTAACATGGTGGCAGCTGTGTGGGTACGGCAGGGTTTGGTTTTGCTAGACTTTCAAAATAAGTTGTTTGGAAAAGGATGTTTAACTTAAGCAAACTGAGTATCATGTGAATCGAATTCCTTCAACCACGTGAGTCCACTTGAAAAACTCTTCTGTCAGTGGAATGTGAATGCTTAGGGAGTGTGGATGGACCCTTGTGAGGTTGTTCTGGTGGGCCTTGCAGCAGGGGCTCTGCAGCCATTTGAGAGCAATCCACAGCAGCTTTACCTGCGTGCCCCTCTGGTGTTGGGGAGAGCCTGCCCTCTCTGAGCTGCTGCCCGGCCTCTGGGGACCCTGCGCAGGGCCTGGCAGGGACCGGGGCTCCTGCCCTGCGTTTCCAGCCAGGCTCTGCCTTCCCTCTGCTGCTCCCGCCATGGCCCTCAGGGACAGGGCCTTGCGGAGGTCCCCGAGGGGCCGGCCTGGCACTGCCATGGCGAGTGGCCCCCTTCGTGCCCCATGCCTGGAGCTTAATCCCCAGGTGGGTTCATCCTCATCCTGTGTCCCGGCCTCCTTTGGCCAGTGCCTTAGCGTGTTACTTGTTTGCCACTCCTTTGGCCTGTACGGATTTCCTCCGTGCTCCTTCCCTTTTTTTCATTTTTCTTTTTTTAACAGCTGATATAATCTAGAATTATTTTCGTTATATATTGTAAGTACAAAAGAGCATTATGGAGTCCAGTGTCTTTATGGATCGCAAAGGTTTTGCCCCCTATTAAGTTAAGTCTAACCCCTTCAGTGTGTACCCCTCTGCTTGCTGGCTATTCACCTATTTTACCAGACAGTCTTCAGTTTAATTTGCTTAACAAATCACAAAAATATTGTGAATAAGTAAGAAATATGAAGTGTAGGTATTTCCTGGAGGGCTTGCAAGGGTCATGGTGTGGCCTTTGGTGTCCCTTCCTCTCTAGGATCTACCTGAGGTACACCAAGCTTGTACCTCATAAGACATCCAGACAAAACCATGTTTTTTTCATGAGTATTCCTAACTATTGAATATTTGCTAAATCTAATGTTGAATTAAGCTTTATAATATTTAAAAATGCCTAGACTTTTGCAGTAGAGAATCATGAGAGGATGTTGATACTAAGGTGAGGGATTAAAAGGGAAACAAAGCTGAAACCAAAACAGTTAAGAAGTAGAATTTGGTTGTGTTTTACCTATAAGGTTTCCAGCTAACATCACATTTAAGGAAAATCCTTTTCCATGTGTCCAGTGTCGTATCTGTACAGACATATAAACAAAGCACAAAAAGATGTATAAATAATATTTCACTTACTGAACGTAAGTATGTAAAATTAAAATGGAAATATTAGGAGTAGGCAGATTACTATACAGTACTAAGAACAAAACCCATATGCTATTTCTTCCTTATTCTGATACCTACATTGTAAGAAATCTGGCTTTTTATTGCTGTCTCTTCAACACTGAAACAAAGACAGTGTCTAAGAATTAGAACTACCTTATGCTGATCAAGTTGAGAGAAGCAGAGAAATGAGTATTTCATGCCATAGAACCATGGGCAGCTGAAGCAATGCGCATTCCATATAATGGATAACCAAAAGCAAGTTGCTTCACAGTTTTCACGCTAGTAAAGTTCATATGCCGTCTCTAAATCTAGATCTGAGTAATTTTTAGACACATTGTGTTATTGCATTATGATATTTAAATACTTTAAGAGTTAAAAACCAACCTTTAAAGTATTTGTTCTCTTCGCTCCAAAGAGTGAATTTGAATATAATTAATTGTTGATGGGTGTTAAATCTGATTTTCACTCTTGTGACCAGTGACAGGACTTGAGGAAACAGTATGGAGCTGAGTCAAGGGAGGTTTAGGTTGGGTATCAGGAAAAGGTTTTTTGGCCAGAATGTGGTTGGGCGCTGGAACGGGCTCCCAGTGGGGGTGGTTACAATGTCAAGCCCGACAGAGTTCAAGAAGTGTTTGGATAATGCTCTCAGGCACAGGGTGTGACTCTTGGGGTGACCTGACCAGGGCCAGGAGTTGGACTCCATCCTGATGGGTCCTTTATGACTCGTTGTATTCAATGATTCTGTGATTCTGCTAGTATTAAAGTATGGAGACCTTTAAAATGGTCAGCTGCATGTAGCAACAAAGAGAGGGAAAGTTACTTGCTTAAGCATTGATTGGGAGAGATGGGTATTTGTTAGGTGATAGAAGTTTTCCAGCTTTATGGCACTTATCCCTCCCATCTCCATGGTCTAGCTCACTTCCCTTTGCACACACACACAAAGAGAAAACACTTTCTAAAGTTCATTGTATTACAGTTCCCTGAACAAATGTAGAAGAGCTCTCTGAGAGGGTGGTACTGTAGGAGGTTTTTCTGCAATAAGGCAAAGTAGAAAATGTGATTGTAACCTCTGTGCTCTCAGTAGAGCTGAAGCAAGTGGCTTCATCAGTTGGACACAACACTGTGGTAGAGACATTGGATTTAATTGGTTGATCTTTAGGGAAACACTAGTTATTCCCCAAGTACCAAAGTCAAGGTTTTCTAAACCAGCTAAGTTTGATACTGAGTTTACAGACTTATAGCAAAGTGCCTTGTAAAAATAATTACTACTAAGGGTATCTAAGCAGCTTACAAAGAATATTACTACAGTTCTTACAGGGACACTAGATCATTGTAACTTTTATATTTGTGAGTTAGCAAGCCTTTTTTTTTTCACAATAGCTCCATTGCAATAAGTGAAGACATGCAATTTATTGTTTTGTTTTTCTTCCCCATTAACAGTGCAATGTTAGCATTACTTGTTACAAGGACACACTTTTGGTTTTATGTACAGCTGAGGCAACATTTTATGGTCTTTTTTATAGAGTATATGGGAGGGGTGATATAGGTTCTGTTACAGATGATTTAACATATGTACTCAGGTTATGTAGTACTTGCTTTGTTTTCACTCAAGATTTCAACTAATGTATACAAATAAAATCGTGGTGGTTTTCGCTGTTTGTACCTTTGAAATAGAGCTTAGAACTAGTAGTCAAGAGAGGATGCCGTGTATGTGTATGGTGTGTGTGCAAATGAAATCCGAATTTGTCTCCAGGAAGTATTTTTATCGCATATTATTTGGAGGTGTAGTTTTCTGATAGGACTTTTTTGTAGGACTTCAGCACTTCTCATTTGAAGGGATTTATGTTTAATGCAAATACTTTTTGGCATGGCTTCTATACTTTCCTTTTACTCTTTCTGTAAATGTAAAAATCAAATGAAATCATTATCTGTTTAATAGCTTTCTGCTAGTGTCCTCTCAAAAGCATCTGGTGGTTTTATCTCTAGAAGTTTGCAGTTGAACTCAGTTTTCTTCCTTTTGTATTGTTATATACTCACTGAAAAAAGAAACCCCAAACAAAAACCAACAAAACAAACAACAAAACTGCCCCTTTAAACCCCATTGTCCTTGACTATTTGAATACTGCCCATAATATATCTCCTTAGAAGTTATAAGCTTTCTTAACAATAGCTGATGTAACTCACTTGTGATGAATTTGATCCATCATATCCTTACTCCTTGCATGTGCCAGAACTTGTCAAACTGGTGTGAACACTGCTTTCCTTCTAGTGGTGGGTCCGGTGCCATTTCCACCTCACAGTGCCCCCACTGAGGAGAGGTCATGGCTCAGCTGAAGTAAAACATTCCAGCTGCCACGGGATAGCCTCTTGCATAAGCACATAATCAACTTAGATTAAGAAACAAAGTAAGTCATTATCTCCTCTTATCAGAACACTTGCTCCATTTGAATTCAAGATACAGTGTATAATTGACCTCTTAGGAGCCATGTGTACTAGAAAAAAAATGAACAGATTAAGTGGTAGACTAACAATCTTGCTCTGCCCTAGACCTACAGTAGCTCTTTGCTTCCAGGGGTATTCTTGTTGGATATGGTAACTGATGCGGCTGCTTTGGCAAGGCAGTCATATTCTAAAAAGTAAAATAAATGTGAAAATATTTTCTGCTTTCCTTCATTTTAGTCATAGCTGCTTATTTATAAGAAAAAATGTTGAGTTTCCTGTTCTGTTTGTACTGTGTCTCCTACTATGATTCAAGTTGTGGTCCATGCCTGGTATTCCCTCTGTCTTTATTAAATGTAGTTATGTTTTATTTCTAAGGAATTGTCTAATTGAATGCCTCCTAAAACCAAGAAAGATTAATTGTTTATAGATGGCAAAAGTAAATTACTTTCCCCTCCTGAAATTCTCTCTTACTTACAGATTGTTTCTTTGTGTGTTTAGAGGAGGGGAAAAAAAGGGAAGTACTAGGAAGTGGACAGAAATAACTCGTGTAAGACATTGTACTACCAACCAGGGCACTGCCAAGGATTGCTTATCTCCTTTGTAGTAATACTCCTTGGGCTATCACCTGAAGTTTTATTTTTGGCACTATACTTTTGGTATCTTGCCCCATTTTTGTTGCCTGCAGGACAGCTGATCCTGCCTGTAGGATACATGTCCTGAAGAGTGGCCCATGTCGTCGAAACACATTTGGAAATGTGGATTTTACAAAACTGGTCATGTGCTCTTCTGCAGAAATAAAACATGCCTGGTTCCTTAACAGTCTCTATTTCTGTCTGGGGGTGAAGTAGGATTTCTAGAATCTTGTTATTTTACTGCATTTTAGGGGGAAAAAAGAAGTTAATCTAGAACAAGGATTTCTGATTTGATGTGGGATTGACTTTGGCTTTCAACATTTTTAAAGGTTTCAGGTGAAGAATTACCTAATAGAATAAATGTCATGAATGATTAGACTTTTGTTTACAAACACAGTTGTGACTGAAATTGGCCTGGTAATCAATGACCTCATGTTAGCTGGTTTAGAGAGAGCATTGAATTGTCTCTCCTGAAATCACTGAATTCTAGCCGTTTGTCTTTCAGTTGATGCAACCAGCTGATACCTGGAAGTTGTTTGATCTAAACCTCTGCTCAGAGTATGGGCAGTTTTACGGTTCGTTGAACTTTGAAGTCAGTCAAATCTGATTTACACTTCCTTATTTGCAGATAGTATCAAATGATTACAAAGTACAGAACTGCTGTGTGCTTTTGAAAGAAGCAATATTTGGAATATATGTT
This sequence comes from Motacilla alba alba, assembly GCF_015832195.1. Taxonomy (NCBI): domain Eukaryota; kingdom Metazoa; phylum Chordata; class Aves; order Passeriformes; family Motacillidae; genus Motacilla; species Motacilla alba. The sequence continues at coordinate 99,014,272 of NC_052016.1, read as the reverse complement.
CCAGTATAATAACAGTAATGGATATTCACTTTATAATTTTTTATTTCCTCTACACATATGTTAAAAAAAGCCAACACAGCATGACAAGCTAGTTTAATAGTCCTCATTCCTTTTACTAGCCCTATTTTGTAGCAACTGAGAATTTTCAGTTTGGGGGTTTTTTTCACTCAGACTGATTACAGGAATTTCTAGTCTAGCAGGAAAAGACACATGAGGGGCATGCCGTTTTCTGGGAGTTAGTTTTATTAAGCATGAAAACTGAAACTTTAAAAGAACATTTGTCTGTTGGACCGTTTTCAAAAAGAGCACTAGGGAAAATCTAATAAAAATATTTTCTTTTTTGTTGTAGTATCTCCATTTCTTAAGTATGTGTATTCATTTGAAACAAAAATAATTGTTAGCAAATGTGCTTTTTATGATTATTTAGCTGTTTTACTTTGGAGGTTCTGCTGTCATACACAGCAGATTAACATAGATAATCCTGATTATTCTGGTTCAGTACTTTTTTGATATTTGTTCAGTTGAAGTAATATCTCTCAGTTGTTACTCTTCTATTCACTCTAAAGGTGAACTGTTAATTTTTTTGGGGTTTTTTTCCCTAAGATAATCTGTCATACAGGCTATCCGAAAGCTGAGTATGTTCAGATTGGTTTCTGAAGGAGCTGTAGGGCCTGTGATGCCCTTAGGTACACATATGCCTTTTAAAATTTGAAAAATAGAGGTCTTTCCTGCCAGCATGTGCTGGGAGCTTATTTCTGTTTGCATTTCCCAAAATGTGGGGTATAGAGACTCCTTTTATTAAGAAGAAAATGTGGTTAAGTTTTTTTCTTGGTTTTTTTTTTTTTTTTCCTTTGCTTATCATTGAAAAGGGAAGGAATGGCAGATCAGCCTTTGAAGTCTGGGAAACATTTCTTCAGGAAGATTATTGAAGATGTGAGTTGTCGTGGAGTATGTTTGTCTAGGGAAAAAAATTGTGATTTTTCTTAGATTCTAGAGTTGTGAGAGAGTTTTATGGCAAAAAGCAACTATCTCATCACAAGTTGCTTTTAGGGGATGATGTATTGTAACTACTTGCCTCTATCCCTTCCTGCATCAAAGAAGTCACAGCAGTAAATCAAAGCCTAAAAGTCAGTGACTTGTCTTATGTTTTTATGTATGCTTTTGCTGCTGCATAGAAACCAGCAGCATGAAGAGGTTGTTAAATTTCTTCTCTGTATCACTGAATGACGGACATGTGGAGGCTGAGATTACGCTTATCATCTCATCCCAGACAAACCTGCACAACCTCCTTTGCCTTTATTGTCACAATCATTGCAAGTCAGAATATATTAATCTTAACCTACAGTACAGTTCTAGACTTGATAGAAAAATCTTTCTTTAAAAACACCTTTCCTTTTCTGCATGAGGGGCACAGAACAGTTTTGATATATTGAAGTGCAGTGTGGGCATTTTGTCTTCCACATATAAATAAAAGGAGGCATATGGATCACCAAAAGCTTAAAATAACATCCCCCATATTGTATAATTATACTGATACAAATCTCAAAGTAACATTTTAAAGTGGGAAGTAGCTACAGTTCTGCTAAAATTTGAACCAGTTTGAACCATCTTTGCTTCTGACCAAGAGATGGTCTTTGTTACTGTGCTTTGTATACTGGAGCTTGACTTAAATGTGTTGGGTGTACTGTGTTAGCATTACTTTGAGTTCTCTGGCTGTTATTAATGCTTTTATTAGTAGTATTTTACAAGTATGAAATGTTTACTCAGGGTGGCTGTTCATTGTATATCAACTTGTAGTACCTTACAGGGGACTGACTATATGTTGAGAAAGTGTTTTATTTAAATGTTCCTCACCTTTGCTGTATCACAAATTTCCTCTGAATTATTAATGATATCCTGGTTTAAAATTCACCCTGTCTCCACTGTTTAAGAACTATTTAAGATGATAAAAACTGAAAGTCTGTCCTTGAGTTCTGGTGTCCTGCTTGTTCAGGGATTAGTTAGATACTGGAGTTTCTCTGACTTCAGTTCCTAAAGGGTTTAGTTATAAACCTTCATTTTCACTGTTTTAAGTGTTAAGCATTCACTATTTTAATTGTCCGGTTTGTGATTTAATTACTTGTGTAACAGATATCCTGGACTTAGTAGATTTTTCTTTTTTGTAGCAATTGGCAACTAGCTTCTAACTAAGCAGTCAGTATTGTAACGAATTTTTAAAATGTTATATATGTCTTACTCTATATGTGACTATATATGACAAAGGAAATAGCTCTAATGTAAAATAATGGTTTTGTATGAATATCTAACTTCTAAAACACAATTAATAGCAAATGCTAAGAAAGTTTATTTTATGTAAATATTTGACTGATTACTATAGAAGTTCTTGAAGTCTTTTGATGTTTGTAAAAGTACAGAGTTGTGAAATATTTATTGTACTTCAGATTGTTCAGTTGCAAGTCTTTAAATCCGTTCTTTGAGAGTAAAAGTAAATATTAAAAAGCTCACTGCATCAAAAGAGTGGTAAAGTATTGTTTAATCTTAATGGAATTCACATTCCTTAAGTGCAGTGAAAACAAAAGGGGTTCTAAAATCTTGTGGTTTTTGGTGTCATAAACTGGTTATGCATCATAAGTAGGTTTAGTCATACTCCTTATGTGAACACTCAAAGCAACTGAATGTCCTTTGTGTCATTTTATAAGTTTAAAATTCTTGTCTTTCATCAGTGTAGACTTTATCTGAAGTCAGATTTATGATCCTGATGCCTGCTAATTTTGGAAAATTTAAAAGATCTTCACTATTACGGATGAGAATTGAATTTGGCATTTCATCAGTGACACCTATGTGTTAGGAGGTAAAACTGTAAAATAGTTTGTGACCTCTTACCTGAATCAACTTATGGCTTTTTCCTCTGAAGTACTTCAACACGTGGCATTGCTTTGCAATATAGGAAGAAGTAACAGCTTAAAATTTTCTTTTCCTTGAATGTTTCAAAGTTGTACTTGAATACTATTGTATATGTAAGAGTTAGAAGTACGTTGAAAGTGTTTGAAAGAGCTCCAAATAAATGTTTCATTAACCTTATAGCCATCTGTAATTAGGGTCCTTCCTTCTATCACAGTGTCTGTGTGTTCACTAAGCTGCATTTGCATAACATCAGATTTGGTGCTGATGTGAAACAAAAAGCATGGAAATAAAGGAAAATGCTAGGTAGCTTCTAATGCTACACAATTAGTCCCAGTATTCTGAACAGCCAAGTTATTTTTGAACTACAAGTTCATCATTTCTTCAAGATGAAGTATAGGGGTGCTGGGGTTATATTGTGACTCTTCAAGTAGCGCTCAAAACCAATTGCGTATGAGAGAGTTTGCATGTTACGCTGCACAGGGAGTATGGGGCAAATTAGAATTACTCAAAATAGGACATTTGGCTATCAGTATTGTCGTTTCTACTTATTCCAGGCCTTCCAGGCTGTTGATAAATTTATCAGTAATGCAGGCATTTGTACTACACCTGTTTACTTCTATGGATAGTTCTGTAGACTAATAGAGTCTGGCCCTAGGGGGAGTAAGTTCAGGACCAGCCTACATGAGCAAGATGTTAATTTGAAAAATTGTCAAAAAGTGACACCTGCCAATTTTACTGGGAATTTAGCTTTCTCCGTATAGATGGGAGAAAAACTAACTAGGAAAACTAAACCTGTTAGAAAATCTAACAGGTAGCACTTGCTTTAGCAGTAACACCCACATGGTACTTTTCTCTCTCAATTTTATCTTGGGATATTTGCTTCTGGTAAGGTTGCAGCCTGACCTCACCACACACCTGCTATGTGTGGTAGCATAGCTACAGATCTATACTGAGAGACTTTTTTGGAAGCAGTCTTTGTGTAGCAAAGACAACCCCAAAAAGGTGTTAGAGTCACTGTTCTTTAAGAAACTGTAGTTCAGTATCAAGTAAGTATAAATAATTAAGTATATAGACATGTGAGTTTACAGTAAATATTTTGGTGATTCTCCAGTACAAATATGTAACAAGCTTTAGGTTGTTATGGATGGAACAGTTTGTGTAATAACATTTAGACATTCTTTGGTCACTGATTTGGTGGCCTGCAAGACCAGCATCATACAGGCTGTTGGTTTTGTGGTATTGTCTTGGTTTGAAAAGACAAGCATCTCCTAAGGAAGGCAGGAGCCTTCCTTAAAATGGAAAATGTAAACACCTTCCCTCCAAATTATTGTAATTTTGAAATTAAGGGGCTCTCAGGCAAAGATATAGGAATAGGGAATAACAGTTCTTTACTAGGAAAATTAAAAATACTAACACAATAGTACAAAAAAAGACAAACCACTGACTGAGTCAGAATATGACCTGACAGCCTGTGGATCAGGGTGTTGGTAGCAGTCTGATTATATGATGGCTGCAGCCCTCCTGGAGTGACAGGTGTGGTTCTGTTGGAGCAGTGATCCTGTAAAAGGGATGCAGTTTTCCTTTGAAGGTCCCGTGGCGGTGTCCCAGATGGGCCTGGTCTTCCTCCAGTGGAAATCCAGTGGAGAAGACAACTGCCCCTCTGGCAATCCAGTGGGAAAAGGCTGCTCTGATGTTCCAAATCCCAGATTATATCCTGGTAGGAATGCTTGGCTCCTCCCCAGAGCATCACACAGTGGGGTGATGTAATTTTATCAGTCATGCAGTGACACTCAGTGGCCCCTTAACAGAAGCCATCTCCTGGAGGGAGGCTTGGTTTGTGGAAGAGATAAAGAAAACTGCCCAATTAACAGAAAATAACTGCCCTGCCTCTAGCAGATGGCAAACAGAATGCACACATTTCTTACAACCGAGGACAGGTATCATAATATAATAAAGAAGGTTGCCCCATCTTCTGTCTGCTAGAATCATAGCTTCACTAGCTCTATATCCACTTAGGAATGAAAATCATTTTGAAGTCTAACAGGCACTGACCATTAAGATAGTGAGTAGTTCCTACTTGGCAGTTGAAGGTGTTCTACAGATTTAAATGTCATGGCAAGGGTTAACAATGGGGGGAGGTGTTTTCTTGACATCAAAACTACATTATATTTTTGTAGTAAAAGTAGGAATAGAGGTCTGCTGCTCAGCTGTGTGTCAATAGACTGCAGAGTGCAGTAGTTAATTATCTTTTTTATTTTTTTTGTCCGTACTTTACTTGGACAATTTAAAGACCAGCAAACGTGTAGATCAGGCATTTTCACAGCCCTTGTACAAAGTATAAAGAAGAATGCAGAAGTCCATATATTTTAGTTATCTTTCTCCTGGAATTCAGATGGGAAATTTGACACTTCCCTTTTTGTTTACTAAAATCCTAGTGGAAGAGGGTGTCCCTCTGGCCAGTTTTGATCATATCTGATGGTAATTTACTGTTCTAAATATAAAGCTTATTTTGAGGGCACAGTCCCTTTTGAATAATCTGAAGCTCCTCTAAGAGTACCATTTAGGAATGGATTTCATTGCATCTCATCTTGTAAATCTTGCTGATGCCTACTGTTTCCATATGCATTATGTTGTTCCTTGGAAAAAATTCACAACAGGTATTCTTGTTTGATTTGTCCTATTTTTGTTACTTAATTTAATAATTAATTATGTTAACTTAAAAGAAATAGTGTGGCATATCTGTAGGCTAATTACTTATTTTTGAATGAATGAAAACAATCTGCTGCTTGCTTCCCTCCATCCTCCTGTTTCTTTGGAATCTGTAAATATAAGTTAAAAAAATTTTTTTTCCATGTTCTGCCCTGAAAATTTGATAGCTTTAGATCCTTTTTCTTGTTCAATTACTGCACACAGAAGGAGCTATTGACAACAAAGAGTAAAAAAAAAAAGGAGAGAAAATCTACATTCTGAAGTATCTATACAACTCTCTTGGAAATATCTTTGTAGATAGATACTCTGAGTGATTGGCACTGCATGTAGATCTTAGTAGCCTTCAGTTGCCTTAAAAAATGAAATTGTGTGGGTTTGAAAAATTGGTCTTCTTTTATAGCTTTTCTTGGCACCTAAGGAAACTGTAAATTTCCTCTGCAAAGCTGCAAAGCTTAATTCCAGATGTTGGTCTGGAGCTACTTAGAAAATAAAGTTGATTTTTAATTAATTTAAGTACTAAGGCTGTCAAATATCCTGTGTCTTATGTGACACTTTCCCTTCTAGTTTCTCTTACCACTGCATTTTGCAGTGTAGTTTTTTTCTCATTTGCCTTTCTAATTGCAAGTGAGACCCTTGAAAGGATTTCCATGTAGAGTCAAGAGTCCTTGAGTGGACCTGGGCAGAGGAGCAGGAGGCACGCAGTGTCCCTGTGCCACTGGCAACAAGGGGCAAAATGTGTCGAAACTGATACATTGGCAGGAAGGGAGAGTGTAGCAAAAGCATTTTTTTCAGATGCTCAGTAACTCATGTACATCACAGATCTACTTTCTTACCATTATTGCAGTGATTCCATGAAACTAGATGAAGATTTTATATTAGGATAGAATAGGAAACTTTTATCTCTATCACTTTTATTGTTACTTTTCATGGAAATTAACAGGGCAACTAAAGATTTGCCTGAAGAGAAAGCACAGGCATCAGAAATAGCTATACCTAACCCGGCCAGTGTGTCAGCAGTATTTGGAATTTAAATTGACTGCTTAGAAAAGATGTGTCTTCTTTGAAAAACTGGAGGTGAGTTTTTATGTATGTGAAACAAAGAATTATTGTTACCCTTTTTAGGAGGAACACGGATCACTGGCTTTGTCATCCAGGAGGTCAAATTATTCAGCCATTCAAAGTACAGAGTATGGGGAATTCAGATAAAAATTATGTTCCAAACTGGAAATCAGAAAGGAGAATTAGACTGTCTATAGAGTGCTATATTGCAGTGTTGCAGCGCCAGCTCATGTGACACAACTGGAATATAGTTTTATTAGGATAGCTTCAGAAATGTTTTACTCCAAGTATGATGCTCAAGGAAGCGTGAACTGGAAGGCTGAAATAAAATTTATATTAAGGACACACATAGAAGTGTTAAGTATTTTACAGAAATTGGAACATTTACTGTTGTGACAAATGTCTGTTCTAACAGCTGTGAATTACAGAACTTTGCATCATTTTGTCATCATACTTTTCTATTTCCTCTTCAAAAATGTCACAAAAACTTACTTCAGCCTATTGCTGTAAATCCATTTCCCCTTCTGTCTGCATGCACAAGACCCTTGCAGGAGGTGGAAAGAAAGATCAGAAAACCAGGATACACCACATAGTAGAGAATATGGCTTGGTTGGGAAACTTGTGGGCCTGGAACTATTTTCGGTAGATAAGATGCACCTGCCTTTGCTTCTAATCACATTTTTTCCCTGAGAGTCATAAATAAAACAATCTATTAGCAGTTAAAGAATGTTAATATCTTCTTTCTTTTCCCTCTTCATATACTTACGTCCAGTATTCTGTGACTTGTAGGCAATTGATTGGAGAGAGTTTCGATTTCAAATGTTATTCCTGACAAAAATCCTCATCCAAGGATTTAAAATTCATTTGCTGAAATGAAATATGATTCTGTAGCAACAGATCCCATTATGGGTGACCCATAGGAAATGTGTTAATTAGTCATAGAAGTTTCTGGGAGAGAGTTGTTCTGAGGTTTTTTTTTTGGTTGGTTTTTTGGGCCTTTTTTTTGTGGTTGCATCTGAAGAGCTGCATTTTAGTATTCCGTTCAGTTAGGTTTTTAATGGCATGTGTCCATGACTCGTAGGTGAATGAGGTAATTTCCTTTCTGTTTACAATGTCTCATACTGAGGTAGTCCTTTTTCAGAACATAAAACCCAATGGGGTATTTATCTGATAATTATATACATTATTTTATCTATGCTGTTCTATATTAATACAAAACATAACCTGAACAGCTTTCAACGTTATACTCTTCATTCTGAGCCTGGCAAATTCATATGAAGGGCTGGTATAATGCTGTGCACAAAATGTAAAGCCTGAGTGCTCTCTCTATAGGTATTTGTGAGTTGGCCTATCATTTGAAATCTAAAATACTCTAAATGGATGAGAATTTCACCCTTTATCTCCACAAATACATACATACAAATTAGAGATTTTTTTTTTTTTTTGCAAAAGTGAACTATTTAAGACCTCAATCTATTTTACTGGTTAGGTTTAACTTTAACTTTCCTTTAACTTTAGGAAATGTAGATTATTTAAAAATTATTATTTCTTTAGATGAATTTTTTTGTGATCTCTAGAACAAATATAGTCCTAAAAGGACTGGGTTTGGAAAGATGAGGTAAAAATCTGTATTCTGTGCCGTTGTTTGCAAAGGCTGCTCCTATTCGTGCAGAGTGGTGTCAAGTGTAAAAGAGCGGGTACTCAGAACATTTGACAGAGACAAAGTTGAGATTATATGATCTCATTGTTTGGTAAATACTGCATGATAAGGACTGTTTCCTTACAGTATTAGAAAGGAAAACAACTTTTTTTTTTTTCTCTTTAGTGAATTGCAGCTTTGAGATACTGTAGTTCTCTTCACTGAATGAAAAATTGGAAACTGAGAGCCTTTAGTGCAGAGCTGTTGTTTTGCGTGAATGTTTTTTCACACTGCACACTATTAGTTCTTGCTGTAGATTCTGAGTGATAATGGCTTGTCAGTATCTGTTATCCTAAAACTCCAAAGTGGTTGAGCAGCTGTGTGTTCAGTGTGCAGTTTTAACAGTGGTGCTAATTGCTTAATTGACATCAAATATTCGTGATTCAGTAAAACACCAGGCTGTTAGGAAAGCCTGCCTCTATTGGTGTAAATTACTTCTGTGTGGAGAAAAGGAGTCCCAGCCTGGGTGAACAAGTCTGTAGCTGATGCTGAGAATTTGATGCTGTCAAATCTGTGGTTAGAGTGCACTATCCCTTTTAATCAAAAAGCCTTTAGAAAAAAGTAGAAGAGAATACTGTTCAATTAAATGTACTTTGAGCTTGGCCAGGGCAGGTTGATTTAGTTTTCAGCTGTACTTAGTGCATATTAACTTATTTGAGTAGTGTTTGTGTTTATATTATTTCTAGAGAAAATAAAATATTGAAGATTGTTGCTGGATAATTATGCCTGAGTTAATAGTTCAAGTGGAGAGTCAGGAAATGTGGAAAGTCAGGAATGATTTCAAAATCATGTTAAATCTCTTTACTAAAAATATGGGGGAAGACTTGGAATCTTTCAAAGTCAGTTACTTTTCAACAACTACCATTAGCATCTTCCTATGATCCTTTTGCTGTCACCCATTGAATACCAAGCCCGTTGTCTTTTCAGGCAATACATTTGTTTAAATTCAATCTAGATAAAAATTACTGGAGTAGCATGAAGATGAATCTCAAGCTAGTTTCAGTTTTATTTTTTTAAATCAGAGAAAAATAAGCGGCAGAAATACTTCAACTCTTCAGGTAAAATCCTGTTAACTGTTTCTGTCTCTGTGCCTTAGTCTTTTGCTCGTCTTTGCTTTTTTGGTTGCTGACACCGCTTGAAAGCATAAAAGCTGTGTAACATTTCATTGGTGTGCCAATAAAACCAGGTTTCAGTACATTGAGCTTTATACTATAAATAGAAGCACATAATGCTAAGGTATATGTGTGGTTTCTTGGATGTATTGTTAATGGGCTTAAGCAACGGAACTTAAAAAAAAAAGAAGTTAATGTAGTTTGTTGTTCTGGCAGTGGCATCAGACTGCTTTTTTCAGTGACTCTGGTGACATTCTGTAAGTTGTAATACCAGAACACTAAAAAGACTGTCAGATCAGGGTTGTTTGGCTTTGGAGGTTGGCATTACAGGACATTTAGTTGCTGTAGTTTGATTTCTCTATGTGGCCCACATCCTGACTTCTAGTGCTGTTTTTCTAAAAGTATCTTTTTCTGCTTCACACAAGTGTTGCTATATTGAGCAGTGCGTCTGACTTTGTGCATTGCAGTTCTACCTCACTGGCAAAGAGAGCCTTACTCTCCCGTGCTTAGTTTTTTTACTCTTGTACTGGGAGTGGTTTTGGAGGTTTGAAGTTGTTGAATTAGGTTGGTAAAGTGCATTTATCTTCTATAACCTATTAACATAGTGAAAAGTAAAAAATGTTCTGTGATAGCAGATAGTTTAAGTTAGATATGTTTTATACATTTGTGGTAAATTTATCAATCTGTGATAAAACCAGATGAAATTAAGCCAATAGAAGAGATTGTCTGAATTTTATAATGATGCTGGAACACAAATTCCAGAGTGGTTGGCTTACTTAGTGTTGACACAGTACTCCAGGGCTATCAGACCTGTAAAAAGCAGCAGTAATGGCAGGAGGATGCTGTTCAGAGCTCTATCTTCCCAGGTTCATAGATAATTTTGGAGGCCAGTTTTAACTGAGTCATGATGAAGACTCAGTGTATACAGTGAAACTTCAAAAAGTGCTTTTTTTGAACGAAGTGCATTGTCATCCAGTGTGGACTGATTCGTAATAATTGTGAGATCAATTGTCAAGCTGGACCTCTGTAGAGGAAAGTTGAAGCTGAGGGATTTCTTCTTGGCTTTCAAAGTTTGTGGCGTTCCCATTAGCTGTTTAGGTAACCATCTCTGAACTTAGGCACTTCACTTATCAGGAGTAATCTTTGTGCTGCGTTTATATCTGGAATGTCCTTCCTAATGAAAAACTAAAAAATGTTGTACAGTTTGATGTATTTTACAGGAATATCTCACATTCCCTTGTATTTCTAGGAGTATTAAGTGACGCAAGTGTCAGTAGATAATTTGTGTGCATTGTACATTTAGTGCACTGACAAGATAAAAAAGTACTGTGTCCTGATAAAGTGGTAAAGATACAGTGTTTTGTTATTGCCATAGAAGTAAGGTGGGATATGGAAACATTGTCATGCTTTACTTCCCTCCAAAATGTTTTGGCTTGCTCAAAGAATGTTATCTGGCCTTCAGGAGTGGGCTGAATGACACTTGACTTTTTGACAAGTCCACTTGGTGGTAAGGGAGAAGTTGTCTGACTGGAAAATCAATGCAATTTTTATACCGACCCACATCCTAGTTTCAAATGCGTGCTAGCTGTGGCATGGGAGAAATGTAGGTGCACTCCCACTGAGCTGGGGCAGTTACAGGGCTTAGCATGAGTCCTGGCTGGGCTGTTGGTACGTCTTATGAGGGGCTGTCATTTTTACTTCCTTTGTTAAAAGCTTCATATAATGTATTAAGTGACTCTTTCAGGTTAATTAAAGTTGAATAATACTTAAAAAAATATGTGGGGTTTACTTTTGCCTTTTATTTTATGCCCAGTATTGAAATTTTGTCCTTTGTTTTTGTCTACTGAACCTAATGCCTTCATTTTTCTGTCATGTGTAAGAATCAAGTAATGATTTTGTGTCCCTTGTGTCTGCTTCTAGTATCTACTTCTGGGATGGCAGAAGTTGCTTTTCTTTAATCCTTGTACTTCACTTTACATTTTACTTGATGACTTGTACTCAGCTATTTTGTGGTTAATAGTCTGTGTCCAATAGGTTTTCTTTTTATATTTTTGATGTTCTCTCCAACCTCGAGAAAGTCATGCACATCACAGAGATAATTGTTTTATTAGCTTAACTGCTCCAAATCTGCAGAGTATTGCAAGATTTTATATGTCTGTTCCCAATAAATTATGTAGAAAGTGATCTTCAGCTGTGTTGCACATAAGGGCAGTGGAAAAATCACAGACGTGAATTGATGAAGAAAATGTTAGGGTGAATGTTTTTTAAGTTTAAGAACTTAATTTTGTTTTAGGCTTAATAGTGAAGTGTGTACTAGTAAAGTAAATGGACCTTTAACTATTGACATCAAGCCTAGCTAGAAAAGAATGAACCATGTCTGTATGACTAATTTCTGTCAAGAACTGTACAGGTACAGCCAGCTGCTGTGGGGAATGATGCCTTGGCTGTGTAAACTGCCAAAGTCACTCAATTTGTTTGGAGTTAGTTTGCTTGGTGTCTGACAGTTCACCTCTAGAGGCAGACAAGCACCCGTGCCCAGGAGCACTTTTAGGACATATTTAATGTACTAAATACCATGTAGCTGTTGAGGATGCAGAAAAGAAGCTTCTCTCTAATATGGTTAATGAACGAATGTGTAAATGCGTCAGTGCAGCATAAAGCAGAGGTTTTGAGTTTAACTTATGAGATATTTAAATTAATCCAGATTTGACCTTATGATGATGATAAAGTTGCTGATGCCCGGGCTCTCCAAGTGTTAGGGATGTGTTCTGTGCTTCAAAAATGTTATTCATAAGGTAGGTGTGAATTAGACTGTTGACTAAGGGATGGTCATTTCATAATCTATGTCCCCCAGAAAAATTAACTTATAAATTTAAAAAAATGGTTATTTTAGTTTTGTCTAAGTACTTTTTTTTACAGTGGTTTGTACTTTTTTACAGTTAGTAGAACACAGAAATAGTAATTTTGGGGAAGCTATAGTTGTGGTGGAGTTTGATGTAAATGTGAAAATTTGGCACACCTACTTTTTTTTTCTATAGCTTTCATAGAAGAGGAAGTGCTGAGTTGACAAGCTGAGGTCTTTTCCTGGCAACCTAAGAGTCTCTAAGCTTGTTCATGTGTGGAGAAATGATTACTACTAGTATTTCAGGAGAATAGAGTTTCACTTTGCTGCAAATGAAATTCTGAGTTATGGCTGGCTAGTCTCAAAAATGTGAAGAATTTGTCATATTAAAATATTTTAATTAGCACGGATTTTTATTAGTGATGAAAAGAGTAACAAACATATAAGTACTTATTAAATACCTAATTTGACTGAGGGTCTCAAACAATTCACCCTTTTTCAGTTATAAACAAAAAAGTCAGAACAGTTATTTTCATGGATGCTGTTGTATTGCTTTGTGGGAAAGTGAAGCGCAGTTAAGGCAGAGTTGTGACATTTGACTTGGCTTTGGGTGTTCTGGTGATCTTGAGCTGATACAGAAAAGCGTGAGGGGTCATGCGCTGCTGGCTGTGTATGTGTAGATGGTCAGGCATGTGATTAGTTAATTCAGTGTGTGACTCGTGTTACTGCAGAAGTACTGAGTGAACTGACACAGTTACTCTTTTTTTCTCCCATAGTGTGCTGGAGAAGAGAATTGGGTGGACAGTCGGACTATTTATGTTGGGCATCGTGAGCCACCTCCAGGCGCTGAAGCATACATTCCACAGAGATTTCCAGATAATAGAATAGTCTCATCAAAGGTACCAATATTTTCTTTCATTCATTTAGATAAATCAGCTGAAATTATTCTTTCTCTTTATTTTTTTCAAGATTTTTCCTAGGCTTCCTGTATATTTTTCCTTTCCACAACCAGCAAAGGTAAAATGAAGATATCTCAGATTTCTTCTAGAGAAGCTAATTGCTAATTTGTCTCTAAAATGAATAGAAATAGAATAATTTCTCCCATGTTTACTCTAGTACCTAGTATAGTACAGTGTTTGAGTAATAATGAGCTTTTCAACAAAGAAAAAAACAATTTTCATTTGAGGCAATCTTGGAGTAAATAAAATCTTCCGAAAGGAAGACCGCATCCTTTGTACTCGAAAGCAATACCTCAAAGTACTAGAAATAATTTAATTTGTTAAGCACTTAGATTCATCATACTCTCTACCCTAAGTGTCATTCCGTTCAAAAGCTACTGTTCCTCTGGGGTTTTGTCAACAGTCTTCATTATTCACATGGAAGTGCATCATACTGAAAGTCTTGGTAGTGTAATACGTTTGCGCTGTTTAGAAATCTTCTAGTTGTCCCTTATCTCAATTAGTAAGTTTTAACTTTCATACGCTCCAGCAGCCTTTTGTGAGCAGTTGGGATGTTGGTGCTTTCCAGCTGGCTTTCTTTAGCCAAAGGTTTTTACTGCAGTGGCATAGAGATTTGAATGCTTGCAGGTGATGTATGGCTAACAACTCAAGAACTCCCAAGTTTGCAGTATACTTAGATTTTAATCTTCATGAGCTAATACAAAATAATCAATTCAAAATTATATCTCCTTTACCGAGAATTTCTTTTTGAATAGTGTCTCAAATCCTCAGCCATTTTAAGAATGTTGGTAGCATTGTGATCTCAAGGAACTGAGTGATCACCCTTGTGTACCTGAACATTTGCCAGCCATTAACATAATGAAAGCCAGACTTTTCACAAATGGTGTGTCAGTTCTCATGTGAGATGTTCTATTTGCTACCTTCTTACCATACTTCATTCAAAGAAAGTGTACTAAGCAGCAGTGTAGTATTTAGGCATCTTTAATTAGATAGAATGCTCGAATGGTAAGGCAGATGAAGTACAGTCAGACTGGTACAGTGGGAAATCCTATGCTCTACACATTGGTTTGTATTGCCTTTTGAATTATGGAAGAGTAAACACACTTAATGCAAATTTTTGTACTCCGGTGAGTACAAAAACAACATTTTTCTTATTTCTTTAAATCTAATTTGAGATGTATGTAAATAAAGCCGTTGAAGTTACTGCTGATAGTTTTATTGAAATAAAAATATCCTGTTCAACTATGTTTTGACATAAAAATATAGTTGAAGTTAAAAGTTGCTTTGCTTTGCAGTGAGATTTTTAAAGTATGACTTAAACATGCATTGAACTAGGGAATCCCTGTGAGCAATTAGTGAACATATATGACTTCAACCAGTTCAGGACAGAGACTTTACTATATTTTTATTTGGCTATAAAGCATATTCAGTTAAATATTTTAAATGTTAAACTATGTAGCTGTGAACTGTATCTGTAAACAGCCTTCCATAAACAAAAAGTATTAGTGGAAATACATTTTGTATATACAAGAGGTTTCTCAGTTTTTCTGTTTATTGATCAAACTTATCTCATTTAATAAATAAAATGTAGACTGTCTTTGTGAAAGTAAATTCAGTGGTGATATTTCAGGAGGGAACAGAATTCATGTAATTGCTTTATAATATTGAAGAGTTGCTCAGACTGCTGAAAGCTGTTTGAAGAAAGCTGTTGCCTGTATATGGGAACTTCCTGTGCCGTCCCTTTCAAGGGAACTCTATTATTCCCACGCTCCATCCCAGACAAGCTGAATAAGGCACTGTTGTGGCTTGACTAGCATTCATTCTGGTTCTGTGAGCTGCTTCCTTGTACCCTTTCACCCATCCTTATCCCTTGCTCGCTTATGAACCCTCTGAGGGGGCACTTCTTACAGTGTAGGGAACGCAGACATTACATTCCTACTAAATGCTCAAATGTACAAAATGAAGATGGTGATCCATTATTGTTAGAGTAAAGGTACATGCTCACAAGCACACTGTGTAATGTTACCTCAACCATGAAGGGTACTTCCTTCATCTTTCATCAGCAAGACAGACAGTAACTTTCAGCTGGGCTTTTATAGGTGTTTAGTGCTTATGTAAGAAGGTGTATGATTGCTCTTCAAGGATGAGGAACTCTAAACTTCCAAGCACAGACTTTACCAATTTAAGACAAACTGAGTTTCTAAAGAGGGTAGTTAAAAAGCATGAGGAAATGGCATCAATTGGTCTGTCTGTATGCTGCTTTACTAAAAATGTCATGTCATAATGCCCTGAAAAAGACATCACCTTGCAGTAATGTGAACCTTCGATTTTACGGGTCCTTCTAAAGGTACACTTTGCTGTGCTTCACCAGAGGCTTCCTGATGTCAGCAGGGTAGTGCTTTGATTCAAGTGCAAAGGGATAGTTCATGTACATTGCAGTGTCACTGTGGAATGTGGTTAATGCTCTGTCTGCCTAATGATACATTCCTGATTGTGAAGAATTATACAGGGACAAACCTTGGCTAGACAAAAGTGTTCTGTTGGTTTGATGTGTTAATTCAATTATGATATTAACAATGTATTGCAAAAGGTGTCTGTTGAAGAAGTAAAAGACGAAAACTCATATCTTTCGGATTGTGCGTGCAGTTCCTTTTACCTTCTACAGACAGTGACCTTTATAACATGTATTCTTTTGTTGATTTAACTTTAAGCTGCTTGAGCTGCCTTGGGTGTTGGCCTTTGAAGTGGCTGTTATGTGCCCTTGATTGAATTTGTCACATGACAGTGCTGCAGCATGGAAAAATATCAGCTAGTAGAAAAATTCCAATGTTTCAAATGTAGAAGAAAGAAAGTAATTGAATTTGCAGGGTGGCTGGCCTTTTTCTGGAAAAGTTATGCACATTTTGATACTATTTACTTTTTGGTGGAACTTAAAAATTAAAAGGAAACTAAGTTAAACTAGGCAGCCCTAGCAGCTACAAAAATTTGGCGAGAAACAACCTCTTTTCCTTCTGAAACAGGATTTTACTTTTTGAAAAAAATGGATAAATTATAAAATAACTTTTTCGTACAGAACTTCCTTAAGGGTCGGGCTTCTTGTTATTGTGCTGGGAATATGATTGTGTATTTAGTAGTCTTTAATGAATTTCTCCGCTGTGAATTCCTTCAATACCTTTTAAGCCCATGTAAATTCTCAGAATAAAGAACAGTTCAACTGTAGAAATGTTTGCCAAAAGAAAGTATGAGCCTTCATTTTAAAACTTCCTGCTGATTTGAGTTAGTCATTGTCCGATTCAAGGATTTGGAATACAGTTATCCCGTGTTTATAATCTTGTTCCTGTTGGTGGTCTTCCACCATATTTCCTTTCCAGGAGGAATAGCCCTGAGCCTGTTCAATAATTGTTTATGTGAAAGCTACTCCATGCCTTTGCTCAGGTTTGGTCTGCCCCTTTTCCAAACCAGTGGAATCACGCACAGATCATTCAGTACATAGCAAACTATGGATTTATGTAGAGGCATGATGATGTTTTTAGCTTGTTATTAATTTATTATTTTTCAATATCCAAATTCCCTTTTCCTGAAGTTAATCTAATACTTTTATAGAATTGCTATGCTTCAAGGAGTTAATTTGTTGGCAAAGCAGGGATTTGCACTTCTTGTTCTACTGGAATCAATGACTTGAAGACTGATGGGATGTGTACATTTCCTTTGAACAGAGGGAAAAATTGTACTGAAAATAACATCTTTTTTGAGGCAACAACATGGAGTTCATAGGAACATTAATTAGAGTTGCTTATGGCTTTTGGAAAAAAAACCAAAAAACAACCCTCCCAAAAGTCCATAGAGAAAGAACAACAAGAAAGAGCCAAAAATTCCTGGATAGGAGTTGCTGGTTTAGTGAGAGCTTAGAGAATTTCCTGTGTGGCAGAGACACCTGGCAAAATTAGAAAATCCACAAACTTTAGGTAGGAGAACAGATTTATTCCCCCCCCCCCCCGCCCCCCATATCACCCACAGAGGAAGTTGGGTAAAGGAGACTTAAAAAGGCTTTTACTCTTCATTTCAGTCTATGGATAATTAACACACAATTTTTTGCCTCAATGGTCCTGTCCAGCTGCAAACTTTTACTGTCATAATTTAGTAAAGAGAAATTTTACAGCTACACAACCTACTTGTGCCTGGGTCACCAACATAACTGGAGACAGCAGGGCATATGCTCCTGGAAGATGATACTGAAGAGTAGTGGGATATGACTCTTGCATGAAATGCAAGATTGACTCTGCAGTGGATACAGAGCTATTACTTGAAGAATTTGCCCTAAAGAGATGTCACTCTAATTAAATTATACATGAAATTACAAAGTGCTCATTTGTACTGTAGCTTTATTTCCTGTTCTTCCTTATAGAAGAGCAATCAGTTGAACTCAGAGAACTGGAGAACTGGAACTCAGAGTGGGAGAACTGGACCACTGTTATTTCACTTTGTAATGCTGTATGCTGTATTCATGGATCAGAAGTGATACTGTTTTTGCTGCACAAATAATGTGGTCTTCAGTTGTCTGTCTGTTTCTTTAGGACTTTTCATTAAATACTGATCCAAACATTGGTTTCTGTGATAGTGGCCTGAGACAATAATGCTATGTGTTGGGAATCCTATACATTTGCAAGGGAAACCTTAGCCACCTTCAGTGCTAATCTGATTGAGATGACTCACAGTTAATCACAGTGACTACTAGTTTAATAGAGTGAAGTAATTCTGACATGTTTCAGCAGATGTTGTTGAAATATTCTTTTCTTTCAGCAGAAATTCATGCCCTTGTGCTGTACCTCTTGCCCGCAGCACTTGCTCATATAAACACACAAAGACTGGATCTGCACTGATTTCTCATTTTGTTGCCACATTTAAAAGAAATGTGAAGCTTACTGAAGCTTAAGGAAATACTAAACCACCTCTATCAAGATGAGCTGCTTGGAATCCAGCAGAAACCTAGGCTGTCCCACACTTTCCAAGGCGCTGCTTCACAACTGGAAGCCTTTGTCTGGCCTCTCTAGGGCCATGACATAGCAGTTTCAAGATGAGGAGTTCAAACACGGCCCTGAGCAATGATATTTGAAAGCCAGAAAAGTATCCAAAGCCCACAGTGGAACGAGGCATGGCCATGTGTTTGTGAAGCCAATAAATGATTGTGTAGCATACCATGGGGGGGCAGATAGGGCAGGTAGACAGAAATGTGTGTGGGACAGGGACTAATGCAGGGAGTATTGTGTGTGCCTTTTACTGATCAGCTCTGAATGCAGCTGTAACACAGAGCTCTCCTTTTCTGCCTTGGTAATCCCCCAAGTCCCAGCCGCACTGGGGCAAGCAGGAGGTCAGATCCCATGCTGCAAGGGCCAGGTGTGCCCAGCCCTGCCAAACACTGAGCAGGGCAGGAGCTGTTAGAGATGAGAAGAGTAAATGGACTTGGCTGGCTGTAAAGCTCAAATGCCTCTGAATCAACTGGACTCTCAAAGGGGCCAGCTGAGCTGTGATGGGAGTGCTTGAGTGTGCACTTCTTCCAGGCACGGTAATATAATTTCCTTCTGGAGATAACTGTCAGTGCCTAGAAAGAGCAAGGAAAAGCTCTTCTTTGCTCTTGATGATCCTGCTCAGCGTGGGATTTCCAGGTCAGAGGCTCTTTGCAACCTCCCTTGTGTTCCCAGGAGAAGCCATTTACCCTTCCCATGGCTCAGTCCAGGGTTATTAGCGATATTTTATCTTCGTCTCTGTTTCTGCCCCTAACAGAGCTTTTTAAGTTTCTGTAACACTGTGGAGCGTTCATGTAGCGAAAGAGAAGCAGAAGAAAGAAAGAAACAATAGGTCCAAACCTAATGCCAGGGAAGACCGGTGTAATTCTTTTCTCTTTACGAGTGAGAAAGTGAAGCTTGCTTGCTCTCACATGCTCTTTCTTCTGTTTTTTTCCGAATATTCTCTGTGACTTCTGTCTTCAGTCAGTCATCCTTGCTGTAAGGTTTTTGTTTGTTTGTTTGTTTGGTTTTTTTAAAATTATAATTACATAATTACAGATGCTGGAGGATTTCTTTGTCAGAGGAGTTCCTGGAGTTAATAGCCTCTATTTGATAAGACTAAGAGTTGTTGAACAGACACTACTAAAGACAGACTTGTTTATAATAGAAATCCTGTTTTACCAGCGACTAGTTTCAAGGAATCTTATGCCAAAATATGTATCTTGGTTCATCAAGTGTGCCATTTGATCCAACTTCCCCAAATCTGTTTAATTTTTGCACTTTTTCTGAACATACTGGTGGTTGTTATTCACTTGTAAAATCCCTACATGTAGCAGAGCTTTCACTGATCCTTGTGTTGTGAATGACCTTGTGATGTGGAGAAGCTGGAGTCCCTCCTGCAGTGGAGTGATAAACACTGTGCAGATGGTGCATATGTTAATACTTTTGTTAATATATTGTTGTGTCTTTCTGCATTCATTCCAAATTGCCATAAATACAGCACAACACTTTTCAAAATATTCCAGTTCTGTTGAGTAGCATATAAGAACAGAAGTCTGAATTTTTTTTGCTTTCAGTTGAAGTCTTCATATTAGTTTAATACATTAAAGAACATAGATGAGTTCTGCAATAACTTCCTATATGTTTATAAGCAGGTCACTTGAGTTAGACAAGGCATACTCTCAGCTCACTTCTTATGATTTCAGATAATTACTGATTTCCTGGGGTTTTTTATACCCTTTGCAATAGTTTTCTCTATCAATTCTCTATATTGATGGACAAATCATTATTCAAAAAAAGTAATATTTTTATAAATAAAATTACCTTCAAAGAAACTGTGAAACTTTTGATCAGACCTTTTTCAGCTATTCTATTGAAGAGGGTTACCTGTACATATCTAATATATGTAGTATTTATGTCATTTTAGTAGCATAATACTTTGTAAGGTGGTGTTATATATAAAGTGTTATGTTCTGTACCTAAAAGGAGACTACAAAAAAGCTGGTGAGGGACTTTTTACAAGGGGGTTGAGTGAAAGGACAAGGGAGAAGGGCTTGAAGCTTAATATAGGATTGGTTTAGATTTACCTTGAAGATGGTGAGGCACTGGAGCAGGTTATCCAGAGAAGTTGTAGAGGCTGTGTCTCTGGAAGCATTCAAGGTTAGTTTGGATGGGGCTTGGAGCAGCCTGGTCAAGTGGAATGTGTCCCTGCCAATGGCAGGGAGGTTGGGACTGAATGCTTGAGAAGATCTTGAATGTCCTTTTCCACCAAAACCATGCTATGGTGTGCACACATGTCTGCAATCTAGTTTTTAAACTGCAGCTTTAAGCATGTATTGTTTCTTGGTAATTGATGTAAAAATGTGTTCATTAAAAATACTGAAGTCACCATGGACACAAATGAATGCAAGATCAGCTTTTCTCTGTACTACTCTAATTTTATTGTCCTTGGGATGGGTTTTGTTTTGCAAAAAGGATGAGAATCATCATAGGAAGACGTCTATGAACCTGGGCTAAACCAATATAGTAGATGTTTTTATTGTAGTAGTTTTAAACATTTACAAGAAGCAGTCAAAGGCTGAGTGAAAAGAGTGAAATCAGGGGGTTTTAGAAGAGAGGTGGTGACAATTTAAAACAAATAATCTGTAAGAAACTGAGGTGTTGACAAAACTCAGTACGAAGTGCTTTTTCTTACAGCTTCAGCTTTTGATGTAAAGTGATTGCTTAAGAAACTCTCCTTTTACTTAAGAATATATCTGCCTCTTAGGGTGGAAAGAGAAGCTTGAAATATGAGCCAAAATTCTGGCATGTGGATACCAAATGGAAAGGTCAAAGTACAGTGTCAAGAACGCTGCATTTTACATTTTTTAATTTGTGTGTCTGGCTTTGGAGGTGCTGAAAGCAAGATGATATCAGTAAAGAGCAAGATGGAGCCAGGGGCATGGGTGGGAATAGTATGGACATGCCCATGAGTGCAGAAGTACATCAGTACTGCAGGTGCTACTGCAGTTATAAATGGGAAGAAAATCTACTTGCATGATGCTGTTTTGACACCAGATTTATCTTACAGACACTTGCACAGTGCTTCAGATGCATCCGTTAGCACCATGTGTTCTTCTTTTGGCTGGGTGCATAACTATTACTACTTTGTGTCTGATGTGTTACCTCCTGTAAGCAAAAACCACCCGTGCACTCTGGCCTGTGGGTCTTTTGTCGCATTTGGAAAAGATCATTTAAGCCATCTCCAACTCGAAAGCTTATCTAAATAGTGTGTAACTGTTTGGATAAACTTATATCCTTCAAGTGAATTATAGTGGGGGGAAAAAAGTATTTAAATATACATAAACCACTTTTCAAGAGTTTACAAAGAACATAACTAGAAATTATCTGAAGAAGAGAGATGATAGTACTAACTCTGAGCACAGTAATCCAATCGATTTAATATTGTCAGTTTCAATGACATTCCTTTAAAAATCTTTGTTTTGTTCCTGCCTAGCTAGGGTAGAGAAACTGCCTTGAATGCAGCAGTCATGAGATAAATCTTGATCTGAGTGGCAGTGCCTCAGTTGCTTCTCTGAGGAGTGATTATGTTGATTAAACATTACTTGCCCATCTGTAGATATTGCTCTGAGCTACTGATGGCTTGGGTGGGGGAAAGTCTGTCTAGACATCTTAGTGTTCTTTCTTGCTGAAACTGCAAAAATCATTACTTCTCTGTTGAAGATGAATGGGCAGAATAAAGACATACATAGTATGCCTGAAACCCAGAGTTGTAAAGTGCTAAAAATTTGTCAGATTGAAAATAAAGTTTTAAGAAGTAGTCTGTGTTAAAGAAGCATTCATTTTAGGAAGCACTTCTCAACCAAAGAAGTGATTTGTTCCCATGTTATTCACTTTTATTCATATAAGAGAGTTGCTGATCAAAGGTGGAGCTGAGGTAGACCACAATTTGGCAGAGAAAGGAGTGAACTAAGGTTGGAATATGAGGAGGATTGGATACTAAAGGTAAAGGTGAACAGCCCTTTTATGGATTGTTGTTTTAATTGATTTACTTGATTCCTCAATCAGATATTTTAAATATCTAGTCCAACAGTAAAATGCTATTACCAGACATTTAGTCAAAAAACCCTCAAGGAGATTTTAAGTGGAAGTTATTACATAAGAGATTACATTTTTATTTAATGAATGGTGATTTGGGGGGCTTGTGTAAATCATTGAACTTTTAGTGGTCAGAAGACCCTTCACCATGGAAAAAACAGTATTTGTATCAAAAGAGCTAAACAGAAAAATAGAAAAAAATGTTTTCCACTTTTCTTTCCCAGCAGGCGGAGATTCTTAAAAAAGTACATGCATACAATTAAAAAACAAAGATAACTTACTTGATAATGATGAAAATATGCAATTGTTGTCATTGAATAGAATCCATACGGTCATCTATCATAATAGCAGTTTTGAATGATCAGCATTGTTGTGCAAGGAAAAAAAATCAAGTATAACTCATTCTCTCTGAAAATTCCATGTAGCTGGATAACGAGTAGTGCAAACTACATTCCTGTCTGATGAAAAGTGTTCTGATTGCAAGACTAGAACACTTGATTTTTTAGCTGTTGCATGTCTGCCTGCCCGAATGTTGGCTTGCTCACAGGTGATTTAATACTGAACTTGCTATTATGCAGGATTAAGTGATAACTTGGGGCATATTTAAGATAGATACTGATTTTTGGCACATGACAGAAGAACATTTCATTCCTATGTCTTGCACATGTTCAGGCTTTAACACCCAAGCAGTACAAATACTGCTGTACGTAATAGGGTTTCATATACATTTAAAGCATATTTCTCCTGGATACTTTTTGTCTCTAGATGTAATGGGAGTACTTTCCTTCTGGAGCTCTGTCTTTGCCTTCAGGGCCAGATTCAGAAGATGTCTAGCTCATGGAATAATTTGGTTATCAGCAAGTATAAGTGCAATCTGCCAAGAGGAGACAAGGCACATTTGTAACAGAGCAAATAAATTAGGATAAGCTTCTTACCCCATCTTGTTTGAAATGAAAGTTTTATTGGAGTTGTCATTTTATTATGTGTCAAAGGATAATTTGGATAATAAGATGATGCAGTGCTAGTTTTCTCAAGCCATTTTTCAAACCTTTTCACGCAATTTTAGCTGACATTTTTTACATGTGTTCCAATAAGCAATCCTTGCAGTGTTTTGCTGGAGCTACAGAGTAAGCTGTGTAAAAACACTGTAGCTGAACCTGCTGCAGGGCAGGGGATGGGACTAGATGATGTTAAGGTCCTTTATCACTTCTACACGGCTTTTTAAATTTGAAGTTTTCACATTTTCTGTTTGCAGCTTTATGTACTGTTTCTTATGTCATTTTACAACACTTACAGTAATTTGTAAGATCAGTACAGAAATATGCAGCCACTTACTCTTATTCACCACTGTAGTTTATCTTGAGGAGTATTTTTGTGTCCTTGCCAGGGAACAAAAGAGCTGACGGCTTTTATTTGGTTGTCTTGCTATTACTGTGTAATTAACTCTGAGTGCCACCTATCTCGAGTCATGAACACAGCATAAAAGTGAATTAAAAGTGCTCTCTGAAATTGCTAAGGTGCTTTTAAAATCCAATAACAGCTTTAAATAAACCATTCCATAACTAGCTAACTCTGGACAAGTATTGTTGCTAGTTAAAAATTATTACAATCCCTAGTACAAAGATTATCACAGTTCAGGAAAACAATACTATTCTAAGAACACATGATTGACAGTTAAGATTCAAATTCAGTAAATTATTAAACTAAATAACAAAAACACTCCTGCTTCTTGTTTAGTTTAATCTTGAAATGTGAATTATAAAATTGAATGTTAATAGTATTTTCTTCACAAACGCTCATAATCTGTGCATTTGTTTTCAGTACACATTTTGGAACTTTATACCAAAAAATTTGTTTGAGCAATTCAGAAGAATAGCTAACTTCTATTTTCTCATCATTTTCCTTGTTCAGGTAAGCTATCCCCATTTCCCAGTAAGTTCTATGTTCTTTCTAAAATAGGGAGAAATTGAAAAAGGTTTTAAAGTTACCTGATTTTGATGACCATGGAGGTAAATGGTTGCACCTAGAAAGCCTTTTTTACACCGATGATGTGAAAAAGGGGTTTTATTTAATTTCCAGGTTGTCAATGTGAAATTAATCTGAAGAGAATTTGACAGCAGCCCTAGTTGGATGGCAAGACCTATGTCTTGAAGAAATTGAAAAGAATGTCTGTCATTTTAATTTTGAAATAAACATCCAGATCAGTAAAACTGTTACTATAAATTCTGTTGATGACAAAGTTTTCTTTGTTTTGCAATAATACTATATTTTATAACAAATAATGTCTCGATCACACTTTTCCAATTGTACTGTGATCAAAGCCTGTCAGAACTGAAATAATAAGTGCTAGTATGATGCTTGCTTAGGGAGGGACATAAATACTTGTTTTTGAAATGAGTTCCATGAATATCTAGTTTGCTGCTTTATAGGTGTCTTAATTCTGAACCTGTCACAGTCACTTCTTGTGTTAAATAATAAAAATCTTACTAAGTGATTTTGTAGACCAGATTCTGTAGAAAAAAAGCAGTGCAGATTCTCAGCACAACTTAGATTTTGTCGTTTGCACTCCCTCTGTGAATTCTGCCTCTTTGTTTATATTTGCAAAAAACCCAGCTTAATATTTCAGAATTTACTCTTTGTAGGCATAAAAACAGCTCTATTGTATAACATGTAAAGCCAGTGCCATGCTAATTTCTAATGGTGCTTTATAATTTTGCTTCCAACACTGCAGCTTTCCAGTCTAATACTTCCCTAAAGTCTTGCTATCAAATATTTTTACAAGGCATTAACATCTGATATTAATGTGATCTAACTACAGTATTGTATCTTCTTATAGAATCCAGTTTTCAAATTTTTACCAGTATAGTACACATTCTTAAAGTTTTATTGAAGTACTGTTTTTTTCAATTAAAATTCCTTGATGTCCTTAACATATTGATGAAATTGCTTGAAAGATTGACTGCTTATGTTCACAAAAATATAACCAGAAAATACTTTTTCTTTTTGTTGCAGTTAATTATTGATACACCTACTAGTCCAGTTACAAGTGGACTTCCACTACTGTTTGTCATCACTGTCACAGCTATCAAACAGGTGAGTAATGTAGGGAGAAAAAGTAAAGCTCTAAAGAGAGAGTTGGGCCCGTTTGGGTTTACTGTCCAAGCAGTGCCCCTTCCCAGCCTCTTACCCACCACAGCCTGCTGGTCTGCTGTGGGAGAAGGTTGAAGAGCAAGCCTTGATGCTGACATGTCCTCTTCAGTAGTAGCCAGAACACTGGGGTGTAACCAAGCCCCAGGTACAAAGCACAGCAGCACAGGACTGTTGTGAAGAAAGTTAACTCCACCCCAGATGGTCCCAAAACAGAGGATAATTTTGGTTGTCCCTTAACAGATACCTTACTACCTTCACAGTCTTTATGCTGAATGCAGATTTCATGAGTCTTCAAAGAAGCTATGGAGAGTTGTGTTTCTCTTTCTTTACAGTGGTAACTATTCATAATTGAGTATATTCTGTAGTTAAATTCAGCACTTCTTGTTGAGCAAAAGTTGTGATACATGCAAGAGCTAGTATTTTAGTGTGACTTTCCCACTCTTAAGATTTTAAATGTTACACTTTAAAGTGTTACTGTTAGTAGTAACCTACCAAAGCCTGGGTTATGACAGGCTGTGCCTGGTACTGTAGTTCTGTGTATTTCCTTGATTTTTCTTCCCAACAACTTGTGTACATTTTGGGACCTTCTTGAGGAGCTGTACCAACCCCTGGAAGTATATTACACTAAAGTTATAAAGTCTCTGTAAATTCCCAGATTATTTTTGAGAGCATCCAAGGAAGTGATACTTTTGATCTGCATTGAATTTTCAAATGCGCTCAAGAGAGTTAGATCTAAAAATGCTGTGGACCACAAGTGGTATTTTCCGTCTCTTAAGCACTGATGACTTTGTCGGGCCCAATCTTTGTCATAGGGCAGGACCTTTTCAATAGAACGTTGCAGATTCCCTATCCTTTAGTTTGTCTACTTGTATAAAGCACAAACTCATATGGTAATTGAGCACTAAAAATAGGATACTCTGCAAAGTATTTTTTCCCTTACAGTGATCAAGGATAATTCTTAATATTTTTCTTACACGCTAGAGCTATTCTTTGTCTTTATAGCCAAATGTGCATCACTGCATCATTCCATTTCATTCTTTTCTAGGGTTATGAAGATTGGCTGAGACATAAAGCTGACAATGCAATAAATCAATGCCCTGTTCATTTCATTCAGCATGGAAAACTGGTTAGAAAGCAAAGCCGAAAATTAAGAGTAAGTAACTATGACTTAACTGGTTTTGTGAATCAGACTTTACTTCGCCCTTCTTGTACACTTCACACATAAAACAAGTTATACAGAAATGTACTATGATGATGCAGCATTTATTGCATTTAATGATTAGATCTACTGAATACTACTTTTTAGTTTCATGTCTCTGAATTAAACGTTTTTATAAAATTAAAATCCTAATGAGATTAGATAAATCTCATTCAATAACATCATTCTAAAATTTTATTTTTAGATGTTACTATTGCTGGTTTTTTATCAGGTTATTTTGCTTAGCTGGAATTAACTAACTCCTTTTGTAAATGTTATTTTCATTTTCCGTTTTTAACTTGGAATTTCTTTCATGATTTATCTTTTCTCTATTTTCTGTCTGTTGTGATTATCACAGAATCATAGGATGGTTTGGGTTGGTTAAAGATCACCTAGTTCCAATCCCTGTGCCGTGGGCAGGGACACCTTGCACTAGACCAGGTTGTTCAGAGCCTTATTAAACCTGGCCTTAAGCACTCTCTGGGATGGGGTATAATTACTATTTTGCACATTAATAATTTATTTAAGTCAGAATGTGACAGTCAGTGCAGTGTATAGAGATACATGCATACGTACAGACAAAACACATTCTAAGTATTTTCTCAAAACTCATCAAATCACAGTCTCTCCATTGACCTTGTGAATGCTGCTACATTCCCCTTTTGGTATATTTTCAGAAATTAATTTTTCTGCTTGTTTTTTAGGTTTTATTTTGTGAGCAGATAACCTTCTTAACATTATTTTCTTTAGAACTCAGAAAACTTGATAGATATTACTTTGGAATTTTCTTCTTTTTGATACGCTTGTTTGGATGTCTTTTTCTGCTCTGCTGTTTTTGGGCATAAGTGTATCACCAGTGTTTACAGCCTTTCTGCTGTGACCTTCCATTCGAGTGTGATAGCTTCTGCCTGGGGCTTCCTGGTAATAAAAATAAATTAGGACATCACATGCTTAAGAATTCCAGGTGTGTTAACTAAGCAGTTAAATATTCCAAACAAAAACAGTCAAGTACCATGCAACTGGATTTTGAATTTTAGTGGTTAATCTGTCACCCATATTTTCTTAATTTCTTCCCTGTTTATTACCTTTCAGAGGGTGTATATTGAGTGACTAAATGATAGAGAGACAGACCTTGAAAACACTTGGATAGAAAGGGATACCTGTGTCTCTTTGTAAATGGGTGAAATTCTCAGATTGATATTACATGAGAAAACAGACTAGGATGTAAAAAGTAGGCCCCTCTGCACCTAAAGCCTGAAGAGACTTCATTAAAGAAGGAAAAAAAGAATTGCTAAAAAACGGAGTTCTTTTTCACACTGTCAGAGAGTGATTGAGGTTGGCATTGACGGTGGCTTTATTTCACTGGAGGTTTTCTGGTCCAGCCCCCAGCTCCAGCAGGGCCACCAAGAGCTGTTTGTTCAGGATCCTGTCTAGAAAGGTTTCCAGTCTCTCCAAGGATGGGGACTCGACTGCCTCCTTTGGGCAGCTGTTGCAGTGCTCAGTCACCAGCACAATGAAAACGAGGGGGACCCTGCCACATTCCAGGTTGTGCCCACTGCCTCAGGTCCTGTTGCCTTCCACCAGAAAGAACCTGTCCTTGTCCCCTTTGCATCCTTAGCTGACACGGTGTCAAACATATTTTAAATTGTATTAAGATGCTATGTACTAGTACTTTTATTTGGTTTGGATTGAGGAAAATGAGAATTTCATACCTGATTGTTGCAGGTATGCTTAGAGTTCATGCTCTCTGGGCCATGTGTACACAATCTGCAATTTTTCATTGCTGTTGGTTAAGGGAAAAAGAAGCCTTTTTCATATCTACAATTAGATAAATCTCATTTTTTTATAGTAATTCTAACATTTTATTTTTAGATGTTACTATTGCTGATTTTTATCAGACTGTTTTGCTTAACTGGAATTAAGTGACTCCTGCGAACTGCTAAGGATAGTGGAATTTAGCTTTATAAGGATATAACAAGCAATGATTAATCTGGGTATTACTATAATAAATTATGACATAAAAGTATATTGAACAGATGTTGACCTACATGAAAAATTGCAAAAATTATGTATTGTTGATGGGATTTTTAATAAAACCCTGATATTCTTAGAACATGGAATATGTCTTTGCCACTTGTTTGATCTCCAAAAATGCAGAAAAAACTCATTTTTCTTTAATGATTTGCATTAATATTTTGAATTTGTAATTGGTTGGCTGTTCTGTTGCAACATTCTAACATGCTGTAAAATATTGCCTATGTTTCCATGAATAAAAATTATTTTGCCAACCTTTAAACATTGATAAAAATAGGATGGACTTTACTCAAAAATTCTGCTAAAAATGTATCCTGTTTTCATCAGCAGATTAAATTGCTGGCTTTTTCTGACACTTTCAGCTGTTTCTAACAGCAGCTCATATCTCCTGCTGTTTTTGAAACAGTTTTGTTGTATTTAGTCTTAAAACAGGGGTAATATCTTCCATCTCTCAAATAATGTTGCAAAACTTAATAGGACAGTACTCGCAGGGTGGTTATCCTGAGAGGAAAGCCAGAAACTGTAGATCTCGGTCATTCTACAAGGTATAATTCAGTTTTCAGAGATATCTCTGTAGTTCTTTACTCTTGTGGTAAAATGGTGCTGTAAATAAAAATTGCTGAATTTTCAAAATACTTATGTTAATCTAGGAAATCTGAAATTGGGGCTGCTACATACATGCATTTTATTTTCTTGTGTTTTTTCCTTAGGTTGGAGATGTTGTAATGGTAAAAGAAAATGAAACATTCCCATGTGATTTAATATTCCTATCGAGTAGTAGAGGAGATGGAACGTGTTTTGTTACAACAACTAGTTTGGATGGTGAATCCAGTCACAAAGTAATTAAATGTTCTACATTTTCTTTCTAAGGCAAAGTTTGCTTTTAATTTTTGACACAAGAGCACAATATGACTTCATGCTTATATGTGTAAGCAGGTATACTGTGTAATTTATGTTTCTACCATCTGACTTAATTTCTCTTAAAGTAATATTATTTTATGAAAAGTTGTAATACATTAATTTGTGATTTTATTTGTGTCCAGTATAGGCGTGCAGATTACAGTGGTAATACACTAATGTTTTGTACTTACATGCTTTCATAGTGATCTGATTTATGAATACACTGCAAGGTACTTTCACATAACGGTATAATCATTAAAACAAAGGTTGGAAAAGACCATGTAAGAAGATGCCCAAACAGGAGCATTTAGAGATGCTTCTTATTTGAATTATGAGCTCTTACATAAGTTAGTAAATGTCATGCTGAGCTGCAGTGTATGTACAGATTAATGTCTTGTGTATCTGTTCTTTTTTTATTTTATTTACATGTTTTTATTGATTCCAGACTTACTATGCTGTTCAAGACACAAAGGCATTTCACAATGAACAGGAAATCGATGCACTACATGCTACCATTGAATGTGAACAACCTCAGCCTGACCTTTACAAGTAAGACAATAATTCTTACCTGTTTCGTTTAAGGTACCTGATCAATAAGTCATAAAAAAACATAATGAAAGGATACTGGCTGCATCTCTATGGTTAGGGTGAGCCCCTCCAATGTGAGTTTGAAGTCAGGTAGGTCTTCCATTCATACTCCTTTTGTGGAGGTAGCTCCCTAGGTGTGCTCTGGGATAGTGATTTCCAAAGGGGAATGGCACAAAGCAGTCCACTGAGGAGTGTGGTGAAAAATTTAGAACTTTAGTTTCTTTTTTTTTAGTACAAAAATAAGGAAGAATTGAAGATTTACTAGTACTTAGTACACTTCTTGACGTTGGCTCCCATACCCTCTCTATAGTTCACATACAATTTTGAGGCTCTCCAGAGGAAGAGGGTGTTCCACAATATGGAAAAGTTGCCTGTGGCACTCACTCCTTTGCTTTCAGCATATTGCAAAGTATTGTCATTTATGTGTACCCAGTTAAATGGATTTACAGATTATATTATTTAGTTTTAACTAAAGTAACACTCACAAAATGCTGAAGTGGCTTAAAAAGACTCTTGCAAAGATATTGCAGAGTGAAGATAATAGTAACAGTCTAGCCCAAATGCACAGTAAGTAAATGACAAGCACTTCTAGTCCAGGTACAGAACTTCTTCAGTCACATTACAAAGTAAAGTCACTGTCAATCTAATCAGATCTGAAAGGATGTCAGCCACAAAAATTTTTAATTGTCAAGACTATTTGAAATACAGATTTTCATCTGCTGTTGTTAACTGTGAGCCTCATACCATAGGCTTTGAAATACTGGCTAATGACAGCATGAAGCCATCATGATTAGGAAAACACTTTAATGCAGAACAGGAAGAAAAATGTCTACCATTGCATAAAGTCATACAATACTCAGTATTTTACAAAAGAACTGTGCACAGCTCCACTAAACCTAATGAGAAATCTTGAGAAGCCCTTTTTGAAGTTTCTTTCTTAATAGTAATACAAGAAGTGCAGTGCCGTTGAGAGAAGACTTGTTTTTTCTGCCACAGTAAAAAAATAGCTGAAATAATACACAGAAAACAAAATTATGTCAAGCTAAAATGCACTCTTTGGACAGCCAATACTGTTGGAAGATGCAGAAAAAACATTGCTTATTTCTGAGGTGTGAAGGCATCTCTTTTTTGTGATGTTGATGATTAAGAAGCTGGTTTAGAAATCTGCTTGAGAACAGGTTCTTCAGAGTATGAAGTTCATTACTTGCTTGATCCTTTTTTTAAATACTTGGGTCACAAAGTGAATGACTGCAAGTTGAAATTCATGCTGTTGTAGATGGTGAAATTCTTTGGGATAGCTGTTGACACAAAAATAATGAAAATGTTTATTGGTAGTCAGCTTGTGTCTGCTGATTCTAACTTGAAATTTTACCTCTCAACAAAACACAGTGGTGAATCTTCTTTTCCAAAGGCATGTGGTTATTTTGTATCATGATGAATCATAACCAACTGTACATTACTGTCTTCAAATGGGGCCCTACTACATTGTATGTTCTCTAAGCAAACAGGTTACCACTCCTGTGAGCCTCAGAGGTTCCATTTCGGGGTAACAGGCCCACCAGCTCCCCACAGTTTCCTCTGCCATTGAGAACCCTAATGTCCAGCTTAATCCCCTTTGCATGAGGTTATCCACTTTGGACAGTGGTATTGCAAATACAGAGTCTGGCTGGAATGAAATCAGTTCCCTTCATAGCCACCAGTATAGTGTTGTTGCTCTGAGACTAAAACAACCTTAATTGCACACCATGGTTGTAGCTATTGTTGGGAAATTCTTACAGCGTCAAACTTTTTGTTCCTCATTTTGCCCCTCCAGCAAATAGGCTGGGGGTGGGCAAGAGGCTGGGGATGGACACAGCCAGGATGGCTGACCTCAGTTGACAAGAGGGTCTGTGCCATATAGTGTCATGCTCAGCAATAGAACCAGGGGCAGGGGGCAGTCTTCCAAAGCAGCTGTTGCTTGGAGACTGGCTGGACATTGGCAGGCTCATGGGAGGTGGTGAGTGGTTGCCTTGGTGTCACTTGTTTTTTTCCCTTCACTTATTAAACTGTCAAGATCTTGCTTTTGCTCTTCTAATTCTGTTCCCTGTCCTGCTGGGGAGGG
The DNA here is from genome assembly GCF_015832195.1 of Motacilla alba alba. NCBI lineage: Eukaryota > Metazoa > Chordata > Aves > Passeriformes > Motacillidae > Motacilla > Motacilla alba. The sequence continues at coordinate 98,981,916 of NC_052016.1, read as the reverse complement.
AAGGAGCCAGAGGCTGATGGGTGCTTAGCTGCTATCCAGGGTCAAGCCACCACATACAGATAAAATGTACTGACAGATATTAAGAGGAAGAATTACTTACTGGCTCTTACTGGCTTTGGTTTGCTTTGGTTTTAATTTAGCTGTAGGCTTTAGATGTTGTAAAATATAGTAATTGCACTGACTTATCTCGGGTAGTTTAGGTAATAAGACTTCTTATTTCTTTTTCATGGGTCTACTTAGAAGATTTATCCCTATTTTTTACATCTATTTATTTGCAAAATTTATGTCGAGTTACCATTCTAAGTATTTTTGTATTTACATGTTTCAAGTGTATATCTATGTATCTCTTATGTTCTTGTTCATGTTCTGGATAATTGGAGCCTGTTCAGTTGGAAAGTGTTCTCTGTGATACATACTTTCTAGAAAATGTTTCTTAAATTATCTATTAGAGTACTATTAAACTACTTATATATTTGCCTTTCAGATTTGTTGGTCGAATAAATGTTTACCATGATAGGAATGAGCCTATTGCAAGGTGGGGAAATCCAGAGTTTCTACACATTTAAATATTTCACAGTTCAATAAGTATCAATAATGAGAATTACCTTTGGTTCGCCAACATTGTGCTGCTATGTTTTAATGATAAAATATTTTTCTCTTAGAAAATTGCAGACTGCTATTTCATAAATAATTGATATTTTATCTTCTAATCATATTTTTCTTCTTGAGTATTTTAATGTCTTTATTCAACTTCAGTTTTATCTGAAATGTATTTAGTTTGTAAACGATGTTGATAGGATTTTGACAGCACTTGTACAATACTACCCCATTAGTGTGAGACCTTGGTAGTGCACTAAACAATATAAATAGTATTACTTGTGTATTTAATTTTTCTTAAATTTTGAAGGGTTTGAACATGTCAAATAATTTTTGTGTAATTTTACTAAGTGTGTTTGATGTCCATAGTGTAAAATGTCCATAGTGCCATGTGTTCAAGTGTTCAAGGGAGGCAACATCCAACTTGCTGTACCTGATTTTGTTCTGATTCTTGTCACAAAGAGGCAAAGCAATAGGAGAGAGAAGCTGCTTGCTGGGGTGATATCCTAGATCCCAGCATGTGGGGAGTTAGGCAGTGCTGGCTGAGTGCCTCCCTAACCTCAGTGTGTCTTTAGATGTGTTATTTTCTGTCACAGTCTGCTATGGAAACCGTCAATTGATCTGGGTCATTCATGTAACATTGTTCCACTAGTTTCTTGAAAGTAGTTTCAGGTTTTACATGAGCATTGTGGCCCTGTTTGTTTGGAGTTTCTTGATTTTTTGGGGGAATTTCATACCACAAGTGCACTTTGAATCACACTGGAAAACGCTGAATGTGCTTCTTGGTTTATTTTTTTTCTTATTGCTTTATAGACAGAATCTGACAATTCTGCATGCAGTGTGTCTGTAAAGTAGTCCTTGGCTTTGAACTCATCTGATGATTAGTGTACATATCATGTTCCAAAATATTATTTTAACTTCATTGAGGTCCTTACATTAATTCCTGTACTCTTTAATAAATTATCTTACCTATATTTATTGGCATTTTAAAAAATGTTTACAGCAAGTATCAAAAATATCTTGTATGCCATTTAAAATAAAGTGGAGGAGTGTATTGTCCTTAAGAAGTTCTAACATACAGGCCACTATAGTTTATATAAGCCTAAAAAATAATAGAATTAATATTTTTAAAAATAAGTAGTGTGCAATTACGAGGGTGAGTCTTTATTTGGGTACCTACATATTTTGGGTTTAGGTGCCTCGGCTTAAGACTTAAATTTTAAAATTGTGATCTTAATTTTAGGCATATGTTTATCTATTTTTAATTTTCACTTTAAAATTTTTAATATGCCTCATAATTTGTTAAAGTAAAAGGTTTTTAGTAAAACAAATTTCCTGTTTTATGTGACTTGCACTAAGGTCAGATGGTTTTCTCTAAATGTTTAAATTTTGTAATACTTACCTTTTGCAGGCCATTAGGATCTGAAAATCTGCTTCTTAGAGGAGCCACTTTAAAGAACACAGAAAAAATCTTTGGTAAATATTCCTGTTGACTACTTTAATGGACCCTGAAGTAATAAGTAAACAGCAAACAAGGTTACAAGCTTACAGTTACTACTGGGCTTAGGATTTCTATTGCCTCACTTGTTTTACAACTTTTTAATTTGGTTTTATATTGTTACATAGAAACACTTTAGCAATTGGAAACTGTGACTGGAATGGAATGTAAATGCTGCTTAAAATTTCTAAGTATCAAGATAATTAAGCCATTTCTAATTTTGGGTTGTCATCCAAATCTGTGGTTTCTTTCTTCAGACTAAAGAATTAAAGAAATGGCAGAGTGTAATAATCTAATGAATTGTGCTCTTTTGAAGTTACTGCACTGTGCAATCTTTAGTAAAACAAGTTGTCTAATTTCAGGTGTTGCTATCTACACTGGCATGGAAACTAAGATGGCATTAAATTACCAATCAAAATCACAGAAGCGATCTGCTGTAGAGAAGTAAAATTTCTAATATTTTATTATTTTGGGGTGTGAAAGCTGCATGCTTAAATGGTGCAAATCAGATTTTTCTTTTTTTCTCTGAAAGTGTATAGTTCATTGATTTAAACAAACAAAAGAGGTAGAGGGACTTAAAATTTGCGTATTAAATAATTTTTTACTTACAATGCAAGTCACATAACACCATATAAATGAGGTTCTCAATACCAAATTATTCTTGTTAGATGTTCAAAAAATAAAGCTGTTTTGATTTAATGCTTAGGTCTTTAATATATGATGTTTTGTTATTCAATAAGACTTTTCTTTCACTGTTTAGAGTACATTTACTGACAGTTTTCCAAGGCTGTTTTTTATTATCCTAGCATTCAATGCTTTTTTGCAATTGCTTTGCAATTAAGTCTTGAATTCAGTAAAGATACCTTTTAAAATGCACTTTACTTTGGATCAGCTGCAGCAACAGTGCTTGTCTGTGGCGTGTTTTCCATGGTGTAGCTGAAGTTAACAAGTTCCATACAGATGTATATGATGGGAAAGTATGACAGTGCTATCCTTAAGGAGTGAGCTGACATTGATTGCTTACTATTTTCTATTCCTACTCTATCTGAAATCATCAGCTCTGAGTAAGGTGTCCAGCCTTGTGAGAAACAAGATGTCGTTGATTGAGGCAAGATGTACTGACCAGCTGACAGCCTTTCTCCTACACAGTGACTGAGCAATGATGATGTGTCTCTTTCTGTTCTTATTGGTGTATAACCCACAGCTTTAGGTTCATGCCCATCATTACTGAAAATACAATCTTAAATGCAAAGTGTTCTTGCTCTTTTTTTAGATCTGCCTAGAGTTAAAACATTAAAGCTACGTAGCAAAATGTTCTTTTTTGGTTTTTTTAAAATTTCTATAAAAGTACTTAAGTGAGTGATCTTATAATGATTCAGCAGAGTGGCATGAAAAGGTCTGCAGATTCAAGCCCAGTTATTCTGTTTTGTTTCTATCTATGCTGTTGTTTTCACTAATGTACTAGTTTTGGAAATTTGTCACACGCATTTTGGAAACAGCTATAAAGACAGAAAAAGACAAGTTAAAAATAGGAAATACTGCAGTTGTAAATTTTAATGCAGTATTACTTTTCCTCATTGGAAAAGCACTTTGGAAGATTTATTTAACATCTTAGCATTGCTAGACTTGCAGCAAATATTAGACTGATGTATAACAGACTGAATATAACATTTTCTAATAAACTCTGTAGTTTATATGCTAATGGGGTTCATATTTTGCCTTTTTTTTTTAGATCAATGAATGTATTTCTTGTTGTATACCTCTGTATTCTTGTCAGTAAAGCACTGATAAATACTGTTCTGAAGTATGCCTGGCAGAGTGAACCATTCCGTGATGAGCCATGGTACAATCAGAAAACAGAGCCTGAAAAGAAAAGAAATTTGGTATGGAAATTATTTATAATACCAAGAAAGTTTCCGAAAACCCTTAATTTACAGAGATTCTACTGAAAAGTATATACAGCCTGCTTACTTACCAGTCATGCTTTTTTGCTGACAGTGGTGATAGTGTACTTGTAGAAAGCTTGTATGTTAATTTTTGCCCTTAAGTTGTTTGTGTGAATTTAACTGATGGGAAAATCTCTAGTTTAATATAAAAAGCTTCATGAAAGTGTTTTGGAGCTGCCTGTTATTTATATAAATTACTAAAGAATTGATGTCTCGCTGAGAAATACAAGGGCTGGAAGGAATCCCACAGCTATTGGCAGTCCTGTAAGAGACATGGTCAAAATAATCCACTGCGGGAATCTCCATGAAAATGCCCCTCAAAAGCTTAGTTTCATATTGCTCTGAGTACTTGAGGCATCAGAGAGCATCAGTGACCAGTGCCAGATGTTCTTACAGGAACAAGGACATTGTCCTGAATGGATACTCAGAGGATCCGAAGCAGTGAACTGAACCCTGCCCTACAGAAAGCACAATATTTATTTCACTAAATCCTCCCAGTCAGACTAGGGGAAAATATGCTTCCTTACCCTAAATGCATGAGGAGCACATGCTAGGCAGGCATTCTAGAGTTCTCATTACCACCAGTAGCACTGTCTCAACCTGCTCAGTGGGTTGACTGTAGCTTCACCAAGTCTCCTCCACTGAAAAATTGAGCCAGGTTAGGTGCATACATTCGGCTTGTGTTGAGAGAGGGAAAGGAAGCCCTTTATTTATTTATGAAATGCTGCTTGAAAGTTATGTAATTTGGTAATCCCTGAAAGAGTTGCTGTGGAACTATGCTATTTTTTGGTAATTTTTGAATATCCATGTTAATGTTTTCCTTGTTCCCCAGAAAGTCTTCACCATGCTCATTAGTTGCTCTAGAACTTTACAATAATGCTATGTAATAGCATTCTACACCTGTATATCTGTAAAGAAAAATGCAGATTTCAAATAAAAAGCTCTATTGCATGCTAGTTATGATGTTATAAATCATGAAGGTTTACATCCTCTGCTGAACTGTGAGCTTTGAAAGATGTTGCTTATTGTTCAAAAGTTATTTGAAAAAACAGATTTGTAAATACATGTAGTAATCTTGCAGTGTTTAATGGTACATGAAAAATCAATATTTCCATCTTGTTTCTTTGTCAGTTTCTTCAAGCTTTTACAGACTTCCTTGCATTCATGGTTCTTTTCAACTACATTATTCCTGTCTCCATGTATGTCACTGTGGAAATGCAGAAATTTCTTGGTTCTTATTTCATTGCATGGGATGAGGAAATGTTTGATGAGGGTACAGGTGAAGGACCACTGGTGAACACTTCTGACCTCAATGAAGAGTTGGGACAGGTAAATTTCATTGAATTATACATTTTTTTTCAACTGTTTCTACTGTAAGTTTTTATTTTAAAATTGTTACTTCAATTTTTTTTTAGTTTTGTTTTATTTTGTGGAGTTTTTTTTTTTGCAGCTACATGTGCATTTTCTTTAGTGCTGATTAATTTTAAAAATTTGAGATATTTTTGTTTTCAGAATCAAAAATTCTGATTTCTCACCCAGTCAGTGAAATTCAGTATTCAGAATTCAGAAATTCAGAATTCAGTATTACTGTAGTAATACTGTAATATACTACTATTACTGTTACTGTAATACTGTACAGTAATACTGTAAGTATTAAGTATTCCTCTCCATTGATTATAGAGGGAAATTTTATAAGCATCTAGCTTCCTTAGATTAAAAGTTAGATGCAAAAAAAAAATCCCTTTTTGTCTGACTAGACTGACACTGCATCTCCAGACACAAGTTTCATCCATTAAAATGATCAATTGTCAGTGTCAGTTTTGAGAAGAAATTCTGTTCTGTGTTAAGAAAATCATCATCTTGAGACAGATACAGATACATTTTGTTTGAGAAAATATTTAAGATCTCAGTTAAAAATGTTTTAATAGGTTTTCCAAATAAATAAATAAGATGTTGTGTTTCTTTCTAGTCAAACAGGTAATAAAGGTTTTAAGGATACATATCTATTTGGATTAAGGGTGGTACCAGGTATTTCCTTATTATGGCAGACAATTGACATTGCCTCCAAAAAGATCCTCAAAGAGGATCTGCTGAATTATGGCCTGGATGAGCAGGCAGTGAGGTGGATTGAACAGCTGGGCTCAGAGGGTGGCTCAGCAGCGCACAGTGGAAGGCCAGTATCTCGCAGTGTACACTGGGGGTCAGTACTGGCTCCCATCCTGATCATGAATGATTTGGATGACTGGGGGCCATCCAGCTGGAAAGCAGCTTTGCAGGAAAGGACCTGTGTGTCCTGACGGAAATCAAGTTCAGCACGAGCTATCAGTGTGTCCTTATGGCAAAGAGAGCCAGGGGCATCCTGGGCTGCATTAGGCAAAGTGGTGCCAACAGGTCAGGGGAGGTGATCCTCCCCCTCTCCAGGCCTCACCTGGAGTGCTGTGTCCAGCTCTGGCCTCCCCAGTACTGACACATGGGCATGCTGCAGGGAGCCTAGTGAAGGGCCACAAAGACAGCCAAGGGGCTGGACTTTCCATGGCTTGTGCAAAGAAGAGTAGGGAGAGCTGGGACTGTCCAGCCTGGCGGAAAGAAGGTTCAAGGAAGACTTTACCAGTCTATGCATACGAATCTATAAATACCTGAATGGGAGGGTACTAAGAGGATAGAGCCAGGATTTTCTCAGTGGTGACCAGAGGCAGTGGGCACAACCTGAACATGAGAAAACACTGTGCCAAAGCAACACACTGAATGACTTGATTGGTAGCATTTTGTAAATTTTGTGATAAAACTGAATGTAGGGGTTGAGATGAAAAAAATCCATATAAATCCTATCCACTCGGAAAAAAAGTTTAATTGTGGGTATTTTGTCCACAGATAAAAAGCCAACATAAAATTTGGCATTTGCCTTTTCAGATTAGTGCATATTATAAAAGTCAATCTCAGTGGAAAGTGTGCATAATTAATGATGTTTTTGAAGACAGAGCAAAAATTTATTTGGTTTTTAGTTTGCTCAGTGCACTGCATAAATGGTGAAGCTTGATAAACAATCTGATGAATTCTAAATAATAGCCTTATTTTCAGTGTTTAGTTCCTTACCTTACTTATTTTCCTATTTTATCAAATATGACATGCAGTGTGTATACAATACCTACATCCAGGATCCAGAATTGAGCCAATCTAGTTCTTCTAGTTGATAGTTCAGATTTTGGTTTTAGTTTTAATGTTGTTAGACTTAAGCACTGGGGCTCATTGTAAAAGATAAAGTTAATGAGAAATTCAATATTGAGACAAAATGAGTGTTTCCAGGGCAATTACAGTGCCCAGGTGTATAACTGTATGTGTCCACAATCCTGATTTAAACTAACGTAATTGTAGTGGGGAATTCTGATAGTACCCTAAAGACTGTTCTGACAGTAACTGATCCACATCCAGGCATGTGCATTAAATAATAATCCCTGGGAAATGAAATTTGTATGCATTTTGTTTCCATAAATACCTGTCTTGCAGGAAGAAAGACATTAAAAACTACGAAGGACCTAGAAAGAAGAGTGTAAGTAGGTTAAACACATCATTTACATCTGTTAGGAGGAAAAAGATAGCATTGTTTGATACTCTTGTAGGATAAAATCTTTCATGGCCTATACTTCTATGAAGATAACTGCCAAAAGAAATTGTTGTCTTCCTTTTCTGAAAGAGCATAAGGATTTTCAAAGGAAGGTGTAGCCCAGTAATAAACTCAGTTTTGTTCAGAGACATGGAAAATTCTGTTCACATTCCTTTATTTTGTGCTCCTTTGCAGATTGAGTATGTCTTCACAGATAAAACAGGAACATTAACAGAGAACAATATGGAATTTGTAGAATGTTGCATCGAAGGGCATGTTTATGTACCACATGTTATCTGCAATGGCCAAATCCTCCATGATTGTACAGGCATTGATATGATTGATTCATCTCCAGGAGGTAGTGGAAAGGTATGATAACTCTTTCTATGTTATTGGTTTTTTTACAATGAAACATGAAAATTGAACTGTACAGATGAAAGGAATGTTAGAAATCTGACATTCTTGAATTTTACTAATCAAAGTAGATAACTGCATAGACATTTTCATTTCCTAGTTAAGAGTAAGATTTAAAGGCTTAATGGGAAGTTTCTCATTTTAATACAGTTGTAAAGCTGAGTTAAAACCCAAATATAGAACTTTATCTGGTTAATACCTAGACACAGATAACTGGTTTCTATTTAACCTTAGCTACAACAGAGAAAGCAAGACAGGAGAATCCTCGAAGGGGAAAATGGGGGCTTAGTGCAATCACTTATGTAGTCATCACTGAGTGAAAATATGGCTAGAGAATGGTTTATGATGAAATTGAATTACTTTAAAATGTGACTTAATTTAGCCACATCTGAAGTGTGCTACCTACAGCATATATGTATTGTGGCTATTTGCTGTGTTGAAAGTTGAAAATTAGTTGAAAGTTCAGGAGTCTTCATGTGTCAACAGGTGAACAGGGTGTATATGGGCAGGATAATCACAGCCAAAGTACAATGTATTTTTTATTACATCAGTACAGTATTGTATTCACACTCACTTTGTATCATACCCTTCACGGTGACAAAATGAGGTCTCTTAAAATATGTTGGTGTAATTCAGCAGCCTTGTGTCTCTCACCCATGACCCTCAGAATGTGGTCCTGAGGCTGAGTTTTTTTCTTGGAATCACAATGTCACAGACAGTTTGCATTTAACAACACAGAAGAATAGGTTTCAGGCACAAAGATAAAGATATAACACACACAGGTATCCATGAAATAGAAATCTCTTTCTGGTGCCAGGAGCTGTCATTACCAAACCATCTGAAATTTTATAGGAAGTGGTTGGCTGGAGCTGCCAAAGTATGTGCACTTCAGTAATTTATTGAGTTCCGAGGGATGTTCAAGCTGCTCAAGAGATTGAAATCTGTAAGCCCTCCTAAGACCTGTGCTCCAGGTACTACATCCTTCTGTGTGAACTCAGGACTTTTAAACAATACCTTGACTAGTATTTAACTAATATAAGTTGTTAAAGTTTAAGCAAAAGTGAAGGAAAAACACCTTCAGCTACATCTAGGATTCGGAGGAGGTAGAAGATGCACGCTGGGGTTTTTTTGCATCATTAGCTTGACTGGTATGGCAATCCTAAGGGTGCAAACAGCTGTGACACAATTGTGTGGTTGCCACAAGGAAGGACCTGGCTCCCCCTCAAGGAGCCTGCCTTTGTCTGATTAATAATCAGCAGTAATCAGTGATATCAGTCACCTCCAAAAGGAAGAGTTTTCAAGTGTTAACACAAAATCACGACCATTCCTTTTATTTTTCAGGAGAGAGAGGAACTATTTTTCCGAGCTCTTTGCCTCTGCCACACTGTTCAGGTAAAGGATGATGATAGCGTAGATGGTTTGAAGAAAAACCAGGTACCAAGAAGACCTTGTATATATATATCATCATCACCTGATGAAGTTGCTTTAGTCGAAGGAATACAGAGGTATGTGTGTACTTAGGTATTATGTTTTTCTAAACTACAGATCTAATCACTGAAGCTCAAATTTCTTTTCGGAACAAAAATAGTAATAACAAACACCAAGTAATCTCCAGCTGATTGCTTTCTTAACATGAATTTATGAGTATTTATAGCCTAAAATCAACTAAAAACAGTTTGGGATTTTGGTGTTGGTTTGTTGTGGGCTCAGTCTTAAATCCTTATAACAATGCTTAAACTGGATAATTATATATTTGTTGCATTCATTCTCTTATTCTGTGTTTCATTTTACAGACTTGGTTACACCTATCTAAGGCTCAAAGAAAATTACATGGAGATCTTAAATCGGGAAAATAACATAGAAAAGTGAGTGGTTAAAAATATAACAAAATAGACAGATGAGTTTTTCTTGATGTGTTTAATAAACCATTGTTTCCTTACAGATGAATTTTAAGTCAGGAAAGCCAGGAACCTTGTGTTTTAGTAGAAAAAGAAAGAAAATACAGTAATTTTAATTACTTTCACTTTTTGGACATTATATGCAGTATAAAATATTGATATGACAATGAAGGTGTGGTGTGGGATTCATGACCTACTCTAATAGTTCCTGATGGTTTTGTACATTCTTAATAGAAAATGCTGCTTACCCAATTTGCTGTTCACAGATAATCCATGGAATTTGCAGGAGGGTAATATCTGTAGAATAAATTTTGTGGAACATAAATATGACTCAAATTTTCAATAACATTGGAATAGTACAGCTGTTCCGTGGTATGTACATACCCTTGAAAATTTACCTTACACTTCTCTAGAAGTCTGCTGGTTAAGTCTCTGGTGTATCCATATCTTCCTGCTTGGGTACTCTGCTAACTGTACAGGAACTCTTGGACATAAATATAGGAATCCTGATGTTACTTTAACCCCTTTTAGGATAATATGGAGACTTTTTAGGCTCAGTTCGTAAGAACTGGAGTGAGTATCATTTGGTGACTCAGAAGAAATTGCTGTAATCATTGAGAATTTTCTCCCAAATTTATCACATTTGTAGACATAGGCCTGATGTAGCTTTGCACAGGTCTGAGTTCTAGGTTGTTTTAAAAGGACTTGGGACTGAATGATCTCATTAAACAAGCAGATTTGTGTAGCTTGTCCCAGCTAGATGGTGGCAGGGAGCTACAGTCCCCCTCTCTTGGGCTCCGCTGATTCCCAGCTGCCAGGAAAGGCACAGTGCAAAACAAAGGCAGCAGTCACAGATCCTGGGATAATTTTATTTGATGTTACACTTCCCCTTCAGTGCTTCCAGGACCTCGATCTCAGGGCAGACAATAGCTTATATACCGAGGGAGGGTCACAGGGGAGGATACAAAATTCAGCGAATCAATAGAAATGTAAGGCAGGGAATACAACGTGTAACCAATGAGAAATCCCAAGGGAAAAGGCATTTTCAGTGAACTAATAGAGTTTGAAGAAGAACAAAACTGACAGGGAAGTTTCTCGAGAGAAGGCAGTTTTTAGGGAGAGATTGGCATTTCATGAAAGGAGGAGTAAAGAAAGTTCTGGGAAAAGGGGCAGAGACCAAAAGACAGCACAAGAAAATTACAAATCAAACAATAATCATACTAATAACACAAAACACACCACAACAGATTTGGACAGAGACGAATCCTGAAAAAGTTGGGATTAATGATTGGATTGCTTATGTTTGTTCTGGAAAAAGGGAGGCTCTCTTAAGGGAAATAGATAAGAGAGTAAATGATAGAAACAAACTGATTAAACCAAAACAGTGCAACAGGAGCTTGTGTTCATTTTTCTTCTTAAAAAGGAAAGGAACAAGTGATAAAATCAAATAATAGAAATAATGGCAAGTATAAAACCAGTAAAAAGAAATATTTTTCTTTTCACTTGAATAAATTATCTATAAACATTTGAGCACAATTATGGAATTAGGTCAGCACTTCTGGGAGATTAGGAATAATAAAAACTAGAAAAATAAAAAAGACTTGGGTGTAAGCATGCATTTCAAGTTCTAAGGCTACGTCTAAGTATTATATATAGAAACTTACTTTATAATCAGTGGAGTGCTCTGCTGCAAGGTTTCTAGTCTTCTACTTAAATTAGAGTGACCATACATCTGAGGATACTTAGGGACATCACAAGTTCTGTTTCAAGTAACTAGGAGCTAAGGGCTTTCCTTACTTAGTATTTGCAGCCTGCTGTTTCATTTTGTACTAGTTCCATATTCCATAGTACTCAACATAATCTTCCATGTTAGAAGAAATGTTTAATTTCTATGCTTGAAGTCATAATAACCAGTTTAGGAATCGGAAAAAAATAAGAGTTGTGTAAAAAATAGTTCTATTTCTGTTTCAGGTTTGGATTATTGGAGGTTTTCAGTTTTGATTCTGTGTTCTGTCTCTGTCTTAGGTTTGAACTGTTGGAGGTTTTCAGTTTTGATTCTGTGAGACGGCGAATGAGTGTAATCGTTAAATCTTCAACAGGTAGGGCTGTCACATTCTCTTTGTTTTTTTGTCTCACTTGAATTTGTTTCAGATTTATCAGAGTTAAGCATTAAACACAGTCTGTATGCCTTTCTTTATAAAATAAGGGACCAGGTACTAGCATGAGTACAGTGTTACCAAAAAGTTGGAAGAAAACATTTTGAAGACTTATTAATTTGGATGTTTTTTGAAGAAAGTGTATTTGGTTATTTTGAATTCTGTATGCTGTCTCTTTTAGGTGATATATTTCTGTTTTGTAAGGGAGCAGATTCCTCCATATTTCCTAGGGTCAAAGAAGGTAAAATTGACCAAGTACGATCCCGAGTACAACGCAATGCAGTGGTAAGATTCCATTTTGTTGATCTGTTCACATGATATCAGTGTCCGAAAGAAATGAAATGTTCTGACCTCCTGCTTTTTCTGCTAACAGATTTGTTTTTACAGGCACCAAGGTTATTCTATGCCAAGGTTCACTCAAGCTTTGTGGCTAGCAGTCTGTGTAACTCCCTTATTTGCATATGTCCTCTATCTCATCTTCCAAATGTCAGTTGTGGTGCAATATGAATACGTTAGGTATGCACAACTGTGTGTTAAACCAGAGGTCATCAGTTAGCTTGTTAGTGTGGCAATTTCACAACTGTGGTTTGAATTAATTTTTGAATAGAAAAAAAGTGCAAAACAGTAAATCTCTGTAAAAACTATTGCTAGTTTCAGCCCCCAGCCTTAGCAACTGTGACTTGCTGCCTTTGATTGCTTTACAAGCTCTGAGGAGACAGTGCAGTGATCATCAACATCTTATATTTTTGCTTGCTAAAAATCAGCTATGAACTGGCTGATCATCTTCAAAAGAAATTCAGAATTTGGTTTTACCTGAAAGTAGAATTTGGAGTGGTCAAGTATTGAATTCTGTTGTATCCGAAAATATGCAGAACTCATTGCAATGCAGGACAACTGCCAGTCTTACATTGAATATAATTTGCTGGCATCCAGTACTCAAACTGAAAACCAAGTATTATTACAGATACGTGGGAAAAAAAACCGCTACAGTCTCACCTGCTTTTGTTTTGAAGCAAAAAGCTCTCCAAGTGCTTTACTAAGCTTCACTTTATGGGACAGCTCTCTGATAATTACAAGTAAAAGAGGGTAATGAAATTGAAAAGTGTTTATGTATCATATCCATTCAATGTCTGTCAAGAAAGAAATCCAGACCAGCACCTAATTATTCATCCTGCATAATTGGAAATAGGACTGGCTCCTACACACAGAAGCCTCTCAAAGAAAATACCTGGCACCTGCTTTTATAAATTTCAAGAGGCAGGGAGATATTTTAATAATTGTCCTTCTTGGTTTGGTAATAAGTAACTATACAGAGACCTACTGGATGAATTAAAGTTAAGGAAGCTGAAGTGCCAGCTAAATGGCACTTTGTTGTGAGAAGCAATACATAACTCAGGTGGCAAAACCTTACTGTGTTTTTCCCCACCTTACACAATCTATATACTCCCTTTCTTATTCATCACTCAGTCCAGAAGTTTGATGCAGTGTGAAACACCCACAGCTAAATTATAGTTTTCACTTGATTGAAATGGTACAGTTGGATTTTCACTTTCAGTTCCCTTTGTGATGTTTAGTCCCTGTCTGTGGATCTGCTGCAACACAGCATCAAAATCAGACTCTGCAGAGCTACTATTTATATTAATATTATTTATTCTGACTCAACCTGCCTAATTATACACATAGGGAAAGAAACCTTTACCTTGACTTTGCCTTCTCTTGTTATATACCCAGTTGGATCACTGGGATGTTTACCTTCTGGAGATTGAGGTTGGCCCATCAGGTTGTAACTGCTTCTGGAGCAGAACAGAATTAAGCTGAACCATATCCTAGTCTATACTATACTGTGCTGGTCCATACTTAGTCACTTCATGATGTTCCTTTTTCAAATCCTCTAGCACAAACACCAGCAAGAAGTCTAAGAAGAGTTTTGTAAAATGCATTTTGTTTCTTCTGCTTGCGTTCTTTAGGAGGGACTGCGAACGTTGTGCGTTGCGTATAAGAAGCTCACAGCAGAGGAATATCGCAATGTACAGAAGCTGCTTCAGAGTGCAAAGTTGGCCCTTCAGGAGCGGGATAAAAAATTGGCAGAAGTGTATGAGAAGATAGAAAGAGATTTTATATTACTTGGTGCTACAGCTGTTGAAGATCGGTTAGTTTCATTATTTCTTAGTTTCTTATCTTCAATGATGATGACAAAGTAATTGAAGGCTCTTCTTCTGCTTTAGAGTATTTTTGGGAAACCCCCTTGTTTTAATTTATTCCACACCCTTTGCTTACTAAAGTCACACATGGTAACTTGATAACCTAGTTAAGCAACTAATAATAGTTAAGTGTACAAAAATCAGTGTATTTGATCCATGTAATAATTTGTTGATCAAGTTATAGGCAGAAGTTTCAGAGGGAAGGACTACAAAATGGGTATTGAGGAGATGAAGGAAGACTCTTTACATCTCAAAAAGATTCAAAAACATATACTAGTCTCCTAAACATTTTTGGAGTCCTACTTTGGGGAAAATTGTTAGATCTGATGACTTCTGTTGAAACTTTTTATTTGTTTATGAAAATCTTTCAATAAAGACCTCTCTCATTTCCAAGAATCCATCAATGCATGTTGTCAATTGACTTTACAGACTACAGGAAAAAGCTGCTGACACTATTGAAGCACTCCAGAAAGCAGGAATTAAAGTTTGGGTTCTGACAGGAGACAAAATGGAGACTGCTGCAGCGACTTGCTATGCTTGCAAACTCTTCCGAAGAAATACACAAATACTTGAGCTAACCACAAAGAAAATTGAGGAGCAGAGTTTACACGATGTGCTTTTTGACCTAAACAAAACTGTCATAAGACAAAATGGCAGCTTAACCAGGGATACCTTCTCAGGGTAAGGAAAAAGTTGGATTTTCGGGCCAGAAATGGGCTTCTGGGCATTTTGCAAACAATGGAATTATAACCAATTACCTTAAGAACAGCAGTATGTTTCAGTTTCTGTTGCTAATGTGTGAATTATTGTATGGCATTAAAGTATAAGCTTGTTAAGAGAAATACAGGGTTTCAGTCTCAATTCAGTCTCATTCTTTATCTCATTTCTGGTACTACTTTGACTATTAAAAGAAAAATCACAACTGATACTGTAATAATTTTTCCACCATAAAACTTTTAGCAGTGAGTTAACAACCATTTGTGATACTATTTTAGCAGAGATTTTCTATAACTCATAGCCTTACAGCTTGAATCTCTGGATCAGGTAATTTTTCTCAGCTCTCCTTACAATTTATACCCCATTGGTCTAATCAAGAACATTTTATATTCAGTTAAATAAGTATTTTTTCTCCATGTCATCTGTATCATTTTGTTTAAGTACCACAGGTCTTACAAGGTGTGATCAAACATGTTTGTTTAACTTTTTGTGCAATGCTAAATTCTAGATGTTAAAGCTCTTGGGATATTTTTTTTTGCCTTTATCTCCAGAGCTGGAGAATAATACTAAGATAGTAAAAGTGGGATTTTACCTGTATGTTCAAATTCAGGCTAAAAATATTTCACTATATTACACCAAACATTCAGTACATTGCTTGAACTTCATAATGATACCTTTTCATTTGATATTCTTGTACATCAGTGGCATTGCCCTATTTGTGCCAACAGTAGCAAAGTAGTGAATATATCTGGGAACTGTTATTAAATGTAGTTTACAGGATTTTATCTTAGTTGTCAAAAATAACTTCTGTTCTAGTAAGAAAAAGATGGAGATGCCTAAAATACATAATAATAAATATGTGTTTTTCTCAGAAACACTGGTGTTGATGAAACCATGGTTGTTGAAATCCCATGCACAGTAGTGTATAACCTTGGAGCGCTGAAAAGAGAGTAAAAATAAACCTCAGTGTACATTTATACAACGTTCACTGTTGACCTGGAGCCTGAGGCTGCTGTGTAATGCAGGCAGATGCAAGGGTGCTCTGAAATAACTTGTCTGGATGCCACAGAAGATGGTTCTTGCAGTCCAGACCATATTACCTTCCCCATTGTTCAGTGTATGATAAAGTAGTGAATAAACTACTTCCTGTGACTGTGGTTACACTTCTAGCAATGCTCAAATTACTACAGGCATACTGCTAATAGATTTTTATGGGTAAGAATATATTGTAATATTATAGGAAACATAAATAATTATTTTATTCTAGTAATATAAATAAAAGTAAACCTGTATTTGACTTAGCCACTACTCTAAAGGCAAAATATCCATATTCTAGATGTAGACAGTGGCTTTATCCATCTAGGCCAACAGGTTTCTTTTAGGCATTTCCTTCAAGGCACAATTTACTTAGTAAAAAAAATTATTTCCTCATCAGAGTACTTATTTTTCCTCTGTGTTATGGAACGTGCCACAAAATTAAATTTATTCCTTCAGCTTGGTTTACCTCACTGCAGTTCCTAGAACCTTTTCAAACCAAACTGAAAAGTCATTAAATATACACTCACTTGGCAAGTCACTGAGGTATCAGATTTATGTATTCAAACTGGTGAAGCACTGAATATTTTCAACATAGTCCAGAATTTTAAGATTTTGTAAATATCAGTAAATATCTTTAGATAAATAGATAAATAAATGATAATTAGATAAATAAATGTAAATATCTTTAGAAATGTATTAGCTTTGCAGTATTCTATACTCATTATTTTTTCATTAATTGATTTTCACATAATTCTTATTGCCAGATTTTAAATGTGTCTGAGAATTTTATAGTGACGCTTAGTTTATATTTTATCCCCGAACAGACTTTCAGCTGATACTCAAGATTATGGTTTAATTATTGATGGAGCAGCATTATCATTAATAATGAAGCCAAGACATGATGGGAGCTCTGGTAACTACAGAGAAATCTTTCTTAATATTTGCAGGAACTGCACTGCAGTGTTATGCTGTCGAATGGCACCTCTGCAAAAAGCACAGGTTTGTTTTTAGTTTCATAATTACTTGTTAGCTATGCACATATGTAAATATTAAAGGTTAATACTCTGTATGACTTACTATGAAAACTTAAGATGCTACCATTCATTTTTGTATCTTGTAAAATGGAAAAATGTAAAAAAAAAAAGGAGAGGAGAATTTCTGCTGGTGAGCAATTTAGATAATGGTATTGCTAAAACAGCACCCAGCTGTGCATCTGAATTTGATTTAAATCCATGCTATTCAAATTTTTATGGTTGGTATATGCTAATATGAACATATTTAATAAATGAACTAACTGCTCTCTTTTTAACCTAACAAGCTTGCTATAGTCTACTCTTTTGACACTGTAAGAACGTGTGTTACTTATTACTGCAGAGTGATATTTTTTCTCTGTTTTTAACCTAAGTGGAAAGCTGAGAAGAACCCAGACAAAAAGTGTGTGCATCACCATGTTTAAGTATACCTGACTGTTGCATTTGTTGTTTGTATCAAGTAAAAATACATCCTCCCATTACTGAAACCTCTCAAGATAGCTGAAGAACTTTTAAATGAAAGAAGTACTGGAATATGCATTCCTTTTCTCTTTCAGTTTGTCATATCTTTTTCTCAGTGTGCAGGTACAGCATATGTAAACTTTATTCACATTAACAGATGTATTTAGCCAGCACTATAACTATCTGGAAGTTTCTAGAAGTTTTTAGTTGCATCTGACTTGGTGCCAAATTTACAGAGGTGATAATTTGTAATGGAGAGATTTGGACTCAAATTTTTTGACAATTTATAGATCAATAGTTTTTATATGTATACAGAGTCCAATATATTTTCTTAAATGTAGGAAAAAAGTTCAACACAGATGAGAAAGAAAAGTTTTTAGTCTTTCATTTCAGGATTTCTTTGAAACTATGCACTCTGTCTCTGGAACCCTCTGGAACCCTCTTAATTTATTGATGTGCTGACACAACATTGAGCAATCTCAACAACACCTTCCATTATTTGGCTCTTCCTTCCTCCTGTTCCGTCTCTCTCAAAGTAGTTTGGAAATATTTAAAAAATGTTTGGAACAAATACTTTATAACATGAAGAAATGGTGATCTTTATGCATAGCTGTTGCCTTGAGTAATGTTGCTTTTGTGTTCCTTCTGAGAATTTCTTACAAAACTGTCTTGGTAATTTTTTTTTAATGTTACACTTACGCAAAATAAGCAAACCATTACAGAGGAGAGTTTCTAACACTATTTTTTTTCCAGATTGTAAAGTTGATTAAGTTATCAAAAGAACGTCCTATCACATTAGCAATTGGTGATGGAGCAAATGATGTCAGTATGATTCTAGAAGCACACGTTGGTATAGGTAAGCCTGCTGCTTAATATATTATTTCAAGTGAAATGACAAAACCCATATATTTTTTAAAAACAGGCAATCTCAAAGAATCAGCTTATATGTGTTATAGACAACTTCTAGTGCATTTATCCTAGGAATTGTATGAGATTACAGTCGTGATCTCCCATTACATCAGTACCATAGCATTATTATATAATTTTGCAGTTAATTGTATCTTTTTAATAGTTCTTTAGTTACTAAATAGCTTCACCTCTTTTTTGTTTTTAAAGGAATCATTGGCAAAGAAGGTCGTCAAGCAGCAAGAAACAGTGACTATGCAATACCTAAATTTAAACATTTGAAAAAAATGTTGCTTGTTCATGGGCATTTTTATTACATTAGGATATCTGAACTTGTGCAATACTTCTTTTATAAGGTAGGAGAATGCTTATTCCATTTACATAAACCTCAAAAACTTAAATGGTAATATCTGACTATGTACTTTTTTCCCAGCTAATGGTACAAACCAGCAACAATTCCATAAAGAGATTTCCTTGAATATCAGATGCAGTGCTGAAATGGGATTATTCGTTTTATTCTGAACATGAAGTGAAATAGCTTTTATATAGATAGATTCTATAATCGATGTAACATTTAAAACCAAAATTCTTAACTTATTTTTTCATATCTTGCAAATCCCATCTCAGACTGGTCTGCTCATTTCCAGTTCCTTCCAGATTGTCTCTATAGTGAACTTTTAAAGCACATTGGAAATAGTGTTTGAGAACTTAGACATCGCTGCAAATTAAGTTATGCTGAATTCATTAGGATAGTGTAGGTGGAGAAAGTTGATAGTGAGCATCCCCCTATTTAGGCAGTTCTGTTGTTTCAAAATGTTGTCATCCAATCAAGTTCTTTTCAAGCAATGAAAGATTATAGAAAGGAGCTGTCACGGGGTAATTCAGGGTTCTAGTGTTTGACTATAGGTATAATTGGGAGAGGATGGCATTTGAGGTTACAGCTAGAAACATCTTACAGTTGCTTTGCTGGTAACCATTCTAATCCATGAGTATCCATGCTTGCTTATCATGGTTTATCTCCTCCTGTGGATTGTCCCTTTTTTGCTTTGCTTTAACTGAACTGTATTCCTGGATCCCAAATTTCACTGCCCTTGAATTTTCAAACTGTAGACTTGTAAGATTGTCTTGAAAATATTTTAAGTGGGTTTTTTTTTCTAACAGTACCACTGCAAGATGTGACTGTTGGGATTTAATATATGTAGTTTTGTCTACTATTCCTGCAATGCTCGCTATTGTTGTGTTATAAAACTCTGATATACAAATCTATAGCATTGTATATAAATTGGTGCTTGCATTTCGCTTGACAACAGTCACTTTATTTTTCAGAATGTCTGCTTCATTTTTCCTCAGTTTTTATATCAGTTCTTCTGTGGGTTTTCACAACAGGTTAGTTAATCTTTTTCCATCAATTTAATATTATTTCTTGATTTTTTTGTAACAAAAAAAAGGATCTTCCTGAGAATTTAGTGTTAATTTACAAAGAACAACATCACTTTTGGTTCTTACGGTATTCGCTGGCAATTGCATTTAAGTTACAGAAGTCTGTTTTATGAATTATCATGAAAGCAATGTTAAAGTCAAGAAAATCAGAAATACAATATTTGAAAATGGCAGTGCAAAGTGAAATGTTTGTGGGAAATGTACAGTCAGTTAGATTTAAGCCTACTGGATGTGAGTAGAAGAAATTCTGAAAGATGAGTAATTGAATCAGTTGTTCATTTTTAGAATCCAGAATGAAAATGAGACAATAGCCTTGTCTTCTCTAGCATGAACAGCTATGCATTACAAATTTGAGATGAATAGCAGCATTCAATTAGTTGAAAAGAAAATATAAAAACTGAAAAATAGAGTAAAAGTGAACCGTTGCTCACCAGAAAAGTGCTATCATCCAGGAGATGATCCAGTATTTGCCTTCCTAATTTTTTGTTTCTTTTCTCCCTTGCCCTCATCTAATTTGTGTAGAAAAGATCTACATCTTCTTTCTTCTGAATGAGGGAGCAAAAAACAAAGGAATGAATGACTGAATTTAGACAAAAAGAGTTTATGTTTCAGTATTAAATTGAGAGTTGGATTTAGTTGGGAGAAAATAGTACTATTGCTTTGAATTTGTTGAAAGAAAGCCTCAGGAGGAGTTAAAAATGACAAAACAATTTCTTCTGTTTTGGTTTCCATTTCAAATGACCACTGAAAACTTTGTAGGTTTTTATAAAGCATTATTAGGATTTAGATATGAAAGCACATGTTATGAAAATTCAGCCTAATTTTTATCCTTTTAAGTGATAAATATAATTTTGAATCATAAAAGGGGTTTGATAGCCATTTTTCCAGAATAAATGATTACCAAATAGGCTTTGAGAAATAAACAGCTCTCTTTGTGGGTTGACATGGTAGGTTTGAAGGTACACTGGTGATAGATACATGAAAAAGCATCTCAGTGAGGAGAAGAATCAAAGACACATTGGGATGTTTTGTCTTTGGTATGTTTGGGAAGCTCGTTGCAGTCATACACATGCAGCTCATTGCAGCTGAAAAACTTCTGGAGTGCTCTTGCTTCTTCTCTGAATATATCCATGTTTTAAAGACATTGAGGAGATAAAAGGGAAGTGGGATACATAATGTTGTGTCAGAGAAGAATTTCTGCCTCTAAAGGAATGTGCTCTTCAGTTTGAGTACTTTGGAGTTATTACAGCTGATACAATAGGAGGGGCCAGTATGTGGACCAGACTGGTCCATGAAATGGATTTTTCTGCTGATCCTTTTCCTCCAGGTAAATGGAATACAAGTGGAGAGTTGTGTCCTATATCAGTTAGCAGCTGTTCAGGGGTGTTTGCCTCCATTCTGAAGGAATATAACTTTGGTTGCCTGCAGAAGTTCACGTATTCATTTTAAATCAGGTCTCATGCAGAGGATTTAATTTTAAAGTAAGCTTTAATTTCAAATTAAAAGTAGTTGATTTAACTCTTTTCCATCTACAGACTTTATATGATACTGCGTATCTAACACTGTACAATATCAGCTTCACCTCCCTTCCTATCCTCTTGTACAGTCTAATGGAACAACATGTCAGTCCAGACACACTCAAGAGAGAGCCTTCCCTGTACAGGTAAAATTAAAATACTGTACCCCAAAGTTTGACTGTTCAGTTGTGGGGTCTGTGTTACAGTGGAAATCCTCAAGATTTCTGTACCACAAGGATACATCAACATCAGATACACTGCAACAGAAGGGCTGAAGACCACATGCATGGCCTATAAAGTACATTAGATAAACATGTAGTTTTACATGCACATTTACAAACCACACCATGGATTTGCTACAAAGGGAGTGAGAGCAAAATAGAAATCACTCTGTAACAAAATTAAATTAGGAGATTTATTTTAGTATTCTTTATTTCCTCCAACCATGGGGAGGAAACATAGAGAACAGAAGTATTTAAAAAAAAGGAAACATGCTGTTTTCTCTAGATAAATGTTTTATTCTGAAAGAAAAGACTGTTAGAGTGTATCAGAGGATGTATTCTGTGCGGGTGTGCAGCATTATCCTCTGCGTTGTTGACTCACTTCTGGGTGTTGGAATTGATTTGTTTAGGTTTTTAGCCACTTGAAATACAGTTTTTGCCTATTAACTGCATTTGGCCATCTAAATTAGGCACAGTGTCTAGTTTAGATCCTTGTAGCTGCAAAGCCAATACATTTCAGGGAGATAATCAAAGGAAAAACATTCTTTGAAAGAAGTAATATTAGCTTTCCAAACATGAATCAATGTAGTGATATGTTTTTACCAACAAAATTGAAGAGAAATATGAGAGATTACTGTTGAGTTTCAACAGGAATGTTTTTATTTTCTCTTTAATGTTTTGAATGTTTTTAATTCAGAAATGGTAGTTCAGAAGCATCTTTTTGGTTTATGAAAGCTAGCAGAGCTTATTTGTCAGAAACTTCTGGGGTTTGATACCTAACAGAGCCTATTGCTAAGCTGTTTTGGGCAATAATAGTTGTTCTGGGCCAGGTGAGTCTATTGTTGACAAATCCACATACAGGTTTGCAGTCTGTATTGTTAATCTCTGGGGAGAAATTACTTTATAAGGCCATCAGATAGTCGTTATAAAGTTCATACTGGTTGGTAGTAAATGTTTCTGTAATGCAGGGTTTTCATTTAACTGTGTCCTGATTTACTCTGATGCATTCTATACTATCTGCCAAGTTGATACATACCAGTTCTGTGGAGAAGAACTCAAGTTGTAACATTTAAAATTTTTTGGAGTTAGATAATGCATGCTATGGAAGAGTTCTGTTGTTGACAAATCCCTGTATGTTTTTGTGGAATAATATTCAAGAAACTCTATTTGA
Source organism: Motacilla alba alba (assembly GCF_015832195.1). Taxonomy (NCBI): domain Eukaryota; kingdom Metazoa; phylum Chordata; class Aves; order Passeriformes; family Motacillidae; genus Motacilla; species Motacilla alba. The sequence continues at coordinate 98,959,102 of NC_052016.1, read as the reverse complement.
CCTGAAGCTTCAAGTCAACTGCAAACCCCTTGTTTCACATTCCACGTGAAATTAATGTTTTATTTTGTTGCAATAGTCTGTATGTTAGTATCCTAGGGGAAATGATGCAAAGTCTCCAGAGACCTCTAGTGTTTCTACTTAATATCTACAGTGGATCATGACATACACAGCAAGCACTGGAAAAGAGATACCTTCTCTAAAAAGATTGAAAAGTAAATGGGTACAGCACAGAGAGTTTGCCATTATTGAAATAAGCAGAATTACAGGGAGCAGTAAAAAGGGTTTAGTAAGAATTAAATAAAAATAAATAAAGACAACATTTTGAGGAAGGAGTTAGATTTGAAGTGATAGACAGTTGTAATGTGGAAATGTAGTGGTTTTCAAGAAACAATAGGAATTATCTCATTTATCTGGGATTTTCAAACCTGCTGATAATGAGTACATGATTCTTGTTTCACACAGAGATGTTGCCAAGAATGCTTTGCTGCGCTGGCGTGCATTTATTTATTGGACATTCCTAGGAGTGTTTGATGCTGTGGTATTTTTCTTTGGTGCCTATTTATTGTTAGACAACACAGTTGTGACCAGCAATGGACAGGTTAGTGTTGGATTTCATCTGTTAATGGTAATTTTTTTAAATGCCAGTTGCAAAATGAACATAGTTTTAATTGTTTTCTTCAATATTTCATGCAAGATGATAACTTTTAATGAGTTACTATGGGATAGATGGGTTATCAGTTTAGTAAAATCTGAGCTATGCGATAAAACATACTGTGTATTAGTAAGCAGAGACATAGGATTGGATACTAATTAGGAGGAATATATAACATAAATTCCACATATTACTTCTGAATTTATACAGTAACTTTTCAGTTTCATACTTAACATGCGTCTGAATATCTGTTTAACATATCAAAAGACTCTTAGTAGAGGAGTTATTAATGATCATAAAAGAGCTTAAATATAACAAGCTTTTTAATAGTTTAATTATTTTTGACATATAGCAGCTTAAAATAATCTATCTCTACTTGCTTTGCAGTCACATGAATGCAAATTTTATGAACTTTTGCATTTTATTTATTTTATCCATTGATATTTTGGTCTATTTTATTTGTGTGCTTTTTTTCTTTTTGCTACTTGCTTCTCTTCCTATCCTCAGCTAATGACAACCAGCACTCACATGGTAAGACTATTGTGGATTTGTCATGATATCCATTTCATCCTTCACTGTTCTTAAATTAAACTGTTAAAGAGCAGTAAAATATCATTTAAGCCTACAGTTAGAAATGTTCTTTGTAGCTACTCTATAAGCACTTAAAATAAAAGGAACTTTATACAAAGTATATTGAGGTATATGAGGTGTGGTAAAGAACCATGAACTTGAAAAAAGCTTTTTGCTTCCTTGCATTTTGTTATTCTGTTGTATGCTTTTGTGTAACCTTCGTTTGTTGCTGGCTCTCTGCTATAGAAATTTTTTACAGTTTATGCTATAATGTGCTTTAATGGCTTTAGAAAATGTCCTCAAAGTGAGAGAGAAAATAAACTCAACACAGTTTTGTTGCCTGTATGCAACATGCACATTTGCTAGAAATGCAGTGTTCAGATATCATTAAAAACCACCTTTGTGACATCTGTCAGGGAAATGAGCTTCTAGTGTGAGAGAGAGCCCTTGTTAAAAACGTTTTTCCTAAGACACAAGGAACTTCCACTAGACAGAACTGTACACTGCATTATAGCGTTTTTTGGTACCATTATGTTCTCTGTTAGATGTCCAAAATTCTTCATCACCATGTACTTATGGTGCTGAAAATTAGAGTTACCATACCTGTACCAATTTTGTAAACAGTTTGTATTGCAAGTACTGTGACTCAGTTCCTTTCTGAAATTTTAGTTGCCTTCCATTGCACACATTCAATCTAATTCTAAGAATTCGCCCACATGAATGCTAATAGGTGTTGGTAGTTATTTCCCAGTTTTTAAATTATGCTTATATCTGGAAAAAGTCAGTGAAGAATTTGAAGGTTTGAAAGGTTTGCTACTGCAACAAGATGTTATTATTGAACAGGGGAAAGGTGGGAAGCAGTGAAGAACATAAAAGAGCTGACAGTAACAGTAATGCCCATAAGTGATACGTAGTGATACAAGTCAGGTTCCAGATTGTTAAAATGAGTATGGAACTTAAAATTTCCATAATTTTAAACTTAAAATTTAAAAAACTTAAAGTTTTTTCCCCACAAATGAACTAATGACTATTATCGTAAAACTAGTAAAAATTTACTCAAGTCAAGATCTTTCCCATACAATGGTGCCTGTCAGACTAAAATGAATGTACCATTAAGCTTGCTTCCAAACACAGTTCCCCCCAAAATGTTTCTCAGTATTTAGAAATTGGTTTGAAACTATTTGCTTCCTGTAGTGTGATATTACTAGAATAATGGAAAAATGTACTTCTAATCACTGAGATCTACTTCATAAAAGCCTCCCTTGGTCATTTTCTGGTAAGCAAAACTAAGACAAAGACTTATCTCCTGTAATTTATTAATTTGTGATACTGCTTTGTGAGTATGGTGTTCCACTGTGGATAGGACATCATGGTTGGTGTTGCAAAAACATACACTTAGAAACCAGCTGCTGAAGAAAGGTAAGAAGAAAGGGAGGCACTATAGAAGTCATTGCAGATTGCAAATGTCATCTTAGTTTACCAATATAATAAAATGTTTTTCCTGGGTGATTTTCTTTATTTTCACATTTGATACAGAGTATATTAAATGCAATTAAGCTGGGTTAAAAGGAATGACAGAATGAGAAATACAAAACAACAGGAAGGAAAGATAGGTGAGCAGAATGCTGAACTGGAACATGGAAGATCAACAAATACAGTCACAGTAGGAGGAAGGGAAGTCTTGGATAGGCTGGGAGCAGAACATAGAAAAATTCTTGTTAATAAACTAGATGTTAACAGACTTACAGAACAATGATTCATTTCCTGAAGGCATGAGTAGTATCTTGAGACATTCAGTGCTTAACAGACATTGTGAATTTTTATAACTCGCACCTTCCTGTATTGCTTTGCTTACCTTTCTCTGTGCCAAAGTAGCAGCTTTCTGGATCTTGTCCCTGTGCTGGGACCTCACTTTCTGAGTCAGTAAGATGGGTGGATAAGGGATTTGATTGCAGACCAATGCTTTCTATCTAGCCTAACAAACAGACAGGGGAAGGTTGTTTCAAATTCTTTATTTCATCTAGCAACTTTTATTGCAAATATGGACAAATCTGTTCAGTATGCAGAAACTTAAACTGACACTAGGTTCTCTGAAAGATGCTACATATGACATGAGAATACTGTAAAATTTGTCTGCAAGAAGAAAGTTGGTAAATGGCATGATTGGAAGTTGGTCTGGTGTTAACTGCACAGATTTTTTTAGGGCTCAGAAAATAAAATGATGGCATGAGCCTATTACATATCAAAGTAAAAGATCAAAATGATAAAGGTTTTCTGAATTTTATCTAGTGTTCAGTAGACTTGATCACACAGTATGTAGTTGTAAAATAGTGAAATGATTACTGAAAAAAATTAACCTTTTTGCCAGTCATTTGTTTATTTTAATTTTTTTCCATTCCCGGTTGATTGCATTATCTTAGCCTAGTTTCCTACTGATTTATGTCCGGTGGCTGGCTGTGGTCTTCATTCAAAATTTTTCACACAGAGCATATTTGTGTGATCATCTTCCCACATGGATACCCTGTCATGTAATACTGGGTGAGCTCATACAGAAAAGTGCAGATTGAACATAATCCAGTTCAACTCACTGCTCTGTGCAGGGCTAATTAAAATCATTTTACTGAAGGCTTTGTCTAGTCTTTTTGAGATTTTCAGTATCTCTGAAGATGCAGATTCCATAACCTTCCAGTGCAACCTATTCCAATGTTCTTCTGTCTTCATGGTGGAAAAATTTCTCACAATACCTAAGAAGAATATTTCTTGTTGTAGAAGAGGAATTTGTTCCAGTTCTTCATTTTTGTAGTTCTTCAGACATTAGTGGGCAGCTGCTGGATTGTTTCTCAGCCTTCCCTTCACCAGACTAAGCTCCTCCACCCCTTTGCAGAAGAGCCATAGGCTGCTAAACACCTTGGTTGCAGGCCACCGATCATTTCCTATTTTTTTCACATTACTCATGAACTCACGGACCCAAAACCGAGCACAGTGTTCCAGGTTCAACCTCACTGTAGCTGAGTAGGTGGGAGTAATAAACTTTCTTCAGTGGCCATGTTCCTTCCAGTTGCTGTGCAGTTTACCTTATGTATGGAGAGAGCACAGTGTAGGCTTGCATTCAGCCTGTAGTCCACATAACCCCACTGCACCTTCCTTTGCAGCAGGGCCATTGCACAGCCAGTCACTACTCCGTCATAGGTGTAAATCTTTGCACTTCTCCTTATTTAATTCCATAAGGTATCTGTTAGCCTGCTTCTCAAATCAGCACTGTCCCTCTGGATTGAAATAATATCATTATTTCAGCTGTTCTCTACTTCTATACCACCTGGTAGTTTGCTCATGATATTCTGTCATCCAGCTACTGACAGGGATATTCCACGATTTCCAGCCCAGTCGCTGTTCCTAGTGTGGTTGACTGATTACCAGAATCCAGCCATCCATCAAGGACTTTTGAGTCCAGTGGTTCAACCAGTTTTAAACTGTAGTAGTAGTCCATTTAGCCAGCCCCTGCCTCGTTATTGTCCAAGTGTCAAATGCCTTGCTAAATTCAAAATATATTGCATCCACTGCTTTTACTTCTTAAAAACAGCGCAACCTGTTGGTGCCACACTGTTGCCTGCTCCTTTCCTTCCCAAGCTTTGCTGCTAAATGCAAGGAGCAGGTTTTGTTTGTGAAGTCTATTATCCAGAGTACTGAGTAATTCAGCATTTTCTTTGAAACCTTCCACTAGGTTGTCTTACCACTCCATTAGCAGACTTGCATTCTTCCTTTGAAGCAAGGATATCTGTAAATATCTTTTTTGTCCCCCTCAACACCCCTCAGTAATCCTAGTTAGAGCTAAGTTTTGTCTGTGATTTGTTCTTCTGCTTTTATGCTGTTTGCTGCCTGCCCATATTGTTATCTGTTGAATAGATAACATTTTGCCTTTTTGTCCATGTGGTAACATCCTACTTTGCCACTGGATCTTCTGCTGAAATTCCATGCCTGCATGGAAGTTGTTTCATTCCTGAAGTTCTAACTGCAGAAGGGAGTTCATGAGGTCTCAAGAGTTATCTTTCAAAGTAATTTGGATCTCTTGGACACTTCTCTTTCATGGGTGCTATACCCTGAATCTAACACAGTCTCTTCTAAAATACAGCACCCTAACTGTTGCTTACTTTCCCTGGATTATTTCTCTGGGTCCTGAACCTGGTTGTCTGGTAGCTGGTGAAGTCCAAGCCATCCTCTCTGACAATATTCACCACTAGTTCTTCCCTGAGTCAGCATTAATTGTAATTTCTGCCCACTTGAAAAGCAGAGGTGTTTTTATGTCATTAGGCAAGTGGGGAGAAAATCAAACACAAGTTAAAAGTGGTTTATCTTAAAACATATGTGGACGTTTTTGTACTTGTATGGTTATGGCATTCTTATGCTTATCTGTATAACATGCTGTTGAATCTCCAAGAAATTGTTGGATGCCAAGGACATCCAACAGAGAAGGGAAATCAGGAAAAGGATGACATCCAGGAAGATGGATGAAATGACTACAGTTTGTTTTTCAATCTCAGTGATTTGTAAATTGTGCTACCCTTGATTTTTATTAGGAAATATATATGTGTACTTCAAGTTCAGAGCAGAATGTTGATTGTGGTCTTTTTCTGTCTATCTGAAATCTGAGGTGTGTACACACAGAGCAGAAAACCAGAGTGAGCACTTTGCACTGGATAGATCATGTAGGAATTCAGTTTTTGCTCAAGTGTCAGATCATGATACAAAGCAATACTAAGCTTTAAGATGTTTACTCTGAACAATTCACAACGTAGTGGACAATATTGCCTATAACTGCTTTGGACCATTTTTTATAGATATTTGGAACTTGGACCTTTGGAACAGTGGTGTTTACTGTGCTTGTATTCACGGTTACATTTAAGGTAAGGTATACTGTATTTTATCCACTGAAACTTTATTAAAAATTGTTTTTTAATTGTTACTTATTTGTATTGGTTTCTTTATATCACCATGCATTGTTTTATTACTTTAAATAGAGAGTTTGCTAACTGTGCATTCTTAACTGTGCTCAAACTTGAAAGATGTTTTTAACTACTTCTATGTAGAATTCTTCCCTATTTTTAAGGGGTATAATTCTGTTTTATCTCCTGCTGGGAATTCCTGTTGCATCTAGATAGTAGTAACATCATATATCTTTTTTTTCAGCTTGCAATAGATACACACTATTGGACGTGGATAAATCACTTCGTGATCTGGGGATCACTGGTATTCTACATTGTCTTTTCTCTGCTCTGGGGAGGAATTATTTGGTATGAACCCTAATGTTAATTTCATTGCAAAAGTTGTTTCAGAAACATAGAGTTGTTATATGTCACCTTTTGTCACCGAACTAAATTTAGCCTTTATATAATGCAGAACTCTATTTTAACACATTGTAATTGCTAACTAGAGTGCTCAGTTCTTTTATCAATGAATGTCTACTAAAATCTTAAAGAAGACTGCAAGGAGAATATCAGACCCCAGACTACCACTGGGTTTTATCTCGGTAGTGTCAGTCAAAAGCAGCCCAAGGGTTGGTTCAAGGAGCTGACATTGCCTTTCTGAGTCAAAATGTGACAGAATAGGTCATGTCTGTGCTGGGCTTGTCTTGGAAGCTAGCTGTATCTGTCAAAACTAGAGACAGGGAGCAGAACTCAATATCGAAGGCATGTAGATGTACAAGAGTCCTCTGAGCTCATTGTTTTGCCTCCTTACTTAGCAAAGTGGAGTTACTGTAGGTATCTGATCACCTACTTATTCAAGTTGGTAAGAAGCTATGTAGGAATTAGTATAACTCTTGTGCTTAGCCAATTTCAAGTGTTGGGAAGTTTTGCTATTAAAAGTTCTGTGTACTTGAAAGGAGATGAAGTTGCAGCAAGTTCAGTTCCTTACTGTGCCTGATTGCCATCAGGAGCTGGAAATTTTCTTTCACACTTGTAGAGCTCTCAGTTACAAGGCCATCTTTTTAACTACTGCTAGAGCCATTTTACTTTGCATTCACAATATTTTGACAGACTAGAGAAGGAGGGGTTAACTATTGCTTGGTGATTAAGATGCCATTTAATTTAGAGAAAGGATTTGTATTTAGCATGCCTTTTGCAAATGAGTAACTACCTCTTAACTCCTTGGATATTTAGCTGCCTCTTCTTTTTTCTAGTAATGTCAGATCTGAGTTTCTTCAGCATCAGTTTGCAGAAGTGACATTTCCCCAGATAATATTCTCCAGCCAGCCTTGCTGTGTATTAAAGATGTGACTGTGTGTATATAAAAATGTATTTCAGCTTAGTTACCTTTTTAGTATGCAAATACTATCAAATTTTGAAAACTGTCAGGAAACTGCCCTACTGGTTTTACACTGCAGTGTTGCTGCAAACTGTCCCTTGATCTTGGCTCTCCATGATTATGGCCTCTGGTTCCCAGTACCATACAGTGGTGGCATTTTAATGATCATTCAGCTGCATGGGATACAGGGAGGTTGGGAAGAGAAGGTATTAATAGTGTGGTTAGATAAGTGTGTGGTGAATAGGATGGGGAGCATAACATGAAAGTATTAGAGATACTTGCGGGAGCCTGAGAGGTACGAAAATAAGCGTGGTTAACAATCATTAGTGTGAGGATACACACAAAGGAGTGTGCCTTAGTGAAGACCAGGGGAATGGTGGGTGGGACACTTACAAAGAAGGGTGGAAAATACATGGGGCAAGATAAGGATACATGGAAGAGCATAAACACTTTAAGAACGAACTTAATTTATCTTTGCAAGGGAAAGACTATGTCAGGGAGGGGACAGCATGATATTTCCTGCAGTCTGGAAGACAAAAGGAAGGTAGTTATCTCCAGATGGTGCATGGATAGCACCAGCTCCCTTTTGAGAAGACCAGGATGGATGAACTCCCACCAACTGGGAAACTGAACCTGAAGTATTTCACCACTGGCATAATTTTTGTATTTAATACTATCGGCCTTTCTTTTGTGTATGGAAGTGTAATAATTATTTTATCTTTTTATCTCCCAGGCCTTTTCTCAATTATCAGAGGATGTATTACGTGTTCATGCAAATGCTGTCCAGTGGTCCTGCGTGGCTCGGTATAATTCTGCTTATAACTGTCAGCCTTCTTCCAGATGTTCTGAAGAAGGTCTTATGCAGGGAGTTGTGGCCTACAGCAACAGAAAGAATCCAGGTAAGTAATCTTTTTCATTGTGAAGTTAGGTATTTTTTGTATTACAAGTGTCTAATCACCTAGGCCGAGGTCAGAGATAAAATTAAAGCAGAGATTCCCCATCTGTGGTGTCTGAGCAATATGGTGAAAGATGTTGCCTGTTATTTACATGGTGGCATTAGCCTGAATCCTGGGGCAACACTTGTGCCTCCATACCAGCAACCACAGGGAAATCAGCTGATGAGGATGGTGGGAGACAGCTACATGGCTCAACATGATTTCTGATTTGAAGAGATAAGAAGGGCAAGGGAATTGGGATCTCCAAAAGGGTAGATAAGAGGCACTTACATCTGATAACATGCTGATGCCTGCTACAAAAACACATGTATTAAAACTTACTCATATCCTATTTATAATTTTTTCCTCTTTTATATTTTGACTTACATTTTGCCTGTTCTGATCCATTACTTGTACATAAATGTGCCTTGCTGTGCCCAGGGGAAGAGTATTTTAAAATCTATTCTCTCCTTTCATCTGATCAGCCCAAAAGGAGAAATGACTGTGTAAATACAGGCAAGCTCTTCTAAGGCTGGAGAGGAAGCCAGGTTCTGTGGGAACCATGGTGCTGTGCTGGGGACATGAATAGAAAATGTTTCCTGTATTTTAGCCCCAGTAAACTTTTATGTAATATATATGTTAGAATGTGAAGGACAGTAGAGGTGTGCTGAACTTTAAACTTAAATATTACTGCCCTTGCCCTTTGCTCATGAGCTGCCACCAGTAGGTAAAAAGAATGAGTTACCAGCAATAAAAGGGATTAGGTAACATTTTGATGTTTAATTGAGAAGGTTCTTTGCATTAAGAGGAAAGGAATAAAGGAACTTTGCTACCACGGAAAATAAAATATCCCTGTGGCAAATGTAAAACCCTCTACCACTGTTTTGTATTCCTAGAATGTACAGGTGTAATAATGCCTTACTTCAGGAAAGAATAAAGAATAGCAGGAAAGCATTCCCAGGCAGATCAGTACTTAATGTTTTTTTCATTCAGAGATCTTAGATGTCATATGTACTACTTGTGGAAGGAGTTGACCTCACTATAGATTCTGAATAGTTAATTTGAAAGTCTAAAGAGAGAAAATGATCAAGGGTTAAGGTAAAGAAACAAGCTAGTAAATAAAAACCACTACCAAAGGTTTTGTAGCATTTCTTACACATACTGTATGTTAGTACTGGAAAATGAATCAGTAGTAAAGCAGACTTTGGGCTCAACACTGACAATATTCATTTTTTAATATTTAGCCGAAGATCTGTGACTTTTAACCAGTTATATCGCTTGTGTTTCTTCTTCCCTCTCTGTTTCTTCCTGTCTTCCAATCCACTTTGTCTAAATAACTGCTACCTTGCTTTAAACATAAATGATGTGCTCGGTTGCTTCCTACAATCTTCTGGGGAAATCAGACTAAACATCAGTGCCTTTCTGTTGAGCAGTCCACCATCTTTATGCTTTCTCAGACTTCAAGCAGTCTAAGTTTCTAATGGAACAAAAGGTGACTTTTTTCTGCCTTTCTGCATGCTTGGCCATTTCATTCAAAGGACTTAATAAAGTTAATCATCAGAAGTTATTTACCATACTCATTATCTCCATTTGTGATTCCTGTCAACTGTATTTTGAGGACTACTATTTAGTACAGTTTTTTTCTTCTGAGTATCTCAAAGATTGTATGAATTGTTGTCACAGTCCATCACTGTCACTATCAGTTTTTGTCACTGTTCTTGCTGCATTTTACAGAATGTTTCTGCCTCAGGAATCTATGATTCTTTTATCCCCATTTTAATCATTGGTCTGTCAGTAGATGAATGCATGTTGTGTTTCCATTGTACCTGAATAAGTAGGATAGTGGCCACACAAACATGTGATAATTCTGATTAGGCTGATGTTGCTAGCATCATCTGAAAATGTGGTACTGGAAACCACTTAAGCAGTCTTTGGAATATATTAATGTATCTTCTCTGCTGCTAGAAAATGCAGCTTTTTTCTTTTTCAAGCACGCATTTTGAAACTGAGCTTTCCTTATGTTCCCTTTTATTAAATTCTGTGCTCTTTCTAGAAAGAAAACAAGGTCTGAAAGTTCATGACATTATTTAATATAAAAGTAGAAGAAATGCTAGTAAATCTTGTTTCCCCTACAGTCTGCAAGAAAACTGTTTTTTACTTAATATTCAGGGACTATTGGTTTCCATTGCGGATTTTATATCTTTCTTTCTTAAGTGGTTAAGATGAAAAAATGTGTTTTGTCCTTTGTTTTCCCTCAAAAATATATAGTCAATAAAATTTACTATAATTATGTAAATCAGAGGCAAAATACAGGTTTTTTCATTATTCAAAACTCTGACTAAAATTTTCTCGTCAGTGTCTTAGGATTGGTTTGGACTGAGCTTATAAATAAGTATTTTTAAATGTACTGCATTCCTAAAAGCGATATTGCTTTCTTTATAACAAAAGGGCTTTGGGAACAATTGAACATATAAACATAGGACTAGTGACAATTTCCCAGGTCACTAAATTAGTTCTCCTCAGGCAATAATGAATGCATAAAGCCTTTGAATCAGTTCTTGTACTTCCAAATGTTTCAGTTATTTGAGAGTCACTCCAGTGTGTGGTGAGTGATTGTTTACCATCATTAACATCTGGATGTTTTTAAACATTCCACATATAGCTTTGGGTTTTTTTTTTCAGAGAGCTTTTCTATGATATATATATATATATATACACATACAGACATATATGTGTATACAGATACATATATGTGCATACAAGTATATGTATATATATGTGCATGTATATGGATATTGATATAAATATATATACAATGGAACTGTTGTCTTTCTTGGGCTAAAACATTACTTCTGCAAAAGCTTTGGAGGAATCTGTTGCCTTTTGGTAATTTTGGTCAAAATCTGCTTATTTCTTATACATGTAGTCTCTGCAACTCTGGCTCAATGACACAAACTGAATTTTGTGCTTTAACTGGTGACTGTGCAGCTGCAAGGTTTCTTTCAGCTTTTACTTTTCAAAAGCAGTAGGGTATTTTTTTTACTACAGCCAATCTACATTGATTATTTTTTCTTTATTCTTCTTTCATAGATAGCAGAATTTTAGCCACTCTGTTAGGGAAAATATAAATTCAATTTAAATGATCCTATTTCTATTTTTATATTTTTCATTTTGAGTGACAGTGACAGTTTCAGCAATTCCAAGTATTTGGTAGCTGAAATACCAAGTGTTTAGTTTCTGAGCTGTAAATGACTTCTGTACTTTCATCCCTTTTAAAGAAATATTTTTCTTTTTCTCTTTGTTTTTGACTGATGGTTTTTTACTTTGCTTTCACTCAGTCACAAGCTTGGGCCATCAGCCATGTTATGAGATCTTTACCCTTTGCTGCACCTGGGGAAACCCAAAGTGGTCCTTTTGCCTGGGGAAGCTTCTCTGGGGATTCATCTTTCTTCTGTTCCTCAATGGCCTTAGCTGCTGTTGAACAACTGCCCTGGATGCCCAGACAAGTGTTCACCAGCAGACTGCTGCTTTGGCACGTGTCAGGCTCCTCCTCTGAGGGAAACAAAGCTATGGATCTTGCTGTTGCAATATTTGAATGCTGTGGAAGAAGTTTCCTTGGCAACTCCCCAGCCCTCTCTGCCCATAGTGTAATGAGAAAGCTGTAAGTCAGTCTGCATGAGCACCACCCCGTCACCCCCGTGTGGGGCACTCCCCTCAGTGTGCCCGTTCTGGACAGTAGGGAAATAGGATGTCCACTCCTTAATGCAGGATCAATTTGGCCTCCTCGTACCACAGGCACCTCTCCCATTCAGTGCAGGTTATTGTTAGAGGGGCAGGACACACAGCCCACAGCACTTAGTCACTTTAGAGCTTTTGAGAGTAATTTTTTAACAGAGTTTGAAATGGAATTAAAAGCACCCTCAAATGATAATCTCAGGATCCAGAAATAGAAACCTTGTTTTACACTGGATAACCTTTCCTTTTTAAGTCTGTCAAAAAATCCATCACTTTTACAGGACTTTGCTATAACAGTTACCAAATGGTACAGTTCATTCACATTTCTTGTATTCATCAAGAGTCTCACTGTTTTTCCTCATCCTTGCAGAAGAGTATGAGACATAAAACAGGCCAAAATGCACTGGCGAACTGCGATGGGCCACTTCTTGAAGGAAATCTTTCACCTTCCGAGCCATAATTAGATCAAAGCTAGGTAACAGTACTGTATGTGTTGCCAATTTGGATTAATTTCTATTGGTGCTATTTACAAATCAACTGTTTCCTCCAGAGTTTTTGATATACTTTATCAGTATTGATACAAAATCATTATGTTTTACTTGGAGAGCCTAGTTTTTGCAAGAGATGTTCCATGCCACAGGTAAGATTTTTTTCTCTCAGAAAGTTAATCATGTAAAGCAAACCAGTAAATCAATATACCCATATTCATGTCCTATAAATACGTTGTACTATGTATAGGTGTTGTGTGACATTTCTTCTATAAGAGCTTCAGTCATTATTGCAGTGTGTACTCACATTACACCACAGTGTAGAATACATAAAGTCAGAGGTAATTCTTACCCAGGAGCAGTTTCTCCATCATCTTTCATGTTCTTGAATACGTATATAGACCAAATGCAGATGGTGACATGTGGAGATAATCAAAGCAAGTTACTTGTGAAGAGGACCTTGGGGCAGAAGAGTTTGGCTGTGCGTGTGACAGTGTCTGCCACAGTGCTGTGTTCTGTACAGACTAGGGCACTGCTGTGTTACTGCCTCAGATGAAGAGAGAAGTGTGTTAGTTTAGCTGAGTATCTTGAGACAGCAGCATAAGCAGTGAGCTAAATTCCCCAAAAAGGCCAGCAGAATGAAGTTCTCTGCTTTACATCACCTCCTTGCTATGTCACTGATGAAACAAACAAGTAAGAAGGTACACTCTTTACTCTAATGATTCCCACCTGGATGCCATGACTGTTCCAGTCCCTTCATGCTCTCCTGACCCCAGAAGCAGCACATGAGGAACTAAGTGAAGGTGCAAAGTTAGCAGTATGTGCAGAGGACAAATGTCATGTGCTGTGTGTGCTGTAGGACTTTAAAGTAGCTGCATGTAGCTAAAGCAGCTGATTGGCTTTTAGTGACTGTTGCACAAGTAGTAGTACAAAACACCAGCTTCAGTCTTGATAAAGGCTCTTGTCTTGGAGCCATGTGTAGAAAAAAGCATTTTATTTTTAGAACTATCTATGGTAACTAAAATGCTTCACTTTCTAGCTGAAAGAATGGAAAATTAGTTACTGGACTGTACGACTACCCCGTCTTACATTTCCAAAGCAAATCTGCTAATATGTTGCCTGATTTTTATGTAATAATGTTGCTATTTGGTCTATATGTGTTTAAAAGAACCCAGGCCTCACTGTGGTGAGCAGTTTAGGATAGTTTTGTGACCTTTCCAAAAGTGTCTTTTTATGAGAACTTTCAGATTACTCTAGGTTATGCAAGAGTAGTGTTTCAATCTTGTGATTGGCATTACAGTGTCATGTTACATTGCAGCCAAAGTTCTATAAGCTACATCATTAATATTTACTTTGTGATTTTGTCCTTTTGGTACTGTGTTCTGATTAACAGGGAAGAAGGGGATGATTAAGAATACAGGATTAACTGATTTTTATAGCATTCATGGAGAGATTGATGAATAACATTGTTTTGAACCGTGTTGATAATGCATTTTTGTGTTAGATACCATCACAAAACTCCATAGCTCCATACCTCTGTACCTGGAAATTATATGTGCATTTAGTGAAAAGAATTTCATAAACTTACTGGGGAAAGGGCTGTGCTCGTTTTATTTCAGTTTGTGCACACGTCCAGGCTCTTGCCATGCAGCTGTGGTGTTCTGTAGTCCTGAGCATTTCCTGAGTGGAAGTGCCGATTCTGCCAGAGTGTGGAGTGATTATGTGAGAAAAATAAATTTTAATGGGCAATCAGACCAGTACTGAGATGTACAGTATAAATTGCCTGTCTAGATGCTACATGTAACCTAAGCAGGTCTAAAATTCAGTACTGCTTAGAAGTACAAGCAAGTACATTAAACTCTGGAACCTTCATCTGTTAGCACAAACTGACTGTAAAGAATTTCCTCTCTTTGGAACTACCAGGCAAAGTACTTGAATCTGTCCTGTCTTAAAATTCCACATAAGAAGTTCAGGATAAAAAGATGTACCAGGAGAAATCCTAAAATGAAACATAACCTTGATTTAAAACACTTTCCTTTGAAGGCAGGCCTCTGTGTCTCCATCTCTTCTTTGAAGAGCCTATTATCAGGTTTAGAAGTTAAGTGTAAAATCATGCCTGGTTCTGTAGGTCTTAGTATAAAACTAATTATGTTGAAACTGGTTGATAGCAAAGCAACACGAGGGATTATACTTTGACATGAAACAAATATCCAGAGTGATCTAGGGAAAGGTATTATTATACCAAGGGGACAGTGGTCCTATGAAAGAAAACAATTACATACTTTTGGTTCCAAGATTGTATATTTACTGTGTATTTGTTTCATTTTTCCCTTTAACAGAAGGCATCGAGGCACTGTCGGGAGCACATCTCGGAATTCACACCTCTTGCCTGTCTGAAGAGCCCAAGATACAGGAGCAGTGACTGCAGCAATTCCCCAGCAAGAAGGTCTAATTCTCATTCTAAAAAAGTGATGTTTACGCAGTGGAGAGGCATTGATTATTCAGTACTTCCATCTGTCTTTGGCTATTCAAATAAGCATTGGCGTTCCAGTGCAGGCTACCACTACGGTGGGTCAGGTTTGGAAACGTCCATATGACAGAACACCAAGTCAAGCCTTTAAAAACTGTGGTTTTGTTTATTTATTTTTTCAGGAAACAGACATGTCACAGAGACATATTAAACTATATGTGGCTTTTGCTGTCTGAGGTAATGTTGAGAAAACAGGATCAAGAGCTAGAAGTATGAACCCTTCCAGGCCAATGGGCCTCTTTTTATGTTTTGAACTACTGGAGCAATGAACAATCTGCACAGTCTGGTACTGTGAGACTGGTAGCACTAAAAATTCTCTTCATCCTATGTCAAGACTTCTGTGTATTTATTACTTCTGTCATCTTTAGTGATTTTCTTTGTTACTTGAAGTGCAGTTTCAGTCAGTGACCTACATTTTGAGATCAACAGTTTTAATTTTCAGCCAGGAGCAATTGTCTCAGTTATCTCAAATGAAATTCTCCTAAAGCATATTTAACAAATGCTGTTTCTGATTTTCCTCTGTCCTTTTTCTTTCTTTGCTCTTTCTATAGAACAAACTGGTGTTTCCTCTGTGCAAATCTGCTTTCAAGAAACACTCTCTAATGTTCACTTCCTTGTAAGTGGCCAAATCAGGGCTATGTATGGTTTTGGTTAGTTTCCCCCTGTAGAAAGGTAGGCAAAGCAATCCTTGTGTAGAGTGTGCATACACAATATGAAGTCAGGTTGGCTGTTAAACAGGTAAATATCACCAGTGTTGGTATTTACTTATAAACTGAATGTAAGCATTTTGCCTAAAACATCTTTGAATTTGTCAGAGATGCACATTACCTGGTGTTCTCACTTCCTGTCCCTATGATTGTAAAATACATATAGCAGAAAGTATTACATATTAAACTTTTTTGACACAGTTTGTTGGGGTTTTTTCTTAAAACAAGAAAATCTGTTTTTCTGGATGAGTATTTTTTGCTATCTTGATTCATACTCTTAATTTTGATTTTTTTTCTTTCGTGTGCGTGTATGGTTAGATACTGGCTGATGGGCTTGGTAGATGTATTACAAAGCACACAACAGTTAGCTTTTGCAAGCGAACCACGAGGTGGCACACAACTGTTGACTAACAGTTCAACCACGGTTGGGGTAGAGAAAGATAGTTTGACTGCAAGGATTTTGTTTGAATTCCCTTAAGAATGACAGCCAACTTGCACTTCTGTTTTCTCTGCTACATTTATGTTACCTTGTGGTAATTCAACTGTTAGCTGCATCCTTGTGTTGTTTCTTTAGTCCAGTGTTTTATTTTGGGGTGCAAAAATATCTGAAGCAGTAATCCGATTTCAGTCAATTTCAGCTTGGTGGTTACAACTGGTTAATAGCCATCCTCATTCAATACCTCTGTGAGGACATCACCTAAAAATGTATTTCAGTGTGAAAACAAAATACTTGGAATCAGACCTGCAGCATTTATTGGAAGACCTGGCCAAGACATTGTTAGTTGTCTTTCATGTCGACAAGAGTGGCAGAGAAAAATTATCTCCCTATTTGTGTTTTAACAAGAAAAAACAGAGGCAAAATAAGTTTACTTACTACTTTGCTTTTTACTTAGTAGGAAATGTTCCTCACAGTATTCTGAGTAGTTTTCATATTAAACACTGATTTATTATTAAAATGCCCTGGGTCAAGCAGAGATTGTAAAGTGAGTCTTCAGTATACCAAAGATAACAGAATTTTACCAAGTCTAACAGTGAGCACCACAGATAAAGATTTTTTATCATTTAACATATAGCACTTTTAAGTTTCAAAGAATATGCTTATAGCAGTAACATTTTGAGATACATACACATGTGTGGGTGTGTGTACATATACTCGCCATTGCAGACTTGAATGTTGGTCAGTTAGAACCGTCCCCTACATAAAACACTGGTGTGTATATATTTTTAAGAAGTTAATAGGGGTATACATTTTATACCAGTAGCAGTGACAAATTTCTTGTGTGTAGTTAACAAATTATTTGTAATGTATTTTTTAGAAATCTTAAAATTGCCTTTGCACTGAAATATTTTTCATACTGTAGCTATTTATAAATCTGTTTTACGCATACATTTGTTAACACACCATTTCTATTTTTTTTAAGTATATGTTTTGAAGGCTTTTTTTATAACTATAAGTTTTGGCCACTTAAATTTAGCTTAGAGTGGAGTTGTGGCTGAATGTTGAAATTCTAATGAATGTCAAATTAGAATACAGGTCTGTTGCTCTATGAGTCTCACCCAAGTTACTGATGTTCTGTTGGGATTTGTGGTAGCAGCGATTAGAGCGCTGTACTTGCAGTGCTTTACTATAACTGCTAGCTTTTTTACTCTATAAAGCCTCCTGCTTTTTTACTTTGTGAGTTCTATCTTTTAGCCTTAAATAAGGAAAATTTTGTTTGATATTTTTGAAAATGCTGCATTCCTGTTCTGCCTACTAACAAAGCAGTTCATTGCAAACTTCATGTAGCCCTGCACTTAGATATTGCTGACAACATTGTTCAGGCTGAAACACCTGTATACATTTGAGAAATTTTAGTTAAACATGTCATTTTTTGGAGGAGAAAGAATGCTTGAATTTAAGTGGAAGTTTCTGCTTTGATTTAGCAATACTTTTACATTTAAAAGTTGGTGCTGTTTGTTAAAATAGACTGTTTATTGAAATGAACATAAAACATCAACTTGGCTTCACTTGATGTGTTTTTGCTTCAGTCCCTGTTACTATTGCCATGTAAAATTAGTCCACTGCAGCAGGTGTTAACTTGGGTGTTTTACTGCAAAAGATATAAAAGATGAAAAAGTAGAAATTAGATCAAAATGCATTAGAGTGTTTTATTATGGGTGGGGCACTGAAAGGAGACAGATTTTTATGTATGAAGAAAAAAAAGAAAGAGGAAAAGTCTAAAAATGTATGTAACCTTCTAACTTGCCTCATTTAAATTGTTGCAGCTTTAACAGCATAATGTCTCCATAACTGCTTCTATAAATGTCTTGAAACTGGTAAGCACTAACCAAATGTATGTGAAGACTTAGAAAGTATTTCAAGCTTTTTGGCCACAGAAGCTCATATATTCCTGCAGTGGCTTGTGGCAAAAGATCTTTTTTGTTTTACCACGTACAGTAATTGTTTGTTCAGTCACTTAATGGAAAAGCTTACAGTTTACTTTCTTGCTTGCATTAGCCTGTGTGTCTTGAACCAACTGGCTTGCAAAAACAAGAGGAAAAAAATAAAGTAATTGAGGAACTGCACTACTTTTCTTTTGGAAGCCAGTGGGATCCTTGTGCTCATGCTACTGTCTCTGTTAAAAAAGCTTTAATGGAAATTTGTGAAAGTATTACAAAAGTAAAGACGTACATGATTCTACTTTGCAGAATAATCAAAAAATCAGTTTGTATAGCTTTAATTTTTTATCTTATGAAAATTCACAGGATTTCAATCTGCATTGTCTTGGACATAAATTCTGTGCTATGTACACTTTGCATTTTAGAGGTTCTTTCATGCTCTAATGTAAAGTAGAATCTGCAAAAGTTGCTGTATGGGGCTGGGGGTAGTTATCTGTGCTTTAAACATTAAAGATGTCTGTAGTCATCAGCACCAAATACTGACACTTATTTTAATTGAACGATTTTAGGTGCATTTATTTGAAAATAAATCAGCCTTCAAATCTAATGTTCAGATTATCCTATACTACTTCATTTATTTGATTTGAAGAGTCAGTGTGTGAATACATTACTGTAAAGTTTCTTTTCAGTGCTGTTTTTAACTTTTATTTCTGTAGACAACCAAATATAACTTGTTTGTATTCAGCCACATTTCGGATCCTTATGTAGAATATATAAGCAGGAGATACAAATCTGCTTGCAATAAATATAAACATTCAAGACTGGTTTAAGTTTGCTCACAAGTAATTACAGTAAATCTAGTATGAATATGAGATGGTTTCATATTAGTCTGTAATAAAATGTAAGTATATAAAGAAAACAGAATGAGTGTTTGATTCAGTTATTGAATATGTTTGTACTCACGCTCATTTCTCATACCATACGTGGGACCAGTGGAGCACCACATAAATGACAAAGGGGACTTGGAGCATCTCTCTTACGAGAGACTGCAGGAGCTGGGCCTGTTAGTCTAGAGAAGGGAAGACTGAGAGGAGATCTCATCAATGCATATAAATATCTCAAAGATGGATGTCAAGAGGATGGTGCCAGGCTCTTTTCAGCAGTGCCCAGCGACGACAGGATGAGGCGCAGTGACCTTAAACTAAAACAGTAGAAGTTTCACCTCAACATGGGGAAGAGCTTCTTTACATTGAGAGTGGCAGAGCACTAAACAGTCTGCCCAGGGGGCTTGTGGAGTTTCCCTCTCTGGAGATACTCAAAATCCTCCTGGACACATTCCTATGTCACCTGCTGTAGGTGACCCTGCCTTGGTAGAAGGGTTGGAGTGGGTGATCTCCAGAGGTCCCTTCCAACCCTACCAGTTCTGTAATTCTGCGATTTTCAAAGTATATGTAGCCAGCTAAAAAAGCAAGTTAACAAAAAGAAATTCAAATCAGGCTGGAACATGAGCTGTGGGGTGGGGGGTTGTTCCAAAACTAATAGAAATCGGTACCAGTCCAGGAGAGCTTTGTTCCTCCTGCACAGTGCTAAAGTTCTTTCCAAAGTAAACTCATAAGCTACATATGAGAAGGTCTGCTACATTTCCTTGCAGTTCTTCTGTGTGAGGTACCCAGAGCTATTTCTCTGTTCTTTTGCAGTGTTGTGAATTTAAAGAAGCTAAAGTAAAAAACAGTGTGCTCTGACATCTGAGTTGGTGGCAGTGTTCATAGATTCTTACAGAAGAGGCTGAGTGCGTGGAAAGACCATGATTTTATTTTATCTGATGATACAATTTTACATAACATCCTGCAGTTACAAAACTATTACAGGTTCCAAAGTACATTGGCTCCATCAGGGTGAAAGTATCCCAGACAGCCTCCACAAAGCAGTTCAGGGTGTCAGGTTTGGTCCCTCCCCTTGCTGCTCGGAGGATATGTAGAATGCTTAAGCCTTTGTTTCTATACTGATTTTGCACTTCCCATAGTAAAGGTTTCAGAGGAGTGGGTTTGTATTTATATGAGATTTTTATCTAAACAGTACAAGAATGTTGTACCCGTCTCCCTTTGTACATCAAGAAATTTTGTGTTTCTACTGAATGAACTCCTAGAGAAGGTAGTTTGAAGGGGCTATGTAAATATGGAAGATGTTTTTCCCTTTGTTCATGGAAAGAAGAAAAAATTGCATAGATTGCAATAGGCAGGATATTACATTGAAACTGTTTTTGAAAAAAAATGTGATGATGTATCTGAATTTCAGGAAGAACACGGTACCCATACAGACATGTTATCACACAACTTCATTTTGCACATAAAATTACATTTACTTATTTAAAGGAAAAAAGGATAGACAAACAGGCAAACAGTATTCTCAATCAAATACCTTGTGTTTTCCATTGTCTTTTAAGTTATGGTCTTTTAGTAAGCTACATTATAGAATTGATTCAAAACTTTTTTATATTCTACAGTAAGGCTACTCAGTATTTTCTGCAATATATGCAACACTGCTCTATAAAATCTTTCCTGAAGGTTATCTTGATGTGAAGTGAGGTAGGTTGCAGACAGACTGAAGTTCCTTGGTTTTGTTTTTCAAATATTCCGATTTCCTCCAGTGATACTCGACAGGAATTTAGAAACAGTATTTGACTATTCTATTGAAGCTTTGTTGTTGTGTGTTTCCACTGCACATACAGGTGTATTAATTTTCATTTTATTCAAATGCTAAAGCAAAACCTGTACCCATTTAAAGGCTTCATTTACACTAAAAAGTGATAAGATAGGGATAAAACCAAATATATCCATTAACTTCCTTCATTATACAGATCAGTTTATCAGGTGCCTAATGTCCCCATCTAGGTTTAAAAGGTTTTTTTAAAAGAAAATTGCACTCTGTGATCTTTCTTTGTTAACTGGCAAGTCTGCAGTAAATTAATAATGTTGACTCTTAATCATTTAAGTGTTGGTTTTCCATTTAAAGATGACAAACAGTATTCAATTTTAAACCACCAAAAGGCTTGTTGTTTTCCATTATTCATTCTGGTTAAGAAATCTCATGGTGCGTTATGCTTTTAGAAATACATAGGATGCAGTGTCCTGCTAGGTTCAGAGGCTTCCTTTTTCAGGGAGAACTGCTGAGTCTCTCCTTATTTAAGGTCGAAAAGCTGATCTGTTCTTCTTTGTAACAAAATAAGCAATGTAAATATGTTTTTCAAAAGTACATCAAGAACTTACCTTGAGATTTCAGACATCTTTTGTAAAGATTCTTCATGGTGAAATATTAACCAAATTTGACAGCTCTGAGTCTTGCCATCTAATAAACACTGGGCTCTAGAAGAGAAGGAAAACAAATCCTTGTACATGGATGAAGCCATCAAGTGGTAGGCTGATTTTTATTTCAGATAATACTTTCAACCAAGTAGCCAGCCTATAAGAGCATTTTTCTAGGAAGTACTGACCAGGTAGCTTCTAGGATGAACAAAATTGCATAGCTAGAGAAAGTTGTCAGTATTAATTAGGTTGAAATCTAATTGCTTATTCCCAGCTATGAAGACGTAGTGTGTAGCATTTCATTCTAAGTTACAGCCCAGAAATAAATATTTCTCCTCCTGAGTGGTTTCAGGCACAACATCACAAAGCTTAACACTGATGCAGTGATGGAGCTCAGTAACAGTTAGGATTCACTTGGTTTTATGACTGTTCTTAGAAAGTCCAAATTTTGTATTAGTTTAGCACAAAAGCCATGTTTGTGCATCATTGTGCTGAAAGGAACTGGTCCAGATGGAAAAAAGCTGAAGATCCTTCCACTGCAGATTGTACTGGAATATGAGTCAGGCTTCTCTCTCTTTTCAAATACAGCACACCGCAAATGATTTGGAATCCACCTTTCTTGAATTGTCCATCTGCAGTTTAACTAGGGTTTCAAACTTTCAAACAAACTTCAAACAAAAACTGCTCAACTCTTGTTCTCCCTATAGGTACAAAATGGCATACATATGTTTACATTGCCCCTTTCTTGCCTCCCTTTCCCCTAGAAGTCTGTGTGACATACCATGCTTAATTCTGAAAGGAAAACACCCATTCCTTTTATGATTGGGCAAACACAGTTCCATGCATTTTAACAAGAGTGATGTCTCTTGTTCATGCTCTCTCAGAGTAATATTCAGCAGGCAAACCAGCAGATCTGAAGTAACGTGGTCACCACCACAGTGGTTACTTACCTTGGTTGTTTTTACACAAAAAGTACTTGATCCATGTGCACATAAACACACAAACTCTGTGTGTCCCCATCTCGTGTGGGACATAATCACTCATCTTCATCCTGTTTTTCCCAGGCCTCTTTCTCAGCAAATTAACTCTCAAAGTAAGCTCATCCATTCTTTACTGAAATTGGGCATGGGTAGGAAATCATCCTTCTCCTTGCTGAGTCCAGTCATGCAAATTGTTTCAAAAGGGTACATGGTCTCATGGGACTCACTAAATTTTTTTTTCTCATAAAAAACTGTGATTTGAAGGTATTGGGAAAAAAAGGAATTTTTAACCCAATTAATTTAATGCAAACTACTTGTGTCCTACAATTTTGTCTTGACAAGAGAAAAGGTCTGTTTTCATACATACTGAAAGATTTTAAGCTAAAATAGAAAGGGAATGGCTATTCAAATTCTAATACCACGGCCACCAAGGAAATTCTTACCCATATTCAGAAGATAAATTTCACTCTGATCTCCTACTGATCTGGTTCTGTATCAGTCATAATTATATCCTTCAATCAACTTTGGGAAATATGCCATTATCTTGCTTTCATGAGTATCTGGATATTCTGTATCCTATCTGAATTCCATATCTATTATTATTATTGTTATTACTATTCCTTTTCCTATCTGAATAATGTACTTAACTTTGGTATCTTCTATATCCAGATGTAGTTCATGAGAACCATTTGTCAACATTTTATTTCCAAATGTGTATGAACACTGAAATACAGAAAGTTGAGATTTATCTTAATTTCACTGGCAACCAGTCCTCTCATTCAAGAAGGCTCCACCCTCACTCATTGCTTAAAAGTTGTTGCTAGAAGCTACTTGTGTTTTCCGTGAGATTAATTGCCAACCACACAATTAACTTTTTAACTGTTTCAGTCTATGAAGATTCACATTCCCCTTAAATTTCACAGAGATGCGCACTTACAAATCCTGATGTAATAAATTTTATATCCAGGTATTGAACCAAGACACTAAGTTTGGAATTCTACTGATGTAGGGAGAAAAGTGGATGTTGTATAAAAAGCCCAAGCTACTGCTGCCAGGCACTATAAATCCCACAATACTCTTGTCACTGATGTGTTTTCTCATCTCTATGTGGATGCTACAGGTGTTACGTGAAAGTATGTCAGCTTGGGAGTTAGGAAAGCTAATTAGAGTGGCATAAAAATAAATTTCACTGACCCACAGTAGAGTTCAGGCATTCTCTCATGTGGATTGACTGTAAATCTGATGAATGTGCATTTGAACATTTGCCTGCACCTCACCTTTAACATTACTGTTCACAGACATTTCATCTTTCTGCCATGTCATACCACTCTTACAGTGTTCATGGGTTGCAAATCCATTTATTCTCTCCACCGCCACATCAGATGTACTCAAAACTAACATGCTGTAATAATATTTTTAAAGAAAGTCCATGGTTTTTGTTCAATCCCAAACAATTTCTTTCCTTTACTGTGAGTCTTCATTGTTTCATTTCAGTTTTCTCTTGGTGCCCAGCCCAAACTTCTGACCTAGATTGTGTTTCCCACAGAACAAGACAGGAGCACCTATGACTTTGAAATTCCTGCTTCACCTACTGCAGACCAAAGCACACCATGTTTCTAGTCCCAGGAACTTTTCCAGTCCCCTTTCCCTCTCTGTCTCTTCTCTGCACAAGCAGAATTAAGTGGGAGTTGTGTATTTGGACAACTCAACCTCAAAATAAGATCCAAGAAGCCAAATTGAGGTTCAGGTTCAGGCACTTACAGCTGTTTGTGTTAAATGCAGATGTCTAAGCTCCCATTACAGCCAGCAGGAGATTTCCTGTTGGGTGAAATAAAAACAAATAGTACCTGCAACATGTTTTTAATCATGACATTCAGCAAAGTTCTTTAGTATGTATTGTATTTGTTTGCATGTGTTTGTATTTACTGTGATTTACTGGGAATAAGCATAGTGAACTCCATCAATTATTTCAATTTTATTTTTTTAAGCTCTTGGGAAAGCTAAGGAAAAAAGTAACCAGGAGGGAGAGAAAACATACATGCCAAAGGATGTTCTGCATCCATGACAAAGAAAAAACCCATAGAATATTCTTGGTGCTTTCTGTCACTATGACAACAAAGACACAGAGACAGAAAATTTGCAATGTGAACGCAAAGGTAGAATTTGGGGCTCTTGCACGAGCCATTAGTGGGATGAACGTACAGCTTTGCCCTCCCATATGAATTTTTCTGCTTGTGGCCATGTCCCCAGTACACATTCTAGGGTTAATTTATTTAGCTGACAACGTCTGGATCTTGCAGCCTGAAGCTGTAGAGTTTTGTAGGACCGAAGCATCTTCAGCATCCCAAATCGCTAGCCAGGGAGTCTTCCTCCTTCCATTTAGACACTTGGGGTTACAGGCAGATCTCCCAGTCCTTCCAATACCTTTAACAGCTGTGGGACTGCTAACAGGAGACCTCGTCTGACTTGTTAGCCTGAAAGGAAGGAAGGGAGGAGAGGAAAGAGGATCATGTGCTCCACAAGTCAGATATGTTCCAGGAGTGGTGGAAGAGTCTGACTCTGTGCCAACCACCCAGGTAAACAACAGGACAGATTTTCCACAGCCACTTCCAGAATGAATATTTGCTAAATCAAATTATGGGGAATGCTTGCCCTGGGGATTTCCCTATCCATGCAGGAAACCACCTCCTGTCTGGTGACAGGCATTTAAGATTGCATTGCTCTTCCAGGCCCTTTCTGGAAGCTCTGCTGTGCAGGGTAGCTATGGCACATCAGCTGCACGAACTCTGCTTGCTTCTTGCTGCTACTACTGTCCACAGTGTTGGTTCAATTAGAATGGAAAAGCACAAAAAAAAAAAAAAAAAAAAGCAAACCCTTTCCAGATTTCATAAGATCAGAAATTTTTTTTTAATTTGCCCTTTTAAATCCATGCAAACGAGAGGCTTTCTCCACATTATCTGTAGTTTCCCTTGGTCCCCACTCTTCCACTCTTGTTGCTATGGGTTTCCTAGTACCTTCCAATAAGAAGGTCCCACCAAAGGACTCTCCTTTTATTACCTGATTCCCTGGAGATAATGTTTGTCCTGGTTTATTAATTCCTCATACATCTTTTACAAGACTGGAGTGTATCTCCACTTTTTCCCCAGTGAGTGGTTCAGACAATTATGGCAATAAATGGTAGGAGATTTACAAAGGATGACTTAATCTCCAGAATCCTGTGTGTCTTCACACAATTAGTGACAAGAGATCTCTCACTGGACCATCTGTTTTTTAAATCCCAAACTTGTACACTGTTTTTTCAATAAGCAGAGTTCAGGGAGGGCATCAAAGTGTGGTTGGTGTGCAAAGCTTTTTCCTTGTAGCTAATTAGCTTTCTTACTATTCACAGCACATGTTTGAGTGTCTTGTCCATTTGATTCCTGCCCAAGCCAGTTCCTTTCCCATTTGTTATGGCAATCGTTCCGTGTTTCATCAAGAACTCTTGTGGACACAAAAGGAGTATCCAGCCATAATAAGCTGAATGTTCCACTGCACCCTTCAGATAAAATCTAACTTACTATAGGCTAAAAGGACGACCATGGACCATGACCTCTGCTGGTGTTTGTAGCATATTCAGCTTGAATTTTCAGCCCTAGAGTAACCCTAGAGTAATCAAGAGTCTTTCTAATATTTATGGAGAGACTGGTGTTATTTTTACTGAGTTCTTAGGATTTGCATTAAAGTAAATATTTCATACCAGAGAAAGAAGAATTTCTGGAGATACTTTATGCCATCAGAAAGCAGAGTATGATTGCAATAATGTTCCCTGAACCTATGAGTCATGTTAATGTTCATGGTGTAATAAGAAGACAGGCTAGATTTTCTAGTAACATATTTTGCTCACATCTTGTAAAAACATGATATTGTGTAGCTTACCAATGGGATTCTCTAAAGTCTTGAGTCTTCTTTTTCCCAGTTTATTCACATTTTCACTATATTTGCCACTAATAAAATTTTCAGCCCTGTGTTTTACCTCTATTGCTCAGTTTGGGGTTTTTTTAGCCTGCCTTAATTTTAATCAGAATTGGTTTACATCATTCACTAATTATTGCTATAATTATAAAGAAAAGACTCATTGTGAATCTATGTAAAAAATTATTTCCTCTTGCCTGTATCCAGTCATTACTATTTTATTCTTGGTATGTTTCAAAAATCTCCCTAACTTACCCTGGAGAGCTTCTGCAAATAACAGCTTTGAGTCTTAATTTTCTTATTTTTTCTCAGTACATTACTATGATTTTACAGAGAGTTTCTGATTCTGTACAAGTTGTGGTTCAGACCAGTTGCTCAATAAAGGTCTCAGATTTTTGATAGACCCAATCCATGCAATCTGTTCCTGAAAGCCAACTGGTTGTCATTTTGTAGCCCCTCCAGACTTCATAACTGGCAGAATTAGGTACAGCTGATACTAAGAAAATTTCATGCCATAGTGCCATAGTTACTTCTACTCTCACTTGAATTACGTGCACATGATAATGATTCCGTATTTAGATTCCTTCGTACCTCTCTTCTTACTCCTTGAAATTTAAACTAACAGAAACACAGAATGAATTAATTTGGAAAAAGCCTCTCAGATCATCGAGTCCGCCATGTGACCGAACACCATCGCGTGCCATGTCCAGTCTTTCCTTGAACATCTCCAGGGACAATGACTCCAACACTACTCTGGGCAGCCCATTCCAATGTATCATCAGCCTTTCCATGAAAACTTTTTTTCCTAATGCCCAACCTAAACCTCCTCTGGTGCAACTTAAGACTGTGTCCTAAATGTCTGTTCTGGAGTGTTCTTCTGGACAATTTTGACAACAAATGCAGGGCACTAGGTCAGAAGTTAATTCCTGGACTAAAGGTCCTTCCTTCACTGAAAATATTGTTTTCTGCCTTCCCAGCCAGACTCCCAAAATACAGTTATGCCAGTGAGTCTCAAACGCCTTGCAGAGTTTATCCATAGTCCTCAACATTTGTGCAAGAGATGAGCAAGTTTGGCCTTCCTGGTCTTGTCCAAGCTTTTGTATAAGCTGGAAAAAGGAGTTATCAACAGTAGCCCCATATTAATTTATAAACTTTCACACTAACAGCATCAGAAATATTTTGTACATGTATGTGAAGGTGCTCTGTGGTACAATTTTTGCTAGAGCCGTAATACTTCACTGGCTTACAATTCCTAGGAATCCCACCCTACTCCTCATATTTAGGACAGATATTTTAAGAAAATTCAACCTCTTTCCAACCTGCTTTTACCTTCAGCTATTGTAATGTGAAAGCACACATCTGCTCTAGTGACTTTCTTTCTTTATTAATTTCTTCCAAC
Source organism: Motacilla alba alba (assembly GCF_015832195.1). Taxonomy (NCBI): domain Eukaryota; kingdom Metazoa; phylum Chordata; class Aves; order Passeriformes; family Motacillidae; genus Motacilla; species Motacilla alba. The sequence continues at coordinate 98,931,174 of NC_052016.1, read as the reverse complement.
CTAAATGCCATCTGTTCTTGACATTTGCTTGAAACTTAACTGGTCCTGCTGAAATTTGCCCCAACTTCTTAGCATTAGTCAAAACAAAAGTATTTTCCATGGAGTAAGCATTCTTATAAAAGCCAATGTTGTATTAATGGATATATTTTACTTAATGTAGAACAATTAACATTTCTGAGTCTATTTGTAATAAAAGTCTACTCATAATATGATCAATTTCTTCCATAAACTCTGATACTACTAGCCAATGCAACTGTATCTCTCTTTGTGCAAAGATCTCTGCAGAAATCCTGCTCAATCAAGAAAATGCTCAGATCTTCAGTGTGACTTCTCACTGCTCGACTCCAGCCGGTGCCTAAGGTTCTGGTTTGACACACAGCACAGCAGGAATCACTTTTTTGAAAACTCAAAAGCCTCATGTTACTACTAGCAAAAAAAAGCAGGTCAGGAACCGTCCTTTGGCACAGGAACCAGCTGGCACCACATGGCTTTCATACAGCCAACTAAACTCTTATCTCCTGAAATAGGTCAGTTCCATGCAGACAGTCTGCTGGGAATGCCCTGGCACACATGGACCCTTGAGCTGTGCCACAGGGACTGCCATTTGCTAGGACAGCACCACACCCAGGGGACAGTACAGAGGGTGACCAGTGCAGTGCTTTAATCCTGAACCCCTGACCCATTTAGTTTACTGCTGTAGGGGTAGCTATAGGCATAGAGAGCAAAAAATGCCTGCAACACCAAACAGAACTGAAATCTAAATTGTATGTTTGATTGCTGCCTCCTTTGTGCTTCAGAGACTTCTTTCAAAGCTATTTTTGACAATACTCCAAATTAAGGCATCCTCTCTGCTCTTTCATGTCATCATTAATTGGCCCTTTTCCCTGGACAACCAACTGGATCTTTTCAACCAACACTGAAAATGTTCTTGTGAGGTACTGAAAAAAAAGAAAAAAAAAAAAGAACAAAGAGTGATCTATCTGAATCTGCACTTTCTGTCTGCAGTCCCTGTTTCGCAGTGAAGTGGCACAGGGTCACTCTTCCTCATGACATAGTGGAGCACATCTCACAGAGAACAGACCATGGCTGCTGCTAAGTTGACTTGGTTACCTACTTGCATCTCAGGTCCTGTCTGATCTACATTTTGGGCTAAGCTACCCTTAGAAGTTGCTAGATACCAAAATCTTGTTTCTGTAAGCTATTTTCTGACACGACTCGGTGTCATTTGGCTTCAAGAAAGAGCATTTCAGGTTATTAAGGAGACAAGTGTACACAACTTATCTCTGTCATCTGGTCTATTTCTCAAAATCAGAAGCCTCTAGCTCAAGAAATAGAAAGTGCATGAAATATGTGATAGCCCCGCTTTGTCCTCAGCTCTGGAATATTTTTCCTGAAAAATTTAGTGTCTGAAACTTGCAGTTGCATTATCATGAACATAAACAACTGCTGTTGCAGCAGGGGTGGAGAGAGTAGCATTGAAGACTGGTGACTGTGTGAGTGGAGACAGGGAAAGCCTGTGGCCAGTTAGGGACACACCTCAGGTGCTTCCTATGGAATATGCATCTCTGCAGCTCCCATTTCTCATGTGTTTTCACATGCGGTACACAAAAGCACATGCTCTGCGTTGTTTTGCTTAAAAGCAGAGATTTCAATGCTTGGGGGTACCTGAATAAAAAAGAAAATACCTGTTCTTGGTTGGCTTGTTGCTTTTTTTCCTCTCTCTTTTTGTAATGGGAAAACAAATCCACTTCCAGCCGTTCAATTGTCTGATCAAGATGTAAACACAAAAAGTGCTGTTACCTTCGCATACACATTCCAGCAAAAGCAAAACAAAACGCTCGGAGCCAAACCCTGAAACACCAGCAAACATCAGAACTGAGGCTGCAAAACTTCACGTGGCATATGGTGGCTATTGCAGAACCAGGGAATTGTTTAGGTTGGAAAAGACCTCCAAGATCATTAAGTCCAACCTTTGACCCAGCACTGCTACTAAACCTGAAGTGCCACAGTTCCCCAAAAGATGAGGCGATACTCCTACAGGTAGCAACAGCTTTCCTGGAAATAACTACTTTTCACTGAAGAAGGCACACCAAGTCCCTCACTCCAGAGAGCCCTCCCTACCCGGGGAGCACCTGTCCTTTGCAGCCCGCGGCGAGGGGGCGGCGGTGCTTCCCCAGCCCTTACAGGTGCTCGAGGTGAGCGCGCCCGGGGCGGGGACGAGCGCTCCGCTCCCTTCCGTCGCCCCGCACACAAAGGGCCGCGGCCGCCTCCCGCGGAGCACGCACGGTGCCGGGGCGAGGATCGGCGCCCGGACAAAAGGCAGCCCCTCTCAGCCGCCTCCCCGCCTGCGGGCGGGGCCCGGCAGCGCCTCCCCGCACTCCATCCCATCCCATCCCGCTCCCTCCCTCCCGTGCCGCGGGCCCGGCGGGAAGCGCTGCCCCACTCGCCCGGGTGAGCTGCTGAGCGCCGGCGGCAGCGGCCGCCTGGTCCTGCGGGCAGGGCGGCGAGGTGAGTGGGGCGGGCGCCTGGTGGCCGCGGAGCCGGGGCGGAGCGGCGGGGCCGGGCCGCGCTCCCCGGGGCAGCCGCGCGTCTGGGGCGGCTCCGCGCTCCGCGGCGCGGCTCTGCCGGGCGGCTGCCGCTCCCTTCCTCGCTGCTCTGCCCCGCTCAGTGTCGGCCGCGATGGGTCCGGGCTGGGGGAGGAAGCCGAACAAAGGCAAGCACGGTAACCTGCCTGAAAACGAGCGGACAAATAAAAAACGTGGGGCTCAGCGCGGGATGCCCTCTCCTCCCGAGGGGTGTGGGGGAAGCCGGGGCTGCCCCTGCCCTGCGGTGGTTCGGGCAGGGCTTGTGCCCTTGGGGTTGCTTCCCCGAATTACATCCCCGAGTTGTATCCCCGACCTGGAGAAACAAAGCGGTCCTCTGGTATTGAAGAAGGTGTTTTAGATGCAGGGTGTTGTTGGCTGGTGTTACCTGCAATGGTTAATCACAGGGACTATAAAAGGGGATGTTTCTGCCGCTTGTGGTGTTTATTTCCCTTTTGTATTTCATTAGGGCTGCACTATTAAAATAAATGTACTGGCTATGTTTGTAGATTTGTCGATGGTTTTGTTGGTTTGGGTTTGTTTGTTTTGTGTGTGTGGTTTTTTTTAAACTTCTGTTTCTTTTGTATCTACAAAAGGAAGGAGATTTAAGTGTTTGTAACCTAAAAACAAGAAATAAAGGTTTATTTAAAGTTATTTTTAGCTAAAAACCTTGAAAAGGAATTTAAAACTTCATCTCGATGGACTTGGCAATGGCAAGAGCCTATTGCTCTTGCAAGCCCTTTATTTTCTTTATAGAGCCAGTTTGATTTAGTGATTTCAGAATGACTGAGACTGTGAATAGCAAAGAAATAGAAAAACTCAGAAAGCAAATAAATAGAAGCCTTTTTTTTTTTTTCTTAAGGATCTTTTGTAGGTTGCCTTTTTATGACAATCATAAGTGCTTTTTGGACTTTCTTAGTACAAGCCGAGCTTTTCTGGCTTGGGGGATGGAACAGTCAGTTTAACATTCAGTAGCAGGGTCTGTGTTTATTTACGGTACTTACCCTGTGCAAGTTTAGCTAGCATGTTGAAAGAGAAATAATGCTCTTCTGAACAGAACTAAACATCATTTTAGTAGGAGGAGAGAGGAAAAACATCTGTTGCGGACCCTAATTCAAGAAGGTGCTAAAGCACATGTCTAATAAAGGCACAGTGGTAGGGTAGGGAATTGGGCATTGTTTTCGTACTTGATGTTGCATGACCTTTTCTTGTGTTTTGGGCCTGGCTGCTAGCACACAACCGTCTTGTCCATTCTTATCCCTTCAGTAGGGAGGTCTGGGTCATGCACATGATTTTTTTTTTGTGTTGAACTTAGCAATTCTTGGGTTTCAGATGGCTTCCAGAAGTGATATGCTTCACTGATTTGGCACTGAACTATACAAAAGTAATTTCAGAAGTTGTGTGGAAAGGCCTTTTTTTTTTTTTTTAATGATGGAGGTCTGTAAAATCAGTCTTGAAGGCAGCCACCTGTGTGCACTGTTGAGGCTTTGCAGGAGCTTCAAAATAGCTACCAGATTTAATCGTCTTAAAACATACATCTACTTGAAACTTCAAAGGCAGTGCTCCTTTCTCAATTAAAGTTGTCAGTTGTTGTTCCTAACAAAATTACACTGTTGGGTAAATCTATAACAACTTCATTAGGAAGTATTCATAATGGTTACTTAACAGGAAATTAAATCCGAGTAGATTGGAAGAGAACGTGCCTCTTCTTTCCTGTAGCATTACCTTTACCTTGCACTTAGGTTGAACAAATTCTGCAGGCACAGGACATTGGCAGCGCTCCCCATCACTGTAGACAGGCGGCTGGGGAAGGTTTCTTGAGCCTTAGGAAACCTCAGCCATGCCTTTTTTTTCCTTCTGTGTGTGTGATGGTAAAGGACTGAATGCTGAAGCTATGAGTCTTGAGGGTTTTCTTGGTGGGTTATTGCAAAACGCTTTTGATCTGCCACAAGCTGGGTTTGGGGAGGGGTGGGGGGTGGGAGGAGGAAGAGAAGGGACATGTGGAGTAGATGTTCTGTGAGCCCTTTGAAACTGGACACCTATTATAAGTTTGTCAGCAAGCTGGTGGCATGAAGTGACCCAAGTGATCTCTCAGGGACCTGCGTCCTCTAAGCTGAGCAGAGCACGTACTCCTGTTTTACGGTCACTGAACAAAGGCACTCTCCTTGGAGCTTTCTGCAGAGAAAGGTCTTAGATGCTCCAAGTTCTGATTTCAAGAGAAACTGCTAATACTATGATGCTTGTTCCTGTGATAAATAAATTAAAAGCCAGAACGTGCCATGTACTCCCTGACCTTCAGAAAGTAGCATGTATTTTTCTTCTTCCAACTGAATTAGTCTGGGAGTTGGGATTTGTGTGCTTGGTCACAGGTACCTCTGCGTTAAACAAATGGGATTTGTGTAGTATCCTCATTCTGGTGGGCAGCATCTTGTGTTTGTCACTGGTGAGATGGGAGTTTGGGTTTATCATGACAACAACTTGAACAAGGGGAGATTTATCAGCCCCTTGAAATAAGGGGTCAAGTACAAAACCACCTCATTCTCCACAGAGTACTGTATAGCACTCTCAGCTTCTATTGTGTTTCAGGCTTAATCTAAAAATGAAACCTGGCTTGTCATTCTCTGGGGTCTTGGAAAAAATCTGTGAAATGTGATCTGAGTGAAAATAGATACAGTGAACTGTTCTAGAGAAGTATAAGCTGCTCTTCATGCTGCATTAGAAGACACCGTGTTCAGGCCAGTATTTTATTTGATGTCTCATGGATGGAAAGAGAATTAAGTGGGAAAGAAAGCTGGGGTTGTGGGGGCAGTATGAGGGAGCAGGAGGGAAAGTTTAGATATCTAATTCCAAAAGCTCAGTTTTCAGGAATGTAGGTGGTTTGGTGGGAGTTTTAAAGCTAAGAAAATTATGCTTTTGCTAATAATGATCTCTAGGCAACTGGAATTCTATAATATGGAAGTTTTCTCACACTTACATTAACACTCCTCAGACTCTGACTTCTTTGGTTATGCTCGCTGAAAATATGGAAGTCTTGCATTCAGCATTAGACATCATGTTTGTACAGAAGGAGCAACAAGCCTCTTTTGAAACTCCATGCTATATAAAACTTGAAAGCTCTTTTTTTTTCCTGTTTGCGAAGGGGAAGTGTGGCATGTATAAGGTCCAGGTTTCTGTAGAACATGAGATGCAGCTCAGGTGAGGTTGCTTACAGCCAGTTTATTTGTCCATACCCCATTTCATTCCTGCATGGAGCTGTTGTTTCCTTGATCTCATGCTCTGCTCGGGTTGTCCATGGATGGCTTGGTGAGCACTGGGCCCGTAGCTCTGAGAAGGAAGAGAATTTGGCTGAGTACTTGAAGCTCTTCCTGTACCTGTGTGCAGTGGGTAGAGCCAGGCAATAGGGAAGGTTGCTCAAGTCGTGGGAACTCAGCTACCCTCTGTCACCCTAGGTTTATCTTTTTATTGTTTTCTGCTAGAGGTATTAAAATATAATGCACAATTCTGAGTTGACTAACAAACGATAAACTTTTTATGGCTTTCTGCCCCAAAAGGAAGAAGGAAGACAGCTGAGTGACTTCATTTAAATTTGTAAGCATTTCTCAAAGAAATGGCTACCCATAGGATGAAAAGTTGAATAAATAAGGAAGCATTTCTCTTATCAAACATATTTGATTTTTTTTCTTTGTAGAGGCCTCAGGTTAGCTCTTGCTAAATAGTCTAGCATTTTCTTTCAAATTTGTGTTTTCTACATCAGCCTGTTGATGACTTTTAATGCTTTGTGAAAGGCTTTTAAATACAAAATGAGACCCTTTGTCTTGAAGGACTGCTTAGTATTCGAGTTAAATCTTGATCACAGTCCAATTCCAAATGAGAAAATATTTAGTCTTTAAATTGGTTTTGACTTAAAACATGGGAGGGTATTCTGCAGGGTATTCTAATCTCTCTAGAGAGAGATTAGAATGGGGCTTCATTGCTGATTTTTCCTCTTCATCTTTCTGAAAAAAATGTAAAAGGACTGGGAGAAGGGCAAGAGTAGAAATACAATATCTCTATAGGAAGAACTTGATTCATTTCATGGACTTTACTGAAATCCTAAAGTATTTTATTGTTTTTATTATGCAACTCATTCTTTGTGGCACTCTGTTGGTAATGTGTGCAAAAGTGGGACTTTTCATTATACAAACTCAGGTTCATCTGCAGTTGCCTTGGACTCTCTGGAGTTGAAGTAAGGGGCTGATGAGCCTCAGAGGATGCCCATCTCTCTTACTCCAGGGAATGCTGAAGTCGTGCGGGTCAAGTAGGTTATTAGCTTAAACATCTCAGTTTCATATCTGATCTGGGATGGGAGGAACCTGGGCTATAATGTGTGTCTGATGTATTTGCACTTTCCCCTTGCATTGGGTGATGGGAAGAATGTCTGGCCAGCATTGCAAAGCATAAAAATTGGGAAGAATGCTAAAGACAGATACATACACCTGAAATTAGATTCTCACCAGAGCAATACTGGCAGGTTAAAGTATCATTCAGTGTATTTTAATCCATCCTAAAATAAAGAGGTATAATAATCAGATACTGGTGTTCAGTTCATCCATTCTCCTGCAGAGACCTGCGGGGTACCTGGATGAGCTCTTGCATCATCATCTGGACTCTGCTATCTCTATTGGTGTGGGCATACTGAGCTTGCTGAATCACTAAGTTTAAAGCTGCTATCCAGGCTGGATATTAAACAGTTTTTCTTTAAGGGCATTGGCATTAAGTGTCATCATATCTATGGAAAATAAGTGTGTGAGATCTTAGTAGGTGCTGAATTAGGAGTGGTTTTCCCCACACAAATACAATTTATTTCTCAGTGACTTAAATGGAACAATGATGAAAGCACAGTAAAATGCTGCACTGATTAAATGCTGAGAGAGGTAATTCACAGGACAATCTGAAAATATCACACAAGTGGTCTTAGAAGTAAGATATATTTAAATGTTTGTGTTATACCTGACTAGAAATAACACCCTTCTCCAGGGAGATGGCTGAAAAAATTACATCATGTGTCAGCAACAGTGATCTAGTAACTGTGCATGGATTGAGGGTGATGGGGACCCTGGGATTTAGGTTTAACTGCCGTGGTGAAGTGGCTGCAGAATGTGGATTTAAGTTGCTGAGCTAACTGTGTGCCTTATGTAATCTGGTTACATGTGAAGATAATAATTAACTACTACCTTTACAATGTTAATCTTGAATTAAAGGGGATTTTGGATGGAAAACTGAAGTAAATGCAATGAAGTGTGTATGCAAAGTGATTGAAATAAGATCCTTGCTTTCAAAAACTGTTCTTTTGTCTGAGTTTCGTAAGCATTGTTTCATGAAGCATTTGCACCTTAATTAAGGACTAATGTAGAGTTAAGAATGAAGGATATTAAGAATATTTTTACTTATGTACAGCTCATGGGCCCACAGGTAGAGAGGTCCTGGCTGCAGTGATGTCTACCAGTGCCTTGTGTCCTGACAAATGAATCTAGATTCTGCCCCTGCTTTTCCTTGGGCATTTCACCAACTTTGATGTCTGCAATCTAATTTAAAGCAAACAGTAAAACTCAAACTCTCAAGCAGTATTGGTTCTAGCACGTGAAACTGAGGTTTGGGAGCAGTTGTTCAGATCTACAAATGTCAAAAGGAGATTTCAGTCTTGGGCTTTCTCCATGGTGTATCAGCCTAGTTTTATGCTGGTTGAGGGTATGAGTTCATCTTTGGATGCTTTGAAATAATAAGAAAAGCTACTTGTGTCTTCAGTGTCACTGTAGTGATCCAAGAGGAGGTACATCCATCAGGGATGCTTTGACTATTAGGAACATCTTGTGTTAGCTCATAAACCAAAAGAAAAAGTTAAGATTTTCTGGGGTTTCTTTTTTCCTCTCTTTTTGATGTTTCCCGTTTTCTAAGCAATCTTGGTCAAGAAGTTTTATGAATGTGCAAGCTGCCTCTCTTCATGGAAGTGTGACAAACATACAGTGACTATCTCTCAGCCCTCATGTGTTTTCTTCTTTTTCCCCCAACATCTTTGCCCCTAGAGTTCCTACCGTGTTGTCTTAAGATCTAAGTTCACATTACCATTCTTAAAATCAAGATGATCAGTGGATCAGAAAATAATTAAGGATTGAGGTCATAAATGCGTGTCTTTAACTGAATGCTTGGGTACAATTATTTCTGATAATCTTCAGGCGTTTCCATTCCTTAAAGAAAGGCAATAAATTAAAAACTTATTCCTAGAGTAATTTGCTGACTTCTGAAGCATAGATCCAGCTGCTTTTCAGTTCACCTTGCACAGGGGCAGGGAGAAAAACTTAATTTTCTGGGATTCTTATCTCCTGCAGAGAAGACTTCCCCATGTTTGCCCCAATTCTTGAGATTAAAAGTGGAGAAATTTAAACTTTGCTAAGTGGCTTTAAGAAGTAAAACCTATTTAGTGTCTCAGATGTAAGGGTAATTGAAGGAATTCCCCCTGCTCCCACAGAATTAAAAAAAAAATTGAATTGCTATGAAGTGCTTTTTAATGAAACCCCCTGTGCACACTTGTGCTTGTCACTGCACATGGCATACCAGACAGTTGTAGAGGCAGAAACAGCTTAAAACTGTGTCCTATTTGCTGCATACATTATTTACTAGCAGAATGTGCATTAGTACAGCTGGAAGTGTTTGCCACTTTCTGTGTGACAAGGAGGATGTGTGCAGTGAACCTGTCCAGTTCAGCAGCTACAGAAAGAGTGGAGCAATTTGCTTTTAACTCCATTACCCATCCTCTGACAAACACTGCAAAGCCAAAGTCTGGAAATAGGCAAAGAGAACTGAGGAAATGGCAGTATGTTGTCTAAAATAAAACAAAATTGCTCTCTTTAAACTGGGGAGAAGATGCACCTTGCTGTAATACTTGAAGGATGTTTTATCTGGAAATCTTCTCTTCTGTTGAAGCATTGCAGTAAGTGCCAGAGAGAGTACTTTATTCTTCATGGGTGATTCCTGAGGGATCTGGTGCTAAATAATGTGCCTTTTTTTGCCTTTTTTTTTAACAGATAACACTTTTATATTAAGAAGGCTTTTAAAGTGGATTTACTGTGTTCAAGTCTATAACTGACACTTTGAAATGTAATACAGAGAATGCAGACTTACTGTTAATATCCATGGTTTGGAGTGATGCTTTTACTTAATTTAATCAGCAGCTAGAAACAGATACACTAGAAACACTTGGATTTTGATGCTTACAGGACACATTAAGTTTGTGCATCTGTTTCTTTTCTAAAAAGCATTAAATTTGCCCAGAGATGCATTTCTCCTCTACTTGGGCCTGGTGCTTTCCAGATAGACTTGGGAAAAGCCTGTCAGGTCCTTTGTCCCTGGAGATTTGGACAATTATTTTTCCTGCCTATATGCCTTCTGGTGGAGAGTGGGAATAAACCCATCTCTGGATGTGGTGTAATTTCCTGAAAAGTACAGGGGAAGCAAGGACAGGGATCCTGAGAAGATTACAGGGATGCAGTCCAGTTGTAGGGCTGTGGTGAGGAAGGCCAAGGTGAAACTGGAACTGAACTTGGCAAGGGATGCAAAGAGTAACAAGAAGGGATTCTATGGGTATGTCAGCCAAAAAATGGAAAGTCAAAGTGTACCCTGCTGATAAGCAAGGCTGACACACTGGTAACAATGGATGAGGAGAAGGCTGAGGTGCTCAGGCTTCACTGGCAGCCTCTCTTCCCACGCTTCTCGAGTAGATGAACTGCAAGATGGGGACCAGGGCAGCAAGGTTCCTACCACTGTAGGGTAAGATCAGGTTTGTGACCACCTGAGGAACTCGAAAATATGGGACCTGATGAGATGCATCCCAGAGTCCTGAGGGAACTGGCTGATGTTGTCAAACCATTCTGCATGATTTGAAAAGTCATGGCAGGTGAAGTCCCTGGTGACTGGAAAAAGGAAAACATTGTACCCATCTTTACAAAGTGTAGAAAGGAGGACCCTGGGAACTGCCAACCTGTCAGCCTCATCTCTGTGCCTGGAAGATCATGGAACAGATCCTCCTGGAAGCTGTGCTCAGGCAGATGGAGGACAGGGAGGGGATTAGGGACAGCCAGTATGACTTCATCAAAGGCATGTCCTGCCTGGTCAACCTAGTGCCCATCTATGATGGAGAGGCCACATCAAGTGACGAAGGAAGGGTTTATGTCATTTATCTGGACTTCTGTAAAGCCTCTGACTTGGTGCCCCACAACATTCTTCTCGCAAAACTGGAGAGTGTTGGATTTGATGGTGGACTGTTCAGTGGAGGAGAAGTTGCTTGGATGGTCATATACAGAGGCTGGTGTCAATGGCTCAGAGTCCTGACGGACATCAGTGACGAGTAATGTCCCTCAGGGGTCTGTATTTGGATCAGTGTTAACTTAATGTCTTCACTAATGACAAAGGATTGAGTGTACCCCCTGCAGGTTTGCAGGTGACACAAAGCTGAGTGGTGCTGTTGACACATCTGAAGGACAGGATGCCATCCAGAGGGACCTGGACAAGCTCAAGAAATAGCCCCCTGGGAATCTCATGTGGTTTAACAATGCCAAAGGCAAAGTGCTGCACGTGGGTGAGGGCAACCACTAGTATCCATCTGGGGTGGGGAATGAACTGCTCAAGAGCAGCCCTGTTGAGAAGGACTTGGGGGTGCTCGTGGATGAGGCAGTGTCCAGGTGCTGCTGGACACAATCAGCCATGTGCACCTGCAGCCCAGAAAGCCATCAAGTCCTGGGCAACATCAAAAGCAGTGTGGGCAGCAAGTTGAGGGAGGGGATTCTGCCCTTCTCTCTGGTGAGAGGCCACCTGGAGAGCTGCATCCCGCTCTGGGGTCTCCGACATCAGGAAGATGTGGACGTTTTGAAGTGTGTCCAGAGGAGGGCCATGAAGATGGTCACAGGGCTGGAGCACATCTCCTGTGAAGACAGGCTGAGATGGTTGGAGTTGTTCAGTCTGGAGTAGAGAAGGTTTCAGGGAGACCTTACAGCACCTTCCAGTACTTAAGTGAGCCTGTGGGAAATCTGGAGAGGGACTTTGTACAAGGGCATTTGGAGATAGAAAAAGGGGTAATATTTTTAAACTGAAGAAAGATTGCTTTTATATTAGATGTAGGAAAGGAGGGGCTTTTTGTTTGGTTGTTTTGGGGTTTGTTTGTTTGTTTTACCATGGGGCAGTGAGACATTGGAACAGGTTGCCCAGAGAAGTGGTAGATATGCCATCTCTGGAAACATTCAAGGTCAGGTTGGACAGGGTTCTGAGCAGCCTCATTGAGTTGCTCATTGTAGGACGATTGGGCTTTGTGGCTTTGTAAGTCAAACTATTCAATGATTCAACTTTGCAGAGTTCCCAGCTACCTTTAACAGTGATTAATTATTTGGAAAGGTCAGGATGCTTCCTCATGTGGACAAAATCCTTCAAGTTAATGCTGTTTTAGTAGTTATTTCAAGAGGGCGGTGATTTTTGTTTATGTTAAAAAATAAACCTCCCTATAGTTCTCTGGCATGAACTGGGAGGCTTGCAGGTGTTTAAGGATGTGCTTGCTCTCTTTCCTGCAGACACACATAATAAGCCTGGTAATTTCTAACTCCTTCGAGGCAAAGGGAACTGTTGCCCCTTCCTCCTGCTCAGGAAGAGGGCATCAGTGAAGGACCTGGGTGCTGTGTCAGAAACCAAAGCATCTCCTCTTCCTGCCAGATTTCAAGTGGCAAGGTTTCAGTTAATTTGTTTATGAAAACTTCAAACTGTAATTTCAGCCTCCCATATAATGGCAATTGTAGTATGTTGTCCTTTTTATCATTTTTTTTCTTTCACTTTTTTGACAAGCCATGTTCTGGTGTGTTCTTTCACCTACTTAAACTTGGCTTTAGAAGGTGCTTTTAAGATAAATATTGACTTTTTCTGTGAAAAATACAGAGTGATAATGATTTTTTTTGCCTTTATGCAGATCACATGTGATTTGATGTTTGTATACTGTTTTTTTCTTGTTTTTTGTTTTTCTTTTTATAATAGCTTCCTGACCTTTGATATAAGCATTTTGAGAAACTACAGGGAACTCTAACTTTTTACATTGAGTACTATACCATGGATGACTGTTGTAAACTGCATATTTTTTCTTCAAATCAAAGATATGATAATTCATATGTAATTGTTATCCTTAACATTTGAGCCTCTTCTTTCAAGTAGTTAGGTTTTTTTCTTATGCTTTGCAGAAAATGATTTTCTGTTTGCTGTTGTATTTCAGAAATCAGCTCACAGAGTTTTCATGTCTGACTACTGGTATCGGACCCTGCTGCTGTGCAAAGAAACTGGAAGCTGCAACTGTTTTGCAACAGCCAACCAGCCTAATGAAGAGAAAGAAGAAGATACCAACCATCAGGTTGTGGTGTCAGATACCATGCAGCTTGTGCAAGATAAGCAAGAGGTGACAGAAATCATGGCAGGTGAGAAAAATATGGCATAGTTTGAAACTGGGTGGCTGGCTGCCAGACTGTTAAGAAGAGGATGGATGGCTTCAAGAATTTTAGCACTTGTATCTCATCTCTAACAATGAGAGTAGGACAGGGAGCCCATGAAAAGGAATGGCTGAATATTCACTGGAGGGGGCTGATGTCACCACGAAAACAAACGTTTAATAGCAGCCAATGAAAAGCTGTACTTGGGAGGACTGATGCTTGTTATAAGAAATTAAAATCATTCCACGAATTAATTGTTTAGCAAAAAATAGCCATCCCAGAGAAACCTGACCTACCTTCTGTAGGAAGGATTGGTATTTCCACACCTTCCGTAGTTTTAAAATCATAGTTTTGAGAAACTGCTGAGAAGCAAGTAAAAAATACCTCTGCACCATATCACATTACTTTTGTTGCTGTGTACCATAAGCAGAAAACTGTAGTGCTGGTTTATGGTTGCTGGGACTAAGCATACTTTTTTTTACTGTACCATCTGATCTTGGATTTCCCCATGCAGGAGGTTGTCACATAGTTCCTGCACGAATAGAAGCTTTTCTGTTGTACTGGTGCAGATGGACAGGAATTTTATAATTTGATAAGCAGTTGCATCTGATGACATTTTGTCTTTATTAACATGTCTTCATTTCATTTTGAAAAATGTTTTTATACAGCCTCCTAGGTAATTAAATTTAATTAGGTAATTAAATTCCTATATATATTTATGCAAACCTCGCTAAGCTGGAAAGAGTTCCAAAACTGTAAAGGTGGAATTCACTAAAATACAGCTTTGCATTTAATACACAATTATGAAACAGGATATGACTCCTTTGTCCTAGCTGGAACGAACTAATGATGTTGCTACTGCAGAATGATTCATAGTCTGCTCTGACTTAACAGGAAGCAGTGATTAGAGTAATCATTTTGCTTTTGTACCAGTGACGTCTCAGCCAGAAGGAGGTTTCTTTTGAAGGCAACAAGGAAAGATGCAAAAAACCCTGCAGTAATCCCAGAGGATGATGTCAGGGTTGATCAGATATGATTTCTGTGGAAATAAGGTGTGTATCTAGACTACAAGAGAAAACTGAAGGGAAATCACACATATTCTGACTTTCCAGTGGAGATCTGTGCTGCTTATGGAAGAAGGTGAATATCTGCTTGTTTCCATTTTCTTGTTGTCCCTAACTATTAGAACAGGAGCAAGAAAATGTGGACTTGATTCCTGAGAGAAGATTCAGACCTCATTGGGGCAGTTGTTAAACAGACTAGTTAAAGAGTTTGTGCAGTCTCTAGCTTGTTCTTAATGAAGTCTCTAGTGAAACAAACCACTGCTAGAGGTGAGCTGGGTGTACTTGATTCCATCTCAGTGATTTAAGCCAGGCTTAGAGCACTGTGCTTCTGTGGTAGAAGAAGAAACAAAGAAGTCCCGGGAAGGCAGCCCAACTTCCTTCTGAGTAGGAAGTCAGAGGAAAGATGGTTCTCTGTTGTGTCATCTGGTGGGTTTGAACAAATGGGAAATTGCTACTTCCCCTCCCCAGAAATTCAGGGGAGAGCTGCGTTGGGTTCAAAGTTGCATGTTTAGTCTCTGCTGAAGGGTCAGTGAATCAATGCTTGACTGGTTTATCGACAAGGGAAGCTTAGTAAACTGCAGGGACTGAAATGAAAGCAGTGAAGGCAGACCAGGAACTGAGTGTAGAGGTGTACTTCATAGGCATGAGACCGCCTATATTAGCCTGCACATACTTGACTATGCTAATTTCATCTTTTAGCTGGGTTGCTGCCCTTCTCTCACTGCAGTGTATGTAAAAGGGACATGAGGTTTAGTGGAAGAAGTTCTGAACTAAGTTTCATGGCCTGAGAAGTAGCAGATTTTTCACTGGGGATTGTATCCATGTCTGGCATGACAGGTGAATTGCAAGCCATTAATTGAAACTGCAAAGCACATCTTTATCCTTGGAAAAAGTGGGATGTAGTTTTCAAAAAAAGGTATGTTTGTTTTCTTTGACTTGAAGACGGCAGTGTGTAGACTGGGAAAGGAGCTTTCCCAGAACTAGCCAGAGACTACATGAGAAACTAAGTGGAAGATAATTTTCTGCTAAAGTTCATAAACTTTAGTAAATGAAGTATGAAAGGTTTTTCTGTGCCATATTTAATACTGTTGTTGTTAGTTTTGAGGATTGGCTGATTCATTGTTTGTGGATATTTTATTGGGGTTTGATTTTTAACATATCATTGCTCTTAATTAATGAAATTTTTATGTTAAGATTTTCTGACTTTATCAAGGGACTGCTAAAGAGTCTGGTCTGAAAAGAGCTAATGTGGTGAACATTTAAAATGAGAAGATGCTTTACTCTGGTTTATTACTTATTCAAATATTTATTTCAAGAAAACAAGGAGATATTTTTTCTGTTGAAGTGCCTTGTTCTGTGAAACTAATCCTTATAGTCTTCTCATGGGAAAGAGAGATGCTGCTGTGGAAGATAATGTTGGAGTCTTCTGTCTTGTTATTTTTGACTTCTGAAAGCAAATGTGAGGGGTGTTAGTCTCCCATGCAGACTGTTAATACTGTATGATGGAGAGCATCTTTCTGCTTTTATTTAAACCATATGTTGCTGTTGCTGAAGTTTTAATTCCCTCTCCCTCCCCAGGAACTCATCTGCTGTGCTGTTGATGCTTTATTAACAGCAATATTTTTACTGTGGTTCTTGCTAGATGTTATAATTAATATCAGGTCTTCATTGTGTCTGTAAGTGCACACACACACACACACAGACAGAAGATACTGCATCTTGACAGCTTTAAGAGTTGAGCATGAAAGGGACAGATGAAGCAGCATGCAAAATTGAGCTTGGGGCAGAGCACAAGTGAGATGGGAACATCATAGCATCAGACCAACTTGTGTGTACTCTTGCCTCAATTCAAATGGTATGTGTAATTCAGCCTTCCCTCTCCTGCATTCAGCAGAGCCTGAAAAATGGAAAGATCCTGGAAATTAATGGAGGCATGGAAGGCAATAATGAGCCTTTACTAATAATAATTTAAAAAAATTAGAAATTAGTATTTCTATGTTTTCTCTGTGCCTGTTTTGTTGTTCTACCTGTGTGGAATTGGTCTTGAGGAGTGATGTTCTTGGAGGCCTATTTACATACAGCAATTGTTATTTATTTTCTCTCTCCCTTCAAATGGCTGACACCTATTCTTTATTTGTTTGGATTTCCCCCCCCCCCCGTTCAGTTCAGGTCTGTTTGGAATATAATCTTTTCCTGCAAGGGCTTTTAGCCTCCTGCCATGATTCAGCAGAGGAAACTTTTTTGTAGTCTCAAGATTTGGTAGTGTTACATCTTGGGAGCTGTAATTGCTGAAGTAGTAGCAAATAGCCACACAGTCAAAGCTTTTACAAAGTAAGGGACTATCATGACTCTGCCCAGGTTTGAGGAATCCAAGAATGCAGGTGACAACTGACTGAAGTCTGAAGTCTCCTCAATCCAAGCTTACCTAAGATGACGTACTTAAGGAGTAGGAAAATAATTTTTAATTATTTCAAATTATAAAATACGTGTCATTTTATCAATTTACCTGATTGATGACATTTTTGCATCTGAAACTACAAGGCAGCTGAAAAGACAGCAAAGTGACTGTGATGTGCCAATTCTAACCCTTGTAGCAGTGCTGCAAAGCACAATATCAGCTGTTGCACTCATAGGCACTTGAAATGCTTGTCTGTTACACTCAGGCTCTTTGAAAGAAATGTGTGAGAAATCATCTCAAAATGTTAAATTGCATTGTTTTCCATACATAAACACCCTTCTGGGTACTTCTCAATGGCATTACTGAAGGTGACAGCTTTAACTGAATTACATACATCTGCAACATGGCTGGAACAGGATGCTCAGGTTACATTATCAAGACCACTGATGACTCATCACCTGCATCAGAAGAGGGGAAAAAACAACTTTTCTCTTAAACACTTGTATGTCTGGTAACTTCAGTTATACACAGAACCCCTAGTACAACTTCAACTACATGTATTAGCCCTTTTCTTCCACTAGTCAGAACTGTGTAAATACAAGATTTCCAAAGTAATGTACAAGGGAAACATTGTGGGTATTCATTGTTACAATAACTATACTGTTTCAAATTAGGTGACTTTTCAGAAAAACGGTAGTTAATGCTGTTTGGATTGAGTCCTTCCTATTCCTTGATAGTGTACAAAGGCAACCTTTAAAAATGAAGAAACTGAAATCTATCTCTTCTGCTTCTTTTATTGGTAGCTAGAAGAGTGTCATTGCATTTTTGGGGAGAAGTCATCATTTATGCAATATATGTAGCAAGTTCCTTGATTCTTGGAGCTGTTTTATATTCTCCAAGAAGCTTTATCAGATTTGATGTCTTAATAGGAGTTTAATTTTAATTGGCAAAGTTGTGTACATTGCAGTATGCTTCCACTAACAACTTTATGAAAAAGTTTTCTTTGCAGGGGATAACTTACAAACTAGATTGGTACAGCTGGAAGGTACATGTGAAAAATGAGGCTATGAATATCACTCAGTATTTTCTATGAGGTTGTTTGCATACATGAAAAAATAAAGTGTCAACGCCAAAATATGTGAGGCAATTGAAGATTTCTTCTTTGTTAGAATTCCAGACGCATCTACAAGAAGATCACTTTGTTTCATGGGTGTGACACCATTGTACTTCCATTCACATTGGTACATCTTCTGTGGAATGCAGATGGCATTACAGACTTCTCAGCCTCAGTCTGCTTCTCAGTTGTGCAGGTGCTAAATAGCCCATGACCTTTCTTACCTTTAAATACAAGCCAACTAGGGCAGGAGTCTCTAAGCCATAATACACAAGCCACTTAGTGATACACAGTCCAGCACGTAGCTGGGAGCTATTGTTGTCCCTGGTGGCATCTGTCACAATGCTCAGGGAAGAGGAACCTGAGATTTGTTTTCTTTTTTTATGAACATAGATCTGAGCTCAACATAATTTTTTTGGCAGAAAAGGCTATTTGTTCTGCTGTGCATTTTTCTTTATCTCCTTGGTGTCGGTGGGTTGCCCTTTAAAGACTGATTGTGTTTGGCTGTGGAGCTTATAAGAAAATCCATGTAGAGCTTTGTTTGGTACGAGTGTTTTGATTGATAGGAAGTGCATGCCCAAGTAAGATACAGAAAATATTATGTGTGCAGGGTTAGCATTTCCCATTGTTGGAGGCTATTTTCCTATAAATGTCTTTACAAGCCTGTTCCCTGGCTGGCTGCTGTAGGACTGGTTCTGGTCTCAGCATGGGTTTGTGAGCCAGTGTCTTGATGTGTTAGCTAAAGGAGCTGCTTTTTATTAAAACTGAGTTTCAGCTGAGGGAATCTGGCAAATTCTTATGAGCTTTACTCCTCAAAAGGAGACACGTTTAAAACTAATTGGAATAATCTGTCTAACAACATGGAAAAGAAAGCCTTTGCGTGGTAAACCTCTTCTGTGTCGTGTTGCTGCTTTGACTAATAGAGCAGTGAAATCCAGTCTGATTAAAATCAGTAGGAGTCTTGTCAGGATTTTCTTCTTAAGACTTCTAAGCTATCCAAGTTAACCACCCTCTTAAATGAAATTAATATTAAACATCTTACTCTAATTCCTTATTTCCTGGGAATTACAGCAGATATGGAATGTATAAAAATAACTTCTTGTTCAGTTCGAGAAGTTAGAGCAGAAAAGCTTATTAGTGTAAAAAAGGCGTTGCCAGCTAAAAAATGAGCTATCCAGAGGTAGTTTGGCAATGTCAGGAGTAAAATTCTGTGTGTATGTGTGTATATGTATGCATCTATCTGTCTGTCTGTCTTTGTAATTAAGTGCCACACTTGATGGATTTTTAGTTCACCTGCTGTTTGCTGAAAAAAAACCCATTTTCAGGAAATGGTCCTGCCTGAAATTGCTCTTAGCTTTTAATCAAAGGCATGAAAGCACATTTAATTCTTTCTTCAGAGTTCTTTGAACTCTGTTGTGAAATATTTCGGAGAGATGGCACAAGCACAAGTTATAGGTGTTCTTTGGTTTATAATCTATTTAAAATCTATAGACGTTTAATCAGAAGGGAAAGCAGTAACATTTAGTTTATTAAGAAAATTCCCAGCTTTTGTGATGCATCTGAATGTAGTGAATCTTTCTCTTTTTATTTAAATTACGCTTTGCTTTTCAGATCTTCTTAGTGCAGGATGAAGTAATAGATGCTTGCTGAAGCTAAAGCAGGAAAGCTTTGTCAATTCTGTTCAGTCCCTGACATGAGTACCTTTGTGCTTTCGGTGCCTCAGGTGGCTCCAAAGAAATTGGAAAAGTGTCTAAGCAGCAGCATAATTGAAATTCAAGAGGGGTTACATGTCTAACCTGCTTAGGTATTCTGTAAATCCCATTTTCCTGCATCTGTAGGCAGTGAATATCTTTGTAAATCTGCTTGATTATAATAAGTAAACAGAAAAAAAATCAAACTCTATATTAGAAACTGGCTTATTCTGTAAGGGCAGGCTTCTTGCTGGATTTGGCACTTGCTCCTCAGGTTGGGAAGATATAGAAGTTGTGAATGTAGATGTTAGGTCTTGGATAGGTGCAGTAGGAACCATCTGAGTGACAAGGTCTCACATGCTGTCTTAATATCATATCAGTGTCATCTGCGTATCTGTAGGGAAAATGTGGGGTTACCCAGCCTCACTGGCTTCCAGCTGGACTGTTTGTGCTGGACCATTTGTCATGGAAATAAATTGCTTTGCCTCAGTTCTAGCCAATACCCAGATTTAATGTTGGTTCAGTTGTTGCCTCTGGCACTAAGGAATTACTCAGGGCTGTTTCATGCAAATGCACAGATTTTCTGGGGCTAATCAATGCACTCTCTTTCAGCATTTAGGAAGCCAAACCCTCATTACATAGGAGGAGGGAACTTTGGTAACAGAAAAAACTGAGAATAATGAAATCAAATATTGAAGTTTCTTTTCAACTCTAGTTTTGCTTTCTGCTACAGCTTGAAGCAATTTAAGTTGTTCAGTTAGAAGTTTCATTTTCTCAGCTTATAGCTGTTTAAGCCTATTTGTTAATCATAGGGGGCATTAGAAAAATTGTGATTCTTTAAAATTATTTGTTGCACATAATTAGATTATTGTAGTCTTCAGATGTCATCTTAACTAATTATTGATCATGTTTTGATCAATACTGACATTGCTAAACAACTCTTTATATAGAGAAGAAGGAAGTAAATTTGATGTTGTATCTGGAGTCTGTCAGGGAAAATTTCCTGCTGTCAAATTTGTGCAACCTGTTTTGCCAAGACTTACCTGGGGAAATGTACTTATTTACTAAGTGTGTGGAGAAAGGAGGGGAAGGCCTTGTGGTATCCATGCAACATGTGTCACTTCCATCTGAAAATCATCTTGGGGAAAAACGGCTACACTGAAAATGACAGCTTCAGTGGAAAATAAACCACCTGGGGTTAACTGCTGCCAAGGAAACCTGTCCAAAGGTGAAGGTTTTGGGGAGAACACATTAGTGGTGCTTCTGCTGAGGTTTCTTTGAGGTAGGGAGCAAGTCCTTGAAAACAAGGCAGTCTTGCCAGCAGCTTCTATTTCCAGTAAGGTGTGCGCAAAGAACATATTGGGGACCTCGGTAATGCTGTCAGGAACTGCCAAAAAGCCCAACTGAAACAAGGCTGGTGGGCCTAGAAGCAGTCAGCTCTCTTAATGCTGCCTAAAATCATCTTCACTAGCATTCTTAGTGTTGTGGACAGATTATTTTTTTCTAGGTGAAATCCTAACAGTTGCTTTTTTCCACAGACAGGGCTTGCAGTCAGAGGAGTAGGGGGAAAAATATGGAAAAAATGCCACATTACATGTTTGCTTTTGTGCATACACACTTTTTTCCCTTCCCTATTATTGTTTCTTTTGAGAAACGCCTCATTGTAGGACACAGACTGTATGTTCTGTAACCATACTGTGTACTGAAATTTGCTGTTGGAGTGCTGTACTGTGCTTCTGTGCTGTTTCAGTGCAGTGCAATGGTCTCATGTGGTGTATTGTGTACCTGGGCATCCCTCATTGCACAGAAAAGGGCCTATGCCTGCCCTTTTGACTGCTGAAAAACATGTTTACATACGAAGGCTACCAATGAGATTGTACAAGGTATCAAAATGACATCTGTGTGTGCAGCCAGGACCAGTCCCAAATGGAGCAATTGGGTTTTCCTGTTTTACCAACTAGTGGGGCTCCAGCAGTGCTGCTGCACTTTTGTTCACTGCACTGCAAAGGAAGAAGGCTCCCCAGCAGCATGTGGGAGAACAGTGCCAATGTTTGGGACACTTTAGTAACATTTAGGTGTTTAAAGTCTGAGAGGGGGTAATTCCTTCAGCAGTTTTTCTGATGAGGACTGGGCTACCTCATCACAGGTTCTCTTACCTTTGCCCAGAGCTGTAGGCACACAGTTTGTGGTAATTGGGAGTGGGGCTGTGGCCAAGCCTCGTCCCCAATGGATACAGCTGTGACAAGCAGGTGGGCAGCATTGACAGCAATGAGCCATGGAGTGCCCAGGTGCACTGACCCATCACCGAAGGGAACAGAGGGCACACAGGTGCAATGCACGAACATGAGGGGTATCAAATGCTGGGCTAAAGAACAAGAATGGGAGACTCTTGCAGCCCTGTGATGTGGTATGATGTTACTCTGTTTGGGTTAAAGCCATCTGAAATTGTCTGATGATCCTCTGTGTATTATGGCTCTCACAACTGTGATATGTGCTGCGACACAGAGCTGCTGTCACTCTTGAGAAGGCTGTCTGCAGTTTGGTGGGTGTGGTGTTCTTGAGCTGCTTTGTGTGCCCTGCACATACCTCGTTTGATTTTTCAAATGGCAGGGCAGTCAGCTTCCTCCAGAAGGGGGGCAATGGCATTGGGATTCCTGACATACACCACAGCAAAGTGAGTGGAGCACTCGCCCAGAAGAGTCCTCTCCACTTTCCTCTTCAGCCTGGAAGTCTGTGAGGATGCTCAGTCTGGCTGCTGAGCTCTTCTGAGTGAAGACACTGTGTTGAAGAATAGCAGAGTCACTAGACCAGAGGGGGTGGTAGCAAGCGGAAACTTGGTTTGCTACTGACTGCGGCCTCAGCTTGTAATAGGAAAGTTGTGAGTTTCTCTCAGTTTTCAGTAGCACTTAGACTTCTAATAAATAATCACTTGTTTTGTGGTGCATGGTGAGTGCTTGGAGCAGAGATCTTGTTCTCATCTGATTGCATTTTAAAAGAGGGAATTGTGTAGCTGTCAAAATCCAGGTGAGGGCTGTGATTGTGGACCCTGATCAGTGTGTGCCCTTCGGCAGGCAGGTGAAACACCAGTTCCTGCAGAAGGCCACCAACAACGATGAAGCTGAGCTTCTCCCATTGTCATTTTCTTTGGATTACTTAGGTGAGCGTGTCAGAAATATGGATTGTCCTGTGCTCCTCTCACAAGGCTCCAGTTATTATGTTCTAGTTAGGGAATTTAGACCGCAGTAGGTTCTCTTATGAAAGGCAAATACTGGGTGTTATTAGGGCAAAGTTCTTTGGAATCTTTGTTCTGAGCATTTATTAGGCTCATCTAGATGTGTTCATCTTGTTTTTTGTGAAGTTTTGAAGAACTTCTGCTTGGTCTGATCTGGATGGCTTTTAGTCAGTGATCTTTGGTTGGTATCAGTTTGGTGGAGTCTGCTTTATTTACTTATTTAGTTTGCAAATCTATGTAGTTATTAAGCAAAGAGGGAAAACAGATTTAAGGAGCAAAAAGGTTCATCATAAAACTCTCCCTTGCATGAACTCAAAGAATATTTTAATACTTTTACTGGCAGAATTCTTGTCAACTGGTTCTGTTATGCCAGTGTATCTAGTATTCCCAACTGTAACATGTTATTTGTCATATATATGTCATTATGTAATATGGTACCTCCAAAGGCAGCCAGGAGTCAGTGCTGTCCTTCTGTCCGTCTTTCTGTTGGATTTGTTTCCCTTCTGAAGGGGTGAAGAGAAAGCAAATGCATATTTAAAAGTTTTGTTCATTTCTGGTTTCACAGTGACTGCCAAAGTGATGCCAAAGTATGCAGAAATAGGTACTGTAAATATTATATGCTCCTGTACCTGGCCCTTTAATATCTTCCAAGAAATTGAATCTTGCCCTTCTGTGCCCAGTAGATGTTGCTGTTGATTCAGTAACATTGAAAGAGGACAAGTAAAAAAATGCTTTAGGAGCTCAGAAGACTTATAAATATTCCAGTACCTTACTCAGAGAAAAGAGGCTACTTAAAAAAAATGTAGTGCCTGTATTTTAATTTATATATATTGGTCTTCCAATCTGTATCATCAATGAAAAGTAAGCATTGGGTGAATAACTGATTTAATGTCCTGTGGAAGAGCTGCATTGAAAGTAGATTTTGTACCTTGCATCTCCATTATGGTTTTACTGAGTATTTGTATTTTCATCCTCATCCTAAGAAGCATGAATCATACCAATCATGATGATATCTCTGTAGCATGGTGCAATTTTGCAAAGCTATGCTGTATGATTGGAATAGGCATTCCTGTACCCTCTCCCAAGTCAGCATTGTTTCTTGGAAGCTGGAGCCTTGCCAAGTTGTTAGAGCACTTTTTGGGATGAAAACCCATTGCATGGGGTGGGGTTTGCACACTTTTATTGAAGGAGACAAAGCAAGGGAGGTAAGGCACTTTTGGAGAGGGGGCTGGAGGAGAAGAAAGAAGAAAACATTTAAAGGTGCTGTTTACTGTTCAGTAAGGTCATGTGTAGGGGAAGGTTTTTTAAATTATTTTTTAATGCAGTCAGGTCTACTAACAGAGTTTGAGAAATAGTTTGTTATTGAGAGACCAAAAAAATATGTGACTAAAATACTGAGTAGATAAGCTCACTGCTGAATTTTCATTCCCTGGTGTATGGGAAAACACCTGCAGCTGCTGGTTTCCTTGGTAACAAGTTCACTGCAAAATCTAAATGCACTGCACTAAGCCTGTCAATTGTACTGCATTTGAGGAGAGTTTAACATGCACACTTGGACCTTTTACTACGTGAGTTTCTCAAATGCCGTGTCATTTATGCTCTTTTTGCATAAAATACCTAATTAATGGAGATGCGCGACGTGTTTTGGATTTTGGACAAAACTACAAAAAAGGTTGGTATTTACAAGTCTAAACATGGCCTCTGTATGTGTGCGTAAATATTTCCTTACAGCATCTTGTTTTCTGAACACTTTTAAAGTCTTGCCTTTAAAGCTGAGTGCTGTTGTTTGCATATTGTTGAGTCTTAACTGCTTTTTGGAGTTGGAGATCAGAGCTGCTGAAAGGAATTGCTAGTACATGTGCCATATAATAGAATTTTGGCAGGACATTGGTTTTATTTGTCTAAGTAATTCAATATGGGGTACATGTATATGTTCTCACAGATGAGTATTTTTACTCTGGCTGAAAGGAGTATGATTTCATATATTGTGTTAGAAGATTTTAGTGATGCTTATGATTAGCTTCAACTGTTTGAGCCAAAAAAAAAAAAAAAAAATCTATGGAACAGTGTGGTTGTGTTATTATACCAGAAAAAATAATTTAAAACCTGTCTTGTTGTACTTTAAGAAACTCTGTTGAGCAAGTATTGTTAAGAGTTGGATTGTCTTTCAGCAAGTATGTTTTGCATAGCTTCGTTGCGTGTACCTGGATCACAAGTACATGAAGTAGAAGTCACATTTGTGACTGCCTTTCTGCTTGTAAAGGGGTTTCCCGCAATTTTTGGGAAAATAACATACAGGACTGAGAAGACTAGGCAATATAAAAAGCCACAACACATGTTGACAAAACATTGTCTGTAGCTTGTCAAATATTATAGCCATCTGGTAGTTACTCCATGGTAGGCTTGCTCTCTGAAATAGGCTTTAAAATGTTTCATAAACTCCTTTTTCTTTCTAAAAGGAGGCAACTGTTCACATGAAATTATGTATGAGTTTAGTTACTAGACTCTTTGTTTGGGGTCTTATTCATGAGTATTAAACAAACTTTGAATCTGAGACCTTACTGTGTTTCCCCCACAGATAATATTGAATGTCATTAATGAGGTATATCTTTTTAAAGAGCTCTCTCTAGAAAAAACTTGACGTTTTCACAGACTTTATTTTATTACTATTTGTTTTGGGTCTTCTAAGTTAGTATTGCATCAGAACAGTCCATGAACTCTGTGTCTACAAGCTTAGCCCATTGGGGGATTGAGGAGGTGGGGTGAGCAGGCAGATGCTGTCTTTTACATGAGAAACCAGTCTTTAGTTTTAAATACTCCCTTGCAAATATCAGGGAAAAAATAAAAGGGACAAAAGGAGAGTGAAAGAACTATTTGTACAATGCAGTTATTCGTGTTCTGTTTTCCAAATCCCATCATACTCCTTCTTGCTGCCTTTACACTTTGACGAATGTAGATAACAGAAGTATTTTTTCTATTGTAGAGCAATCAGTTTAGTTTCTTGAACAGTATGCTGCCTCATTCTGTGAGGGAATAAAAGTTAAACTGTCTAAAACTTCTCTGCTTTTGAGAGCTCTTCGTTTGCAACCCACCACACCACTGATAATTACAGCATATCCCATTTGCACGTACATGTGACAGTGAAGAGAAATCTGATACTTAAAAGATGAAGTAGAATAAGTTTATACATGTAACTTTGTGCTATGGGAATCTTTTCTACTTAAAGAATCTCTGATTTCTATATTTGAGGACACGATTTCAAACATTAGTTGTTAGGCTGTTTATGGTTATGCGTTTACTTGGTTTTACAAAATCGTGCCTTCCAGACAAAGTTTTAGCTGCTGTAACAGGGGATGCTAGCAATGACAGATCGTACCATGCTAAGAACTACAGGTGCGAAAGTGACTATTTCCTTAATGCCTGTCTTGTTTTTCTCTAAAGGGTTGGTTGAGATCTTGAAGGAAGTAAATGGGTCTTAGGGGATGCTAATGCAGATCAGTCTCCGGGGGCCGAACAGACTCCTCCTTTCATGTGTGTTGGTCTTGTTATAATTTAGCAATTTTCAAGTTGGACCTTCCATGGTATCTGGTATCCTTATGCCTTGTCTTTATGCTGCCCTTTGGAATTCTGCTTTTAATTTACATTTCATAATGCTAACCTCCCTCTTCTCCCTGCTGCTTGTCTGTGCTCTGCTGATGCACTGGCAGTATTCAACCCTGAAAATGTTCTTCCTTTTGGGTGCACAAGTAGGAATGGTGAAGAGGATCCAAGTGTTCTTCTTCAGGGATTCAGATTTGCCATGGCACTGATGTTTTGAGGCTCTGGGAGAGAGTTGGCATCTGAAGGAGCAATTTACAGCCTGTTGAAACTGATCTTGTAAGGAGAAGAACGCTGAGAGCAAAATTTTGCAGAAACAAACTTGAAGCATTTGAGAAATGGCAAGAATACATAACCTGAATTTTTGTGGAAATCTCACTTCAAACTTTTAGATCTTAGGAAACGTGACATGACTCAATGAAAACCGATACAGTGCGAGAGCAGCACGATTACAAAGGAACTGTTGAAAATACTTTGATTGCACTTCTTGGTGCATCCTGGAGATTAATTACCAGCAACTTTCTGCAGCTGACCTGACAGCATCTGGGTAGGGTTAGAAACCAATGTCTCCTGAGCTGGAGTAGGAAATGGTGTACTGTACTCTGGGGATGGGTTTGTGAGTGTGTCCCTCTGCATTAATCTTTGTGGAGTTATGGGCCAGCTCTTGATCATGGTTGTGGTTTTTTTTTTTTAAGTATCTAGTCATTTTAAAGCTTAAATTATTTGAAAATGAAGCCCGGGAAACCTCTTTTTTATCAAAAAGCACTTAATTTTACTGCATTTTAAGTAAGTGAAAAACCCCTAGCGTTGCATTGTTTTTCACTGACAAGCAAATCCTTGTTTTGGATTGGAAATAATTCTGAAGAGTCAAAGAGAAAATAAGAAAAGGCAACAGTAGTATGTAATCAAAGAAACAAGGAAATGTGTGCATTCTTGCTTATATTTTTCTTTCCAAAGCAGTAACAGTTTAGGACTGTAGTCATTCAAGAAAACTAACAGTAGTACTTCTCTACTTCATATCTCTTATGGCTTACTCCATAAGCCTATTGAAGCAAAAATTCAGTCTTTCTGTTTCAAGGAAGCATGAATTGGTGGTTTGGATAAAGCTTACAATATAAAGAAATCTAGATGACCTTTTTCTTTCTGACAGTTCTACCACAGTGCAGCAGAGTAACTATAAACTGAAGAGCAGTTGTTTTCCCTCATCTACTGAGGGGTTTGTGTGGATCATCTCCCAGGAAAGATCAGTTGAATTTGCTTGTTTGAGAAGTACCATATGCCGTGAAGAATATTAAATGAAAAATAAAGGGGATCTGAAAATACTATTTCATATCCTTATTAAAAAAAAAAACCCAACACAACAAATCATTGTAAATTTGATATGGTGATTTTTGCTTGACAAGAAATGAAAGTTGCCTTTTTTAGAGACAATTTTTTCCCTGCCTGGGATCTTTTGCCACTTTTGATGGTATCTGCCGTATTAAGCATCCACCAACAAAAATAAGAAAATAATGCTACTTTATTTACTGAGGATTGTTTGCATTAAAATAGACAATAAAATAGATCTGGTAAGGAAACAGAGAGAGAGACGTTTTCAAGCTCTGTTGTAAAGGACACAACAGCACCATTGCAGGACCTGTGATGAGTGTGAGCATTCTGCAACAAGACTGAGATCTTGTTTGGGGCATGGTGTCTTTGGCTGAAGGTAGAATATCCTTGTGGTTGTTGGAAATTACTTTCCTATTTCTAGATGATTAATAAAAATAGATTTCTAGAGAAGTAATAGAAAGATTACTTTTCTATTTTGAGATTTTAAAATTTTTTCTGTTTTGCATTAAGAGAAATCCAAGTCCATTAAGAGTGCTGGAGGTGCATTCCAGGAGGGAGGGTAGCACACAGTGTGGGGTGGGAAGCAGCCTTGGGGCAGCACATCTGCCAGAGGTGGGTCAGGCAGCTCAGCCTGACCAGCCACAAACTGAATCTCCTCTGAGCATTTCCTGAGCATTGCACTACTTCCTCTTATAAAAAGGGAAAAGCTTTCTGTCGCCCTGAATGCTACCTTTTAAGATGTACACGTGGAAAAAGGTGGTCAAATTTCAAGACCCATCCCATTCCATGCCTAGAGGTATTTAAAATCCATGTAGAAGTGGCACTTAGGGACACAGTTGAGAGGTAGACTTGGCAGTGCTGTGTTAATGGTTGTACTCAATGATCTTAAAGGTCTTTTCCAACCTAATGGTTCTGTGATTTAAAAAAAAAGTTCCAAATTAAAGTTGACATCCTTCTACTGAGTCCTTTATCTGTGTTAAAATTTGTCAGCCTGTTCCTCAGGGGTAAGTGCTTCAGTTTTAGTCTGTGCAATCAAATTGAATGGTCCTGAAAAAACCCTGCTTTTTTATTCTGAGTAGCTTTTATATAGTTGGTTGTATGTAAAATTCACAATTATATGTGGCAGTTTAAATAACACTTTCTGTTACTGAGAAATTTCCTGAGTGTTTTAAATCAATCCTGACTTGAATGGTAGACCTGCTGAACTTTTATGTGTGCAGCTTGTTCTTTTGAAACAGGGATTTTTACAAAGTAGGGCATGCCATAAAATTTAGACTTTTAATACTCAAAATCTGAAAACACACACACACACATACAATTTGATTTAAAGCCTAGTACTTTTTAGGATACCTCAAAGTTTTGAGCTTTAAAAAAATGTTGGACAGACCCTTTTGGAGGGAAGATGTTACTTTTATGACCCCTCATCCAGCATTTCCTTTGAAAAGAAAATCACCCTAACAACAGAATACAAAAGGTGTGTGTTTTCTGGATCCATGTAATTTCAGCATTTGCATACATAATATGAAGTCTGGAAGAATATGGCTGTGGCATCTCTGCACCAACACTCTACCATCTATTTAATTATCATGGTACCAGCAGCTGATCTTCTGAAACCAGAGCTCCCTGGCATCCACTGTTTTATTTTTCTACATTTAGACTACTGTGGTTTTATTTTTATCGGGGTTGGAGTAGTTTCCCTTGTGAGGCCTTTCCTTTAACTATATATATATATATATGTGTGTATATATATATATATATATATATATATATATATATATATATATAAGGAAGTGTTGTAGTCCCAATGAAGGAAATAACAGTGATGCTTCATTTCCTTCCATATTACTCCTTTTTGGAGTAAATTCGTTCTCTTCTTACCTTTATGCTTCTTGTTGTAGGTGTTCCTAATTTCCTACACAAAGTACTTCCTTCATCTAGAAAGATATCTCAGTAAACTTAGAGAGGAAGGGTCCTACTTGGCACTGTATTGGCAAAAGGCAACATTCATTCATTCATTTATTGCCATGCCTGCTTTTAGAGAAGTGCAGCTGTGGGCACATCTGGATAGTTTAGCTCCTCAGACTGAAGAAAAGACTGGAACACCCCTCAGCTGGAGCAGGGGCAACTGGAGGTGTTACATTAAATAAACTCTTTCAAGGCTGTTGGCTCTGCAGTAATTACTGGCAAAAAAGGACAAAGAAGAAATCTGAATGAAGCACTTACAAAGTAACTTGGTACTCTTTAGAAATACAGCAGGCTGGTAGGAGAGATTCAAATGACATTTCATCCAAGCAGGGTAGGCCAGGGAAAAAGAAGGCCCTGCCTGTTATGCTAGGAAGTATTGAAACCTGTGCTCTGGTCAATCATTTTAAGTTAATTCAGGCTGAAGAGCCTTACTGCAAAACTTCACAGCAATATGAGCAATGCTTCTGCAGCATGAAGCTGAGACACAGGTTATGAAAGAAACAAAATAGGGGAAGTTAGTAACTAAATTAACCTTCAAGAACTAATTGATGGGGGAGGGTTTTTTGCTTTTGTTTTGTTGGGGGTTTTTTGTTTTGGGTTTTTTTGGGGGGGTTAGGTGTGGTTTTTTGTTGTTGTTGTTTTTTTCTTTTTTTTTTTTAAGGAGAGGCGAGATTGCAATTGCTGGAGGAGGAAGCAAGCTGTTTGGGGAGGACTGAAAGTACAGGGAGCTGGATGGTAGCAAGATTGGGCTAAATTGGAGAAGAGGCAGTCAAATAGAGAGGAGTATGTTTGTTGCATTTCATCTCTTGTTTACTCCTTTTCAACCTTGGGGCTGAGCAGTAATGGAAAAGGAAGGGGAGAGTGAAGCTTTTCCCCTACTGCTGAGTAATTGATCCGGGTGTCACCTCAGCCTAGGCTCTGTGTGGGGCTATCACACACCCCAGATGAGGGAATCTGGAGAGCAGCTGCGAGGACCTCTTCTGTATGGCACATACTTTCTCAAAGAAAAATTTATTGAGTTTGAGCAGACACTGAGGACTTGGAGATTTGGTAAATTAATATATTCATTAAACAAGGCATAATTTTGATGGAACTATTCTATTAACAGCTCTTGCACATCTGAAAGCTTCTTTAGTCTGTGTTCCTGTTAAGAATGAACCTTGCCTATATGCAAGGCTTTGTATGAGTGTTTTGAGTGTCAAATTTTTAAGAAGAAAAACTGCAATTTTTAATTTTTTTTTGTTTCCCTCCTTCCTCCATGTATTTGCTAAGTTCTCTGTATTTCTTGAGATTGTGAATCTAGGAACAATTTTCTCCTTGTGAAAGAGTGAGGTGTTGCCAAAAGCAGAATACTGCCATCTCTGCTTATGAATCCCAGTTTCAAATCCCAGATGCTTTACATAATAAAGCCTAACTGGGCTGATTCCCAAGAGAACTCAGTCATTCAGGGAAATAAAAAGGAAAAATCCTTTTTCTTCGTGGAGGAAGAACTCGTGCCAAGAGGAGGCTGAAATGTTAAAAATGCATTTTCTGTTTGGATCTTTCATATCAACTGTCCTGTTTCCCTCTTCTTTCCCTTTTATTTAAAGCTGGGGATCAGTATCACCCTTGTGCAGTGGGTGTATGTGGCAGTTTTTTGTAGGAGCTGAGAGGACCTAAATTTATGAAAACCAAGTTCAATGGGTCTCTTCCCTCTCTGCAGGAGCCCAGTTTAGGTGAGTCCCCCTGGCTATGTTTGTCTTTGGAGAGCAGTGGTGCCACGGGTGCTGCAGTTTCTCTGCCCACCCAGTCTATAGAGTTTTGGGGTGTGTGGTAGGTGGGGCCATCCAGGGAAGAGCCTGCGGGCTTGGCTGCCTGGTGCCGACTGTGTGGCATCACAGGAAAGCTGTTTGGGATGTTTGGCAGGGGATTCAGCTGCACAGGCACAGCCGTCCATATGCTCTGCCACAAGCGATGGGGCAGCGCCCGGCAGCAGGGCAACCTCTGTGGTTTTATTTCTTGTAGTCCTACTTTATAGTCAGTACCTCATTTTTCTCCTGCTGCAGCCACTCTTAGGCTCTATGGGTTAAACTGGAAGCCTTTTTGTGGATTAGTAATTGACTGAAAAATAAGAAATAGAGAGTTGCTGTAGGTGGTCAGTTTTGTGTGGGTGGAGGGGGAGTTACTGGTGGAGAAAAAGCAGGGATTTCTGCAGGGGTTCCTGCAGCTGTTCAACATAATCCTAAGTGAACTGGAAATGGAAAAAAGTGTGGAAAGAGAAAATTTGCAAATATGTGAAAATACTTATTCAAAATAGTAGAATTCAGTGCCGAGTGTAAACCGTTGGAGGGTAAATTGGTGGTGCTAAGTATGTAATCAGTAGAGAAGGTGAAATTAATTGCTTGTACAAGTGATGCAGATGAGAAAAGAAAATGCTATTCTGTAAGCTAAGCTGTTACCCTCACTGAGAGACCTTGACTGGCTGTGGGTAGTTCCCTGAAAACAGCAGCAGCTCCCTTGGCATTCAGTGTTGGTCCGAAAGGCAAACAAAACATTACAAACCCCTGAGAGGGAAACCGAGAACGACAAAATCCTTCTGTCACTGAGTAATCTCTGCTGTGCCTGCTTCTGGAGTACCATGTCCAGTTTTGTTCCCTTTGTTAGAGTAGAATTGGTGTACGTGGAGGAATGGTGAAGGCGGTCAGAGGTATGGGGTTGCTTTCATACAAATAGGAACTAATTAGTGTAGGAAATTTTCTGTCTGGAAAACAGGCAATTGGAGGAGACATAATATCACCTACAGTGGCACTCTGTATAGTCATGAATGGCTTGGGGATGTGAAAAGAGAGTGTTTATTTCCTGTAGGGTTTTTTGGGGTTGTTTGGTTTTGTGTTGGTTTTTTTTTTTTTTTCCTTTTCCACTGCTTCACTAAAGAGAAACTGGGGCACACAGAAAACTTCCAGGAAGGTAGTTTAAGCAAAACCAGTTTTTCACACAGCACATAGTTAAATTTTGTAGCTGATGTTACAGAGATTAACATAAAGTCAGCAGAGAAATCTTTAGGTGTATTGTTGAAAGTATTATTTGCTCAAGCAAAACTAATTACATGATTATATGTTAATGACTTATGGTTAGTGGTCTGTCCCTCCCCTCCCCCCCGAGTAGATAGCTGTGTGTTACTTCTGAAACATTTTCAAAATAGCCACCATTTCTTGAAAAACTAGGTAATCCTATTTGGGTGAAACTGTTTGGAAATAAAATATGTGTGACGTTGCTGTGTTTGAACAGGATTTGCTGAAGATTACAGCCAAAACCAGAGTAAAGATGAGAACTGAAGGAAAAAATAATGTTGCTGAAGTTTTCAAATCTAATAGAATTAGATTAGAAAAAAGTCAATACAAATCAGGTCAAATATTATACCCATGCAGCAATGGAAATCGGTTGATTAAATTAAATACATTTGTGCCTCTCTTATTATCTTTGCAGTTTCACTGAAATAGACCAGTAGACAAAAAATGTTTCCAATGCATTTTTAACTTCTAAGACAGAACTGAAAGGCTGTGTACTCCTCAAATTTCTTTATGAATTCCTCTGTTGCAGCAGGGGCTTGCCTGGGACTGGGGAAGATATTTTGCTGAAGATACAATACAATACATTAGCAGAAGCTAAACATCAGAATTCCATAAGCAGCTTGAATTTTTAATTTAAAAAATAATCGTATTGTATCTGAAAAATTACACTATGTCCTATTGTATTTACAGACTCTCAGTGCTAGAACTGGGCATCAGTCCTTTTACTATAAAATTCTGATTAGGCATGAGATGTGTGGGACTGAAATGGCATGTTTAATTCCATAACGTGGTTGTCACGATGATCCAAAGGGGTGTGGGGATCAAGTAAAAACTTCAAGAGACTCAAAACTGCAGTAGCTCTTCCCTGAGATATAGTCATGTTGTATTTCCAGGGCTGTTTTGATTCCATACATAGCTCATGGTCGCATACTGGATTGCTTCATGTTGCAAGAAAGCTCAGTTGGGTCCTCCTGTTAAGAGCTGATTTTAGTTTAAGGTCTGTTTCTTTAGTCTGACTCAAGGTTGTTCACGAAGCCGTGGATGACCCTGTGTCAAACCAGCCGAGATTGTAATCCCACATTTGGCTAAGTATCTTGAAATACTCTGTTTCATTCAGTAGAGAAGCCATGCCAGAGCTTCTTACTCAGGAAGACAAGGCTGCCTGATTTCCATGAATGAACATGATTAAACAAGTACATGATTACAAATAACCCACTTTTAGGTAAACTAACTTTCATCCCAGCTAACTAAGATTTTCACGTGGATGCTGTGCTCATACTTTGCATGTTTGGAATTTGTTTGAAGGTGTAGAAAGTATATATAAGTGGCATTGTTGGTGTAACTGAGGTTTAGCTAACATATTAGGGTTCTCCATTCATTTTGCACAAGTATAAGTTATTACATGCTCGTGATTCTGAAAGTTGGCTGGTTGATGTGGTAAAATTCTTCGCTACATTTTTGTCTTCTTTTCCAATTGTTATTTCACTGAGAAACTCCATGGAAAGATGGACCTTGGATATATGGGAAGCTTAAGTAGTCTGCTGATTCTCCAAGGAAAACATGAAATTACTACTGAATTGAGTCAGGATACTCAGGGAAATCTGGGATTGAACTGTCATCTTCTCTTGCAGTAGGAGCTTATGAATGAGTATGTTTGCACTTCTTGCTGCACCAGGAAACAGTGTAATCTTACAAGTGAGCTTTGCTGTTCTGCATATGCAAAAATGCCATAGGCCTTTAACTTGCTGCAGTAACAAATCCCATTGGCTGTCTGACATCTGGGGTTCTCCCTGGGCTGCCTGTGGATGCAATATGGTCTCACAGCTTTTGTTTGATAACAAGCCTCAGCTATCCCAGTGCACCTGCAGAGATCTTTTCTCATGCATTTGCTCCTCCTGGGTCACCACTAGAATGGCAAGAGCCTGGTCTGGTAATTGTGGTCTTGCTGCCCATCACTTGTTCCTTTGCATAAATCCAGTCTCAAGTGGCAGTCACGTAAACAAAATACTTTTGGCATACAAAGTGCCCACAGATCCTGTTTTTCAGTGGTAATACTTTGTTATGGAAAAGCTTGACTGAAGACTTCATTTTGTCATTTCTATTAATATTGAAATGGAAACATGTATGGCCCTAGTCATATCTAATACATGGAGCTGCTGTGGGCCTGTCATACTTTGAGTGGAAATAATGTGAATTAATGTAGTAAATGAATTATCTAAATTAATTTTATTGGCAGAGGAAGCCTAGATAGTTTGATGGTTCCTCCTAAAAACTTTTTTTAGTTCATATCCTCTTTAATGGTATTGTTGAGAGTTATGAACAACTCATTACAAGTGTCCACTTATTTCCCTCTGGAGGGCTGCTTTTTTTACCTGCTGTATGCAATCTGTTGAAAAGAATCTTTATCTTAAATAACACATCACAATCCTTTTAAACATAATGAAAAACATCTCTTTTTCTTTCTGCCATGGACAATTTGTTAACGTTGGTTAAAAATTAGGATAAAACCAATGAGATTATTAGAAGAGTGGGGGAATTCAGCAAAATTCACCATCAGCAAAAACCTGCAACAATGAGATTAGCAGGCATCAAGATCTTTGGAAATAAAAAGTGTTAAAAGCATCTTAGTGTCAAACTTGTAAAACAGTCTGTACAAAAGCAGCGGAAATCAAATATGAGGAGCAGTTGTACTACTTTCAGTCTTGTAGGTTTTTCTGTGTCCCCGGTTTTCCAGTGATACTGTACCTGCTACAGTAAGTGGAAGTTTACTGGTTATGAGGTTTGGTTTTCCTGGGTGCCTTCTGCAGCAGCTCTGCTGCCATATACCTTGAGGGGTCCATAGAGCCCGACTCTAAAACCTCTTTGACTAAGGTGGGAATACAGTTGCTGTGGAGATTTCACAGAGTTGTAAGACTGCTGTGGCACAACATTTAAGCAAACTCCTCCGAAGAGTCCGGAGGACAGCTGCGTTTAAAGGAAATTCGACAGCGTTTAAAGGAAATCTGAAGTCCTCAGCCTTCAAAAACGACCGGTCCAAACCGAACGTGGACTAGCGAGAGCGGGATCTCCTTGGCGTTGGCAGTGGGAAGGCGTTTTCCTTCCAAGCTGCCCACCCTGGCAGGAAGGTGGAGGAGCCCCGGCGTTCACGTGAGTGAGGCTGGGGCGTTCTGCGAGCGCCGCGGCTGCCGCGGGATGCAGCGCAGCCCTTCCCTGCCCGCGCCGGCCGCGCCCCGGCTGCTCCGCGCCCCGCGGCGCTCCCGCCTGCCCGGGCCGCGCAAGGCAGCGGCACGGGAGCTCGGAGCGGTCCTGCTGTCACCAACACTCCCGGCTCCGGCTGTCCCCGCCTCGGCCAGGCTCTGCCAGCAGGGAACGCGGGCTCCTGCCCCCCTTTGTGCAGCGGGGAGCCGTGCGGAGCGATTGAAATGCGGGGCTGCGAAGCGCTGCTGTAGCGGGCTGGTTTGGGGCTTTCCCCCCCCTGCCTCCTTTAATCCTTGAGCAGGGGGGACATGCTTGCTGTGGATTCTTTTTGTTTTCTCTGAGAATGAGGTGCTGGCTGAAAATTGAAGAAATGGCCCTAGAAGAATTGATGCAAAGATTAAATGCGGTTTCCCAGTGCGCTGGTAGGAGGAGCTGCTGGTCTTAAATAATGTGTTGTGTGGATGCTGTTAGTGATTTTGTGGGATTTACAGAAAATCCTGGCAATCCGACTAGCTTTCTTTATGCATGCTCTCATTAATAGGAAAGAGAACATTAATAGCTTTTGTCAGCAGGTTAAACTTCCATTGATATTAACACTAATTAACATTTTTTAGTGTTTAGTTAT
Organism: Motacilla alba alba; assembly: GCF_015832195.1. NCBI lineage: Eukaryota > Metazoa > Chordata > Aves > Passeriformes > Motacillidae > Motacilla > Motacilla alba. The sequence goes on along the minus strand of NC_052016.1, from coordinate 98,894,839 downwards.
TCCTGAAGCATGCTTTAGAACATCATTTTGAGTAGCTGCTAGCCCAGTCACGTACTCTAAATGGGTCTTGATTCCCTTTTTATCTGACTCGGCTGTACCTAAATTGGGGGAACTACAGATTTGTCTGGTGAAATGGGTCTGATATGAAGCAGTGAAAAGCTCAGCTAACTGTAAGCACTGCAAGCCAGCATTTTGGGTGGCTCTAAATTACACTTCCATGAGAATGAAGAGTTGCATGAATTAATCGTGGTAAATGTAGTTTTACATCTGTGTGGATTAAAAATTAGAGTAGATCTCCTAAAATGGTTTTAGCACTGTAGAAATATTATGAACATTTCTGAGATTGGTTTTTTTTTTATTGAAAATGTAAATCCTTGTGTGTTCAAAACTAGAACTAAGAAGCGGTGCACAGTGAGGTGATCTTTGATTAGATCTAGGAGTGTTATCCTGGCTATTGCTCATGCAGAAATGTGAACGTATTTCAGAATAAAAAGTTACCTGAAAAGACGAGAGAGGTGGTTTTTGCATCCTTTGAAACTGTTTGGTTTGCCCTTTATTCTTGCTTGACAGATTACAGAAGTGCTGCATCTTCTTGTTATGTGAGACAAAACAGTGATTTGAAAATACAGAATATTGTAAGGTATTATTCATTGCAGTATCAAAACTTTGAATTTATCTTCTCATTTTCCTAGTCCACTGTTTCCTAGGGGTGACTTTTTCATCTTTTTCAATTTCCATGTGGTGGAAGCAGATAATTAGCAAGATGGCTGATGCTGTAGGCATCATAGATTAAACATAGATTAAAAGACAAATATGGAATGAACAGATCAGCTGCCTCTGTTTTCTTTGATAGGGAAAAAAGATATTTTACCTTCTTAATAGCATTTTTTGGGGGGGAAGCAAGATTTGATCTGACAAGAATCAAGCATTAAATTACAAGTAAAGGTCACATACACATTTTTTCTCCTTCCTTGTTTTTCCTGTTGATTATCTTCCTATTTTCAAAACATGTCTTTATTAAATATCTGGATATTTGTTTCATTTCCTGTTTTGGTTTTCTGAATGCTTAAGAAGAAAGCCAGTCTGATATTTGCTAGGGCATACTGTCTGTTGCAGTTTATTTTAGTAATTTGTACATTACTTTTTCCACTCCCCTGAAAATTCTGATCTAGTTTTGTTTTGTTTTTTTGTTTTTTTGGGTTTTTTTTTTTGTGGCAAGATAAATTTTAAGAATGTGTGCTGGATTTGGTTGGGAATGTGGGAACCTTTTCTTCCTGAGCTGTAGGAGAGGGAGGCTCCAGAGTGGGAGGTTTCCCTGTGACAGTGCTTGTCTCTCAGCTGTGCAGCTGCAGGTACACTGTGACCTTCATGTAAGCCACCAGCAGCTCCAAATGCTGTTTGCATACTTGCTGGCAGCTCTGACCGTGTGCTCATTTTTAGCTTGTTAAATGTGCATATTTAAAGAAAAATATATAGAAAAGCCAGCCTTTACTTTACAGGCAATTTCATACTCATGTGATTTAGCGGGTCCCTTTCCTCCCCCTTCTCTTTCTTCCTCTCTGTTACAATCCTTGTGCAGGTATTCTCAGGCCAAAGGCAGCCCTTTTATACAGCCAGTGGTTGTATTTATAGGTGACTGTTTCAGGTTTCCTTTTTCCTTCCCCTCCCTCCCTTGCTGCTTTCAGGTTGCTCAGACAGTTTCTCTGTCGCTGTCTCCTGTTCTTGGGCTGCACACTGTCCTTGGGTCTAATTATCCTCTGTCTGCCTTCACAGCAGTTCTGTTGGTTCAGAAACCTTTTGTGAGCAAAGATTTCCTTAAGAGCCCAAGATCATGTTCAGACTTTTTCAATAGCTCTGTGCTCAGGAGTAATTGAAATGCAGAGGTTCCCCTGGCTTCCCCTGGGACGGCTGCCCACCTTCAGGCATCGAGGGATTTTCTCCTTTGTAGGATTCTAGGAAAATACCCCAAAAACCTGTTCTTCTTCCTTAGCTTATATTTATTTTCCCTCTGAATTATACTGCAGGCAGGCTGAGATTTATCCCAGGTAGTTTTAAGCTTTTGAGTCAGAAGTGGAATTCTAAAACCCTTGTGTGCCAAACAGAGAGAAGGGGCATCTTAGAAGGAAAGTCCTTCCACCTTCTGAGGTGTGCTGATCGTTCCTGTGACTGGGTCGGGGGCCAGGAAGCCTGGAGCAGCTCAGCTCCCAGGCTGGCATCTCCCAGTGCCTGAGGTTAGGGATGGTAAGTCTGGGTGTGTCTGTAATCTTTCACTGTTCTACCAGAACAGCCTTTGTGCCTCTGGCTGCTTTCCCACTGGCAAGTCCCCTGTGTCAGTCTGGCACTCACACAACCTTTCCAGGCTACTCATCCCTCACTGCCACACCAGCACTTGCCTTAGAGATCCTGCCCCCTGTGCTCTGATTTACTCACATTCCCAGCCCCCATGGTAAGTTACTGACCTTTCCTTACTCTCATATCAATGTGTGATCCTCTCACTGAGTCCCTTGAGTGCCTTCCTGTGCCACATTTCACAGATCTGGACAGCTTTCTCTGGCAGAGCTTTGATTGATTATTTCTTGTCTTCCTCACCTTCAGCTTATTCTCCAACACCTCACATTATCTTCTCCTTCTGGATATATGTAGCTGCTCCCTAGTTTAATAGTATCATCTGCTTCATGTTCCAACTCTGACTCCTGCTCCACAGTTCAAAATCACTTTGTGCCCTACACTTTCCCAACAACTGCAAAGGGTGTTCCCATGGCATCTTCTTTTATTTTTTCCCAGATATGCTCCTCAGTCTTCCCAGCCACTTTCTCTCTATCAAATGGCCACCTGGACTTGGGTGACCAGGCTAATTGCTTTTGCTCTTCTCATATAAATTCATAAAAGGCAGAAATTATTTAAATAAATTCTCTGGTTGTGGTTTTCTTCTTTTTTTCCCCATTAGAATTTTGGAGTTATTGCAGAAAAAACTGTGAAATTATTATCAATACTGAAAAACAAAATCCTATTTGTTCCATGTTTATTGTTTTGATGGATAATGGCATAATTTCTCTTTATTTGGATGAAGTTTTTCTTCTCCTTCTTCTTTTTCAGTTCTGTTGCTGTGTTAAATTCAACCCTCTTCCACAAATTTCTGTTTATGGGCAGCACTTCTCCCCATGGAGCAGTAGCTTAGAGATTGAAGCCTGAGATGATAAACAGTTCTGACCTGGGACCTTATGGATTGTCCCCATCACTGACTGCTCTGGGGATTCTGCTTAGGACTCCCTTTGTTCTGACTGACACAGAAACAGTGTTAAGGCACCAGCTCTCAGTGTCAGCCTCTACCTACATTTGCATCATTTGGAAGCCTTGCAGTGACGTGTTTAATTCGTGCAAACAGGCAATACAAATCTGACATTCTCAGCCTTAAGCTTGTGGAAGCCCCACTATAATGGTTTCTTTCCACCTTGGAAAAGTGCCACTATAGCAGCTACCCATCTGTTTCCTCTCCTCAAACACAATTTTAACACTCTGCAGAAAGAAGAAACATCTGCAAACCAAAGAAGGAAAACATGTGGTTCCTCAGTAAATCTGTATGCAGTGCTGGTATTTTAAGCACAGGTAGCGTCCCATAGCCATTTCAGTCACTTTTCAGTAGCTCTGCATTTTCAGTCTTATTCACAGTTGGGGCCCAAACTTTACATTACATTTCCCTGGCTTTCTGTTCTTGACAGGCAGGCTTTTGAAGCTTTGAAGGCTGGCTCACCTGTCTTGACAAATCAGGCCCAGATATGGGAGGAAGGGACTCACACACCGTCTCCAAATACCCAGAATCACTGGGGTGAGTTAGATTATTGCAAGGACCCGAACATCCTCAGGCATACTGAAAGGACCTCTTAAAGTTGTGGGCAGCTGGAAGGACCTGTTCTGTGTGTCTTGTCCTCCCCATTCCTACACTTTTGTGAGCTTGCCTGCTCTTTCTTACCCTTGTAGCTTCTGTCCTTGGTTCGCTTGATTTTCAACTTTGGGAACTCAGAAAGTCTTTCTCCATGTGGCAGAGTGCTCTGTATGCTTCTGTTAATTTGGCAAGCAGGCAGGTCTGAGCATGAAGGCATTGATTTACTACTTGGCACCTTTGTCAGCTTTCTATGTAGCTGGCAGAGCTGTGAGAGCTCTGAAATCTGCAGATTGTGGGCATGTCCACTGCACCCAGGTAGTGGTAGTGGGGAATGCCTCTGCTGGTATTAACTTGCTTTCCTTTCCTGACATGAGGTTTAAAATTTTAAAAGTAAGGGTGGGTGCTGTAGTTGAACAGACCCAAACATTTAGGAGTGGATTGCTCATATTTTCTGTGAGGATGGCACTGTCACGGATCCTGGGAGCACCTGCATGGCATCCATTTCTTAGCATATTCTGGCCTAAACCAAAACCTTTATTTTACTACTCGAACAGCTGAATCTAGTGAAACTAGTGGGAGCAAGGTTCAGAGATGGCAGCAGAATCATCCCTGTTAAAAGGAGCTGGCTGCCTTTTTGGTAATCTGAAAAAAATACTTTGATCAACACTAGGGTTGATTACATTTTCTTTTTTAATCAAGCTATTATTGCTTAAATATTGTGTCAAAACACTTCACCACAATATGGTTTCTTTTTTTTACATACAACTCCTCCCCCCCTTCCAAAAAAACCGCACCTATTGCTGACTTCGTATCCAAAAATAGGTATTAAACAGTAAATGATGGCACATTTAGAGTGGCGTTTCAGGGGATTGTGGGGTACATATATGTCAGTCCCCTCCTCAGTTTATGGACTTTGGGTATATATACTTAAAGCTTGCAGAGCCGGGAGAGCCCTGCTGGGATTTAAGTACTTAGTGATATGAAAGAAGAAAAAAGCCTTTTCCTTTGATGTGTTTTTATAACCATGGTGTGTCAGAATATTTTCTTGGCAGGAGTGCCTGGCACAGCTGCCTGCCACACTTCTAGCCACAGAGAGCCAAGCTGCAAGATTACCTTGTGCATATCAAATAACGGGGAACCTCTGCAGAGAAGGAGCAGCGCAGAGCAGGGATGCAGTGTCGGCATATAACACAGGCTGACTTGTCTTCAAGGTGTTTGCTCTCAGCTGATGTGTTGGCCAAAACCTGGGAGAAGGAGGCATTTGGGTCACTCACTTTTTCATTTAATGAAGATCAAGCCAGCTGCTTGAAATTTTGTTATTTGTGTGTCAGTTCCAACAACTTCTTAAGGTTTTCAGTATCTGAAACACTGCATTTCAGCTGGAAGTTTGAGCCTGCTGTTCTACAATATCTGGCTTAGTTCCACTGTTTCTTTTGTCTTGTCCCATTAAATAGCAGCCCTCATTTTGGACAGAAAGAACAGGATCTTGAATGCTTTTATATGGATAAATCACATGTAGGTCTCTTGAGTTAACCCTGCAATACTGTGTTACCTATTTTGACTTCTCTCCAGTTGCTTATCCCCACAACTACATAGCTCAAGCAGGAGCCACGTGGCTCACCACACAAAGGAATGCAGCTTTGTGGTGATGCAAACTGTCTGGAAGTCCAGCCCTTTACGTTGCCTTTAACAGCACCGTGGGTGCAGCCTCCTCATGCCTTGTGGAACAGTCAGCCTAAGCACACTGTCCTGGGTGCAGGTAGAGGTGGAGTCATCATCTTGGAGGTTGACTTCCTGCACAGATTGGGCAGTTTTGGACAATGGATCCTCTTACTTACAGCAGTCTCGGATGTTTGTTATATTCTCAGTCTGCCTCTGCTGTTCATTTTGTGGCTTTCGAGTTTTTGTAGTAATGCTTTAAATTTCTTGATGTCTGATGGGAAGTGCTGTTTGAGTTGTGGTGTTCCAGGGGCACGGAGCTGGCTGTTGGGCTTCCCACATGGTTCCCTGGAGCACCAGGGAGTGGGACACAATGAAACCCTTGCTGCAATGAAGAAATGTTAAATTTGGTCATACAAAGGTGTAACTGGCTGTGAGTTTCAGCAAGGGAGAAAGCTGAAATGGAGGAGCCTTGTGATAGCCATCCCCAAATGTTTCTACCTTCATGTGAAGGCTGATGGTGTTTGAGCTTGATAGGAGCCAGTGTGATGGTCCCTTAGGCACTTAAACCCCTTTGAGGGGGGTTTAAGGATACAGGGCAAGGCAGACTCCTATTAGAATGTGCCACTCAAATTGTGGTGAGCTGATAAAGCACAGTGCAGCATGGTACTGCTAGGTTTTGAAGATTTTGGTGTGTAATGCTGCTTGGCAGCAGTCAGCCTTTTTGAAATCAATAATCTGGGCAAGCAGGTATTTGGCAAGTTGAGAACTGCACTGCTGTGCAATAAGTAAGCTCCTGTTTTTCACCTGTGCTGTTACTTCAGGGCTGTGCATGCTGTCACCCTTCCTGTGCTTGAGGCATTTGCTAAGTGACAGTTTTACTAAAAGTCTTTCTGCCTTCAGCATTTCATGTGGCAGGCAGAAAATTTGCACCGAGAAGTGACTGTCCTAATTCTTCTAAAGTCTCAATTCTTGTTGAGCCAGAAATGTATCTTCCTTTTCTTTCAATTCCTGCCTATCATCTGATGGATTTAAAGGGAGGATGGCTTTGCATATGAAACAGCAAGATAATTTATATAAATAGCAAATGATGAGATTACACACAGCTGATTTTAAAAATTACTCTTCAGGCTACTACCTTCATTGTTAAAAATACCAAATGATAAATTGCAGCCTTTTTTGTAAACACTCCTTTGCCTGACTTCTGGAATGAAAAAAGTAATTTCTCTTGGTCACTGTTTTGTCCTGGGCTGCTGGTTTTCTCTCCAAGTAACCCTGTGGTTAGGTTAGCTAACCATATTTAGCTGGTCATTTGAGGTTACCTCATGTCACATGCCTTGTGTTTGAACAAGAACTTTGTAAAACCAGTCTTGTAGCAGCTTTTGGCCCATGAACCACATGAAGCAGTGCATTGCGTGACTGGTTTGTTTCCTCTTTCTGTGTTTACCTTGCATGTGTTACTGCAGGCACGATGCCCACTGAAGCAACTGCTGGGAAAGGCCCTGCCAAACTGAAACACTCCTTATGGCTCTGTGTCCTGCTCTTGTGGAATATTTGTAATTGAATTGGTTGTTCTCTACTTCCATTATCTTAACATTTGCAATTTTCAGATTTACTGCAGTGAAGAGAGTCATTTTGTAATTCATGTGGTGAGGTGAAAGCTGAGTGGGTTTTTCTGATTCCTTGTCTGCCCCTGAGAAGTGCCTGAGATCTCAGGCAGGTGTCTCGGGTGTGGGAGGGAGGACAAAATTTACCCATCTTGTACCCTCTTGTTGATACATACATGAATTCCTCTCTCCAAACACCAGGCAATTCTTCTGCTGGCTTTTGTTTTCAGTTCCCAGCTGAGTCTGGAACTTGGTTGTTATTACCAAATGAATTTATAAAAGGAAGCTTGATGGTTTCTTACTTAGAATTTCACTTTTTTGAGACACTTTACTCAGCCTTTCAGCATATTTGTAATGGCAAAGTGCATTTATATAAAATATTCTTGTTATAATACTTAAAAACAAAATTAAAGCTCTCACCCAAACATTCGATGAAATAAAGTAGATAAGAAAGGATGTTTGTGTTTGGGAAAGGAATTTTTCCAGCTTACTTTGAGGACTGTTGACAATGGGAGAAGGGGAAAGATGGGCTAAGGAAGCAAAACAGGTGTGTTTGGTTGTGCAGCTTGGGTGAGAACCAAAAGCTGAATGAGGCAGAAATGAGGTGATATAGAAAGGTTCTCTGGATGTTTTGCTCGTAGATGGGTATTTAGTAGGACATGAAGCTGGGTGTGCATAATACACTGTCTGAAAAACAGTATCTTTATGTTCAGTAGTTTGGATGGAATATGACCTACATTTACAGAATCACAAGAGTGATGAAAATTCATCATTATTACTTTATTCATGCTTGAGTACATGCCAGGCTCTAATTATGAGATAGCTCCAGTCTGCTCAGGACCCAGACATTTACTGTGATCCTGGCACAAGTGGTTTTATTGAGGACAGCCACAGTAAAAAATTCTGTTTCTAGGCTCTGTGCAACAGCTGCTGAGGCTGCAAGTGACCTGTGGGATGTACATTGGAGCTCTAATACTAGAGATTTGAAGGTAAAGAGAAGCAAAGAGCATGTGAGTGCACGGAGGGATCAAAAGGAAGTAATCAAAGTTGTTGATGGTTTTCAAAATGCTGCCAACAGCTAACAGGAAAAAAAAGGGACCTTTCCACATCAGATAAATCACTTGTGAAGTAAAGGTAAGAAAAAAATACCAACACATAGCTTTTTTAGCTTTCTGATTCCATACTTTCGTCATTTCCTTCTGCTGAGTCTCTTCAGTGCTTCTTACTCCCAGCTCCTGATTTACTTGCCCTTCAAGGACATTGCAATGTGCATCTGACTTCAGTGCCATCATTGTTTCAAAGTCAATTCCGTTGAAAATTGTATACCTGAATTTATTTGAGACCACAAAGCCTGGAGCAGGAGAGGGATATTAATAGAAACTGCTTCTCTCTGTTGTTGTACGAAGACAGAAGATGAACTATTTCAGTGTGGCAGTGGGAGGTGTTTTTCAAAGCAATTGTTTACATTTTTGATCTAACAGGGAATTAAAAAGGTCTGGGTGGCACAGAGAGCTGCCATAATTTTGCAGAAGGAGAGGAAAGGTACACATTAAATGCTACATTGCTAATTTTGCAAGGTGTGCTTAGCAATTTTCCAAGGTAAAGTAGTACTAACAGTACCCACTCAGCCTTCAGGAAATCAGGAAGAAACTTTGCAGCATCCTACCACATGCCTTTTAAAGCATGGAAACAGAACAATTAGTCCAAGCTTTATTTGATACTCTTTTTAAACACCCTCAAACCCCACAATGATTCTTTTGGGATAATGGTCTAGGGATGAATTCAGTAAAGACTCTGCCTTACATTCATATGATGCTTCAGGGAACTCTTATTGGAGATGGTGGGAAGAGGGAGGATTTAAGTTTTATCCCCAAAGGAGGGTGAGAGTTTAGAGATCCAAGAGTAGTCTGAAGGGAAATGCAGGTATTTGAGACAGGCCTGATGTGCGCCTGCCAAGGCAGGAAGGGATGTGGGTGTTACTGTTTGGCACTTGGATTGCAGAGAAGCCCCTCCTGTTCCCCCACATTCCCTCAGGAGTTCCTCTCCTATCCTTTCCCATCAAGTAGCTCCTGACTTTCTGCACGTGGCCATTCCCTGAGCTGCAGCGTGGCTGGTGGCTTTTTGGTGTGCATCCTGCCTGAGAAGGAAAGCAGGAGCAGGCAGTGCTATGAGACAGAGGAGCCTTCCCACTCACTCAGTATCACCCTGGACCAGCAGTCTCTCTGGTTTGACAACCAGTCTGCAAGTTTCCCTGACATGTGAGACATGTGATGCATGGCTGGTACAGAGAGCTAGACCTGTGTCCTTAAATAGCAACAAATGTAGTTTATAATATTCAATTTTAAAGATACTCATGGAAGAAAAGGCAGCAAGACGTGTACATCCATTCTCATCTCTTTCCTACCCCTTTTCCCTGCTGCCTGCTCCTGGCAGCAGATCAGCTGTGGGTTAGCCTTACAGGGGGGTGTTTTTGTGATTAGGCTCTGTGGGGCTCTCACAAGCCTTGCCACCTGTGTGCTGCTCTCCTGTGCAGGGAGCAGGGCCACGCTGGGCTCTGTGCTGGGGGTTTGCAGATCTTGTTTCTCCACAAACCCTGCCCTACAGCCTGTCTGGTATTGCAAGGGTCTGTCTGTCAGGGTCCCTTCATTCCATAGCGATCAGCTGCTTCACAAGCAGCTGCTCTGGCTACAATTTACTGGAGTCAAAAAGTACTCAGGAAAAAGTAATTAGAACTGTCCGGGTTGATTTTGTAGCATCATTAATGCTGGAGGCCTCAGACTTCAAAAATTATCAATGCATTGGTAAGTGCAGAGGGAAGAACTTAGTTTAACTGTTTATGCCTTTAGAAAGGAATTTTGAGGGTCAAAGCCTGATTTTTAAAATGTATTGCTAATAACACATTAAGCAATGAATTAGTAAGTTATTAAGCTATGAATAAATGAAATTGTGTTTGTTTTAAAGGCTGGTCATTTGCTCTGCTCCATTTTTTGTGCAGCCTGCCAAGCCCTTCGCTGGTGAGCTATACTGCTCTGGACAGATCCCTGCCTCCAGTAACTTGTTATCTGTATTTGACACAGCAGAAAAGGAAACATCAGACAAGCGTGGTGAAATTGTTGAGGGAGGGAGGAACATTCCCAGCAGAAATAAGGTCAGGCGCATCACTGCACAGTGCTGCCAGGGGGCTTCAAGCAGTGTTTTGGTTTGGGAGAATAAGGGGGATGTGCCCCGTGGTATCTCTTGGCAGGTCTGGTCCTCTGCTTGCAGAGGTGAGAGTCCGGTTGTGGCTCCTGCCCGGCTCAGTCACCTGGGTTTCCTTTCCTAGAGGTCAGGTGAGGTGGGATGGGAGGGAGCAGGGCGAGGCAGAGCTTGGCACTTGTGCATCTCCTCCCTGATAAAGTCAGGGCACGGCAAGGATGGGAGCTCAGGGAAGCAGCAGCACCTGGAGGTGGGGCAGGTCTGGCCAGCGGTGACTCCGTATAAACTTGGATATCCGGGGCTGGTACCTGGTCTTGCTTTTCACCTCAGCTGCTTCTATCAGCAAGCAACCAACGTTATGTTATGAACATGTTAAGACATGAAATAGCATGTGTGCTCCAATGTTTTAGTTTCCATCTTTGTAGCTTTTTCCCTCCCTATATTTTAAAAAATTGTGTGAAAAATGACATAAAATATCACATTTCACCATAGTCGATGCAGGTTTGTGAGTTCGAATGGTGTGGAGTCAACACTTGGTGAGCTTGCTAGGTTCTGACAGCTGTTAGATGTCCAGTCAACACAGCTGCAGTTTCCACAAACAAAAGTTTCTAATGTCAAGCAGCAGTTTGACTGCTATTAATAAACCATGTTGCTGCTACCTAATAAATGAAACCATTTAAAAAAACCCAAACAAACAAAAAACACAACAGCAGCAATTTTTAATAAAGTTTTTGATTTTAAGGTTTTTCAAAGCAGTGATTCCAAACCACTTTCCAAGCATGTTTACTTTTTTCTCTCCCTTGCCTTTGGCTTCCCATGGTTTCTCTTGTATCAAGTGAGAGATGAGTACCTTGCAGTAGTTTGAACCATTTAACTGCGTGTTGATTAAATGGAAATTTGCCTTTTTTCCTTTTTTTTTTTTTTTTTTTTTTTTGAGGAGGGAGAAATGTAGTCACTGTCATGTCTGCAGCCTGCCCTGCCTCATCCTGAGCTCAAATCATTTGATTTGAGCTGATACCAGGGCAAGAATGAGAACACATGGCCATGGCTCTGGAGGAACAGGGCTGGGGCATAACTGCTCCTTCTGTAGCAGTCTGCAGGTAATTAAGAGGAGAAATTATGAAGCTCCTGTGACCATCTCCCTTAATTTGTGTTTCCTGGATAGCTGAATCAGGTACAATCATCTCTTTAGAAGTTTACTGTCTTGGTTAACTTCAGATCTGAAATGGGTGTTGAATGCTACGGCTGCTGGGTTGCTGCCTGGTCTGTTTGTTACCATACTGTGGGTCCTTGATTTCTGCAGAGATCTGCCCATTAAGCCCAGTTTCTCGAGTGAGTCTTTTCACTTCTTGGTGCATGCTTCTGTCAAGATTTAATTGAATGTTGAGCTCACCAGTTATCCTGGATTTCATTTCAGGAGGTGTAGTATCAGGCTCCGAGTCTTCCATGTTGTGTGAAATAGAAACATTTTGGTTCATTCTGTCCCCTGCCTCTTAACAAATTTCAAGGTGTGATGTCTGCACACAGTTTGTTTTCACACAAGATTTGATTTGATTGTTGTGAAAAGTAGAAATAGTTATATTTTTTTATGGTACCACTTATCCAAACTCCTAATTTTTTCACACCTCTTAAAACAAATACATGATGTGTTAAGTAATATTTTACTTTGAAGATCAAAACTGTGTAGTTAGAAATTACAGGGAAATTCAGATTCTAGTGTGTATAAACCAATACCAGAATTTCTTCATCCTGCACTATGTCTAAAGAAACAAATGTCATGGGATGGTGATCCAGGAAAGCACAAGGCTGAAAGCTGAGTGTGCACATTGAGCCTAAAAAGTGGCATTTTGTTGTGACTTTCATTTTTCTTTCTTTCTGTGGTTCAGTTTATCAATTTACAGATTTGCTTTAGCTGAGTCCAAAATCAGAGGAAAAGGTTTGCTTAAAATAGAGATAAAATGTACATTATATAGGTAACAACTTTCAAGTATGTGTAAGCAATCAGCTGCAATGATAAGAGTAGAAGTATTTTTCTTAATGAGACACCTTTTTTGATTTTTTCCAAGCCATCTGCTGAGAGCTTCAAATATTGTTGAGATCTGCCATTTGTCCAAGAAAAAAACATTGATTGTTGTGTCAGCTGTTTGCTGTTTTTCTAGCCTTGATATGAAATATAAGATGCTTGTCTTTTCATTTAGAAGTCTATATTCATAGCAACTTATTTTTCAGTGCTAAATTATTAATCTTAAATGTTATCTGAGAACATTTTGGTCATTTAATGGTTATTAAATTTTTATAAATTTATAATATTTGCAAAGTTATTATGAGAGATATGTATTTTTATACTTCATGTCTGCTATCAATTCTTGTGTTGCAGTTTAATGAGAATATATTCAAGCTCTTAAATTTCGTTTTTCAGTTGGAAAAGTGCTTTAAATCATGGAATTGAGGCATGAGATTTATTCTGAAAAGGAAACAAGGTACATCTAGGTTTGTATGACTGCCCAGTGTTTGCTCCCTTGAGGCCTTGTTTTTTTTGCTGTGTCTGCTATAAGATCATGAAAGAGTAGGTCTCTCACCCAAGGCATGGTGTTTTATATTTCATTAAAAATTGCATCCCATAGACCACCAAAACTTCTCAAAGTAAACTGTATTATGTTATTTCTTATTATGATGCCTTGTTTGCACATGTACACTCCTCTTTCTCCCCCTTTATCCTTGCCTGCATGCTAGGCAGCATTTCTGTATCGATGCAACATGAACAGGATGATCCCAAGTCCTTCCTGTTTTCTCTGTGACACTGCAGCAAAGCAGCTACTCCAAGTGGAGGATCAGTCCCCAGCACGGAGCAGGAAGCACAGGGGCATTCTGGCAAGTTTGCAGTTTCCTTTGCATGGTAGGGGTGCTTTCTCCTCTCCTCAGAGTCCTGAGAGATGAACTCTCGTGCTGGCCTCTGCTCCTGTTACTGCTGTCCTAAGCAGGTCCCTCCTCAGGTCTCCTGCCTGAGGTCCATCTGCTGCACCCAGGGTCACACCACACCTCCCCTCCAGTGCCTGTATCTCCTCTGCCCTCACTCCTTTCAGTCCCCAGCTGTGCCTCCCCAGTACCAAGTTCCTTTCCTTCCACAGGCCTCCTTGTAGTGTCTCCTTTCACTAGAAGTTGACTCTGTCCCGCCTCCTTTCCTATTTTTCTGCAGTCTCACTGACCAGCCTTCCCCAAGCTGTGGGCTGGTGTCCACCCTGTGCCACCAACAGCCCCGTGTTCTCTGCAGGAGATCCTTCTGCCTCCCACACCTGGTGGTTTTTCTGCCAGTGAGAGGAGGCAGGGGCTTGCATCAGGGAGAGGAGTGAGCTCTAGACCAGACTGAGTGTTTCTGGGGAGCGTGGCAAGCCGAGGGCTGCAGGTGCTTTAACCCCTTCACTTGCTGTCATTCCACCAGAGCTTATGTGCTGAACACCCTTTGGATAGAAAACGACCTTCTGGCTGTGGTGGAACTACTTGTAGGTGCTCAAAGGGGTTCCTGCTGAACCTAATGCCAGGGACATGCCAGAAGAGTTTGTCAGAAACAGAGGGTAGAAGAATGCTAATACAGTGTGGATAAGAGATGCGTCTGCTTGTTAGGACATGGAGGAAGCAGATCCTAGATCTTTACTGCAGCTGACTGAAGATTGCATCACCCAGTACCTCACAATAACTACTACTTTCGGAGGTCCTTTGTTGGTAGGGCCCCCTTCAGAAAAGAAAGGAGATCTTGTTCTGCCAATCCTTTAATGACTATGTCTCTCTGTGTGCATTCAGGGGAAGGGAGGGTTCAGATAGCCAGATGAATTTCAACAGAAGGTCTTTGTGGAAAATATGTGCACATTAAGAAAGAAATATATTTGAAATCAGTTTTCAAGAAGAATGTGAAGGTTTTTTTTGGGGCGGGGGGAAGTATAGTGGTATTTTGTTCTGCTTTGCAGTTTTTTGTAGAAAATACTCAGAGCATGGTGCTTCAAAACTATTTCCATTTTTCAAACCTATTTCTGGTTAAGTTTTATACGAAGGAAGTTGTTCAGCTGTGTGTATAAGGCAGTAAATACATTTTAAAGTGTTGAATTATGAGGAAATTAAAAAGGTTGAATTATGAGGAATTCTGTTTGCTGTCCTTGTCCTCATCATGTGTAGAGGTTATTTGGAGTTGTATAAAAACTCAGCAGTTCAATATTAGTTCTTTATTTCTTGAGCACCAAAATAAGAAGACATAATCTTTTATTCAAGCAAACTGAATAGGGTTGGTAATTGGAGATTTGAGGATTTAGGATTTGTTTGTTGTTTAATAGCACTGTCCACCCATTACAAATGAATTTTTAATTTATTCTCCCAGTCTGTGATAACCTAATTACCTGCCAACACTTGACAGTTCTGTACACTGTGATTTATTCAATTCCATCTTTCTAAAACATGGAACAGGGTCTTAATTGCCTTTTGTGAAGAATTTTGCCAGCAGGGCAATGGAGCCTTGTTAAAGTTTTTGATTCCTTCATTTGCAGACAGAAACTGCTTCATCTGGTAGCCCTGAAGTTTGTACAAACTGTGGATCTACCTTAAATACATTTGCTTTAGCCCTTTTTTATGCCTGAAAAAATTAACACAAACTTGAAGATGACTTTTCTTTCCTTAGATAAAGGACTTTGGCTGTCATGCCTATTGCTTTTGTACTTTCTAACAACTGTTAAATATATGATGCACCATTTATCTGCCTGCATGTGTGTACAACTTGTAAATAATTTAATGTTTTACTTTACCACTTGGCCTCTTCACATAACTCTAAAATGAGGAAGATAAAATTCTACTAAATTATTAATTCACTAGGAAATTGAAACAACCGACATAAATTAAGCACAGAAAATGGTTCCCTTTTCCTCTGTGGGATTCAAAGCAGTGAACACAACTGGATAACAGCAAGGGAGCTAAATGGACCAGATGATTATAGAATAATTTAGATTGGAAAGGGCTTCTGTGGGTATCATCTTGTCCAACCACCAGCTCAAAGCTAATGTGCTTATTACAGACATCCTTCTTTGAGTCTTGAATGCCTCGAACAGTGGAGATGATCAGGATGGAGGGGTTCAGGAGTCTCCTGTGTCCATGGCTACATAGACAGGGCACATCAGATCTGTTGCCTGGCTGGCTGGTGGATTCTGGTGGTATTCTGTGGTGTTAAAAGTTTTCCTGCAGGTTAAAAGCTTTGCAGCAAGGTGTGCAGGTGCTCAAGAGCCACTGTGGCAGAGCGGTTTTACAGCTCAACTCTAAATGGATCAAGGCACAGTGACTCTATGATGGCTTCTAGGTCTTGCATAGTAGCCGATTGTTTTTTAGTTATTTACTGTGGAGCTTTTTATTTTGCCATATTCATATAGTACATATTGTAGTAGTCATCACAGATTGTTTTAAATGTTTAAAGATAATTAAATGATTGCACATAGGGAAATGTGGTGAGATATTATTAGTATCCAGAAATGCAGCAAAATCCAGGCATGCAGGTGCAAAGCAGAGCAGAGTATAATTTGTGATTTGATAAAGAGCCTTATAAAGTGAAGTTAAACCTGTGTTCTGCAAAATTTCTGCACTCAGTAACAGCCCTTTTCTTTGATACTACTTTGGTTTTGATCTGAATTTATTTTGATTCGAGAGCAGCTGGGAGGTCCTGAAATATTTGAGTGTTGTATATATTTAACATGAACTGCTGTATCTGTTTTGTTTTGTTTTCTTACCTGCTTCTCACTCCAGAGATATATCTGGGAATCCCATACGTTCTTCTGAAGGAAAAAGTCAGTTTGCATAATGCTTTCCAGATGCCCTGCTTCTATTTAAGGATACAAAATAAAAAATATAAAAATATCCCAGGCAGATTTGTACATAACCTGGACTGGTGGACTACACATCACAAATCTGAGCAAAGATTACTCCTGTGACCATGTCCCTGAATTGTGTTGGATTGCACAAGGAGAGGACCAGTTCCCTAGATGATCCTGTCCTTGGGTTTGGCATTCCACTACTGATTCTTAAACATCCTCCTCTGCTAACTGTTGTCAGCCACCCAGGTGAAATCCTGGACATTGTTTGGGAAGCAAATGGCTTTTTCTGTGGGGAAGAGGGGATGTGTGCAGAGATTAAAATACATTCACTTTAAATGTACGGGGGCAGTATATTTGACATAGTGGATGGAGTAATTGTCACCTGGAAGAGATGCCAGCTTTCTGGAGCAGATCACCCTCCTTAAAGATCCCTACTGCTGCATCCCTGAAAACAAGGAATCAGTACCAGGCTTTTAGTGGGAGCACTTGTGCCCCTCTTCCTAAATAGTTCCATCTTCAGTGTCATCATCATCTTCCTCAAAAAAGCTGGGATTGATTAAGTCAGTTTGGTGATGAAGAGTGGAGCAATGGGATAATGTTTTTAGTGATCAGACTTTCCAGAAACACATTCTTAATAGACAGCAGAGAATGCCTATGTAACATTTCTTGTGTATAAAAATGGAACACATAAAAACTGCTGTCACAGTGCTGTCTTAACTGACAGCATTTAGAATGTCTGGAAAAAATTAATCTATGGATCCAAATGGAACAAAGGAGATAAAAATTTGGGAGGGAGAAAGGAACTATTATCTGGGATTTACCTTTGGTTTTATGGCTCTACAGCTATGGGGACCCACACTGTGTGCCCTTTGCAGGCTTTAGTCACATCAGAGAATATGCAGGCTAAGGTATAACCTGTGATTTTTTTGGTGATGTCTTCACTTTTTCTTTCTCATTAGCTTACATATTAATAATGTTATTTCCCCCAGTGTTTCTGTGCTGTATGTCAAGAGGAGCCATGATTTCATCACTGCCTGTTTCTACTTTGTATATTTAATTTACAAAATATTTAGTGTCTTTCAGCACATTTTGATGTGTAATAATTTGTTTGGCAGTTATAACTCTGATGATGTATTGTGCTGACCCATTGTGCTTTTATTTGGGTTCTAAGTGTACAACCATAAATAGTCATTATTTATGCTATTAGTGCTGTTTTATTTTATTTATGCAATAGTGCTATTTTATTAAATCATGTGAACGTCTCAGCTGAAGAATCCAAGCAGAAGCACATTTTGCAATACTATTTTAGGAAATATTCATTTACTAATACACTCAACCTGGAAATCAATGGTTACTAACAATTTCAACAGATTTCCACATGCCCCTTTGTGTACCATCATATTTGACTTCTTCAACCAGGAACTACATCACATGTCTCTGCTTGTCCTACCTGGAACGTATCCATGCATAATTCACTGTTAGGCTGCACAAATGCAAATGCCCACACAAAGGAAGCAAGAAGTCACTGGGAGCAGGAATCCTCCTTTTGGCAGCAGTGTGGAGTCAGGTCAAACAAAGTGCCTGTGTGATTGTGGCTGTGTTCAGTGTTGGTGCTTGTTGGTACGATGCTATAGATGGAATGATTTTCTCAGTCTTTTTAAAGGTTACAGTGATAGTATCTTCATATCATACAGCATTTATTTTAGGTTTTCAGAAGGAAATTGTTGATTCTTAGTTCTCACAGAACTTTTCACTACTCAACTGAAGCTTGGACTTGTAGTCCTTTGCAGTTCCAGATGGCATGAAGAGAGGCCTTTGGTTTCTCTCTCACTGTGTTTAGATATATTTATGTCTTTAATTATGACTGAGTAATTAAAATGCGTCTATTAAAACTGAGTAGCTGATAAGCAGAATGAGGCAAACTAACTCTGAACAAACTAAAACTTTGACTGTCTAGGAGACTGTTGAACATCCCACCAGAAATCCCTTCATCCTGGTTCAATTAAGCATGCTTATCTGTACACAGGAAAAATCCTACTTTGCTAGAGGCTGACGTGAGCATCATCGAAATCAGCAGTTGATGAATGTTCATTAATATTATGAAAATCTCATTCCTTCTCCAAACACTTATGTGATTTATATCCATAACCATTTCAGAAGATTGCAGTACACAACCTGCTGTGCTGGATCCTAACAGTAACCTGAGAAAAATTGTATGAAGTTCTTACAGCTTAGGGATTTTTGCACCATTTTTGAAAGGTCCTTAAAAGGTATTACTTACAGCTGCATACAAGCTTTGTAAAGTATTAATAGCACTACTACTTCTGTGCTGAGTGGATTATTGCCATATACATTTGTAATTGGTGTAACAGTGCATGCATGCAGAAGAATTTCAAAGCAGCCACTCAACTGAAAACTCTCTCGTTTTATTAATAGCCCATTCATGAGGAGACTAAGAGAGGATTGTGAAAAGTGTAGAAGAATTGAAGTCTGATAAGAGAAGATGTGAGAACAGAGCATTGGATCCCTTGGGTCCAAAGCACATGGCAACAGAGAAAATTTTCAGAGGAAGGAAGCTTAGACTGAAGGCTGAAAGGTGCTCCTGGCCTATGGAAGCAGTACAAGACAACATCCTCTGTTTATGTAGGTGCTCAGCAGTCATTTCCCTCTGTACACATTGGATTATTGAGAACACCTGAAGCTGTAGCTGGGGCCCACCCCTGCTGGGAATTGTCTGGGTGCATTGATCCAGCACTGGTCTATACAATATTTTGTATTTCATGGTTGTCTAAGGTATCATCTGCAGGAAATGACCTTCTCAAAATCATGGGGTTTGCATTTTCCTGGCCCTCAGCAAAATCAGCCCCTCTTGAGCAGTTGAGAAATGTGTTCCCAGGTGCTCTGTCTCTTTTGGAGAAACTGAGGAAGCACGGGTTTCACTTGTGAGCTGTTTGCTGATCTCAAATGCTGCAGATCCAGTTAGGGAAAGCAGCAGGAACTGTAGAGTATAAATGCATTCAAACCCCTCCTCTGCCTGCTTCTGCCAGAACTCAACCTGATGGAAAAGTACTGTGTGCCTGCTGCATTTGTTAAAAGATCAAACTTTTGAACTAGAATTCTCTTTTTTGAACATAATCAAAGTTCCTAAATGCCAGCCAGAGTTTTCCCATGTCAGATTTTGGTTCTCTCTTCCCCAGCTCATTCTGCACAGAGCTGTTTGCTGGGAGGTCAGTCAGTGTTGTTGACTGCATGTGTTTTTAATTTCTACACATTCATATGTGTTTGCATAGGCATGTATATGCACATATTAGATGCAGGTGATTTTTGAACACAGTTTTCACTAGCGTAACTCAATATGTAAAGTCAGCTACTTATCCTGAGTCCTTGAGTTTGATTATTAGCTGGTACATGATGGGAACGACCACTGTGCCTCAGGGTGTATGCACAAGGAATGACTGATAAACCTGAAACAATAGTATCTTTATAGCATGTAGTCAATAAAGCTGTATTTGCTAAACCATCTTAAGCCAGTTCTTTTTGCTGCCAATTGTTTTATCTGATTATCAGCAGCAGCTTCCTCTTGCAGTGACTCCACAGGGTGCAGACACCAAAAGTCTCCCATCACTTTCTTTCTCCTTGTCTTGCTGCAAAAATCCATTCTCTATAGGCCCCCACCTGCTGTGGTCTCCTCCCTCCCTTGCACTGGTCTCCCAGAGCAGCAGCACTAGGGTGCTGAACTGTGGTTGGGTGAAAGTGGGGGTCCTCATCAAGTTTAAGACTGAAATAATTCCCAAGAGCTTCCTATGCTTCTGTCTCCAGGAGCAGATTCCTCTTCACATGCTTTCACTTCCAACCAAACAGGTAAACCTCATACCTCTGACAGACCTGTTCAATCACAACCTGTAATTGCCACCTTCCAGGTAATTTTACCTGGTAGAATTTAGGTAAATGAGTGAGCTGGAGGTGGCAGTTGCATAATTAGCTCCAATATCACAGTGGCATTTACCTGTTGCTTTGCATTGGCACTGGATACTAATCAGGCTTTCCCCATGTTCTGACCTCCTGGTCTTTGTCAGTGTATATGCAGTTTCCTTACTCTTTCCTAGATCATGTCTGAAGTTTTGAAATTTTGCAGGCTATCTGCCTGCAAAAGTGAAAGGACTCAAAGGACAAAGTGGAAGTGCTGTCTTGTTAGATGTTAATCCCCACTTCAC
Organism: Motacilla alba alba; assembly: GCF_015832195.1. Lineage (NCBI taxonomy): Eukaryota > Metazoa > Chordata > Aves > Passeriformes > Motacillidae > Motacilla > Motacilla alba. The sequence goes on along the minus strand of NC_052016.1, from coordinate 98,874,441 downwards.
GTGGTTGATCATAAAAAGACATTCTCCTCTGATTATTTCTCTGATCCACTGTGATTTCCAGAGTATTTTCTATTGCTAATGATGAAGGAACTTGTTTTTTTGGAGATGGGTCACATTTATTGCTAACTCTCAGGAGATTCAGATATGCAATATAAGATTATCTAAATTAGAGGGACAGATGTTAGACTTTTTGTTATCTTGACAGTTAAGTGTTAATACCTCCAGAGTATTCAAACCCTAATCTATATATTATAATTTTTTATTTGTTACTGTACATTTAAATTATGAAACACTCTGTATTAGGTTTAGGATTTATTTTAGTTTAATTTTTTTTGAGAGATCTTTCTCCTGTGAAGAAAGACTGGCAGAAGTGGCTCAGCAGCATAATGTGCAAGTATAAATAGAATGCAAGCTGTCCATTTATCTCAGTTCTGATCTACTTATATTCATCTGATGCTTATTACAATCGTGGCTTTTCTCTGAGCAGATGCATCCAGTTAGGATTAAGCTTGGACAACTAACCTAATTCACTCTTGTAACTCGCTCTTGTAGCTTAATTCAGGGTTCCTGTCTAGATTTCATGTGATACCAAATAATTCCTGAAACACTCAGCCCTTAATAAATCAACATCAAAATATTAAGAATATTTATTGCTGTCTACTTTGAGATACTGAGTTTGATTGCAGTGGGTTTTAGGTTCACCCAGATATCTCTTCATTCAAACAATTTCTGAAATTTCTTCCCACTCCAGCTTCTACTACTATGTAATGGTATTTTATTAAATATATTTTAACAGGACAGATTCTCTAGAATACTTGATAGGACCCCTTTATGCTAGAATGTTCTGCTAGAGTAGTTTGAAAGTGAAATATAAGCACACCTGTCCAATTCTAAGAAGCATAAAAGGCAAATGATTGTACCTAAACTTTATATTAATCTCATCCACATTGAAAAAGGAAGATTCAGTCTTTTCTTGTATTTCAAGAATCTAGAATATCCATGAATAATGATTTATTTATTGGATTTTCAGACAGGTTTTCTCAGCATTTTCACTGTACAAGAACCCTGTGGGATTTGTAGATGTAAAAATATCAACCTTTGTGTCTTTAACATCTCAGCTACATTTTCTTTTTCATTTAAAATCAGCCTCCAGTTGACTCTTTATAGTTTTAGCCTAGTGACTGGCCTCTGGCATGGATTACTCTTTGACAACTTGTTTTCAATTTTAAAAATTAACACAACCAACTTGCCATAATTCAACACATATATAGGATTATAAAAAAGCTCAGGACTAAGCATAGTAACAAACAGTGCTAACTTGTTATGCTGTGTGGGTGTTCAACTCTATAAAACAACTTAAGTTTCAGATTAGAAATAACTTGTAGATTATCTTTTAATGTGTGCAAAACAATCAGTTTGTACAAGAATGTAGCATGAGTCCAAGTTATCTTTCTGTTTGCATGACTGTTCTCAACAAAATAAATAAGTATGCAGGACATAGTTGATGACACATGATTTAAAGAGAAAAATCTAAACAACATTTTCACTTTTCTTCCCCCTCATTTCATTTCCACTGTTACTGCAAGTGTTCTGGAAGATCCACATGGCAAGATTTAGCTTGTATGTGCCTTTTGATTTGCTTTCAGAAACTGATCCAAGAAACAATAATTTCTGAGCTCTGCAAATGTGTATGGTAGATGCAGTTCCCCATGTAATTTTCAGTCTTTTATATTCCTCCTGTGAGATCGGTCCTGCAGCCCTCTGGGTTGTTACTGGGGGTGTCAAGGCCCTTCTGATACTGGAGTTTCTCCTACCTGCCAGAACTCCAGGGAAAACAAGTGGGTGAGTGGAAGATACAGGGTGCACAGGTGGGCTCTTGTGCCCTGTGTGTGTGGTGAGATTTTGAAGTGCGTGAGAGCTGCTGTGTTTCTTGTCTGTGAGATGTACTCTTTTCCCTGAAAAACATGGTCTACAAGAGGAGGAATAGCAACACCAGGGGCAATGGCTTATCAGGAGATATGAAGTGTGGAGAAATGGAATAAATGTAGAAAAAACTCTAGAACAGTGATGATTCTGCTGCCAGAGCCTGCTGCTCTGTACAGTTAGGTGGGATACATGCTCCTTAGTGTGAATCTTTCAGCATCACATCAAATGTGAGGATGTAAGGAGGGGCCTGTAAATAATTGTTAGGATTTGGAGGGAAAATCACAGTAGGGCATTTTAGATGTCCTGTAAAGATAAGGCGTCTGCACAAACAAAAAGATCAAAAGGAGCAGTAGGAACGTTTAGTGGTGAAGAAAGTGATGGCATCTTAATTTAATGATTCCCAAGAAAACTTGAAGTCACTGTTGTAAAGTATTTTGCAGGTCCCTGGGGAAAGAGGAATCAGAGAGAGTGTACAGCTGTAGTTCAGCGTGGCTGCTTCTTTGTCAATGTGCAACAGCCTGCCTGTGGTCAGAAACAGGCCTGGAAATGAAGCATGAGAAAAATAAGCCCTATTTCATTGCCACAATTGTGTTGATTCCACCAGGCTGTCTGCAGTCATTTAAAGATAATTGGAGGGGTGTTACCCACTGAATGTTACTGTTTATGTGATGTAAAAGGAGAGATAGGTGCAGTCTAGTTGGTTCTGCCAACTAATACTCAAAGAATATTGCTGTCTATAAACTCTGGGGTAATTTACTGATGCTGTACAGAGCAGAGATGTCCTTCAAATAGGAGCTTTTGTTATAGTAATGCTAGCAGCAAGGGAAAATATTCAGATTATTTTCCTGGAGATAGAAGCTGCTGCTGTTTGGAAAACAGTGCATTACACCATCTGTTTCCTTCTGATTGCGCACTACCATAGCCATTGTTGTGATTAATTTCTTTGCTTCTAGGCACAAATTTGAGTGCTTGAAAGAAGATTAAAAGCTTGTTTGTGGACAGGGATGTAGCTAATGGCTAGATCTCAGTAGGATTGTGTGTACTTACCAACTTTACAGTTTAAGTCATCAATCTTGCATGCATTTGATATGTGAAGAAAGAAAGGAGAGCATCCTTTTTCCGTGTAATAATCCTCTACATGAATTGCTGGTGAGGTTTTCATCATGTGCCACTGGTGTCATCACACACTTAAAACAGCACTGGGACAAAGGGTCAGTTTTCATAGAATCATAGAGTCATTTATGTTGGAAAAGACCTTTAAGATCATCAAGTCCAACTGTTAACCCAACACTGGCAGGTCCACAGCTAAACCATGTCATTAAGTGCCACATATATGTCTTTTTAAATACCTCCAGAAATGGTGACTAAACTACTTCCCTGGGCAGCCTGATCCAATGCCTGTCAAATGTTTTTGAGAAGAAATATTTTCTAGTATTCAATTTAAACCTCCCTGGTGCAGCCTGAGGCCATTTTCTCTTATCCTATCTGCCTCATTTTCTAGTGAGGCTTGGCCACTGAAAGAAGATGTGTAGTTCCATCCTTATCCCACTTGATTTGTCAGAACAGGTCCTTAGGTCATGAGGCCAGTGTGCCCCAAGAGCCCCAAACAAGTAGTTATCCTGCCAGGTGGGAGCGAAGCCCTGCTGGCTGACAAATGGCCACAGACATCTCCTGGCCACATTTGGTGCCTCCTGGGAAGCTCAGCAAGGAACATGTTGCAGTGCTGTCCCTGTAGATGTTGTTGTTACCCTTGATCTGGCCAGAACTGCTGCTTTGTGCCCCCACTGACAAGCAGCACAAGAAAATGCAGAATTTTGCCCAGTATGGATGCTGTGTCTTACCTCAGTTCCTCTTTCTTTGAGTGTACAGTACAGTGGCAGTGTGTATCATGGTGGTGCTCCACCACTAGGCTGTTCCCATCCTTCCTTCCTATCCATTTCTGGGTACTTAAATAAGTTTGAAAAGCCTTTGATCCAGAGCATGTAGCACAGCTGCAAGATGCAGTGGTCCATCTGCTTGATATACTGAATTTGCAAAACAAGTGATATTTGCATGAAACTCATCTGTTCTTAATTTTTTTAAAAATGCTTTTCTTGGTTGTCACATTTCAAGATTGTCACATTTGTCCATGATTTCATGTCGAAAGTTGAACCTTCTTCCTGCTAGGATTGTAACAATTCTCCTCTGTTAACACAGTGTATGCAAACTAATACTTTGTAATAGGGTATTTAATATTTACTTCAAAGTGACTTAATTAAAGTTTGTCTGTTTGAATTTGCTTTCAGAGTAATAGATACATCATAATTTAAAGCTCTTCTTCAGGGTGATGTGCATGAACATATATTTGGTATATATTGGGGTAACGGCAGATCTGTGGCCAAACAGGACATAGTTAAACAGAATTGAGAGGAAAATTTTGTCTGCCAAATAAAGCAGCATTATCAATTTCCTCTCTCCTGTGCTGAAAGAGACAGGGGGAGCAGACAGTGTAGGGTTTCCTGATATGTTTTAAGAAAGCCTGGGATTCATTTCCCCTCCCTTCCTTCCTATTAGCTGTTTGTTAACTCCCAGGAAGACCCAGGTTTTTCTCGTAAGACCTCTCTGCTCACATATTCTGGAAACGGGCTCTGCCTTCGAAGGGCTCAGTCCTCTGAGCAAATACAGGGGGAGAGAGAGGAGTTGTATTGATGATGAGAGCCTAACTTTGGGCAAACCAGCTGAAGAGGAGTTTCTAATTGACAGCATTGAATTCACAATGGTATTTTCTTCTGATTCTCTGGCATGAGCATAGCACTTGTTCCTGAAGGATACCAGGTTCTTGAGACAAAGTAGGAAAGGCAGCAAGTGTCAGTGGGAGGTTTCTGTCTTTGGAGTGCGGAGTAAGACTGTAAACTTTAAAGACGTTCAACTTGCCTTTCTTCAGGAGAAATCTCGTGAGTTTCTTTGCAACAGCTGGACATCCCGCACATTAAGGAGAAGGATGTGAAGAAGGAGGTGATTGTGCAGTTGTGATTGTTCCAGCTACTTGGGATGAGCACTGCTGCTGGATCTCTCTGTATGGCTGGAGTGCATTGACAACCTGGATGTTTTGTGGGGGCTTTCCTTCATCCTAAACAGCACAGGGCTGTTAGTTTGGATATAGTTATTTTGGACGAAACACTAAAATAGAGACATTTTTGCACCTTTTTTTATTTGCTTAAAATGTCACTTGCCAGTCTGACCTGCTTGTGTGAGGAGCTGTGACTTTTTTATTCATACTGATCACACTGAAAGTAGGCTGAAGCTGTGGCAAGATGTCCTGTCTGCTGGGTGCAGCGTGCTAGGACCTGAGAGGGTGTTGCAGCTTCATGCAGAAGATATCTTGGTATTTTCAGTGCATTAACTGCAACTAATCTTTCTTTTTCCTTTCTAATGGAACTAGATATCGGTTCCTGAAGAAAAGCGTATACAATACAAATAACTGCACTGCACACTCTTCCAGGACTTTAAATCTGAGGCCTTTTTCATAACTTTTTAATATCATCTGAATTTGACAAAGTAATTTCACACTCCATTGACATTTAAAAACAAAATCAGAGTGTTTTCCAGTGTGTTAAAAGAGAGTAATTCTGCAGAGGAGATCTTTTTTTTCCTTTGCTGAATAGTTTGGTGAAGATACACCTATGTCTCAACGGCGCCTTTTAAGGGAAGGACATGAAAGTCCTCTTAGGATCCTACAAAGATTCTTCCAAATCCCTCATGGCAGAAGACACTCAAGAAATAACCCACATCAAATAAGCTCTGGTGAGGTGAATTTATATGTGATCCTATAGTGTGATGTGCGTGTACACAGAATGTTGCAGCTAAACTGGAGCAGTATGTGAGTTAGTATGAGCAGTAAGCAGCCTAGGATTTGTGTTACTGATGTCTTTCAGCTGATGATTCTTGCAGGAGCAAGTGTTAGTGGTTTTGTTTTGTTGGTTTTTTTTGTTTGGTTTTTTTTTTTTTTTTTCCTGAAAGTGTACTCATATAGGGATCCAGCAACTGTTACAGTTAAAAAATACAAATCTTTATCAATATTAGGTGCTGCTCATGATAGTAATTACTCTCTGTCACCAGTACCTACTGGAAAAAAACTTCATACCTTGTCTTTACTTGCATTTCCAGGTGTATGACAGTATCTAACATAGATTTGAAAGCTTTGCATCAGCCCTCCTTTTATATTCTAGAAGAACATTGCTTGAGTATTCCTTTCCTGAAAAATGAATCTAGTTATGCAGAAGAAAATATTTATAACTGTACTTAAAAAAATCAAGGAGCCTCTGATCACATCTGTAATGCACTAAATTTAGGACTTTGCTACTCAGTCTCAAAATCTGTTTCATGCAGTATGTGTTAGTGCAACTGATAATTACATAATCTTTGTGTTTAGTAAAGCTACATTTTGTTTTTTCTTTTTCTCTGAAATGAGTTAACCCTGACTGGTTAAGATAAGCAGAAGCAGATTTTTCAGTAATTAATTCAAACTTTATTGTTTTATTTTATGCACAGTGACCTATTATGATCTTAAAAAAAAAAAAAAAGAAAAGGAACTTTTTTGGTTTTTTAAAAATTATTTTGGAAATCTTCATCAACTTAAACTAAGCTACCTTTGTTAATTTTAAAGGCTTTTCAGTATTCCTTTACTTGATGTTGTTTACTCTTAGAAAAAAAAATACAAAGAGAAAAATGCCTTTCTGGTGATTTATTTCCTTATACCTTCATTTGTGCTATGCTCACTGAGTCTTTTGTTATCTCTTGTGTTTGGAATTAAAATTATAAGGGTTTTTTAATAAACTTTTTTTTTTTAATAACTTCTGAAATGTAAAGATTTCACCTTTCCTGACTTACCAGTTCTGGGCAAGTTTGTGAGGCCAAGATTTGGTACTTCTAGGAGTGCTTACTAGTAAGTTATCAAAATCTCGCAATTAATTCTATTCAGCTGAGACTAGAAAAAAAATTATGTGAATTGCTGTTAATAACAGTAAAGAAAAATCAGGAAAAATTTAGTAGTATTTTAACCGTATAGAATGCCATCTTGTAAAGCAAAACAGAACAAAGTCTCTTCAAATTTCAGTCTTACTTTCATGTAGGATTCAACTATAATTTGGTAACCCTCACGCCACAGTTAAATCCGTAGTGTAGCCATAAAAGGCACTACTTTCACCAAATATTTTATCATATTTATGTTTTTGTGAGTTTCAAGCACCTGCTGGCCATTCATTAATGGATTGAAGCTAGTCCAAAGTATAGGCAAAGCATTTGATTACATAGCAGAAAAACACAAATTTAATATATTGACCACATTCTAACAGATGATATTCCTAATTTTTGCATCATTTCCTTTAGACCAAGATCCTTAATATAAATCTTATAATGCTATACAATCATGTCTTACTTACATCTTCCTTTCACTATTTAGAGGTGTGTGTGTAGTCAGAAAATAGTATGTTTCTGTGGGAAGCTGTCTGTTCTGTCTCCCACCCATCTTTATTATTATTCCAAAACTCTTTTTGATCATGTGGCAGCCTTTTCTGTTTGAAGTCTTCAAGTATGCAAAAATTCTGTTTCCTTTCCTTCCTGTTACCCATTTTATGTTGACAGTAGGAAAGCAATTACAAGCTTTTAATGTTACCCTTGTATCTCCAGTAAGAATTACTCCATTGTTTTGGTCAAAGGTGGTTTATGGCCTTTTGGACGGATACGAGTTTTCCCGCCTTCCTGGTAGCAAACCTCAGCTTTCAGTGGCACTTGCAGACAAATGCTACACAGGTGGATCAAAGTTGTAGACTGTGGAAAGGGAGAGGTATTCCAGCCTGAGAACATTTCTGTCCTGTAGCTATGCTGGGTGAAATCACAATTTTGGCAGAATGTATTTCCAAAGTAAATGTGCTTGTGATTCTGTGAATCCCTTGATGTATGCACCTGTCTTCTCCTTGTGACAAAGTTGAGCCGCTCTGTCCTGTTGTGCCAAGTCTCACAAGGCTTGGTTCTCTCTTCATTAGCATCTCTGGAAATTGCTGAGAGCATGTGTGCTTTGCTGTCACTTCATCTTTTCCCTGCATGTTAAAATATTTAATATAGCATATAGAAACATTTAACTGAACAATAAATGTCCTTGTTCATATATTGATTTTGCATTACCTTATTTACCTTAATAAGGGAAGCTGGGCTGGCTTCCAGAATCATTCTACTTCATCAAATCCATCTCTGTTTTATTTTCATTTTAACAAAGCAGACTTTATTTACTTACAGCTTGTTGACAGTTGGATCTGTCCTGCTTGGCCTAATCTTCATTGTGCTGTTCTCTGCAGGTGTCTTTTACTCAGGGCAGGCTGTGTTGCCTTTATCTGCTCACCCTGGTTGAGCCCAGGCTCTGGTGACACTTCTCTTTGGAATGCAGACGTTTGGGACCAGGTGCCATGTGGCCCCTCCTGCCTGGACAGGCAGGGCCCAGGCGGGTACAGTGAGTGCTGTGAGACAGCATTGTGTTTTCTGAATCCATCCCTGACTCTGTACCTTCTGTGTGCTTCTTCATCTCTGACTGCAAGCAGGTGGGACAGCACTTGTGGGTTTCTGGAGGGTTTCAGCCTTGGGAAGCTGTGGCTCTGAGCACTTCTCTGGGGACACCTGTCTCCCATCAGCAGCGGAGATTCTCCAAGGTGCTGTGGCCCTTTGTGACGGGCATCCCAGCGCAGTGCTCAGATACCGTGCTTTGAGATACTCCCTCTTCTCGCTTTCTCTAAGCAAATGGGAACAGTAGGTCAGCTTGAAGCCAGAGCTGTAGAACAAGTCTGGCAAGGGGAGATGCCAGAGACATCTGTCTTCATTCTGTGCTGTGCGTGGTATGGATGGGAGTATCTTTGGAGGCATCCTGTCGTCTGCATCTTTTCACTCTGGATTCAGGTTGGTTTTTCGACAAAAATGACTGAAGCTCTAGGGTGGATTTCTTTTCTGTGTAGCTCTAGGAGTGTGATGAATGGGTGCTGAGGGGACTGTCTGTGTCACAGGGTCCTTCCAATCCAAAGAACTTCTGTGAAAAGGCACAGAGAGCAGCATTGTAATGTGGGTGTCTCATACTAATAGGTTTTTGTACTGGGTCAGACAGCTTGGTTAATCCATAACCTGAATAATCCACCAGAAAGAGTGAAGAAGAGTCTAGAGAAGAGCACCTCTGCATCATCTGTATCAGCCAAGGGGATGTAGATGTGGCACATCTTTTCCTGAAGCTGTATGAGTATTTCTGTGGGGTATTAGGCCTTCTTGTAAGAGGAGAGGGAGTTAGCTTATGGGCAGGCTAACTAATGTGCGGATGCAGGAAATGTCAGACTGAACACACAAAAATAGCAGAAATATTTAAGTACCTGAAGGCTTCAGTGTAGCCAAAGCCTGCCTGGAGCCTGTGCAAACACTAGCATTTCTGGTCAGAGTTAAAGTCTGCCACAGCTTCGTTACTGTTAGTCCCCACTCTAGATAGTTCCAGGTGTGTGAGGCTGTGTTTACTCTGTGCTGCATTCATGCCTTTGTTTGCTGGCTGCATAAAGGTGTTTAAAAGGGATTCATTTGAGATTTTGAGTGTCTGAGCTTGGGACTTTGATTGACCTGTCCTGCTTGAAATACTCTTGCACTTTTTCGATCAGAAAGATGGAGAAGAGAGTTAGGTGTAAATCCATAGCAGAGGTGATAAACTGAACCTGTGAGTGAGCAATGCAATATGACTGGTTCCAGATAGCATTGTGAATATCTGCATGAAAAACAGTTTTGCTTTGCCTTGTTAAAGCCTAACATGAACAGTATGCTAAGGGCTTATGCTTATATATACTGTATCAGACACTGGGTGTATCAGCAGTCTGTAAATATTCAGGGCGGAGAGATGAGGGGAAAACACTATAATTAAAGAGATAATTACAAGAACAATGGCATTAGTGGGAGAAAATATATTTGTAAAGTCATCTTGTGCCACCTGTTTTATTTATGGAACAAAGTTCAGGTAATGCAAAAGCCCTTAACTTCTCAGGGCAGTTTGTTCTGAGCAGAGGAAGGGAAAAGTGGACCTCTTTCTTCTCTGATGATGGATCGGAGAGGAATTTCAGTAGCAGAAATGAAGAGTTATTATTTTTTCTCAGAATGGTGTTCATGGCTGGACTTTGTAGCGCAGGGTAAGTTGGCTTAACTTTTAACTCCTAGATCTTGTAAATGTAAACAGACCTGTGTAGTCTGCTAAGTCAGGGGTGTGTAAGGTGTGTGGCTTGGGGCTGTGCTCTTTAATAAAACATTTTAAACATGTTTTATATGTGCCAAAAACCCCCATGTATTTCAAGAGTCTTAATATAAACTTTGCTAGCTCATTGATGCTTGAAAACGCATTGTTCATAGAAAACACATCATTGGACAGTCTGAGTAGTAAATGGTAGTAGTATTTGGGTTGTACTTAAAAAACCTTTTCCCAAAGGAAGTAAAACATCAGGAATTTTAGGATTTAAATTTTCATATAAGGTTTTTATAGACCTTTTTTTTTCAGACAGCATTCCTCAAACTTATTACTATTTAATAACTATTTGGCTCAGGCAAGTTACTTGGTGAAAAGTGAGCACATCAGCAAAACCAGTCATAGCTAACATCCTTGTGGAAAAGGTCCCAGGCAGGCTGTCCATCAAAAGTGAACTGTTTCTTCCCTGAAATTATTTTCAGAGCATCATCATACAATTTAATAGGGATGTGTTCAGTATATGTTTTCTGATAAAGAGGTTATTACTATTCAGATACCAGTTCAGCAACACCGGCAAATGTTTTTCTTCCTTCACTTAAGTGTCTGTATTGACCTATCCTATAAATCTGAGGGACCTTAGCTTCCTTTTTTTTTTTTAAACCCTTTTTCCGGCTTTTTTAAAAAAATATTAAAATCTTTTTTTTGGTGTGTGTGTTAAAAAGTAAAAGTGAAGGAAATACATGATTTGAGAATTGTATTTTACAATACATTAAGATGCATGCTGTGATAGAAAGTAGAAATATCTGAAAAGCATGAAATTATCAGCAGATTTGTGTGATTGGTCCCACTCAAGATTCCTGTAACTGCTTATTGTGTCCTATTATTTATGTTAAAGAAGTTATTTGAATACAATTAGAACATTCTGAATTGTGCTGTTGTAAAAGTTACTATTTCCAAATTTTTGGTGCTTTAATTCAGAGGAAACAATGTTACTTCTCCAGCTGTGTGCATAATAAGGAAGGGATACGTTTTGGGGTATTGCTATACAGACCACCACTTCTTCCAAAAACACAAAGACTTTTTAGAGTCTCTCTAATGAGCAAGGGACATGCACACAGAACTGGGGGCAGGGGCAATGCAAGACTGTGCCTCTAGGCTCCTCTTCTGTAGATCCACACTGAACTCCATGAGCCTGCTCCCTTGGACCTCTTCAGCCTCTCTTTTTCCCTGTTTGCCAAGATTTAAGCTGTCTTTGTTTTCTTACAGGGAACAGACCTATTCTAAGGGGTTGTTGTTGTATGATGTTAAGGGTTGCACTTGAGAATGGAGGAAAAAAATGTGAAAAATAGTTCCATTACTTCAGTACTTGTAAAATGAATCCTCAGAAAATGAAATCTGACTGTGCCTTTGACTCTTGAAATGGGGGAAAAATGTCTTCCTGACCATTAGTGCTATTTGAAAAGCCCATTTAGCTAGAGGGAGTAGCTATATATGACGTTATACCATAATAGGCAGTGAGCTAGTAGGAATTAATATTTTTCCTGCTTTCATGGCCACTGAAGAATATATGAAAAAAAATACAGTAGTGAAAAAAAGAACTTAGAGTTGTCCTGATCTGAGGGACTTTGCTTCAATAATTTTCGAGTTAAAATGACTGGCTTTTCTTATACTTTTGCTTTCCCACGTGGAGAATTGTCAACAAACAGATATTTACTCTCTGGGCAGAGCCAGTCCTGGAGCCAGGATGTAGCTTTATTTACTCCCTTTATCTTCTTCATTGTTCTTCCAAGAAGTTGCCAATCTCAACTGCCAAACAGTGCTGTTGCAATCTGTTTAGTTCTGCTGAAGTTGTGCTTAATAGGACGGTTTGCACTACTTCCTCTTACTGAGTATGCTTACAGTGTTTAACAAAATCCCATATGATCTTCAAATTAACCTCAGAGGTTAAGCCTACCTGAAAAGGTCGAACACACACAGCCTCATGCTCAAGCAACCCAAGCCAAAAGGATCAAAGTTTATTGTAAGATTTCCAGCACTTCCTGACTAAAGCTAGCTCTTGTATTTTCTTATTTATTTTATCTTAGTTTGGAGCCATTACATCTTCTTCCAACAGGAAGCGGAGATCAGTGCAACTTTTATGTCTTCAATTTCTTGCTTAGTGATCTAAAATACATCCCAAAAAAGATTTTATTTTAATCAGGAGTTTGTTTCTTGCACTTGGACTCGAGTATGACATGAAACCTTCTGCAGTCTTGTTAGTTGGTGGTTTTTTTCTGAAAATAATGGCCAAGGGCTGCTGACAGCTCTGTTTTTTACATCTCCTAAATTTTCACTAGTATCTGTCAGCAGTCTTTGGTGTCATTGACTGTGAGTTTGTCAACTTGCTCACAATTCAGTGTGAGGGACCAGGCTGTTGAGTAAGTTCATTCTTTCCTTTTGGAGTGAGGCCAGAGAACTAAGTGAAGGACCTGGAAATTTTCTGTAGGGACTGCTTCTTCTCCCTTCTTACCACCAGGTGGAAAAAATATGAGATTTTTCCTCCTACACTGTTGACAGCATGCAGTGAATCTCAGCCTCGTCTAATTATTATCAGTCTTACCTTCTTTGTAACTTCAAATTTTCTAGTAAATTTTGGAGCTTTTTTAAATAGAGGTCACAAAAACGTGAGTCCAGGACTGAGTTAGACGAAGATTTTGAACGGCTCAGTGGGAATGGCTTGCGATTGTCTTTTAGTAAGGAATTCTGTCCACTTAACAAACCATAGCAGTAGGTGGAGTGGTTGGGAGGGAGTGACGCTGTAATCTCAGGTGTGAGCAGTTAGTCAAGAGTACACTTCTAAAAATTGAGTCCAGTATAAGTCTCATGAAAATTCATCTTAGAGTCGTCCTGGATTTCAACAGCTCTTGTGATGTGTAAATTACCTGCTGTAATCTAAATAAGGACAGGGCTATATTCTGAGAACCATTAGGAGTTTCAGACTGACAAGCTTAACATAATTGCTTAGTTGTGTTCTCTGAATGATTCCCTCTCTTGATTTATTTCTCTGAAAAATCACTTTAGAAGTATGTGACATATAGTTTATATGATTCTGTGGCAGAGAGCTAATGGAAGAACTCATTTATCTTTTGGCTTTTGGGGAAGGAGCTACTTGCTTTTCATGCTTTTATTTGAATGAAAGTTGCAATATATATTGGCTTTGTTTTTGTCTTCTTTCTTTCATGAAACACAAGCAGACTCATGCAGTGAGTCTGTGGAGCAGAATATTCTTCAATTTCTAAGACATCATGGTTAAAAAATAGACATTTTCTTTGCTTTAGCCAAACACTTAAGTAATTCTTACCATCTTTGGTGGATTCCAAAGGTGTGTGTGAGAAAGTGGATAAGGATTAATACATATTTTTAAAGAAGTAGTATGTGAAATGAAGAATTCAAGATGTTGCCTCTATCCTTTTACATTAGAGTAACCGTACTTTTCTAATACTGTTTGTTATAGCTGCATTTTTGAAACAAACTCGAAACGTCTTTCTGGAGAGAACACAGCTCACCTTCAAGGCTCATTTCAAACTCCCTAGCTTCTACCATCCAAATCTCTTGTAGTGTCTTCAGACGTTTTAACTTGACTGTGCATTTTTGTCATCTACCATGATGGCTGTCAAAGACTGTTTAAGGACTTCAGGTGCAAGTAAAGGTGGTGTCTGCTACTTTCAGTGTAAACTTTTCCCCTTTTTGTTGATAGCATTTGACCTTGGATCTGTCTCTGATTTTTTTTTTTCTGACTTCCAGCTATTGAAAATTATGTTCTTTGTCTGCAAGGTAAGTTGTAATAATAATTTTTGCAGATGTTGTCATTTGCCTTTAGAGAGTTATTTTAGGGCTCAGTTCTTTGTGAAAAAATTTCAAGATTCCAAGTTTTTTGGGGTGTTCTAAGCTGGTTAACATGCTCCCAGGTATGAGTAATGTACACCTCCAATTTAGCACAAAACCACCTCTACTGCTACGTTCACTGAAAGCATTGAAGGAGGTTTGCTGGTATCTACCTTTAGCATTAAAGCCTAAAAACAAATAAACTGTCTTAGTGGCTCCCAATAAAACCTGTTTCTTTGCCTTTGCTAAAAGAAGGATTTGGGGATTTGGCCCAGTCCTTGAAATTTCTTTCTATATTCCGTTGTCTAAATACAGATCAGACTGTATGCAGAGAACTCGGGTGTGTTGGAAGAATCTGTAATGTACTTTATGTTTTGAGGTGTCAGGAAGTTGTTTTGGGGATCATGTGCTTGGACTCAGGTGACAGCTTTCTCCCTGAAGGTGCCCAAGCCACCATTTGGCAGTGTTTAATCCCTAAACAACTGGGATTTGTCTGTCCTCTTTTTCAAGGATAAAAGTCTTACAGTCACAAGAGCTATGGATTGTTCACTCAGTGTTTTCCGTTCTGGCATGCTTCCAGCGTGAAAAAGAGAAAAGGTATTCCCAAGCCCATCTTATCAGATGGGGTTTCAGCCATTTGCCCAGTTTCAGGTCACCTCAGTTAATCCCCTTCAGCGTTACAAAGTAACCCAGCGTATTTTTTGGGAACAGGGTGTTATAAACAGAGTAATAACAACTGTTTTCCACATTAGTTTGCTTCCTTCTCTGCGTTACAAAACCCTATTATTATTATTGTTTACATTTAAACAATGAGAATGCTCTGTCCCTGCACACACCAGCCTCGAACCCTTGTGGTCCACAGGATTTTTGTGGATGCTCTATAGCACAGTCATGGTAGCATGCTGCTGCCCTGAAGTGTCCTCTGCAAACAATGGGCTTGTTCAATCCTGAATAGTTCAAATTTTTAAAACTATTTCCTCTATGTGACCATGTTTATTTTAGAAAATAAAAAAACAGAGATTGCTCTTGTAACCTGCAGAAGGCATTGGTGCTTCAGGGAGAGAAGACATGTTTTAGAGCACAGTGACAACAGTTAAGTGAGTGAGAGGAGGCAATGGGGTGTAAAACAATAATATAAAACCAGAGAAAACGTGACAAAGTAGGCTTTGGGTTGCAGCGTGCCAAATTGTGGAGTACACCAGAAATATACTGATTAGCTGCCAATCTCTGCTGTTGCATGGGAGGCAGTACCTTCGGTGGAACTGCTGCCACAGATGGGAACAGGCTTGCATGAGATCTATTTCTCAGCATTTAGACTTCAGGAAAAACTTTGTTTGCTGGTTTAGAGCAGGGCGCTTGATCTAAAGTGCTCCTTGCAAGAGGGGTGTTTGCACAAGCTCTTATCAGCCAACTGCTGGTGGCTGCACCTGTAAACCTTTAATGCCTGTGAATTCACCCCGGCGGGGCTGGCTGAAGCTAAAAACCACTCAGCTGCCAGGAGGTGCCAGGCAGTTGCAAATGCTTTGGGCAACCTCATAACAGAGCTGAGTTTTTTCCTTCCACTCAGGTGCAATGAGAGCTTCTTTCTACTTGCCAGAAGAAGAAAACATGAAATAAGCTCAATGAAGTCAAAGCTTTTTGTTGCTGGTTTGTGGAGACTAACATATGCTGATACCTGTTTGTAGCTGAGCTACAAGTTAATAAAATAGGGTTATTAAAAATAAGATATGCATTGGTTTTTTTTGTACCCTAGGGAATTACATGCAAGTAACAGCAGGGACTTGAATATGTGTTATATGTAAGCTGTTTCATATTTGTTCATAGCACAGGAGAAGACATTCCATTGGAGAAGAAATCCTGAGAACTGATGGAGGTTTCCAGAGACTCAGAATGGGGAAAAAAATTGAATATTTGAGGGCCCCTTACACCCCTAAATGCTCTGAAAAAGTGTGTACAAGATATTTTCTGGAGAAAGTTTCAATTTCTTACCCTGAAACTTCTCTCAAAAATACAGTTCAGCAAATAATTCCTTGTTGGAAAGTGGGGGTACTTTTAATACTCTTAATACTACTTTGCTGTTGTTCTGTTTGTCTGAGGAGTATATTTGGTTCTTTGCTGATCATTTGAACTGGATGGGTATCTGCATTTGTTATCCTTGGTATTGAGCATTTGACGTCCTGGAAAGGTGTCTGTGAGAGCTCAGCGTTGGCTGAAGTGCTGCAGTGTGGGACTGAAAGCAGCAGCGGTTGCAGGACGTGCTGTGTTTGAGCATGGAGAGATGGAGGCTTTTGGCAATGGACATAAAATCTGTCATGTTAAAAAGACACTGTTAAATACTTCAAAGGTGGGCTGTAGGATGAGATCTGAAGAGGCCTCATTTGCTGTCACTCCAGAGCAGGGAGCTACAAAGAGTGCCCTCACCTTTGATCCACTTGCCTTGTGCTTTTTCACTCAGTGTAAATACAGGGGTAAGAGCTCAGTTCAAATTGTGTTGAACTAATCAGGTACGCACTTGGGAAGGCAGGAGCTGGTGGAAAATAAATGGGTTTTTTTGCAGAGTCAAAAAGAGGAAGAGCAGAAAAAATGGCTGGGAGTTGTGTCTCCGTTGTATCTTATTCTTGAGAGATTCATGGGCATTAGTTCAGCTCCTGCATCTGTCAGAACAGGTGGAATTTGCTCTTTGGCCTTTGTTTCATCTTTCTTTACATCTTCATTCTCCTTATGGAAAGGAGAAGAAACACAAAACTGTTTCAAAAGCCTCTTGGGGTTGAGGCATTTTCCCAGAGCTGCAGATGCAGGGGACCCCAGAAGCATTGCTTTCTGCTAATTGTGACTTCCTAATTGGTGGAGGTTGGGAGGTTGATGTGGTGGGCTGCCAAGTGTATGTAAGTTTGGATAATTACATCTCTTACATGGCTGGTACATCTCTTTCTGCTGTTGCTCATCTCAAAATAGTGTGAAGGTTTTTAAGGTGTGCTGAAAAATCCAGCCTGATGAGAGGCTGGTGCTCATAAACCACCCTTGGCAGAGGTGGGGTTTTGTTGTCTCACGCTGCAAGCCAGCCTGCGCTGTCACACCTGGGCCAAAAGCAAATACAGTGGCAGGGCAAGTAGCTGGCTGTAATGTGGAAAATGAAGGTAATGCTGCTGTTAAAAAGCTTGTCCTCCACACTGCTTCCCTGAATGGCCAGGAAGCATCCCAGGAGACTAGAAAAGAAGAAGAATGTTGCTTTAGGTTGATTAAAATCGCAGGGACTGGCTGCTTTTTCAATCAGGTAAGGGCATAGGCTTCCTGTTTGGATCCTGGAGACTGGAAACAGGACATGGCTACAGCTGCTGTGCTGCAGTTGTTTATGGATGTTACAACAGCTCTTTGCAGGCTTAGGGGTTTTTTAAAAGTATTTTATAGAAGTGGCTCATTAAGGAAATCACTGCCTTTAAAAATAGTATGTTAATAGTTTCTTTAAAATCCTGCATCTACAAAATAAAAAGGCCAGGTGTTATTTATGTCATGTCTTTCCACAGAAAGCAACTCCTGTGAGCTTTACCTCTTTTCCACTGACTAAATTCAACCAAGAATATTGTGCTGCTAAGTACAAGGGATAAGGTGTTGTGTTATCTCATTGTAGTGAGACTTCCTTTCTTTAAAAGAAGTGAATTTCTGTTGAGAACCAAAAGCAATTCTGCTGGTTGCCTCTCCAGAAGAAGTCGGCCTGTTTTCTGCTTCTTTCCTTTTTGATCAGTGGAAAATGGCCTTGTCTTTTGCTGCTGTTAAATATCTTCTTGTCTTGAGGAAATTGTGGAGCTTGTTGAAGCCCCGGAGGGTTAAAGAATTGGCAATGGAAGAATTTGAGATACTATTTTGGAAATATTTAAGTGGGGGGGAATGGTGACCTTTGAGGATTGCTCAGTGCATTTGCTTGCATTTTTTCACACTTTTCCCATGTGTGGGGACTTTGTGGGTTGCACAGCCACAGACAGCTTACTGCAGTGTGCATGCCTAGGCCACAAAAATTCCAAATCATGAGTCAAAATCAAAACAGCCTTGATAAGTAAGAAGACAGTGGCATTTTTATCCTATCAGTTATGTAGATTTTACCATTTTAAAGTGAAATCTCACAACAGTGTGGGTCAGATTTATGCAGTGTAAGAAGGACTTCAGGTTAATGGCCCATTCTGAAGAATTTTGCTGATATTTTCCAATCTAAGATGACAAGTAATGATACGATCTTATAACCAGATTTTTTTCTATTCCATTTGAAGCTATGAGTAATCCTTCAGTACTGAAATATCATAATTAACTTGTCCAAACCCACCCCAGTTGATTATTTTAGAGATGTGAAGGAATGAATTTTTTTTTAGCTCTTAATTTTGCCTCACATCAAAACCAGGTCTCTCTTCTTGGCTCTCTGTCCTGTTTGCTCTTTATGGATTTTTGGAAATGACGGTTTCTGCAAATTTTCCTTTCCTTCCTTTGTAATAAATAGTTTTGTAGCCTTTATCTGTGCTCATCAGTATTACAGGAGCATATGATATTTTCTTTGGAACCGGTTCTCCCACAACTTTTGACCTGAAAGTTTTTCTGCTTCCTGAGTATCTTGTTCAACTGGGGGAAAAAAAAAAAGATTCTGTCTACTTTAGGTGTCATAAAAAGAGTTTCCTATTGCTGACAATGTTTTATTTTATACTTTGGCTATAAATGTATTTGTGATTGTGGCACAGCACTTCATTGTTTGTAGTGGTCTCTGTTGATTTTCCTTGCTTACTGAATTAATATTCTTACTAATATATATGTTTCAGAATATATAATAAACCTGGTTTTCCTTTCCTAATTTTAATTCCTGTGCTGCTTTCATAATGTGTTTCTGTTGTTGTTGCTCACTGTTGAGTTCTCCTTTCTGCTACCACTTAACTCCATATCTAATTTTTTTCTACTTCATTTGCTCCTTTAATCCCACTGCTGGTATAAAAATGGATCTCATCCTCTTGATATTTCCGAATTTTAGTCCTGCCTTCTGTCCAAGCTCAGCAATGATTTGGTTTCCACTTTTAATCACAGTTTTCAGTTGTCATTAGACTGCAATCTCCTGCCTCTGGATTTTGAACACCACTGCAGCAACCTTGAGCCCCAAGCCAGAGGTCCTCTTCTCCTGGACAGCAGTATCTGTTTTGGCACTGCTGCTCTTTGGGGAGTTAAAAAGGTCACATCCATTTCTTTGTTGGCTTTGCAGCTGTGGACAGAGGGAACTGTCACTAAATACTGCAGGATAAAGTGCTTACTAGTAATTCCTGTGTGATTAAATTATTACTGAAAAAAGTCCAGTTTTTGTGTGTCTCTGAAAGAAGAAACCTTGGTAAACCCTGCAGCAAAGCCAAGGAAAGGCCTATGATTAAAGACTTGTGAGGGAGCTTCTTTAGAAAGGACATGTAAATAAAAAAGTATAAACTGGTTAAAATTCAGTTCACAGAACACCAGAAATATGTAATTTTTAAATTAGAAATTGAAACAGATGTGTGATAACTGCATTCAGTGGCCAGGCTTCTGTGATGGACTTAGGGAAGTCAGACGGGCCTCCAGACTACCTAAGGGTAATCAGGAGGCCAGAGAAGTACCATCCTTGGTAAGGTGTTACTCTGCCTTAAAAATTGCTGACATGTTCTTTTGCCTTTTGGTTTATTTCTTGGATACCTGGTATGAAGGATGTGAAATTTTCAAAACTTTGAAGGTTATTATTGTCTTACAGTGCAAAGTGTACTTTAAGATGTAATTTCTCAGCAACTTTCCCTGTGTTTTTTCCAGGCATTATCTTTTTGAAAGATAGTACAGGGTTCAGCCTTTTGATTGAACAGCATCCTTTTCTTTTAAGGTGCTCCAGCAACTATTTGTATTTTCCAGCATGCTCATTTTCAATGGAAAGAATGTATTTCTTCATGCGTGGAAGTTGTAATTGGTTTTTTTATTGTTGTTTCCTAACCATGATTTTTGATTGGTTGTACTTGCTTGAATTTAAGTTTTGATATCATGCAGGGACCTTTTTTGATGACTTAGCATCCACGATAAAAAATTGCCAAAGGAGTTTCAAAATTAGTTTTGTTGCTGTGTGAAGATTTAACAAGCTGCTTAGTAGAATGGATTTATACAAACATACATGTTTGTGTGTGTGTGTATAATGGATGTATAAACTAATTTTAATCCTTGGAATCCTTTGATGTAAACCAGACAGAATTGTAAATCTTGAATGCTTGATGACTTCAAAAAGAATGAAACCTCTTTTGCATCCATTCTTTGAAAAAAAACATCAAGAAGGATTAGAAGAAGAAAATTAATGGAGCTTTTAAATAGTCTAGTATGCTTAATGAGAAGCCAACAGATTATGCATCAAATTGCTCCATGTCTTCAAAACCCCTCAAATTTATAAATTCTGCAGCTACAGGTGTGAGTTAGGTGTGTTTTGCTAGGGTTTTTTTTTTAAGAGAATATACATTTGCATTGTACTAAGGATGAGCCTGTAAGGATGGCTCTTGTCATGCTGAATGCCACATTATTTTATTGGTGTGCTTTTTGCTAAGTACAGCACCCCTGAAGGAAAAATATGTTTAATAATTGTATTTTAATGTTGAACTTGCCAGACTTTAATATCCTTTACCATGAACATTGCCACCCTTATGCTGCACACTTGCATATACTTTATAAAGCAGGTGCAGTATCTTATATATTTAAGCCACAGTTGTAGCTTCCTTCTCTGGGTTTCATAAAACTAGGATAACAGAGTCTTTAACCTCAATTGACTTTGCATCCATCCTTTAACAGCTTCTCCCACAGTGTTTTCCTCCATTCTGCAGGCTGGAGCCTGTCACTCACATCCCATGCTGAGGTGGGAGGGAGAATTAACCCGAGTTCTGAGCTTGAGTGGAGTTGAAATTAATTTCTTTGCATTTATAAATACATACTCTCGTGCCCACCAGGATTTTCTCAGGAGGGCTCTTGCTTCTTTGTGTTTTAATAGAGCTTAAATTTGCCCTAAAGTCTTCTTGCTAACATGCATGCCCACATAGCACAATTCTCCTCTCTGGTTCTATTTTAAGCTGGATCATGAAAGCCAGGGTAAGGTTTTCTGCTTCAATACTTTTGCTCTTTCTTTCTGCTCTTCTCTGAAATGCACAGCAAGGAATCCAGGTATTATAACCACAGAGCAAAAATTTCTCCCATGCACTCAGTCCAAAATAGAGTGCTAACAAAAAGAGCTATTTAGTTACTGGCTGGAACCCTCTTGTACCAGAAGAGTGTTTCCCGAGGTGCCCATCAGCCCAGCTTTCTGTGCAGAATGGAACTGCTAGGGAGAAAAATCACCTTTGTCTGAACACCTTTTAACCAAGCATCTGAGACCAAGTTCGTAGAGGCACTCCGTGGGCTTCTGTCCCTCCAGCAGAGTGGGGGACGGGTTCCAAGGCTCCTCCACAGCAAACACTGAGCTCTCTGTTTGTACTTTTTCTTCATGTGTGTTGCTAAGTCTCGAGACACTGGTCTCTAAAAGAGGGAGGTGAAGGTTGGTCAAGATTGAAAGATAACAGGATTGGTACAGAGAGTGCTTTATTTTGGTGCTCTTAGCCACAGACATTATTACATCTTGAATCAATCTGGAAAAAAACTCCCTGGAGGTGTTCAGAGCTAGGTTGAATGGACCTCTGAACAACCTGGTTGCAAAGTGTCTCATGGCACAGGGATTAGAACTAGATGGTCTTTTAGGTCCCTTCCAACCCAGGCCATTCCATGATTCTATGTTATGCATAACTGTGGGGCGTGGAGATTCAAGGCTAGGAAGGAGTAATCTAGGTGGGAGCCTGGAAGATGACTGCTAATCCAAGAAATTACATTGTTTTTAAACTAGCATTAGGTTTTCACCTGAATGACTGATTTCACTGTTTTCTCTGCTGTGAAATCTGAAGGCAAAAGCCTGTTAAAATGTGGTTGTCCACATTGGGTATAACATGAAGGGACTCTGGAGCAGTCATTGTTGATTAATACAAGGATTTGTAGTTCCCCTCTGTCTTGACAATGAGAAGAAGCACAACCAACATCTTATACATGTCATTGTTTTTCCTCTTTTACATTCATGGAGGATTTTTTGGTTTTGTATTTCTTTTTTTGTTAAGAAAGTAGCCAGCCTGCCAAAGTATCAGGTTCCTGGATCTTATTGTGTGGATCTAGGTGGGAGTGATTCCTATCTGAAGAAGGGTGTAGCTCCTTTTTTGCCTGGATTTAATCTCTGAAGGAAGGCTATAAAACTTCCTCTCCCTCTCTATGGACGTTTGGAAAGCGTTCCCGTCTCTGCTTTGTCATCATTTATTACCAATCAGATGATAAGGGTTATATTTCCTGCATGCTGTGCTGCAGGTGACACCAAGCCCATGCTGCCACCAACAGAAGTATCTGGTCAGCCAAGCATATTGCAGTGGACTCTCTGCCCACTGTTTGATACCAGCTTGGTGCTGGTAAGTACGAAGTTAATATCAGTGTGTGTATTGCATCAGGTATCTGAGACTGTTCTTCCTGGAGCCGTGCTGTAGCGCAACAGCCAGAAATAAAAATGCTGTGAATTGTGATATTTGTCTGAGGAGTACAAGTCATGATAGTGATACAAGTCATGATAGTGATCTGGGAGCACGCTCCACCCAGCGGGTTAGGTGCCTGTCCTGGAAAGGAGGGAGTCTGGGCTTAGAGCCGAGACATAGATCCTGTGTCTGACAGTGCAACAGATGCTGTTACCTGATCTGAGAGAGGTCACCTGCTCCATCTCAGCTTTCACATGTGAGAGTATTTACATGACTTGTGGGAGTGGTGGGAAGACTCATTCACTAATTTTTAACTCTCTGCACAATCTAATGTGCTAATCACTCATAAAATACAGAATAGTTAAGGAAAATATTTCTAAGGAGTGTCGCTTCTTTTAAGTCTACCTTTATTTAAAAACATCTGATATTGCTTAAAAAACTCTTGTGTTTTAGCTTGCTACAAAACGTAATGACCCCAAAATGAATCAGCAGCATTGAAAATAAATTACCATGATTATATTCTTCAGGTCAGATATTATTGTCGTGCACTGAATAGAGCTGCTTATATAGATGGTAGATTTGTTAGAATACATCGCACTGGTGTGGGATTATCAACAGTTCCTGCCCCATGGCAGATGAGGGGTGGGAACAGGGATGTGAGTGCTTCAGAAAATAACCTCTAGCGTGGTCTGTGAGTGACCTGGGTTTGTTTTGGCTTGCTTTTATGGATTGGTTGATGGCTGGGAGTGCCGATGCAGAAATGGAGCTTTTTCCCATCTGTAAATGGGATTTTGTGAACAGATGCAACCATCAATTCAAGCTTTTTATCCTCGCTGTCCGCTTTCCTTGACCTCTCTTGTTGGGAGAGGACTCTTATAACACTGTGAAGTGAAGAAAAACAATCCATTTGTTTTCATATGGCTGTTGCTGTCACTCGTACTCCTTGGCTCACTCTTAGTATCAGTGAGTCTGAATGGCTGATAACTAATCTCAAGTGTATTAATTAACAGGTAGTCTGTCACTGGGCAATTACTTTAAAGGATCAGGTAAAGCAAGTCCATGCAGCATTCATGTCTGAAAGATTGTATGGAATACTTCTGTTCTAGTTAATTTTGTCATTTGTTGCCTTATTTTCCATTGTCTTATTCATAAGATTTCAGTGTATTTCCACTTGCAAAGTCACATTAGTAGAATGCCTTTTGGTTAGCTCCTGCTGCTTAGGGTAGGCTCTTTCATAAGGAACAGGTGTTTGATGGGTTTCCCACCAAGGAAAACACCCTAAAGACATGTGGGTGAGAATTCCCTTACCAACAGGAAAAGCTGACTGTATTTCTGGGGAGCTTTCTAGCCAAAGGTTCATGGGGAAAAAGGCAGTTAATTTCTCTGTGTGGAGTGGGAGTGGGTGGTAGAAAAATATGATAATACTAGATTTACTATACCATTGTTAGAACTAGACCTTTTAAAGGGAGGGGTTTTTGACAAGGCACACTTAGGATTAATTTTTTAATGCATTCTTACTCTGATAATGTTTGAACAGTGCATGTGTTCATATTTGAAGCAAACAGCTTGCATCTAATGCGTGCCAGCGCTTTATGCAGGAAGACAAGAAGTGGTAGCCAGCAGCCAGCAAGCCCTTTGGAGGACCTCTGAGCCTGCTGACAGGCACACTTACTCTGCATGTAATTTGAAGAAAGGCATTGTGCCCCCAGTGGCTTGGCTTCGAGTGAAAGATGGAGTTTTGCGCTCTCGTTTTGCACTGAGGATGAGCTCACGGATAAATAGGTCACTGTCCACGGAACTATTTTGCTCTAAATCAATTAGAAGCAACATGACCTTAAGCCTGATCTCCTTGCTCTACAAAGATATTGCTGAATTGTGGCTGCTTCTGAAGAAATGCACAGGTGTGTCTAGTATTTAGAATTTTCTTAGTTGCTTGATTGCAGGTCAGGCAGGAACTTTGGCAGATAACGTTATCCTACTAAGGAAACTGGGATGTATTTTAGTACAAAGGCAAAAGTTGTATTCTGCTTGTGTGCATTCATGTGTAAATATAATTTATTGGTGTGTGTGTGTTCTGTCCTTGTGTAAATTTGCAGTGTATCATTTATTTGCAGATGTATCTCTCAGTACACCATATGTATCCACAAACTATATCCCTGTATTTTACATGGAAGGTACTTTGCTCAGGATTCATTCATGCCGTGATTATGGTGATCGGAACAGCTGCTAAAGCTTACAGGGAGAATTTACTGTTGCAGAGAGCTGTCCTGCTGTTTCTGGTTTACAGTGTGTTTATTTTTCAACTCACTGCATTTTGTGTGATTATCAGATACATAATTTCTCCTGATCCCTATTGAAAGCAGAGAAAAAGCAATGTTTCTTTCACAGGATACAGTTTGGCATCCCCTAGTTGTTAGTCTAGGCGGGTTGATCTAAAATGAATTGTTTCTTTAATTCCTTCAGTCAGAGCTTTCTATAGAAATGTTGTTTCTGTTAAGAGATAATGAAATAGTAGAGATATTATTTGCTGGTAATAGTGCAGCCACAGTCCATTGCAAAATGAAAGCATGGTTTGTGGAACAGGGACAAGTGAAAATTGCGTCCTTATTCTGGCGCCTGAATCTACATTCCCAGTTCTGTTTTCTGCTTTTGGTATGCATGACTGTTGCAGAGGAGACAGAGCTCCGAGCCCATGGACTGGTGTCTAACCTTCCAACACTGTTCCTTTTGAAATGTCAGATTTAAATAAAACAGGTATGTAAAGGGTGGGTCTTCTAACTAAAGGGTGCATCTTCTTACTAATCTTTAATTAGTATTATTAATTACCAACACGTGAGTCTGAGCACTCTGCTTTTCAAGCAGCGCTTGATGCTACCAGGGGTAATACTGAAAGGCATGCTGCTTGAGAGGAATGAATGAAAGGTTTAAGAAATATGAGGATAATCAGATGGAAAGGGTGGAGTAATCAGCCTGAGAAACTTTTGTTCTTTATGTGCATCCTCATCTGCATCCCTGAGAGGGGAGGGGTGGATTTAGGAAACCACTGATTACTGTAGGAGACAGTGAGTGTAGAACCAGGGAGTGTTTTGTGTCAAATCACGATGGTGCCTATGTAACCATGCCAGGACTACTTGTGTGAATTGCCAAATTTAAAATCAGGTATTTTCATTCGTATTTGATCACTGAGAAATAAGTGAGCAGGGCTTTTGTTAGCAACTGCCAAGGCTTGATTCTCATGTGTTGACTGCCACCGCTTCTTGTGGGCATGTTCAGTGTGCCAGACATCATTCCTTTCTGGAGAGCTGTTGGAACATTGTGCTCAAAGTGGGCAGAAGGGTTGTCCCGTTCCCTGGCACTGTTCTTTACCTCCTGAGCTTTCCTCTACCTCTGCCTACAGTCAGCAGAAGGGAGAAAATGGATTGAAGGAAAGGTCTCAGCAAGGCTGACTGTATTGCACTAAATGAGTCTGTAGCTGCCTGTGGGAGACACTGAACTGCATCCATGTCCTGCTTCTGAACTACCTGAAGTAGTTCATATTTGCAGTGCTTTAGAGAGGCATGATGTGTTTCATCTTTTTCATGGCATTAGACAGTAAGCCACAGTGCTTCAAGAGCTCTTCATTAACAACTCTGTCATCTGTCTGGTAAGGTGGGGCGGCCAGTTGGGTTATGAGTTCAGCAACCTCTTTTTTAGAAGTAATCTGTAATCAGAGTCCCAAATACTGGGAAGTTTAAAAGTAAATGTTTTAGCTGAAAACTAGTACACAGCCCTAAACAAGCCTCTTAGTGAACACTTAGTCCTTCTTTCTCTCTCACACTCACACATTCCCTCTCAAAACATTAATTTATAGATGTATAGTTACATGAAAACTGTACTTGTGTGTACCATAAAAAAAGATATTGTCTCTTGGAAGTTATTCTCACTGTCCTCTGCATTGTTGAAATTATAATAGTCAAGAAAGTCCTTACTACCTGGCCCTGCAATGATGGGACAACGAGCACCAGTTTTAAGTTGAAAGAGGGTGGGCTTGGATTGGGCATACAGAAGAAAATTACTTTTACAACGAGGATGGTGAGACGCTGCAACAGGTTGCCCAGAGAAGTCATGGATGCCCTTGGATGCGGCCTTGAGCAGCCTGGTCCAATAGAGAGTGTCCCTGTCTACAGCAGTGTGGTTGGAGCCAGATGATCTTTGAAGATCTCTTCCAACCCAACCCATTCTGTGCAACCTCAAAGTTGTTAGCCCTGCTATAATTTATCTGCAGAATAGATGTGTACAGTAAGCAATAAGGTTTTACCACTTTGTTGCTTTATAAAAGTGTTTGGTTTTTGTTTTTTGAACAAACAAAAATCACTCAATGTTTAAAATCTTACCATGCTTCCAAAATAACACAGAAAATAGCGTTCTGTGTAGTAGAATTGCCAGGCATTCATATTCATACAGCTGGTCCTGTGTGTGTTGACTTTTCAGTTAAAGCTTTGGGGCCTGCTTTGAGATACATGTTTTTCTGAAGAGGAGGAGTTGAAAGCGGGTGGTTTTGGTGGAGACAAACTTCCAGTTTAATTCTCTGAAACATGTCCACTCCAGCATAAGCTGAGTGATTGCATCATTAGTTTTTAAGGCACACTGAAGATGGGTCCTTTAGCTTACATGTGGCTCTTCTGCTCAGCGTTGATCTTTCCATTTTCTCTATTTGGAAGACTTCCACTTCTTTGCAGAGCTTTAGTATTTAGAAAGCAGAATTCCTGTAATAATTTTCTCAGAGCGTTAAATCTTACTAAAATGCAGTTGGCAAAATCTAATGTCTTTGTTATTCCATAGAGGCTTGCTTGCTAAAGTACTGAGTGAGACACATCTGGGTCATTTCCCTTCTTATCACTTGAGTCCTGGCTAGGAGAACATTCTCTACTGCTCAGTCTTTATCTACTATTTCTCCATTAAAAAAAAAAAAATCTTTGCTTTTTGCAAAATCTGCTTCTTGTAGGTGACTAAGTACATCTAATACTTTAGACGTATTTTTATTCTGTACACTCAGCATGATTTGCAGTATTGGGGAGTTAACAATGCTGCAGTTTTGGCAATATTTAAGTGTGGTTCCTAGCAGTCTGAAACTATCCTGCAAGAACAGAAAAGGATTTGCCAGCAGGCTTGGCTTCCTTCAGGACATCCTGGAAAGAAGAGAGCAATATTGTTGTTGCAATAGTAAGAGCATGCTGTACACATGAAGTTAATTATACATTTGGGTAGTAGGTACACCTGACACTGATGCTGCTTTATCTCTAAGCCCATTTTGTGGTTAATACAATTATAGGCTATAATATGGCTGTGTGGCATGATTCTAAGTTCCCCTTACTTCTCAGTTTGGAAAGAGAGTAATTATTATGATTTGAAATAACACAAAGAATTTGTCTTTCTCACCAAAACAGAATGGGCACACTTGAGCATGCATGCAGCAAAAGCATGATAAAACAGATTAGATGCTGTCACTGGTAACACTTTGAGATGTCTTGCAAAATTGCAACACACACCCCTCTCCCCGTTTGTCTTACTTTGGATTTTCTTCAAGAAGAAAGGAATACTAGAGTTTGGGTTGATCCCTAGATTGACTTTCTAATTATTACACTGTTTTCTTCCGGTTACAGATTAGCTAGTGTTTGGTCTCCCTTGTCCAAACTTAAAGGTGATCCCTGACAAGCTCTGGACTACAGACTAGTGTGTCAAGTAGGTGTGACTGATGAAGCAGAGGAGGAAGAAGCTGTAGTATTTAGCACTCATAGTATCCTGTGAATGCATCTATTATACATGAAAGGGAGGGTGTTGTATTTCCTCTCATGTTTGTGCTTTGAGGGGATGTTATTTTGGCAAAATAAGACAAATAACTTTGTTGTCTTTCACAAAAGGGGAGGTGGAAGAAGAAAGAGCATAAAATACTTTGGCATGTATAATAAGCAGTCAAATCCAATAATACTAGGGTTTGAAAGAAACCAAAATCTTGGTTGGCTCTCAAAAGTGTGTTTTTGAGCAGGTATTTAAAAATTTGGCTCAAGAAAATGGGAACGGTAACATCTCCTGTCATTTTGGGCCAAGCCAACAGCATTGCATTTGCTGCATACTTCAAAACTTTTCTTTTAAAGGAGATCAGTGTTTAATCTCCCTGCCTGAAACCAAACCATCATTCTCATAGTTTTGTAGGTAGTCTTGTGCCAAATCCCCAACTCTGTGATCTCAAAGAGGAGATGGATATTGTGACTGCAGAAAGCAGAAATTACCTGAGTAAAGTAGGGAGTTCAGTAGGTTTCTGTACAAAGATTTTGGGGTTTATTTTTTGTTCTTTAACCCATGATGAGTTCCTGCCTCTCATATTTAAATTCTGGAGGGGAGACTTTGGGGATTAATTTGTGTGTCTTGAAGTAGTTGTGGTGTTCTTTAGGTATTATCAACAAAGCAGAATTATCTAGCTTCATTTCAGTGGAATAATTTAAATATTACCAAAATTTCGGAAGTATGAGCAATGCTGCAGAAATATAATTTCTGGATTTTGTGAAGGATCTGTCAGGTTTTTCTGATGCACTAGACATTTTAAACACTGCCCAAACAGTAAGTGCCTGTGTCCACTGTGCCTGATCTTGTAATACAGGGGAATATTGTTCCTAAGAATTTAGATTTTCTTTGGCAGTATCACTTCCAAGTCTTGACTTAAACAGATCCTTACTTAACTATTGTAGCAGCGGGTCCCTGAATGGGGAATAATTAGCATTGGCTCCATTATTGCAGAAGGCTGATCAATTTAGTTATTGTACTATACTATACTATATTATACTATTAAGAAAAAAAACCATCGCCCTTGCAGAGGGTCCAATACAGCTTTGACCAGACTGGTCAATCAAACCCAAATGCCATCACCATTGGCCAATTAAGAAATCACCCTTCGGTAAACAAATCTCCATAACACATTCCACATGTGCACAACAGGTGCAGCAAGTAAAGACAAGAATTGTTTCTCATTCTTTTCTCTGAGCTTTCTCACAGCTTCTCACGAAAATCCTGGGAGAGCTATGTCTCTCTCTTTTCAGAGGATATGTGATTACTACACTTAACACTGAAGATGCATGGGATTCCAGCCTAGCCTGCTGGAGCACTGGGTATATAGTAATGCTGTTCTCGGCATATTGTGGCAATAGGCCAGTCAGTCTTAGAAAATGTACAGATTTTAGCAATGCTGTGGAAGTGGAACTTGTATAAAGCATTGATTCTCTTAAAAGTAAAGGCATCTCAACTTAAGGATCTGCTTTACATACCAGGCCTTTTGAGAGGAAATGGTCTTTTCTAACTAGGAGAAGAAATGGGAGATAGAGTTTAGCTGTAGTCTGTAAAGCTCTTAAAGGTAAAATTCTTATGTAACTGTATAATTAAAAATGTTTATTGAACACTTAATGCCATATGAAGCTGTTTAGAGCACTAGTCAGTTTTATATTTCTTTGTGTCAGCTACTGGGATGCTGGTAGAAGCAAAGAACTTGCATTTTCTGCTTGCTTAGGATGTTTTAGCTCACCAGAAACAAACAAGTTGCAAAAGGACTGTTTTGCTCTGGTGATAATTTCCTTCCCAACTATACTTTAACAGACAACTGTGTTTTGCATGAAAATTTCTGAATTTATTCGCTCACTTTTCCTGGCCCACCATTTTAATGATGGTGTAGTCAAATGAAATCAAAATGAACTTTTCCTAAAGATTTTTTGAAACAGTGAGATTTGAAATCTTAGTTTATGAACACTTGCAGAAATTCCTGTCATCTACCCAGTGTGGCTATAAATAGCATGAGGACCTGAGGAGCCTCATCTGCAGCTGTTGTGCCTGAGCATACCAAGCACTGACCTTGCAGGCATTGTCACTAATCAGCAGTGATTTTTAAAATTCAGTTTTAAAGCTGGAAAGCTCACTTGGCATCTTGAGCAGCTCATTAGTTTTAGGTGGCTTAGAGTAGAAGAGGGCTTCTGTGCATCAGCTCAGCTGCTCTGGTTCTACCCTGCTTGGGGGGGCTTCACAAAGGAGCTGACTGTTAGTAGTGGTGGTCGGGGGGGTGAAGATGAAGAGGGAGGAATGAGGAAATGGAAGATTTGCCTTGGGGCTGAGAGAGATGAAGGGACTGCTCTGAAAGTCATTATCTTGCATTTATAATTACCATATGGGAGGGTGGTTTAATGAAGAGATTTTTCAAATGAAGACCCCCTTCATAAAAGGCATTCAACTCTTTAGGCGGGTAAGCTGTTCCAGAGGAGAAGCAAAGCAAAACTGATAAAGGAAAATACAATATTTCTTGAATTTAAGGCATGGATTTCATAAAGAAGCTGTAGACAAGTTTTCATGAAAATTTTGCGGACTCAGAAAGAAAGAGGAAGAAGAAAAATTATTTGTCATTTGATTTCAGATGTGCTCCTGGGATCTGTGCTGAAAGGCGTAACTGTGTCCGGATGTGTACAAATAGATCAGCTTTCAAGTTGGTATATAAAGTAATGGCCATAGAATTTCCTGCAGAACTACTCAAAGGGTGGTGTAATTCCAGCTGGCTTCCTGGGAATTTTATTAAACTGGTTACAGGAGGCTCACAAGTCATGTTGGGAGACTTCCTTGTGTGTAATGTGGGTGCAGTCAGTTCAGAGTACGCTCAAATGTTGTCTTCTGTGAAAATGGGCTTACTTCAGCATGTTAGGCAAACTACAAATGATAATGAGTTTTAGTTTGATCAGAAAAGAAAGAGGAGCTTTTTATCAATAAGGGAAAATCTTGACTGCAGTGACATTGATTGTTTTCTCAGATCCCAAGTTCTTCAGGGCTTGCTGGCACCAGCTAATTCAAGCACAAGTTATCTTTGTGCCCTCCTGCTTAAATCTGTCATCCCGCTTAATCTGAAATGCAGTCAGGTGCTTCTGGTGGGATGGGGTCAAGTCCCTCTAAGCCATCATCCTTTATCACTGAGACAGGACTATCAAAGCAATATTTAAATTGAATTAGAAGATTATATATCTGCAAGATTGTGGTTCACATTTTTAGTGAGCAAGGCTTTTTGTAATAACAACCATATATTTAACTGATTCCTTTATGTTAGTAAGATGACACTTCTGCCCTCTCTTACACTCATAATTTGAATACTAGATAATGTGAGGATTTTTTTTAAAAGCCTCCAGTTGTCAGCTTAAAAAAAAAATCTTTGCACATTCCCAGCTATTTTATGTGTTGGGGTTTGAAAAATAGTAATAAAAAAGCAGTACTAACTTTAAAGACCCTTATTTTACTGTTTATTATCACCTACAATACCAGATGCACTATCATTCCCAGGGGCTTTCTTTTAAGCTTCTTAAATGAGTTTCTCAGGAAAGACAGGATATTCAAGCATGTTTTGATACAAGCAGCTTTTTTCAGCAATGAATTTTGGGTACAGTAAAACAGACAGACTCTTAGGTCTCTGCATTAAAAATACTGTGTAAAACAGAAAAGGTAGAACAGGGAAAACAATGGGCTGTGTGAATCTTAATCTATTCAAGTACAAGTAAAATTTGTGCTATAAAAATTCCTTACAAAACAGTGAGTAGATTTTTTAGTAATTCTGTATTTTTATGTGCACTTAATTAGCTTTACAAAAATGGAAATGATCCCTAAAGAATGTAGCAGGTGGCAGGTTCTCTATTTTAAGAATATTTCCAAGAAATTGGAATATTTTCCCCAAAGGCCATGAGAGTAAGGAGTGTGTGCTCTCACAGTCTATTTAGCATGTGTGCCTTTTGTTGCCTTATCCTTTTAAAGAAACACCATTTGGAAGTAATGGGGGACAACCTTGAAGTGAAATCAGATTGAACCCCAAACAAACTGTGATGAACTCTTTTCCAGAGGGATGCTAAAAGTCACAGAAATGGTGCAGAGCAATGAGTCTTTGCAAGTGCATCTTCTCTGAAGGAAAACATACTGAAGAGGGATTTCTGGCTAAATCTATGGGTGGTAATACTGGGTTCAAGTGTATCCTGTTGAGCTGCTGGAAGTGATCTGTTGGGCAATTCCAAGAGTTGCATTTCCTTGCACTTTCTTGTGCTGCTGTTTTTTATCTTGGTTGTTTCAAATTATTGAAAATCAGCTCTGATCTTAGTGCATACTTGGCTTTTGGAAATATGCCTTGAAACCGAATCAGCAAGAGCAAGATGAGGTGTCTTTGGTGGAGGGAAATGCAGCAGGAAGAGCAGTTTGGTGTCTGTCAGTGGACACACTGTGCTGCTCCTCCAGTTGCAAACAGACAGGCTCTCACATTTGAGTTAAAAATGAGTTTAAAACCAGGGGGAGGAAGAGACTGTCTTTTCAGTGAAGCAGCATTTGACCAGTCTTGTGAAGCTGATCTGTGCAGGTGGCAAAAGCTGCTGCTCCTATCAGAGGGAGCACTGGAGCAATCAAATCTAGGCTTGGGTAGTCACCTGGCACAGTGGGATTGATCACAGGGCTGCTTGGGGAAATAGTGATTCTTAGGTAATGATACATAAATAGTTTCTCTTCCTTGGGAATATCCTACCTCCAAGAGTGTAGTGTGTCATCTTTTTACTTACATATGCAAAATTCAACTATTTTACTACATGCCATGCTATGCAGCAATGAAAATTATGTCTGCCTGTGACTTGAGCCAGGATGGCATTTTAGAGACTGATAATGTTATTTTCCTATCTTCCACCAAAAAATTGGCACTAATCCTGTAAGAGTTTATATTCAGGTTAATGGGTCCACCTGCAGGTATTGGTTTACAGAATCAGGGCTGTGTAGTTTTTCAAACACTGCTGCAGGAGGGCTCCTTGTATCATAAGGCACAGACAGCAAAAATGAACTCTTAAAATTCTTTTTCCTTTGGGGAAGTGGGGTATTCCTCTTCTAGGAATTACTTGGCCATCTGAGATTGGAATTTTGAAACATCTGTGTTCAGTGTTCTGTTGAAAACACTGAAATGGTGACATAACTGAAGGTCTGGGTGAAATATGACTTGACAGTTAAAAGTATCCACTTATGGATTTGACAGCATGGCATGCAGGGGTCTTCTGATCAGGCAGCAGTTTGCCGGATGCAGGAAAATAGCTCTGATCAGTGTGTGACCTTGAAAGTGGTCAAGGGTCTTCCTCTGCCCAACAGGACCACAGAGAACAGAGAAGTTCTGTTTCACAGTATAAGTTATTGCTTATCTGGAAGAAGTAACTGAAAGTGGCTTTTTTTTTTTGCTATTCTCAAATAATTGCAGTTCTCAGAATTTTACGTATGTGAGAATCGCTCATAGAAGTGTCTGCTCATGATCTAGCATTTGAAAGACCTCAGTGACAGCAAGTCCTTGAGGACCAGAGCTCTACTTCAGCTTGTGCCTCAGTGCAGGTGACACTTAGCCTTACATCAGTTTTAGGTTTTTACTTACTTTTCCAGTGCACATTCACAGCTCTGAGCATCAAAACCTATCTTAATGGCATTCAATTCACATGACATTCATTCTTTCAATGTACATTAAAACCCAAAACTTCAATGTGAGTACAATGTCAGATTAAAAAAAATGTTCATAACCCATAAAAGAAAAAGCTATGTTGTCTCTTCTGTACTATTCAATAAAGCTAATATGTGGAATAATTATTTTTTAGGAATTGCAAAAGAGTAAAACTTCTTGTTTCTTTGTAAAAAATTAGATCTTATTTTATGAATGAAGCAACTCTGTCGTGCAGTCTTTGTCACAATCAGCAAAACTCAGGCTTCTGTTTGACCTCTGGAAGCATGCTGTGGGAAATGCCTCTGCATTGGGAGGGGACAGAAACCAAGGGTTGGAAAAGCAGAATGGTTGTCACTAAGCTGAAGTGGAAGGGCTGAGATAAAAGCTTAAAACATTGCTTTTCAGGGTGGAGGTGGAGTGTGTGTGTGCTTTCAATGGGAGGATGTACTTTCAAGCCAGTTCTACCTATGTTATTTAATGCTGTTTTCTTGGGGTATTTGAATCTAGATGACAGGCTAGAGGAATCATAAGTTTCTTGGTTTTGTTTGATTGAGAAGATTTTAATAATAATTGAATTTAATATATAAAAATCCTGCTGTTTAACATCATTCCAGAGGAATATTAGTTCTACAGTGTTTTGTTCAGTGGCAGTTCTCTACTGCTTCTAAATGTCAGTAAATGTAAATTCCTCTTTTATATGTGTGCTATTCAAAGAAAAGTTTGCCCTTGGCAAACACGTGAAAGACTCCAAAGATTTTCATGTATTTTTCAGAAGTTAGATGGTTTTCTGAGTTTTTGTGTTTTAGGGATTTTTTTTTATTGTATGCTGTGAAATTTTGCATAAAATGACTTTGCAATGCAATTTTTTTTTCTCTTCACAGATGAAATCATGCATCAGGATATCATTCCCCTCTATGCTGCAGATATTCAGGACCAATTAAAGAAACAATTTGCTTATCTGTCAGGTAAGACTATGTTGTTCTTTCTTACACACATTGCTTAGACGCATGGTACAGCCTGCTGTCCTTTCACAGTCTCTGAGGACTCTTATGTGAGAAATCAATGAGTAACTCAAAATTCAGGCTACTAAGACTTGTTATTTAAGGATTTATTAGAAGATTTTTTTAAAGTATAATAGCAATTTTAAAATTACAGGTAATTTTCCAGTTAACTGGAGATTGCAGCATGGATGCTCTGGTGGTGGCTATGGTCTTGCAGTCCTCAGCTCACAGCCCCAGCTGCCACAGGCTCTGCTGTCATGTTTGATACTGAAGCCCAAGCTGACATTTTGGTCACGTTTGTGACCAACATGGTGGGGAAGCACCATGGTACCAGGTTCCCCTACAGCATCAGTGCTGGGCTCAGACAAGTGTGGCATGGAGTTCTGGACAGGATTTTTGACTTGGTATCACTGACTGCCTTCTGGAGAGGAACCTGCTTTTGGATATAAAGCTGTCTCCAAAAGCAGCACAGCCACTTGCACGCAGCGCAGAGTCTCTGCCCCGGGGTCACCTGTGCCGTTTTGGTGATGGGGCTGTGTCTGTGCCATGCAGTGTTTTGGTGATGGGGCTGTGTCTGTGCCATGCAGTGTTTTGGTGATGGGGCTGTGTCTGTGCCATGCAGTGTTTTGGTGATGGGGCTGTGTCTGTGCCATGCAGTGTTTTGGTGATGGGGCTGTGTCTGTGCCATGCAGTGTTTTGGTGATGGGGCTGTGTCTGTGCCATGCAGTGTTTTGGTGATGGGGCTGTGCCTGTGCCATGCAGTGTTTTGGTGATGGGGCTGTGCCTGTGCCATGCAGTGTTTTGGTGATGGGGCTGTTCTGTGCCATGCAGTGTTTTGGTGATGGGGCTGTGTCTGTGCCATGCAGTGTTTTGGTGATGGGGCTGTGTCTGTGCCATGCAGTGTTTTGGTGATGGGGCTGTGTCTGTGCCATGCAGTGTTTTGGTGATGGGGCTGTGCCTGTGCCATGCAGTGTTTTGGTGATGGGGCTGTGCCTGGGCCATGCAGTGTTGACTGCTGAGCTTGGTCCAGCTCCACGCTGAGCCCATGGCTGGCTGATAATGGGCAAAGGGAGATGGTGCATCTGCTCAGTGATCAGGCTGAGTGGAAGAAAGTGTCTGATAAGCTTCTGAGTTTGTTCTCCTGTCTTCTGCCTGTAAAAAGCTCTTGCAGGTGTGCAGCTGTGAATTTGCTGGAGTTATGGCCCTGTTGTGCCCTCCCTCCAATACACAAAAAGGGAGAGCATGAGTGGCTTTGCAGAGCTGCCCTGCATCCTTCAGCAGAAAGGAAATTTGCTTCTCTGAGCTACAGCTGGACTCTGTGACTGTTTCCTCTCCCTCTGAAATCCCATCCTGCATCGGATCTAGAGAAACAGGGGAATGAAAAAATGTAATGCTTTACTTGGCAAGAGCTCACTGAATCTTGTCATATTAATAATTAACTATTAATTATTATTTATTTCTGCTACACAAGTTAAACTGTGGGTCTTCAGTAGTTGACTGTGTTTTCTGTGGGATGGTGGTAGCACTTGGAAAATAAGATATTTTTTATGAAGTTGGCTGTTCATGCTTCATTTGAGATTATAGTGTTAAAGCTACAGTTCTTTTCTGGGAATTTATTTTTTTGACTTTCCAAGCTCATTCTTATCCATGGGCAGAAAATATCTCATAAGAAGGCTGATTCTTGCATAACGTATCTATGAAACTCTAAGTAGGGTTTGTATTTTGCCCCTCTGAAGTGAGGGGGGAAACTGGTGACTGTGGTAGATGAGTTGTTTAGTTCACAAATCCACAAGTGTCTTCAGCACTTAATAAATCCACCTGGCAGTGGAGCTTAGCAAAAGCAGCCATTCCTCATTCTATTTTCTTCTATCTGTTCACACTCATGTCAATTAGAATTTTGTTTTATTTGCCTCAAGGAATAGGTCAGCTGCATTATTCTGACTAGATTATTGTGTTTTATTGTTTTTGGGAAACTTGAGTGTTAGGCATTTTCATTTCACCTTGGAATTCAGGTTTTTTTTAATCCTAATGTTCTTCTGCAGGATGTTTGTTGATGGTTAGTTCTCTGTGCTGTACCAAATAGTGGTTTTACAGGTTCTGTGAGTGAAGGAACAGAGCCAATGTTTTGATACTTGATTTATGTACAATTTGTTTGTTGTTACAGTTGAGTTTAAGAGGGGCTTTTCTCTAAGGCCATTTAAGACATTCCCAGTGCATGAATGGGACTTTTTTGCTCATTACTGTTGCCTTTTAAATAGAATCTAAGTACGTGGCATAAAACTCATTAAAATGAAAGTCCATAGATTACTAATACCTTTGGTGAAACAGCATGTTTGCAGGTATTGCTGAATGTCTTAGATACATTTCTGATTTTAGTTGTTGGCTTTTTAACAGCAATTCAATGTGTACTTGAGAATTGCTTTAGTTTCTCTAATGGGATGTATCTAGGTCTCATGGGACACTTGCTTGAATAGGGAATGAAACCCAGTCTGCTTCTGTCCTAGAGGCTGTATCCCTTCCCAAGATGCTTTCTGTGTTTCGGTGTACATTGGGGTCACTTCTTACTTGTGTCCCTCATTGTGCTGGATTGTTATGGAAATGCTGCAGGAACATCCAAATTAGACT
Source organism: Motacilla alba alba (assembly GCF_015832195.1). Classification (NCBI taxonomy): domain Eukaryota; kingdom Metazoa; phylum Chordata; class Aves; order Passeriformes; family Motacillidae; genus Motacilla; species Motacilla alba. The sequence continues at coordinate 98,836,752 of NC_052016.1, read as the reverse complement.
TGAAATGAAACAAAATTAAGTGAAAGCTTCCAGTAATGCTTTAGTTTGTCAGTAAAGATGTCAAAGTGCAATGAAATCAAGGTGCTCACTACTGCAGAGTGGCTCTTGCTCAGCAGTCATGATCAGTTTAAATCTAATGGTGGGGCAAGCTGTGGATGAGGCTTGTAATTAGTAATTCACACACAAAGTTTATAAACCCTGAAGTTAATATGTTACCTCAGGCACAGTTGTTTACATTTTGCCTTGCAGTTTTTTCTTTCTGTGGAATAAGGTCCTTATCTAGGCTAAAATTGTTACTTTTGTGGTTGCTAGGCTATACTAAGTATTGCATCTACAGGGTTCAGTGTTTCACCTCTTTTACCTTTGTTTTCTTTAGTTACTATTAGTGCAACCACTTTTTCTTCCACATTTAAAAGGGTCTTCTGCCTTTGTTTTTGCTTGTTTTTTTTTTGGTTTGTTTTTTTTTTTTTTAATCCCATGAAGGGCAGTGTAAGGTCCATTTAAAAGTATCTGGAAAATGTATTCCTTATGTATTCCTCAGTCTTTGTGTTTTATATTTTCTTTCATAAGTATTTTCTCTTCCCATGGTTACTGTGTGACTTTCATACCCACACAGCCTTGTGTCTGTCTGCCACCAGTGTGCAGATGTGTTAAAGTAAATGTAGATGGAGAAGAGCATACAGACACCTGTGTATGTTGATATGCATCTTAAATCATTCAAGCTATGTGATGTGCAAATGAGACTCTTGGCCACGAAGTAGTGAGCCAGTTATTTAACTCCCTTTCCCTTGAATGCCTGTTTATGCTTTGAACGACTTCAAGGTGTTTCCAGTAAAGGAAATACAAATGAGAGTTCATGCTATTTGCATTTTTGTCTATTGATTCCTAGTTCTTTTTCCTGCCATTGAAAAATTTAATATTGGTACTAGCTTTCAAAATGCTTGTGTTTTTGATTTATAAATATACACATATATGCTCATACCTTTATCAGTGTAAATAGTAAGTATCTCACTTTGTCTGAGTTTATTTTCTCAGATGTGCTCTTGCTCTCCTCTGTGGAAATGACCTGAGCACTCCTCCCTGGTCAGACTGTTCCTGTTGAATTAGCTCCGGCTGCTGAGTCTGTAAAATTACATTTGAGAATTTCTGAGTGGATCCTGTACCACATAGATTGCTAAAAATATCAGCCTTTTGTTGCTGATACAATATAGACACTATCTATGTTGTGTATGGACAGTGGAAGAGGTATTGCTTAGCAATGCACAATTGCTTTGCCTTGCACAGGTGTAAGCTTAAATACTGTTTTTTATTTACTGTGCTAAACCTGCTGTCTGTAGAGATTTTAAAAAATCCAAACAAAAATGCAGTAAAGAAATAGATAAAGGGAAAAAGTGAATCCTTGGCTAAGAGATTTCCAGTTCAGATATCTTCAGATGCAAATTTATGTATTGCAATCCAATTTTCAAGCCAGTATATTTGCTGATCAGCCTGAGCAAAACGCAGCTTGTGAAGTTATGCAAGTAAAACTTCTCATTTCAAGGAAAGAACATTTTAATAAATTCCTCTTGAATCTGTTTTTCTTTGCAAAGGATATGCAGTGAAGCTTTTATCCAGTCCCTCATTGAAGTCTACATGTAATTTCAAATACTGAATTCTCCAGTTAAGTATATTATGCAAGCAGAAAGGAGAAACTCCTTATCAGAAATGCACAAGCATAATAGCTGAACCACTACAATAGTAAAAAAAAAAAAATCTGAAGTAAGCCCTTCTCTCTGTCACATGAGGACTTCACTTTTGACAGGACTGCAATTTTTAAGCTGTGTCTTTTGAACTGAAGTTGTAGATCTGAGCCATTCAATCAGGCTGATGCTCTTGGACCTTGTGTGTGCACACTGATCAACATAGAGGTCATACTTTTTCTTATAGTCCAAATACTATTTCATTTGCATTATAGAATCAGGACAGACAACTCTTTGCTCTGTCATCTAATTATATCCAGCTACTTACTTCTTTTTTGTGGGGGTGGTCAGAGTACTTTTGAGAAGACCTTTTTATTTATGCAAACAGGAGCAGACTAGTTAGGGAAACATTACAAACTAATCTCTTACTCATCCTTCCTAGAAGTAAGTCTAAGCAATTTCTTTGCTGCTGGCAAACTTTACTGTCCATACAAAACCCCAAACAGCTAGCATGTCTTCTACAGGGTTGTGGGGAATTATCCTTTTCTCTGTGTTTGTACGTGCCTGTGCACTTGTGTGTGTGGTTTTTAGCAGATGTTCAATGTGCAAGTTTTGTAATTTTCCCTGTCATTGCTTTTTTAAATTGAAAAGAATACTAATTATGTCTCATTTGAGATTGTTTTTAGATACCAAGTTACTAACATGCCTTTTGATTAGAAATTCTGAAAATGCTGTGCAATTTCTTTGGATTAGCACTTCTCTATCACCCTGCTTAATAAAAAAGAAAACAAATGCAGAAGACATAGCAACTATGATGGGAAAAGTTAGATGTAGCAGAATGTAAAGAATAAATGCTAAATCACTGGCACTTAAGTGAAACTTTACCAGTCCCATCTCACAATAGCACAGCTAGTTTCCCATGGTTATTTTCTCTGTTGCTTTCATCCACAAGATCACGGTGCTCTGCGTACACAGAATTTTAGCAGTTGGTGATATTGATGGTTTTAATAGCGTTCAAAAGTTAGAAACATGAAGTGTTATTTTCTAAGCACAGTTAATCAATTTTGCTCCGGACTGTGGAGCTAGTACAATTCAATGTTTTTAAAATATGTGTTTCTCCAAAGCATAGGGCTGTCACTGTTGTAAAAACTGACCTTAGACCAAGGCTCGTAGATCTGTTTAGAAGAGCTCCACCTAGCAGAGTTTTGCTAGAATTTTCGAGGTTTATCCACTGAAAAATTTATTCTATTTTATGAAGGCAATTTGTTTTGTTTGACACTTAATCTGTTCAAGAATTTTCATGCGAATAGGTTGCCAAAGTCATATGTAAGTCAAGTAATAACAAAGTTTTCCAGTAGTGAATGCTCATGGAAGTAGGGTGGAAGCAGTTCTGCTTAATTTAAAGCAGGGTGGTGTTTTTATTTTATTTAATTGCTGAAATAAGCTTCAGTCCTCCTTACTTCTATGCTGCTTCTATTTGTAGCCTCTCAGTTGCAGAATGTTTCTCGCAGCTTCATGTCATAATACAAGCATCAAGGAATTCTTGGGCATTGTTTCAGGTAATATGTCTGCAGACTGATTGCACCCACTTAAGGACTGATTTGTTCTCTTCTGCTCTTTGCAATAAACAAAAAACAAATGCTGGCACTCAAGTGGCATTCGTTTAATATTTCATGGAGAAATGATGCTGAATGCATTTCATCAGTTTCACAGAATCACAGAACGGATTGGGTTGGCAGGAACCTTTAAATATTGTCCAGGCTGTCCCTACCCTGCCATGGATAAAGGCATCTTTCCCTAGATCCATCCAATCTGATATTTTCATAGTTAGAACAGTGCTCAGAATTTTTTAAACAAAAATAAGGGGATTTGTTATGCTTTCAGAAATTTCTGTTTAAAAAAAACAAAACAAGGCTAAGATTAGACTAAGAAAATGCTCATAAAGCTCTCAGGTACTTGATTGTCTTAAAATCACATAAAACTATTCCAGTTGTTTAATGCATCCCTGTGTAAGACTAGAAATAGGAGAGCAGGCTTGTGTGTGCCTCTGTGGACAGAACTTGTAGAGCACATCAGTTAAGGGTGTAGCTGGAATTTCAGGACTCTGAGCTAGAGGGGAATATGAAAGAGGTGATTTTCCAGAGGTTAGAACTGAGGTAGTTAGATGTAGTCACTGTACCAACCGACCTGAATTTATTAAAATATTGCAGTTAAGTTACTAATTTTTTATGGTGATTGAAATTGCAGTAATTAATTTTAAAACCTACTCTGTATGTGTTGAATTACTTGCATGACTTGTAGCACTCACAAATTCATCTGTGTCTTTTTTTGTAATCAGGTTCATATAATTCTGAGGTGCTGGAAGATTATAATAGGAATTAGTTTTAATAAGATGTCTGAATTTTTTGCCTTAAACCTGTGTTTCAAAAAGGATAAGAGAAGTGAAATTGTTCAGTACTTTCACCTGAATGCTTTCCCTCTCACTAAAAGCAAAATCAACAACAATAACACCCCTCTTAGATTCCTAAACTTTTTATCTCCTTCCCCTAAGTTCTGTGGCTTGATTTATATCTGGGTGAAGAGAAGAAAATCACATTTTACACAGCTAATTTTTTGAACTGTGTAATGATGCTTTTGCAGAGGTGAAGAAAAATGAGGAAGAAAATAATGATTCTGAATAAAAGAAAACAACAATTTCTTGCTGTATCAGGTTCATTAAGAAATAAAGGACACTTTAAAAAGTGAACTCTCTATTTCTAATATTTAATATAAACACAATTAATATGTAGGATTTTTCCTTTATTTCCCATGCCATTTTGTAAAGTTCTCTGACAAAAGCTTGGTTTAAAGCAGCAGCTGCTTTGGCTAGAGTGACCTGTCTTCCCTTGATGGCCATGTGTTTAATCACAGAATCACAGAATCATTAGGTTGGAAGAGACCTTCAAGTCGATCTATAGGTTGAACCTATCGACTCCAACCCGTAAAGTTGCAATATAGAGAGCAGCTTCTGTAAGTCAGTAATGTTAAAGCTGAAATTTACAGAATTTCTTATGTGTAGGATTTCAGGTCACTTTGCCCTAAACTCTTTTGAGCAGCAGGGCTCTGATAAAGAAAAGCAGTTGAGGAGCATTTGAAGGTATACGTGTGCTCAAGTGGCCCAGCAGGGAAACAGCAAAGAAAAATCAGTGAAGAACTGATTCTAAGAGCTCAGGGCAGAGTCATCTCCACCCAAGATAACCACAGATGACTGTACTATAAACTGAAAATTAATAGGCAGTCACCAGGCAGGATGGCTCTATTTGCCCTTGACAATCAGTGGTGGTCTGGGAACTTCCTGAAAAACCTAGTCCAGACTTCTGCTTTTAGGACATGTCCTGCAAGTCTATTGTTGTTGTTCTTTTGTTTCATGTGTCCTATTTATAGAAAGTAAGTAGAACAGAAAAAGAACCAATGAAGATACCACAAATAATGTATGATTGTGCCTAAAAATAGTTTCTCTAGAGAGAGCAGAACACTTCATAAGCACCAGAAATAATCATTATCATGCTTTTAACAACAGAGGAAAATGCTTTAGTCGTGAGAGCTTGAACAAAAACCAGTAGAGTCAAAGTTGGTCTTAACTTACATTTGTGTTGTGAATATTTGTATAGCTAAAATTAGCTCTCTTGACTCAGTGTTGCCATGTTTGGATGTGTCATAAAGGTCATGTTTGCAAACTTGTGATATTTGCATAATAGTTACATTTTGTTGTTGTTTAAATACATCCAAAGCACATTATTTTTTTCATGTATTTTGATTCCAAGAGCTTCACAGTGACAGCACCATGCCATCTGTAAGCTGGTAAATGGAAATCAGATTCACCACAAATTAACATAAAGATACTATTTCAGCTCTTCTAATTACATGTGGTTTGGAGGGAAGTTGTGATTTCTTTTATCAAATGAGTCTGAGGTCAAATATTTCTCTTTATTTTCCTGTGAGGTTAGAAGCAAAGGAACTGGAAGGGGGTAATAATCTTCACAAGTCACTGTTGCTCTCATAATTGGTGCTGTTAATACAGTGTAATGCTAGTTTCTGCACAGTTACCGGATTTCAAGGCTGGAAAAAAATATCCTTGTTGTTTTACAACAGCAATTTTTTGTTGTTTTTCTTCTCCTGTTGAACTATGAATCAAAGATGACTTCCCAGCAGTGTATTCCTGCCACCCTGTCGGAGTCTCCCCCAGGTCAGGGCGACCCCGAAAGGTGGAAAAGTCTCTGCTCCAACCCATGCCTTCAAAGAAAGATTCAATAGTCTTCAGTTGTTCGGTCTCAAGGTTGTTTATTGTGTGTTATCCAAAAGATTTTCTTCCTGAGCTGCTGAGGTCTGCTCAGCAGGTCAGCCAGAGGCACACTCCGCACACTCTCTGCCCGCCCATGAGGCTGGTGCTATCTGTTATACTAAAAACTACGTGTACTGTATTTACAATTCCGTTCAAATAGCTATCACCTATGGTAGACAGTCAGCTTCTATTCTAAACCAACCTAAAAGTGTCAACATCACCCAAATAATGGAGGCTATGAAGAAGAAAGAAGGAGGACAAGGCACGCCCAAATCCCTCTATCTTAGAACTTCTGACCCCCATGTACAAAATTCAAACCCCACTGTACAGAGTCCAAAACCCCCCTGTACAGCATTCAAAAACTTTTCCCTTCACTTTGTGATTATTTCTACTATAATACCTAAACTTTTGTGGCTTGTAATTCTTCATACAGAGTTAGTAATTTGCTCCATGGGCTAATATCGAAACCCCACGTGTGTCTTTGGCTGCATGCCAGGGTCTCAGAGCCCCCTGCCAGGGTCTTGGGCCATCCAGGGCACCCAGAGGGGTGTCCTGGGTTCCAACACCACCCCAGAACAGTTAGCTTCCTCCAGTTGCTAGGGCTCATCAAGCCTCTTGTCCTACCTGTCTTTATGAATATGTACTTGCTAAAGACATGAAGCACTAATAATGCCTTTAAAAAGAAATTATTACATTTTACATTTAAGAATGTGTGTGAAGTGCATGAAGAAGCATTGTGTCTGTGACATTGTACCCAGTGCTGCAAATACCAGGAGAGATACATGTAATGGTACCTAGCTCCTCAGCAGCTCTACTGCAGTGTAGGTGTTCAGCTCTGCCTCTGCTTCACCTTCTGTACAAAATCTGGGAATGGGAAATCTCATCTAAAATACCTACGGCCATTTCTTTTCACGTTCTGCCCCTTCTGTTTCACCCGCCTGGAAGCAAAGCAGCCGCTGAGCAGGGTAGGGGGTGTTGCATGGATGAGTTCCAGCTGCTGAGAGGGTTGAGTTCAGTTCAAAATGGAGATTCACCTACTTCATTCTGAATTAACTTTTTTGTTTCTAAGTTGGTTGCTTTCTTTCTGCGAATTGCTTCTACTTAGATGCAGTTGATGTTTATCAGAGGAAAGATGCAGTGCCATCTGGTGTCAGAACTGCTCACATTTGTCCAGGAAAAAAATCTCATGTGGTGAATGGGGTGTAACAAATTCCTTTCTATAAAACTTCTTAAGCCCTGAAGAAGAGAGAGACTGTTCAAAATAAACTGTCCACACACATGAGCCCTGAAAAAAAAAAAAAACAAAAAAAAAAAGAAACACACCCCCCCCCCAAAAAAAAAAAAAAAAAAAAACCAACAAAAAAAGCCCAGTTGTGTTTCTGGGAAATTTCAGTCTAGGTAAAGAGTCCTGCATGTAAACACATTTGCTGCTTCTTTTGTAGGTGGAAGAGGGGGAGATGGCTGCCCTGTTATCACCTTTCCAGACTATCCAGCTTTCAGTGAGATTCCTGAAAAAGAGTTTCAGAATGTCCTGACCTACCTGACAAGCATTCCAAGGTGAGCACCTGTCTAGAAGAAAATAACCTTTTATCTGCTAAGGGACTTTCTACATTTGATTCCTTACATGATTCCTTACATGTAAAATTCAGGCTTGGTATTTAATTAAAGAAAAGGAAAACTAAGCTTATGGTGCAGTGCCAGTAAGTGTTGGTTAGTGACAGCTGTCTAAGGTAGTTGTTAGATAAATTACATGCTGCTATTTTATTTAGTCAGAACATTACTTCCTGGTATGTATGGATATAGATTCCATGATGGACATTGTCCCCATGTCTTCACTGTATCTTAGAATGCAATATTCAGAGTTTTAATTGAGCTCGTGTATAATTTTGGCAGAGCATGCTAATTCCTGGGTGTTGCTCAGGATATTACTCAGGGAGGGAACACTCTGCATCTGCATACAGAGGTTTGTCCTCACCACTTGAGCAGTTTCCCTGGCTTAGCTGAATGTATTGTGTCTGCAGACTTCCAGAGCTTTGCCTGACGGTGCAAAGCAGGCCCAAGGGTTAATTCTGACTCTCTTAGAGGCCACAGTAGTGTTATCAATGGGCTCTCCAATAAATATTATCATTTTTGTTGATAGTCTGTTAATGCGTGAAATAGTGGGCTCAAAATCTTGATGGAGGTGAGTAAGGCAAGTAGCAGAATAAAGTACATACCCTAGACTTCAAGAGAGGAAATTTTGGGCTTATTCATGGAACTGGTAGGTGGGATACAAAGGAAGGCAGCTCTGAAGAGTAAATCTGCTGCGGAAGGCTGCCAAGTTTTGAAGGACAGCGTTCTCCAAGTACAAGAATGGCACGTCCTGGAACATGAATAGACGTAACAGGAGGCTGACCCCACTGTCTGAAAGTGAACTTGTGACTGAATTAAGAGATACAAAGGCAGCATACAGGAGGTGAAAGCAGGGACAGGCTACAAAGGAAGAATGTAGATACATTGTCCACATATGTCAGGATGGCGTCAGAAAAGTCAAAGCACACCTGGAGCTGAGGGACAAGAAAAAAAGGGACATCAAGGACCGCTCAAAAAACCTTCCGGTGCTTTAGCGGTACAGGAATAAACAAGGAAAATGTGGGCCTGTGCTGAATGGACTGGGAAAATTAGCAGCAGCCAATAAAGATGAGGCTGAAACACTTGAGTTCTTCACTGCAGTCTTCTCTGACAGTGTCTCCCAGGCCTCTGTGTACAGAAAAAGAGTTCAAGGAGGAGAATGACAAGCAATGGCTGAGGACAAAATCAAGCATCTCTTGAGAAATCTTGACCCAAGTCTGGAGTTTGGGATAAGATGAGCTGCTTTGAGAGTGGTGAGGACACTGACCAGTGTCATAGTAAAGTTGCTCTTTATAATCCTTGAAAGGTTTGGAGATTAGAGGTAACCTCACTTTGATCTGTGAGAAGATTATAAAAGAAGGAGGTGATGGGGAGTAGTCAGCATGAATTAAACAACAGTAATAGTGCTTGACCAGCTGTTTTCTGTGATGACAATACTGGATGCATCAATGAGGCAAAGCTGTGCATGTTTTTTGCCTCATCCTAAGCAAGACTTCCAGCTCAATCTCCCCCAGCACTCTTCTATTCACCTTAGGTAACAACATTTTGGCTGGTGGGCTCCTGAGTGGGTAAGAAAGTGCTTGGATTATTTAGCTCAAGGAGAGGTGTTTATTGGCAGATGTTTAATCTGGAGACAGATTTCCTCAGGAACTGTATGTATCCATGCTGTCTGATGTCCTTGGCAAGGATCTGGAGTAGGAGATGGAGTGCACCCTCATCAAGTTGCACTTGATGTAACTGGTCCCTCCTGGTTGTACTTCTTAATCCCCAGTTTATCAGGGAATGAAACTCTGAAGCTCACAGCCAGCTTTTGCATTTTCTCTGTTTTTCCTGGTGGTGGTTAAACTGCACAGTGCTAAGCATCCCTTGATCGTATCTTGGGTACTGTTTCTGCAAATAATTATATTCTGAATTCACATCTGCTTCTCCTTTTGAAAGTCCTTGGTGGTGCACTTCATGGTGGCCCATTGAACTTCTGCACAGAGTGAGGTTCATGTGAGAAATTCTGATCAGAACGAACAGCATCTGGTACGGTGGGGGAGCACTGCGTGCATCCCAGCACACCACTTTGATAGGAGCAGATTTCCTGAAGGTTTTTCTGTCAGTTGCTCCTACCTGACAACAATTACTCCGGGAGTATTGAGCCAGAAGTGGTCATTCCTTAAGTCTGGCTGTTCTTCTAGGATTTTCTTGTTTCTTTAATTCGTAAGTATTTAGAAAGAGAGGACTGTTTTTTGTAAACAAAGGAGATAGCCCAGCTGTCTAGATGTTAAGAGTAAGGTATTCACTATTGTGAATATAACAGTTCTCTAGGTTTAAAGTGAAAACAGTTCAATTTCAAATCTTGTAAAAATGATGCTGTTGTTAAGATACTGATAAATTTGCCACCTTTTTGTGCCTGAGAATCGATAAAATCTCAAAAGGCTTATGATGTTCCTGACTGATATCTTCTCTAGCAGTGTCGGAAGCTTATAGTGTAAAATTGTGTTTGTGAGGCCTTTTGCAGGTTTGTGGGAATAAAAAACTACAGAAATTACACTAGCCAGATGCCAGCACACATTCCCTTGTGAAAGATGTTTTGCTATTGATATGTTACATATATTGATACATGTATAACCCTAAGAGGGGCAATGCTGTAGTTCTTCTTGAATTGGGATATTTCTAGTGCTCTTAAAAGTGGTGTAAGGTAGGATTTTTCCTGCTGTCTTAGTGTTCAGATACTGTTTTAGGTGCTTTGGAAGTGGCTTTTAAGGAAGTGGAGGCAGTTAGTCTTTACTTTGTCAGTTGGTTAAAGAGGTGTAAGGAGTACAGATTTACAGAAAGGATGGAAATGCAGCCTGCTGCTCTTAAGCATGGACTGATCTCCCAGGTTATTGTCATTTAGTTTATCAGAGAGGTAACTCTGTCTTTTGGCTCTTCTGACAGACTAAGGGGGAATGGACTTTCCTAAGAGCCCAGACTGAAGAGCACAGACACATGCAGAGCCACCCCAGCTCTTCAGAAGGCTACTTGTTCTACTTGGCCCTGCGCAAGATCACAGCAAGGGGTTGGCAGCAGTAGCTCAAACATTGTCTGACTGCCTGGAGTCACGGTGTTTAGGGAAACTATGTTTCATGGGGATGACAGTAAGGAGCTACTAAGAGCCTCAAAAAAAAAAAGATCTTTCTGTCCTCTGCAGTAGAGTTCACCCAATAGTATATTTACTGATATAAATCTTAGAGTGACTTCTGGTTTTGAAGATCTCTTCCCAAGTGAAAGAAGGCTAGCTTATGAGTTTTGTCGAAAGGGGAAAAACTGAAACTTCTCAACCTACCTTTTTATTCCTTCTAATTTTATAGATAAACGTGAGCTTGTCACCTCTTACTGTGTCCCTATTCTGAATTATCTGAACACTGGGTTTTGCAAGCTTTTTCTGTGTGAACTTTTTCTTGGCTTTTTCACTGTGAACTTTAATCATGAAACAAAAAATATCTCGATGGGTATGTTGCATTTAGGAATAGAACAATTAAAAGTTGCATGCTATCAGCTTAGATGATCATGGAGTGGAATAGTGTAAATAGTAGAGCTATTAGCATATACTTAGATGTGTAAATGCCTGATATGTGAGGATGTTAAGAAAGGACACAGTGGAAAGGGAATACCTCATCTCAGTTTAAAGATACTCCGTTAACCTTGGTGCAACTGTATAACATTAAGCAGAAAGCTGAACTATATTCTTCAGGTGGGTGTTGTTAATGTTGCAAGGTAAATTCGTGTTGTGTAGATGGCTGGATAAAATATGATGCCTAACACGGTTTGTAGTAATCTCAAAATATTGAGTACAGATTGTTGACATAATGTGTGACAACAGTCATGTACCATGTGTACAGAAAGATTGCTGCTTTGTCAGGAAAAAAACAATGGATTAATGATGACTACAATAGAAAGCAGAAGATTGCAGCTAATGCTTTTGTAACTTCTGTTTTGGTATTGAAATATGTGTTGTAAGGTATCTGTGTGATGCTTCTGAAGCAGGTTTTTCCTTTTAGCAAATAATTTTTTTAATATTATAATTGAAATATAAGATAAAGTTTTATTAAAAAGGTGAGAATTGTCTTACAAAGATACATAGATTACCCAAGTAGGAGAATCCTTGGCTGTACATAAGGCAGTACTTTCTAGGAAGAGTAGTTTAACTGAAATGCCGAATCGGTAGAAATAGTTAACATGTAAATATTGATCCACATGAATTAATAGTTCTTATCAATGGAGTTGTAGAATACAGTAATATCTCTAGATAAAGTGTCTGTAAGAGGTGACAACTTTAAATTCAACTGTATTTCAGTAGAGGTCAGCCGTGTCTTGCATTCTTTTGGGATATTTTGAGATTTTATAATGTCCATGTAGTTGGTCTGATTCTCTTTCTGCAGAGAGCATCTCCTATTACTTCACTCTGTGAGTCCTTTGGGCATGACTGCTGAGCTTGGTAGGAAAAAAAAGCCCTGCAGATCAAGGTTGTCTTCTCTCTTAGCTGAGTAAAAGCCCAATTACCTCCAAACTCCATCATTCTTACTGCATAGTGGGAGAGGCAGCTGTGCATTGTTCCTTTTACATCCCACATGTACTGAGGCTGAAGGAAGAATATTGCATTTCAGGGCATTCAGTGTTCTGTGTTTTTAAAGTTGTTTTTTCTTTTGCATTTTTCTATTGATCCTGGTAAATTGACTTCTAAGATTTGCAGTGTACCTTGAAGGCAGGTGTTATTCATAATTTCTCTTCATCACAGCTGCTTCTTGAAATGTATTTTATTTGCTTAAGTGTATACACATTGTTGGAATATGAATTTACCAAACATGGGTAGTAGCAGGAGAACTTGCTCCAAAAAAAAATATTAGATAATTGCAGTGGTTAAAAAAACTTAACTACGCAGTATTCTTCAACATATGGTTTTGCTTCTGGTTAATTAGCAGTTTCTACTGCAATTATAAAACAATATGCTGTTTATGAGAACAAAAGAGTATCATTTTAATGCTTTTCTTTCTGCACATATAGGCTTATCTTTGAACAAAGAAAGCAAGCGAAAATTCTTGTGGTCACAAGAGATTGGAAAACTAATATTTTAAAATTGTAAAGCTGAATTTTAAACACAAAATCCCTTTCAGGAGAAATTAGTAGTGTAGATTAGAAAATTCAGAATGGTTTTTGGTGGCCTGTTTGAGTCCCATGCTGCTGATTAAGTATGATACATGGGCCTTTTTTGCTTGTATTCTGACAGAGCCTGGTAGAGCTTCTCTTTGTAATGCCGTCCTGTCCTACTGCGTGATCTTGAGCATAACTCAGGCTAACTTGGCATGCTCAGCAATTTCCTGTTTTGAAAGGTGTCCATCAGTTTTCTGGCTGGGAGAGTGTTCCCTTCTTTGAGATTCCTAAGGGTTTGCAAACGCTTGAACACCATGTAGCCTTCTAAAAAATCCTGTTGTTTTTGGTACTCTGTGGTGTAGGAAACTAGGGAGCCATCCTGTCCAAAGGACGGAACAGAACGAGATGACCTCCGAAAGCGTTGATGTCCAACAGCTCCAAAGCTCAGTGGTGAAGGCTTGCTCAGGATTTGCTTGTTTACTATACCAGCTTCCCATTATTTGGGACAACACTGGAAAACAGAAAGAGAAATGTGTGTGCTGAGCCTTTCAGTGGGTTCAGATCTGTGTGGGCACAGCAAAGCATGATGAGGTGGAGTTAGGCAGGGACCAGAAGGACAGGCAGCAGCATGGCATGGGTGTTGCTGGGGCTAGCAAAGCTCGGTGTCAGGGTCACGGGAGAGCTCAGGGCTCACACAGTTTGGGCCTGGCCAGTCTCCTTGGCATAGATCCACCACTGTGCTCTGAAAGCAGAGGCAGCAGTGCTGGGGCAATGCTGTGTTTTGAGCCTGTAAGTCCATCAGGGTTCAGCAGACCTTGCGAAGAGCCGGTGTTGGAGGGTAACTGCCTGTGTTTGCTCATTTGTCTGCAAACTGAGTGGGCAGCCCACCACTAGCTAAGAGTTAAGCAATTTTGTTTTATGGAGTGCAGGGATGAACATCACTACATAATGAGAAAGAAGTGCCAAAAACCAGCTGCCCTGACAATTCATACTGACGTGCTGAGCAACAGCTTTGCAGCTTCAGAGTTTATTTCTGTCAGCTGTGCTTAATTTCCCTGCTCTCCTCTTTGTTGGATTACAATCCAGGCTGAAGATGTGGAACCTGTACCCTGCTGTTACCTTGGCAGCCCCTCAAATTTGTCAGTGAGAATATCCCAGGACTTCCAGCAAAATCTGTCACGCTGTGTGTACCCTTCCTTTCTCAGAGCACATCTGCCAAACAGTTGTAAATACCATATGTTGCTGTAAGCAGACAGGGAATGTAAGGTCTTAGGTTTGAAGTAGGAGTGTTCCATCTTAAATTTAAATGGCAGTCCAAAGCTTTTGTGTCGGATACCTACCCTCACAAGATTAAGGTGAAAGCCCAAAGTGTTACTTAGAGTCTGAATTTTAACTGGGTTTAAAAATGTTTAAACTTGTTTCAAAGCCTACCTTATAAGTGCCTTAAGCTTGTCTTAAAGCCCTGTACAGGTAAAGCCTGTCCAGTCTTTAAATCCCATTTACACCTTTAGAGGATTTGGGTAGTATGTATGACATGCACCATCCGGTGGTAAATTTAGTCTGCTAAGAAGACAAAGTAAATTAAGCACTGTAAAATTGTGAAAGTTAATTACTAAAATTCTGGACTGTCACACAGGGGTTTTTATTAGCCCAATATTAAATTCAGAGAATTTAACACCCTATTTAAGTGTATTGGCACAGTTCTAAGATAAATTGTGCAGCATTCCCTGTAAGGTTGTTCCAATACTTTGTGCAGTAGCATTAGTGGTTGTTGCAGTGTCCTGGAAATATGTATAATTCCAATATTGCAGTTCTGAATAGGTGTAAAAATGTTTTATGGAATTGGACTTAATAGTTCTAAAATGAGGGCCACACAGGCTTTCTGTTGCTCAATTTACTTCAGCTTAAACCAACATGGAGCCCTTTTGCCTTTATTGACCTATTTATCCTTAATTGTCCCTCCAGGATAACGTGACCTACTTCAGCCATCTGTAGTTAAGTCTAAATGAGTCCTCAAAGTTGTTGTCTTTCTTCAAACAGTCCTTCTAAAAGCAGCTCTGCATGACCTGGAGAAATCACACTGTGTTTTCCATTTAGAAAATTATAACTCTTCCTTAAAAACTCCTATTTTACCTAATTTCACACACTAGAAGAGGGTCTGTTAAGCACAGACTTGTTAAATTAATTTTTCTTTTACCTGCAAAAATGCATTAAGGTCACTCTGATTTTAGTTCCTTGGTAGGATAAAGCTTGGGAAGTTCTGGGCAGGCAAAACTTGATGATCTCTAAGGTCCCTTTCAACCCAAGTCATTCTGTGACTCTTAAAAAAGGCTGATGGGTGCCATGGAGAGGCGGAGAGTGCACGTGGTACAAGCAGATGCCCAGGCTGATGATGATGCCTGGACACTTCAGCTGTTATTTTTAACCCTGGCTACATTCCCTCAGCTTCCCCCCCACAGCATAAGCTTTTTGGAGCAGAAAGAAGGTCAGCATAAATACTAGAATATAGCCAGCATTACTGTCTTCCAATCAGTCATGGTTAAGGAGGAATTGCTGAAAGTGGAAGAGAGGCTGATTTGAGGACCTTAAGGAGCACAGGAGATAAAGAGCAGGTATAGGGACCAATCAAGGAAGATACTGGTACCCAAAACTCTGAATCTGAGTGGGGAGATAAAATAAGTATGACTTGGATGTCATATAAATTGGCATAAATATTTTAAAATAAATAAGGTGTGTACCAGTGCTGTCCATTTGGCCGAGGAACACAAGCAGTGCTTCAGACAGAATTCCCTCATGTAAATATGTTGGGATTTCTATCTTGCAATTTCAAGAGACCTGGTTCTGTGCAGGATAAAGACTTCTGGTTGCCTTTGGGACCAAGGCTGGAGGGCAGCTCTCCTGTTGGTCAGTGAGTTAGCATTTGCCTTGTTGCCAGGATGTCTCTGGTAGTGGCCTTGTGGGTTCTTGGTCTGCTGGCAGTGCAGTGAGCTGTTGTCACCGTCCTGTGAGCTGCTGTTGTCACAGTCATGTGGTGACTGAGGAATTTTCAGAACAGGCATAGGGCTGTAGATAACCACATGTGGCTGTCTGACCAACAATCACTGTGAAGTTTTGAATTGTTAATAGCCCCTTAGACAAAGCTCTTTGAAGTTGCTCTCATTATTTTTTCTCCTGTTTATCGGGCTTTTGAGATCTCCTGTCACTGACATGACATCATGTGTAATCATTCTTGCCTATGCTTATGAAGGGACAAAAGGCATGTATTTTCATGGTGTCTCTCTGCCTGGCTGTATGATTCTGCTCATCTATTCTGCCTCATGACCAAATTTAATCACTTGCCTATGATGGTCTTTATTTATGCCACCTCACAACCCAACATTCACCTGAATTCTTCTTTGCCCACTTGCTGAGAGATCCTAAAATGTGATTTTGGTTATCTGATGGTTCCCCAGTCCTGAGAAAATTGCAATACAGTGTGTTTTTAGAAATGCCTGAGGCATGAACTCATAACAGCTGAGACCAAAAGTAAGCATAATAGGAAAGGAAAGGAAAGAGAGAAGGTTTTCATCAGTGGTGCCCTTGATAAGATTTAGGGTGAGTTAGCTGGAATGTGGAGAATTAAGAAGGAAAAAAGGTACATAGTTGAGGCAGGGAAATGCATCAAATTTCTTATCTGAGCCTTGTCTAATGATGAAGCTTTAACAGGTTCAGCTCCAACACAGAAGCTCAGATTTTCTTAATTTCCTATGCAGGTTCATCTGTTTTCGTGAAGGGAAGGCAGTAACTATCAAAACCAGAATAAAGAGATGGTGTAAATGCTTTGGGTTTTTTAGTGGGCATTTAAAAATATATCTATTCACAGAATTTCAGTATAGAATTAATTAGATTGTAGAATAGTATGCATGTTGTTTTTTGGGGGGTGGAGAGAGGGGAAAATGTTTTTATTTTCAAAATCAGATTGGAAGCATAAGCATCAATAGGAAATGATGCCTTCTTGCTTGCAGGTTGTGCTGCTGCTATGGAGTGTCACAGCATCAGCTGGGTTGGGTGAAATGCAGCTGTTAGTGCCAAGAGCTTAAAAGATAATAATTTTTACTTGGCATTCAGTGATTTTGGACAGACCACTAGAGGCTGCACTTGAATAACAGCACTTCTGCCTGTTTCATTTTAAATTTCTTCTGCTGGAATTACTTCTCTTTCCTATATTGCTTCATGAACAATGGCCAGCCTTAGTTTGAGCTGGGTGTGTTTTGCCTTCCACAGTTACAGTTCAAGGAGCTGACAATGACAGGGCTCAGTAATCAAATAGAACAAATTTTTCTACATCAAGGGCCTTGTTTTTTGTTGAAGAACGGTACACGTTGCTCACTGGTTAAGCACAGTAAGGAGGATCTGGCAAGCTTTTTCTCTGACTCCAGAGATGAGGTTATGGAGAGACAGGTGCAGTGCAGAGACTTCCACACCACCAGGCACCAACTTTAAATTCAGCACCTCAGGAAGTTTGAGGTGAGCCTGTTCTTTTGGTCTGCTTTGGATGATTTTTCCAGGAGACAGAAGAGATGGACATGTCTTTCCAGCACTTCTGCACTAGCTGACTTCTTCAGTGTTTTCAGCAGAGGAGATAGAGGTTACAAAAGTGAAGCCAAAACTATATTAACTCTGTCTGAAATTATAGAATAAATCTGTGAAGTTGTTAATCATTGTGTTCCTATTTTTGCCCCATATGCAGTGCCATGTACCATAAATAGAATGCACCTGTAATTTCTGGTTTTTCTCATAAATATTGATGGAATAAGAACTGATTACTTATGGACTAGTTACACACCTCAGCTGAAAGTGATTCTTGTAGGAATCTGAACTGTCACAAATGAGTTCCACCACAAGATGTCAGTTTTGTCACTGTTTGAGTGGGAGCCAAAATGTCACGCCAGTTTGCTTTAGGGGCTCAGGAGCAATGATAGGTAGCCAAAGAGCTTCATCTGGGTGTTCATAAATGCTGCCTTTGTTAGGGACAATTCTGTCCTCAGATTTGTTCAGTATACTTGACCTCAGTTATTCATACATCTACATCTGTAGCAGAACTTGGCACCAAACTGCTATTTTCTGTCTAAGGGACCGAATGCCATGACAGCAACATTCAGTTGTATATGCAGCCATCTTTTGGAAATACGTTTTTCATTCTATTTATTTTCTTGGCAGATGGTTTCTTTGCTGATATCTCAATTAAAATGCAAGTCTCAAATTTTCTGTTGAAAAAATAGAAAATATAATTCTAAAGTTTGCTAACTTAGAGCAAGTGTAGTTAATGGGAAGGTTTTACTGTCCAGCTTTCAGAACACTTCCAACTTGTCTTAGGGGTGCAATTACTTTGTGATTACTTATATTATAATTTCATGAGTATCAGAAATGATAAACTCCAAGTTCAGAATATAATTTGTAACATGTAACTTTATAAAATGTTACATTTGTAACACATTCTAAAGTATTATAACTTCTTTTATTTACCAGGCTATTCTTCAGTTAAATGCTTTTAAGCACTTATTCAAGTGCAGTTTTTTAGAAAACTCATTAAGCAGGATCTGGAGTAGCAGCAGCCTTACAAAGCAGCATTCCGTTTAGCTACAGTGTTAAAACCTGCAGCCTTGCTTTGCAATTGAAACTAGGAAGCTCAGTGTGAGAGCTCATATGTCTGGTTTATAGTTCCTTTTCAGTTCCTGCTATCTCTAAATTGTATTAATCAGGAACCTTCTGCAGTGAGGCTGGGTCCTTTGGGCTGTAAAAGCCTTGAGACAATATCTGAGGCTTTCAAACTGGAGCTTTGAGGAATATGATGTATATCAACCTATTTTCATCATTTGCTTAAGAAAGCACAAGTCTGCTTTCATTTTCCTTAGAGATATTGGTTTAAAATGTTAAGTCCTCAAGTTTAGTTTTACTTTGGATTGTGAGAAAGAAGCTGTCATAAGATGAAAATATTTAAAGACCAAATGAGTGCAAGACATTTTAAAATTATTAAGTAGCTTTTAAACATTATAAAATTATGGGGACATGGCAAATATTATATTTTTTGTGCCTTTTTTAAAATACCCAGCGGGTGGATTTCTTTTGGAATGAAGTGGATGAATTGGCCAGTTTTGAAACAAAGCAAGCTTTACGATAACAAGCAATCAAGAATTACAAGAAAATGAAACTGTTCTAGATCTAATTATGATTTAGTGTCTTGATGCTACATTTTGAATAATGTTAGAGCTGAATTTTCTTTTTTCTTTTTTTTTTCTTGTCAAGTTCATAACCCATTAAATTCTTCTGCTCTAGGAAACACTGCATCCTCTAGGACGTAGCTAATGATCAAATTGAAGTAGTGTGGGTTACTCTACACAAGGGGCAGGAGCAGAGGAGATGTGCAGCAAGGCTATGTCAGGTGAATTGTTACTGCCCTTTTCCTTGCTGGCAAACCAGCATAAAACTGGTGCAGTGAAATGTCACCACAGGGCTTAGCTGTTTCTGGCTGTTTTTTCCTTTCCTAGTCGCTGTATTGGAGATTTTTATCTTGATTTGTTAATGCTGTTAATATCACATTCTTCACTATATTATTTGACTAGAGCTTATAAAGGCCACTAAGGACGTGGCTCTTCTCTCATTCCATTAATTGCTGGAACAGTCGTGGTTTCATTTTTTTAGTGTGTGAAACACTGATGATTATGAAAGAATTCTTGTCTCCCCTTCACCCCCCAAGCAATCATTCCTAGCAGCAACAGGAGAGATGGAGAAGTAGTCTTTGAGGTGGCTCAGGTTCAGTCAGTTTGAAGTGTCTCGTCTCTGCAAATGTAGAATGCAAAGATTCTCGTGGGAAACAGCAACCTTGCTCATCCAGTGTCTGATTTCCAATGGCCTGTTCCTAAGCTAAGTGACCAATGAGGAGTGGGTGAGCCAATTCCAAGTCTTTCTTACGTAGGTTTGCAGTTGTATGCCAAAAAAGGTCAGGATTTGTGAGGTGCCCCAGACCTCACATCTTTTGAAGCAGTGT
This sequence comes from Motacilla alba alba, assembly GCF_015832195.1. NCBI lineage: Eukaryota > Metazoa > Chordata > Aves > Passeriformes > Motacillidae > Motacilla > Motacilla alba. The sequence goes on along the minus strand of NC_052016.1, from coordinate 98,816,996 downwards.
GTGCATGTCATTGTGCTGAGGGTGAGGAAGCTTTAGGATGGGGTGGTACCAGGGTTCTGCTAATGGTACAGATTGCTGCAGACATTGCATTGGTGCTCTGTTCAATGCAGTAATTCTCTGTGAAATGTTGTTGAAGTCCTACTATGGAAGTAGCTGTTCAGCCCTTGAGAGCAAGAATTTCTAGTCCATTTGTATGCTGAGGTAGTTGAGGTAGGGAACAGTCCTGACTGTCATGTAGGCCAACTGCTTAATAATAAAGCTCAAAAACTGAATTTAAATAAATGGATTTATGTAACCTAAAATGCTGTACAGAATTTCAAACATGCAGAGGTTTGATACTTTCAGGTCTCTGGGATGAACCCAAAGATTTGTTTTGTTTCATTTGTAGCAGAGATCAATGTATACTAACTGCTTTCATACAGCAGTGTAGAAGAAATAGGAAATTATTTGTATAGCAGTTGTCACCACCCATACCTTGGAGAAATGCAAGGATGTTTATGTAATTTCTTCCACATACCCCAGAGAGAAGTTTCTTTCCACAGTCCTATGTACTATAAGCTTTCCCACCCTTTCCCCCAAGTGCATGAGCTAATAAGTCTTGCAAGCAAGACAAAGAGGAGATGTGCCCATAATCTAAACTGAGGAGTCACTAAGTGGAAAATTCAGTTCATGCTCTGCATGGAAAACTGGCTGCTTGTTGGGCAGGTATTTCAACCTCACTGTCACCTCCTCCTAATGGTTGCACACTGGATCCCCAAGGCATGGGGAGAGGCCTGAGCAGAAAGTCTGCCCTCTGCTGCATTTCCTCCTGTCCTCTGTGGGCCTGCTCCTCTTCCTCCACTTTCTACCTTTCTAACCTGGCCCCTGTGAGTTTGGCAGAAGCAGGGATGGTTCACTGCCTTTCTAAAAATGTTCTGTTCTTTGTTCTGGTGAATAAACAGGACAGTGCTTATCCCGTTATGTTTTAGGTTTTTTGTTTTGGTCTGGTTTTTTGTTTGTTTTTTTTTTTTTTGTGCATGTATTAGGAGAGAAACAAAGGAAGGAAATACTAAATTTGAATTAGAAGTTTATATAAATTATGTTTCAGAAAGTACACCGGATACAAGTTAATACATTAAAGACAAAAAAAGGTCATATGGCAAATGTTAAAAAGCCTGAATAGACAGGTGCTTCTGCTAAGGTTTTCTAATATTTCTCACTGTAAGGGTTGCTTTCTAGTTGTTTACAACTCTGCCAAATTTTCTTTCTATTTGTGAGGTGCCACCTGATTTTATGGTGTAAAATTCAGCCAAAATAGCTGTGTGGTTCCTAAGATGCCAGGGAACAAATCCACCATGTTCTTCAAACATCGAGACAATTGTTTGAGAAGCTGAAGTGTCTACTTCCTTTGTTCAGGGACTCAGACTTGACACTCAGAACAATGATGGCTTTTGAGTCAAGAAAGTACCTTGAGAAAAATCTGCCTAAACTCCAGGCCACAGAAGCTAAATAACTGCACAGTCCTGTTGCCAAAAGTGTCCTGCTTCATCCTGGGGCTGAGCAGGAGCCTCTCTGTGTTTACAGGATGAGCTGCTCTAGAGCCAGGTCCGCTACCAGGGCTGAGAGCAGGAAGGCTGTGGCATGGGATGTGAGTGCCACCTCTTGACCAGCAGGCAGTGCAGACAAGCTGCTGCACTCCATGGGCAGGAGCGCAGCTGAGGGAAGTGTCCACCCAAGGGAAGATACTGGGAGATGGAGTGGGACATAGCATACAGTTGGAGGATGAAGGTACTGTGGTATTCAGGGAGGGGTGAGAACTGATGTCATTCATCCTGAAAGTCTAAAATTGAACAGAAAAAAAAAGACTTTTTGAACTGCTGTTGGGACTAGGAGTGATGAATGGGAGAGACAAATGTCAGTGGTGGAGATAAGTTTATTGGAGAGTGATGCAGAGGCATGAGAAGATGTGAGCTAGGCTGATGAGTACAATGCAGCTGGACCAAGGCAGGGAAAAAAGCTTGATGAGCTTTTGATGAGCTGTGCCCATCAGAGCATGCTGCTGCTGAGACACTGAGCATGAAAAAAAATGCATTCCTCTCAAGCACATGGAGGGGTCGGGGAAAATCAGAATAAAATGTAATAAATATGGCTGAGAGAAAGAGGGACAGCTGGCACTTGCAGTTAAATCAGGAGCCAAAGGAAAATTGAGTATGTGCTTGTTTCCATAGCATCATTCCCCTATGCCCTAGAAAGGAGGAGGGTATTGCAAGGTGTCTCGCATCCCCATATGCAGGTGCGTGTCTGGCAGCAAGGAGAGGTCAGTAGAGCAAGGGTACATTGGCAAACAGACCTGTTTTCAATATTTACTTTTCTTGAACGCATGACTTTGTTCTCTTTGTAATGTTCTCAACTTTGTCGTACACAATGTCTTAGTTTGGTTTGTTGCTTCCTGCCTGGGACTTGCTGGAGCTGGATCCCAGACTCCAGAGCCAGGCCTTTGCAACAAGGCACTGTTGTCAAGATAACAAATACTTTTCCCACCCTGATTGATTTGGAACAGGGCATGTATTTTTTTCCCCACTGGTCTATATTAATGGGGTGTTAACAGTTTGAAGTCAGATGCTCAAGACTTTGCCACCGGCTCTCTTCTGGGCAGCAGTGGGGAATCCTGGCTTTTTATGTCTGAGCTTGCTGATTCATGCAAGCACACAACATATTTGATCCTTCTATTTGATCCAGTGGAAAAAGAAGGTTGGCTGAAGACATCTTTTGGGCTGTCTTAGAGATGTGCTTTTCTTTGTTAATTCTTCCACTTAAGTAAGCCTTGTCTTTTTATTTTTCTAGGATATAGATATTAAGTTCTGCTTATTGTCAGGTGTTGAGGCAGGTGATTAACTGTGTGGAGCTGCCATGTATATAATTTCTGGAATCCCAGCTGAGCCTGTATTTTTGTGTGCTCCTAGAGAGAAATCCTATTGATGCTCTTTCAGAGGCTTTAGTTTTACTCATATTGCACTGAAATATCAGTATTTTCTTGAAATATTATACAGATGTTGCGTTTAGGTACTCTGAGATCATGTTTCCTCTGAGGAATTATGGAGGGATTTCAGGGCTCCTGGGAACTTCTACTGAGCAAGGAAAATAGACTCTTGATGAGTCTTAATACACTCCAAAATCCACAGTGACTCCTGTGGGGACAGCTGTAGCACTTTTTTCACTCCATTGATCCACATTAAGGCTGTGTACCCAAGGAGCTTGTTTTGCCATCTGATTATTGTGGCACATGGTTGCTATTATAATTTTATTTTGCTCAGTCACTAAAGGTTAAAATTGTGAGACCTTTAAACGGAGAACAGGAAGAGGCTAAAATCAATCTGAATCTCTCTCCTCCTCTTGCCCTTTAAATAAAGAAAAAGAAGAGAGGAAACTTTAGTAAATCATGGAAATTTACTGTAGTGGGAAGCATATTGCTGATATAAAGGCCTGTTTGTCTGCAAGGGTTGTCAGGCTTACAAGGCAAGAGCTCAGATGTTGTTTATCAGTGTTGTCCTAACCCAGAGGCAAGAGTTAAGTAACGTGCACTGAATGTGGGCAGTGAGGAGCACTTCTAACATTCTGCTGTGCTGAAAGGACTGCTTAGCTTCTTCTGAAAGAAAGCAAGGGTTCCTTTGCATTTCTGATGATTATTCGTGTTTCCCACTAAAGAGTATGTCTGTAAATTTGAGAGATGCTGCATATTGTAAAAGAGAGGGGATGAACTGTGAGTCCTGTTTAAATCTGTAATTTTCAAGAGTAGCTTAAGATGACACATCTGGGTACCTGTGTTCTTCACCCTCTTAAACATCCTCTTATCATTATGCTACTGACATAATCTTATAAAGAAAAGCTGGCGTTTCCATGATTCAGCAATCTTGAATAAAGAATCCTGACATTCTGTTGTGTTGATTTTTATTTTTTCTTTTAAGATATTACCATAACAAATTGATGCACAGTATTTCTAAAGGCCACTCAGTGCCACAGCAGGCCTTGCAATAAATCACCAGATGTAAAAATAAGGCACATATACTGAAAAAGGAGCAAATGTACGAGCTAACAATTAATCTGAGCCTGTCTGCCTTGCATTTGCCTGCTGTTTCCATTTTGATTGCGATTGGCTGGCAAGGGCCGCTGCTGGCATTGCACAATTGGCTTAGATGGGGAATTACAAAACAGGAGCACATCCCTTGGTCAGGGCTCGGTAGCACATGCAGCTGAGCACAGGCAAAAGAGAAAGGTCACCCGTACGGCGGGATTTGAGCAGAATCTCTCTCACAGATGTTTCCATTCCGGGGAAGTGCCTCTGAGCTCGTTGTTCTCATCTGTGGTTTGAAGAGTTTAAATGCCGTAAGGTTTTTTGTTTCAGTGGATGTGAAAATGCACCTAGGAAGAAGTTTACAGCCTGGAGGCATATGAGAATTTCAGATGCGTGGAGCAGTATCATGGAATGATCAGAAGGATCTGTGGTTTTTAGGAGTTTTAAGTATCAGTGAAGAGGAAGACAATTCAAACAGAAGGTTAAAAGCAGATGCAAGAGGAAAACAACTTTATTTTGATCCTGAAATTATACTGACAACATCATGAGGAAGGGATTATATCAGCACCAAACAGTGGAGAATCAATCAGTCTCATTTTCTTCTGAAATAATCCCTGTGCAATAAATGTAAATATTATCTTTTGTGAAAACGAAGAATTCAGAATTTGAATGCATTTTGAAACTCTGTGAAATGCTGTGGGACTGCTGCATCTTTGCAATGGTGTATAGTCTTTATTTAAGATACTTATATGAAGGAAATTCTGCACAAAAAGGTCAAGCTACTTTTTTTTTTTCACTGTTTTTTGACTGCTTTTCTATGTGAGGGAACCAGAAGTTACATTTGTATTTTTAAGTAAACTTTCCTGTTTTCTTCTTTCCTCCTCTAAACTTAGTTTGCGAGATGCTGGAATTGGATTTATTCTTGTCATAGATCGGAGACAGGACAAATGGACCTCCGTGAAAGCTTCCATACTGCGGATAGCAGTGAGTACTCTCTTAAATTACTCCTTAGAAAGATTTTTCTGTGTTGAATCTTCCTCTTACAAGTGGAAAAACATATTTTTTTTTCTCTTCAACAATATGTCAGCTAATAATGATACCGAAGGTATCCAGTAGGTCTATTGTATCCCAGAGTATCATGTGTCTCTGATGTGCTTTTAATGCAGTCTGCAGCTCAGGACATCTTCCTAAGTATGCACTTGGAGAGAGTGATGGTGTGAGCATGCAGCTCTTCCAGGTGGGAGCTAATATTTGCATGGACGCCCCATAGGTGTGTCCATGCATGGGTCCCATAGAGTTTTCACTATTCAAGTGAGCTTCTCTTCTATGAAGAAATGAGGGGGAGGGCCCTGGTTGAGTTTACCACTTGTGAAAGGAGTTCACATGGAAATTCTGTTCTTGTGATGTTTGATTTAAAACAAGGATTACATGTAAGCAAGAAAATCTTATGCGCCTTTTGTGATCAATCAACAGTACATGCTCTTAACTTTCCCTGTCTCTCTCTCAAGTAATATGAAAAAGAAGCTTATTAGAGGCTTTTTTTTCCTTTTCTTTTTTCAAAAGTAGGGAAGGACAGATTCATGTTTATCATGTGCTTCTTCTACTGCTGGCTTACTTGGTTTTTAAAGTTTTTGGTTCATTGCTTGCCTTTTTTTTCTTTCTTGTTATCCTTGTTTGAATTGTTAGAGTCAATAGTCTTTCCAGTAAGGGCTGAAAAACAAAGCTGTAAGTATCTTTTAATTTTTAATGGCTGAAAAATTTTGACTCTGTAAGATAAAAGTCGAATCAAAACAGTAAATGTCATCTTAATGTGGTCTGATTATGGCCAAAGAATTTTTTGTATTATAAGTTAAAGGTAGTACATTACTTTGGAGTAATACATCTTTAAAGGTAGTATATTACTCCCACTATATGATGTTTTATGAATGAATATATAATGATATAATATTCCCACAATACAACTCTTTACACAATAATCATGGTAGGAATGTTAAAACATTGAAAATACATTGAAGTATCAGCAAAATTTGCCTTTGCAGCGCATCTTGAAATTTTGAGATGCAGCACTGAGTAGATTCCAGTAGTGCAAACTAAGAGCAGCATAATTTAGGATGATTGAAGAAAAAAGGCCTCTGTCTGGAGGTTTGGAATCTCTCAAAAGTCAGTGCTGTAGCTGCAGTTCAAGGACAGATAAGTTTTACACAGATTATGGTCCTTTTATTTGCATAATTGGGGTTGTAAGGGTTAGGGAGCAACTGCAGACAAGTTGCTTATGGCTGTGATGATAACATTTATGGTAACGTTCCTCCAGTGTGTGTTACTTTGCTTTGAAGCACAGTGAACACAGCTGAGCAACTATTCCCCATTATGAGGGATCTGTCACTGTCGTGGTGGTGTTGGTGCCTGAGGGATTTAGGGTGTTAAACACAGGAGCACTGCACAGTTGCAGTACTGCTGCTGCTGGGTTATTTTGCTTTTTTCAGCTTTTCTCATTCTTCTGTGAGCTTTTTTTGAAAGAAGGAATTGTGCTTCTTAGCTGGAGTCCAAACTGTTAAAGGCAGGATTTTTTATATGTGCTTCTCTGTTGAACAGCAACAGTGTTGGCTTTCAATTGTACCCATATATATTTTTATAGCAGTCCTCCTGTTGTGCTTCAGCAATAGTCACATCAGCCCTGAACACTTGAAAATTTTGTGTTCCTATTCCAAAAGAAGATGTAGTGAAGAATTGTTTGCTCTTGACCATCATATCTTTGCTATAGTATTTTATGCAAATGAAATCTAATGCATTTCAGCTGTCTGTTGTTTAACAAAAAAAACAAAGCCAAATATACAAGATATGTATATTATGCCAAATTAGTGAGGTCCTATTGATAAACAAAGATTTCTTTTGAATGGTCAAGGGTAACTGGAGACTTCCACTGTTTTTTAACAGCCAGAATTGTCTTTTGATGGTTTTGAAACATCTGAGTTATTTGGACTATCCAGACTGTACTTGATGTCTGAAAGCCTGATAGCTCTGGCAGTTTCAATCACAGAATCACAGAATAGTTTGGATGGAAGGGACCCTAAAGATCATCTAGTTCCAACCTTTCACTAGAGAGGGTGGCTCAAAGCCCCATCCAAGCCTGGTCTTAAACACTTTCAGGCATAGGAAATTTCTGCTTCTCTGAGTAACCTATTCTAGGGCCTTGCCACCCCCACAGTAAATAATTTCTTCCTACTGTCCCATCTAAACCTACCTCCTTTCAATTTTTTTTTTTTTTGATTGCTGAAGCTTATTGCTGTGTGTGAAGACAGGAGTCTCATATTATTTTAAGATGAGAGTTTTGGCTCTTGGTTTATTTGTTGTCATTTCTGCCATCTTACCTTTTTTTTCTCTAATCATTCTGAGGGAGTTGACCATTTTTTGATTTGTGAAATCAGAAATGCCAGCATAGGATGCTGTGGCTGGAACACTGCCTGACAGGAATATCCTGGCTGGAGCATCTGCCCATCACTAATACCCTGGCAACTGTAGGACATGTATTTGTAAGCACTGAGCAGCTGGTAAAAAGAAATTCATACTAGCATGGATTTGTTATTATTATTTATTGTTATTTTCAAGACTCTTCACACACATTTGGTTTGTACTAGTAGGAATTGGAAGTACGTTTTGAAACAAAACTAACAAAATGTTTTGTTTCAGGCTGAAATTATTGTGGAAAATGCATTATTAAAAATTTCTAAGCTTCATTTTTCCTTCTTTGTTGTTAGAGGTACTTTATTTTTCCTGAGGCAGAAAATGAGCAATGATGAGCTGAATCTGTATTTCATGCTGATACTTAAAGGTTGTTGTAGTCAAGACTCTGGAGATGAGGTTAACCTATTTTTGCAGACATAGTGGAAGGCCAGTGACTGCACTGCTCGCCCAGGGTGACTGCTGCTGCAGCACATGCAGTGCAGTGGGACTGAGAACAAAGCCAGAGGCCTGGGCTGAAATATGGCACTTCTTTTCCTGGGATGTGACAGAGATTGTGGCAGGAGCATGCCCAGGCATGCAGACTTTGGTATCGTTTTATTCTACTTGATTAAATTGCAATGGGCAGGCAGCCCAAGATGTTGTTGTTAGCAAGCACAAGACTTGCAGACTCTGTGGCTTAAGAGACACTGCAAACAACATTTTTCCTTTTTATTTTTCACCTGATTTTGCTGAAGTGAACTTATTAGCCTAGGAAGAATGTGGTCTACTGGGATAGTCAGGCTGAGAGGTGAAATTCTGGTAGAGATTGCAAGAGCCAAGTTTAACGTTAAGTGTGAAGTCTTGATAGCAAATTGTCGCATTGTTAGAGAGACAGAAGAATTTGAAAGTTCTTACCAGAAAAATACTGAAGTTAGTAGTTGCAAATTGTTCACTTGTATCACATTATTGTTTGAGGATACAAAATTTTTTCAGCTTTTTGCCCTGTCACCTGTGGCGATTCTTCTAAATTTGTATTAGAATGTCCTGTTTTCAGTTAAACACAGTACTCAGAGTATAAAGAGATTCAAGACCTTACTGAACCTTTTAGCTCCTGGGGCTGGGCAATTACGTAGTCTCATGGATAAGTGTGCAAGGAGGAGCAGTCATGTTGGCTGGTAAAGCAGCTCTGTATCGTCCCAGCTGACGTTGAGTGAATGTCAAATGCCAGACAAATTGATCCACTTGTCCTTTCCATACAGGCAAAAATTACTCTTTTTTATCCCTTTTTTTTTCTCTCCTAATGTTACCATACCCAAACAAGCAATATTCCATCCATAGTTGTAGGAGCAAGGCTTTTTACTGATCAGTGTGTTCTAGGATTTCACACTGCTCTCTTCACAGTTCCAGTGTATTTTCTTAAAAAAATCAAGTTTGTGTCATTACATTGTATTAGTCCTATTAGTTGTCCTGTCATCATTGTCTTCCTCCATCTAGAGGGAAAGGTTGCAGTGTGAGCCCACTCTTTTAGACAAACAAAAAAAACTACACTCAGCATCATTAAAAGTTTTACTATAGCTGTTCATCAACCTCGACCCAGGGAAAATAAACTTCTTGGTGTGTAGGGAATAATGTACCTGTGGGTTACTGCTCTTGAGTAAGCTGTTAGGATGGAGGTTGGTTGTTTTGTTGGTGAGGAATTTTTATCCAGTTACAAAACTTTGCAGCCCTTTCTAAATGTGACAAGAAATGGGTTTTATTCTGCCTCTCGGAGAAGAAGTTTGCTTTGTGATTTGCCACTGCTAGCTAAGGATGCACTGCCTGCAGATTTCATGCCTTCTGTTTTGGACTGCCTTGTCCAGAGAACTGCTTTTCTTAGCTGTTCATAAATCAAAATGCAGTCTTCAGTCTAACAGTGGCTTAGCCCATTAATTTCTTTGAAGATCAGGGCCAAGACTGATGGCTGGCAGGAAGAAACCAGAAGCCAATGGACACAGCACACCAGAATGCTTAGGTTGGACTCAATGATTGTGGAGGTCTTCTCCAACCTAACTGATTCTTTGATTTTGTAATACCAGCCTAAACCTTGCAGGAGTCAGGCAGTCCCATTTTTGTGCCATCTGGAATCTTACTGGTTTGATATCCAAGGTGAGAAATGCTGAATTGCAGTAATACAACTTTGAGTTTTTCTGCCTTATTTGTAGAGATGTTGAGTTTCTTAGTGAGTTCTTTATGTAGAAAAGATATGTTTTTTAAGTGGTACCCCATGAAAGGCACTGTTTTATATTTATATGGGATAGGTATTTCACATTAGCCCAGTTTCTAGTTAGCTCTTTGCATCATGTCCTGAAAATTATAATGACACTTCACACTTTGTATGGCTTAAGTTTGAAAACACTGCTCTTCTTTCATCCCGGTCATGTTTCTCATTTTGCTTGGATTTAAGACTAGAACTTGGCCGTATGATGAAGCTGGAACAGTATTTGTATTAATTTTGTGGCTATTGTTATGAATGAGTACAGTAAATGATAAATGAGTAAGTTTATTTTGAGATCAGTATGGTTTTGTCTGATTGCTTTGGATGTTTTGAGACTGCTTCACATGCAGGCACCACTGCAGTCATCCTTGTGTACTTAGCCATTTTTCCTTATTTTATGTATTTGTTGAATATGTGAAAACAGGAGTCACTTAAACTCAGAAAGCAGGATCATAATGTCACAAGCATTAAATATAGATCTAATGCAAAACAGTCCTATGTTTTTAAAACTAGATTTCAAGCTGCTCTTTTTATGAACTGATTTAATTCAAGATTCTTTTGTGACAAGAATTATGTGTAAGGCACTTGTTCATTCTAGCCAGAAATAAACAGTCTTAAATGGGTAAGCAAGTACTTACTAGGCCCTTTATATACAGAAGTATTTTGGAAAGAAGTGCTCTGTGGCTTATGGCATACTAGGAAGTGCAGAAAGGAAAACTCCACGACAGAGTTTGGTAATGTGGGTTTTTTGAAGCTGTTCATAAAATGAAAATTAGCGTTCCAAATATTTTGAGACAGAACTACTAAAACCGAGTCAAGCATTAGCTCTTTGATGGCTCACATATTATACACAATATTGCTGCAAGCTGGCTTAACTTCAGGGTCAGTACTGGTGGTACACACAGCCTCTCTGCCAGTAACTTCTGTGCAGAAAAGGGATAGTTAGGATTATATGCAACTAACATGTGCTCCAGAGGAGGCCACAAAGGTGATCAGAGGTCTGGAGCATCTCTCCTGTGAGAACAGGCTGAGAGAACTGAGGTTGTTCAGAAGAGAAGGCTCTGGGCCAGATCTCACTGCAGCCTTTTGGTATATAAAGGGAGAGTGATTATAAAATAGAGGGAGAGTGACTTTACACCAGCAGATAGTGGTAGGACAAGGGGGAGTAGTTTTAAACTGAATGAGAAGAGACTTACAGTACATGTTAGGAAGAAATTCTCAGGGTAGTGGGGGCATTGGAACAGGTTGTCCAGGAAGTTGTGGGTGTCTCAGCCCTGGAAGTGTTCAAGGCAAGGTTGGATGAGGACGTGAGAACCTGGTCTAGTGGAAGGTGTTCCTGCCCTGAATGGGGTGGGGGGGAGGGTTAGAAATAGGTGATCTTGAAGATCCTTTCCAATCCAATCCATTCTGTGATTCTATGGTAATTTGATTTTGCATTTTGCCCAGTTCTCAGCTGGGTTCAGTCTATACATTTTCCCCTTTCCAGAAACCTGGGACATGCAGTGAAAGGCTCCCCATCCCTGAGAAGCAGATGCTTCAAAGCAGGCAGGTTAACCTGCTCCTGAGAAATTATTAGCAGGTTTTCTGGAGAATTTAAGATTGTTCCCCATTTTGTCAAGACAGAAAAGGTTCTTTCCCTTATTCTAGGTTCAGGATACTTGTAGGGCAACAAAGATCTCAGTGTATTGGAATACTCTGATCCTGGGACTGTGCTGTATACAAATTCCTGGTTTGGTCAGATTTAATTTAAAGCTGATAACAATGTGTACATCTACATCTTCTTCTCTTTGGAATTGGCACTGACCTGACTGGATGAGAAAGTGAAGGAGATGAGCAGATAGAAAACTAATCCCATGACTGTCATGAAGTATCAAACAAGTGCAAGCGAGATGAATGATTATATGGGCTGGGAACTCCTCATTTTTGCAAGGAATATGAAAAATAGGATCCTTAGTCTCTTTTGCATTGGCAGTAAATCAGATTAATTCAGTATTTGACACAAGATGTTGAGGGTAGTGTTAATATTAGTTAATCTAGTAAAGAAAGACACTTTGGGGAGAAAAACAAACCCAGTTTTTGAACACACAAACCCTTCAACAAATCTGAGTAAGGTTCATTGACTTCAGTGAAACAGTCCTTGAAGGCACTTTATTTAATAGCACTGCTAAACATAACATGAATATTTTTTGGTGCTTAATATTAAGCAAAGCATTATTGAGAAGTCATTGTTTGTTGTCTGGTTAGCATACAATGGCTTCAAACAAATATGCTGCTGGACTGGAACAGAGGATTTTTGTTTTGTTCCAGTGTTCAGGGTGAAGTTGAGTGGTCAATGAAGTTCACAGGCATCTCTCTCTTACATCATAGTATTGTCTCTGCAAGTCACCAGGGCTTTGGCAAAAAAATGTTAGGAAAAGTAGTAGTATTTTGGCAGTGCAGATACAACCTTTGATAAACTGTAATAGCTGGCACAGGTCCAACATTGTTTACTGTAGCACAACTTCCCTCTCTTGTTTCACAAAAATTAATTTGCAGATTTTACTCCTAGCCACAACAAGGGAAGGAGACATCATTTTTTAAAACATGGAGTTTTTTGAAGAAAAAAACAAATCCAAACAGACAAGTTTAGTGGAGACAAGTTTATACTGTAGACAAAGTCAAAGTAATCTAAAATTTGAGCTTTTGTTCAGAGAGAAGGGAAATTTCTGACAGGTTTTGAATGGGAATTCAAGTGATACCAAGACTGTGCTGACTTCAACAGCATCATTTTGGATTGACACATTGAGATAGAAAATAATTGCAGTGCATATTCTCTGTTGTCATTGAACTGAACACCACACTTAATTTCATAATGAAATTAAACTCTATTTCATAGGACCTAATAGACAGTCCAAAAAATATTACTATTAGATTGCATTTGGGTACTGCTACCTGCTTCAGTAATAGCCTGAATGTCATAAAATCACAGATTGGGTTGGGAGGGATCTTGGAAGACCATCTTTTGTGGGTAAAGGGAACCTCAATGATATTATCTAGCACCTTGTCCAGGGCATTTCCCAGTGCTCCAAGTAAGGCTAAATGGGTTGCAGATATTTGCTGCCATAGACAGTGGGTCAGGACATCATGTGGTGGGGTGGATGTCTCACAAGGAGGCACCTTATTTTTTTCAAAATGTGTTACTTTAAAAATATCTCTTCTATCATTTTCATTCTGAAATATTTGCATTGCCACTTAAATGAACTTCCCATTTTGGAAGTTAAAGGTAAAAATAACTGCTCAATTGGACTGAACACTGGTGTTACAGGCACAAAATAGATTGACATTCTCTTGACTGAGAGAAGTAAATACATGTGTCATTCTAAAAGGCGTATCCAGGAGATTTATTTAAAGAATTTTTTTGTCTGTTGTTTTAATGTCTCTCAAATAAATTTGTGGTTTTGCTTTGTATTGGAATTCAGAAAAAATAATAAGAAAAGTATAATATTTTCTTTTTCTTCTGAATACAGTCATAGATTTTCTATGAAAAGATTTTCCTCTGATAACTATGGGTTAGTAACTTCACAGGCTGCACATTTTTAGTGCGTTTTGTAGTGCAAGGCTGAGGAGCTAGTGAGGGCACTCAGAATTACCTGGTTTCTGTTCCCAGCCATCAGACTCCTTTGGAACTGAACCATTGTACTTTCTAGAAAATGTGGTCATCACTGAAGTGGAGGCAGGTTGAGAAGCTCAAGACTTAAAGGTTCCTTAGTCAAATGAAATCTTGGTTGCATACTGAATATCCAGGGAACCACAATGGATCTCGAAGCTTTCCAGAAAAGTGTTGAACTACTTTTCCCTTTAAAAGTTCTTCATTTCTAATGCTAAGTACCTGGAATGCTTGGAAACCTCAAAATTATTATTAAATCACTCTTTAATCTTCCAGATACTAACAGTTCCAGTAGGCTTGGAACAGAGCATAGCATAACAGCTCCTTCAGTCTGTGGAGCTTTTTTGCTTGGCTTTTTTTTCTTCCCCCTGGTAAACCAGTTTGCTAGAAAAGTGAAATAACTTCCAACAGTATAATGAAGAAAATTGCATACTTAATCATTATAATGATCATTTCTTTAGTGAATTTCACTGCCTCCCTACAGTGGAAATACTGAATAGAGGAGAATGTTTCCAAGAGTGGCTAAATGCCAAATATGCAAATCTCTGCCACAGCAGAGGTTGATTTTCAATAATTTAATGCTATTTTTTTTGTTTCTTCTCTTCTGTTTTCCCTCTACCTGTTGTAGAACTGCAAAAGATCCATCAGATTGCTAGTTGGAAGTTGATGAGGAAAAACAGAACTGAGAAATTTTATGCTTGATTTTTATTTTTGTCAGCCAAATTAAAGCTTATTTTTAAGTTACTGCCTGAGAAATTCATCCTCTGTGGCAAAACCTTGTGTAGGCAACTGGCAAGGTAGTATATGCACAAATTAGAAATTTGTTGTTAGGTTTTCACACAATGATGGAGTTTGCTTTGACACCTTCTATTAAAGAGAAGATGAAGTAACCATGAAAGTCTTGCTGTTAAAAAAATACCGAGCCACTGCTGTTTGTTCATTAGCCTCCTTGGGTAGGTTGTAATCTTAGCTGAAGAGCAGTACAAGCCAGCCCTGAAAAAAAATTGATTCCAAGAGAATAGATCCCTGTTCCCAAAGACAAGTAAATGTCTTTTGAATGAAGTTCTTTGTACTAGCCATGCAACAATATGATTGGTCACCCCATGATGGGAGGCCTTTGATACAGTTAGTTTGTGGTTTATCAGGGGCTTCTACTTGTTCAAAAATATTTTCTGGAGCTGAGACACAGAAAATAACAGGCTAAACTTGCTTTGCAGGCATCTTTCCCAGGAAACCTGCAATTAGTCCTCGTTCTGCGCCCAACAGGATTTTTTCATCGAGCTCTCTCGGACATTGCTTTCAGATTCAACAAAGATGAGCTTAAAATGAAAGTACCTGTAAGTAATCCTCTGTTTTCACTTTACTGCCAGGGATCTGTAAAAGTACTTAAGGTAGCCAAGGAGGACCAAAGAGACCCCAACAAAAAGCCATGCTTAGGGGCAGTTCTAGCTTATTATCTAGCAATTTTAGCTTATTCATGATGGCTTTTTCTTGAAAGAGTATGTGAATTTTGAAGCAGATGCATTTCCCATGGACAAACCCTCTGGTTTCTGTCACTTGAGCAAATGTACAATGGATGCCTATTGTTATAATGCCAGTAAACCCACAGATTGCACTTTTGTTTGCAAGTGTACAGCGTTTATATTTTAAAATAAAACTTGAAACTATATGAGCTGATTATATAAAAGTTACTGTATTTACCAGATGTAAATTTCAAGGGGGAAAAATGGTCTTTAAGAAAATTTTCCCCATCTTTCATTTATTTTGGGGAACCACTGCTTATATGGCAAATCCATGCAGACACTATTGTTCTGTCCTGCAGACCCAGGATAACAAGGAAAAATAAACAAGAAATGAATGTTGCTTTTAGAAAATAGCCAAGTACAGTTTATCAAGATAAAAAAAAAATCTGGCAGTGTTATGCTGTATAATCCATAAGCTTTTTTTTTTAATATGTCTGGTGCTCATGTCCATATTCAGTCATTTACATTTACATTCTCTTTCACCTGAAAGAACTGTTAAGTTTGTGTTTCTATACCCACAGGAAACAGTTCCATCTCTCACTTTTATATTAAAAAGTGCATCTTCTCTGTCAGTGTCTGAAGGATGGGCTTAGGATCATTAACAAGGGACTTGTCACCACTGATCACGTTCACTTTTTTTTGGTCCTGCTGCAGATCATAATGCTGGGCTCAGTGTCAGAACTGCAGGGTTACATTGATAAGACACAATTAACAGAAGATCTTGGTGGCACCCTGGATTACTGCCACAACAGATGGCTGTCCCGTCGCACTGTAAGTCTTAGGTTTTGTTATAACTTTTCAGCTTAATGAACCCTTCTGTTTTATACCCTGTCATTTATAAAACAGATTCCAAGTGATGCAAGTTGACTTGCTCAGTGTGAGAAGATGTTCCCAATGGTACTTAGTCATCTTAGAGAAATAATATGAGTAATAACTTGGGAGTGGTTTTCTGAACACTTGGAGCAAAGGAACTACAGTGTGTTATTGTGTTGAGGATTATTGGTTTTGCTACAAGAAAGAAAAAGCTCAAATTGTAAAATAACTCCAGATTATAAAAACATGAAGAAGATACACCTGATACAAGCCTAAGAAAAAGATACAATTAAGGAATTAATGGTGACGGTATCTGTTACTTGCAAAATTCTACTTTGGCCATTTTTCAGTCTTGTAATTCATCTCTTTGCGTTTGTTTTGAGAGTTATATTTTGTGTGCTTGTGTTTGCTTATACATATGTGCGTGATGAACACAAAACATTTTTAATGCTTTTTATTCCAAAAGGCTATAGAAGGTTTCGCCCAAAAGGTTAAGCAAACAGCTCAGATTCTTCAGTCCTTTGGGACTGAGCTGGCTGAAACAGAACTTCCAAATGATGTGCAATCAACCAGCTCCCTTCTTGCAACACACACGGAAAAGAAGGACAAAATGAAGGTATGTAATTTTTGTAGAGATGCTGTCTTCTAGTTAAACTATATTTTAATTTATGGCTAGCAGTATTAATGGAAAATATGGACAATGCTAATAGACATTAGTAATGTGAACCAATGATATCTTGTTGAACTTGCTTTTTTTTGATGTTAAAAATCCTTTGACATTTCTTGAAACTACATATGTACAAATGCATAATGGGTTTTATGTGAAACAGTAATTTCTTTGTAAGTAGTGGTGTGTTTAATTTGTAGTTTTGTTTGCAACAGGAAATTTGATTGTATTTGCATGCATATTAAAATATATGGCCTTTTGAAGCATGAACAAACGTTCTTTCAAAAAGAATTAAATGAAAGCTCTTTGGTGGTTTCAGAACTGTGCATCTAACATTTTTGAGATTTTTGTAGCCTAAAGCTACACTAGAAGGCTGTCTACCATGAAAATTCAACTCAGTTACACTGGGGTCTTGAGATGGTAAACATGGAAGAAGCTGACATTTATTATTTACTGTCTGTTGTCAGCCACTGCTTTTAATAAAACTGTGCTTGCTCAAATGCTATTGAAATCCTTCTTTTGATTCAGTGCTTTGTGAATTCTGCTTAAAAAAACAACATGCTGCTACAGCGTGTGGGGTTTTTGTTTTGTTTTGTTTTATAGGAGGATATCAGGGTAGCAGTAGAACAGGGAGATGATATCCTTGGAAGTATTACAAAACCAGTTACTGAGAATCCTGATTACAAACTGAACCAAGATCAGCTAGACAATCAAACAACGGTAGAAAGGTGAGAGGTGTGAAATACTAAATATGCTGCTTTTCTGCTTTTTTGATCCCCCCCAGCTTCTTTATTTAATTCTATATTTATTTTTTGCAAATAAGCAAATATGTCAATGTGAACATTATAAATAATTTCAGAAGCAACTCCTCTGTTGTCAGATCTGTCCTGAAAAAAATAACCCCCTAATGCCCACTGCGGGGTCACCTGGCTATAGGGAAATGTGGTTGGAATTTTGATACCACACTACACTGTTCTTTTCATTTTTGTCACATTTGGACTCTATACTTGAGTATCTTTTCCTTATTTTCAAGAATATCAATGCTTTGTTTAAAGACTGAGGTGCAATCCAAGAAATTTTGCTGCTGTACAGAAGGCATGAGGGGAAGACTGAAGTGATTTATCTCTTCTTTCCAGTAGATTTGTCCATTTCCATCAGGTCCCTTTGAAGTGGGAGGGTTTTTTTTCTTTTAAACCTGTTAACTTATCACTGTTGTTAATAGCTTTTAAAGGCAGCTAGGGAATACATCACTCTTGAAGTATCTATGCACCAATTTCCTATGTGCTTCCTTCGGGCATATAAGTAGTAGGTATTGTTTTCCTTTGCTCCCTGCCTGCCACATACACACCCCCCTCACATTACTGCCAGGTTTGAAGACATTATATCCCTGTAGCACAGATGTAAATTTTCACAAAGCTGTGAAAGCATAGCTCATTTCCCCCAGGCAGCATTCTGCATTCTTTTTTTGTCTGTCATTCTGTGTTTCTGTTACACTCAGGCCGACTTTCTTTCCAAATAACTGTCCATTCCAATCCACAAAGCTTGGCAGAAGTCACTTTTTTTTGGTCACTGTTGCTATCAGCTATCCAAGGACGACCAGGGTGGGGGTTGCTCATTTATCCATAACATTCCTATTCAATACAATATCTGACGGAAGTTGGAACAAACTCCGTGTGTGTGTGTGTGTCACTGCCTTTTCTCTTGTTGGTTTTAACTTCTAAATTCAGAGTTCATTTCTGTAGTGTTAAAGACAAAAGTTCATTAAAATTCTGATAGTTTGCCCTCCCTGGATGTAGCCTAAGTACAGCAAAGTGTATAAAGTCCATGGGATATCATACTGTCAAATGCAATTACAGAAGGTAAGTTAAGAAGTGAAAGTTTTAAGTCATTTGCCAGAATTAAGATCAAAGAAGGTTTTCATCATCACAGTACAGCTGTACATTTGCCTGTGATATTTAATTAATAACTCTGCTTGGAAGAGAAGGAGCAATGGCCTTCAGGTTTACTGTGAGCTTTGCTCCAAAGAATTAAATGTAAGGGCAGCTGGCTGGTAAAAAATTTGAACTGCTATGACCTTAACCTTTCCTGTTAGCCTAAGGCTTGGGTTGTTCTGAGTCTTAACCCACACACATTTACATGTCTAATTTATGTATGTTAGCCCCAGCTCCTCATGTCTCCAGGCCAAAGATGAGAAGGTGCTTAAAATAAGCATTTGCCCATTTTTTAGAAATTAATGCTTATGTTGAGTTTCAGTTTTTTACATCAGTGTTATTGTAGGAAATGATACTGTGCAATACAAAAAATATTTCCTGTATCCAGTTTATTTGTACTGAAAAATACTGCTTTGGGGAGGCTTTTTTTATTTACTGTAAGGGATTGCATTGTCCTTTGAAGGTTGCACATATCGTTTTTAGGGTATTTTTTAATGTGTTTTGTTTTGATTTTTAAAGGCTACTGGCTCAATTACATGAAACAGAGACTGCCTTTGATGAGTTTTGGATGAAGCATCAGCAAAAACTAGAGCAGTGTCTGCGCCTTCGGAATTTTGAACAGAATTTCAGAGAGGTGAGAACTTCTTGGTGGCAGTCAATATTTGGTAATATAGAAATGATTCAGAAAATGCTTCCTACTCTTGATTTTACAGTTCTTGTATGTACTTGCAAGCTTTCTCCAACCTTTTTCTTGTACTTGCCCTTACTTGACACACTGCTATCTTTACCAGTTTGGATTCTTGCCTATAGAGACATAACTTTTTTTTTTTTTTTCCTACAGTCTTAGGAAATTCTTTTCCATGCTCCCAGCAGTGTATAAGCATTCAAAAACGCCTTTGAAACCTGTTCTGTACCACAGAAACATAAAATGCTGCTGCAACACTTTCATCTTGCCAATAGGTCCTTTTATGGAACCAAGTCTCAACACTCTGGCTGAAATTTTATGAAAACTGTCTCCAACACTGTGGGTGGGAAGTTGCAACCATAGTGTTAGAAGCTGGGTGGAGGCTGCACTACAATTTTCACAGCCAGTTTCTGATCTCATGTTGTTTAACTCATGTGCTTGATGGCACCTACAGACCCTTTATCCTGGTGTAGCTGATCTTGGAGCACAGTCCCTGTGTCTCCAGGAGAGCAACACTCAAAAACTCTTGCAAGCATTTGTCTGTCTCTAAAAGAATTGTTAGAGTGGGGACCTCTCCCTCATGTTCTGCTGTTAACATTAATGTCACTTTGTGTCCTTGTCATCTGGTAAAAGCAAGATCATAAATGTTTCCTTTGCATTAGTTTTCTTGCATCTTTTTCAGTACAAGGAAACAGGATTACTTCACTTCCTTTTCTTTGCATTTGGTTTCCTTTTTAGTTGGGGGGGGAAGGTGGGCTGACAAAAAAAGGTGCTTTGTCTCTGTGTCCCAGTCACCTGACTGCAAATGGTGGCTATCACCTATGTAATTGGTGGGTCTCTGCAGAGGTGGAGGTCTCTTCATTCATACATAGCTGTGTCTCATTTCAGGTCAAAGCAGCTTTGGATATTGTGTCTGAGAGACTGTCTGCTTTCACAGATGTGGGAAACAGCCGTTCACATGTGGAGCATATTTTGAAAGATCTTGCCAACTTTAAAGAAAGATCAGATGTAAGAACTCTGCAAGTCTCCTTAATTTCTGCTATGACAATGCACATGCAGAGGGGAATGGGATTTGGTTGTAGAGTGTGTCAGCTTAAGCTGACAGGCAGAATCAGTGTCTCAGGTAACGTGCCGAAGGAATCTGAAATAAAGTCTTTAACCATTGGAGCAGAGTCATTCTTGGACATCCTTCAATAAGGAGCAGAGTGACTAGATACAAAGTGGGATTGCTTCATGTAAGAATTGCACGAAGTGTCTACATAGCCAGGTTTTGCATTCACTGATCAAGGGGCCACTTCCATTCCTATTAAAGACATGTATTTCAATAAATCTTAGAAATAAGAAAGTTGTGTATTGAATGTACAATAAAGATGGCCAACAGAAACATACACTGAACAATATAGAAAGAGAACCTTTTTCTGATCTGTGCTTCATAATGAAACAAATTGCTCTCTAAGTCAGGTTGTTGCTCTTAAGGCTGAGAGAGGGTTTTTTTAAATTTGGGTTCAGATTGTTGCTGCACCCCAAATTGCCTCTGTACACACACAGACCTTGCTGAATAAGGCATAGAAAGACAACAGTGGTTCCTTCTCACAGGAGGCCTGTGATTAAACTCACTGTTATTTCTGAGGTACTCTGGTACATGAAAGTTCTTGGGCATCTGGAAAGACAGGAAATCACTTTGATTTACTAAGCAAAGCAAGATATTAACTAAAGAGGTGTTCTTTATCAATATGTGTATTTCACTGTGTAAAAATTGTTTCATTGATCTTGATCCAAGGAAAGATGTACTTTAATCAGTGCTTATTTTTTTAGGAAACTGTAACAAAAGCCAAAATGTTAGCCTCAGAGCGTGATGCTTTTATTCAAAGCAATCATTATGCTGTGGACTCCATTATTCCAAAATGCAGTGAACTTCTTCATCTCTGCGATGCCTTCACTACTGAGACAGAACGGAGGAGAAAACTTCTTAACAAATCCCTGGAACTGCATGACTTACTAGAGAAGGTAAATTTAGTATGCAGCAGCTGTTTCCCGAAACCTCAGCCAAACAATTGTCATCATGGTAGGTAACATTATCTCAGTGTGCTGGAGATAATAAATCTTCTCTTTAAATAGCTGAATACATGGCAAGGTTGTGAGGTGTTTTAGACTCTTAGTGTGTGATGCTGACATTGGTGCATTCTGAGCCTGTTCTTCTCTGTTTCTAGTCTATGAAGTGGTGTGATGAAGGAATTTACCTGCTGGCTTCCCAGCCAGTAGATAAGTGTCAGTCTCAGGATGGTGCAGAATCAGCGTTACAGGAGATTGAGAAATTCCTGGATACAGGTGCTGGCAATAAAATCAAGGAGTTGAATAAAATTTACGAAGAGTATGCACACATCCTCAATGAAGACCTAAAGGTACCAGAAGACGTTTATGTGTGTCAGTGTGTCCATTTGTTCATCCTAGAATTGCTCTCTTGTACTGCCATTGATAAAGCTAAATAATCAGTACTAGGAGTCATACCTGTGAACTGGAAAGCCAGTACATTTCTGTGCCTGAGTCTCGTCATATCTTTGGATAAGCACCAAGGGCTTCAGAGATTTTCATAACTACTTTAATTTTTCAGACAGTAAAAAAAAATTCTCCCAATTGAGTATTTGAAATACCTTTTTTTTTATGTAGCAAAAATGTGAAATGTGCTACTTTATTTTTTTTTTTTTTTTTAGAACTTAAGAATATATTCCTTTTCTTCATGGTTGGTCTTTTCATGTAAGAGAACCTTTAGACAGTCAAAAAAATTTTATTTTTTTAATTGCAACTTGAATCCCAGATTTCTTGAAAGTAAACACACAAAATATTTTTGAAGTAATGTTCCAATTCTTAAGTGTACAAAATCACTGGAGATTATAACTTGTTAAGAGTGAAGGGTAATATTTAGTCTAATATTTCTATATGTGGTATAAAAGTAATTGCAATTTCAAATCAGTGTGCTGTAGATGTTGTAGATGTCAATGTGGCTTGTTGATAGGTCTCTGAAAGGAATTAAAAATTATAATAAATTATTTAAATAATTTTTTTAATTCAAGATGGTTTTTATTTCCATGGCAACTATAGGACCATGTGCAAAAGGTTTTCCAGAAGCAAGAAAGTATGGAAGAAATGTTTCAAAAGCGGCAAGTAAGTCTTAAGAAGCTGGCAGCTAAGCAGACACGTCCTGTTCAGCCAGTAGCTCCAAGACCTGAAGCATTTGTAAAATCTCCTTGTACTTCTCCAGGTAAGTTATTAACCTTTAGTTTTTTTGTGCTATGCTGAGAAACTTAAAGAAACTTCCAGCCGTAATTTGCGGTTGCCTGAACATCTGTGTCAGATCTGATCCAGTTCTAACTTCTGTTTGATTCTGGTTTGCATGTTCAGGTCTCCAAAGAGAAAACGTGTCCAACTCAGACAGCAGCGCACTTCGGAGGGTAAACTACAGAAAAGGAAAGGTATTTTTGTCACTTTGCATTTTTCACACATGCACTACTTGAAAAAGTCATAGTACAACAGAATATTCAGAAACTCTCAGTAAGTATGAGGGAATTCTACTGAGAAAGTGATGGCATTGTCCCAGTTGAAGTAACGCTGGTGAAACAGTCACATGGCTTAAATAGGGGCTGCTTTGTTGCTGGGCTGGTTATGAGGGAGGGTAAAGTAAATAGTTGCCAATATTAGGAAAAATGTTTGGGGCAGCAAAATATTAAGTCTATGAACAGGAAACATTTTTTAATTTGCCAGTAGTAATTGGCTACTCTTGAAACCGTTGACAGTGAAGAAGTAGTTGTCATTGGCTCCAAGACAGCTTCACCTGACCTTCACCTTGCCATTCCCAAGTGGGGATGGTCTTCCTGCCCTGCCTGCAGCAAGGGAGGTATCCTGACAGCAGCAACAGAAACAAGTAGTTTCTCACTGGGTTAAAGAGTTGAATCAACTCAGCAAAGGTTCAGCAAAAGACAACACCAGGAGGAAGGCTGGTCCATGTGACCAGGATGGACAACATTTGGAGAGAAAAGGGCTAGTTCAAGGAGGGCTTGAAAGCAGAACCCCTCTCTTTTTTCAGTAAGCCATAGTTAGGTTTAGGCATTACAGTAAAAGTTTTAGGAGTGAATTTCTGTGTCAGTTTAAAAAGTAACCAGAATGTTAGCCCCATACCTTATTTTTAGCTTGGAAAACAGACTATGGCTACAGTTGCCGACAAGATTATGCTGGTACTCTGATGTTTTCTTGAAAAGGGCTTTGAATCACCATCTTTTCTAAACTGGCTTTTGATGGAGAACTTTCCACATCCAAATATTTGTGCTTCAAGACCTTCAGGGTGACTTGAATTTTTTTCACAGCGTTCTTGCAAACTGTCTTCCTTTTTAATGGAGTACAGTCTTTCCAGTGAAAAGTGCTGAGCACAAAGCTCTGTATTTTAAAGTTCTGTATTTACGCATCTGTGATGCCATGATTATTTTTTTCATTGTTTATTTGTTTCCTTCTTTAGAGTGAAATGACTGAACTCCATCAAAGCAGAGGAGGATCTACAATGGATGATGAAGAAAACCTAGCTGTGTTACGACAGTAAGTATATTTTGATAAGCAAAAAGTGCGGGTTTTCTCTGATTTGGTTCCAGCAAAGCCTGAGTTCGGCTGAGTTCGGCTAAAGATTTGAAAAAGCAAGTATATTTCTCTGAAATAACCCTCAGTGACTTTTGAAATGCTATGCTCTCTGCACAGAGGAGGACATTTCTGTCTGCAGCATTATTTAGAGTTTGGGTAGTAACAGAGTCTACTTTTGCTGCAGTGAGGTGATGCTATGGCAGGACAATGACATATTTTCATTTCAGAGATTACAGTTTTGAGTAATAAACCCCCTGTAAATCTATTGAAGATTTTGGCCTCCATGCTTTGAGACTTTGTCTTTATATTGGACTTTTTTAAGTCCTCTGTTTTGATACGTGTTACCAGAAAACCACTTTTATAAAAACTGAACAGCATAAAATATGTTAAAGAAATTACTTAGTACCATCTTTAATGCATACAGCAAACCTTGCATTCTTACTTGTAAACTGGCTACTTATATGGTATTTTTACTGCTGTTACCTGTTACATCACACAAAATCACAAGGGAGGGAGTTTGGGGGAAGTATGATTCAACGCTTGATCATTACAGAAATTAAACTTAAAGCATCATCAAGATATTTAAAGGGTGCCCTAAATGTCTCTAATTTAAAATTACCAGTGTAGCTTTAAGTGTGTATCTGATAATCCTATGCTGCTCCAACTCCAGCTCCCACAGGAGTTGCAAACAAAGTATAACCAGACTTTGTCCATACAATGATCCTGCTACTATCACTGCTACTTTACTGCTACTGCTTCAATTCAGTTACTACAGCACTGAAACTGCTAGATTTTATGTTTTCCTGTTCGAACACATTTTCAAAAATTTTAAAACGTTTTAAAAATTAAAATCTCTCAATAAGGATATATAAAGTAATGACAGGAATATCCATGGAACATCACATTTTCCATTACCTGGAATTTCTTCTTTTATTTTCTGAAGTAAAGAAGAAAAACAGACAAAATTAATGTTGCCTCATTACTTTACAAAACTGAATAGGCCCACCTTAATTATCGTTCTTTATCCACAGGCATGTAATGAATGAACTTATCGAGACTGAAAGAGCATATGTGGAAGAACTTCTCTGTGTTCTTGAGGTAAAGACTAAGTTTCTCTCTGGATGTTAGCGAATCTCTTGCCTTTTATGGATTCTCTTAGGTTTTCCTTACCACTGTAAAGCCTCTGTTTTGTCAAGCATTGTGGTCATTTAATTTTTCCTTTCTCATCATATTTTCACAGAGGCAGCAATATGTGATTTTTTTTTTCTAGAAATAGCCATACAACTAGGATTTTGTATTAGAAAACACAAATTAAGCAGAAAATAAGATGTGCCTTAGTATTTAGGAGGAATCGTAGTGAGATTTGTAATGATCATTAACTCCTGCAAAAGTTCTCTCTAGAGTTTTGGGTCAGTTCCAGGAAGGTTATGTGTTGCACAGGAATGTGAATCTGTGTCAAGAGGCTTCTGTGTCAGAGGAGAAAAGTTGTTTTCTTACATCTTTCTTTGCATATCTTTAAGTGATCTTCCACATGTCTTGGGTAAAACTGTGGGAACAGAGTGCCTTGTAATAAATTCCCCATTTGAAATCATCAAGGAAGCAAAGATGCTCCCTTTGCTCCACACTTACGGAGGCATGATGGCAGCACTGCTGAGTTGCTTGTAGAAATACACTGCAGTATTCTTTTTTCCCCCAAGTTCAAGTCTTCAGCTATGGATGAAGACATTTTCCTGTAATCCAGTTTGATTTCAGGGCATGATGAAGTTGCAGATAACTATGGCTGAATAATTTGATCAGGATGAACTAGAGTTGAGACAAGTGGATATTCTTGGTATCCATATCAATATTAAGCTCCTAAATAGGAACTGTCAAAAGTTATGGACCAGAACTGATAATTTCTGAGTACGTACCTTCAAGTAAGAGTAGTGTATGAGGGTTTTGAACTCCGGTCTTGGCTTTGCTAGTTTGTGCTGAGCTTCCCACAGCATTTACATCCTGGGTTCAGTCCTAGTGCTGGAAGTGTTGATTACAGCAGGATGGTCACATCTGACATGTGATAATAAACCCAGGTCAGTTTGGAGTGGGCCCTAAAGATCACTTTATCCTCTGCTTTTGTATGCAATGCATCTGCACAGATCTATTAATAAAATCATGATTTGAATAGTTTGAGGATTTTTGGTCCTTACTGCTGCTACTGGAGCATCTTTCTATTCCCATGGTATTACTCGTTTTCCATAGAGTGCAGTGCAACTCCTGCTAGGCCAAGTGTCTTCGTTTTGTGCCACTGTGAGTGACACTCCAGTACTGTGTGCCAGGCACACCACTCTGTGCCTCCTTGCAGTTTGGTATCCCTCTAGCTTGAACTTGGGTGATTGGGAGTGCCAGCAGTAATTCTGGGTCAGATGTTTGCTGAGGTATGGCTCAGTGTCAGGCTTCCAGCTTTTGAGGAATTCTAGTTATTAGTCTATAGTTCTGGCTGTTCTCCCATTCCCTTTGTTTCTCCTATTCTATTAATCTTTCAATTTTTCATGTAAAATAACCTGGTATTCATTTGAAGAGACAGTGTCTACTCTCATTATGTCCTGTTTGCTTGCCATGCATTTTCTGTCTGCCAAGGATTCCAAAAGGAAAAAAGCAAGGTAGTTTCCCAAGATTGATTATTGGAAACTGCTATAGCTTATCCAAGATCAAGAATTTTTCTTTCATTAATAACCCTGATCATCCCATTTCAGTCTGTGAATAATCTTTACTGGGAGAAGAATACTGGTCTAGTCTATTTTTAGGTATTGAATTCTACCCTTTTTTCCACTTATTTGGATGGTTGTAGAGCAGCTTTCAAATGAAAGACTAAGCAAGGCCTTAAACATTTTTAAAGTAAGATTAAATAATCTAATTAATATTAAATAATCTCTGTAGCTGCATTAAGTAACTTTCCCTCTATTTTCTTAAAACACAACTACTTCATAGATAGTAAAACATGAAGCTTTCTATTATAAATTTTAAGAGTATATAGCCTAAAGTGAAAAAAATGACAAAAACTTTTTGTTAATGTATGTATTTCAAGCTTTTGTTCCTTCAAAATTTGAAAGTAATGAACTCTGTCAGGCTTCCTTTCACCTGAGCTAAATTTGATACTGCTTCTTTTTGCCAGTGCTGGCTGTGCTGCGATGTTTGATATCGCCTTGACTTAAAGTGGAAATAATTCTCTTTGTGGAGCTCTTCATCTAAAGAGCTCTTCATGGTGGCTGTAGTAGTTATTTTCCTATTAAAAAAATTAACTCCATTTTATCTAATTTTTTAAAAAAATTTAAGACTGTACAATTTTCCTTAATTTATTTATTACACTCTCTTTTTTTCAGACTGCATTTTCCTGCTTGAGGGCAGGAAAAATATGAGAAAGGAACCAGTGCTTAGCTATTTATGAGATCCATAGTCTTTGCCAATACCACTAGGAGTTTGGGTTGTTTTTGGGGTTTTTTTTGGTTTTTTGAGGTTTTTTTGTGGTGTTATAGGAAAAAATACCCAGACTTTAAAAGGGCTGATTCTGGGTTCTTTTAAAAAAAATAATTCTGTCCTATCCAGATGCTTGAATTCTTCAGGTTAGCTGACTTTACCAGCTAGTTCTTCTACTTTTTGTAGTTTGAACCACATGTTGAAAATGTTGAAAATCTTAATTGTAGCTGCACTTTTAGTTATCTTTTCTTTTAATTATTTTGTTTGCTTGTTTGGTGTGGTTATAATCAATTTGATTTAATGCAAGGATCACCTTGTATTTAAAAAATTTAAAAAAAGGACAAAACCAACAAACCACAAGAGAGAGAAATCTAATCCAAATCTAAAGAAGATAGAATCATCTTCCTTTGATGCCTGTATGCTAAGAAATTTATTTATATTAAGAAATCTGCTTATAATGCAGGTGTTAGATAATTCCTGCCATTTTTCTGGTTGATTTGTTGGGAGTGTTTTGTTTTTTTAGGGTTTTTTGGTGTTTTGAGAGAAGGCAGATTAGTGACCTCAGGGCCAAAGGAGAACAGTCCTGGACTAAAGCCACTTGTGTCCTTTTCTGTGCCAGATAAACAGACAAGAGAATGTGTGCTTATATGACGAGTGGAGGATGTGGGAATCTAAAGCTCCTCCTTTAGGTACTAAAGCAAATGGAAGATTTTTGGCTTAATGGTGTCTGTTACCTGCAGAAATAACTACAGTCAGCTTATTCCTTCATAGCGATGGCTAAGACAGGCATGAAGGTTTGTGTGTGTACTGGAACTGTGACTCTAAATTCAGATGTGTAAAGTCTTAGCAAAAAAGAGTATGAGCTGTAATTTGGAAGCAGTACAGGAATGTAGAGCCTTTAATGGCTGAAAATGATTGCAAAATTTGTTTCATCCTCACTTATCAAGAATCGCAGGATTTACTCAAGTGCCTTTCTAAAGACTCTGTGTGTCTGAGTGGGGTGATGGGAAAACAGAATTTGTATTCTTTCATTATTAATACTGAGCTCTTTCTTGTCTGTCTGTCAGCCTGAAGGCAGACTGCCTTGTTAGAGAGAGAAGTACTGCAAGTGAAGGGAGAGAATAATTGTGCCTCTCTCCTGTGTTGCAGGGTTATGCTGCAGAGATGGACAACCCCTTAATGGCTCATCTCATTCCACCAGAACTGCAAAATAAGAAAGATATCTTGTTTGGGAATATGGAAGAAATTTATCACTTTCACAACAGGTAAGGATTTGCACTGGGTTCTAAGAACAGCATTTGGATGAGATTCTTTACTTTGTATTTTAATCTGCCTTAGATTGCTAAAAGATCCTTACAGAGTTCTACTTGTCTGTATGGCATGGCAACATTGTATTGCTTAGAAGAGGAAAAGCAAAATATCTATAGAAGATGGGCAAAGCTGTGTGAAACTGCATACATGCAGCACACAGGTAGAATTTTGCATTGTGGTCGTATTTCTGAAGCAAGATGTTTGGATCTGGTTACAAGATAATTAAAGTAGCAGTTTTTTAATTTTATTTGAGTTTCATTTTTTCATTACTTTTGCTCTGGAAAGTGGATTATGGTTCTAAACCACAAATTCTCAACTCTTCCGTCTGATTGAGAGTGATAAATTTTATATTTCTATAGATGTATTAAATAATATATAAAATTAATATATAAAACCATATTTATTAGTATATAAAAAATATATTGAGTGACCTCTCTGAAGTCTGAATCCTTTTCTTCATAGGATAATATTTAAATTCATAGGAAAGGGAAATTGATTTTCAAGAGAAGTTAGGCATATTAAGTAGTTGTTTCTTATTCAGGCAAAACTAGAATGGATGTTTTGTCACTGATTTTTTTTTTGTGTGTGTGTGTATGTGTGTGTGTTTTGGGTGGGTTTATTTTTAGTTTTGGGAAGGTGGTTTTTGGTTTTTGTTTGGTGTGTGGTGTTTGGTAGTATTTGGAAGCAAAACCCAAACACTTTAAACTGTACAAATCCTGCTGCTGAATACATAAGGAAGGGCAATGAAATCCCCCTTCCTTCTCCAACCCCGTATTTGATTTCAGCTGCAGCAACAGTAAGCTAAAAGAAATCGGTCAGAATATTTATTTTAATTTTCTATCCCCTTTAAAGTACATGATCTAGAAGAATTATGTTTGGTTTTGTAGCATTACAACTCTGTTTCCGAAAGTTTAGAACACTAATTGCAAGACTGTGAACATTATGACAACTTTCTTTAATGTGTGCTCTAAGAAAATTTTCTTTCTCATAGGATATTCCTGAGAGAACTAGAAACCTATGTGGAATACCCAGAACTAGTAGGAAGGTGCTTTCTGGACCAGGTATGCGAGGCCTTTTGCTGGCACTTGATTCACAAACCTCTTTAGGGCTGTAACACGTGAGAGTGATTCTCATATAGCAGTTACCACCACTTCCCCTTTGTTTGTCCTGAGCATGTAATAGGTTGAGAATGTAGATGTTATTTAAGAGTTAAGAGGTGCTTTCCCTTATGCAGCACAATTGATTTTGTTAGAAAAAACTACTATCTTGTTAAAAGAAAACTGCTTTTTTAAAGTATCAGTCAGGAAAGCATGAAGAGGAGTTCATGCACTGCATTGTTTCACATCACTATAAATGGTTGGTTTGCTTGGTTAGATTTCTTTAGTGGATTGTTGTTTTGTTATTTTCCTTTTTCTTTAAAGAGTACACCTCAACAGAGTAAATCCAAAACATTTTTTTCCAAAAATAGAAGGCTATGACAAAAATAAACTTTTTAAACTGGGGATGTACTCAACAATGAGTCTCACCTGTAGTGTACTAAAGGCTAAATAAGAATGTGTGTATGGAAATCAGCCTATTGATGCTCTAAAGCTCCTGGGAGGAGCCATCCCTCTCCCTTCTGTTTACTGCCTACATCCATGGAGATGCTGTTTCCTAAAACTGAGGGATGGAGGTGTTTCTGTGCCTGCTGATTTCCTGCTTGGTCTTTTCTTTATGGTTACTATGACGTTTTCAACAGTCTTTATTTCCTTTTGCTTTCAGCAAGTGCTGAAGTCATGCTATTTAATTTTTGAAGTAATAAGGGGGAGCAAACTGCTTGATTTACCTTAGTATGACTCCCAGTGAAAAACACATTCATGAAAAGGAAAAAAAAGGAAAAGGACAAAGTCTTTTAAAAAATCTACACAGTGGATCTCATGGCTGGACACACATAGAGATATTATTCATATTGTAGGAGAAATATATTTGTAAATTCTTCATAAGGTGTTTGACATTCAACTGAAGCAGAAATTAACAGGAATGTTTTATTTTGCAAATAAGTAGCCATTACAAAATCAGTGATTTTGCAATTCCTTGAGGCATCCTAAGCAAAAAACAATGATTCAATTTTTGGTGGTGTGGATTCTTTCATAGTATTATTGAAAATGGAAAAAAAAATTGTTATGAACTTTGTCTATTAAAGTCACAAGAATTCATGAACTTTTTGCTTGTCTCCCCAATTCCAGATGGAAGACTTCCAGATCTATGAAAAATACTGTCAAAACAAACCTCGATCTGAAAGTTTGTGGAGGCAGTTTTCAGACTCTGTATTTTTCCAGGTATGCTTGCTTGAATCCCTAAAATGATGGTGGCTTTGGTTTTGTTGGGGTCTGGGGTTTTTTGTTTGGTTTATTTTTACTGAACCTTCTCAAGAGCAAATAGCACAAATACTGATTAGTGTCCTGATGAAATCCAACCCCATTACAGGAATGTCAAAGGAAACTCGACCACAAGCTCAGTTTGGACTCATACTTGCTGAAACCTGTTCAAAGAATAACCAAATACCAATTGTTGCTAAAGGTAAATATTACTAAACTATAATGTTAAGCAAATTTTGTGGTGGGTTTTTTTTTTTTTTTTTCTGAATGCTGCTTCTCTCATCCTGCTGGAGGGAAACCTAAAATTTAGTGAGCAGATGTGTAAATGGAAACACAAAAATCCCTGTTCATCAGTTTTCAGCTCAGTTCTTTTTTCTTTCAGTCAAAAAACTTCTAATCAGCAAAGATTACACAGAGACATCTTGTGTAACTGCCTTTGCCCTTAGATTGCAGCTGAAAAGAAGGTGAACAGTTGATGAGGGGAAAACAGAAGGTCCAAGAAAACTTTGAAACAAAGATGATAGAGTATCTGAAGTACTTCAGTTGTAGTCACCCCACCCATATTGGAGGAGCTTGCCTGGCTGGATTTTAGAGAATGCACTTGAGAGAGAGCACTGTATGGTGTTTGTATGAAGGATGCTGTTGTGATTCACTTAAATATGCTATACTGAGAGAGCTTGTTTGAAATAAGAAATATTTCTCACAAAGACATGTTACAATTCTTGTATTTAACAGTAGCTTAAAAATTCACCTCAAACCAGATTTACTCATGAGTTAAAACTGAGCTGTTAACAGCCTTTAAAGAAATAATTACTTTATTTTTAGTCTTGTGTAAAAAGAGGAGAATTATAAAGGTTTTTTACTTAAAATAACTTCCTACAGTCCATGAGTAAATCCTTATTTTCATACTGTGAAGTCTGAGGAGTTCCACATGAACTTGCTGCTGTGTTTATCTGTTTTAAATTGGAAGATGCTGCTTCACCAATAATCCCTTTAGAGAAGGGATTCCTTTTTAAAAAATAGACAATACCCAATTTAAAGTAAGTTTAAATCTGTTACTAGCATGCCAGGCCTTGCCAAAGCTAAAAGAGCAAATTAAATTTGACTGTGTTTTTTAATTTGTTCTGAAAAGTAACAAGTAAAAAAACCCTATCCTTTTGTTAGAGGATTGTTGGTTTGGTTTTGGTTTTGGTTTTTTTTTTTTTGCAATTGTGACGAAAAAGATGTTTGCAAAGTTAGTCTTGTAAAGTTCTTACATACAGCTTACAAAACCTCTGGATGAATAAAATATATTTGGCTAATGAGCAGGAGAAATGAGAAGTAAATCTTTAGGATCCATTGAGTTCCAGCCACTATTGAACTACCTAGATTATATGGTATAAAGCTTCACTTTGCTATCTTTAAATTCACAGTATCATAGAATGGTTTGGGTTGGCAGAGACATTAAAGATCATCTAATTCCATCCCCCCTGCCTAAAATTCAGTGTTAAAATTTGAACATTCCTAGTTGCTAGTGTTTCAAAAGCTAGGTAAGTGTGTTGTCATTCCCTTGCACTCAGGAAATGCTGAAGTACAGCAAGAACTGTGAAGGTGCTGAAGATCTTCAGGAAGCACTAACATCTATCCTGGGCATTCTTAAAGCAGTTAATGATTCTATGCACCAGATAGCCATTACAGGCTATGATGTGAGTAGCAATATTTTTGCTTACTTCTAACTTTAATTTCTTTTTTAGATATATGTACAGCACGCATTATTAATACCACATACTAATAATGAGAAGTGTATGTTACAAAACATGCCTTTAAACTTAATTGTGGAATGAAAATAATAGGAAAGAGATCTTTTTGTACTCTTTTGAGGTTTTCCTGCTATGACTAATATTTTCCTCTGTCTACCTAAGTTGGTTTTTCCTTTGATCTTTGTGTAAAACTACACCAAATACTTTCAGTTCCCAAAAAAATAACAAAACCCAAAACAATACATAAGCAGATTTGGAGCAGAGTTTGGGGGGAAAAACCAAACAACCAAACATGTATTTTGCCTCCCTCTCTCTATGCGTAGTTCTCTGTGCCTCTGCTACTGGTACTCTTGACTGTAAAATCCTGCCTGAACAGTGATGGCCAGTGAAAATTATATGTAGAAATTCAACACTGGTTTCATTGCATTTTCAAATCCAACATAAACACTGAGATGAGAGATTATTGGGAACAACAGACTTCTAAAGACCTGTTCAGAGTCTGTATTGTAATCTGATGTTATCTCTGTAGTCACAAATATCACTGTTTTTTTTCCAGGGAAACCTGAATGAACTGGGCAAGCTTTTAATGCAGGGATCCTTCAATGTCTGGACTGATCATAAAAAGGGTCACACAAAGGTGAAAGATTTGGCACGCTTCAAGCCAATGCAGCGACACCTCTTCCTCCATGAGAAAGCAGTGCTGTTCTGTAAAAAGCGAGAAGAAAATGGAGAGGGATATGAGAAAGCACCTTCTTATAGCTACAAACACTCCTTAAATGTAAGACACTGATCAGTCCTGACAGTCAAGGTACTATGGGCTTAGTCTGTAGTAATATTCTAGTTCTATCTGCAAACCTGTGTTGCAGCATTCTACTGGGAACTTCACTCTTTCAGACAAGCCTGACTGGTGCTGCAGGTCTCTGTTGTTTTGTCTCTGTTGCTGTCTGTCCAGCTGAATGGCAGTTGCATTAATCACACAGAAAACATAGGGAAAGGCAATGTAAAAATCATGAAGGGTTTGTTGGTCTGGATTTTAAAAATGACATTTTACAAGTCAGTCTCAAGCTAATGCACCTAAACCCTTCTTCCCTCCGAGGTAGGCAGGCTGATACAAAGCACTAAATCTCTTGTCTCCAACACTAATTAGCTATTCTTTTCCTTGTGCAAGAAGCCAGATGGGGTTTTCCTTTTCAGAAATAAGGTACCAAAGAATAGCAGTAGCTTCCCTCTTCTGTTTTTAACATAATTGCAATGCAGTAGATCAGCTTCTGTTGTCTTTGTTTCCAGATGGCTGCAGTTGGAATAACAGAAAATGTCAAAGGTGATGCAAAAAAATTTGAAATCTGGTATAATGCGAGGGAAGAAGTTTACATTGTACAGGTAAATAACATGGCCCTACATTAAAAAATAAAAAAAAAAAAAAACCAAAGAGAGAGAAGGGGAGCAGGAGTTTAACCCTAAGAAGATCTGGATGTTTTTTTCCTGTTATATCACTAATAGAGTGTGATGAGTAAATGTAAAGAAAAAAAAAAGACAACCTAAGTCATATTTCAATGGAAGAGACTTGTGGGGGAAAAAAATAATCACATCTTACAATATCCACAGAGGAAATTGTATACACCATTACTATGGCTGTCACTGGAGTAGTGCATGGCTTGGGAGATGGGGTTTGGCTGCAGCACATGCACAGCCTCTGCCTCAGCCTGTTCCAGTTTCTTTTCACAGAAGCACTGGAGAGGGAGCTTTGTCTTCCCTCTTGAATGATTCCTCTGAGGCTATGCTTTGGCATGCAACTATTTGTGGAATAACTATTCTGTGCTTGATGTCTGATTGTGTTTATTTTTGGGTAGGCACCAACCCCTGAAGTTAAAGCTACTTGGGTAAATGAAATAAGAAAAGTGCTAACAAGTCAACTGCAGGCATGCAGAGGTAAAATACTTTGGAGATTCTCTTTTTTATTTGTCAATTTTTAAAAATCTATTTTCTCTTTGATCTTCAGATCCTGCCCTGTAGACCTTCCCGGTGTAGGACATAAATCAATTTTAATAGTTCTTTTTCTTTCCTCCATTACAGAAGCTAGTCAGCACAGGACACTAGAACAAACACAGAGCTTACCTCTACCACTACCAGCATCATCTTGTGCAAGGTATGTATGTTGTCACATCAGCCTGGCTATCTTGTGAATATACTGAATATCTTATTTGCAGCACTTCATTGCTCCTACCCCTTAATACTGGTCCTTGTGTTTTAAGGCTTTAGTTTAGTTCTCTTCCTACTATAAAGCTGTAAAGCCTGGAGTTTATACCTCTTCAGAGCTGTTAAACTAAACAGCAGTGGCATGTGTTTTGCCAGTTGATAGAGAATGCCACGGAAATGTAATTTTCTGCAGCCAAAATTCTGGTGGTATTATGTGTCTGCTTGCTGAGCAGCTGATTATATGCATTAAGGTCCAGATAAGTGAGTTTTATGGAACAGCTTTTTTCTTCCTTCACTGTTCTTTTCCTTTACTTTTTTTCCTTTTCCAATGTCATGTTCCCTTCTTTTATGTCTTTTTCACGGCAGTATCTTTTCTCTATCTCTTGGTTCTTTTACTCCAATTTACTATTTTTTTAACGTAAACAATGTGTTAATTCCTCCAATGTCCCAGTTTCTGGGTGAAGTTTTTTATTTTTTTCTCTATCCTTCGCCATACCAACCTATATATTCTTCTGTTCCTGTCTGTTGTTCTGCCCTTGCCTGACACCTCTCTTTAATCCTCTGCTACTCAGTCTGGTCTTTCGTGTGTGTGTGTAGATACCTGTCCACAAGCCCATGTGCTCATGTACGTATGCTGTGTGCTCAAATGTGTATTGGTAGCTCTCTGCCCTGCATCTTTTATGCATCTACTAATTGCTCAGGAAGAATTTCCCGGATACATTGTATTTGTGGAGTGTCTTTCTCTATGCCATTCCCAGATGGAGTTGTGATAAGAATCCACTGCAAGGTCCTTCATTTGTTCCTGTATTAAGAGCTTCTGAGAGGCAGAGTTTATTCCTTTATCTTTCTTCTTTTATTCCTAGTACATTCAGGAGGAGCCTGTTAGCTGCAAGTGAGTGGAAGTTGTCCTGATCCATCTTTCCAGTACCTCCCACTGCCGTGGTACATGTGATTGCAGTTAGTCAGGAGAGGTGTTTCTCATTCCTATGTTCCCATGGTCTGTACATGCACAATCACCAATGACTTTTTCAGTCCTGGAAGCTACAGTCTGAGAAGGAGCAAATAAATGGTTTTCAGCCTATATATCTGTATGTAAAAGCCTGTGAATGGATTGACTGTCTTCATTCTCTTCTAATAAACAGCCCTTCACGAAACCACATCAGAAACATCAAAAAAATGGAGGAGAAAAAAGCTGATCTCACAAGTCTAGAAGGTTGTGGCACTACAGTAGCACCAAAGTACCCTGAGAAAGGCAAAGGTGAGTTTGCCCATACATGTTGTGGTCTTTATTTGCAAGGAGCATGCCTGCACTGCAGATGCACAGGCAGATCCACCAGCAGAGTAGCCATGGTAGTGCAGGGGAGGCAGCAGGGCTCCTGAATGAGCAGGGCTTTGCTGTTTTCAGCCCTAGGGCAGCCCACCCACAAAGTGCTGCTCACACTGCAGCAGCGTGCTGGTCCCACCTGCCCTTAGCTTGGGATTGATTTCTGTATTTCAGTGTGTGGTGTGGACAGGCCCAAAGCCATCCTGGATGGATGGTAGCCAAAGGCAGGTGGGAACTCTTTGTTCCAAGGCTGAAGTCTGAAGTAGATCTTCTCTTAAATCTGCCCAGCATCTCAGGGTTCTCTTTCTCTGAAAAAATTTCTTGGCATTACTTGATGTAAGAGGGAGGTTTTTTGTTCTGTTCTGTTTTTTCTCTTTAATTTTTTTCGCATCATGGAAATTATTGATTGAACCACTGGTAGTACAAGCCCTTGCACAGCAAGAACAACCAGACACTTGTGTTGTACCTGGACTTTCAGTTGTCCCTTCTCATTCTAACATGCAGGTTCCCTGGCATAGCTGCAAATGACTTTTTGCCTTGATCTTTTCATGGCCTTCTCCCTTTTCTTTCTGTGTCTCTCTCTTCCTTTGTAGACAACACTAGCTCTACCTCAGAATGCTCTGTACTGTCAAAAAAGCGCTTTACACTGCAGGGCTTTACTAACCTCAAAAGTCAGAAAGGTAACTTAAAAATAAGGCTAGACTGTTTTCTGTGTAAGGCTGTAATTGAAGCATCACCTTGTATGTGTGTGTAGTGTGACAGGTTTTCAGTGTACACACTAGCTTGTTCTTTCAAGGTCAAGCTAGGTTCTTTAGTCGGTGCCTCTGACAGGGAGATTTCAAGGGAAGCCAGCTCCAGAGTGGGAGGGGGAGATGCAGATAGGAAAAGTGGGGCTGTGGAGATGCAGGAGAAGGAGTGTGATTTCCAGTGCCTCCAATCTCACTGTCAAGGCCAAGGACGGAGTTTTTAGTGCCCCATTTCTGTAGAAAAACTAGAGCAAGGAAGTTGTCTTCTGACCAGACACCTGGCCTGCTCCTAGCTTCCGTGGATCTGCCCCAAATGCACTTGTACTTGGCAAAAAGGAATCAAGGTGATTCTGTTAAGGTTTTATAGAGTATTTTTTTTTTGGCATCCTTGCTAACAAAATTCTCAAAGCATGAATAGCTACAGCAGAATGTGTCTGGCAATGTTGTTTTGCTGGATAGAAAAATAAGTAAGAATTTCCCTATACTTCCAGAAATGGTCTTTGCCTCTTTTTTCCTAAAACAGGCAAAAAGTGTTTGAGACTTTTCTTGCTTCCTCCTGCCAAGTAATCACACTGGTACAGTCACTTCTTGCTTTGAAGAGCTGTCTTTGAACAGTCTGAATTGCATTAAGATGATGGCACTTGATCAACAGCATGGTATTTTTCCCCCTGTCAGAATGCCTGTTTAAAACCCAATTACCTTTGAGTTCTTTCTGGAGAGACTCTAGGGTTGTTTATCTAATGCTACTGAGGTGAGCACTAATGTCCCATGCTTGCCTTGACAGAAACTCCATCTCCTTCTGCTAAAAGCCAGACATTGCCAATGATCCTTCTTACAGGACCAGGTATTGCTGTAGCACTAGATTTACATAAAAATGATTGCTTAATTTGGTAATGTTTGTCTGAAATTGAAGTTAATTGTATTCAGTTGATGTCTAGTCGATTTAGGAAAGTTTACATATATTTTCATCTATAACTGTAAAATAAATTTATCCATTTATCTTCAAATATCTACTTGTAAATAGTTAATTCCTTCTGCTGCCATGCACCAGTGACAGCTAAAATTTTATTACAGAAATCCACTTGTTTTCCAGTGTAAACTCAAAGGTATTTAGCATGCAATCCACCTATTCTCTTTTCTCCAGTTCTTCAATATCTCTCTTCTGTGTTTTTTTACCTATTCATCCTCCTGCAGCTTCTCCTACCAGTCCTGACAAAAAAGCCAAACGGCACGAAGTAGTGAGTGACCCAACTCCTTTTGGTTTAAGAGGTACAGTGATGCCACATCTTGTACTCCACAAGTACCCACACATCCCTCGTGTAATATGTTACATCAGAGTGCTGAGAATACCTGTGTGATGCTGTTGTGTGCAGGAGTATTGACATCAGCTATGTTTTCCAAGTGGATCTATATATACTGGTTTTGATAGCACAACTGGTTGAAGTTTTACCTTGGTTTAAATAAAGTAGCTTATGGGTAACTAGTTTTTAGAAGACAGGGGGAAAAGAGATCTGTTGCTGAAGAAAGAGCCAGAATCCATGTGTTTAATGGAATTGCAGGGCTGTCCAGCTACTCTGCCACCATGGTTTTCCAAGTGTTAGAATCCTTCTGTCACTGGGGCCCTTGTGGAGAGGATTTAACTTCTAAAAAAGAAAAAAATTTCCCAAACTCAGATCATTCTCATGAGGAGTTTCTGTTTTAGATGTGCATTTATTACTACAGACACAGCCCTGTTGCATCTTTCTTTGGGTGATATTTGGCAACTTCTACCACCCTGTGAACCCCAGATGACTTAACTGAACCCCTTGCAGCAATTTGCCTCCCTTCCTCCCAACCCATTTCTAACCAGCAGGGCTGGTTAGAGTACAAATCTCTAGGGCTAATGAACTAGAGCAGTAGAGAGTACAAGGAGAGCAGGCCCTCTCCTCCTGACTCTTTCCACCACTATGTCCTTTAGAAAATATCTAAATGTGAAGCTGTTTCAGTCCCTATCATCAGCCTCCCCTCCAGGTTTCTGAAGTCTTTGTCTTGTCTGTGGAAATGGTGCAAGCTCAGCTGCTGTGCTGGGGAACTGCAACACCATTCACCTTGCTGAGCAGCGGGCATTGTATTCCTGGGCTGGACACGTGCAGAAACACCACAAGGATGCATAGGAGAGTTACAAGGTTATTCTTCTGCAGGTAGCAGGCAAAACTTGGAGATCTCCAGGTACCATGGAAATCCTGAGGGCCCAAAAATGTCTGAAAGAAAAGTGTGTTCTATGGCCTTTTCCTCAGGTGCTGGAATTTTCCAAGAGAGTCCTAGCAGTCCTAGATCATTGCTGATTTACAGTAAAATTATTGTGTCCTTGGAACAGACTTATCTGATTTGGTGTTCTGTCCCATCTAGAGTAAGGAGCATCTTACTTTATGAAACCGCCAAACCAAGTAAATAAATTTAAAACATCTACTAACTCCTCCTGTCTTTCACCTTCCAATCTCTTTTCTGGCACTTTATCTCTTCTCCTTCCTCTCAAAGAGGGATAAGTAGGGAGCTGACCTAGGCATTTTGGGATGAAACTGTGCCAGGTGATGGCCACAGACAGAGTTCATGGTCCCCCATTCATTTCCTTTCACTGCTGCATTGCTCTGATTTATGCTGAGATCAAGGAATATGAACCTGTGTCAGAATTACATGTTATAGGCTGATCATAGCTCTTTGAAGAAACCTGTCAGATTATTTCTGAAGAGAAGCAGTTAATGAATTCTTGGTTTCCCTGGCATCGTTGTATCTAAAATAATATCTGAATAACCATGTCATTTCTCAGGAGTGCCTACCCTTTTCCTGCCTTCCCTGCCTTTACAGGGAACTCTGATGTAGTCCCACCCTGGAGAACACACACACACAGATGGAATGTTCGTGCATAATTACGGTCCCATAGTTTGCTAATAGGAATTCTACCATAGAATTCCTCCCTTCCCAGCAGGGATGGGCTTTTATATAGACTTGTTAATTGTATAGTGCCAGCTTGTAGGAGGAGGAGTATCCTCAGTATGGCAGGATCAGGCCAGTCTGCTCTTAGCACATCAGCACAATGTAAGAAGAGAAAGAGGCTGAGGAACAGGAGCTATTACCCAAAATGTGCCCAGGCTGTTACCCAGTGAGTATGAGGTTCCAGGCACTTAGAGTGATTTTACTTTCTTTTTCTTTTGTGCAACCCATTGGTACTGTTTATAATGAGAGATGGAGCAATTAGGAGAAACCAAGTTTTCTTTTGTTGCATTGTTCCTAACTTAGAAATAACAGAAATGGTTTCAGCTATGTCCAAAAAGCCAAATGGTTTCAGCTATGTCCAAAAACAAGATATAAGATTCCAAGGAAATTTTCATGGAATGCAGCAGAAATTTATTACTCAGTTTCTTCACAGAAAGAAGTTCATTCTTAACCCTCAACAGGGCCAAATGGGTCAGTACTTCCAATCTTGTGCAGGTCACTCAGCAGCATAGGAAAGGTAAAAGTCCCACTCTGTTTGGTGTGCTCTGGGTGTGATTCCTTTCTATGATTTCTTTGGCTTTATTCTGATGTTGCTCAGGTTCTTCCTCATGCACTGGCATGATCAGCTGTGTGTCAAACGTCTCAGGAGCAGTGCAAAGCAAAATACTGGTGCTTTCTCAATTCAACTAATAGTTACATAAAATGGGAGGTTTGTTCTTCCTTTCATTCTTTCCATTGAGTTTCACTGATGTTATTATTTGGCTTGAAACAAAATCTTGCTTACAAATACTCGTCACTTTTATTATGACTTTTTTTCATTATAAGCTCAACAGATTTATTAGCAGCTGCTGAACTTGGTGTAAAACATCCTACTAATAAAACCTAATGTACTTTTATTTGGAAGAGGATTTTGTGCACTCTGGATGTGATCCAGCTTTATGAATAAATTAAAACGTCACCCTGAGAGACAAAAAGCAGTAAATGACAGGCAGGAGATTGTTGTGGTGTTTGGTGCAGTGACTTAACACCAAGATAGTTCAGAGCACTTAAGTATTCTTGTGTCAGCCTGAACACTCTTAAATATTGGGCTAC
Source organism: Motacilla alba alba (assembly GCF_015832195.1). Lineage (NCBI taxonomy): Eukaryota > Metazoa > Chordata > Aves > Passeriformes > Motacillidae > Motacilla > Motacilla alba. Next base: position 98,776,171 of record NC_052016.1, on the reverse strand, counting down.
CTTGTCAGGTACGGAGTGCTTGTAACTTGTGTGGAATTTTTTGAGTGTGAAGGAGGCAATGCTTATCTTAAGGGAGGCAGTCCCTTATTCCAGCAAGCTGGCTAGGTTGCTTTGGGTGACAACCCTGTTTGTTCAACCTCTTTCCAAAAAGTGGATGTTCCTGTCTTCTGCTTCCTCCCAAAAAAACCAAAGATTAACTATCCCTCGTTTATCTTTGTATAACATATATTTATTATACAAACATTTTCATATATTTGATTTTCAGTTGGAAATTTGCATTCTCTTCTATTATTTCCCTTTATATAAATCCAAAGGGCTAAATTCACTGCCAGTGCATTTCCACAGCTCCACTTACTCGGATGGAAACAGGCCAACTTTCGCCAGCAGTGAATTTCACCCAGTGACTGTAATAACCTCCCTGTGTCAGTTTTTCTCCTGTGCATGTTGATCACTTATGAGCTTTTCAGTGGGGAGAACATTTCTCCCAGTCAGTGGCTCACTGCTGCAAAGTTAACTGTTGGCTGTTCCTTCCCCAAGGCTGGGCCAAACCATCCCATTCTCTTGATGCATCTGAAGAAAACGACGGCTGGTCTAGTGCTGAAGAGCCGCTGAATTCATCAGATGCGGAGGAAGAAGGAGGAGGAGGGGCAGGAGAGATCAAGCTGGTAACCAGAAATGCTTTCCTGTGGAGCTAAGGAAGTGCTACCAGCACAGCGTGTGTGGCAGGATACAGGAGTGCTTTTGAAGCTGCAGGAGGGAAAGTGTCTGCCTTGAAATGCTCAGCTGGGCAATATTCCCAGAGCATGGAGAACTCCTTCTCTTAAATCAGTGCAGTGTTTGTACCTTGGGGAGATCTCTCTGTGCCTTTGCACACCTGCAGCCCAGCGAGTTGTGCTGCTTGTGCCGTGATGCAGCAATCAAGTGATGATAGGATCAGTGACCACGCCAACAGACTTCCACACAGATGCCATGGTGTGGATTTGCCAGGTTTTCTGTTTCTTTTGGTTTTATTTTCTGCAGCCATATGGATTAATTGTTGTAGTGGGAACATTTCACTGAATGTTTTTCAGGATATGAAAATTAATGTCTTGAATTTGCATGTAATCAATCAGCAGAATTTTAATGTTCCAATATGTATATTTTCACCATCTTCAGCATGTAGGTACATGGGAAAGAGGGGAAAAGTATTATAATTACATAACAAAAGCTGCAACATACCTTAAAGTACTCAACAAAATAATTTGTTTTCTTTCCTCTGTGTGCATTTAGACTCCTGGTAAATATACAGTTGTGACTGATTATGACAAAGGAGTTTCTGAAGAATTTACAGTGAAAAGTGGAGATCTAGTTCAACTGATTCGTGAAGGGGAGGATGGACTTTGGTACGCAGATCTGTGTTTGGAAATTTTTATACGCAGAACTGTGTTTAGAAGGCAGATGTTTAGGGCAAAATTCCAAAGGCATCAAACAAAGAAGTCTGATTTCAAATTTTTTTATATGTCTTTTTAGGTTTGTAAAGAACCTGAGCAGCGGTAGAGAAGGTTGGATTCCAGCAGGCAATCTGCTGATGCTCATAGGCAACTCAAAATCAGCTCAATCTTTAAGCAGCTCTGGTAGGCTATGTATATTTAAGTGACATGATTGTCTCTTTGAAGATTCCTGTTATCAAAGAAAGTAATGAAAAACAACCACTATATAATATTTTCTTGTGTGGTTTTTTTTTCTCCCTTTCTTTTCCCAGAATCAGGCACTGCCTCCAGCAATTTGAGCACATCATCAAGTTGCAGTGATAGCTGCAATGTCAGTAGCACCAGCTTCTCTGACATTAAGGGCTAATATGACATGTTCATCTCACTTCCCTGGAAGGTAAATCTGGAGATTGTCATTTGCTGCAGAGTTCTGGACATTGGACTTCATTGGAGAACCACCAATACTGTGTTGCCAGCTCTGAGTATTTTTAGTGGTGACTTTTACAGGTTCTCCCAGAAGATCCCAATGAAAAGTGCATGGAATGTGAAGTTGTAAATAAAAGTTAAATGATTTGAAATAGGATCTTGTAGAGGTTTCTGCTCTGAAGAGCTGTTAGCATCAAGCACGTTTTCTCCTTGACACACGATCAGGTTTCTGCAGAACTGTATTTTTTTGGAACAGCCAGAATCTGAATGTGAGCAAACAAAATGTGTTCAATGCTAAATGCTCATTGTAAACAAATAACATAGCAATCACTTTACAGGATAGGTATGAGGAAAATAAATCCAAGTTTACAACTTCTTCACCCCAAGAAACCCTTTCTCCAAGGACATACCTCGGTCAATGCAGTGAATGGGAATCCTACGGCAACGAGGAAGGAGGTTTGGTCCACCCTTTCCTCTTGGATTTTCAGGATAGTCTTCTGCTCCCTAGAGGCTGGGTTGCAGACAGGACCAATTCACTGGCCACAACAACATCAAGAGAAACTACTACTTTTTCCCTTCCAACATTTTAGTGACGTGCAATAGAATAGCCCTTTTTTTGTTTGGCCTCACAACCAAATTCTTTACCAAGATCACTGTTTACATAGCCTTGGCAATTTATTAGTATATTTTTCCTAATGCAGGTGCACAATGAAACACAAATGCTCTTATTCACTAATTGATTTTTTTAATAAACAGTAATTGCATGGTTACTTTCAGCTCTCACAACATGCAGTTACAGGCTGAGGAAGCTATTGTAACTGCACTATGGGTCAAGAGCCTTCCTTCAAACAAACCTAGGAGGGCTGGAAATCCAACATATTTTTAGTCCACAGTGTTTGTTCCAGATTAATTGAAAGATAAAAAAAAACCCAATTACATAACTTTTCTATAAAAGTGGAGCACAGGAGAAAAAAAAAAGTCAGATTTGTGCTACAGATGATTATTTTAATTTTTTAAAGGATGGGTAATGCTAAATTTGCCATTTTTCAGGGTATGATGCAAGCAAATGTTGTACATTTTCACTTTGTCAGACATTTTTTGCACACCATCCTTATAAAACAAACTGCATATATAGAATACTGTATTAATTTCTGTCCATGTCTCAAATATTTTTGCTTTTATGAAAACAGGTTTTTAACTAATTCATGCACCATGTTGTTTAAAAATAAGGGGGACATGAAGAGCCTAACTCTTCAGAAGCACTAAGCACAGCCGATTATGCCAATGGGAACTGCTGTTAATCATCAGACTCACTGATGGCTGAGCCCTGAATTCTATCTTTTTTGCCAGAATTTTATGTTTTAGAGGCTTCAGATTAGAAAACTTAAATGACAAACACTCCTAAAAATGATGCAGAAGCAACCCTACCCCAGACGCAATCAAAATGCAGCTGACCACGGTCAGCACAAATTGAAGCATGTATATACACACACATAAATGCATGCACACACATATGTGCATGTGCGTGCTTGTGTGTATATATCTGCGTGTGTAGATATGTATATGTGTGTAGATATGATATATCAATGTAAAAGATGTATTTATAGTCTTCATGCTGCTGAATGTGTCACTTTACAATTCATAAATACTTAGTTTTCTTGCAGTACTGCAATATAAATGCTGATCAGGGTTTTACTTCAGGCATCTTTTTCAACACGGAAATCCTCTGATCTTTTTTTATTATTATTCCATATAATATTGTGCTGACCAGGAATATTTAGTCTGATATTTAACAATGGAATAGCAACATGAGATTCAGCTTATCTTCATCTATGTAAGTTATTTTGTAAATTATCTGTAACATAATTTACTTATATATTGCTGTCATTGCTTGGATGAGACTGTTGTTTCATTTCTCACTGCAGCCTCATTTGTGTTATTTCAATGGTTTTTCCACATCATTGCACTTTAATACAACCCATTTCACCATTTCCTTTTTTACTGCTATTGTGAATTAGAAGTTCAAAGTCAGAGGTCTCTACTGTAATTAATTTGAATAAATTTCAGCGCTTCTTGCTGAATGCCTTCATATAGACATGCTCTGGGGTTTATTTTGTCTCACAGTCTTGAAAGGTTTTTATGGGTATCATATTAAAACAGAGAGAGGTTCTAGGATTTGAAACAGAAAACCAGGTCTGCGTATTCAAATCCTCAGCCTGCTTCTTCTGGCACCATCTCAGAAATACAGCATTTCACCTTTGCGGTCATGTCTCACTTAGAATCATGTGCCTGGCACTAGGGAATTAAAGCCTGTCTGCAGGCTGAGGATAAAAAATCAAAGTCAGTGCCAGGTGATTGGATTGATTCCCTTTTTCCCACACACCCCTTTCTGAAAGAAAGCACATCACTGTTGGGTTTTCCCAAGGAGAGCCATGTATTCATGGATGCTCTGGTACTAGCAGAACATGCTGGAGGTCTGCATCTGGCCATGCCTGGGTGAGAAACAAGACACCACGTTCACCCTTGCTGCGTCTGAAGAGGAACACGCTTGAACATTCAATGATTGCTGACTTTAAGCACCACCATGCCATGCCAGGTGAATTTCATACTGACTGGAGTGATTTGGGCTGAGCTGTTGGTCATGGGCATTACACGATCCAGTTGTGGTGTTTTACTGAGACTTGACTGCTTTTTGTTCAGTCTTGATCTTGTCATCATAACAGCTCCCTCTGTAGTAGGTAGTCCTACTTTTCTGAGCAAGAGGAGGTCCAGCCTTTTTGAGTAGATCCACATTATACTTGTTAGAGCAAGAGAATGAAAGAATTCCAGCCCAAATGTACCTTAATAAAGAGTAAAACTAAAGGGTTTTCTATATAAAAACCTAATAATGATTGGTTTCTTAGATCACTGTCTCAAAGATGGGGCACAAACTGTTTCATAGATACAGAAGCAGTTTTGCTAGCTGGAATACAAAACATTTTCTCCATTCTGCACAGATGTTGTCATTGAGCAAAAACCAAGGAAGTTGTACCACAACTCATTTACATCACCTAACTCAAAATGACAGGAACTCCCATTCCCCTCCTCAGTGATATGTTAGATGTTACTATGAACACCTCTGTGAAGGTTGGAGTCTCCACACAAGTCCCCAGAATTAGCAGCCTCCCTAGATGTGTGTGGCAAGAACCAGATCTGCCTGGTATGATGAAGCAACGCAAATTCAGGAGTACTCAGGTAAAAGTAATCAAATCCCTTAATTAAGGGTGCAGGAATAGAAGAGATCAATTCTGTTGTTCACTAAGACTTTGTGTAAGCTTGTGTATAGAGATTATATTACCAAAATAAGACATTTAACTACTGAAGTGCCTTCTCTGGGCATTCATCTGAAAGGATGTGAATTTTTATTTATTCTCCATCCACTGGCAAGACAGTGAGGTCCCCAGCTACATTTAAAAGACTAGATTTGCTAGTGGTGCTGTTGTAGCTGTGATGGCCTCAGTCAAGAAAAGATTTTTAGCAGAATTAGTATCTCTCTTTACCAACTGACATCTGTGGCATTAAACAGACAAACTTTGGAGCACACTGCCTATATTTTTCTTCCTTAATTCTGTATGTATTTTCAGATATCCTTCTCAAGCAGTGAAAGAACAAAAAGAAATAACCCACAGAACAGAAAGAAATAACCCCTCAAAATTAAAAACTACAATGTTAAGCTTGTATTCAGAGCTTGTCACAAAAAAAAAAAAAAAGCCTTCCCATCTTCTCTTTCCTCTTTGTGAGAATAATTGGAGTACAGAACTCTGTTAGACAGGCAGGCAGTTTTCTCCAAGAATGTAGCTCTATTTTGAGGTCTAAATCTCAAATAACTTGCTTTAAAGTTTAGCACTATATATTTATAGATTAGTATAACAGAAATTATTAACTTGCTCAAAGTCTTTGCTTTTAGTCAATCCGATAAATGACTGATGGCAAGCTGCTATTGTAAATTCAAAAAGCAGAATAATCCTAAAGCTTTCTTACCTAGATACAGTGTTGGTAGCTTACTCAAATGATCTCTGATAACCTCTTCAAAATGGAATTAATATTGATTTGGTTTTTTTTAATTGTTTCCTGATGAGAAAAATCATGTTGAAATGACCAGTGACTTGTTGGATCAGATCAAACTGCTCAGTTCCCAATAGCTTCCATACATATCTTCTCTTCAACCCAAAACATGAAACTAAAACCAACAAAACTGTAAGAGCACTTATTTTAAAAATGTCAGCAGAAAACAAAGCAAATATAAAGAAGGACATGTTCTGGGACATCATCATGTCTTCAGGCTCACATTTTTGCTTTTGATTATATTTTGTAGTATAAACATTTTTCATGTTTAACTTTTTCACTTTCTTTTTAAAATAAAAAAACATTGGCACATCAAAAAATATCCTAAATCGTATTTTTTAAAGAGCTGTTCCCAGACTGGTTCTAGTATCACCCCTGAGCATCAGAGGTACATGTTTGCATTAATATATATTAATTTTTAATTGAACAGCAGTTAATTTTTGTTGGAATTGCTCAGAAAACATAAGCCAAAGCTGAAGGCAGCACTGGCAAGGAGATTTATAGGGGAGATCTCATGAAATAGAGCAAGACTGCACAAGAAGAAAAACAAAGTAACACACAGGGATCTTCTGGGGAAGAAAAGCAAACTGCTTGCTCCTCTGGCTGGTGACATGGTTAAACCACAAACAGGACATGACCATGCAGCTGCTCACTCCCTCCCACCCAGTGGGCTGAGGAGGAGAATCAGGAACAGAAAAGTAAAACCTGTGAGCTAAGAACACTTTAATAATTGGAACAAAGTAAAATATAATAAAACCAATGATAATAAACTGATGATACTACTAGTAGTAGGAGAGAGAAAGAAAAAAAAAAAAACAAACAAGAAAGGACAAGTAATAATGACTATGCAATTGCTCAGCACCTGATGACCAGTGCCCAGCCCAGACCTGAGCAGCAATCATCCCCTTCCAGTTTATATATTGGGCATGACTTCTAAGCAAGGAATATCCCTTTGGCCAGTTTGGGTCATTGCTCTTGGCCATACTCCATCATAGCTTCTGCTGCAGCTCCTCACAGGCAGAGCATGAAACTCTAAGTCCCTCACTTGGTAAGCACTACTGAGCAACAGCCAAAACATCAATGTGTTATCATTATTGTGCTAAATCCAAAATCCCAGCATGGCACTGAAGAAGAAAATTATCTCTGTCCCAGCTGAAACCAGATCAGTATCCAACCCTTATTCCATACCACTTGTGTCATCCCAGGTCCCACACTTCCAAATACCCCATCACCTTTCCCATCTTTTGCTGGATATACACACAGATACCATTCTCTAAGTCTATAGGCCGTGCTTATAAAAGTCCACTGAATTAATTTAATCCATGACCCCAGTCCTCATCTTTCATAATAATTTTTCAGGGCAGGAAAGATGGCACATGGTGTTGGATTGTTGCATGTTGAAACCAGTTCTGATTCCATCATCACTGTGCCACCATCAGATGCATGATGCACCACCACCATTGCATGATGTGAAGAAGGGACCCTTCCTTTGAACATCCAATGCAGCACGAGTAACCAAGGTGCCAGGAGGAGCTGTACCAATCACTTCCAAAGCCGCTTCAACACCTTCAGAAGCTGCCAGCAGCTCTTCATCAGTTACAGTGCAGTGGGCTTTCGATCCTCTGGAGTCAGTGTGACTCCATAAGGATCAGTCTTGTGTCTCCCCTGGTACTTTCTGCCAGAGGCTCCAGATAGGACTGTCTCCCCTGTCTGTGGTGCACAGCACATTCTTTACATCTTGCCCTGTTCAGACTGGCTCAAGGGCTACAGCATGAATATCTCTTGCTTGACTTGTCCAGAGGCTTGTTGCTCAGGGCCCCAGTTGAAATCATTCTTCCTGGACACTTGAGAGGGCTGACAATCAGCCTGCAGTTTGGAATGTGCATTCTCCAGAAATCTGCAGCACCTAAGAAAGCTTCCATTTCTTTCTTAGTTGGTGAAGACATTGCTGTTGTTTTATGATCACATCCATTGGGATGTGGCAACACCCTTCTCACCACTGTATTCCCTAAAGCTGCATCTCCTGTGCAGGTCCCTTGACCTTTACTTTGTTTTATGGCAAAACTGCTGTTCAAAACGAGTTAGACTATTTTCTTCCCTTTCTCAAAAACTTCTGCTGTATTGCCCCACACAGTGATATCATCAATGTACTGCAGGTGTTCCAGAGCTTCACCCTGTTCCACTGCCTCTGGATCATCCATGGCAGATGGTGGGGCTGTGCTGCCACACCCGGGGCAGTCAATTTCAGGTGTGCTGGACATCCCTCCAAGTGAAGTCAACTGGAGTGTGAGTAGCCCCAATGCTCCTTAACAGAATTTGAGTAGCTTCAGAGCCCGTTGCTGGAATTTGAATCTGTTTCATCCCTCGAGCAGCAGTGTCTGTCATGGGGATTGGGGCTAGGTGTTGTTATTATTAACAGCTCCCAGTAGATGGCTCCCGGAATACGAAGGGGACAGCGATGCCGAGAACACACCGGGCTAGTTTCGCAGCCAGCGGTTCTTATCAGATCAAAAGCCGATACGAGGAAGTACAAGAGAACTCAGGCCCCGAAGGCTACAGACACCGAAACAGCAACAAATGCTGCAAGTAAGGTATTGCAGAACACAGCCTTGAGAACAAGCACAACCACTCTGGTGGCAAATAAATCAGCATTGTGACCAGTGACTATTAAACCAATGCAATGAAGCCTTATAACAAACTTGTTTCAATACTGTCTCATCAGATCAGTCATCATCTCAACTTTCCAGGCACTACGCTCAGCACCAAGGAGACTTCATGGTTTAATCCCAGACACCAACTACCAGGCAGCTGCTCAATGCCAACCTCCCCATGTGATGAGGAGAATCAGGAAAGATGGGTTGAAATAAGAACAGTGTAATAATTGAAGCAAAATAACTATTAATAATATTAATGTTAGTAGTATAAAAAGGAGAGACACAGAAAGAGGAAAAAAATAAAAACCCAAGAGAAAAAAGTGATGTACAATACAATTGCTCACCACTCACTGGCCAATGCCCATCCTACTTCCAAGCAGCGATCACCACCTCCCAGCCGACTCCCCCACAGTTTATATACTACATAAAAGTATATAAGCATGACATTCTATTGTATGGACTATCCCTTTGGCCAGTTTGGGTCACCTGTCCTGGCTATGCTCTCATTGCTTTTTGTGCAGCTCAACACTGGCAGAGGATGAGACACCAAAAAGATCCTGACAGGAGAAGCACTGCCCAGCAACAGCTGAAATATCAGTGTTAGCCTTATCCTCACACTGAATCTCAACCACAGCACTGTATGAGCTACTGAGAAGAAAATTACCTCTATGCTAGCTGAAACCAGGACATTTGGGGTCTAAGACTGCAGGGAAGGGAGAACCCTCCTTTTAAAACACAGCTCTTTAAGCAATGAACAGGCCCAGCTGAAGTTACTCAGAAACACCTGTGTGATGAGATCTGTCAGTACAAAGCTCTTAAACAAAGAGCTGGAATGTAGTCCTGAAGTGCTGAATCCTCAGTTCATCCCAATGGAGCCTAATTGCATTAATTTTCCTGGAAGAAGGATGGTCCCCATATGAACTGACCCTTGTTCCCAGCACTTGGACTTCTTCCAGGGCTCTAAAAATAACTGTTTGCCTGTATTCCCAAGAAATAAAAGCAAAACCTTTCAGGTTTAAGAGATGCCAGCAGAGGAAGGAAGGCAAAGGGAAAATCCTGCATCAATCTCATAAGGATGTACAGAATCTGCACATTATGAAGAAGATGGAGGTTGCAGAGGTGCTGTGATGCCACTGCAGAGTGGCAGCCACCCCACTGTCCCTGGCAGGGAGATACCCACCCTGTGTAAGGAAATAAAGGCAGTGAGGGGCATAGGTGCAGACTCAGCCTGGCCTCGGGCAGAGAAGGCAGAACTTCATTCTCTGATTTGCATGATTCACACAGATAGGTGGGGCTAGATAATTCCCAAGAAGACGAGATAAAAATAAATTTTCAAGCTTAGTTTTGGTCTTGTTAATCTGAAAATCAATTTGCTGTTTTCAACTCCCTGCCACAGGCAAGTGAACAAGGAGTAAGGGCTGTGTTGGCAGACTGAGAGGTATGGAGAGGGTTCCCAAAAAGCAGCAGAGGGCTGCTGTACTTTCTTTTGCATTCCAGTAACTGGCTTCCTTCCTCTGCCTGGGATGGGACATGCCCAGGAACTGGGCTGCTGGGAATTAGCCAGGCTGTGATCCAGAGAAGTGCCTGGATACCGCCTCTTGGGAAAGTGATTTCAAAGCAGAATATCCAGCTGTGTGTACTGCCCCTAAACAACAGGACTGCATGGAAACAACAGCCAGGAGCCGGAGTTTCCTAAGCAATCACAACTTCTGCAAGGAGTTATGCTGAGCATTGGCACAAAGTAAAAATCCAGCGCTTGATTTCCTTTGCTGTAGCATTCAGATGCAGGGCTGACCCTCCTTCCTTTCCATGCAGGAAGGGGAGAACAGCCTGGAAAACACTCCAGCCTTCAGCTAATGCTTCACTCTCATAGACAAACATGCTCTTTACCTTGCTGCTATCTTAAGTAAATATTTCCCCAAGAATGTTGTCAGCTTTCCAGTCTGATGCCATTAATTGATTTCCATTAAATCAGGGGATTGCTTATGTTCCAGGTAAAGCACTGTCTGCAGAGTGGCCCCTCAAGCCCTGGTAGCTCCTAGTGAAGGACAACATGGATCAGCTCAGTGCCACTTCCAGCTGGTACAACCTGGCCAGGCCATGTGGGTCTGGCAGCAAAGATGGAGAGAACCAGTGTACGGTGTCTCTTGCTAGTTAATTTGTCTCCAAGCAAATTCAGGAAAAAGTGCAGAGTTTCAACTGGCGATAGAAAAATGGGAATAGATGCCACTGGTACAATCATACTCCAAAGCACTGAAAGGTGCTATCTTGAGAACCCAGGCTGATGCAAGATAATATCACATCACTGCTCTCTGCATGTAGTGCTATGTAGCCAAGTTAATGCCTGTTGTATGCATTCAGGGTCCCAGCATTCATGTTTCTCATGGAAAAGATGTGTTAAATGGAAAATGCAGGCCTGGGGTGGCAGCCTGTGTAACCAGCATAGCTTTTGCATGGGTCAGGAGAGCACATTTCAAAACCAAGTTCCATGTTTCTGTGAAAAGGGCACATTGCAGGATTTGCATGTGCCCTTCTGCTCAGCTCACCAGGCTGTCATGGATCTTTTGCTGTTTCCATGACTTGCTGGCCCCTCCTCTGGCTCCAAGCATTTGAAGCTGAGCCCTTTGGCCAAACAGTCCTTGCTGAAATGTCAATACACTACCAGAACACTGGCTCGCAGGGTTCATCATGATTTCCAGGCAGTATGTGGCTTTGTTTCTCTGCTTTCTGCTACTGATCCCTCTTTCTCTGGATGCAGGTATGTTGTAGGATATAGCTGTAATGTTTACTGGCAATGGACCTCTTTCCTCTTTCCTGTTACTGAGGTGATTTCCACTGCAAGTTCTGACCACTGTTGCGTGTTTGTCGTGTTTCCTGCTGTCTGTGTTTGTCGTGTTTCCTGTCGTGCCTGTGCATTATTCTAAAGCTCTAATTTTCTCTCAGCACTCCATGCATTTGTTCTGCCAATTAAGGAAAAGCACCTCTAGACTGCTAAATTAATTTGTTATCTTGGTGCACAGACAGCAGGCAAACCACCAGCTGTCTACATGAAGAAAGGAACTGGGATTTACTGTTATTTCATGCAGAACTGGGACTTTTTTCAAAGCAAAGCATCAATGGCCTGTCACTCAGATGATGAGTAATTAAAGCAGGTAGGATCCACCCTGTTTCAGTAGAAGGCAGAGAAGAGGTAGCTCTTTCATTGCTCAGTGTATGTCCAATAGCCAGCTCCCATATTAATAAAGCAGATCCAGTGCTCTCAGATTCCCCATTAGCCATTGACTAGGTCTTGTTTGTTGCAGTGAGAAAGGTGGGAAAATAGGTAGCAAAGTCAGAAATTATCCAATACAAAAAAGTGGATAATGCCAAAATGAGTGGATGGATGTCCCAAGCCATGTGCTCAGGCATGCTCCTGTCAGAGCCTGTGCCCATGCACTGATACATGTGCCAGGTATCTGCAACATAAGGTTAATTAAAAGCCTTTAAGGAAAGCCATTTCAAATGCATACATCCTGACTGAAATCAAGGCAGAAAGACCCAGCTGACATTCCTATAATGACCAAATGCACCCAGGGACAAATTCAGTGCACAGTACTTCATTCTTCTAAGTAACGTTGAAATACAGGGGCAAATTACCACTATTCTGTATGTAATTCAGCAAATATCCTGAATTAGAGACAACTGTTTATGGAGACACCTCACATCACTTCAGACTGGAATAAACCCTCTCAGCATCTATGATTGGGTGTGTATTGGTGATGACACACGTGAGTCTGTCTTTCAGCATCCCTCAGGGCCCTTTCAGCAGGTAGAAGATAACTACCACTCTTTTGGAGACAATGTCCTGGGGAAAGGCAGGAGATATGCATCAGCCTCAGTCCTCAAATCTACCCACAAGCAGAGGTGAAACAGTTAAAGCACTGAAATGTAAGCTGTCATGAAGCTCCAGAAGCTCCCCTACAGACATAAAGGAGAAAAAAAAAAGGAAATAAAAAATTTCAATACTTTTTCTGTCTAGTACATGGAGCAAAATGACACATCAGCACTTGGACTTCTTGTTCCTTATCCTGAATTATACTGGGAGAGCACAGTTGTTTGATGTGCTAATATCCTGAGGCTGAGGAATAGGTCAGCATGGTGACCATGACATTAGTGCTTCCAGTGCACACTTCTGCCAGTTGCAAGCTAATCCAGTTCTAGGAAATGAGCTCTGCTGATGCGTTATCAAACCGATGTACCCAATATCTTTCCAAAGCATGGCAGAGACACACAAGAGGACCCCTTCCTGGATGTAGTCTGGGGTGATGGCAGGAGCTAGGAGCCATTCACAGGCTCCACTAGGAAATGCAGCCCTCCTATGAACCTTAACATAACTTTTCCACAGAAGAAAATTAAAGATAATATATTAAAGCAGTGGTTCATAAATTGTGGTCTGTTAGTTGTGGTATAAATCCCTTCTTCAGGTCCAACAAGTGGAGGGGTATGAAATAACATGTGAATATGGGTGAAGGCATGACTGTGGTCCACCTGTCATTGTGACTGACTGTATCAAGTACAGAAAAATCAGCTTTTGCCATGTACCAGTGCTAGATAAAGCTTTCCAGTGCCATGTATACCAGTGCTTGACAAAGTGACACAGGCTCTCCAGCTGCTCCAGCTGTTAAGAAGCTGCTGCATGTGCTAAGATGCATATGACATGAAACAGTACCTCAGGACTGACATGCATACAACACACACACCCTCACTGTTGTAGCAGGCCATCTTCTCCTAAGCTCCACAATCTCTAAAATTCCTGTGTTGTCACTTTACCTTGAGGCAGGCCAGAGAAAGGAGACTCTTTAAAATCTGCCCATTTCTTTTCTAAAGTGTCTCAGAAAAAGCTTAGGAAGTAGAAAAGCTTTCAGGGGAAGTTGTCCCCCATCCTCTCTCTCTGGCAAGCACAGCTGTATGACAAACAGAACGTGCCGCTGTTTTTCAGTCTTTCTAAAGCAGGAAGAGGCAAGCAACGTTTTGCAAAGACAAAGACGAGCCAACAGCTTCTTTGAAGAGATAAAACTGGGGTCACTAGAGCGAGAATGCATAGAAGAAAGGTGTTCCTATGAGGAAGCAAGAGAGATTTACGGTGATATTGAAAGGACAGTAAGTAACACAAGGTCGGGTGAGCACTCATTGTCATAAGACCTCTCCCTGCTCAGGGGTGTGCTCTGACACTTTAAACCACCAGAGTTGAAAAAGCACTTTGTGTCCTGCTGTTGGCATTTTTCTTTTCTATTTACAGGGATACACAGCAGCAGTGAATAGCAGGAGGGCACACTGCATGGGCAACCCCAAGCAGTAACCATTTAGAGGATGGTGGGAAAATGGATGCTCTCTAAGGCATCTCCCCAAATGCCAGTAATGCCTGCCCTGACAATACTTGAAATTACTGCATTGTGCAACATTTTTTTCAGTCAATCCCACCTCAGCTATACAGAGCTTATTTATGTATGATCCATTTATGTGCATTAAACAAGGCCCTTTTCCATTAGTAATGTACAATCTAGAAAACAGAATATTTTATGGATATTAACTGTTACAAACTATAAAGGCAGAAGGGGCATCACTCTGGCTGTCTGTAACCATTCTGTGCAACAAGCGCTGTAAGACTTGACTTGATTCTTCTTTAATTAAATCTCACATGTTTTTCTTCCAGGAAGAGTTCTGGCACATCTATTCCGGTACGATCATTCAGGATGTTCTAACAGCTGTGGAACACTCCCACTGCTGCAGCTCTTTGCATGAGCTGGACTGACACTGAGTGTTTTACAGACCCTAACCAGTGTGCCTCCAACCCCTGTCAGAATGGTGGGACTTGTGATGACCAGTTCCAGGATTATGTTTGCCGCTGTCCTGTCGAATACGAGGGCAAAAGCTGTGAAAAAGGTCAGCTGTGGCATAACTTAACAAAATAAAAATGCCATTATTAATTCAAATGCAAGGCATTGAGATAAACAATAACAATCATTGTAATTCAGGATTTGGATTGATGATCCTCATTGGTCCCTTCCAACTCGGGATATTCTATGATTCTTTGATTCTGCATCATTCTAGCTGTGACAGCTACTGTTCATAGTGCTTTTGGTGTTGAGGGATGGATCTAACCAGATAGCAGTCAGACACTGCAAGGCAGCAAGATACTTATTGGCCTATAATGACTTTGGGGGAAAAAAGAAAAAAAAAAAGAAAAGAAAAGAAAAATTGCATTTGTGCACCATCTGAGAGAAAAGGAGGAATTATTTCCTACTCAAGTGCTGAGGTTATTTTAACTTAGAAGCTCCATGCAGTATGTGAGAACTACACTGCATATGCACAAAGCCCAAAGGAAAGGATCCAGTGGTTTATGAAGTTAATACACATCTTTCCACTGATTTCAGAGGACACTGAACATTGAATGTTACATCCTCAGAACACGCAGAGTCTGGACAAGGGCTAAGCACTCATCAAGTCTACGCAGGTAGTCTCAACAGTCATCCCAGAGTATTCTCCTGCTAAATGGCGAAATGTCACAGAATTAAAAATTTTCAGTCATATTTTACGATGGTTACCACACAATTACAATATCTCCATTCTTGAGACAGTTCAGGTACTGTATAAATGCTGATTGATTTAATTTTAGGTATATATTTCTTAACCAAAACCTATTCTCCCCAACTCCTAGAGATCCAGGCCTACTTAGCTTTTGTTGGAAAGCACTTTTGATGAAGTTGCTCTGCATAAATCACACAATCTTTTTTCCTGCCTTGCTTTCCTGACAGCATTCCAATTGCAAGTTATCAATGTTAAGCACAAAAATCCAAGTCTTGAATCCTAAATGTTCTTTCTCTGATTTTAGCTGTGGCTGACAAACTGAAGTGCATTTTTGACAACGGTGGCTGTGAACAGTACTGTACTGACAAGCAGTCCAAAACACGACTGTGCTTCTGTGATGATGATTACACTTTAGCGAGTGATGGTGTGTCCTGCATCCCTCAAGGTAAGACACTACCAATCTGATGCTGAGTCTAAGCCAGCTCTGGAAGACAAGTTTTCAATGTGTACATGTCAGGACATGCAATGCATAATGCTCAGATACCAGCTTCTCACCTCTTCTTCATGGGCTGAGTCCCAAATCATACATTTGGCTTCTGCTGCAAGTTAGCCACCCCAGAAAAGCAGCGGTCAGCAGGACCACCAAGCAGAGATCCTTTTGGAGTTCTTCCTCGTCCCAGAGGTCCACCCCTCTGGAATGTGGGAAATTCAAGTCTGACCATCCCACCTGCTCAGAGCTAGGAGGGAGGTGAACCCATCTCTTTCTTTGGGAGCACACTTACCATTAGTTGAGTAGAAAGGAACTGAGCAGGGGAGACAACTCCTCACTCCTCACCAGGTGAGCTAAATAAAGTAGGGCAGCAGGTGGTCAGGGATTTGGGGTCAGGCTGAGGGGTATCTGGTGAGTGAAGGGGCTCTGGGCCTCACAAGTCCTTTTTTTTGCATTAGCTTACACTCACAGTAGGAAAACATTCTGGGGGGAGATTTGTTTTACTGTTGTCTCTCCAATCTGAAACTGTGACTAGATTTTACCACTATATTTATTTCAGCACAGGAGTCAAGAGAGAAAGAGGCCTATTTAAAACCAAAGAAAAACAGTTAATCTCTTTTTTTTCTCTCTCTCTCTTTCTTTTCTTTTTTCTTTTCTTTTCTTTTTTCTTTTTTTTTCTTTTCCCCTTTTCCTTCCTTCCTTCCTTCCTTCCTTCCTTCCTTCCTTCCTTCCTTCCTTCCTTCCTTCCTTCCTTCCTTCCTTCCTTCCTTCCTTCCTTCCTCCCTCCCTCCCTCCCTCCTTGTTAGGAATAATATACTTTTGGTATTTCTCTAGACACTATGGCTAGATATTTCTTACATCTAGCAAGGTAAATTTCAGCTGGGACTAGGGTAGTGCAAGTTAATCTTTTTGCCAATACGTAAGCTGGCACCTGACTCTTTTGCAGATGCCTTCTTGAATTACTTTATTAGAGGGAAAAGCAGACCCCTGGGGATATGAACATAACAACATAATGGACAGAGCCACGGGGAGCATGCAAAGTAATTTTGAGGAGTGGTGCTCCCCTGCACACACCTCAATGGAACACTCATGCAGAGAGCTGGTAATGACAACGTAGCTCTCAGCAGCAGCAATTTCATTAGAAAAACATGTCTACTAATGTGCTTATCCCTTATTAACAGATTCTCCAATACCACGTGATGAGAAAGCTGCTTTTGTTAAAAGCTAAGAACAAACAATTCAAAATTCCTCACAGGCTTTTCAGTGCATCTTTCCCTGCAAGGAAGATGTATTTGTTGCTGCATGCTTCTAGGGAACCAAAACAGCTGTAAAATTGACCATGTGTTGCAAGTAGAAAAAACTGCGTAACTGCCTGGCTGACAGTCCCCTCACTGTCCCACTGTCATCTCCCACAATGGCCCAAATTTGTGTTGCCCTATACACAGCATTAGAGACTATGGTTATTATGTGCTATGTCTGTTTAATCTTTCACCAGCTGCCACCAAAGAGGTAGTCCTGTTTCTCCATACCTTGCATTACCTGTAAAACCTTGATGCTGTCTTCATGTCAGCTGAAGTACTTACAGCTCCATGGAGATGTTGCATGCAGCTCAGCAGAGACTATAGGACCCTGGCTCCCAAAGAGGTAGAAAAAGAGCACTCCTCCTCACAGTGCTATCACAGAGTGAAGTGACTGCCAGGCAGAAGGGATGGTGTGGTCAGTTGCAGCATAGACATGTGGCACATAGGCACCCCTAAGGGTAGACCTTCTCCTTTACAGGAAAACTCAGCTGGGTGAAGGATGTAAAAAAAAAAAAAAAGACTACTTACCTGCTGAGCTGCTTTACATTATTTTTGAGAATCCAAGCCCCTAGACTAGAAATCAGTTTTTTCAGCTGAAGACATAGCTTCACTGAAGACATTATACATTTTGCTGAGAGTTCAGTACAATAAAATCCTTGTTGCCTTTTGTTGTTTTGGGTTTTGGTTTTTTGTTTTCTTTTTTCTCAGTGAAATACCCATGTGGAAAAATACCGGTGTTGGCAAAAAAAAATTCAACTGCACATGGGAGAATAGTAGGTGGTTTCATCTGTCCTCCAGGTGAATGTCCATGGCAAGTGAGTTTTCAAAAATCTTTCATTGCTTTTATTTTTGAAATTTTCCTTATGAAATCACTACACTAAATTCATTGCTTTAAATCTATGATGTTAAAAATTTATACAAACTGCCATGTCTTGATAACCAAATTCCTTCTCCATCTATAGCCAGCAGATCCACCTGTTTCACTTAAGGCACCTTAGCTTTGTTCCAGAGTACCTGGTTTCACAGGAGTAGAGTGGTAGCACAGCTGTCTCTATTTCCGGACCCCTTAGTCCTTAACTTCACTGCCAGCAAGAATTTTAGTTGCAGCTTCCAGGGATACACTTTGGGCCATAATATACAGGGTCCATACTACAAGATGAAGAAAAT
The DNA here is from genome assembly GCF_015832195.1 of Motacilla alba alba. Classification (NCBI taxonomy): domain Eukaryota; kingdom Metazoa; phylum Chordata; class Aves; order Passeriformes; family Motacillidae; genus Motacilla; species Motacilla alba. Next base: position 98,757,993 of record NC_052016.1, on the reverse strand, counting down.
GTCCATGGGAAGACTTCCCTTGCTAAGTTCTCCGTGCAGTCAGCATGGTATTGTCGAACACCGTTGCCTAACGAGACAGAAAGAAGCAACATGAAACCCATATCTACTGAGATTTATGTCAAGCACATGTGATGAAAGATATAAATTTGCTTTATGTTGGCAGGCCCTTATAATACAGGATCAGATAGAAAAGTGTGGCGGCACCCTGCTTTCCCCAGAGTGGGTGGTCACTGCAGCTCACTGTTTGGAGCATACTCACCCTATACAGCTTCGGGTGAGACTGGGTATGTATCTTCCCCTCCTCATCTTATCAAGGTAGTGGCAGCTTCCCAACCTGATAAAATCAGAGTAGAAGGCTTTGGCAGTACAAGGTAATTGTCCTTAGAGGTGTCAGACTAGAAACACCCCACATCCTCGACTTCCAACGACTCAAGGAGCTACCTGACATGACCTGCAATTAATAACTTTTCCAGGTGAACACAAAATAAATGTTGATGAGAAAACTGAGCAAGAAAGTAGAGTCGCCAGGATGATCATTCATGAAGAATACAGGAATGGACACGTCAATAATGATATTGCCCTCTTGAAGCTGGAAACACCTGTGAATCTCACCGACTATGTGGTGCCAATATGTTTGCCTGAGAAAAGGTTTGCTGTGTATGAACTGTCCACCATCAAGTTCTCCACAGTAAGCGGATGGGGACGCCTAATAGATGGAGGTGCCACCTCTTCTGTTCTGATGAGAGTTGATTTGCCACGTGTAAAGACACAAGAATGTGAAAAGGAGACCGATTTAAATATTACAGAGAATATGTTCTGTGCAGGAGACCTGTCTGGGGTTAAGGACTCCTGCAAGGGAGACAGTGGTGGTCCTCATGCTACACAGTACAAGAACACTTGGTTTCTGACTGGGATTGTCAGCTGGGGAAAGGGCTGTGCTGTTGAAGGCAGCTATGGGGTTTACACAAGGGTATCCAAGTACATCGACTGGTTGAGGAAGCTCATGGACTAATGATGTTGAGCCACAGCATTTCCAGGTCAAGTTATTGCCCCCCAATCCCTCTGTACCATTTTCCCATTGAAGGATTCCTTCATTATCTTAGATATTTGATACAGGCCATACCCACAACACTATTAAAGATTTGAAGTGAGCCTAAGGCCTACTTGAATACATAAAATAACTTCCTTTTTGGTGTTGTTTGTAAACTTGTGTGTCTTGTCAAGAAGGCAGAGAATGACCGTAACAAATCAGACACAGTGTCCCTCCTGTTCTGCATCCATTTCAGCTAAAGGTCAGAGCTACATGCTGAGAGAAAGACTGTCAGCAACACATCATGCAGAACATAAGCCTTCCTCCAGCCACTCTCTCAGCTTCTGGTAATCAGTGAAGTACAGACTTCCTGAGCCAGAAGCTGCATTAGATTGTACAATCATGAATGAATATCTTGTCTGTAATTGTGTGCAATCTCCTTTGAACACATTTATGCTTCTGGTTTTCATGACTTCCTATGCTATGGATCCTGTAATATAATGATGAAATAGCAGAAACAAAAATAGAAATAAGGTGCTTCTTTTAGCTTATGTTAGAGCAGCTTTCTCCCGCAGTTGCAGTGGCAACTGGGAGATTTGAAGGGGAGGAACTGCAGACACTCTCCAGGACAAGAAATCTGGGAGAAGCTTGATTCAATATTTACAGGTCTGCTATGAAAACTTGATTTAAATCTTCTTGCACCAAGCATTATTGCTGTAAGGCTAGTAAGTGCAATATTTAACCCTATATTTATGAGTGATGAAGAATACCACTGATTTAATCTTATCTTTGCCTTGGTATTATGCATGTTGATAGAAGGGAGTGCAAATGAAAGGCAATGTTTATCAGTTGTCCAGTATAATCTCAATTGTACTCTCTATCCTGAGATCTAAAACCAGAACAGGATAATTGTCTACCCCTCTGCAAAACACCAACCAAAGACCATTCGCCAAAGTCTTCAGGCATAAATGATAGAACCTGAAGCTCTCTGAAAACATACACAGTTCAAAAATGTACTTTCTAACCTTAGCACGAATACACTGAAAAAGTGAGGAAGATAAAACTGAACTAGGAGATTAGAAAACAGTTTAACTATCTCGTGCAGAATTTACGCTCTAGATTGTTCAAATAATGCAGAATGTCAACTCAATCACAAAAGCTTATCAGCAAGTAGGACACAATTGATCATGCTATTAGGGGAAATTGATCATATTATTAGGGGAAAACATTGTCATTGTATGGTACATACCATGCAATACTGAACATCCAGTAACCTGCTTTACCGACAGAGAAGGAAGTTTCATTGTTCATTTAAGTAGTGAACTGCACTAGGAAAGCAGCCAATTTCAGAGACCTGAAAAGCAAGAGATGTTACAGTATATATGCATACATGCACTGGAGGTTCTCCTTACTCCTAAAGAGAGTCCAGTCTCAAGGAGAAAGTAAGTAGTGACCAGCAAATGAAGCCTCATTTTCATTTAGACGAGGTGCTCAGCACTGTAAAACCAATCCATGACGACCCCTCAAGGCAGAGTAGTTTCTGTTAACCATGATCCACAACATGATTTCTCCTCTGCAACATTCCAGTGAAAATACTGATATTTGTGAACAAATCACCTTGCAGAAAAAAAAGGATAAAACGCCAAAAGAAATCAGCACTAATAACTGCTGCACAAAATTACTTTTTCAAAACAAATCCGGGTTTTAGAATTTTTTTTTTTAATATAACAGCCTGCTTAGGAAAGCCAAGGAGATGAAGGAGACCTGATGGCTGGCTCTGGAAGCACCCAGGACGTGGCTTCCGCGGCGCGCTGTGAACTCCCCAAGAAAGGGGAGCTTGAGGCCGGTTTCAGGAGAGCGCCCGGCCGCGGTCACTGCTCCAGAGCGCGGGGCCAGCAGGGCACAGCGCTGGGTGTGGATGGCACAGCGCTGGGTGTGGATGGCACAGCGCTGGGTGTGGATGGCACCCACGGCCGAGAGCCCCCAAGGACGGCGGCGGCTGCGGGCGGCGAGCCCGGCTGTGCCCCGCGCTGAGGGCAGCCACGGCAGCTTACTGAGGGACCATTCACTTCCCCTCCTCCAGAACAAAAGGTGCAATTAAAACCAAAACAAACCAAACCCCACGCTGCCTTGGGCTTTGAAAAAATAAAGACCAAAAGGAGAAGCAGCCTCATCCCCCCGACTGAGAAATCTCGCCGCGGCTGTCACCCTGTCCCGGCGCTTCCGCTATTTCTGGGCAGGGTGAAGCTACGCGGCTTCAGTCTCACCCCGCCCGAGGGGGTGAAGACTTCGGCTCCCGTCCGTCCCGTCCCTCCCGTCCTTCCCGTCCGTCCCGTCCGTGCCGTGCCGCCGGCGCGGCCCCGGGAGCGGCATCGGCGGGCGCCGCCATGGCCGGGCCCCTGCTGCTCCTGCTGCTCTGCGCCGCGCTGCCCGCCGGGCTCCGCGCTCAGGGAGGCGGTAAGGCGGCTCCTTCTCCATGTTTTGGGGAAGGGGGAACGTCTCTTCCCTACAGTCTCGGGGGCAGGCGGGGGCATGCCGGGTGAACGCCGCAGGCGGTGGCGGTCGATGCTGCGGGCCGGGGGCGCGCACCGGGACAGGGCCAGGAGCCGCGGCGGCGGGGAAGGGGAGCGGGCACGCCACGGCCCGCCTTCCCCGGCAGGTTCGGTTTCCATGAGGCTCAGGCTTTATCAGCACCTGTGCCCACCCCGCACACCGCCGTAAAGCGGAGAGCTGAGCTTCGGGGGCAGGGAGCTGCTGCGGGCATCGCGGGGACGGTGTAGGAAATTGGGAATTGGGATTGCCCGCCGTTCGCAGCGCGGGGAGAGCTGCCCTCGCAGCCTGAGGTGCTCTCGTGTGTGAGGGGAAACGTGGCCAAGTTGTGTTTGGATGCGCTTGGCCGTGGAGGAGCTGGGGCACAGCGGGGAGCTGGTCCCGCTGCCCTCTTGTGCCGCCAGAGTCAGCGCCTCAGTCCAAGGCAGCATCAGCAAATGACTTCAAAAGCTGTTAACTCTTCCTTCAGTGAGTCAGACTGCTTGGGGTTTAAAACAAGGTCTTTGGCGTGTTTATGGAATATCCTGCTTCGGTTGACCAATGCCTGTTGCTCCTTGATGTCTCTAAAGAAGGAAGTATGATAGAGAGCTTGGGAAAAAGAATGAGCAGCCTCAGAAAGAGACTAGTTCAAGTTTACAAAAACATCCGCTTATGCGGGTGGCGTGAAAGCCAAGGAATATAGAGGTGATAACCCCACCGGCTGTGTCCTGTCCATTTCCTGTCGCTGAAGAAAGGGATTTGAGGGCAAATAAGATAGTGGGTGAATGAACTAACAGTCGCTGAGCTGCAAGTTAAAAGTACTTTCTGTAAGCCTTCCTTGAGAGGAGCCTTTTCAAAGTAAATGGGCTTCAAACTATGCAAGGAATTGCTTAATGTAAATAGCACAAACAGAATTTGCCTCCCTGAGGATGATCCACCAATTTCAGAACAAGTCTCCAGAATGAGTCTCCTCTGTGCTCACTTGGAGGATATTAGCATGTATAAGTACTTTTAGCAAGTTTATTTATCATGGAATTAAGCTGCATGAAGAATGCTTCAATAAAGAAAGTGAAGGCCTCCCAGTGAGGATAAGTCATTGTCCTTGAAGTCACATCTGTAGCATACTCTTTCACACTCCAGCCTAAAAAATACTGGAAATATAGGAAATATTGGAAAGTATTTCCTCAGTGTAAATCCAGTTCTAGAACTTGACTAAATGTCATCTTCCAAACTCTTCACACTTTCCTAGAACATATACTCTTTACAGGGTAATTAGCAATTTATTTAATCCCGGGAGGTCATCCTTCCCCTCTACTTGGCACTGGTGCAGCCACACCTTGAGTGCTGTGTCCAGTTCTGGGCCCTCCGTTTGGGAAGGACCTTGAGACACTTGAGCACATCCGGAGGAGGCAACGAGGCTGGTGAGGGGCTTGGAACACAAGGAGGAACAGCTGTGAGAAACGACTGAGGGAGCTGGGGATGCTTAGCCTGGAGAAAAGGAGACTCAGAGGTGACCTTTTCACTCCCTACAACTACCTGAAAGGTGGCTGTAGTCAGGTGGGGGTTGGTCTCTTTCTCCAGGCAGCACTGACAGAACCAGAGGACACGGTCTTAAGCTGTGTCAAGGGAAACACAAGTTGGATATTAGGAATAAGCTTTTTATGAAAGAGTGATAAAGTACTGGAATGGTCTCCCCAGGAAGGTGGTGGAGTCACCATCCCTGGATGTGTTTAAAAAAAGACTGAATGTGGCACTTGGTGCCCTGGTTTAGTTGAGGTGTTTGGGCATGGGTTGGACTCGATGATCTTGAAGGTCTCTTCCAACCTAGTGATTCTGTGATTCTGTAATCTCCCCAGCATTCAGGGAAAGTAATTCCATTCAAGACTGAATCTTGAGCAGGAGCCGCAGAAATATAAGCCCTCATTGGCAACCTTTTCAAGATTAAAAAGATTAGGAGAGAATTTTGGGGTCCTACATTTTGTTCTGAGGCTACTGATTCTCAGAGACTGGTCTGAGAGATCTTGGGATGTATCAGCCTGTGTGAGGACTAACCTCACAGATAATGTTGTGTACAAGTAGTGTGGTCTGGTTTGGCTTTGTTTCTACTTCACTCATTTGTCGTGAACTCTTTTCCACCACCAAATGTTACCCACCTGTATAATTTTTCTCTGCTATCTAGTATTCATCAAGAAAGAAAATGCTGACAAGTTCTTGGAAAGAACAAAACGTGCTAACTCTTTCTTAGAGGAAGTGAAGAAAGGGAATATTGAAAGAGAATGCAATGAGGAGCGCTGCTCAAAAGAAGAAGCAAGAGAAGCTTTTGAAGACCAGGAAAAAACTGTAAGGATGAACTGATATGAAACATAGGTCTATATATTTCATGTTTAAAAATTACAATTCATGTCCTTTGAGCTGGGCATCAAAACTCATAAGTTGTCCCCAATCACTTAACACAAAGAACAAATAGTGATTGACTGGGATGAAATTGCTAAGGCAATAATCATCCCATAACAGTCTTAATTTAGCTCTTGCATGTCCAGCCCAGGTTAAATCCTCCATTCTTTTACCTGTTCTGATCTGTTTAATTGCCATTGAAAGTTACTTGACATTCAATGGGTTTGCTGATACCAGTGTTGAAAATACATTCACCCTGTCTGGGTTACATCTCTAAGTGCCATGTCTGTGGTCAAGGCAGTCCACGGGAAGGCTGAGAAGGCAAATGCTGACATGGAACCTCATGAGGGAATTTTACTGAACTTCTCTCAAGCAGCTTTGCTTGTAATTTTGTAGCTCTCTTTATCTGAATTGAGAGGATGTATACTGTGAACAGTTCATAAATGCCTTAATGTTGACTGGAATGAAGTTTATGTGACTCTTGTGTCACCTGCCCTACCCCAATTGCTTGCTTAACTTTAGACAGAAATGTGATTTGTTGCCAAGCTGAAGGGAAAATTAAAGAGATGGGGCAGCTGTGTCGACTGTAAGTAGAAAAGGTGGTATTGCAAACATAGACTGTAGCTATATGGCTGTTTAGAACTACCCGGAAACTGGAGCTAAGGCCAGATTCACTTCCCTTTAGCATTATTTGATAGCCAGAATGTTCTTGGAGTGGCCCTGAGGTGTCCTGGGTGGGGAGTCCTGGGTGCATCACCAGTGTACTTCAGATCATAAATGTTGACTTGCCTATAGCAGAACCGGCACAGCCTGTTCTGCCTGGTGACCAGATGTCACTGGAAAGGACTGTCTTGCACAGGCAGCATCCTAGAGTCCTCAATGCAAATGAAAAGGAGAACACAAATTAGATGAAATATTTTTAAATGTCAGGATTTGTGAGGTCCTGATTGATGGGAGTATGGGGATCAAGACTGAGAAGCTGGCATTATGGGAATATAAGTAAATTCAGTCAAAACTGGTGGAAAGATAATTATGCAAGAAATCAAGTGGCTTATGCTGAATGGGTCACACTGGTAAAACTCCAAGGAGGTTCAGATATTTCTGAAAAATGCATGGGACTTGTTTCTGTAGAGCTGGGCACCATATGGATCATATAGTTTTAAGTTATTAAATGGTAATAGTGGGCTGCTAGGCACTGTATGTATCTATAATGTAAATATTTCCTTTAACAATTGTTAGCTGCAAGTATCCTGTGTATGAAAAGTCTAATATTTTTTTGAGGAATTTGGTAATTCTTAGCTAACGCTATTTCTTTCTTTTCTCCATTTCCCACACTTACCTGTAGGAGGAATTCTGGAACATCTATGTGGGTAAGGAGCACTCTGTGTTTGTTTAAAAGATTAAGCTTCTTTATTGCAAGGTTTGAAAGGATGCACCTCTTAAGTAACCCCTTCCTGCTCCCTTGCTTCCTGTCTTTTCACTCTGTGTTTCCTCACGTTGTGTTTCCTCTCAGAAAGGAATCTGATTTACTGCCTGCTGTTGCTTGAACCCAATTGCTTCATTTGAAGGCAAGGTTCAGCTGTCTCCAGTTGTCGGACTGACCTTTGTCCTCTCAAAAAAATAACAGTGGTCCTTTGTGCACAAAGGACAGTGAGGAGCAGAAACTGTCCGTGGGACTGCCAGATAGTTTTCCTTCAGAGGGGCAGCCCCAGATAGGAGAATTCAAGATGCAAAGAGTCACATATGAGGGTGTCTCTTAAATGCCATAACCAACACAAAGTTAAATTTCTTTGCATTTGCCAGTTTCTTGTCACCTCCCATGCCAAAGTGTTGTTGATTCCTGTCTTAAAGAGCATTTTTTTTGGTTGTGTTTTTTATAGAACTGTTTGGCATTCAAGGAAAATATGCCAATGGATCCAATATGCCAGTAGATACTACCTAACAGTTTTCTGTTTTTCTACCTAAATATGTGAGTTTTATTTATTAGGGTTCTAGTGTATGTAAGTACTGTGCAGGGATAGATTTTTAATGCATTAGTGTTTGATAACATGTTCTCCAGAAAGTTTATGTCCAGTTTGCACACTAGGAGGAGTGCCTCAAAAATGTTGACCAAAGACAGCTCAGCTTTGTCTTTTGGAATGTGTAGAAAAATGAAGACAGTTGCCATGAAGGAGACACAGACTTTCACAATCCTCTAAGAACCGGATGAACTCTACAACCTACAAACTAAAATTTCAAGTAAAGCCTGTGTCAGTGTTACAGTAAAGAGGATTGGAATGTTTCAAACCATTTTCTTATGCGAATACAAGCAGCAGAATATCAGTGCCAATGCCCTTAGCAGAAGTGTTGGTTTTCATACATTTTAAACCACAGTCCACAAATACTTTATGAGTGTTCAGAAGTATTGAAAACCACAGCTATGTTCAGCCAAGTTACTAGAACAATTTGTTCTTGCTTCCTATTTTAGCAGGGGATTCTGCAATTTGTGCAATATTGATATAAAACTCATTACCACAGCTGCGACTATAGTGTAGGGTAAGACTAAATAAGTATGTTTTCTAACAGTAGGATGCTACTTAGCTAAGACCACTACAGAATAGAGTGCTATGGCACTGCACTTCTGGCAGAAACCAGAAGTTATGATTTAGGCCTTCAGTCTTTTTTTTTTTGGTTAATGTTGGTCTGATCTTCCCTCTGTTAAGCATGGACATCAGTTTCCAGAGCCTCCATGGCTGGAGCATTTGGAGAGCTCTTGGTTTTGGCCACATATAGGTAGAAACTGGATCTTGATGTGTGGATGCAGTACACAGGGCTCAGCAGCTGTTCCCCGTGACAGGCAGAGCTGCAGCAGATGAGGTTACAGTCCAGAAATACCAGACAGGGAGCATGCTGGATCCTTAGGAGGAGCAGCTTCTTGCAAGTTGTTTCTGCTATGGACATTTCTATTTAAGCTGCTCCAAAGAAGGGCAGAAGAAGTGGCAAAATAGAGGGATAAGAGCATGTTATCTAAAGCAGCAAATTATCAAGTGCCACTTTTCTGGATATCTTGCATTTTGTATGAAACAGCAAAAGCTATAGGGAAATGCAAGAGACCAGAAGTTCAGTATCTTTAGGCAGCAATTGCAATGTGGAAATGTCCTGTCAGCTCTTAGAGGTTTCACTGTATGTATATTCTGACCACAATCATAGTGTCAAAGAATATTCTGAGTTGGAAGGACCCAGAAATATTATTGAGTCATGGATCATTCATAAATGAATGGCCCATGCAGGGATCACATCAGCAACCCTGTCCATATTACCACCATGGTTTAACCAACCAAGCTAATTTCTTTACCTTCCCACAAAAAAAAACCAACTTGTGTATGCCTCATAATACAGTGGCCACCAAAAAGAGATTGCAAAACTGAGGATATGTAGATGAATCATTGCAGGTTTGGAATGATTGCATTTATACTGTTTGTTCCATCTGGAATGTGGCAACTCACAGGACCTGTATTTTGAAAGGAAGGATGAAAGATAGCTTAAGAAAACTAAGAGCCCTTCTGAGTTCACTGAAAATGCTTGCACACCTAAAAGAATTTGGGTTTTGGTTTGTTTTTCTAGATGGGAACCAGTGCAGTTCAAACCCTTGTCACTATGGTGGCCACTGTAAAGATGGAATTGGTTCCTACACTTGCACGTGCTTGGATGGTTATCAAGGCAAGAACTGTGAATTTGGTAAGTTTCTGCTTTAGAGAATCGTGGTGGCAAACTTCCCCGGGAGCTTTGTAAGGAAGTGTGTTTTGCATGGAAATCCTTCCTGGGACTCACTTCTGTGGCATAGAGCTGCCCCCGTGACCTTGCCATGGGAAGGGGTATCATTAGCCCAGAAGTAAGAGCAGGAATGTGAAACTGAGGTTCAGACACAGGATCAAGGGGAGTGCTGAGGAGTTGGAGTTTTTTGGGCAGGAGGGAGGAATTGTGTGAGGAGTTACACAATTATGTTCTCTGTTAGTGTTTTGTCCATTGTTCCCCTGACAATTTGTTTCTGCTTTTTGAGCTCGCCATGCCATGGCCACTGGGCCCACTCGGACTTGGCAAGTGCATTTGGTGTGCTGGATGTGGCTGCTTTGTAAGGCACAAGCTGATGTTCAGCACTCAGATGGGTTATTCCTAAAGGGTGCTTCAGGTGCTTGGCAGGTGGGGATACAGATCCTGTTTGAAGAGCGTGTTTTGTTTCAGAGAAGTTCCAGATCTTCTGCGAAGTCAGTGTTTATGTACAGTTTTTCTGCCACCATCTCTTTTATAGTCATACCAAAGTTCTGCAGAATAAACAACGGGGACTGTGAGCAGTTCTGCAGCGTCCGCAGAGATGGGCGGAAGGATGTGTTGTGTTCCTGTGCGGATGGGTATGTTCTAGCAGAGGATGGCAAACACTGTGTTGCAACAGGTACGAAGCCATGGGATAAAGCAATAGCAGTGGTTGGTTAGACTTGTTTCACAGTTAAGGGGTGTCTTGGTTTACAGTTGAGGAATGTCTTTTGAACCACCAGTATTTTACATGACATAGACTCAAGAGTACGACCAACTGATTTATATTTCCCAAGCCGTCCATTTTTGAGGTGCTGTGATGGAGTGGATCAAAATCTAAGTGATTTTGAACCCTGTGCAAGATGCCTCTCAGCAAATTACCACTGTAAATTCCACTGTTGCCAAGAGAAATGTCATTAATAACTCATTTTCTTAAATGCTTACACATCACATAAATTAGAAGCCTGCAAAACTTTTCTTTTCAAAACCTTTCTTTTTATTGAAACTGAAAATGTTACGTTATTGTAATTAGTGCTACTTACACATGTACATTTTAGCACTCTTACGAAAAGACTCGTTAGAGGTTGTCAAACATATGCTCATGATGTTGTTCTTATACTGTCTTAAAAAAAAACGAATTGATCTTGTGACCCATATTACTTCACTATGTTTCCTTATAATGTCCAAGGAGTTTTCTCTTAGTGTGGTGTTTCTCTCCATCGTCAATTTTAGCATTCTTCTCTTTACAGTAAAATACCCTTGTGGAAAAGTTTCTGTGGTAAGGAAAAAAAGGTCTGTTCTTTCACCCACTGACCACAGCAATGGAACAAATGATCAAGAAGACTCCCCCACACATGAAACAAGCACAGAGGAGAACTTTGCAATTACCACAGAAAGCCCAACGCCTCCACCTGACAACAGGACAAGCAGCAAGAATCCATTTGTCGATACCAGGATAGTTGGTGGGGATGAGTGTCTTCCTGGCCAATGCCCGTGGCAGGTGAATGGAAGGGGCTTTGCCCTGCATGTGGGCAGAGTGTGGGTCTGAGGGAAGGGGAGCAGCGGCTCCTTTCAGCTGGGTGTCTTCTGAACATGACCCATGTCACATGCCAGCAGCAGTGAGACGTAGCTGAACTGTGTAAGCATGGGCACTTGGATGTGCTGTTCTGCAAACTGCAGCCTCACGGGGTCAAGACAAAAGGCTGTGTGCCATTTCAGATAGAACTGCCTACCCTATCCCCAGAAAGAACTTTTGGGTCATGCTGGTCTCCCAGGCCATTTCTGCAGGTTACATTTGGGTTCTGTCTGAGACCATCCCTTCAGGCAACACGCCCAAGTGCATGCCAGATCAAGCCAGCATTTTGGTTCCAAAATAAACCCTCGTGTCTCAGTTTTACTCTTGAGTTTGGGCCAGCCAAACTGAATTCCTGTATTTGGACATTGTTTGGGGGGTAAGTCCAAGGGATGGGATGGTCCAGAGTCTCAGTCAGTCGATGCTCAGTCAGTCAATGCCTGCTCAGTCAGTCAATGCCTGAGGGACGTTACTCAGCACTGGGAGTGAGGTAACGTGGAAGTCAAATGCTTTAACTTCATATCAAGACAATCAGGACTCTGTAGCAGCAGAAGTCAACCTGTAGCTTCTGAACATGGAAATGCAGTATTAGGAGAGACGTGGAGGGCCACATCCATGTTGCAATTAGAAGCATCTCTGTGGTGTGCAGATAAATCACTTGGCACTTTATAGCTCATTGACATTAAACTGCACTTTCTCCTTTGGCCCTTATTTTTTTGCTTCACAGGCTGTTCTGTTAAATGAGGAAGGAGAAGAGTTTTGTGGTGGAACTGTTCTGAATGAAAATTTTATACTTACTGCAGCTCATTGCATAAACCAATCCAAAGAAATCAAAGTTGTTGTTGGTGAGTGATTATTTCTCTTACTCCTCTGAGGTGACAGTATCTCTTGTGCCTAACCGTCTGTGCCTTAAATCTCCCATGAGAGGTACTCATGACTCATTAAGGATTGTTACCTTTTTGCCGCTTTTTATAATTTCTTGTTATTCTGAGCATCCTTCTTTGTAACAACAGGTGCCTCCCTTTCTTCTCTGCCAGCTAGCTGGAAGTGATTGCAGTCAAATATTCTAGAAATATTGGTTATCAATGTGTTCAGCAGAGCAGTGCTTCTGCAGGAAGCTCATCATTCCTGGCACTTCAGAAGCATCCAGAGTTGTTCGTGCAGGAACCCTCAGGAAAGCTGTGACTCACTGGATAGAGCACATAAGAACAAACTCAGATTTATCATTGCTTCCCTTTTGAGCCAGGACACAGGATCAACACAGCTTCATCTTTGTAGTGTTGTAGTCCAGACCCTGTTCTCTTCTCTAAGCCAGGATTGAGCTCCTGTAAGTGCTTCCACACAAAATTGCATTAGTTTAGCTGAATCAACTTAGCCTTTGTGTAAACTGGTACAAAAATCTTCATAGACGAAATCTCAGGACCAAAGCCAATCCAGTAGCTGCTAAGAAATGTTGCCATCCCTGTTTACAGTTCCCTTGTGTGGTCTAAGGTCCTGGGCAAACTACTCTGACTCTACTACTCTCTTCCTCTGTCAAGGTTGTTCTGAAATTCTTATACTTTCTCCACATTAATCACCCTTTTAATGCTCTTGTGCAGGTGAAGTGGACAGAGAGAAGAAGGAGCAGTCTGAATCAGTGCACACTGTGGACAAAATATTTGTTCACTCCAAATTTATTGTTGAGACTTATGATAATGACATTGCCTTACTGAAGCTGAAGGAACCTATCATGTTTTCAGAGTACGTCATTGCAGCATGTCTCCCCAAAGCAGACTTTGCTAATGAAGTTCTGATGAGCCAGAAATCTGGGAGGGTTAGTGGCTTTGGGCGGGAATTTGAAGGCGGGCGAACATCCAAAAAACTGAAGGTGCTCGAGGTCCCCTATGTTAATAGGAACACTTGCAAACAATCCACCAACTTGGCCATAACTGAGAATATGTTCTGTGCTGGTTATGACACAGAGCAAAAGGATGCTTGCCAAGGAGACAGTGGTGGCCCCCATGTGACCAGATATAAGGATACTTATTTTGTTACTGGAATTGTTAGCTGGGGTGAAGGGTGTGCAAGGAAAGGCAAATATGGTGTCTATACCAAACTGTCCCGGTTCTTGCGCTGGGTAAGAACAATCATGAGTTTGTAGTGGTGCTGTGTCCCTTGATCCTCCTTGTTACCTGCCAAGGTGCACGATTGGAAATGGAAACTTTCTATTCCTGCACATCTGCTAAGTTGGTTTTGAGATCTGATTCCTTAAAGTTATGGTCTGCTTCCATTTGTATTATTCCTGGCTTGAAAGCACCCCTCTGAGGACTGTGAAGGTCTTTGGAATTGGTTGAAAGAGGGAATTCCCCAAGCAAAAAGGCTGCTGAGTGGAGTCTTTGGCTTCTTTTAATTACTTATCAATGGCCGTTTTAGTCCTATCTGTTGTCAGGAGTGCTCCAACCAGAGGTTCCTAAACATGTTCGGAACAGTCACTAGCCATGATGAAAGCAGGAAGGATGGGAGTCAGTTAATCCTCATATTGCAGCCATCTGGCTCAGCAGGGAGTTTGTCCATACTGGAGTTGTTTAGCTTCTACCTTCAGATGTGTCCAGAACATTAAGGGATCAGGAGATCTTGCATGGCAAATGCTGACACACAATTAATTAATCAATATGTGATGCTAAATAACCACACGTTCCAAAAAATGGCCTGCTCAGATCACCACAGCTATTAAAAAGGGGTTTTGCTTTGTAAGGATTGTACTTCACTCTAGTTTAATTTGTACACTCTGCTCATCAGAAAAAATATATGTGCACATTCAGTGTTTTCTGTATCTTGTTCTGGATTGTGTATGGCTGAGGATTGGAAAGTTTCTGGCATGTGTATTGTTCTGGATGTTTCTGTTTGGTGCAGTATTTATGTACACCAGCATTTGAAATAAAACATTCTTTCTTTTTTGTTCTCCTTTGATTGGGTTTCTTTCTAACAAAGCCCCATCAGCCTCTATCCCCCTTACAAGTCTGATGGCTTTTTCAAAGCTTCTCCAATCTCTTATGTTTCCTCTGCTCTGAGGAACACTGAACTTCTTAGTCACCTGCTCTATCTCTCTTAGGCTTTGATCTGGTACTGGCTCATTTCACATAGCAGGTGCTGTGAACAAATTAGACTGACAAACTCAAAATACAGCCCTGCAAACAGCAAGCATTGCTGCAGTCAGCACTAATTGTGGGCAGGAAAGTGAGGGGGCAGGTCAGTTATGCCAGCTTGATGGTCTTGACCTCTATAGCTCCTCAGTGGGCTTACTTCAGTGTTTTCTCAGCAGCATCTGTTCCCTGAGTTCTTCTGTCCACTGGATTCCTGTTCAAATCCTTTGTCCCATGGCTGCTGCGCCTTGTGCTCAATCAGGGTGAAAGATCCTCTTCGAAGGAAAGCCTCAGGTCTGGGTCCTACCCAAATCCTACTTACATACTCTTGCTAAGGGCTTTCTTCTGCTTAAGTGGGGCTTGAGGACTGAAGCAAAACACTGACTGGGCTGTAAAGAGGTTGAGGTAGCTGAAGGCATCCCTTTATGTCCATTGCTCTTTCTGTGCCAGCATGTCTGCCCTGCTGAGAGGACATGAGTGAAATATCTGCTTGCCTTTGGACCTCCTATCAAAGGTCATAAACAGCCCTAGGGTATGCAGCAAAAGGAAGAATTAAATCCCATTCTTTCTTTAATGTTGGCAAATTATTTGGGAGTGATTTCACATAACGGAATTGATCAGATTGTGAAATCCAGGAAAGGGACACAGCACACAGCTGCTGAGTAAACTGGTGGATTTTGAGATACCAGAATTCCTCCTGGCATGCACACACAGCTGGCTTAGGCAAAAGCTGACATGTACCAAGAATGGTGGACAGAGAGGCTCTAAGCTACCCTCTAGTGCTCAGGCTTCTTCTGCCTTCAAGGAAAAGCCAGTCGTGAGACTTAAGGGAAGAAAAGAAGGATGGTGAGTAAGACCTGTGACCAGAGAAGCCCAGCAATCGATATTCCCCGGAGGGCAGTGAAATCTCTTATGCCAGTTGTGTTCCAGAGTGGGAGATGTAAGGAGATGCCATGTGTGGAGCATGATGGGGGCTGCTGTAAGGAACAAATGTGGACAAGCTGCCCTGTGTTATGACATCCTACAGCATGGGAGGAAAACACACTGCAGCAGGCTCAGTGTCCATCAGTGCTACAATTAAAAGAGGTCAATTTGATCCCCTGTTGGCTCAGTAGGTTGGGCTGGGTGACCCTGTAGGTCTCTCCAGCCCCTGTTTTCTGTGTTTCCAGGTGAGCAGCACCTGTCACTTTTAGCATCATGCCCTTGTGCCCTGCACTAGCATGGTAACAGCAGGCTCCCTGTGTACTGCTCCCTGGCACAGGTGACTCGCCTGGCAGGATTGTTTTCCATAGCCGGATGACAGACCACAATGGCCTGTCAAGAGCTGTCCCCTAGGAGTTGTTTGAACAAAAAAAAACCAGCACATAAAGCCCATAACCCTTCATTTTAGGGTACAGTATGAGATGTACCCAAAAGTATGTATTTCATCAGCATCTTCATGAGCTGTTAAAACCATGTGGGGCGGTGTTCCTTGTCTCCTTCATTACTTATCCTTGATAACTCCAGGGGATATCTTTTGTTAATGGGCCACTGAGTGTCACTGCATGACTGATAAAATTACATCATCCCATTGTGAGATGCTCCACCAAGGGGGAGGAACCAAGCATTCCCACCTGCATATAATCTGAGGCTTGTGACAGTCACAGTCAGTCTTATCACTGAATTCCCAGAGGACAAGAGTTCCATAACCATCACTGGACCTCCAGAAGAAGAACAAACCCTTCTACAGGAACACTGCTTCAGCAGAACCACATCTATCACTTCAAGAAGACTGCAGCCGCCAGTTAATTGGACTGCCACCAGCACCCAGACTAAGAGGGTGTCAGGTTGTATTCTGACTCTGTCAGTGTTTCTGTATTATTGCGTTTATTTTAATTTTCCTATTAAATTGTGTTTCTGACTTGGGATCTCCCAGTGCTTTGCTTTCAAACAATAACACCCTCCGAACGTTCGTAATGGGATGGAAATTGATGAATCTGTGCTCTGTCCAAGTGTGCTTGGGATGGAGCTGGTGGGTAACAACTTTGCAATGTGCTCACCAAGACCTGAAAACTTGGTGCCCTGATCTACTCCTCACTCCTGGGGTGCCTTCCTGAGCCCAGCGTACAGGAGGCGCAAAGCTCTGGTTCTGGTTGGCTGCCTTCCTTGGGACAGGGGCAAGAGCCACATCACTTACTCTAGCTCCTTGCTGCCTGCATAGTCCAGCTGCTTTAGAGAGGCTTTGTCAAAGTTTCTAGAGGAAAGCCTTTTAGAGGTGCTCTGCCAGCACAAAGCTGTCCGTGTGGCATTGCTGCAGCACACTCACATTTTGTGTGTCTTAACACTGTGCCGTGGTGACATTGAGTGCAGACTTTGCTCTCAGAAGTTTTGTTTTCTCTTGAGTGACTGACCTTTGCACTGTGGTGTTTCTCATTCAGCGGCTGCCCCAGAGCCCTGCAGAGCAAGCAGCGGGTGTGATGCGCAGTGAGCTCGGAGGATGGGCATGGCAGGTCATCGTGGGACAATGTGGCTTCTTCCCATTGTCCTCCTTTTCCTTCAGATGAGGCAGACAGGTAGAGTGTTTGCTTAGCTTGGCTTTGTGCTGCTTTGCCTAAACCCCACAGGTAGCTGTCAATATTTTTGCTTTGTGTGTAAGGGACACGAGTGAACATCCGGTGGCTTTGCTGTCTCACCCACCTTGCTTCCCTTTGCCAGCTGCAGTGTAATGATAACCAGGGCTGAGGCACATGGGGAATTCCATTTTGGAGTGACAATTGTGTCAGTGTAAATTATGGGGTCAGTATGTTGATATGTAGTGTTTTCAAAGGCTCAGCACAATTAATGGGCTATTCTTCATGTTCTCAGGAGACATGATAATTAAATAACCCTTACTATCCATTTGTTAGCTGTGAGGGACAGAATGATGCCCAGAATATTTAACTGTACAGAGAACAGGAACCCTAACCCTTATGTCACCTTGATTTTCTAATTCTTCGCACAAACATCACAGCTGTACTTAATAAAATAAAATAAATTGTCCCACCTATGTGACCCTGCTCCAAACAGGGGCAGAACAGGTGGTAAAATTTAGAAATTTGACATTTGTCTTGTCTAAAGCATTGAATTCTTGAGCAAGTGTCATTTTCCTGAATATCCTACTTCTTGTATGAAACAGTGCATCCCAGAGAACATATGTAAGGGGGGAACACATTGTTTGCAGCAGAGCATTAAATGGGAAAGACCATGTCAGAAAAGGAATGAGATGGGTGGGACAAAGAGCTGCTACATGAAATGTGTCTCCAAATGCAGAGTTACCTCCCTGACCTCAATGTAACTGAGTTTGTGAGGTATGTATGGCTGGGGCCCTGGAGTCAGGTCAGCCAGTTGTGTCCAGGAAAGGAAGAAAGGCTGCAGAGCTCAAGATGCCAGCATAGATGTGGGCAGCATGAGGTAAGAGGTAATAACTACAAGCTCAAGCTCATACCTCGAGGGATACAGTGAGAAAATTTCGGTGCTCTAAGCAGTACAGAACAGAAGTTTGGCCTGCTCATGTGACTTTAGCAGAGTTTTGTAAAGTTTGGTGGTTTTATTAGCTTCTGTTTAATATGCTAGTATCTGTGTCTTTAAAGGAACAGCTCTGCAGGCAAAAGACATGCAGAAGGCCTAAGATGACCTTTAGGAAATAAAAGTTGATGTTTTTCAGCCAGTAGTTGCAATCTAGAAATGTCCTGTCTGGTTTTACAGGATGCACTGTAAATAATGTAGACTCTGACCACTATGTATTACTTAATGTTCCTGTAAAAAAAGGCTTGTGTGAACATCATAATATAGTGGCCACCAAAAAGAGATTGCAAAACTGAGGATATGTAGATGAATCATTGCAGGTTTGGAATGATTGCATTTATACTGTTTGTTCCATCTGGAATGTGGCAACTCACAGGACCTGTATTTTGAAAGGAAGGATGAAAGATAGCTTAAGAAAACTAAGAGCCCTTCTGAGTTCACTGAAAATGCTTGCACACCTAAAAGAATTTGGGTTTTGGTTTGTTTTTCTAGATGGGAACCAGTGCAGTTCAAACCCTTGTCACTATGGTGGCCACTGTAAAGATGGAATTGGTTCCTACACTTGCACGTGCTTGGATGGTTATCAAGGCAAGAACTGTGAATTTGGTAAGTTTCTGCTTTAGAGAACCGTGGCAGCTTTGTAAGGAAGCTTCCCCGGGAGCTTTGTAAGGAAGTGTGTTTTGCATGGAAATCCTTCCTGGGACTCACTTCTGTGGCATAGAGCTGCCCCCGTGACCTTGCCATGGGAAGGGGTATCATTAGCCCAGAAGTAAGAGCAGGAATGTGAAACTGAGGTTCAGACACAGGATCAAGGGGAGTGCTGAGGAGTTGGAGTTTTTCGGGCAGGAGGGAGGAATTGTGTGAGGAGTTACACAATTATGTTCTCTGTTAGTGTTTTGTCCATTGTTCCCCTGACAATTTGTTTCTGCTTTTTGAGCTTGCCATGCCATGGCCACTGGGCCCACTCGGACTTGGCAAGTACATTTGGTGTGCTGGATGTGGCTGCTTTGTAAGGCACAAGCTGATGTTCAGCACTCAGATGAGTTATTCCTAAAGGGTGCTTCAGGTGCTTGGCAGGTGGGGATACAGATCCTGTTTGAAGAGCGTGTTTTGTTTCAGAGAAGTTCCAGATCTTCTGCGAAGTCAGTGTTTATGTACAGTTTTTCTGCCACCATCTCTTTTATAGTCATACCAAAGTTCTGCAGAATAAACAACGGGGACTGTGAGCAGTTCTGCAGCGTCCGCAGAGATGGGCGGAAGGATGTGTTGTGTTCCTGTGCGGATGGGTATGTTCTAGCAGAGGATGGCAAACACTGTGTTGCAACAGGTACGAAGCCATGGGATAAAGCAATAGCAGTGGTTGGTTAGACTTGTTTCACAGTTAAGGTTTACAATTACTGTCTTGGTTTGCTGTTGAAGAATGTCTTTTGAACCACCAGTATCCTACATGACATAGACCGAACAGTGAGGCCAGGAGATTTGTCTTTTCCCAAGCCTTCCATTTTTGAGGTGCTGTGATGGAGTGGATCAAAATCTAAGTGATTTTGGATCCTTTGCAAGGTGCCCCTCAGTGAGGCATGTCAGAGTATATTCTGCTGTTAACAAGATAATAAAAAACATTGAATCATAGAATATCCTGTTTTGAAAGGAATCCTCAATGATCATCAATATCCAACTCCTGGACTATTACTAGACTACCCCAAGAATAACTCCATGTGCCTGAAATTGTTGTCCAAACATTTCTTGAACTCTGTCAGGCTTGGGGCCATGACTGCTTCTCTGGGGAACTTGTTCAAATGCCCAACCACCCTCTGGGTGCAGAACCCTTTTCTACTACCCAACATAAAACACCCCTGACACAGCTTCCTGCCTTTCTCTCAGATTTCTTCATGGAAAGGGCTGTCCAGCACTGGAATGGACTGCCCAGGTAAGTGGTGGGATCACCATGCCTGGAGATTTTCAAGAAACAACTGAATGTCGCACTTAGAGCTATAGTCTGATTAACAAGGTGTGACCTGTCAAAGGTTGAATTCTATGATTTCAGAGGTCTTTTCCAACCTAAAGGATTCTGTGTCCTGGTCACCATAGAGAAGAGATCAGTGCCTGCCCCTCCTCTTCCCCTCAGGAGAAAGTTGTTGATCATAGTGAGGCCTCCCCTCAGTCTCCTTCAGGCTGAACAGACCAAGTGATCTCAGCCACTCTTCATACAGCTTCCTCTCAAGGCCCTTCACCATCTTTGTTGTCCTCATTTGGATGGTCTCCAAGAGCTTTATATCTTTCTTACATTTAGATGCCAAAAATTGTACATGGGACTCAAGGTGAGGCCATGCTGAGAAAAGTGATCACAGTAGGATCTTTGCTTAAACACTTACAGGCCATAAGAAAGAACAGCTTGCAAAAATTTATACTTTAGATTGCAGTTAACCTTATCAACTTGCAACTGAAGAGATTGGATAATTATGATTAGCACTATGTACATATGTACAATTTTATTGTACTTCAAAATACCATAGGGGAGGGGAAATTCAACCATTTAAGTATCATGTTGGGTTTTATATACTTTATAGCTAATAAAAAATTGCTGTCATTAGCCCTATTATTCCTAAAGTACTTCACTCAGTCTCCAAAATAAGTACATTTAATTAAGAGGAACTACATGAATACATCAATGTAAATAATTGAACATGATGTATTAAATTTTAATAACTTTCAAAATATGATTGTGAGAAGGAAGCTGAAGGAGAGCCTTCATGATGAGAAAATAGCACTCATTTTTCAAACCATATGGTCTTTCTTCCTTGGTTCCATGTGCCAAGTCTTTCAAATTATCTGGAAAATGAGGAAGCAGCACTGTATATTGTGAGAGGGTATTTCCAAGGAGTTTCTTCCTGTGTTGGTCTTCTCCATCGTCAATTTTAGCATTCTTCTCTTTACAGTAAAATACCCTTGTGGAAAAGTTTCTGTGGTAAGGAAAAAAAGGTCTGTTCTTTCACCCAATGGCCATAGCAATGGAACAAATGATCAAGAAGACTCCCCCACACATGAAACAAGCACAGAGGAGAACTTTGCAATTACCACAGAAAGCCCAACGCCTCCACCTGACAACAGGACAAGCAGCAAGAATCCGTATGTCAATACCAGGATAGTTGGTGGGGATGAGTGTCTTCCTGGCCAATGCCCGTGGCAGGTGAATGGAAGGGGCTTTGCCCTGCATGTGGGCAGAGTGTGGGTCTGAGGGAAGGGGAGCAGTGGCTCCTTTCAGCTGGGTGCCTTCTGAACATGACCCATGTCACATGCCAGCAGCAGTGAGACGTAGCTGAACTGTGTGAGCCTGGGCACTTGGATGTGCTGTTCTGCAAACTGCAGCCTCACGGGGTCAAGACAAAAGGCTGTGTGCCATTTCAGATAGAACTGCCTACCCTATCCCCAGAGAGAACTTTTGGGTCATGCTGGTCTCCCAGGCCATTTCTGCAGGTTACATTTGGGTTCTGTCTGAGACCATCCCTTCAGGCAACACACCCAAGTGCATGCCAGATCAAGCCAGCATTTTGGTTCCAAAATAAACCCTCGTGTCTCAGTTTTACTCTTGAGTTTGGGCCAGCCAAACTGAATTCCTGTATTTGGACATTGTTTGGGGGGTAAGTCCAAGGGATGGGATGGTCCAGAGTCTCAGTCAGTCGATGCTCAGTCAGTCAATGCCTGCTCAGTCAGTCAATGCCTGAGGGACGTTACTCAGCACTGGGAGTGAGGTAATGTGGAAGCCAAATGTTTTAACTTCACATCAAGACAATCAGGACTCTGTAGCAGCAGAAGTCAACCTGTAGCTTCTGAACATGGAAATGCAGTATTAGGAGAGATGTGGAGGGCCACATCCATGTTGCAATTAGAAGCATCTCTGTGGTGTGCAGAGAAATCAGTTAGCACTTTATAGCTCATCGACATTAAACTGCACTTTCTCCTTTGGCCCTTATTTTTTTGCTTCACAGGCTGTTCTGTTAAATGAGGAAGGAGAAGAGTTTTGTGGTGGAACTGTTCTGAATGAAAATTTTATACTTACTGCAGCTCATTGCATAAACCAATCCAAAGAAATCAAAGTTGTTGTTGGTGAGTGATTATTTCTCTTACTCCTCTGAGGTGACAGTATCTCTTGTGCCTAACCGTCTGTGCCTTAAATCTCCCATGAGAGGTACTCATGACTCATTAAGGTTTGTTACCTTTTTGCCGCTTTTTATAATTTCTTGTTATTCTGAGCATCCTTCTTTGTAACAACAGGTGCCTCCCTTTCTTCTCTGCCAGCTAGCTGGAAGTGATTGCAGTTAAATATTCTAGAAATATTGGTTATCAATGTGTTCAGCAGAGCAGTGCTTCTGCAGGAAGCTCATCATTCCTGGCACTTCAGAAGCATCCAGAGTTGTTCTTGCAGGAACCCTCAGGAAAGCTGTGACTCACTGGATAGAGCACATAAGAACAAACTCAGATTTATCATTGCTTCCCTTTTGAGCCAGGACACAGGATCAACACAGCTTCATCTTTGCAGTGTTGTAGTCCAGACCCTGTTCTCTTCTCTAAGCCAGGATCGAGCTCTTGTAAGTGCTTCCACACAAAATTGCATTAGTTTAGCTGAATCAACTTAGCCTTTGTGTAAACTGGTACAAAAATCTTCATAGACGAAATCTCAGGACCAAAGCCAATCCAGTAGCTGCTAAGAAATGTTGCCATCCCTGTTTACAGTTCCCTTGTGTGGTCTAAGGTCCTGGGCAAACTACTCTGACTCTACTACTTTCTTCCTCTGTCAAGGTTGTTATGAAATTCTTATACTTTCTCCACATTAATGAACCTTTTAATGCTCTTGTGCAGGTGAAGTGGACAGAGAGAAGAAGGAGCAGTCTGAATCAATGCACACTGTGGACAAAATATTTGTTCACTCCAAGTTTGAGGCTGAGACATATGATAATGACATTGCCTTACTGAAGCTGAAGGAACCTATCATGTTTTCAGAGTACGTCATTGCAGCATGTCTCCCCAAAGCAGACTTTGCTAATGAAGTTCTGATGAGCCAGAAATCTGGGAGGGTTAGTGGCTTTGGGCGGGAATATGATGGTGGACCACTGCCAAAGAAACTAAAGATGCTTGAACTACCCTATGTTAATAGGAGCATTTGTGAGCAATCCACTTCCTTTGCAGTAACGGAGAACATGTTCTGTGCTGGTTATGACACAGAGGAAAAAGATGCTTGCCAAGGAGACAGTGGTGGCCCCCATGTGACCAGATATAAGGATACTTATTTTGTTACTGGAATTGTTAGCTGGGGTGAAGGGTGTGCAAGGAAAGGCAAATATGGTGTCTATACCAAACTGTCCCGGTTCTTGCGCTGGGTAAGAACAATCATGAGTTTGTAGTGGTGCTGTGTCCCTTGATCCTCCTTGTTACCTGCCAAGGTGCACGATTGGAAATGGAAACTTTCTATTCCTGCACATCTGCTAAGTTGGTTTTGAGATCTGATTCCTTAAAGTTATGGTCTGCTTCCATTTGTATTATTCCTGGCTTGAAAGCACCCCTCTGAGGACTGTGAAGGTCTTTGGAATTGGTTGAAAGAGGGAATTCCCCAAGCAAAAAGGCTACTGAGTGGGGTCTTTGGCTTCTTTTAATTACTTATCAATGGCCATTTTAGTGTCCTATCTGTTGTCAGGAGTGCTCCAACCAGAGGTTCCTGAACATGTTCGGAACAGTCACTAGCCATGATGAAAGCAGGAAGGATGGGAGTCAGTTAATCCTCATATTGCAGCCATCTGGCTCAGCAGGGAGTTTGTCCATACTGGAGTTGCTTAGCTTCTACCTTCAAATGTGTCCAGAAGATTAAGGGAGCAGGAGATCTTGCATGTCTAAATAAAGAAGGGTTTTGCTTTGTAAGGATTGTACTTCACTCTAGTTTAATTTTTACACTCTGCTCATCAGAAAAAAAATATATGTGCACATTCAGTGTTTTCTGTATCTTGTTCTGGATTGTGTATGGCTGAGGATTGGAAAGCTTCTGGCATGTGTATTGTTCTGGATGTGTCTGTTTGGTGCAATATTTATGTACACCAGCATTTGAAATAAAACATTCTTTCTTTTTTGTTCTCCTTTGGTTGGGTTTCTTTCTAACAAAGCCTCATCAGCCTCTATCCCCCTTACAGTTCTGATGGCTTTTTCAAAGCTTCTCCAATCTCTTATGTTCCCCTCTGCTCTGAGGACACTGCACTTCCTTAGGCACCTGCTCCATCTCTCTTAGGCTTTGAGCTGGTACTGGCTCATTTCACACAGTAAACACTGTGTGAAAAAAATTTCACTGCTGTAAACAAAGCAGACTGACAAACTCAAAATACAGCCCTGCAAACAACAAGCATTGCTGCAGTCAGCACTAATTGTGGGCAGGAAAGTGAGTGGGCATGTCAGTTATCCCAAGGATGGTGGACAGAGAGGCTCTAAGCTACCCTCTAATGCTCAGGCTTCTTCTGCCTTCAAGGAAAAGCCAGTCGTGAGACTTAAGGGAAGAAAAGAAGGATGGTGAGTAAGACCTGTGACCAGAGAAGCCCAGCAATCGATATTCCCCAGAGGGCAGTGAAATCTCTTATGCCAGTTGTGTTCCAGAGTGGGAGATGTAGGGAGATGCCATGTGTGGAGCATGATGGGGGCTGCTGTAAGGAACAACTGTGAACAAGCTGCCCTTTGTTATGGCATCCTACAGCATGGGAGGAAAACACACTGCAGCAGGCTCAGTGTCCATCAGTGCTACAATTAAAAGAGGTCAATTTGATCCCCTGTTGGCTCAGTAGGTTGGGCTGGGTGACCCTGTAGGTCTCTCCAGCCCCTGTTTTCTGTGTTTCCAGGTGAGCAGCACCTGTCACTTTTAGCATCATGCCTTTGTGCCCTGCACTAGCGTGGTAACAGCAGGCTTCCTGTGTACTGCTCCCTGGCACAGGTGACTCGCCTGGCAGGATTGTTTTCCATAGCCGGATGACAGACCACAATGGCCTGTCAAGAGCTGTCCCCTAGGAGTGGTTTCAACAAAAGGACAAAGCACATAAAGCCCATAACCCCCCAACTTTCATAATAAGAGTGAAATTGATGAATCTGGGGAAATGTGCTCTGTCCAAGTGCGCTTGGGATGGAGCTGGTGGGTAACAACTTTGCAATGTGCTCACCAAGACCTGAAAACTTGGTGCCCTGATCTACTCCTTACTCCTGGGGTGCCTTCCTGCTGCAGCCCAGCATACAGGAGGCGCAAAGCTCTGGTTCTGGTTGGCTGCCTTCCTTGGGACAGGGGCAAGAGCCACATCACTTACTCTAGCTCCTTGCTGCCTGCATAGCCCAGCTGCTTTAGAGAGGCTTTGTCAAAGTTTCTAGAGGAAAGCCTCTTAGAGGTGCTCTGCCAGCACAAAGCTGTCCGTGTGGCATTGCTGCAGCACACTCACATTTTGTGTGTCTTAACACTGTGCCGTGGTGACATTGAGTGCAGACTTTGCTCTCAGAAGTTTTGTTTTCTCTTGAGTGACTGACCTTTGCACTGTGGTGTTTCTCATTCAGCGGCTGCCCCAGAGCCCTGCAGAGCAAGCAGCGGGTGTGATGCGCAGTGAGCTCGGAGGATGGGCATGGCAGGTCATCGTGGGACAATGTGGCTTCTTCCCATTGTCCTCCTTTTCCTTCAGATGAGGCAGACAGGTAGAGT
This sequence comes from Motacilla alba alba, assembly GCF_015832195.1. Lineage (NCBI taxonomy): Eukaryota > Metazoa > Chordata > Aves > Passeriformes > Motacillidae > Motacilla > Motacilla alba. Next base: position 98,732,305 of record NC_052016.1, on the reverse strand, counting down.
GTTTGCTTAGCTTGGCTTTGTGCTGCTTTGCCTAAACCCCACAGGTAGCTGTCAATATTTTTGCTTTGTGTGTAAGGGACACGAGTGAACATCCGGTGGCTTTGCTGTCTCACCCACCTTGCTTCCCTTTGCCAGCTGCAGTGTAATGATAACCAGGGCTGAGGCACATGGGGAATTCCATTTTGGAGTGACAATTGTGTCAGTGTAAATTATAGGGTCAGTATGTTGATATGTAGTGTTTTCAAAGGCTCAGCACAATTAATGGGTTATTCTTCATGTTCTCAAGAAATATAATAAATAAATAATCTTTGCTAATTAATGCTATGCTACTGAGGCACATAATGAACCCCAGAATGTTTAACAGTGTAGAGGGGAATGAGATCCCTACCACATCACCCACTGTAGTTTTGTACATCTCCACAAAACCATCACATCTCCACTTGATAAATCATCCCACCTCCCCTTCAGGTTGGACCCTGAGATCTTCTCTACAGAGTAAGTTTATGAATCACATTGTGGACATGATGTGTGCCTTATGTTTTAATTTTGCTGTTGTCTCTGACTGGAGACAACTGAACAAACACCTGAGTCATCACCATTACATAAGCTATGAGTTAGAGGTGGATTTTGACATCCCAGAGATGAGATGGGAGAGGTACTTAGTGGGACACAGGGTGCCCTGAGAGTATTCAGAATGTTTCAAGGAAGAGCTCATATAAACGTGTTAAAAGCAATTTTGAGTGCACTTGTGTGCATTTAATGTTAAATTATAGACTAGAAGTTGCTGACAAAACAAAGATGGAAGGTAACTTCTATAAAAGTAACTGTAAAAATGACAGAGCTCATTAATAAAGAAAAAGAACAAGAGAATAAAATGAATGTATTTTTTAAAGAAAGCCTACTTCTAAAATCCCCACAAACCCCCAAAGTGTGCAAGGCATATGTCAAAACTGTCCCAAGGTCAGAAAAGTAGAGGACAATTGATTAAAACTGTGAGATCTTTTGTGATCCGACCTTCAAAAACAAGTGTTAAAATGCCTAGCTTTGTATAAAAGAATTGTAAACATCCTGACATAAAACCAGAAAAGCTGAGAAGTAAATACAATAAGATAAATGTGATATGAAAACCAAGAGCTGATCTAAGTATTTGAATAATGGAAGAAAGAACATGAGTGTTAGTCTGTGCCCGATGGAGAAGAAAGTCTTTCTTCCTTAAGGTACCAAATACCTTGTACCCAGCAAGGAGGAAAGAAACTGCTGAACTGCACTATTCAGGAAAAAAAAATCACACCAAATTTTTCCAAGGGAAAAATCACATCGCTTTTCCCCAAAGACAGGATGATAGGATGTGTGGCTGCAAAAGATGGAATAAACCTTAGGTCTCTCCTTCAAGGGGGGCTTCTAACATAATTTTATCTGACACTTTTATTGCAACAGAAAGAGAAACAGTTGTAAGTTTGGTGCCAATCTGGTCAAGAAACTGTGCTACTTGATTGAAACATTACATGGAGTGCAAATCTCCACACCTCTGAAGACATCTGACACTGGTATTTTCCACAATGACACGCAAGACAAAAGAGAGTGTTTTCTTACTGCTTTTTCACCTCATTTCATACTGGAAGGACTACCATAAGTTGAGATGAGCATTCAGGCAGTCTTGGGAAACTGAAACACTGGTCCAATGTAAATAGAAGGCAATTATGTAAACACAAAACCAAAATTTCACCTTTGGTCCCACAGCATGCAACCACAGAGATATGTAAAATATGTAATAAAATCAAGACTTTTTTGTTTTCATGAGGATGAACAGCGAGGACAAGAAGTAATGGGATCCCATCACTCTAAGGGCTACTCAGATTAGATTAATAGGAAACACTTTTTAGACATTATAGGGCTAATTAAGGAGTGCATTAAGCTGGGTTGGTGAGCTGTGGAATCTCATTAGGAATCTGTAAGAGCAGGTTAGACAACTTCTTTAGGATCAGTTTACTTGCTCTTGCACTGTTAGAGCCAGGAAGAGCTCTCATACTCTGCCTGTGATCTTGTAATACCAGGACTGAGTTAAGCATGAGTCATATACAGATGGAAAAGGAATATTGCAAGGATATACCAAGAGCCCAGTACTTCATTTGTTACTGATGCTTTAGTTGTTTATATATTTTGCCTCTTACCCACACCCATGTTCCTCTTTGCCTTAGTACAATAGCTGTTCTGGCAAGTACAGATTGCTCCTTGAATTGCCCTCTGAGAGCTGTTAGTCACAGCTGGGAAACACAGCATAAGATGTAGAATAATGGTGCTCTACCTAATGTTGACAGCTTACCAATTTTAAAATAATAATACAACTATTGTTATTATGAAGGTCTTTTGCAGGATTTGTACTGTATTTCCGACAGTGTGGGGTGTTTGACTAATGTTTGCAAGCCAGCTTTTATAAGCTGCTTGGGCTTTTATGAAGTCACCACAAACCTGTAACCTGCCTGTACCTTTGTCTCCTTTGCAGTCATACCAAGTGATGCGAGGTCAACTTGAGAGCAGTTCTGAAGAACTGAAGAGGGAGGAATCGTAAGTTCCTGCGCTGCTGGCTATGCCCTGGGCAATGACAAAACCTGTGTTTCTGTAGTACAAAGTACACTTATAGTTCATCCTATGGGACACATCACATCTGCACCACATTTAGGAAGTGCTGCTGTGTTGCAGTGCCACTGTAGCATAAAGAATACTGTGAATTGTTCAAGCCTTTCCCATGACCTACTTGAGCTGTTGATAACAAATTTAGTAAGACCTTAGCCAGAGGACATAATTTAAGTAGCATCAAATTATGCAGCTGTGAGGGATGTATGGCAGCAAAAATAGCTCAAGAAAGTATTCTGTGCAATTGGGTGTGTTCTCTCAGGGGACTGCAAAATCCATGTCCCAGCAGGGGGGAAACTATATCAGAAACTGGTGATTACAGCAGGGCTCAGATTCCTCTTCTCCCGAAGACTGAAACAGCCCTTTCATGCTATGGAGGATTTTGTTAGAAAGTAACAGGTTAGATTTTTGATTGATAAAGTGGGTGTCTAGTTTCAAGGCCTCTGGGACATGCTGAACACCTACAGATCCAAATAGGTAGAAATCCAAGAAATTTCACCCTTTACAGTATACTGTTCACAAAGACTCATTATAATTTCAGTAGTAGTAACATTATGTGACTGAGTTATATTTCTCTTGTTTCTCCTTAAATACCACCTGTTCCGTCTGAAAGAAATACAATCTGCCTTTCTCTTTTCTTCTAACAACAGGTTTTCTGCAGTTTTCATGTGGCAACCTAAACAGATTAATAACTACTGACACTGAATTTAATTCCGTCAGTTTTGCCTGCATTCAAATTGAACATAAACAATTACTAGTCGTAGTTTATTTTTCTGTCTGACATAATACCCTTTGTAATTTAATGCCAAATTACTATCTTGAGCTTATGATTTCAAGCATATAATACTTTACTCTATTTTCCAATAAAAATATTTATTAACAGCAGGTACATAACAATAATTATACAAATAATGGAAGATGTTTAATTTTCAAATACTTTGAAATGCTGAACCCACTTGCCTACTTGCTCAAAATGGGTATGTTTAAAAAGAAATGAAAATTATTTTCATTTTTCAGACATTCTGATCTTTTTGCATGTGCAAAGTTTTTCTTAATGTCTTGAAAAATCTAGCAGAGCCCAACCTGACAAGGACACTTGCATATCTCATTAGATTGTAAAGTGCTGCTGTCGAGTTTTCCTTCAAATGAATGTTAAGCAAGTTTTCCCTTGTTTTCGTGACAGGTTGATTCCCTGAAAGTGACCTGTTTCCCTGCAAACCATTTTCCTCCACTGTAAGTATCATCTCTGTGTAACTCTAAAGGCTGCTTTTGGCTGAAAAACCAGTGTTCCAGCAGGTTTGAATAATGGTGGTGAAAACCAACTCAAGATCCAATGGAAACTAACTGTACTTTCCTGACCATAAAACCTTCTTTATACTGAGGGCTCCATCAAACAAGCTCTGCTGAGTGGCACTTCTGTGGCAGAAATTGCTTCCAGCAACTGTCTGCTCTACAAGGTTCCTTGCATGTCACTCAGCTTGGTACCTCAGGGACAGCACAGGCACCATACCCCCCAGAGATGGAAGACCATAGTCCTCCACTTCCTATATATTTACTTAAATCAGGTATTTCTGAGCTCAAGTGGAGGCTGGTAACACCAGCTGAGCATTCACAGAGTGTGTTCAGTGCTATGGACAGGGGCTCTTTGCTGTCAGCAGGCAGCACATGTTTTGAGGTCCCAGTACCACCCATACAAGAAGCATTTTGATTATTCCTTTGCAGTCCAGTTCCCACATAAGGCTCAGAAACCATGAACTAGATGGCAGAAAGTCACAGGAATCACAGCAAACCCAGATGCCTATTCTGAAAATGAGGAATCCACTGAGGCCTTGAGCAGACAGTTGGAGGTCACCAGGGAGGCTGGCACTCACCCAGCATGTCCCCGTGGCAGGCAAGGAGCCTGGACTGGCGGCTGTTTTCTCCTCATCGTGCTCATCCAGCCCTGGGCCCAAGAGGGGTGGCTTCCCCCTCTTGGGGGGGAATGCCAGGCTTCCCTGGTGTCAGAATTTTGGGTGGGTTATTCCACTCTCCTGAGTACTGTGCTTCTGCACAGGTCTCCAGCCCTGAATGATCTTGTGTCTGCATTTCAGCATCAAGCAAGTGCTGAGAGGGGCAGCTTAGGGCAGAAGTGCTTGCAGGTATGGCATTTTTGGTAAATGCTCCTCATTGTGTCCTTTACTACAAAAATGAGAAACTCTCCCATATTTTATTCTCCATATGCGAGACACGGAATTCTAGCAGAGTTTGTCTTACCCTCTTGCTGTTCCTCACCGCCTCATTTTATCTCTTGACTAACAGTGAAATACATGGCCAAATTTGTAGAATAGACAGTTTCTTTAAGCTTGGCTTGACCTAGTGTATTTTGTATATTCTAGAAGCCAAATATAAACTGGGGAGGTATGTGTGCAGGTAAGGCTAAGCTGATGTAGTTAAATTGGTGTAATATTACAACTTTATGCAATTTCCTGTGTTGGCCAAACACTGAAGAATTCCAGATGCCTCATTCAGATATTAGCAATAACTGTTTCGACAGCATGTAGATATTATTCTGGGACTGTTCCATACTTGAAACCTCAAATATATTATTTACTATTTTTTTAATAAAAAGTAGTTTATCACAAATTCTAGGCACTGAAAAATGGTGTTCTGAGTCATAAAATTTGTACTCAACCTACCTGAGTCAAGCAAAAATTGTTATTGCTTTAACTCCAATTGCCTGACCATTTAATTCCCAAAGAGACTTCACACAAATTGAGGAAGACCAAATATATATGTGAATTTGTAGATTCTTGTATGCAGAATGTTGAAGTTTTAAAAGACAATAAATATCTCTTTTCCATTTAAGTCTGACTATATTGCTCTACAAATGAGGCAAAATTCTTCTGTGCTGAGGCATGTCTATCATGAGTGCCATAGGAGTACTGTAATGAAGCCCAAAAAGTTTTATCAAAGTTTTCATTGAAAGCATCATTCTGATGGAAAAGTTCTGATTTTCTACTTGCTTGGCAGTTTGTCAGCCCTCTAAAACCTCTCCAAAATGGGTATGATTTGCTACAGCTTCAGGATACAGGACTGGTCCATTTTATTTGTACATCTCATTACCTATATAGAGTGCAAGGAACTTTAGTCCCTTCAGTTGCTGAGATGCCTTAGACTTGTTGATATTGTCTTATTAGCAACTGCTTTCATTATTTGGCACAGGGATGGCAGACAAGGAAAGGTAAGAGCCAATGCACAGAGTGGATAAAATATATGGCCATGCTGAATTGGATAAGAAACTTTCAGCAGCAACAGCTGCAGCACAGTCTTTCTCAAATTGGAGAAACCTATCACATTTTCTGAGGATGTTGTCCCAGCATGCCTTCCAGAAGATTTTGCTAGATATGTTCTTGTGGAAGAGGTTTTACAGCGAGTTCTGTGAATAGGAGAGAAGTTTGATAAGAGGATCCATGTTTACCCCTGAAAGAATTTTCTAGCAAGGCTGTTGACATAAAAACCAAGAAAGAAAGGATAAATAAGAGAAACCTGCAACTGTCTGCTCCAATAAGCACTTTGTTTGTCCTTCCTGACCAATGAGTAAAGTGTAAACTTATGAGTCTTGTAAGAATGTATAAAAAGCATGCATGCTATAATAAAACTGGGTTTGAAGCCTTCTGAAAATGGAGTGCTGCTTTGTGATGGTCTCAGCTGCGACACATTCTGATGAATTAATTGGAATTGTCAGTGGCTTTGAGAACATGTATACAGAAAAAAACCCTAGAAAATGCAAAGCCCACCCATGTATCCAGAGGAGTCTAATTAACTGTGCATGTCACTGAGTGAAATGAGTTGTTACATGAAGTTCCTTGCATTGGGAAGGCTTGCTTGCTGTCTGTCACCAAAACCACTGCTGTTCTGATAGCTGCTTGCTTTCTTTCTGAGATACTTTCTTCACCAGCATTATTGATATAATGATTTGGCTACCATAAAGTGAATGCATTGCATTCGCCCTAGAAATTACAATATTGTTATATGTTAGTCTTTATATGAAGTAGTATTTAAATCATTCACAACTGAAAAAAAAAATAAATCTGCAAGGGTAACTAATATTTCAAGACTGATTAAAGCCTGTCTTATCATCTGAACCTGACATCTTCTGTCAACCTTATTTCAATCCAGAGAAAAAAATATTTGTTTTGCAGCCAGTTCAGTGGTATGTAAAAAATTGTGAAGCAGATATTGAGATATTTGAGCCCCTACAGAAAAATTACTCTATGTTGTACTTCAAAAGGTGTGTCAGTATGTATTTTGGAAGAGAGAAGAAAGATTGCCATATTTTATACCAAATTGGATTGTGGCATAAAATGTGCAATATTTTTCTCATTCCCTGCCTTCACCATATCCAGTTTTCAAGTGTGAAAGTCACCACTGGGGGATGGTTTTTATAATGGAATTTGTTGATCAGTTTAAAAGGAATAGTGTTCTGCAATGATCACTGTCTGGTTTCCCTATAAAAACTCAAAAACACCACTCTGGAGTCTGTCCCATTTGTATAATTTCCCTGCCACTTTTCTCTGACGCATCATGAACTTCAGGCTGCTAAATGAACTCGATTTGGGAGTGACAGTGCATGGTAGGCCATGGTGTTCAAACCAAGGATAGAAGTTCACCCCCTGATAGCTGCATATGTCACTCCCTGACATCACTGCTCCAAAGGATATGCCCCTGTTTGAATTCCCACAGGACCTCCTTTGAAACCTCTGATTATAGCTCAGCCCTAAACTACAGAGAGAGCCAGTCTGATACATGGAACAGTGGGCCAGGCTCGGATGTGTCCCAGGGTCTACAGGGAGGCCATAACACAGGGCTGGCACTTGCTGACCCATTCCCTCATTGCCATTCATCTCTCCTCCCACCCAGCCCCTCCATGGCCACTTGTCCCAGTTCTGCATCACTCCTGGTTTATTCATAATCAGTTACAGAGGGCACAGTCACCTCTGATGGGCTTTGCTGTCCTTAGCTCAACATGCATTCATGAGCCATCAGTCATCTGAGCTTCTCCTTCCTCACCTCCCAGTTTGCATTGCCAGGCATGAAACATCATCATCAACTTCCTCAGATATTCAGTACCAGATAAGAACAAATTCTGTCTGCAGGGACACTTACCAGAGCTGCTTAATTGCACAGAGACCTGCAATCCTCACTCAAGACACATAGCCAGGCACACATCATCAGTGCTCTGCCTCAGTGCTCTTTGGGTCTGCACAGGCAGGATAGAGTTTTAACTCAAGTCATCCTGAAGATGCACTTTGAAACTTGAATAAGCTTTTTTTTTTTGCCATCCTGTTTCAATACAGACAGAGTTTTTTTTCCTGTCATAAACGTCAATCTCCAAAAGCAGTCCAGCAGTGTGACAGTTGCACAAGTCCACAGAATGCATGTCTCCCACGGCTTGGAAGTCAGGTTGATGGCAAAAGACAGTTCCACCACCCAGTTACAGATGTCTGGGCTGTGGGTGGAAGATGTTGGGTGCAGTCTTTGCGCTGGTGCTGCGGAGGCCATGTGAGGACTTCCCTCCTGCTGAATCTGTGGCAGAAGGAGTGACCGGTTGGTCAAAGGAACAATTTAAATTATAGCATCTGGACACAGCTGCAGGGCTGCTGCCCCGTGTCCTCAGTGGAGAGAGTCAGGCAGAAGGACAGAGGAACAGGAAACTGCATTAAAAAATCTGAACACTGGGTAAAGTCCAAGTGCTTTCTTATTTCTTCATTGTCCACTTCAGACTGCATCAGTGCTCCAGGAGTTTGCCTCCTCTGAGGGCCATCCTTTTATCCTGAACTCCAGGTTAGAGCAGTGGGGAGATATTACCAGACAAAACTGGAGGAAAAAAAAATCTTCATCAAAATGTCACAGATTCCAAAGAGGTTTTGCTTCATCTTTCACATGGGATGAGGGGATATTCCTCATCTCAGAGCAAAATTCAGCATCTTACCAACCATCCTTATCCATCATTGAAACTGTAACTAGGAGCTGAGGTGCAATGATGCTGTCTGTGCATCTGCTCTGTCATCTTCTGGTTCTTCCATAGCCAGGTTTTTTGGCTGGAATTTTGGTAGGGAAAAGAATTTTAATATATAAGTTGAGAGAAAAGGCAAAGAAACATGAAGGTGGGAGTAAAGAAATAATGTCTTTTAATAAATGAAATATTAACAAAAATAGCTATTTTTAACAATATGTGCAGAGAAAATGTCAGAGCTTGCATCTACGGAGATCACAGAATCATAGAAGGGTTTTGGGTAGAGGAGACCTTCAAAGATCACCTCATACAACACTGCCTGCCATGGCTAGGGACACCTTCCACTAGACCAGGTTTCTGAAAGCCCCATCCAGCCTGGCCTTGAATACTTCTGGGGATGGAGCAAATGTCAGAGGAGTTCCAAGGTGGCTTTTGTTTTCACTGCCAGGCCATCAGGACACTTGCTCATCCTGGAGGGTAGGCTGACAGTCTTCTTATGAGTGCAGCACCCAAAGGAGAAAATCAGAGCTCCCTGGGGTTACATTCCTTCCCCTGTTTGCTCCTCCAAGGTTTCCTGCAATCTGTAACCCAACCACAAAGAGAGTGCTGATGTTCTTTTGAAACAGCCACAAGTTCCTCCTCATTTAGAAATGCTGATGCACTTCGGATTTGGCAAGAGAAACGTGATTTTTTTTCCCCTGCAGGTGGTGAACAGGCTTGGCTGATCTCAGTCCAGGTGTTTAGCTGAAATCAGTACCCATTTTCACTGCACTAAGCAGCTCACTAGCTGAGGTATGCGTTTCCAAAAAAGCATGTGATGGTTACTCAGGACAGCTGCCCTTGGCACATCATGCTGCAGCAGGGCTGATGGCCAGCCTGTAGCAGGAGATGGGTGGCATTGACATGTCCCCATCCCTGCCCCATCCCTGCCCCATCACTGCCTGGACAGCAGGTCTGCAAACCCACTTCCCCTAGGTTGCTGCACAGGGCAAGGAACAACTTCCATGTGAACCAGTTGCTGAAGCAGGACTAACTCCCTCAGCTGCTCCATCCTGAGGAGCTGCTAACTTGATATCTGACTCTGCCTGCAGGCTTCATCCTGGAATGGGTAACCCTTCAAGAGGAAGGCAAGCCCTAAGCAGGGCTGCAGGAAACAGGGTGCAGGACTCCATGATGAAACACATCACCATATGCTCGCTGTGGTAATTAAAGGAAGGGAAAAAGAAATCCCAGTAACTCTTTATAAAGAAACACACGAGGAAAGGACTGCCCTTTGAAACCCCCCTTTTTATGAAGTTTTCCATAGTAATATGAAAGTTAAAATGTAAACCTGTTGCATTGATGTCAATACAGAAAAAGCAAAGTCAGTGCCATGCATACTGAGTACACTCTGTCCCATTCCCAAGGACACAGCTGATCAGTCAAGGGATATCTTTTGTAAAAAAAGATCCCACAGCAAGAGGAAAAATGACCCTGTAAACTAAGATCTTGTGAGAATACAGCTTCTGGAGCCCTGCGTTATTAATATTAAACCAATTTGAATGACAAACTTAGACCTACAAGAGTTCCTTAGTTGACATAGGTTTAGGTTTGTGAAATGTAAACAGTTTCTTTAAAAAAAAAAATAAATCTGTGGATCCATATTTTTGTGCTGGGTTCTGCAACGTCCTGTGCTGACATCAAGTGGTGACATATTTTTCATGCCAAAGGGAGCCAGACTGGCTGTGCTGTGTATGCCTGGGATGATATTCATTATCACAAGAAGGTAACGGCAAGTGGTCCCAGGCCACTGGAGGACTACAGCAGCAGCCTCACTGACAGGTGCTCCCATGGGGAGGGACAGCCAGAGGAGAGCGGAAAAGCAACACAGCCCCTGCAATGCAAGGCAAGGAGGGTGAGGTGAGCCTCCACAGTGACTTCTGGACACAGGAGGTGCTGTCTGAGCCCCCAGCATCCACCAAATGTGACCACTGGCAATAGCTGTCCCTTTGCTAGCCAACAAAGCTCTGGCTGGGAGAGGTACAGCTTGGTGGCCTCAGGGGACTGAGGATAGCACGGAGAGCTCATTTACTGAGGAAAGCTGGACACACAGTTAACCAGAGGATGGGAGGCTGTTCTAATTAGTTCTGCAGAAATATAAGGAGGGCAAAACAAATACATAAGGTCATGAACTGGCTGTGAATAAAATTAAGCTTGGTATTAGAAGAGTTTGAACTCCAAGTGAACTTCTGGGGCAACACCTCTGCAGAAACTGCAGGAAAATCCTCCCACAATGAAGTTTTAAAGGGCAGGTTGATTATTTGCTGCAGGTATTGTGGCTCGTGATGTGAGCAGTAAAAACAGCCCTGGGTTGGTAGGGACTGGCCTTGGTAAGGGATGTAGTTTGTTTCCCTCATTGGCCTCAATACTCACTGAAGCTTGTTTTCAAAGGTGCAATTGATGGGAAGTGAAGTTTTGTTTCTGGATTTACCCGGTCAATCATACTTTGTCAAAAGAACTGCGTACTCAAATAATAGCTGGAGATTTATGATATGAAAACACAGAATGGTCTCAGTTCATAACTCAGATTAAGTATTAAACCACTTTTCCTCTCACTGGTTGTTGCTCTGAGTGTAGAAATTGTTTCCTGCTCTTCCCAGGAGCCAGCCTATTCTGGGAGCCCTGCAGCCACACTGCCATTGCATGCCAACGGGTTTATCCTTCCTCTTGTCCAGGGCTGGAAAGCAGGGTCACCCTGTCCACAGGGTGCATATCTCAGCAGCCCAGGGAGTGTTTCTGTCCTCTCCATACCTACATCTCCTTTCACGGACTGTGTCTGGCTGTGCGTCTCTGTGTGACGGAAATCCTGACGTCAGGAAAAGTTTTCCATGCTGGGCATTACAAACCTAAGAGCGAAAAAGAAAAATGCCAGATCCATTCAGATGCATCCCTAGGGGGAGAAAATAATGTTTGGGGGCTTGGTTGCTCCAAAAGCTGGTGGGATTTGCCCTTTGCAGCTAAGCCTTGGTAAATGTTTTGTGGGGACAACGTACAAAAGGGCCACATCATGTAATTGGTCCCTGAGGTCATTGCCCAGCCTGTGCTTTGATATGGTGCAAAGAAATGTTTGTGCTGTTCTTCTCCACCCAGCTGTGTTACAGTAAGTGAGTGCTGGGGCACAGGAGGAACATCCAGATCTCAGAGCAACTCTCAGTGGCACTGGCACAGGGCCCCTCAGTCAGCCAGGGCACGCGGAGAGGGGACTGTTGCACTGCTGAGCCGGGCATTGATTTCTTTGGTTTGGTTTGGGTATGTTTTTTGGTTTTTTGGTATTTTGTTTTTTTTTTTCCCCCATGTGTTGACATTGCAGCCAGGATTTGCCCTTAGAGGTTTTGTTTTCTCATGAGCAGCTGGACTTTAAACTTCAGCTTCTCTCCTGTAGCCATTTCCCACAAGAGCTGCAGGAATGCAGGCAGGCACCGTTAGGCTCAGAGGGTAACAATGGCAAGGTGCTCTTGGACAATATTCTTCCTTCTCTCTGCCCTTTTCCTTCAGACAGAGCAGGCAGGTATGGCTTTTGTTTTATAGCACCTTTGAGTCTGATTTGTGCTGCTGCTTTTCTAGAAACACCAGTAATTTTGCTCCTTATATAATGTTTACTTTGTAGCACAGAGTGTAATCAATGAAAACAGTCCATTCCTTATTTTCTTTAAATATGAAAATTTTTCTGCTGTTTATTTCATGCAGCTCAGTGAAAACTGCTGTAAGCTAATGGGGCAATGTAGTTTTGAAGTACCATCATTTATGCCAGGATAATTTTTTGTCTTTTCCTACAATTGTTAGAGTGTCCCAGATATTAAAGCGAATTTTATTTTATATTTCTAGTTGCGGCTGAAATAAAAATGAGAGAGTCCTATGGAAGAGGCCAGTATGCATGCTTGTTATAGCTTGAAGAAGTTTATGTTTTCATGGTTTGTCAAAAATAAGGAGGAGCCAGGCAAGGAAGAAAATTATAATCTCTTCAGAAAGTCAAAATTCCCTGCAGCAGAAGTTCTCTGCCAGCTGTGCTGGAGGTGGCAGAACCACTGCACGGCAGAAATTTGTGCTGGGGGTCAGATAACATTTAAAATGCAGAATAGTCATTAAGCTTTCTTTTTTTAATACCATGTGCAAGTCAGTTGCTTATGGGATATCCTTCAAAAAGATGACTAAATATCTGTACACAGTTTTGGAGTAGTTTTGCTATTGCTCTCACTTTTTCCAGTTCTATGATTATTGATTACTTCAACCAGCAGTTGGGTCCCTAAACACTGTATAAAAGAGAAAAAAACCCTGAATATTCCCTGCCCCAACACATTTACTTTCCAAGCGCAGAAGGACTGACGAACACGTGCTGGTACACACGGTTACACATTGCTTCATGAGAAGATGATGAGGCACCAGGGTGGCACCAGCTGCCCAGCTGGCAGGCAGCTTTTGATGGAGGTGTCGTTTGCAAAGAGGAGTTTTAGGATCTGTTAACTGGTCTCTCCTCCTCTTTACTCAAATCTGAAAGATTACAGTGTCTTCCACATAAACAGTGGTATGGGATATAGCCCTCTGAATTATAAGCTTTGCTGAGGGGTAGTTTTTATTTACTCCTCTTAAGAGAGAATTGATTGAGAACTCAGCCATGTCATGGCTTTGCTTCTCAGCAAAAAATAATTGCCATGAACTAAGACTGAAGAGCATCAGTTTGGATCCACCATCATAACCTAATACCACTAATATCCACTTCTACCAATGCATCTGAAACCCCTGTGCAGTCTCACAAAATAGCCTTTGCCTTTTATAATAATGTTTTCCCCCTTCCTCTGCCTGTGCCAGCACACCCTGCTCTGTCTGTCTCATGCAGTAAAATAATTTGCTAGGAAGGGTTTCAAAGTCCTACTGCTTGGGAGCAAGTCAGGCATTCCCCAGAAGTAAAAGGTCTCAACTCCTCAGCTGAATTTGGGCTCAGACCGTAGAGCTCTTTAAGTATGTAAATTTAATATGGCTGAAACCCCAAATCAACCAAAATTACTTATCTTAAAAAAGAAGGTAAAAGTATAAAAGGAAATTAATCTAAGTACTTATATTAGTGTTTTGCCATACAATGTTCCAGTATTTATATCAGCTCATGATGCAAACAGCGTTATCAAGAGACAGAGACGTGCCAGTTCCATACTCCTGGAGGAGGTCCTTCAAGGCAGCTTGGAAAGAGAATGCCTAGAGGAGAGATGTACACATGAAGAAGCAAGAGAAGTATTTGAAAATGATGAAATGCTCGTAAGTACTTTGTTTCCCTGCATGCACAGTAAAAACTGCTGCCATGATCCTTTACTTGTGAAACACAAGACTGCACTGTTTGTTTGGGTTTCTCTCCATGTGAAATCTTTGCATTTGCCATCTCAGCAGGTAGCAAGCAGGTGTCCTCCATGGTCAAAATGGAAATGAGGTGCTCAGCTCTGATATTGTTCAAGTCCTTTCCAGAAAAAAGATGTGTCATGCTCCTTGTATTTGTAAATCTCATGGCTGCTGTCCCATCCTGAGCACACACAGAAATACAGCTTCAGCATCCTTTAGGGACCAGGAGGGGCAGAGGGCTGTTGGTCAGCAGAAGAGCACCTGGAGGGCAGCACAAAGGAATTCCAGCCACTCCAGCCAGTAAATTGGCTTCATTAGAGCCCAACTCAAATGCCTCTATGCAAATGCATGCAGCATGGGAAATAAATGAGAGCAGTTAAGAGTTGTGTGAAGCACTGGAAAAGGTTGTCCAGAGAAGCTGTGGATGCCCCATCCCTGGGAGTGTTCAAGGCCAGGCTGGATGGGCCTTTGAGCAACCTGGTCTAGTGGAAGATGTTCCTGCCCATAGCAGGAGATTGGAACTAGATGATTTTTAAGGTCCCTTCCAACACAAACCATTCTGTGATTTTATGACTGGGACAGAGGGAATCAATACACCAGCAAGTAGTGGGACTTCTAGAGAGAGGCTCACTTGGTGAATAGCTGCAAATTCCTTTGCTCCAGGGGCTCTCCAGACATATACAGATATACAGATAATATACAGATGGACGCTGTTCCCTTTAATGGTAGTCTGGATGGAGTTTTGTTTGCAGGGAAAACAGAGGAAGGAGCTGTAGGGCTGCCCATGGGCAGCCGCGGTGCTTTGGGGAAGGGAGGGGTGGGCAGAGGTGTGGCTTTGGGGAAAGCAGCTCCAGGGTCAGCTGCAGCTCCCAGGGAGATGCAGGGCACAGGGTGGTGGTGGCCAGCAGTGGTGCTCCAGAGCTCTGCTCTGTGCTGACCACTCTGCCTCCAGCAGCATCTGCCGAGGGCCAAGTGGGGTGGGACAGGCTGGGGTCACTTCCCAGGCTGCTGCACACCAAAGAGACAATAGCCAGCCAGTTTTTTTTCAGGGAGCTGCATTGCTAAAGGAGCCAGCTGTTTCTCTCTGGCCTGCAAAGTGTTTCTTTTGTGTTTCTTTTCCTGTACAGCTTCTTAAGGAACAATAAAGTAAGCAGTAGGCAAAGCCTCTCCCTTCTCATGCATATTTTGCTAGCAGGGCAGAAATTATAGTTGTGCAACTTTGTAAACATTAAACCATTGTATATATTCTCTCATAACGTGATTTTTGGTTTAGCAAAATATTTATTACATATTACATTACTTGGGAATTAAAATCTATTTTCCTTTTTTTTTTTTCACCCAGAAAATATTTTGGGATATCTACTATGGTAAGCTGGCCTCTTGATTTCTCTCCTTCAAAGTACTGTCACATTATGAACATTTTGATTCAGTCTAATACTGGTTTTCTAAGAGTTTATTCTATGAGAAACAATCAGTGTCTATTTGTCATGTCTATAGTAAAGCAGAAGGAAAATTCTTGATGTGAAATGATTTTTTAAAAGTAATATACAGGAAAAACATTTAAAGCTGCAAAAACAATAAAAGTAGAAGGTAAGTAAAGGTTATCATAGTAAATAGGCTACTTCTTTTCCTGAATCTGAAACAGCCTAGGACATGAGAAAGTATATTTTGCTGATACAATAGAGCAGCACAGTTCTACCAGCAAAATCTCCCAAATGCAGAATTAGCTCTTAAACCTGGGCAAGATAAATAGATATTAAAAGCTACTGAGCTGTCTACAAACTCTGCACAGTGAGATTGCATCATTCCCTGTCAGGTGCCAAGGCAAGAAACTAATCTGTAGAAGCTGAGAGCCTGATGTAACTAAATGCCACCTGAACAGGAAGCCCGTGGCACCAGCTCATGGTGACTGTACCCTATTCCCTCCCTTTTTTCTGTATGCTTCATCCCAAGTTTTTCTCTTGTTTTCAATTTAGCTATTATTCATTTCTAATCTTAGGTTTAAAGAGTGAATAAGGAGGTGGCAAAACCAGCAGTCAGTAAGAATTTTCCGCACAAGCCGCTAAATCACTGGGAACCATTGCATAGAAGAATCCCATCAGTGCTGTAAAGGTTATGAAGAATGATGCTAAATATCTGGCATTTTATTACTTCTGTGAGGGTGGGATTAATTTCTAATTTGAGTCATTGGATATTTGTACTAAGCATGTCATGCAGGCTTCCTCTCTAGCCTAGGATGAGAGAAGGGAAACCAGTTCAGAAGGGTCCCTCCAAACAAGCTTAGCCACAATCAGGACACATTACTGACTTCAGCCTCAGGGGTGGCTTTCTCGCTGTAATTAAAAGCCATATGTTCTGTCTTCTTCCTAAAGAGCAGCAGTGTGTGTTTCCTTCTCTGTGATGTCTTCTCTAACATTTTGGAGAGTGTTGCCTTTGAAAAGTGGCTTTTTCCTCCTCGCTAAACAAACACATTTTTTTCATCCTGTCTTGCAATAATCTCATTTTCTAGACCTTTGGTATCCATGTTGCTTTCTGCTGAAAGTCCAGGGTGCAGTGGATAAATCTGCATTGTGAATAAAAGAGGACAAGCTGAGCACCCACCAGCTCTGTTCTGCACTGTTTTGTCCCTTCAAGGCAAAACTGATGTAGTAGGATCTTTCTGGATGTCTGCTGTCAGGGCATTTTGCCTGAGGTCACACTTGTCCCTGACCCTCTTTTATCTTCACCACTGACAATCTCTCTTTAAACATCACTTTCCAAAAGTTTTGTGCAAGCCTTATAGCAGTCTGCTCACTTATTGACAACGTCATTGGAGATGTTTCTATTCTATTATGTTCACTGACTCCACCTAGGTCCCTTATCCTATAATATGATTAGATTTAAAGGGTTTGAATTATTTGATATTGAAAAATGTATGCTGGTTTTTACTTCCCACCTTTTTATATTGCTGTGTGCTTACAGTTTAATTGTAGCTTGCCAGTAACAGAAATCAGGCCAATTTCTCTATATTTCCTTGAATCTTCTCTTGCCTCCTTTAATAAAGCTAGCTGCTGGATTAATTTTCTTCCCAGCATGGATTTCAGAGGCTTGAATCCATCTAACTGCTTCAGGCTGCAGGGCTAACCCCTCCCTAGCTCCAGCTGCTCAATTCTGCCTGCTCAGCTGAGCAGGTGAGATTCCCCCAGTTTACCCAAAAATCCTCTCTGGAGGCCTACATTGTGCTTGGATATGCTGGTGGCATCCGACTGCAGATGGGTTGAAGGTGGCAACTCTTTCAGCCAGTATTTTAGTACATCTAACACTCAAAGATACATGTGTGCCCATAGCCTAAGCAGATGATGATTGGTGGGGTTTTTTTCCCAGTAGCTGGCAGAGTTTTCACTTTTCCATCCCTGAAATCAGGTAGGGCAGCTCACTGACTGAATTCACCTCTCTGCCAAGGCGTTAATTTTTAGAAAGGTTGGACAGCATGTCCCAGGTTAGGCTCTTCTGGCTTGCTTACTGATAGCCTATGTCTATAATAAGTAGTTGTTACTTGGATCATGTTTTCAACCTGCTTAGGAGTCATTCCTGTGGGCAGCTTGAAGGGAAACTGGCAGCTCTGCCTGGTGCTTCACTCACAGTGAGGACACCCTCTTGTTTCAATGTTCAGTTCAGCAGAGAGAGCAAGCTTGCTAATGTCTGAGCTGCTGCAGAATAATTGTGCTATTTATATAATAAAAGTTATATATAAAAGTTATATTTCCTCCTATTTTGATGTTGCTTGCTGTGCACTTGCTCTATAATTTTGATGCCAGTTTTTTCTATCCAGTGCATATCAATCTAACACGGGAGATCTAAACCACCAGTCTTATATCACACTTGTAAAAAAAGCAGGAACTGTAACTCAGGAACTGTAACTCAGTCCTTTTCCCTGAATCAGAGCATCCACCCTCCAGAAGGAGGCTCTGCCTCTGGGCAGCTCCCAGCCTCTCTGACAGGGGCTGCAAGAGCACCTCTGGAAGAAGATTTGAGCTAAAATTACTCCTGAGGAGCAGTTCAGTGCACATAGCACCTTTACTTTCAAACTGCTCTCACAACACTTCTCTGAATGGCTCATGTGCCAGGCCAGGGGCTGTGTAATTTGGGATCCGTGGTAGTGGTGACTCCTCCCTCTCCATTTCTCCAGGTGGCAGGAGGTGCTCCTCAAGCCCCTGCCAGCACAACGGTGTGTGTGAGGACAGCATCCGAGGCTACACCTGCACCTGTGCTGAGGGCTACGAGGGAGAGAACTGTGCTTTTGGTAAGGCATTGCCCCTTCTGAGAAGCCCCATCTCATCTTGTCACAGGGTGTCCCCATGAAACCATACCCAGCTCTCCCATGGTGCCACTTGCCGTGGTTTTGGGTAAAACACTCAGTTCTGGCAGAACAGGGGCGATGTGTTCTGCCTGCCTAAAAAACATTGTGGAATCCTGAGGTTCCACTGGCTGTCCCTGTGCCCTGAGCCTCCCTTCTCCTGGGATGCAGCAAAAGAGCTGAAACCAAACCACCTCATGGGTACACCCCAAAGCCAGCCCTGCCACTGCCACCTGTGCTGCTTGGCTACTTGTCCTGCTGTGGTCCCGGGTGTGTGGCCTGAAGGACCAAGGCTGCAGTGCCGGGGTGGCTTCCCAAGCACCCTGGGGTGGGGGGATAGAGCAGAGATGGTATGGAAAGCCATCTTACCCCTAAGGAGTTGCAGCTGGGCCCATTATCAAAAATGAGCAGGAGGCCTGACTTCAACAGGCCACAGCTGTAACTAATAAGAACAAGAGAGCTATAAAAGAGTGGGTTGGTTTGTTAAGAGAACACACCCCAAAGTGGGAAAGGAGCTGGAGTCAGTTAGCTACCTGGTGAAAGAGAAAGGGTGTGCTCAGAGGAGCTGCTCACCAGAAAACACCGAAAAGGTATGGAACTTTTGTGATAAAGAGATGATAGTATGAAACTCCTGCTGACAACACCCTGGTGCCTTGGACACCCCACACCCTCACAAGACAGTCCCTCAGGACTAAAGGACTCCAGAAAACAAACTGCTTCCAGTGGAAGTGAAAAGCATGAAGTAAAACAGATGTCTTCTGGCACAGGAAAACCCCGGGCCAGATCCTACATTTTTATATCTGCCAGGTTCTACTTTCCAGCCCTGACATCAGTATTTCTGTTGGTTCAGCGGTCCCCTGGGGTGGAGACGCCCTGGCTGCAGCAAGGCAGGGTCCTTCTCTGTATAAGGGGTGTGACTGTGACCAGCTTCTGGGGAGCACAGGAGGTGACACAGCTTGGACCAGTGCTGGGAACTAGATCATCTCAGAGCCTTAGGCAGCCATGTTATGCAAGATTTTTTGCCACCTATGAGCTAGATCAAATAACAGTTGCTTTGTGCTAAAGATTTAAGTGTTTGCTTAGCTATGGAAAGTCGAGCGTGTTTTGAAGTTCATACTTCCTTTCTTTTTTTCTTATCTTTGGTAGCTGATGTGTGCAAAATCAAACAAGTGCAAAATGAGAGCTACAGGTTTTGTGTCAAAACCAGAAACCTTAGCTGCCTTCTTCCTCAAGCAATGCTTGTCTTCATAACACGCAACAGTTCCCCTTGCTGCAGACACTTGGTATTTTGTTTAAAAACCCATGGCACCCTTTCCCAGAACTCGGAGGTGCAGGGAGAGCACAGTTTGCAATGAGTCTGCGAATGCTGCCGAGACTCAGCTCTCTCCAAGTTCTGTTTAACAAGGGGGAAAAAATCCCAGTGGTAAACACTACCAAGCCAGAGTCCCAATCCTCATCCACACGAAGTGGATAAAAGCCAAAACATAGAGGACTCAAGCAATGAAAGAATACTCCATGTTTTTCCTCTGCTTGTTCTGTTTAGCTAAAAATGAATGCCACCACCAAGCAAAGGTAGGATGTGACCACTTCTGCTATCCAGGAAAGGATTCCTACCGCTGTTCCTGTGCTGATGGCTACGAGCTTGGGAAGGATAAAAAACAGTGCATCGCATTAGGTAGGTGGGAGCATGGAGGTAAAGGGGGTACCTGCTCAGGGCTGGGTGGGCAGGCCACCATCTAACAGATGTGATCAGCCTGCTTTGAGCCAAAGCAATGTTACTGGGTAGAAAAAGGAATCTAGGGACCATCACCCAAGATGCCAAAGTAATAGTAAAAGAAGGGCTATTTGATCAGAATGTTTGAGTATGAATCAGCAGAGAGGACTTGCACCACCCTACATATCACTCACTGGACCAGGTTTTCCACTCCTGTGTTTGGTAAAGAGTAATTCTGCGGAACACGTGTCTGCTTGGGAATGAGATTCAGTTGATTCCTATCAGGTGACCAATGGTCTAATAAATGAAGGGAAACATTTGCTGCCATATTAATTAGCTTGAAACAGTAGCCCTTTTTAGTTCTTCAGTCTCATATTAGGTATCTTATTCAATTTCATCCCCTTACAAAGTAGGTCTACTAAAACCACAGACGTATATTCAGACCTGTGTCTGCATTAGCACAAGTGGGGCAGCCAAACTGGGAGTTCAGCTGTAGAGCCACGCTTTTGGTGGTGGCAGACTGATGTCCACACCCAGTGCACACTTCAGGTGGGCTTTACATCAAACTGGCTTAGTTCAGTCCTGTGGCCTAAGCACCAGTCAGCTGTGAGACCATGTCATGTGTGCACCTGGAAGGTGTCCTGTGTTTAGCTTCAACAGGATCCAGTGTGTGTGACCCAAACCAAGTGGAAGTGTGACAAATGCAGATAACTGGGTGATCCAATCAAAAAGCATGTGTGTTGTCTGAACCAGATGAGAAAGGCATGCATGTCCCTAGAGTGACAGCTGTAACAAGGAAAACCCAGGATTTACCTTGTCCAGGCTGGGCCACAGCTCTCAGCTATTTGACACAATTTGAATACAGGATATAAAGATGAAAAAGTAAGATGTGCTAATGGTTGGCTGGAAAGGAAACCTCATTTCATTAGTGAAAGCACAGTGAAACCCGATCACTACAAGCCTAACACAGTGATCATGTTCAGTCCATTCCTAAACTATTATGACTACAATTGCCAAAGAAATTATTCCAATTTTCACCAGCTGAGACATTGTCATTCTCCTTTTCCTTTGTATAAAAACAGAACCCCGAAGTCTAGATGGAACAGTAGGCATTTGCAGGTATTAGCTATCTTGAAATGATAGAGCAGTCTTGAATTGATATAGCGTGAAGTTTTGATTTTTTTTTAATTCATTTGTTAGATGCTTGTGCATGTGGCAGACTTCAAGACAGTGATAACCTTATAAGTGAAACCAGGAAGAAAAGTGACGAGCGATTTCCTTGGCAGGTATTCCTAGCAATTCATGAAACCCATCACTTACCCTCATATGGATAGTGCTATCGATTGTTTTTTTGCATTTTCTTAGGTACTGCTGCTAAACCCAGAAGGGAAGGGCTTCTGTGGAGGAGTGTTGCTAAAAAGTAACTTCGTGTTGACCACAGCAGAGTGTGCCCTTCTGCACAGCCATTTCCAAATCAGGGTTGGTGCTGGTAGGTGATCCAACACATTTTTTCTTACTGCAGCACATTTCAGTATTGACAAGCTGAATTTAAAAAAGCTTACTAGACTTCTTGCTGCATAAAAATACTGTTAAAGGAAACAAATATGATGTTATTTCATTTAAGCACCTCAGTCAAGTATCTGAGCTAGAACTACAGCGACCCCACATTCCCCTTTACAAGGCGAGCAGAAAGTGCCTCGAGCACAGCTCAGAACTCAGCACACAGGGATCAGCTAAACATGGTGGATTCAGAGGTGACTTGTTTCATGCCCAAATCCACATTAGTGCTGGATATTCATCCTTACTGCTGAAATTGTTCCTTTTCCCTTTACTGCAGAGGTTTCAAGGAAGAGCGCCTTTAGCTCCTCTGCTGCACATGTTTCTCAGCACAAACAGGCAGCTTGCGTGCAGCTTTCAGGTCTCTGATAAACTATTCCTAAGAGCAGTCAAATGTCATTGCTCCACAGGGCCTAATGGAACAAGTGGAACTGGGAAGATAATGGAAATTAGGGAGAAGCACATCCACATCCGGTATGATGAAGACACTGGTGAGAACAACATTGCATTACTACAACTTGAAGAGCATGTTGAGTGTGACAGCTCCCACCTTCCTGTGTGCACCCCTGAGAGAGACTTTGCAGAACACGTTTTAATTCCAAAACTGGCTGGTACAGTCAGTGGCTGGAGAATGGAGGGTGATGAAGTCCGAGGCGAAGAGCTGCAGGTTTCATACCTGCCTGCTGAGGACTGCAAGCAAATACTCAACATCAGCCTCACAAACAGGCAGTTTTGTGGGCACCTCCAGGAGGCCGTAGGCAAACACCTGGCTGGAGGAAGCTTTTTGGTTACTGAGTACAAGGGCACGTGGTTTCTGACTGGTATCCTGGGATCCTGGCCGCTGGAAGACACTGACTGGGAAACACTGCTTTTCACCAACACTGCAAGGTATATGGTATGGGTTAAACAAAAAATAAAGTAAGACACAAACACAACCAACTCTACCAATCATTGCAATGAAAACATATGGATGCAGCCAGTACCCCTATTTGATTCTACTACTATTTGCAGCAATGGAAGTTGGAACAATGACATGTATTTAACTCCAGTTTATACAGAAAAGCCTGTTTGTCTTTCCTTCTGGTGACACACAGTACTGTGAGTCATGATACAGTAAACCTGTAGTTTTTAGTTACTGAACTAAAAACTGATTTAATTTCAAATTTCCTAGAACTGTTCATCCTAAACCTCAAAACATGGTGAATATTTTTCTGTGATTTCAAATGTTGCTAGTACCTGAGGTTTGATTCAGCAAATTATTATTCTAATTTCAGGATCCATACAAGTAAAACTTAAAAGGCATGGGATTTTGGGAAGGGAAATGGAATCTTGCGATTTCAATGGGGACCAATTGGACTAGCTTTGGTCCATGTCCCTGCACTTGATGGCATCTCATGCCTTTTGCTGCCTTTCACTTAGGCGATGAAATTTTTTTCTTTTTTTTTTCATGCCTTTTTTTTTTTTTTCTTCAGTATCCATGCCTTCAGTATCCATTCTCCCCTCAAAGTTGTGTCTTACTCCTTGATTTTTCTCTAGATTTTCTAACATCTCTCAGCTTAGTTTTGCCATGTTTTGGCCCTTTGCACTGCACCCCATGTAATCCTGGTCCATTTTCTTGTAGTCACCAAATCTCCCAATTTTTTTTTTCCTTCTATTGCCTTTTTTTTGATGGTCTCCATTCCAGAGCATTTTTAAGTCCTTCTTTGCTGTTTCCAGGACTTCAATGGCAATCAAGTTTGGCAAGCTTTGGTCCATATCCCTTCAGCTGATGGCATCCCATACCTTTTGATGGCATTCCCTTTGGCGGCAATTTTTTTTCCTTTTTTTTCAGGATCCATGCCTTGTCTCTGATATCTTCCCCTCAAAGTTGTGTCTTCCTCCTTGATTTTTTCTCCTGATGTTCCAAGATCTGTGAGCTTAGTTTGGGCAAGTTTTGGTCCTTTGCACTGCACCTCATTTCCTCCCAGACCATTTTCTGGGAGGCACTCAATGTCCCAAGTTCCTGGGATTTTTGGGTCTTTTTCAGTTGCATTTCATTTGATCCTATCTCCTTTCCAGAGGCTTTGTAAGTCTTTCTTTTCTGGGTTGCAAGATTCCGTTTCCCTTCCTGAGGGAGTGAAGCTAGCAGTTGACATTTTTATTACACTAAAAAATGCTTCCTCTCATAAATAGAATTTATGTTTTCCCTTATGAATGATGTCCATGTCAGTTAGAGGGTAAAATAAAACCCAACTGTCAAAGACAACAAAATATAAATGTTTAATTTGTTTTGAAAATAATTCTTAATCCCCAAAACTAAAATCTCATCAGTCTGGACAAAGTTATAATGTTATATTGTACCACCCCCAAACTCTAAAGAAACCAACCCCCAGGGTAGTAACACTTAAAATACTGGATTCAGTGATAGTGTTTTCCCCAGAAGCAAAATAAAACAGAGTATGGATAATTTAGCTACATGAATTTTTGTTCATCATAACAAAAATTAAACAAAATATGACCAGAATTTAAAAAAATCCCAAAGCCATTTGTGGGCACCTACCACATATACTCAAACCCTTAAGTATTACTGACAGAGTAAAGCTTTTGGTGTCAAACACTTCTCTATTTTTAGAGACAGTTTGAAGAGAGTAATACCAGTTAATTATTGAGACTTAAAAAATATTTGAAACCATGTAAGCAAACATTACTTCCACTCTGAAGAATAGATTAACACAAGTAACAAAGGCTGATACTTCTCTCTGAAAGATAAACACAGAAATGGTAACATCAAGTACTTTATAAAAGCTTTTAAGTAGTTGGAAAGGAATTTGGAATGCTTTGCTTTATTTCTTCATGAGATACTCTGATAGATGTAGAAAGCCTGTGGAAACTAAAAGTCAACATTTCATTTCAATGCACTTTGTAACACTGGCAGCCTTGGCCATTCTGGGAAAGGAGCCACAAACAGTTCCTGGTATTTCAGTCCTGGACATGACCCTGGCCATTTACAGTGCTCTTGGGGTCACTGGGAGCAGTTCCACAGGGCAAGCTGAGTATCTGAGGAGTACTTGCAGGGCTAAGATGCAATACTCAGCAACACACTGTTGACAGTGGAGGAAATGGGTTCTGCTTGCTGACCACAAGCTTCTGATGCTGATGGGATATGTAGCCTTTAATGTGACCCTGGCAGAAGGAGAAAAAGGCAGAGTTAGTGCTCAGAGCTGGTAACACAATCCCTACAACCCAAGCAAACACCTACAAGCTAACAGCAAAGCTCTTGATGCTCACTCACCACTGCACTACTGTACTTCAATAGCCATGAGGGTCCAGTTTAGGTAAGTGGGTCACCTTGGAGAGCAAGCACAAAGCTGGAGCCACCACCCTGTTTGTGCACTAAGGGTGCTGTCACGCTGAGAGCCTCTTGCCAGAGCCCCCCATGGGTCTGCTGCACTGCCTCCAAGAGACAGAGCTCTACAGAAGTGTTTCTAAATTCACCCTCGCTCACTTTAAAATGAGGATTTCCATCAATTAGTATTCCATACCTAATAAACTAAATTACATAGTACTTCCTTTTCAGATGTAGTGTTGTAACAGTGAAAGAAATCTCCCAGTGACCTAGATCACATCAAATAATGTTTCAGAAACAGAGTACTGGCTAATTTTCTTGCACACTACAGTGATGCTTCACAACCTCTGATTTAATACAAATACTTAGATTTCAAGCTTTTATCCATTCATAAGCAGTTGAAATTCACTTAGAGTAAAGGACAAAATGTGGAACAGAACCAAAGAAATCTGGCTCTATTTTTTTTCTAATTTGAGAAGACCAAGAGTCTCCTACTTCAAATGCAGAACAAATCTTTTTGGTGCCACTTGAAAGGTTGGTATTTTTAAATCAATGTTTCTGCATATATAGAAATGAAAGCATTGAATTTGTAATGTGAAATTCAACTTCAATTTTAACTGATTCCTGCAAAAAAGGCAAATGAAAACATTTCACTTTGAGCACAAGTCTCTCAAAAATAAAAACCCCACAAGAAAACGTGGGATTACTGATGAGTTTTTTGTCATAAACTGTTAATTTCTATCTAATGATTTTCACTGTTGGAAGTGTGGAAGCACCAGACAATGAGTGGTCAGCACTTACCAAATATATGAGGTTAGCTAAAATACACTGGACTTCATCAATATCAACATCATCTACTTGCATGAACTTCAGAGCAATCAGAAAAGCATCTAGAGACAGCTGATGAGTTTTGAGTAGTAAATATCTGAAAGAAACAACAGGAAAAATGTGTTATTGAGAAATAATCACTTTAAAATTCTGTTTCTTAGAAAAATGGCCTCTCTAGAATAAATTCACCTTAACACGAAGTCAGCTCTCTCAGAGAGAACTAAGGAGCATTTACAATTCTACCCCAATCCCAGGTGAAACCATACTAAATCTGCTTTTGCAAAAAGGTAGTTTTTGTTATGCTTACACTTTCTTGAAGAGATTCCTGTACGTGATGATTTTCAGCTTCTCAAGGATAAGAAAGATTCCACATCGAATAAAGAAGGTCTCATGCTTTGTCAGAGCATCATTCAGGAGGAGAAGATTTCCTTCACTGCAAGGATAAAGAAATGAAAAACTAAGAAGGTCTCACACCAGCGAGAAAAGAAAGCACGACTTGGTAGGAATATACCTCCCCTGGCTTCCTCAATCACCCCAAATAAACACTTTTTACTTAATACTTTTTGAACACAAAGCAGAAAAGCAAGCATCATACCTCACAGACTTTGTTACTTCAGCAAACTGCATAAGGTCATACTTTTTTAAGAGCTGAACTGTTGGCATATGGCCCTGAAAAATAAATGGTGTCCAAGTTTTCCAGGGTAAAATTAAATACATTTTAAATAGAATCTAGTAAAAAAAATTTCTTAAGAGAAAAAAAGAATTTTTAACCACTTTTTTTTTTTTTTTTGCTACAGAATAAGAAGTGAATGAAAGTATTTGTGAGACAAACCCCTCATCCCTCTCAAACACCTCGTAGCACAACTCACAATAACTACTGATTTATCATGATTTAGGGACAATTAATACTTAATGTTAGGGAGCAACTACCAAACTTGTAGAATCAAGACCCTGTGACACGAGGCTTGGCTGATTCAAATTTTATGTCACAGTTGCTTCATCTAATCTACAAACAGAAGAACTGCAGGAACCCCAAGCAATTTCAAAGGAAGACGAGCAGTGCTTCAGCCTTGTCAAGTGTTATCTCAGTCTGTAACAGATTTTTTTCTTCTCTATGTCTCCAAGCAGAAATAAAAATGTTCTCTCAAAAAGCAAACACCACCACCATGCGCCCCCCCCCTCAAAAAAAAAAAGGGAGAGAAAGGTAAAATTTAAAGAAACAAAATTCATTCTTATTGTTAGATCAGGTAAGACTGAACCATCTACAGAATCAAAAAGAAACTTTGCCTTTTATCCCCTGCACAGCAAAGATCAGAATGCACATTGACTTGGTCAGACTTTAAATTTAGTTACATCATGCTATGCTGTTGCTAACTCTTCTCCTGGTTGAAGGATTAGCTGAGAGCAGAACTGAGCTGCAGGTTTACTGAGAGCTGTTAGGAACAAAAAAACCAACACACAAGCTATTTTAGTAGTTTGAAGTTAATGTGTTAATGTTTGGGCTCTGATTTTAAAAAAGCAACTGTAAATACAGTGACCTTTAACACCTCTTGTACACTAAAACTGCTTTAGGAAAGGCACAGTAATTCTAGGCACTAACAGACCACCCAGTTTAAGGCACCCAGTCAGGACTGGGACAAAGCTTTTAGGAAGACTGTTAATAAGTTTTCCTTTTTCAACCCTACCACTGGTTGATCTGAAAACAACCACTAAGGAAGTCAACAAATAAAACAAGGAAAACAGAAGCCAATTACCATACCCACTATACTGCCCCTTTATCCACTTGACACAGCAAGGGATTGGAAAGGGAGCACTGAAAGGAAAAAGCAGGGAGGAACAGCTCAGGGGGAAGGAGGAAAATGGCAACTCAATAGAGGCAGGTGATAACATTCTGCATGGGTAACTTTGGGAACAGGGCCAGAACAGGAATCTCTAAAATCTAGTTCCTGTCCCCTCAGTCACAATGAATTAATACTCAGCATAATCCACAAATTCAGGGATACACAAATGTTAGCACAAGAAAAAAACAGGAACAAGAAACAGATGTGCTTAATTTTTTTAATAGAAATATGAAATGATCAAATAGCAACAAGTCTTCACTGATTTTTCAGAACCAAAATGCTCTGCCTCATGACCCTTCTGACATGGCTTTGAATGGGAAAATGCACAAGGTACAAATAAAAAAGCCCAAGACAGGCTGCAGCTGTGGCAAATCCCTCTCAACAGTCCTCAGCCATCTGTCACACCCTTCTTTCTTCCTCCAGGTGAAAGAGGCAGACAAATTTGTTCTAGTGAATCCACACCTTCCCTGGCTTTTGTGTGGAGTTGATCAGCAGAGAGGCACTCTGCTACAAGACAGAAGTCCCACTGTTGAGTGCTTCTCCAAAGAATTCAAATATACCTTCACTAAAGTAGTAAGATCAGGTTGCACCCTTAGGAGGGATGGGAGAAAGGTAAGGGGAAAGGAGGGCCAGGTTGGTTTTGTTTGGGAGTGGGGTTTTTTTGTTTGGCTGTGTTATTTCCCCTCCATCTCCTTTCCTATGTTGCTATAAATGACAACACTTTTTGCCCTCACATAACAAGGTGTGCATACGCTGGCTCTTACAGGGGTAAAACAGCCTCTGAATTCCAATAAGGGATAATCAAGAAAATACTGAGCATCAGTTTTACAGTCTGCAGGTGTACCCCCTTCCCCTCATTCAGGAAAGTAGTATCTACTCACCAACAACATTTTTACTGGCAGCAGGTAGATCAAAATCATTCTTTTGTTCTTCTGGCTTGATCGGTGACAGTGCTCAAAGGCAAATGACAGATACTCCTCAGCTGCAAGCACAAGTAACACAAATCAACCACAAAAATGGATTAAAGCTGTAACCCAAATTCTGTGCTCAATGTCCATCTCTCTTGAATACATAACATTTGAAATGGTATAAAAAAGAATCATGCCACTCAAAATACATAAAGAAAAATTGGAGATTCACACAAAATACAAAGTATTACTAGAAAGGTAAGTTCTCCTTCAGAAAGTCAAAGAAAACTCGTCAAGATCTTCATGTCAGACATTGCAGTTACAAGTAATATTGGATTTTTCAGCTAATTTCAGTAATATTATTGTGCTCCTATTACAGAAGCAGAGAATCTCAAGAAGGGCTGGCAATACACTCTATTTCCTAAATTGGGATTAGGTTCTTCAAGAGATGAAAGCTGAATGCAATGCCCACATCTCCTGAGCTGCAGGAATGTGCCAGTGAGACCACACAGCATGACAGCATGAAAATCTCTCAGCAGCTTCCACCAATAAGAGAGAAAATGATAAGCCTGAAAGGCAGCACACACAGATTGGAGTAACAGAGCCAGCTCCAGAACAGATGTTGGTCAAGGGCTTCAGTTAGTGATAAAGCTGTACCCCTTAGCTCTAGAAGCATTTCTGTTAGTGAAATCTATTAGAAATCTAGGAAATGCAGTTTGTACATCTTCCAAAACCAATGGATTGAGAAACTACAGTTTGCTACACTACAATTTGCTGAAGATTTCCCATGTGGAACACAGCAACTTTTACAAACCTATTATTTTGGATGCTCACACATTTTGTAATGCACACACATAATGCACAAGACTGTAGGGAACTTCATTGACACAAATACTTTAAAGCTGGGCACACACTACAATTAGAAGTGTCATGTAACCTCATCTCTGTTTCGAGTCAGCCTGTGGGCCTTAGACCTTTCAGCATGACTTTTCCTTTGATCAGTGCAATTCTGAGTCACACATACACAACTTCAGCAAGATTTCATGCCAAGCAGCAAGACTTGAAACATGTCTTACTGGCACACAGTACCTTGCTTAAAGTCACTGTCAAACATGGCCTTGCGTCCAACATAGTATTTGTATGTAACTCTCTGTGCCATGCTATACTCATCCTTCAGATTTGAGCTGTCAATTGCTCTAATTAAGGGCTTACAGAGATGGAGCTTGTTGATCTGTTGAAAAAAAAAATAGCATTTTAATCAGCATGTAGATAGATGGTATCATATAAAAACAGGGTGGGTTTAACTTAGGATATGAAATACAAAACACAGCTTACCAGACTTGAACCCTACCTTAAAATAAATTTTAAAGAGTTGATTCACAAGAAACAACATACCCCACTTCTTTGAGTCTTCGATGCCTGCTCGACTGTCATAAGGAAAAAGAAAAAACCTGCTAGTACTGAACATTGTAAGAAAATAATTACTTTGTCCTCACAGTAAATTCATTCCATAGATATTCACTCCATAGCATTTTTAGGGTAAACATAGGTGTAGCTCTGCTATATATTTTCACGACATAATGAAAAAATGTCATGCCGAGTGTTACTCATCTGCATCAGTCTGCAGATAACACACACAAGCACAGCAGTGGCTTAATACCTGAGATGAAAGAAAGACCCTCCGAAAAAGTATTTTTTCCACTTCAGAAGTGTTCAAATTGCTAATACTGGAAACCAGAGCCACCTCTTTTCCATCTAATTAATTCTAATGGAACAAACTTCACAACTAACAGGGCACAGAAGCATTAATCATCTGAGAAACAGGGACATAATAAGTCCCTCCCAACAATACCTGCTAGGAATGCTAAACCTAAGGTGAGGGCTCTCCCTCTGCAGTTAATAGTCAAGAGATTAAGACAATAAATGGGAAGAGACAAGGCTCAGAAGTGTTCATTCTGAGACCCATATATGGTCTAAGTAAGAGGGAAAATCTAAAGCAAAGTTCCATAAGTTCTTAGCAATTTACTAGAGCAAGTGCAGCAGAGGGTCTTTCACTTACGTGTCACTGGCACAGACTCGAAAGCAGCCCATCAGCAGCTCTGCTGCTTTTTCCAACATGTCACCCACTTTGCTTTTCCCTTTCTTCACAAGCTGTTGATCTGCCTAGCAAGAAATGACATGCAATTCTACATCATGGCTCACTGGGCTGCAACGTTTAGTTTTTTAATTTAGCACTTTATAAAGTATTATAGCAAGAGATCTGTCATGGCTGCTATCTCCCAAATCTAGAAGGCAGTCAAGCTTCTAGAACAAAAGAAAGCTCAGAGAGGCTCCTGGACATGTACCAATGTAGAGAAGGACAGTCCTTGGAAAATAGCACTGATCACTATTACCTTTACTATCACTCAGCTTAATGCAGCTCTCAGAAACCCAAATTCAGGTTTAACACCTGGATTAACTGGAGCATTAACACTTCAACTCAAGTGTACAAAGACCAAGAGCCAGGAAAAAATTATGGAGTTTGAGTCTTAGAATTTATAATTCAGTTTCTCTCCACAGACAGGAAAACTAGATGTTATTTCTAAACCATAATCAACAGTTTCCAGTAGTAACACACACTGCTGGGACCTGAGACTTCCAGAAGAAAGATAAAACATATGCTACAGCAGCAAAAGGAAAAAAAAAATTCAGTTGTCAACATATGGGAAAGATCCATGCATTGCCTGATGCAGAACTTCAACAGAAAAAACACAGCAAGCAGATATTTATTACGTGCTTTCTAAAAGGTTTTATTATAGTGTTTGCATTCTCACTAGCTGAAACATAAATAAAAGAAATGGAAATGCATCCTGCTGCAGAAGCCTTCTCTGAAACCAAATTCTCTGAATACATTAAGGTTAGAAGACAGAGTCCAAACACTTCCAGCATGACTGACTCAACACTACCCTTTCTCAGGCATCTCAGAGATACAGATTTCCCTCATTCAAACTGAGAATTAAGACTTGTTACAGAGCAGTGACAAACACAAAAAAATACTCCCTGTGCAAGCATTCCACATGTGTTTTTGTGGGTAAGTGGGCACGAGAGAGTGATGAGGGGGAAATACTGGATATAGTCAAAGCCTAACCTCACTTGAACTCCAGCTTCAACTCTTCAGGTGAAGTGACTACCAGCAAAATCACAACTCTGCCCCTTACATTGGCCTAGAAGTTCTCAATAGATCCCTACACAAGCTACTTCAATTCACCAGCCTGAGAAAAATAATGTAAATTTGGGGTTATCAGCATGTCAGCAGTTGTATGGGCTCACCAAGGCTCCAAAGAGCATCAGGAGTGGTGCACGCATCTGGAAAAGGGGAGCAGAAAGTTTCTTCCTCAGATCTGGTGGATGGTTAGATCAGCTTGGTTGTCTGTGATAGCTCCAATTCCCACCAAATCCCAGGGACAACATGGAAATAGTGATTACACCACATGCTACTCAATAAGGAAAATATTTATCCCTTCGTAAGTTCTAAGCAACTGCTGGGAGTTGCATTCAGGTCCTCAGAACTCCTCTAGTTCCATCTGCAAACAGGAGGTGGACAGATCGAGCAACCTCATTTTTCAATAGGACTGGATGAATTTAGCATGTCAACAAAATCCTAAACAATGAGTTAAAGAGACCTGAGAAAAATTAGACTGGGTAATAAACTCTGTAAAAATATTTCTATTGTGGAAATACCAAACAGATAAAAGTAATGAGGCTGTTAATCAGATCTACTTACATTATTAGCAAAAATTCGAAGATCAAGGGCTACAGAATACATAATAGGTAAGGCCCTGAAGAGAAAATCATAGTACACTTAGTAGGTGCAAATCAAGCAATAAGTAAGACATAAGAAACAAGAAATTTTTTTTTGTTAGTTGGTCATACAATTAGAAAAGTACACATTGATCTTTAAATGAAGAAGGATGCACTTCTTAAAAGGACAGTTCTTCAAGATCTCAGCATTTCAGAAATCCTACACTACAAAAATTATTTCTAAAGTCTTTTTTTACTGTGGCTTTAATAAAATTCCACTTCTTTTTGAACAAATCCTTCATGTATTTACATATGGACCATTCTATGCAATTAAGCTCAGATATTTAGTTTTCACACTTTGGACATGAAAACTCAAGCAGGCAACAAAGCCAGTTAGGCTTGATTTTAACATCACTGGGGATAAATAAAACTATAG
This sequence comes from Motacilla alba alba, assembly GCF_015832195.1. NCBI lineage: Eukaryota > Metazoa > Chordata > Aves > Passeriformes > Motacillidae > Motacilla > Motacilla alba. The sequence goes on along the minus strand of NC_052016.1, from coordinate 98,699,587 downwards.
GTATAATTTTAGTTTGACTCCAATGGTATTATACTAGAAAAGATGAGGCTATTTTCTAGTAGCTTTCTACCATGTACTCACCAATTTTCTTCTTTATGTGCCTGAAATGCTCGCAGGAAAGATGTATTGTATTTAGGAAAATTTAAAACCATGAAAGCCATGAAATGAAGCACAGATTTGAGAAACAGCTGGTCAGTGGTACCATATATGACTTCATGAAAGACTAGAAATCAAAACACCATCAAGAAGTTGAGGAGCTGATTTGCAGCATGGAAGAACACGGCCACAGCCATGCGCTCCTTCGATGGCAGCAGCAGTAAGAAACACTGGGCAGAGATAAGACAGAAGCTTCTTTATCATTATCCTCCCCTCCACCCACATACAAACTGCAAGGTATTATTATGATTTGAGGCTCTCCTATATTCTGGGAAAAATTAATATTCTATTTTAGAGCTTAGTAAAACATTCTTTCTTAGCCCTACATAAAGCTGGAAGAAGAACGTATCTGGATTTCCTTGCTTAGAAACCTAAACAACTGAAGTGTATTGGGAAGTAGACCACATTTTATTAGATTTTTAAAAACCATAAAGAGAACTTATTCTACAAGAAGTTAATCTGAAAACAATATGCAAGATTTATGGAAAAGGATATTGGACAATAACGGTTTGGCATTTGTATGCTTCTACGAAGTCATGGTTTGCAACAGCATAAGTGCACCTGCCAAAGAAAAGGTGCATTAGTGCATCAGAAAATACACATAAATGCAATCTTTATTTCTGTGTCCCACCAGGCATGAAGTTTTACAGTTTATTTAAGGCACAACAGAATATGACTAGAAGCAGTTCTAAAAAACTGGCACAAGTATTTTAATAGAGCACTAAGCTTGCTAATTGTAGAAAACAGATCCTAGAGATGAACAGGTATTTATTTTATATAAGCTAATGCTTATTGAAACTGTCACCAAGATTAAATTTTAAAAATACAAGATTGTTGAAAGAGACAAGATGCAGAAAATTATTTAGTAAAAGCCTTGCAGAATTACTTAGATACTAAGCTCTCTTAAGAGTACTTTTATAATTAAAATTCCCTTTTAAAAATATTTATTTCCCTCTCTTATTTCACTCTAAATTCTTGTGCAGCTAGTAGGCAGAGGGGAAACAGCAAGCACTGACACCAAAGCTGTGCCAATGGCCATACACAGATGACAGCCAGGTACATAGAGCAAACTTCCTGCAATTCTAGCATTACTTCTAAGAGTAATCAATACCAAGGTTCCAGGTGTAAGCCCTTTAATACAGGAAAGTAAACTTAAGGATATCCTTCCCCATCCCTGCTGTACACCTCACAACTGACTTTACATTCCGGGCCCATCCTTACCTTAAGTGGGCTGCAAACATTTCATCATAGGGCGATTCCAAAACTTGTTGACACTTCTCCTCTGGAGATGGAAGCTAAGTACAGGATAAATCAATAAAAGATTAAAGGAACATCCAATGCACCAGAAACAGAACATCATATATGCGTATTTTGTCATGGCAGTTCTCACAGATTTGCTAGGGTTGGAAAGGACCTCTAGTATGCATCCACCAGAACTTTAAATGACATTAACAATCATACCCAGTATAATGAATTCCTAGTGTGCATTCTGTCTCCAGAGCCTGAACAGAGCCAGCCTTAAATAAAAGCATCCAAAACACACAAACACCAGGCCCTCACTACCCACTGCTTTTTTGTTCATAGTGCCTTCCATGGTGCTATGCTAATAACTAATGCAGACCCGCTCAGAAAGGACACTCAAAACTGTATCTATCCAGAAAAACATTAAAAATGGAACACAAAGAGCCGACCAGAAAATAAAAAGTATTTATAGTGTCCTTGAAAATAAAAAGTATTTATAGTGTCCTTGTAAAAAGAAAAGGGAAGCAAACCTACATAGGGATCCTACCTCAGCCTGTGAAACATATTTCTGAGGTTTCTCTCCAATGGAAAGGAACCCACACATAGAGCTGGGAAAACTGAAAGCAAAACAAAAGGTCAAAAAACAGATCCTCACCTGTAGCCTTGGGTTTGCGACATGGGGATGTTTAAATGATACTAATTCTGCACAAAATGTACCATCTCTGGTCTCAATGGCTTCTTGCACCTACCAAAGTAAACAGCCACATTACAGAATAAAATCCAGCAACAGGCACGCAACATATTTACACAGCTACAGAAGCCACCACCTAGTTACCACTGTTCATACATATTAATACTGAATCAAATGCAAATTTTTAAAGGCTTAAGACTGAATAAATAATTTTGTATTTCCAATACACCTCTTGTTCAAAAAGGTCTCAGGGAAAAGGTAGAGAGAACACCATTGTGGTATTTTCCTCATTTGTAGGATGCAAGCATACATAGGTACATGGGTTTAGCATTGTAAAACAGCAGCTAGGAGCCAGATTTGGTGAAGGTTTTTTAAATTCCAGTTGGACTTATAGGCATCAAACATGGATGCAAAGATGCAATCCTTGAGAAATGCTTTAAAATGAAGACAGAAAGATTTAACATTTAAATATAATTCCAAAGGCAATGTCTGATATTAGACTGATATTCTATCTGTATCAAATGCTTTTGAAACCTGCTAAGACTGTAAATGTTATAGTCTGTGGAAGAATGGTTTAATTCTGCTTCCTGCTGAAGATAACTCCTTGTAAAAACAGTCTGCTTGCAGAGGTTATTGTGACATCAAGGTGGAAATCTATTCAGTTATGGAGGTAGTTTTAGGTATTACTTCTTAAGAGTTTCCTTCCCACAGCTTGTGCTTTGTCATATTTTTGTGTCCCAATATGAAAAAAAAAATCTTTTTGATGTATGGAAAGCTCATACCAAATGGGAAAAAAACCCCATAGACTAAAATAGCCACAAAAAAGGAAAAATCAACTGCTTAAACTCTTTCATAAATTTGTGAATAGCTTTTATTTCAGGAAAAAGAAGACGTAATTTTATATTTGTGAGATAGTTTTTCATCTTGAATGTCCAATGGAGTGTCAACCTAACAAAAGGTGGACTTTTCAGAGCAGACCGCTGTCCTGGGAGACCTCAGACGCTCCATTTTTGGAGACTAAAACCCAAACAATTACGTCCTTTTTGTGCCTTAACTAATGCCAGATGAACTAAGATGGTAACAGCGACGAGAACACGACGGTCCAGCAAGAGCCACGCAGAGCGGAGACACAAGAAGCTTGTCACCGACAGCTCCATGCAGCTGGAATCCCTGCGGCTCCGCTCCTGCCCCTCCATCCTCCGTGTCAGAGCTGTGTCCGCATTCGTGTGCATCTCCGAGCCCCGCATTCCTCGGATCCCGAGCTGCCCTTGCCCCTGGGCACACACACAACCCTCCGCGGCGCTTCTTACAGGTCAATCACCTCCACGCTTTTCCGGCACTCCAGGTGCACATCCTCGGCGCTCACACGGTGTGTGCTTCGCGCGCACCGGAGAAATGTATTTCCCCGCCACACCGCTCATCCTCCGCTGATTTACTCCTTAACCAAGGCACCATATTTACAGCAAACATAACCACACCCGCGTAATCAAAGAGGCTCATTAAAAACAGATTAAAAATCTTGCTTACTTGCTGCAAGTACTGGTTAATGGTGATGTGCGCCATGAAGGGCGAGCCGCTGAGGCGGGAGCCGCTGAGGCGGGAGCCGCTGGCCGCCGCCGCCGCGCGAGCCCCGCAACGCCCGGAACTCCCCGCGCGCTTCCGGGGGCGGTGGCAACGGCCCCAGAGTCACGTGACAGCCCCCCTCCGCGGCCGCTGCCCCGCCCCCCGCGGGCCCGGGGCGTGGCTTCGCTCGGGCAGCCAATGGGAGTGAGCGGTGGGCGGGGCAGAGGGCGCGCGTCAGCGGTAATCCTCGTGCGCTGGGGCGCGCCGCGCTCGCAGGGGTGGCGGCGTGGTGTGAGTGCTGTCGCTGTCACCATCGCCCGCGCTGCCCCGGGCACCCTCGGCTCGGACAGGAGGCGGACAGTGCCCTCCGTGCGGCGGGACACTCCGGTTACTTCCCCGGGAGGGCTATGGAGGCTCGCCTCCCGTCTCTCCTTGCTAGCTCCGTTGCCCACGGGGAGCGCTGGAGAGGGGTCGCGGTGAACTTGGGTGGAAAAAGTTGAATTTAGCATTAAACTCCCGAACGGGTTGACAACCTAAAGGCACTGACGGCAGGGAGATGTGTGAGACAAGGACGTGCTCCATGTTCGTGCCCACTGGGCTCGGTTGGGTTTGGCAGGTGCCGGTGAACAGGGCGCGGGCGGCCTCTCGGGCTGGGGGCTTTTGTGGGCGGGAAGGGCGGCTGCTCCTCGGCTTTCGTTCCCGGCCACCCTCCGGCGGGTACCAGCAAACAGAGCCAGGGCGAGCGAGGGACACCGAGGGGCTGCTGCCGCCGGCGGCAGGCTGCCCCGGCCCGGGAGCCATCTTGTCAGCGGGGCTGGCGCTGCCCGAGCGCCGCGGGCCGCCCGGACTCGGGATCGGGCTCGAACCCGGACCCGCACCGAGCCGGCCGCCGGGGCGGGCGGAGACGGGCGGGCGACTATCGGTGCCTCCCCCGGCGGCACTTGGCAGCCGCCCGCGGGCAGTGGGGGAGGGCGGCTGGGTGGCGGCGGAGGAGGAGGAGGGGAGCGGAGGCGGGGACCAGCCGGCCCCGGCCCGGCCCAGCCCAGCGCGTTGCCCCGGCCGGACACGGCGCCCGGGGCGGAGATGGCGGACGAGCCGCAGAAGAAGTCGGACTTGTCGGCCTTGGTGGGACACACGAATGGGTTCACCAAGCCCGCCTCGCTGACTGCCACCCGCTCTACGGGAGGAGGAGGCGGAGGCGCGACCGCCTCCTCCAAGAAACTCGTGATCAAGAACTTCAGAGGTGGGTACGGGGCAGGCCGGGCCCTCTGTCCTGGCAGGTGCGCTCGGCCCGATCTTTGTTTACTGCGGCCCCGGCCGCTCCCCGCCCCTCGCCCGCGGCCGGGCCCCGCCGCCGTCACCCGCCCCGCCGCCCTGTCGGCGAGGGGCGGCTGCCGCGGGGCTGATAACGCCGCCGGGCTGATAACGCTGCCGGCACCGTGCCCGTGTGAGGGCTCCCGGGGACACGCGTGGAGCTCCGTGCGCGGGGGCAGCGGCCGTAGGGAGCGGGCAGGAAGCCACCTTCGTGTCAGCGCTGATTAAAGCCAGGCGAGGGTGGTTGCCTCGCTAAAAGTAACACGGGCGACAGACACAGCGGCCGCGGGGTGAAGCGCGTCGTGCGAAGGCTCGGGTGGAATTAGTGACCCCTCTGAGAGTGCCAGACTGCCATGGCCAAGAGCACAGTGGGTTGGCAGAACTTGATGGAGCGGCAGCGAGAGAGGCATTGCTGCAGGCTCCCGTTGGGTGGCCGTTTCCAAACTACCTGTGTCTTACTTCACAGAAAGACCCAAATTACCAGATAATTATACTCAGGACACCTGGCAGAAACTTCATGAAGCGGTGAGAGCAATACAGAGTAGCATTTCTATTAAATACAACCTTGAGGAGCTCTACCAGGTAAGCTACGTAAGGTTTTGGTTTCATTTTTTTGCAAGTACACTGCTTTGGCATGCATTCAGCATAATGTGTTTTGATTTCTTAAAAGCTGATTGAATACTTTGCTATATACTCTGTTTCTAGTCGGTTTTTGTCTATCAGTTCCTCGGAGAACTACCAGGATCTGGGCCCATGAAAAAGCAGTTTCTCTTGGGAGGCACAGAAAGCTATTCCTGGGCAGGGCTGGGATCTAAGTCTTAGTATCTTCAATACTCTGCCCACTCAACATGCTGAAAACAGGATGTTACTCTAACAGGGTTATGAAGTTATATATTTAATGATGATTTTTGTACATGTTATGGTCTCTTGTAAATAGTAATGTTGAAATATTTGCTATTACGTTACAATATTACACTTCTCTACCTTTTGGGGAATTAAGAAAGGAGTCTTGATTGAGCAGGCAACAAACTGTCACTTTATCCACATTTCAGATTAGTGTTACATTTTCATAACAATCAAGATCTTAGTTTTTCTGTTCAAGTGGTGAAAAAGCATTTCTGGAACACCTGGACTATTGGAGCAGGGGCTAGGGAGGGTAAAAGAGAGATGGACTACTGAGCCATTTCTCTACTTTGTCCAGTTATATGTGGTTTAGTTCTATGTTATTTCAGATGTATTTGCTTTGAGCTGAAGTAGCAGCTTTTTAGAGTGATCATGCTAAAAAGATTACTGATGTGCTAAATTGTGCTACATAAGTTAGTTATGAGTTTTCTGTGGGTACAGGTGTTTGATCTGCAGATTGATGTCCTTGCCAGGCCAGGACTGAAAACATTATTATGCACACCTAAAATTTTCTAAATGTTTAGTTGAGGTGCAAAGGGGAGGCTGTGAGAGAGAAGGCCAGTAGTCTCTACTGGGTCCCTGTTCAAGAAGATCAGGATGGATTTCAGAACTGACTATACTTATCCCTTTAGTTGGGGTATGTAATATATGGGTCTAAAATGGCTGATTATGTGAATGTATATTGACTTTAAATAATTACTCCCTTTAAATTGAAAGCTTGACTGTAATATATTTATCTATTAATACTTGCAGATTTGCACAGTTTGAATGACATAATGTATTTTATTGGTTTAAGTTCAGCATTTGAAAAACCCTGCTTTTTCATGCCTAACAAAAAAAACCAAAAACCAGCCCACAGATGCTTTGAGTGTTACCTAACTTGTTTTCAGAGGCTCAGAAATGAGGTTATAGTAATATGGCTATGAAATCACTAGGGTACATGCTTGAGTTTTGGCAGAAGAGGAGAGATATTTCAGATAAACTGTGAAGGGAGAACTGTACTTCTTGCTTTTTCTCTTTGTCTGCTTTTTTTGTAAAAACTGTGCAAGGCTGATTGAATAATCCTTAACACAGCAAATCAGGAAGATTTCTGTATAGTGGGTGGTGATGCTCAGTGTGCCTCTGCATGGACAGGTATTTACTGTCCTGCCAGAGGAATAAAAGATGAGGTTCAGCATCCATTGGAAACCTGATCTGTATTTACAGATCATTTTAACTGCCTGTTGGTGAGAATCGAGTCATCCACAGGGGAAAATATCTCTGGGTGCATCAGTTCTTACTATCAGGCCTTTGTGGTGGTTTTTTGCGGGTTTTTTTGGGTCTTTATCTGACATTATGGGAGGAAGGGAGAGGCCTGCTGGAGTTCAGTGCACTCAGTGGGCTGGTGTGCCAGCCTAAATTGAACCTTCTGATTTATTTAATTTGGCACAGTGGCTGAGAAGAAACTGAAGAACAATGATGAGGCTGTGTGGGAAGCATGAAGGATACTCCTTTCCAGGCATTAGAGGCAGCGTGGAATCAGGCATGAGGGTGCTTGGCAGAAATGCAGTGAGCAATGGGAGGGTGGCAGCCAGTTTTTTGTGACTAAAATAGAAACTGTGTCTGGGATTGGTGGTAGATTGCACAGATTTTGATAGAAGTAGCTTATACTTGATGGGATAGAGAAAGTGGGGCAGTACTAAGAATTGCTGAATGAGGAGCGAGTAATAAAAATAATGGAAAAAGAAAATTATCTTTGCAGCGAGGTCCTAAATAACCTGAATTGGGGCAGCACTGCCCTTCTGGAGGACATAGAACAGGACAGTGTAGTAGCAAAGGAAAGACAGTAGAGCAATGAAGGAAAAAATTTTGAGAGTCCTGACTAGACTTATAGTTGGATAGGTGAATAGGAGTGGCTGTAACGTTATCTGCAAAGTGATTGTCTGAATACTGTTTGTTGCAAATTATCATTTTACTTACCTTAAGACCAGATGAAAAACATTATAAGCACTGTGTTATAATTTTATTTGTTTGCATGCTTTAATATTGTATCAAAATTGTGCAGGCCATTTTTAGGTTAGAATCCTCTGGAGCAGAGGAAAATATTCTTGGGTCAGTTTTAGTGGCCCAGGTGACATAGTGCTTTAAATGCTTGGCAGTATTCTGTGCAGCATTGCCTCATAATATAACGGCAGTTGATATTAATATAGTGACCACCAGAACATTTGGTTTTGGGCAGAATTGGCATCCTTAGTTAACTAAGGATAAATGCTCAACTAAATCCTATGAGATCCCAATAAATAAGTTCAAGTCTTTATGTAATGGGTAATGTGGAGTTGGTTTTGGGACTTTTGTTATTGTTTGGGGTCTTTCTTAATTTTTTTTCCTCTCAGTTTATGTACCTTAGCATGAGTGTGTGAATCAGCGTAAATACTTGGGAAGAAATAAGTTGATAAAAATACAGGAAAGGAGCTATACTCATTTACCATTTAGGCAGACTTGTTGAAATGTCTAACTTTAAGTTATAAAAAAATTAACTTAACAACTATAAAAAATTAACATATAAACATATTAACTATAAAAAATTTAACTATAAAAATTAACAACTTGGTATAGTCATGTTCCTTCCCCATAAAAAGCACTTGTGTGGATCCTGAAGGATGCACAAAATGGACCTTTTGGAGGCGTTCTACTGCTGAGCAGTACTGAAGGAGGCAGAATTCTGGTAGTGTTTAACAGCACATCTGAAATATGACCCAGATTGTGATGGTGGATCTTGTTTGTGACACAAAATCTAGCAGAATAAGAGGGGACCAAAATCAGGAAGGACTCCTGAAGTCTTAATTTTTCTGCATAACTTTGTTTTGATGTTCTGGTTTTGTGTACAGCTTGAACATATAACGCTGAATTTTTTTTTTCCTTTGTCAGCCTTAATTACACAGACACAAAAATTTAAGTTCTTTTTTTGTCTCATTCATAATCCTTTTTTTGGTTTTTAGGCTGTTGAAAATCTCTGTTCCTACAAGGTCTCTGCTACACTGTACCAACAGCTGCGAGAAGTCTGTGAAAAACATGTGAAAGCACAAATCCAGCAGTTTAGAGAATATCCTTTTGCCATGCACAGAAGTGGTTAGAATGGTTAGTTTAAATCATTATTTTTTAAAACAAGACTTTGCAAAAAATGCACCAGAAATTGTCAATGTGTTAAAGAGATTCTTTGCTTACATGTTTTTAAATCAGTCATAGGCAACTTTAGTCATTTGGGTGAATAATTTTTGTGTATTGATGTGTAGCATCCTAGTAAGAATTTATTTATCATTTGAATAGGAATGCAACTTTTACACTAAATCTAGAAAATGTCAATAGCACTATGAGATTTCTCAGCAGGTATGAATTTCTGTGGCAGGTGATGCTTATAGTGATGCTTATAGCAGCAATAGCTCAAAAAATAATCACACCGGTTATCAACAACAGTAAAAAAATTTTAAAGCATAGTGTACCTGATTGACCAAAAATAACTACTGGTCAGCAGTGATGTATCACAGAGGCATTCAACAAGCCTTCATGTATCTTATGTGTACCTTGGGAGGTTCTTGGAAGAGAGCTCTTAAGTTCAAGAGATCATTTGGCTGTCTTGGGATGCATAGAAGGATAAAATTTTATGGTAAATTTCCCCATGGTTTACTGAAGTTACATTGCTGGACTTTTCTTCTGGCTGAATGGGTCACAGAAGTGCCTGTAGATCTTCTGTGGACACCTGGCTGTAGCCAGCCCTGTTTCCTGAATCCAGTCAAGCTTTACATGCTCAGAAGGTGCTTTATATCATAGGTGTCTTTGGTGTAATAGCCATGGGCTTGCACTGCTGGAGCAGCAGATGAATAGTCTATGTCCCCCTTGCTGTCCCCATATTCCTGGAAAATGCCTTAGCCAGCAGATGGTGGATGGAGAGTGCCATAATGAACAGATATTACAGCACTGCAGCTGTTGGCATTGTTTCCCAGCTCTCTATGGATTTTTTTTTTTGCAGAAAATGATGGGAAAAAGTAGGAAAGATAGGTTAAAGTAGAAAGAAACAAGGGGCCAGGGCCCGGAACGAACCTCCTTTCCAGGTGAATGCTTTTAATGTGCTTTGAATTGTGACTCTCAGTTTCTTGGTTCACTGCATTCCCCAGGTAGGTGCCTACACTCAGAATAATTTGGGGTTTTTAATGGTATGTACGCCAACATGGTTTTGGGCTGTGTGGTTTGGGTTTTTGTTGGTGGTTTGTTGTTTGGGGTTTTTTTGACATCTGGCTTCTATGTAGCACATTAGTACAGTAGTCTTTAACATACCTGGTCTTTGAGAACCAAATCTTACAGTCTTTAAAGCAATGTACAACCATCTTTTGCATTCCTGCTTTTTCAGACTTTAGATGATGTTATTAAAAATGTTTTAAAACCAATCTTTTCAAACTTTGCTTTCACCTTGCCCTCTTGACAGGGTGATGGTGGATTGGAGAGTTGAAAATTTAATATTTTGCAGGTGTGCCTCTTTGTATCCCAAGGACATGAGATCAGATTAATCAGATTTGGCCAGAATGAGTTGGAAATAATGATAATGTGTGGGAGAGGAAGATAAAGCGTTATTTAGATTTACTTGTGAGATACATGAAAACTGTATTATTTGTAAATAACAGTTGGATCTGTTGTGTAATGAAGAAAACTCTGTAGATTACTTAGGGTGACCTGGAGATGTATATGAAAAGAGTGGTATTTGGATTTGTTGAGGATTATTTAGAACTGTAACTGCTTTTAAGAGATTAGGGTCACTCCTGTTGTGCTCAGTGTGAACTCATTAAATAAACAAAATAACCTCTCCATCCCTCTCACCTCAGTTGGTGACAAACGTGTGTTTGACGCTGGTGGGATTTCTTGTTTAAATCTATATTAAGGTTGCACAGTGCAGCCACTAGATGGTATTACTGAAGAGCTGGGTGTGTTATTCCTTGAAAACACAGGGAGGCCTTTTGGAGAGCTGCCAGCCACTGTGCTGGGCAGCTCTGCAATTAATGGTTTATCCCTGGCAGGCACAGTAGCATTGGAATATCCATGGAGCAGCTTTGCCTAATGGCTAGCAAAGATCATTTCCAGAATCTGGCCTCTAAAGATACTGGCAAACTAGTTTTCCTTAATGGGTGCTGTACAGATTCTCTGGATAGTCTTTTATTTTTAAAGAAGATAAATAAATGCTGGCAAGATCATTGCAGACAAATGGTAAGTTGAATGTTTGTTCAGAGTATATATCCTTGAGGTGTGAAAACTGGCTAAAATTAGTTGGTCATAGTTTTAGCTTGGGACTGCACTGCATCTCCTCCTCCAAGTTTTAGCATTGCTTTTCAGTTTCCCCTTTGCTGGCTGAGAGAACTTCTGTTGTTGAAATGTAGGCTCTGTTACCTCTGACTTTCATAGGTTCATTTAAGGATTGAACATCACTCAAATATATTGACACCTTTTTTCTTTGGGTGGAAAGAAAAAGTAGACAAGAAATGCTGAAGTTGTTTGCTGTTCATAATTTTAAGTAATTTGGGGAGTCTTTGCTTTTAGATAGCCCCAAGAACTAGGTTAACTTGTACATTTTTTTTTTTCAAAGCAGAGATTATTATCCTGACTATAGAGCTAAGAAACAGAAAGGATAAAGAACTGAAACTTGCTTTCCATCTGCCTTTTTTTGTCTTCTACCTCCACAATGATTTATGTTACAGGAAAAAAGTCGTCTCTGAAACACACTCTATGAAAACTGTTCCTTTAAGAAGGCATCATTATATTTCCAAACTATCATTTTACAATGAGTTATTATTGCATTGTCACTTACTTAGCTTTGGCTGCAGATGCCCCATATGTTTGAATTTCTGTTTTCATTCCTCCAGTCCACTGTTCTTTCCTTTCCTGTGAGGTTTGGGCAGAGGTATATGATTTTTATCTGAATTAAGAATGGAAGGTGTTAGGGAAACTTTGAATTCAGCAGTCTGATGAAAACAGAGATGAAGATACTGCCTTGAAAATGGAGTTAGCATGAACCTGTTTTCATGAAAGGGCTTTTGCTGTGAACACTGTTTGCTTTAATTACTTCTAAGCATTCTTTTTTTTTTTTTTTTTTATCTTAAAGCAGCAACCTGTAGCAAGTGGCTTTCTTGCCCATGTGCTGGGTTAGCACTTATGCTGTTTAAGAAAAAAAATCAGCCTTACTGCTGTTTTACTCTAATGTGCTTGGCCAGTAGCTGTATCAGCCTGAGAATTGCTTCAGAGGCAATGAAATCTTTTAGGAAAGGAGTAGGTGGACAGCTGGGAATAGAAATCTCAATCTGGCCTGGGGGGGGAGTTACTGACATCCAGAGTTACACTAATGCTAAACTGGGAGTTGGGCAGCCTTCTTATGAGCAAAGTTAAAAATGGATTTTGAATGTAAAAGTCTAGTAAGCTACCAAATCACCTCCTCCTCCCACTTCTTTAATTTAAAAAAGAGTTAATATATTTTTATACCTTCTTTTGACTGTTGGATTTAATGTGTCTCTATTTTTGTTATGAATTTTGGCAGTTAACTATGAAAAGATCTGTTGCACAGCTTATTACTGTCTTAGTTTAAACTTTTGTTGTTTTTTTTTTAAAGCAAGAAGCATGGCAGCATGCTATTTCAGGGTGTTTACTGACTGTATTGGAGGTACTGTTTGAATAGCTTTGTATATCAGTGGTATAAAACTCCTAACAAGCTAATAAAACTGTTTAGTTAATGATAATGAATTTGACAGCTGTCTTGGATGTACTTGGGAATACCACCAAGTCATAGTATTAACTTCAATAGATTGCATACCCGTGCTGTACAAGTCACCATAAAAGTTTAAAATACCTACTTCAGTAAATGAGGTGTGTGTCTGTGATGTAGTTTCTCAGAAGTTGTTTTATAATTTAAAATACCACATGGAGGTGAAGAGAAAAATATTTTCTTTATATATTTCAGATCATGATCAGAAGCATTTTCTTATTTTTGGATCGTACATATGTGCTTCAGAATTCAGTGCTTCCTTCTATATGGTAGGTATCCATGTAAGTATTCCTATAATCTTTAGAGTGTTGATTAGCTATTACATTTGCAAAGACTAAAAATACATTTTTCACATTATATTTGAGCTATATAATAGATCTCTAAAATTTTGTGTCAGTTTATGGAGATGAATGTGTCAGCATATGCATGTGACATGTCCTCCTTCCCCGGGGGCTTATGTGTAGCTGTTGTTGTCAGAGCCTGGGTGAGGCTGGGTCTGTGGGAACCTCCCCTTGACTGCTGCTTCCCACCTTAGCACTGGCCCAGCATTACTGTAGGTGCTCCTGGTTTTGACAAAATTCAACTTCCAGCTTCTTGCTCTGTTTTTCTAAGTAAGTCAGAGTGATAAGGTGCAGATTATCTTTCCAACTCTGGTCACTTGATGATGCTTTCGTACTTTCAGCTCACCATGGTCACATTTTTGGGCATTCTGCTTTAAAGCATCCCCCTTGAGGGGCATTTTACATCATTGCCCAAGCAAACAAACCCAGGCTTTGCCAAAAATTTCTGGTATTGTTACTACTTTATCTGAATCATCCTCCCCACAAAAATAAAAGTAGATGAAATACTGAAGTCAGGGCATGTCTTTTCCCTGCCTGGCTAGCTGCTGTGCTCTTGTGAGTTCTTCAGGCTGTCTGAAGAGCCTGGCATCTTTCTCCAGCCTCTTGCTTGTCCAGTGGACATCTTTTGTTTCCAGCTTCAGCAGTTTTCATCCAACTCTTTGTGTTAGGCTTCTTTTCACTAAACATTGGTGATGAGGTCTGTTCATACTTTGTCTTATTTTTCTCCCAATGGTAAAATTCCTTGTTGAAATTCCTATTGAAATCCTGACGCATGTGAAGAAGTCGGAGGTAACAAGCTATCTAGGATTGCTCAGTTTTCAGTCTTTAACAATTAGCTGCTTCATGGCATAGAGGCACCATTCCTCATCTTAGAATGAAACAAGAATCTGATAGAGACTATAAGATCCTAAAGATAGAAAGAATTCATGCTTTGAACAAAACTTACGAATTACATGTAGAATGTCTGATCCAGAGAATTTTATATTAAAGTATATGATAGAGTTTGTTTTTTTTTAATGAGCAGAGAAACATATAGTCTATTATGTGAAAGTTGGACAGGCTGGTAACAGTTCTCCACTGAAGTGTATGCCTGTGGCAGCATATGATCTGGTATTTTTAGGATAATTCTTGTTACAGTTTTGTTAGAGGACAGTGTCAAAAAGAGTACACACACCATTAATATATTCTTTTTCTGTATCATATATAGTATACATTGTATGTATTTTAAACATATGTATGATTTTTCAAAAGAATCAGCAATGTGACTAATTTTCAATATTCACATAGGGATATGGGGCTAGAGTTATTTAGAAAGCATATCATTAATGACAAGCAAGTTCAAACCAAGACTATTGATGGAATTCTCCTGCTGATCAAACGAGAACGAAATGGTGAAGCCGTGGACAGAAGTTTGGTGCGGAGTTTGTTGAGCATGCTCTCAGATCTGCAGGTGAGTCCAGCCAAATTCACTAGTAACAGCTTTGTTTAGAAACACAGTGTGGATTGCCTGAGTAGTGTTTTGTACAAAGATTATCCTGTTCACCTAGTCAATGTGTGTAAAATCTAGCTATTACATTGATACGATTGCCTCTTCTTTACCCCATGTGCAATCTTGTACTGCTTTTAAATGAGACCTCTTTGCCTGTTTTCCTTAGCAGAGGTAATGGCCTCAGATCTTAACAGATTTACAGGTCTTCTAGTATGTGCAGTATTTTGTCTGTCTTAATCACTTATTGTCTCATCCTAGTGCCAGTTAAATGTAGGAACAGAAAAATCCCTCTCTGTCACTGTAAAAAGGTGTCACTTTTTGGGGTCCAGGTCTTGGGTGGATCAGAAAAACATCACTCTACTGGCAACTTCTTAGAAATGCTGAGGATAGAATGGGATGCCATATTAAGGCCAAGGTTTTCAGATAGGTCATGTCAAGCTGCAACTTGATGGAACTTTCCATGAGCAGAGATAGTAAGTAACCAAGGAGACTGACAAATGCTGTGCTTCTGGCTTCCACATAGGTTGTCCTTGAGTTAAGGTTGCAGCCTTGTGTGATCTGCAGTGAAACTTTGGAGCTATCCTTCATTCTTAAAACCTGCTGAGGTTGCTCCATTTCAAAGTGGCAGTGCAGCATTACGGCTGAAGGTTTGAAGAGGCAGACTACATAAAAAAGCCCTTTCTGGTTAGGCAGCTTACCTGGTTTTCTGCCTTTCATGTTAATCCTCTTGACTTTAATCTGTAGCTTCCTCTCTCATCCCAGAAAAATGAGTCTGTTTGAGAGAGAAGCCATTGAAAAAAAAATTAAGTTTTTGAAAGTGATAGAATGATTTGGGTTGGAAGGGGCCTTAATGATCATCTAGCTCCAACCCCCCTGCATTGGGCAGGAAACCTTCAACTAGGAGTCCTTAAGAGACAAAAAGTGGTCAGAATGTAATGAGTTTTACAGCTCTGTTACATGTTTTGGAAGAAATATTTTATTCTTCAACCACACTCAAGGATTTTTCCCTTTTTCTTTTCACTGTCCCTCTGTTTACATATTAATCCCTAGTTCCTCAGACTGTTACAGCTTTTTCTTTATGTAGTTGTCTTTCTGACTTATTTCCTTTCCATAGTAAACTGTTAGTCATTATGCAGAAACTTTTTAATGTTTGATTGTTGCTGGTGCCCTTTTTTGTACACCTTATTTGTTCCCTTTAGAAAGAATTCACCTTATTTGATGTAATTCATTTTTCTTGGGCCACTGAGAGAAACTTAGCAGATCTAAAGATGTGTTACTGAGCATATTAATATTTTCCTGATGAAAATTACCTGGTCTGTGCTAGTTGGAAGGGGTTTTTTGCCACAGAAATATGAGTGGGAGTTTAGATCTCAGGTGAATTGGATGTCATTGCTGTGCTGTGATGTTGGGTACTGGTGTTGGGCTGTGTTCCTTAAAAAGAAGCCTGTTAATTTAGACTGTTCAGGTACTGATGACTGAAAAAAATTGTTGCTGCTCTGGGAAGTCAGTTCTGATATCTGTCTTTCTGAAACCAGTGGGCAAACTGAGAATTTGTTAATGTAATGTCACATTGACATTTCTCACAGCTGGGTACATCCTTAAAATTTTACTCGCCCTCTTACACCTGACAAACAAAATATGGTACTGTTACTGTGAGCTTAATGTAAGTAACTACATTGATTTCTTGAGCCAGGTTTACAAGGAATCATTTGAACAGAGGTTTCTGGAAGAGACAAATTGTTTATATGCTGCAGAAGGCCAAAGATTGATGCAGGAAAGAGAGGTAGGTGCATGTGGTAGATGATGGCTTTTATGTTAGCTTTATCAGCTCTGGGATTACATAAGAACTTTGGTAGTGCCATGGTGTATTAATGTCCAGTGAAATTTACTGGCACACAGGTGTTCAAAACACGGTATGTGGATATGGACCAAGGTATTGTATCAACAGGGAGAGCAGACCCCAGGTTGTAATGGAATTTGATAGATACAATTGTGTAGTAACACAGTGACATTTTTGTAGCTAAAGTCACATTATCAACTGTAGTACCTTTAGTATGAAGTAATATTGATTAATAAAAATAGAGATTATGTAGTACATAACATTCTGGTGGAATAGTCCTTTCCAATTCACGTACTCTTTTAAAAATGTGGTTTAATTGTCATGGAACAAGATTAGCTGCCTTTCATACCTCTATGGTTAAACTGGTTATTCTCTTGTCTTGTTAGGTCCCAGAATATCTTCACCATGTTAGTAAACGTTTGGAAGAAGAAGGAGACAGAGTTATAACATATCTAGATCACAGCACACAGTGAGTACAAATTTTATCATTTTTACTGTAAGTCAAGCATTCTTCATGAATCAGTATAATTATCTATGGTTGTAGAGACACTGAAATAATGTCTTCATTATCTTACAGATATTATCTTGTTGAGAGTGCCTGTGAAATAGCTTGTTTTTAAAAGACTTTGGTTTTATCAAAAGTTAGTTCTTTAAAATAGAAGTATGTTTTCAGTAAGAAAGAAGACATTTGTTCAGAAATATTAATTCTGTATAGTGCAGTTTAAAAAAATTATATAAGAACTCAAATTTCCATTATCAAAACAGCAGCTGATTTTAGCCATTCATGTACTGATAACATCTTTAACCACAAATCTCTTGAGGGAAGGAAACACTCATTAGGAAAAAACGCAACCGAAAAAGCAAAACCACAAACAAACAAAAACCCAGACAAAATCTGAAAAAACCTAGAAGGGCAGAGGACATGAGTATCATTTGTAAACAGACCAAGGTGTGAGCTTAACAGTGCATCAGCTGTTGCCAGTGTACTGTGTGAGGTAGCTTGTCCTTTTTTCACGTGGGTTTTAAGTTATAGTTTGTGTTTTGTTGGATTAACACATTCCTGCAGGAACTGCCAGTACATAAATCCATATAGAATTTGTCTTGTAGTAAACTGTTGCTTCTTTCCTTTAGTTAAGAACGTGACATTAAATTTATTTGGTTTAAGTCTTCTGGAGGATTTATTGGCTTGTCAAAAAGGATAACTAAATAAAAATTATCTTTTTAACTTATTCTTCAGACATTTTATATCGATTTATAGATATACACGTATGTGTGTTGTGTGTCGTGGCACATATTTGAAATTGCATCTTCCTGTAAATGCTGATTGAAGGGTGACTAGTTTTTCTGGTGAAATCACTCATATTGAAATATATAGAACTTTCTGTTTATAAAGTTATAGTAAATATATACATTTATTTACAGTTTAGGTTAAAATATATTGATAGCATTATATTTTCAATCTAGATAGACATCAAGTACTTGCATTGAATCTCGCCCTTAGTTAAAGGCTTAGAAACCTACTTTTAGAAGGGTTCACACTAATTTTCTTCCCTTGCATTAAGAAACAGCAGTTCTTAAAATTAGAGCACTTGAGTGTTCTTGGGGTCATACTGTTTCTCTGTGAGTGCATGAAAACAGCAGAAAGGATGCTGCTTACTTGCAACTGCTTTGATCCTGAGATCAAAACAATACTTCTAGGACAAACACCATTCCAAATACTTCAGACAACACCTGGGAAGTTGTTGTTGCAGCTCACAGAGGGATTCTTTCAGCCCAGCAATACATGCTGCTCTGGACAGCTGACCAGATTAAGTGTGTCTCCTTGTCAGTCAGTAGGTGACCAAGGTACATGGCTTTGAGATCATACAGGAGGTACCTTCTGGCTCCTTCCTTAGCCAAGATAAATACTCACTTTGTTTGCTTGCCAATATGTAGTGCTTTGCCTCTTGGCCTCAAGCAGACAAATTGTCCCTTCTCCTGTACTCAGAATAGGTCTTCCAGGGCAGGGGATGGTATTTCATACAACCCTGCCTCCTGCTGTTGGAAACAGCCAGCAGCTGCAGATAGCAGTGGTTGGAAATGGTAGGGGATATGGGAAGTACTATATAAATGGCCATGTGTGTTAAAAACAGGGGTCTGTTTAAACAGCATTTCATGTTCACTTATGACCACTGAAGGGAACAAGTACAGGAAGTGCATGTGATGCCCTGATACTCTCCTGGTGTCTGCCTGTTTCCAGCTCAGTGTATTTTCTGAACCTGCTGGGGTTTGTGTCTTTGTATCTCAGAAATACTTGCAGTCTCTCATAGGGATTCACATCAGCTTTTCTGGCTGTGCCAGGCTTTGGCAAAGAGTTCCACAGGTGATAAAGTGCCTCCTTTTAAATCTGGTACCCAGTACCATCGCTGATGACCCCAGTTCGTGCATTGGAAAGAAAAGTGATCAGTCAGTTCCCTCCACCCCTTTCCTGCCTGTTAATGGTATCTCTAAGTCATTTCCTTCCCAGAAAGAAGAGTCTAGACATTGCAGTTGTCTCTCTTGTAGCTGCTGCTGCATGTTTTGATCATCTCTGCTTCTATCTCTGACCCTTTCCAAATGAAGAACCTAAACTGGTGTGTTGTGTGGAAGGTCAGGCATGTCACTGATGGGCTGTTTCAGGAAAGAGAGAAAGAGAGTGTGTTAGCAACGGTACGCTTTCGTTTCAGCAAAAGTGTATCCTCCTACAGGAAAGGCTGCCATCAGTCCAAGTTGAGCACCTCTCTTCCAGGAAATCCCAATTAAGGTTCTGAGAACCAGTTTTGTAATCCTTAACTCCTAAAGAAATGGTTGGTCTTATGTTGTTCCATTGTAAGCAAGGTAGAAGTTTAAACATTGGAATTAATTAATGAAGTGCCTTTGCACTTCAGACATTTATTTTATCTTTTAGGTGATGAAAGATGTAAGGGAAAACTTCCCATTATTTTTCAGTCCTGTCTAAAATGCATGTATAAAGGTAAAAAGTAGGGGATATTCAAAGATAGATTTAAAAGTTTTGCAAATTTGTGTCTTGTGCCTCTTGCTCAATTTATGCTTGTGTGCATAACACAATTAGCTGAAAATTTTACAATTAGCTGAATTTTTAACAAAACTAGTGTGTATTGTTTTGGTTTGAAGTTCAAACCCTTGGAGGTTTTTGGGTTGTATGCTTCTTTGTTTCCAGAACTCAATGACTTTTTTTCCAGTTATGCTTTTGTATTGACTTTTGCAATGTAAGCTTCTCACTTCTACTGTGTAAGGAATTTCATTTTCTCAATTTATTTTTATTTTTAAATTACATACACAGTTTATTGTTGTCTTATGTGATGGTTTTTGTCTTAATTTGTAACTTCTAAGTATAAAACTGTTGGGGCTTTTTGCATTATAATGTCAGTTATGCACAAATACACTGTGACAGAAGCCAACTCCTTTATACTATAATGCTTCTAATATTTTTTTCTTGTATAATTCAGGAAACCACTGATTGCTTGTGTGGAGAAGCAGCTACTAGGAGAACACCTATCAGCTATTTTGCAAAAAGGTATTTTTTTTTAATTAATGTAATCCTTGATTAGCAATGGAATCTCATACTCTGCAATAGCTATAAATTTCATAGCTTTGACTTTAGGAGGTATATTAGTCATGGGAAAAACTTCCACAGACACAGAAAGCCAATCCTGTGATTGTTACCCTCGCTGTGACAAGTAAATGGTATATTTGGAAAGAAATGTCTGAAATCTAATTCCATATTTGTAAAGGCTGCTAAGCCTCTAAATCTCCTTTAACTTGCAGCAGTGGGCTTAGGAATTAAACCTTTGGAACTGCTTCTTTCCTAGAATTATATAAACTTCTAAATGAGACTGCAGTTACTGTTGTCGCTTCTTTTATGTGATAATCACACAGCTCAAGCGCAATAGTTTCACATATCCTGGTGATTGTGTAGTTTAAGAATCGTGAGTTACTGGAACTGGCAGCATTTGAGGCAATGAGCTTTCGTATGCCTTTGTCTGTCTCTTACCTTTTGTCTGGCAATTGCAGATAAGAACTGCAGCCTTCTCAGGAGGTCCTTATTCATACATTAGTGTGTTCAAATTGCCATTTCTTTGTTCCTCTTAAATTTTCTTTGTTCCTCTTCTCCTTTTTCACGGAATTTTTGGGTTTGTCCAGTATTCCCTGATCTTTGAGTACCTTAAATGATCTTTTCCTTCTCTTGCAGTAGCCGTATTTTAGGTTTTAGAGATCTTCTAGGAAATTATCCTTAAATCTGTGATTTCTTTTATGTTGCAAAACAGATGTCCTTGGTAGTCTGGTATCTTCAAGCTCCCTCACATCCCTGTTTAACACTTTCATGTTACACATACCCTTTCTATGTCTCTCTTTGTCCTTTTTAAAGATGACTTATGCTCAGTTTTATCTCAGCTATCCTGGGAATAGCTTGTTTCACTGTTTTCAATACATTTATAGAAATAAGCTTGGTCACTTCATCTTACCTATTCTTAAACTTATAAACAGAAGGTAAGAATAATTATATTTTGCTGATATGTGTCAATTTTGCTTGCTCTTTAATTCAATGATTAAGTAACTTTTCCAGTGATGTGCTTGTTTATCAAGTGGCTTCAACAGGAAGTATGTGGTCTTGTTTTAAACTGATCTTTTTTTTGGTTTACAATGTGTATGAGCCATCCATGTCAATACAGAGAGATTTTTACTTTTTTGTAGCTCTCTGGTTACTGTGCTTCAGGACTCCAGTATTGTTGGATCAGGTTTTGCATTCTATGTCTCTGCTAGAAAAAGTAGTTAAAAAAAGGTTCTATCATCACTTGACTTGCTTAGTTTTCTGTATTCGTTTGATCTAGAACACATTTTAATTTATGACATCTTAGTGTTCTGTCCAAGTAGAAGAAGATGCTGCCTTTTGTAGGTTTTCTTCATTAAGTCAAGGAATGTGAAGTAGTCAGTTTCATACAGGAGGAAAAAAAAAGCTTAAAAATGCAGGGTTTGTATAAGAAACTTCTTTTTCCTTACACTAGTAAAACTGCTGTTGACTAGATATTTGGGGTCAGATCTAGTGGTGGGGTTTTTTTTTGTGAGTACAATACATTTTCCCAAGGCTATGGCAGTGCTTTCTGGAAGCTCTGTGAAACTTTTTATCAGAGGACTTTGCTGCATGTCCTTTCCATTTGTCAAATGTGTGACTAAATATTTTTTTCAGTCACACAGCTCATGTTAGTAAAAAGAGGGAAGGCTGTATTTTGTGATCTAGGTTATAATAAAGCAGATAATGTTCTGGTGTCTTTAAGTGACTAGGAGGTAATGGGATGGGCTTTTCTTAATTGAGAGAGCTGGGGTTCTTCAGCATGGAAAAGAGAGAGCTCCTGGGAGACTGCACAGTGACCTTCCAGTACTTCAAGAGGGCTTATAAAAGGAGGGGGCAGATAGTGATAGGTCAAGGGGGAATGGTTTTAACTAAAAATGAGAGATCTAAGATGAGCTGTTAGGAAGAAATTCTCTACTTGAGAGTGGTGAGTCACTGGAATATGTTGCCCAGAGAAGCTGTGGATGCTCCATCCCTGGAAGTGTTCAAGGCCAGGTTGGAAGGAGATGTGAGCAACCTGGTCTGGTGGAAGGTACCTCTGCCAACAGCTGGGGATTAGAACAAGGTGATCTTCCAATCCAAGCCTTTCTGTGATTCTTTGATTTCCAGGATTTTAATTCCATGTTCAATGAAAAGAGAGCACTAAAACCCTGTATTTGGGACTGTGTAGTCTGTTGTCTTACACTTAAAGTATGTCTATTCTTCTGATATCTCAAAAGTTTAGGAAATCTCAAAACAGTAGACAAAAGTTTACCTGGCATAATTCTTGAACATTGTTTGCATTTCTGAACATGTATGTAAGTTACAATATACAGTGAAAGTATTTTTAAGCTGAAGAATATAGTAGAATATGGGATAATTTGGTAGTGATTGGCAAATCAATTTTTAATATAATTTAAAAATTAGCATTTATGAAATAATTTGATGAAGTGGGACAGTTGTACCATGTCAGCTACACTGATGGTGTGAATTCTCAACCTGTGTAAAGTCAAGCTTTTTGTTTTTTAAAAAATGTCATAAATCTTTGATGCTATGCTCTGGTATTACCAAAGCCTCTGTAACTGACACCAAAGTACTTCTGATCACACTGGAACTACATTTGGCATACTCTCAAATGGAAAAATGTGTATGAACTTGCTTGTTCATGTGTGTATTACTTGTTTGTTACATTCTTTGGGCTTCACTTCTCCATCTGTTAGCCCAACGCTTAGTCTCATGTAGGTGAATCAACAAAGCAGAAGTTGCTTGAAAGGAATTTGTAATCTTGTGTTATTCCATTGGTAGGAGTGTAGATTGTTCCCAGCACATTCTTAATTTAAAAACATGGCTCACTGTGCTCCCCAGGAAAAAATCCTGTGAAGTATTTATCATTACTTTCATTTTGGGGCAGTTTACTTAGCTTCCTGTTTTCTTTAGTGGTTCTTGATGAAACTATACCCTTGAAGTTAAGCTCTCTTCATTACCATTCTGCAAAAGGCTCACGAGAATCACCTTGTTGGGAAACTATTTCAGTTGAAATACTAGTACGTTCTCTAATAGATATATTCTCTAATATATTTCTAACTGTGTTTATGTAACTGTATTCAAATTTTCTTTTTTTTCTACTTTAATTTTTTAGGACTTGATAGCCTGCTTGATGAAAATAGAATATCAGATTTGACCCAGACATACCAGCTGTTTAGCCGGGTAAAAGGTGGGCAGCAGATCCTTTTGCAGCATTGGAGTGAATACATCAAGGTATTTCAAAGATCTATTACTAATGTAAAAATTTATGCTGTTACACATGTCTTCTGTCAAAGCCTAGAATAATATATAGGTGTATTACCAAACTTCTGTTTTAAGTAAATATGGGGAGGGATGTTAATGCTTCTGCCTCGGTAACAATCACATGATAAGAAACAGCAACACCTGCTTTGGTTTTAAATTTCTACTTGGAAATTGCTTTCCTTATTGGTGTGGACATTATACAGGATGTTTTTGGTTGCATTGGTTTTAAATAGGACCACGTGCACACGTGTTTAGACTATGCTGGACTGTACTATGTGTTGTTTTGCTGCAAATACACTCAAGTGTTTACATACCTGTAAGACCTGCTAATTTGCAGCTTAGGCTGTGCTTCTTGTAACCAACCTACAACAATGCTGATGGGTTTTAAAGCTGTTGGGAAGGGAATGCTCCTATTGAAAATAATCCATCAGTCATATTTAGATGTTTTGGGTTTGTTCGTTAGGCATAATATCCATATAGTATGCTGCCCCAGAGAGCTTGCACTCTAGTGCTCTAGCAAGATGAAGGCAGGAAAGCATCACAGGAGATTTTTCTCCCTGGAGTTGATAATTCCTGATGTCAGGGCTCTCCCCTGAATTGTCCACGTGTTCATCAACCTTCAGGATTCAGTGCACAATAACAGTTAATTCCAGAGGTGCCTTTTCTGCACACCTGTGTCTGGAGTTCAGCATGATGCACCAGTGCTGCAGCTCATGGGAGAGGAACATGGCTACCCTCTGCCCCCAGAACTGAGGAGGAGTTTATTCCTTAGGGTGTTGCCCAGTTGGATGGTGGTGCTGTGGCCGAGGAGGATCCTCTTTCTTCTTCCTTTCTCCCAGATCATGTTCACCACTTAATCCTAGTGCTGCCTGCCACTACATAGGCTCTCCTGTTATCTGTTTTATCACAATACCTGGGCAAGGTCAGTTTAATCCCAGGTTTAGTGAGCTAAAGAGACTCACAGAAAAGTCCATGTACTGGTCCAAGGAAAAAAGTAGGAGTTCAAGATGGGTAGAAAATAATCTCTCCTCTCACAACAGCAAGTTGTTAAATTGGATTATCTTGCCCTGTGTTTCACAGAATCAGATTTCTTACAGCTTTAAGATGGTGGTGTACCTACTCAAAAACCTAGAACACCTTTTCTGTAGTGTCAGTGAATCTCCTTCCAGACATTCTGTGTGACAGTGAAGAGAGGCTTCAAGAACTTCTAATGTTTATCTTGTGAGCCAATTTACTGTGGTAAGGGTCTGTGTTCCACTGCAGTCACCCTTTTGTGAATTCAGAGGTGCCATTTGGCTTTTTGCATCTAGGTTTGCTGTTTCAGAATGGAGGGAAAGCCTTGCAATTTATGAGTGTACCTGATAGAGACTGTGAGACACCCAAATGCTGTGTTAATGAAGGGGAAATGTGACAAGTGGAAGATCTGATGGACTTGGTGACCATCAGAGGTCTCTTCCAGCCCAGACTGTTCTGTGATTCTGTGATACACATGTTGATTCCAAGGACCTTGGGAGCCTTGTGTTCATCTTTACTCTGAAATGGTACTTGAGTGAGATCTCCATGAAAAATGACAGTGGCTAATAAGATAATGCAATGGAAATTCTGAGGCTGGAGAGGGACTTCACCCATCTCTTTTACTGTTGTTGGCTAGCATACTTTAGTTGGCAAAAATATATCCATTGATTTCTGTTTTGCTTTTGCTTGTGCTGGGTCCTCTTTTTCACCTTGGAAAACTGATCATTCAGTCCAGGGCACTGATTAGTGTTACTAAGAAAATGTTCATTGCCCACTGGGTGAAAATCCTCCTTTGCAGTATATTTTAGATGTCCATTAGACAAATGGTGTTCTATCTCTTAGATAATAAAAGAAGGAGCAGGAAGAGAAAGTCAGGTCTTTGGCTGCTTCTTGTGCATGAGAAAGTTTTGTTTCCATGCAAGTCAGCTAGGATCATTTTGGTTTAGAGCCCTTGATGAAAAAGAAATCTTTGAGGGTTGAGCAGTTAAAGTTTTGCTACCTGTTTAATCAGGTAAGCTCTCTAGTGGGTTTAATAAAAATAGTGCAAAGTTTTCCTTTATACTTAACATTTCTGAGGCAGTTTCCATTTAATTTATTTTACATGAATCATAGTTCTGTATCTCACTGTGAACTTGCACATCATAGTCATGTCTACTGTATATTTTTTTACTTTTGTCTTAAATGTAAATAATCTTTTAATCAAGCACTAATGTTTGAAATCCATCAATGTGTGTCTAGTTTTTATTTTAAAATTCAATGCATCTCATTTTTTAAAAACTTGAACTCACAAGTAGTTCTGTAAAAAAATTCCTTTTTCTAATGATAATTTTTATAAGGGTAAATGTGTCTGTTGGGGGAGATAGGTAGCACTCTAAAGTATTTTACTATCAAAAGTGTTTGTTTTACAGAACTTTGGGACAACAATAGTGGTTAATCCTGAAAAAGACAAGGATATGGTGCAAGAGCTACTAGATTTTAAGGATAAAGTGGACCATATCATAGAAGTGTGCTTTCAGAAAAATGAAAAATTTATAAACTTGATGAAGGAGTCCTTTGAAACATTTATCAACAAGAGACCAAATAAGCCTGCAGAATTGATAGGTACACAAATATTTTTCTGTAAAATATTTCAAAAATCTATAGAAAGCATGATAATGCTGCTGAGTGTGCTAGTGCAATAGTGGTGCAGTCGCATTCTGCTTTAGGAGACTGGTCTGGGGACACGAGGCAAACGTTAACCCGGGCGCATGGTGGCCCCAGAGCTTGGGTGTGCTGTCAGGGGATCCTGCTGGAGCATGTCATCTCCTGTCCCTGCGCTCTGCTGCTTGCACGGGGCCTGGTGCTAACAACTGCTCAGTGCAGCACTGGGGCTGCCGTGGGAGTAACTGGTCAGGGGGAAGAGCAGCTGTGGCAAGTAAAGGGGAACTGGCTTTAACTGTGGTAGTAGAGGAGTTATGTGGATGTTCTGGATCTCTCAGAAAGGAGTAAGTACAGCCCATCCATCTGCCTCGAAGACTGAAGTTGGGATAACAATTTTAAAGCCTTCAGATACAAGTTAATAGAGGAAAAAAAAAACCACTACCTTGACAGGAGAACTTGTGCTTATTAAGGGGAAAGATAATAACAAATACTTTAAAAATGTTTTTTAGTTTATCCCTGATCAAGCAAAAGCTATCCTTACAGTTTTGCCTGCTGAAAAACTGGAGCTGTGGCATTTTACACCAGGAGAGGATCCTGCTCCTTGGTTGTTTGTTTTTCCTCTGTACTTTGTTTTGCCTTTATTTGGCTGATTTTGTGTCTTCCTTCTAAAATCAGCTTTATGTAGGACAGATTGCACAACATAGTGATACAGGTTAAAGCCATTATACGGGCTGTTGTCATTTGTGGATCATGGTGTTCCAGCTCCCACAAAGGTTTTCTTCTTACGCAGAAGGTTGTATAAGGATACTAACGTGGCTTAATAAATACTTAGCTAAATTCAAGGCTTAACCTTATTTCTGGCATTCTGAAACTAACTGGAAAGCATTGCTTCTGTTAAAATTTTAATATGCTCCTACCAAGGAGCATGAGGAACATGGTAAAGATCTATAAAAATATAGTCCTCTTTATGTTGTTTCTTTCTGTTTCTCATAAAACACATTCATATACATTGTACGTTCCAAAACATTTGTCTTTCAACAAGTAATGTGCTTGTATGACACAAAATGTGGGAATTTCTAATGTATTAATTTTAATTATTGTACTGTATTCATTTTTTGCCTTGGACTATTCCTTTCTGCAGTACTTTTCCATTATATATAGTAGGGCTCCAGTAATATTCCAGTAATACTGTAGGGCTCTGTCCTTCCACTGAGCATAGGGATGGGAAAAGGGAAAATAGAAAATGTAGTGCTTATCCTGTGTTTTAACATATAGTAGTACTTAACACATAGTAATATTTCAAGCAGGAGATGCTTAAGTTTGTTATTTTAGATCTATTTTTAAGCTGTTACCTAATTTTATTCATTTGTAGCAAAATATGTGGATTCCAAGTTAAGAGCTGGTAATAAAGAAGCAACAGATGAAGAGCTGGAAAGAATCCTTGACAAAATAATGATCATATTTAGATTCATTCATGGTAAGCAATAGCAATTCACTGTTGATGCAATTAAAACTGCTCCCTTTGCTATTAGCAGGGCTGCTTTCCTCTGAATGCAAGAGATCTTTTTCAGCATGAATTCCTGCTCAACTCGGTCTTTAATTCAGGTTGCCTTACTCTTGAAGGAACACAATAAACGTATGGGGGAGAACAAATAGTTCTGTGGATGTTGGCAAGTTACAGATCTTTCAGAGTCTTGTGAGTGGAGACCTAAGAGTTAGAGATATTGCTGGAAGTTTTTTTAACATAAATTAACCATGGCTGTTACCACAACTTCTCCTCTAATGACAGTACAGACTTTCCTATCCATTTATGTATGTTGTAAGTACAAAGCATGAAAACTCAGCAGCTTCTCTTGACTTCTCTTTTCTCATCATAGCTGAGAAGGAACACAGAGCAGAGGAGAGCTCAAAATGACAGGAGAAAGTGTTATTGCTGAGTTTCACTGCCTTTGAAATCCATTTCTCTCATGTATGTCGCTGTCTGAGCAAAACCCTTCAATGTGTTAGGGTTTTTTTTTTGGGCTATCGGAAAAAACAGTGGTCTAATCCAATAAAGAAGCATTACCACTGCTCTGAGGGAAGTGGAATGTGTATCCTGGGCTGGGGTGGAATAGCAGGAATTACCCAATTTTGTATTAGTTTGTCTGAGATCCATGGGGTTCTCTCCTCATAAAAATCCCATACAAGTGGGATTTCCCAAAACATGATGGGAAAGCAGTCAAGTCATAAAGTAGTATCATTTGCATAATTGAATCATAATTGCAGCGTTTTTGTCAGATGGGGATGTGAATGAAAGCAGTTGTACTGGCAGCTTGTCAACCTAAGAGAATAATTCTTCTTAATCTGAAACTTTCACCAACACTTTTTCTGTTCATAGTTTTTGTAGTACTGAGCTAAAAGCATAGATTTTATTTTGATCTGTCTAGTACATAAGAGCTCTTTCAAGAGCAGGTGATAGGTAGTAGGTAGTTTCTGGGCATTGACCTTTTTGATAATATCTTGATGCAGCTGGTTGATGAAACTTCATCAGGACAGGATGGGGAGGGAAGAAGACTATCACAGGAAGTCCAAATTGGAAGGTGTTCACAAGGAATTACGAGGGGCTACTGTAGTCAGCACAAGTAGTGCCTTGGGTTGCAGTAAATTTGTTCCTCTTAAAAGGGAACACCTTGCACTGTCGTATGGGAGAAGTTTGGGTTTAAGGTGTGAAAATTTGTGGGTATCTGTATGACTCTTTAATTTCAAAAGGCTATTGGCAAACCATGTGAGAAGACTTACGTTAAATTTTCTTTCCCTTAGGCTTTTAAAATACATTCTTTAAGACATAGTAAGCCTCTCCCCTACCTTTTTTCTTTTTTTAATAAATCAGACCAGTGGAGGGAGAATATTCTTCTGGACCCCAGAGTAATTTCATGTGTTTTGTAGCTGATCCAATGGGAAATACAAGGCAGCTCAAGTTCCTGGGGCAGAATAAAAAGAAATAAGTAAACATTTTGCAAAATATGTTTAAAATTATTAAAATATAAAAAGAACAAAATATCTACATGTTTTTCTTCACTGCTACATAATGAATATTGTTCTCCTAATCAGCTTTTCATGAGAAGGGCTTGTGTCACAAACCTGAAGGGCAGTGATGCAAATAGAATGTATCATTTAATTTCATTTTATTTTTTTGTTTCAATTTCTTTACAGGGAAAGATGTGTTTGAGGCATTTTATAAGAAAGACTTAGCCAAAAGACTGCTGGTTGGAAAAAGTGCTTCAGTAGATGCTGAGAAGTCCATGTTGTCAAAGCTTAAACATGGTAGGTGTCTTCAGATGTGTTAAATTTGTATTACTTTTTAGCATGCAAATTTGGAATCCTTGTTTTCTCATGCTTTTAAGTGACAAGCCAAATTTTAAATAATAGCTGTTCAGCTCTTAAATATCAAGGGAGGATGTAAGTGTGTGTGTGTGTGTATATATATATATATGTATATATCAGACCTTTCATTATGCTCAGGAAG
This sequence comes from Motacilla alba alba, assembly GCF_015832195.1. Classification (NCBI taxonomy): domain Eukaryota; kingdom Metazoa; phylum Chordata; class Aves; order Passeriformes; family Motacillidae; genus Motacilla; species Motacilla alba. The sequence goes on along the minus strand of NC_052016.1, from coordinate 98,670,233 downwards.
AACTATAAGGCTGACTTCTTAGGTATGAGACTGGTTTATTTAATGTACCTACAGAGGAGCAAAATCCTGAAAAGGCACCTATTTGTGAGTGCTCTGTAACCTGGTAAATGTGGCTCAGCTGTCTCAGGTTAAATGTTTATCACTTGTTCCGTGCTTCTTTGTAATTGTGGGATCTTTGCTCTTTTTTTTGTGTGTGACAGAATGTGGCGCTGCTTTTACCAGCAAACTGGAGGGCATGTTCAAGGACATGGAACTGTCCAAAGATGTCATGGTACAGTTCAAGCAGGTACATTAACTTTCGTTTGTATACTAAATTTTTCACAGTCATAAGGAGGCGTTTAATGGTGCTATCCCTTGGAGTAAGCTAAAATTAAACAAAACAGCTTTTAAGCAGGTCTTAGTAATAGTGTCTACTTACTGTTCTGTTTATACAACAGAATTTATTTATTGTATACAATAATTTTACAATTTTATTTGATTCCTTTTAAAGTAAATTAGTCTAAATACCACATAGTAATTCAGTTGACTGACATCCTTGGAAGTCTGTATTCCCTCATTCTGTAAACTGGTGTTGCTCTGATGAATTTTTTTGTGGACAGCCCACACCAGAGAAACTCCCTGAAGGTTGTTAAGTGCACAGAAACTGTGAATATCTCAGCCCCAGAGTTTCCAGCTTGTCGGTGACCGATGAATGCTTGCAGAAAATACTGTACATGCTCACCCTGTTGTTGCATTTCTCTCTGGGTACTTGTCTGGGGGCCTTACTGAAGTCAGGATGCTGGGTTAGAGACCCGACCCAGGACAAAGCCTGTGGTGACTCTTCTGTCCCAGATTTTGCAGTCTGGCTGGACTGATGCTCTACTCCAATTATATAAAAAAAGTTTTGTCTAACAGATGTACAAGTCCAAGAGGATCCTTTGATCTTATAGTCCTTGCCATGGCTTCTTTTCTTTTGCTTTATTTGCATGTGATTAAAACTTCTTTGACCTTATCACCCTGTATAGACAGAGGTCTAGAATATTTCAAGGCATCCTGATCCTTTCTTTGTACTCCTATCTACTTGCTGTGTTTTGAAGTTGGGGAAGTGGTCATTAGATAGTTACTCAAAATCCTGGTAGAGCGTGTCTAACCAAGGTTGTGGCCTTTAAGAATTTTTCATTGTTATACTAATCCTAAATTTCTAACTTAAGTATGTACATTTTCTAATTTAGTATGCAGATAGTACACTTGAATAATTTTTGTCTCTTGTATTTTAGTATATGCAGAACCAAAGTGACCCAGGAAATATAGATCTGACAGTAAATATATTAACTATGGGATATTGGCCAACTTACACACCTATGGAAGTCCACCTAAATTCAGAGGTTTGTGTTTGAATTCTTCTTCTAAATACACTTTACCAAATGAAATCGTTATTACAGGGTGCATTCATGCCCTTCATTTAAAGCTTTTCTGCTAGATATCTCAGGGGTTTACATAATTATAAGGATTCCAGAACTGCAAAAAATAGAATGTAGTGGATAAAGCCCACTTTTTTCAGATGATTATTTCACTCAGTGTGGTTTTTTTTTACCTGTGTAATAATAGTATCATTGCCTTACTTAGCATTGCAGTCAGTTACTTAAAAGTTTGCAATTGGTCAGTTCACCTTAATTTAGTCAATCTTTAACTACATTGGTTAGGCACTTTGAACTAGTCAATAGTTGTGTTTTTGCAAGTTCCTTTTTTCAAAGATCCTTCACCTGTTCCCTGCAATGTATCACACAAAACTAGCCCCTGCATTTACATAGTATTTGCTTGAAAAATTGATGTTTCCAAGTTGAGAGATTCTTGCAAAGCTCCTTCCGGTAGGGATTTAGGCTGAAATGTGTATTGGGAGTCCCTATTTCCTACAATACCTTGTTTGATCAGAGGTATGGGAAGCACTTCAGAGGCCAGAGGTAGTAATGGGGTTCCCACTCAGTTTGGAAGATAGGGAAGCTCTTGTACTCTTGTTCCTGAGGTGCCTTTTCCTCCATGGCAGACTACTTCTGAAGGGTCCCACCTGAGCAGCACATCATGAAAATGGAGGGGTAGAACCCCCTTACTTGGAAGTAAGAGGTTGTAAAGTAGTGGCACTGGACTGGAGTTCCATTCCATCCACAGACTACAGGAAGAACTTAAGAGCAGATGGTACTAGCCAGTGTAAAGGTGTGAGATGGATGCTTTTTGTCCCATGACTTCTAGGTCAGATTCAAAATCTGAGACAAAACCAGTATTTAATTTGAGGTTTAAAACCCTTTACATGGATTTTATTTCAGTGTTATTTAAAACAAAACAAGCAAATTAAAAACCCAAGGAAAATTCAGTTATTTTTGAATTGAGGCTTTCTTATATGTGTAGTAGTACTTGAGAGCAAAATTCTGCTCTTTGGGTTTAAGTTTTTCCCACAAAAGGACCTATATGAAACATGGTTGAGGAGAATAAAGAAATTACATGTGTGAAATCATTTGGTAGCAAGATAAAATGCTACTGTTTCTTATCTTTTCTTAACAGATGATAAAGCTTCAAGAGGTATTTAAAACCTTTTACCTGGGAAAACACAGCGGACGAAAACTTCAGTGGCAGACCACTTTAGGACATGCTGTCCTAAAGGCAGAATTTAAGGAAGTAAGTTTGCTTGCATAATGCTTTGCCTGTTAGGTTAAAATTTAAGTCAATTATTTGGAATCTAATCATGCATTGCATTTTTTTAAAGGTAGTAACATTTTTGTGGAGGAACAATCACAATTCAGTCCTGTTATTTTGTACAGAAAGTAGGCTTTTTATTATTAAACTGAAAGCTAATGACAACAACATGATACCTTGGGTAATATTCATTTGATAGGAATTGTTGCTCACTCAAATTAAGTTGTAATAAAGCACAAAATTAAAACAAGAAAAAGAACACAGCATTTTTTTATCTGTAATTTGGAATTGTTTTGATTGTAGAAATCCTGGTGATGCTTTTGGTATGCTTGACAAACAGAAAGAGACTGAAGGGTGTTAGTCATGTGATGGCTGTGGTTACAGTTTAAATGCTTGTTGAATATTTAACTGTTAAATAACTGCACTGTTTGTTCATGTGGTTTTGTTTTGTCTCATGCACTATCTTGCCTTGAATAGTGCAGCTTACTTCTACAGCAAAGACATAAAAACCCTTGAATTCTTCTACTAACTCATTGTGAATATTAACTTGAGTTAATTAGGGACAAATTTACTGTTGATGGCGGCAACACCAAAATGTCATATATTGCAATTAAAATGAAGTGAAGGATGTGAAGTAAATACCAGGCCACCCTAATGAGCTTCTGCTATGTATTGTATTGTTACTGTTAGAGGAGCAAAAAAAAGAGATGTTATAAATACCCTGTTTCCTCAATACTACATTCAGGCAGATTCTTCTGTGTGCCAGGCATTCTAAAATGCATATCCATTCTTCTAGAAATACAAAAATTAATGTATACTTTCTGTAACTGTCAAATGTAGGAGGTGCAATAGAAAATTCTCTGAACATTACTATTATTTGTTGTTTCTCTTTTAGGGGAAGAAGGAGTTTCAAGTATCACTCTTTCAGACATTAGTATTGCTTATGTTTAATGAAGGAGATGAATTCAGTTTTGAAGAAATTAAAATGGCTACTGGTGTAGGTATGAAGAATGTACAGATTATTTTTGCTCCTGTTCAGTTTCACATACTATATTTTGAAAATGATCTGCTGTAGAATGCTCTCAGTTGGGGGTGATTTAAGAGAGTATTTTCAGTTGAACTGTTCTGAGAGCTCACCTGCCTGTTGCCCCTTCCTGTCGCTGAGGTGCCCCTTCACAGCAGGTCTGATTTGTTCAGAGCAGCAGTGTGTGCTGGATGTGTACTTTGTAGCTCTCTGCCTTTGCACTTGAACCTGAAGGACAAAGAAAGCTGAGGAAGAGTACAGTTTTCTTTTTAACCATCTGCAGTATCTGTCTTGTGTTTTTATGTTCCTGGGTGGACTTTTTTCCCCAAATTCTTAACGCTCTCTTGAAATAGTTATAGCCAAAACACTGACATCATTACTCTCTGCAAGTTTTGCATCAATCAGCAGCTTATACCCAGTAGTCCTTCACATCTTGAAACTTAAGATTGACCTAATATAGCAGTATCTGAAAGAGTATTTGAGCCCTTACAAGTACTAAAATATTGTAATATATTTACTAAAAGACTGTAAAATGGGAATACCAAGAATCCTTGTGGTTCAGAATGATGCATTGCAGAAGGAAGTACAGTCTGGGTGCTCCATCGTCTCAGTGTCAGTGCTTCAAATCACATAGTAATCCTCTCCCTTAATGGTAAGGGAGCTGAAGAATAATCCATGCCAGTGATAATAATCATCAGGATAGTCTGGAGAGACTCATTAGGTTGGAGTACAGTGTTTACACACTGTAACAAACACAGATTCCTGCAAGCCTGATCCAGGTCCTGCTTTCTCATCTTGGATTGCTGTCCCTTGGAGCTGGCATTCTGGCTGCCTGACAGCAACAGATAAAATCTGCCACATGGAAATCCATTCCATTATTGCAAAAAAAAAGGAATTCAATAGACTGTTTTAAGGCAGGTGGCTGGAATTGACAGTTGGGAGCTACCTCTGTGTCACTGCACTGAGCGCCATGTCTGTATTTCTCTCCCCTTTGGAGAAGTAGTATAGAAATTTAGGTGGTAAGGACAGCTCATGGTCCACAGGGTTCCTGTGAGGCCAGGATGAATAGCACAGAATCACAGAATGGCTTGGATTGGAAGGGATCTTTAAGATAATCTAGATCCAGCCCCCTGCCCTGAGCAGGGACACCTTCTGTTAAACCAGGTTACTCAGAGCTCCATCCAGCCTGGTCTTGAACACTTCCAGGGAAGGAGCATCCAGAACTTCTCTGGACAACCTGTTCTAGTGCCTTGCCACTTTGACAATAAAGAATTTCTTTCTAATACCTACTCTATTTTGTTTCAGTTTGAAGCCATTTTCCCCTTGTCATGTCACTACATGGTCTTGTAAATTTACAAGTTCCTCTCCATTTTTCCTGTAGGTATTAACTGGCCATGGTTGGAACTTGTGTTTTCCAATCACTGTTACAATAAATCATCATCAGCCTCTTTAGTGAGATTGTCCTGGTATATTAGGACAGTGAGAAAATGCATAAACTGTTACTCAGAGAAAGAATGGTCACCTTCTCTCTGATTCTGCTTCTTCAAGATGTGTTATCCAAATACATTGTTTTTACTTGCCTGTCAAGGGAGCCTCTAGCCTGTAGTTTTTACTTCTACTTCAGGGATTGATAGGTAATTGTAAATTCCTTTCCTTTGGCATACTGTAACCTGTGACTTCACATGCAAAGATCCAGAGTGTTTTAACAGCAGCCTTGTGGTTCGGGCAAAAACACAGCTCAATAGTCTGCATTTACTGAGGCTGAAATGCACAAAAATGTCTCAAATGTCATAAATGCCAGTTTAGCCCATGTTATTTAAAGGGCTTTTTTAAGAAATCATAGAACAGTTGGAAGTTTAAAAGAAGGAAAAGGTTTTTCTGTGTAAAAGCTCAAGTATTTTAAAAATAGCAATAGTGTTAATCTTTTACTCAGCTGTACTTCAGCACTAGGTTGCAAAACCTTTCTTTCAGTTTTTAGGCTAAAACTCTGTTCAGGAGATCCAGCACATTCAGTGATAATTTTATACTGTGAATAAAGTATTCTAGACACTGCAGAGGCTGTTTCAATGCAAAATCTTCATACAAGACTTTGCAACATAATTAAAATGTTTAAGACTTCATCTTGTCTAAATGGTTTTAAATGTTTAAATATTACTAGATAAAATTTTCCTCACACACTTGTGTCTACTTTCCTGTTTTGGGGGAAATTTGACTATAATAGCTGTCAGCTCTACCCTTCCACAAAACTTCTTCCTGTCAATTTAGACTTCTGTATTTTTATTCTATTATGTATTTTTTGCTCTTTGATAAAAGCACTGATCACATCTTGAAATAGGTGGCTTTGAGTTTCTTGTCATACACTGACTTTTTCTTTTCCAAGGTCCTGTTACTACCACACAAAACTAAAGCAATAAAACTAAGTTTGTGTTAATGTGAAATCTTTTCTGAAACTATTTTGGAAGGATAACTCACTGAGATGAGCCTAAATCTGTCTTTCTGATGTATATAATCCTGTGCATGCTCTCAGCATTTAACCTGTGAAAGACGAGACCAAGTTTGAAGGCTGTGAGCTACTTCTTAATTGGAACTTAGAAGAAAGTATTAACATAAAACCACTGGCTTTTCAATTTATTTGTAGATTAATCCCACAAAACTCTTGATGTTAACGTTTTGTTCTGCTTTCTCCCATATTTGAACTCATTCACAGAGGACAGTGAATTAAGAAGAACCTTGCAGTCTTTAGCTTGTGGAAAAGCAAGAGTATTGATTAAAAATCCAAAGGGCAAGGATGTAGAAGATGGAGATAAATTCATCTTTAATGGTGATTTCAAGCATAAATTGTTTAGAATAAAGATCAACCAGATTCAAATGAAAGAAACAGTACGTACTTTTTGCATTCATTCATTTTATGTATTAACTGTTTATCTACATATCCCATATGGAAAGATGTAATCTCTTGTATTTTTTGCATATAAAGAAAGGTATATTTAAATTCAAATTATAATTAATTTTTAGAGTAGTCAAGATGACTCAGAGAGGCAATAAAGACTTTAAAATCACTGAAATTGAACACAACTTAGGTTGCTTCCTGTGCTTGCAAATTTAAATACATATATATTAAACTAAAAGGATCTTGTAGATGTTTCAGTCCATCTTAGAAGTTTCTGTGGTATTGCTGAAGTGTTGCTACTATATTGAACTCATGAATCAAATGTCACCATGTCACTTCTTTATTTAGCAGTTTGGAAGGCTATAAAAGTCCCTGATTCTGCAGTGAAAACAAACCTTTTTTGTTGCATCTGAATTCCCATTCCTGACACAAGGTGACATATTCTAATTAACAGTGACTTGTTTCTTTTTTGCCTTTGCATATTAAATTCCCTGAAAGTCAAACTGGAGTTTGACACAAAACGCTGCTGTATTTGGGCTGTCAGAGTGTTATGTGTTCTCTTAAAAATCTTAAGGGAGTTTATAAGATTTACTTTTATTCATCAAATAATGTAAGATAAGACATATTTTTTCCTTTATATTATCCTGAATTTTCTCTTTAACTTGCTTTAGCAGTACACTTCAGAAATCGCTTAGCTCTTAGAATGCAGTAATGCATGCATCTGTCTCAAAGATAAATAAGAATGCATGAGCTTCATTTTATTACAAAGGTTAACTATAGAGAGAGAATTAATAAAAAGTAGCAACAGAGGGTGATATCATTTGCGGTGTTGTATTGTTCTTTAGGTTGAGGAACAGGTCAGCACAACTGAAAGAGTATTTCAGGACAGGCAATATCAGATTGATGCTGCTATTGTACGAATAATGAAGATGAGGAAGACTCTTGGTCATAATCTTCTTGTTTCTGAATTGTATAATCAACTGAAATTTCCTGTAAAGGTAACTCATGTTTTTGTTTGTCAAACCATCCCAGATTTATTTAAATATATGTAATATATGTTTCTATTCAGTTAGTCTATAAGAGCAAGAAATATGAAATATCATAGAATTAAACCCAAATATGAAGATAATTGTGTGAACAGAAATAAGTCGGAGTATCAGTACTACATCAGTTATATACTATGGTGCATTTCTTATGTAACTTTTAGCAGTATTTTTTTTAAATATGTTTGCCTTTGTGTTACTAACTGTTATGCTAATCTCATCTTTTCTTGTAGCCTGGAGACTTGAAAAAGCGAATTGAATCTCTCATTGACAGAGACTATATGGAGAGAGACAAAGACAACCCCAATCAGTACCACTATGTTGCATAAAGGAGAAGAAATAGTTTTATTTTAAAAACTAAAAAACCTAAAAAAGAAAAACCAAAATCATCTACATATATCTTTAGGACACCAAATACATATGCTGTTCCAGACTTTCCTTTTAGCAGATTTCAGGTTGATGTATATTACTCAAGCAGCTGCATGCACTGCTGTGGAAAAGAAGCAAAATGAAATGTTAATTGATCACTTTTGTCGAGACTTCTTACTAATTTTAAATGCCCTGGGGTTTTTGGTTTTTTTTCCCATTTAGTTAATCTTTTGTTCTCCTGGGTTCTTCCAAATTTAGTTTTACAGTTTTGTTTAACAATGTCATTGAAGTTGGATGGAAAGGTAAAATCATTTGTGTGAGAAATACTTCTGTCATGGATGCAAGTCTGGTTTCTTCATTTAGGTGTTCCTAACTGCATCCACAAAGTCCCTAAATGCTGCATTCTTTAGCTACAGTTACAACTTGGGTAACTTTTTAAAAACCCTTCATTGATGAACATGTATGTACAAGCAGTGTTGTTGAAATACACTGAAGTTTTGCACCATGAAAATCCTTAAAACTTGTGTTCAGTTAATTTTCTTCCAAGTTATTACAAACTTCAGTCTGGTTTGGATAAATCAGGTTTTGAAGTGAGATTCTTGAAGTGCCAAGAGGACAACTGCATTCATGTGTGTACTGAGCTGTTGGATTATTTAGCTAAAATATGGATTGTTCTATTATTACTACTTCTGCTGGCTTGGGTGGCAAAGATTAGATCTGAGTCAACGAGGCCCTACCTCATTTTAGGGCAGCAGGTGTATTTCACTGTTTCTGTAATTGCCGTAACATTTAGTTCTGCCTTGAAAATAACATCCAGGGAACCTACTGTACAGCGTGCTCCACTTTAAGAAAACAAAACCTTTTTTTAAAAAAAAATACTTTTATGGTCTCAATATTGGGAAAGCATAGCTTTTTGTTTTGAAAGACTAAGGACTTTGTGAGTACTTTGTTACATATTGTACATATGTAAGTTGATTTGAATTAAAGAGTGAAAGACAGTGTAGATCTCTTAGATAACTGTAACTATAAGGAAGACACCTTTTCTGGTAATACTTGCAAGACTGTTTATTTTCCTGATTTGTCTACTGGTATGTTTCATTCTGAAAAAGAGCTACCAAAGGAGTTCTGATCACTACATAAAGGACAATTTACCTGAGCAAAATTTTCTTGAGAGATACCTTACTAAGTTATGTAACGTGGGGTTTGTGCATCAATTAAAAGGCTACTTCTTCTTAAAGTAAACAGTGCTATGAGGTGACAACTTGTGGAACTACATATTAAAAGTCCTTATTCTGTCCTCTGGTGTTATTAATTGTATTGCATTCTGAATTATTTTTGTTCCCTTTGTGTTTGGAAACTAAACACATTTAGTTTATTGTATTTAAAGCATATTTAATATTATAATTTAATGTAGACTTATTTTATTATTTGAATCTTCAGTTAATGCAAATAAAATCTTTGATGCACATTAAGTATTAATTTCTTAGCCTTTGTGAGAATGTGGCACTTGCATTTATTTTTGAGGTTGGTTTTTTAGTGTTGTACCATTCACTTCGTAGTTCACTTTTTATGTATATGGAAACCAATCAGATCATCTTACCAGACTTCTGAACCAAAAAGGAATATGTGCCTCACAGAAAGGTAATGGCTAGAGAGGCTTTAACCACACTGAAAGCTGGCAGTAGTGTGCAGTAACTTAGGAAGCAGTGAGAATGTACTGCCTGCCCCTTCTGAACTCAGATGTTCTGGTTCAGTAGTTTTAAACAATAGCTTAGAGCAGTGGTGTTATCCTGAAGATGACTGAAATGGTTCTGCCTCAAGAAGCAATGTTAATTAAAAGTGCTGAGATGTGCAGTTTTTCATAATTGCCACAGACTAAAGGCTCTTTGGCCATGTTATCCTGGTCTAGCAATTAAAAATTAATTGTTCCACAGCAGTGGAAATTATGAAGCCTGTCTTTCTGTGCTGTATGCCCTTGGTACCCAACTGTATCATCCCCTGCAAATAACCTCAAGCAGCAGTACTCAGAGGGCTTCTCCTTGGTTCTGCCTTTCTGCTTGTGGCAGTGGGGGTTTTGTCCCTCATCCAGCTGCTCATCTCTACCCATCCCCTTACCCCCCTGAACCTACAGAGAATGTCATGATCCCTGAAGACTTTTCCAGACTGGTCTGCAAGTGGCTTCAGAGGTTCAAAAGCATTGGGAGAGACTGACAGGACAGGTAATTGTGACTCTTTTTCTCAGGTCCTACTTTTTAATTTGATTTCCTCAGTTGTTTTGTTTTTACTGGGACATTTTATGTGCTAAACCAAGCAGGTAAGCAGTTATTTTATGAGTCAGCGTGGAAATCACTTCTCCATAGTGAAACAGCTGCATTTGATTGCTTTTCAGTAGCTGGTGATAGAATTTGGCTGAGCAGTCCGCCTCAATCAGTTGGTTCTTTGGGGTCACATTGCCTGAGTGTACCTGTACCCACAGGGCAGAGGTTGTTAACGTTTCTTCCTGGAAGATCACCCAGCGTTGAAGATGTTGGGCAGTAGCAAAGTAACAGATGTCCTCTATAGAGCATCAATGTTCAGGTATGTCAGGGAAACCTGGATCTTGGCAATTCAGTGTCCTTAGAACAAATTGAATAGCAGCTTCCACGGAAATGACAGAAATAACAGCAGGAGCCTGGATACAGCTGGGGGCTCTTAACTTATCCAAACATACATTATATACATTTAAAAAGCAATTTTCCTAAATGTGACATGCTGTTATCTAGCCCAACATTTCCTGAGGGAAAGCGAGTGTGAGAATGTAGACTGGGGGCTGACTTAAAGGCGCTTCCCAAGCCTGGCAGCTACAGCTCTCCTTAGCCAGCCAACAGCCTCCTTTCTGCCCTCTCCTTGGGTCTATTTTTCTTAGTTCTGTATTTTAGCTTTCCCTGGATTCCTTTAGCTGAACTTGGGTTTAGCATTTGACTCTCTTGATCTGCTGCAGCTTTTTTCATCCTTTCTTTGTGCCATACATCTTTGGAAAAAAAAAATAAATTTACACACCTTACAGGTAACTTCAGTGTCTCAATTTGTTATGCAGCTCTACCTATGCACTGCTCCAGGGAGGAGGGCTGAGTGCCTGGGACGCTGCCCAGTGGAAAAGGACCTGGCCGTGCTGGTTGACAGGGGCTGAACATGAGCCAGCAGTGCCCAGGTGGCCAAGAAGGCCAATGGCATCCTGGCCTGTACCAGCAACAGTGTGGCCAGCAGGAGCAGGGCAGGGATTGTCCCCCTGCACTCAGCACCAATGAGGCCACACCTCAAATCCTGTGTTCAGTTCTGGGCCACTCACTACTCTCTACTATGAGAAACACACTGAGGGGCTACAGCATGTCCAGAGAAGGGCAGTGGAGCTGGAGAAGGGGCTGAACACAAGTCCTACAAGGAGCAGCTCGGGGAGCTAGAGTTAAGGCTGGAAAAAAGAAGGCTCCAGGAAGGGAGCCTTATTGCTCCCTTCAGCTGCCTGAAAGGAGGCTGTAGCCAGGTGGGGGGGATTGCTCTCTTTTCCCAGGTAACAAGTGACAGGATGAGAGGAAAAGACCTCAAGCTGTGCCAGGGGAGGTTTAGACTGGATATAAGGAAAACTTTTACTGAAAGGGTTATCAATCACTGGATCAAGCTGCCCAGGGAAGTGATGAAGCCACTATCCCTGCAGGTACTTAAAAGGCCTGTAGATGTGGTGCTTAGGGACATAGTTTAGTGGTAGGCTAGGCAGTGCTGGGTTGCCAGTTGAACTCAGTGATGTTTGAGGTCTTTTCCAACCTAAATGATTCCGTTCTGTTTGTAGGTTTATCATCTTTGGCAGGGATGTTCAGGAGAGTGGACTCTGTACCATGAACTTGGTTAGCCATTCCTAGCAAGTCTCTTCTGAAAGGAAGTAACCATGTGAAGTCAGGTAATACTCAGCAAAAGGCTTTGGGAAAATAGAGTCATGTTTTGTGGAAATTCTTTCCTTGTAAAATCTCCTAGCCTGTACTCTGTCTCCCTTGCTTGTACTGTGCCTTGACCTCACAGGACAGTTTTTACTGTAGTAATGCCTCCTAACTCTCCGGGGTGTTCCCCATGAGCAGCCCAATCTGCATCCACAGCTTTGAACAAAGGCCAGGCAGTGCATCATGGTTCCTGTCTGGGCCTGTGAGCATGCTGGTGGGCCAGCAGCTCTCTCAGATGAAATGTGTGGTGCTTGGGTATGGACTACGTTTCCTTTCCCTCAGTGACAGTACTAATCTGGACCTCCAGGCTGTCTATACAGCAGCTTTTACAGAAGCTGTAACTTTGTTTGTTTATGTCTTACCCTGCTGTCATGTTTGATTGATGTCAGCCACAAGTTACCAAGCAGTGGGGCTGATGGCCAGCACAGTTGTGCAAGACTTGATGCATTTGTCTAACAAACACCCTGGTAGTACTTGTACTGAAAGGAGGTGGAAATTGATACGGTGCTGTCTGTGCACCATTAATAAAGGCCCAGTGAGCTAATGATCCACATCATGGAAGGTCAACATCATTCTCTGCTGATAACCTCATGTTCTTTATTTACCAAATTTTACCACAGTATTGTTGCTTTATGCAACTTTTTTTTTTTTTTTGTTAGCAATCCAAGCATCTGTCATTTTTCCCTTCATAGATGCCTACTGATTTTCCAGCAGAGAGGCAGAATACTGCACACCAAGTTTAAACCTGACCTTGGGCCTCCCTTCCCATTTGTCTTGTGGCAGACTTTGTGTTCCGCAGACCTTCTCCAGTCCCAGTGCAGGTTCCAAAAACAGTGATCCAAAATGAAAACAACCTATGTCCCACCTCCATTACCCTCAACTCCTCTGCAGATGAGTCATTCAAACACTTGACCAGAGCTGCTCATTATGTCCTTTTTCAAACTAACTTCTGCTTTTGGCAATGCATGGAAAGAATAGATTGCTAGAAGTGTTGCAGGGAAAAACAAACAAAGTAAAATAATACATTAGTGTGTCTAAAAATGCACAGATAAAAATGCAGCATTAAAAAAGAAATATGTGTTTATAGCAATAGCATTGGAAATGAAAGGTAGATCCCCATGCCATCCTAAGGAGCAACTAAACTTATCCAGGATGTTATGGGGAAACAGGAACTGTGAATGAACTGAGACAAACAGCCAGGAAAGGTCAAGTTCACACAGCTGAACTTGACATCAGCAGCTGGGAGTAGCTAAATTGCATTTTAAATGGGTTCAGTGTAAAAAAGTATGAAGGCAGCTTGGGAGCAGAAATCATTCTGCCTCAGAGATGATGAATCTGGAGCAGCCTGTAGTGAGGAGAGGGACTATACAGCAATCACTGCGAGAAAGCAGAGGCACACATTCCAATCGTACCAGAGACAGGATTGCAGGAGCAAGATACAGCTTCTGAGGTTTCAGATGAAGTAAGCATGCCCCTAACAGTGTGGATAAAAGAGAGCACTGGATTACAAAGTGATCAAATTACCCGGGCTGTCCATCTCCATTACATCTGAGAATGTTTACAAGTTAACTTCACCTTCTTTTTCTGGTTATCTCAAAAAAAAAAAAAAAGAAAAGAAAAGGGATTCCTTAAAAACCATCAGACATCTGAAGCTCTGTGAAATTGCAATTTTTGCCCATGCAAACACACGTGATTAGCGGTCCCTGTTTTGTCTTGGAACACAGGTGACTCATATTTATAGCTGGGTACATACAGATAGAACACTTCAGAGACAACAGACCATCAGCCTCCAATGCTTTTATACAGCTGGGACTGAATTAATTCTGTGCGAGAGGACTGTACTAACCTCAGACTGCGGCGGCAGCACCGAGCCCGCGGCAGCCCGGACCCCCGAGCTCCTCCCCTCACCCGCCCCGCTCTCGCGAGATCCTCCCCCCGCTCTCGCGAGATCCTCCCCTCCCTCCCGGCGCTGCGGTGCCCCGGGCCGCCTCACGTGACGGGCGGGCCGCCTCCGTGACGTCAGCGGTCACATGACCGGCCGGGGCCGTCGCCAGAGCGCCCCGCGCCCGCCCTCGCTCCGTGCCCGCTCCCGCCGCGCCCCGTCCCTGCGCCCCGACATGGCCCGGGGGCTGCTGGCGGCGGCCGCCCTGCTCGGTAAGGGGGATGACGCGGGCGGCCCGTGCGATCGGCGGGGTGGCGGGGGCGGGTCGCAGCGGCCTGAGGTGGCCCCGGGGCGGCGGCGCTGGACGCGGCACCTGTAACCGGAGAGCCTCCCGCCCGTCCGCTCCCGCCTGCTGTCGGCCTTCCCGGGTGCTGACTGACCCGCGGGGGCTCAGCGTCCTTGGGGGGCCATCCCGCCCCCTCCCCGCGCCGGGGAGCCGCTGAGGCCGCCCGGGGTGCGAGGGCGATGGTGGGCGGGAGGCGGCGGCTGCCGCGCTGAACCGCGTTCGAGCCCGGGAACGCCGCTCTGAGCACCTGCGTCGGGTGTAGGGACTGCGCTCCGGGAAGAACCTGGAAACGCGCCTGGAGCACGCGGCACGGAGACGCGGGAGCTGCTGATGACATTGCTAGGAAGCAGTGCTTTCCTATAGGGCACGTAGTGCTCCGTGGCTCAATGGCTTTCTTCCTGCTCTGTCTTGAGTAAAATACGAAACGTGTCTGGAATAGAGAGATTGCAGTGCCTTGATGAGAAGGTTTGTTAGGTCAGCAGGCTGTTTTGCGAGGAAGTGTGTCTTGCTTGTTTACTGATAACTACCTGGCTTTTGGTTTCTTGTCTTGAAAGCCACATCACACAACGCTATCGTGTTTCTGAGCTGTGGCTTTGGCAGCAAAGGAAACCTGTTCTGCAGCTGGCCAAAATGTTTCTCAAATAGAGTAGCAGTTGGGAATGCTTATCTGCCGTCATTTTTGAGCTCGGACAGTCTTTGCGACTCCTGTGACGTGCCTTTGGTAGTAAATATCGTTATCACCATTGACCGGACTTCAGTTTCACTGGGCCCAAAAGGTGCCGCTCGCAAAGGGCAGCGAGCAGTTCAGATATCCAGCCCTCGTGAGCCGGTGTAGCAAGCCCAGTGATTTACAGTGCCCCTGCTTTTTAGGGCTGCCAGCTGAAGTGTCGTTGAAGTGGTGTCTTAATGGGAATTACTTGAATAGTTTGTTTGATGTAGTTATGGCTTAAGTGAAGAATTGCTTTATAGCTTGCTTTTAAATCAGCTTTTGTGATTTTTATGTGGTACCACAGTTAATACTTTTTGGCCATTGCAGTAGTTTTCCTCTGCTCAATGGGCAGTTACAAACATCATTTGGTGCACTGTCTTTGTCACTTTCTGGCATGTGAGATGTGTTAGGTTTCTGCAACTGAGGCAACAGAATAGTTTATTTTACCACAGATTTTTTTTTAATTTTATTTACTGATAGTCAGGACCTTGTACCAGTGTCTAGTAGCTTAGTAGCTGGGTGTTTCTGCACAGCTTTATACTACAATTTTGGGGAAGATCTTGTGGTGTAAATATCCTCTCTTGCTAGTGTGGGGTTTGGGTTGTAGGTGAGGGGAGAAGAATAAGAGATAAATATATGTGCTGAAGTCTTCAGATATTTTAGCTCATTTGCAGCCTTTTAATCATCTGAGTTAACACTGGTTAGGATAAGGTCATGATCACAGGAGACTGAAAGATTAGTACGGGTGGGGCAGGTGTGAAAACTTGTTTGGTGATGCGTTGACTTCAGGACAGCAGAATTTTTTTTCCACCTGAACACCTCACCATACCTCACTCACTGTTTCACTTTTCTATTTAGATTGAGCGGCAAGCACTAAGCTGAACGTTTCATGTGTCAGCATTGAGCATTTTGTAATTAATTTCCTCGCTACCATCAAATATATATATGGAATTAAGAAAACATTTAGCTAGCATGTGGTACATGCAGGGAAAGGAGGCTATGGGAAATGGGAGTACCTCCCCTAAACTTAGCTGCTGCTTTCTGAAATACTGAGTAAGATGGTGCTTGTCTGTTGTTGAGCACGATGAGTCAGTTGGGTTGTGTGCCAAACCCAACAGAGCTGCTCGTGCTCTCGGAGATCTAGAGCACCCGAACATTTTTTCATTACTGAAACACAGACAAAGAGAACACTTTCCTGAAATTTTAAGATTAGGATCAGAAATGTGTAGTGAATAAGTAATTAAGTGTTTGAGAATTGCAGGAGGGAAAATTAGTTTTTAAAAATAGTGTAAAGCCATTTCAGAGTCACTGACGTATCATCCACATGTTTCTATTGTGCAACTCCAGTCCAAAGAGGAATTTCAAACCTTGCTACCCATATACCCATGTAGAGATAGTTGAGAAACTTGATAATGAATTTCAGCCAGTCATCAGTCTGGTGCACAATTGGTTTTTTCAGGTTTGGCATTATTGGGTGTTTGCAACTGAGACCAGTATAACTTGGCTTTCACAAAATCTAACTGCTTAAATGTTGAGCAACTTTGGAAATACTGTTTTACCAAGTGCTGCCCTTGACATAGTGTTTGCTTGGTAGCTGCTTGAAGTGTATGGACACAGTCTCTAAGGATCTGAATTAGTGTGCCAGTCATCATGTGATAGGTTACTTGGCAGATGACAAAGTGAAGAATTGCCTCTAAGTACAGAGGAACCTGACTCAAAGATTGATAGTCTGTTGCAACATTAACTCCTGTTATCTCTGATAAGCCTTTGTAGGTCTCAAAGATAAAAGTTTATTTCTAGCAAAAGGCACACCTTGCTTTTGCTTGTTTCAGCTTCAACAGTTTGTCTTTGCTCTCAAGTCAGCCATGATTATTTGGAAATTCCTTGAGAAAGCTTGGTGCTGAAATGGATTTCTTGGTATGTGTTCTCTGAAGCTTAGCAGAAGATACTTCTGGGCATGTAAGTGGTGGGAATTACAACAGTTACAACAGCCGTTTGAACAATCCCTTGCATTATCTTGATTCTATATTGCATACTTTTAAATGTACCTTATGTTTTGGTAAATCAGGATTCCAGTTTTTGGGCATCTGACTTCAAGATGGACTGGTGTCCCTTTCAGTCTTAGTATAACAGTTTCTGAACCTCCTCTGTCCCTTGACAGCACCGCTGACTATCCGTACTACTTTTTCTACTGCCAATTCCAAATGTGAGAGTCTTAGGTGCACCCTGGCATTAAGATTACAGAGTTTAAATGTGCTTCAGCTCTGTGCAGTGGGTGCTTGTTCCCTCTCCAGTGTTCAGCCTTGAGCACAGTAGTTCACAGTTAATAAGTTTGGTTTTCTTGCATTAAACTTCTGATGGCATCTGTTTTCTTAACAAGAATTCACTCTGTATGCTATTGGAACACCTGTTCTTACTTTCCTTGACAGGGTTAAGATCTACTCTCTAGGACAAGGAGAGTGGTTTTACTCAGGCAGTTAGTTTATTTCCAGCATCCTCTCCTCCGGGGAAGCTTTCCCTTTAAATTGTCACACAGTGCTCCTTTCTTCAAAACATTGTTTGGGGCTGGCAGCTGCCTTGAAGAATGTGTGTTACTTGTGTGGTGTGATACAGCAGCACTAACCAGAGCCAGTGCAAAATGGACTTGTGTGAATGCTGAAAAGGGTCTGGCCAGGGGAGTTCAGCTCCCCCAGTGTGCTCATGCAATCACTTGCTGTAGAGCTATCCCAAGACTTCCTTCCTTTAGATAGGAAGCTATAAAGAAGTTTCATGTGACTAAACTTGATGCAGTTGTGCAGTTCTCTGGTCAAATGGCAAGTGTATGGCTGTTAGATAGTCTTTCCTTTCTAATGCTTTTGTACTTGTATAAATTGGTTTATAAATACAGAAGTTATTAATCTCCAAACTGAAATTGAGAAATAAAATGTTAGCTGCCTTAATTGAAGTCAACAATATCAAAACCATAATCTGAGATTACATGAATTTGTCTCTTGGGTGGCAAGGTTGCATATTCTGGGCTGGATCAGGAGCTTGATATAATCAGGTGCTGCATCTGCACAAGTGCAGCTGGTTCTTTTATCCCTGAAAGTACTGTCATGCATCCTTGAATTAAGCTCTGTTCTCCCTTTCCCCACCACTGTGTGGGTATTCAAGTGAGTCCAGCCTTGTCTTTTCCTGCCAGCTTTCCAGATAGCCAGCATTCAGTCTCATGTGTCTGTTGGTGAAAGGTAAGTACGACTCAGAACTTTATGGAGACCATCTCGCCTCTTGCAAAGTGTTTCCTACATCAAGCCTGTGAAGGGATTTTCCTACTTTCAGTTGTTCCTGTCTTTTTCTTTCTGTATTATCCCAAGGTGGTATAGGTTCTGAATCCTAAGGAAGTGATCTTGACTTGGTCTTCTGATAAAGGACTTGGACCTGTTGTCCCTTTGGGAGTGGTGCATACATTGGAAGACAGGGCATTGTAGGAGAATGTAACTCCTTGGGGATTTTTCCATTCTATTCTCTGGCACAGATTTAGGAGTTAAAAGCGGTGACTAAAGTTACCACTGTTCACAAAAAGGCAGGGATGACAGGGTCATTCTGAACCATTAGAATGAGTGAATTACCAGGCAGTTTGGTTAACATGTACAATAGAAAATAAATCTTCTTTAGGTAATAACCAGCATTTCTTATCTCCTTGGATTAATGCCCCACAGATAGCAGTGTTTGCTGTGTTTGTCATCAGAACACCTGGGCAAAGGTGCAAGGCAACAGGTCAGTGCTGCAGCTCAGGTACAGAATGATTATGTAGGGCTGGCATCCCTTACCCTGGAGTGCTGCTGTACAGTATTTCCAGGGTGGGCTGGAGCTGAGGAGAGTCTGGGTGTGACCAGGCTGTGGGATGCTCTGAACCCCATCACCGCACATCCCAGGAGCTGGCAGCTGTGCTGTGCTGCAGCCGTGGTTTTCCTCCTGGACACTGCAGGCCATGGTTTTCGTCCTGAACACTGCAGGCAGTCCCATCCACCAGATATCTGTATGGCTTAAAGTACTGATGATACGGGCTGTGTGCCCAGGTGGATTTGGATAGCTTGCTGCCCATAATTCCCAGAGGGAGAACACTGCTAAAGAAGTTTTTATTTATGCAGGAAGCATGACTATAGTAATAAACCCCAGATTATACAGAAGTAGCTTTTGTTTTTTCCTTATTGTCAGTGTTTCATGTTTCTAATAAATATTGGAGGCAAAGTAAATCATTAACTGTGGTAACTGAGGTCCTCTTTGCAAGCAGATGGTGTACACAATTACCATTAAATATGCTTGGTTTTCTAGCACACAGCAACCATTTGTCTCTCTCCCTTAGGAGGTTTCCATTATATGGGAGAGTCAATCATGGGTAGCTGTGTTTGACTAACAGGATTTCAGTTATAAAAAAAAGCTGAAACCTGAAAGCATGTGCTAGATTGTTTTGTTAGCTTTGTAGTTTTGAGCTTAAAACAAACAACTTTATGAGGTGGATTTCTTTAAGATAAATTGTTAGACAATCAAGGAAGTATTTGTTTTGTTTGACTTAGTTATTTTATCTCAGACTGTTAGTACTTCGGGTTTTTTTTGAGGTAAGTATGTTAGATAAAGAAGGATGCTGGATTAAACTCAAGCAAGATCTCTCTAGCTGTTGCTTTAGCAGTTACCTTAAGTGTTTTCTTGCATGAGACTGTAATTGCAGAAATGAGGTTTAAAGGGAGAGATTGTCTTATGATTTTCAATTAAAAATATGCAACTAGAATAAATATTATAAGCAGTCTTTTTTTGGAATTTACTGGAATACAAAGGAAGCATCTGGACCAAGTGAAATTTCTTTGATGTTAGTACATTTTTGGTAATTCCTTCACTAGATATCCGTAATGTAGTGCTTCCAGCCAAATGAGTAACGAATCTAACAAAACTTACTTTTTGCTATTGAAAGGTCCTGGACTGCTTCATTTAAATCTGAAGTACTGCACTTGCTGTGCCACAGATAGTTGTCGTAGAGGGCTCTGCAGTTTATTAAGAGGAACATTTAAAGCCTAAAGTTCAGAATCTGAAGGTTGTATCAGTTTTTGTGTTTAACTGCAAAGAATGATATTGTTATGAGATGTACAAACAATACTCTCAACTTGTAGATATGCCCTGATAGAATTAAGCAATACATTATGTAACTTTATTAGAAATATTCCCAGGATGGATTGATTCAACATCAGTTTGCTTTTCTGGAGTCTTGATATTTTGACTGTAGGCTTGTAGTGTTTGTAGGCTGGTGATGATTCATGCATTAATCACTACTCGACACTGAAACTGCCTTTACAAAACTCAACAGCTGCTTTCCTGAGAGCTGTTCCTGTGCCTTCAGCTGGCTGGAGCAGACAGTAGGTGGGACCTTCTTTTCTTCAGTGTCTTGATTTGTTCTTCAGTGTTTTTTTTCCAATTTTTCTTTGCTCCTATGTCCCATACATTTCACTTGGCTTCATCTGCATTCCTTCAGGACCTTGGGAGCAGATGATTCTGCAGCTCAGTTCTCTCTGATCACCATCCCTGTGAGTGTTGCCTTACTTGCAGTGAAACAGCTCTCACCACTCCATCGAGGACACTCAGCGTCTCGTGCTGGCTGCGTCTGTCTCATCACTGAAACTGCAAATCCAACAGCTGCTGAATAGTTCTTAAGAAGGACTGGGGGTTTATAGTGTTTGTTCCACACTAATGAAATCAGGATTCCTATAACGATATGACTTTTAACCTTACAAAAATCTAGTAGTTATGCAGGTGTTACTATTTAATGTTTATTCATGCCCCTTATTCTTTATTACTTAAACTTGCTGCGAGTGATTTATCAGCCCTTCATTACCAGAATTGGTCTTCTATTTGATGCTTTCTGGTACCTCTGCATTGTCTGTTGTTCTCTGAATCACTTGTAATGGACAAGTCTGTCATGTTTTCATTTAGGCCAGCAATATTTTTCTTAATTGCTTTTAGTCTTTCTTTCCCCTGCATTTCTTTTAAAAATTGTTTTTCTTTCATTCTTTTGCTCAGTTACTTCATTATTTTTAGCTCTAAAATTGCCAAGATTTTAATAGCTATCAAACAAGGGAGTCTGAATAGCTATCAAACAAGGGAGTCTGCATGCACACTGAAGATTTTCATTCTAGCACTTTTTTCAGTCATAGTGTTAGTTCAAGAAGCAATGGATTCTTATTCTCTGCCTCTGCTCTTTTCTGTGCTGTGCTAGAAATCTTCAGGAAAGTGTAAGCAGCTTGCTTTGGAGAAGAGTAGTGCTTGCATGAAATGTAAACAAATTCCAGATGTAAATGCAAATTGAAACGTCCATGTAAATGAACATGTTTCTGATACTGCTCTGAGTTGCAGTAAATAACATTTCTTTGGGAATATGTGGTCCTTAATGAACATTTTATGCTGGACATAAAGGCAAAGGTTGGACAGGTTTCGTTTGAATTAAGTTTTCTACACTATCTTAAGCATTTTCTTTCTTCAGAAGAAAGAAATGCTATCTCTGATTTCAAGTCTAGACTCTCCAAAAACTAGATAAAGTTGAATGAATTCCAGTTTCAGCTTTGCCCTCCTTGGTGCTGGGAGAGAATGTGATGTTGCTAAGGGGAAGGTGGCAAGGGAAAATGCTTGCTGGGTGCCAGAGAAATAGTTTCCAATGTGTTCCTGCAACTGATGTGCCTTCTGCTGAAGTACAGCTGACAAAAGTCCAATTTTCCTAATAATTGTCTTTGTACAATTGTACACACCATAGTTTTGCAGTGAAAAGTTTCAAGATTTGTTTTTTAAGAACTTCTCTGGGAGGGAAGCTAGCTAATGGATAATCCCTCATCTGGATCTCTTTGCTGTTATCAGCAGTTGAATAGATTAGCGTGTTTGACTCCTTAAAGCTTATTTGCTTGTGATAATGGCTTATGTCTTGCAGCTGTTTTTTTATCACGTTTTCTGCAAGACTGAAGTTGTTGCAAATGCAAACTGATAAAGTGCCAGCATGAAGATGTTGCAGGCTTTTTGCAGTGAGGTTCACTTGGGGGGTGGTGGTGGTGACAAACTGAGAATCTGAAAAATAAAATATTCTAAAATAAAGAACCGGTCAGGTGCAGGAGCACTGTCAGGTTGCCACAAATGAAGTAGGAGATAACCAGCTTTCCCTTGCCACAAATGAAGTAGGAGATAACCAGCTTTCCAGCCGTTTCCAGCCTGTGCCACAGTGTGTCCCCTGTGTGAAGCTTTGTTGGCAGTGGGCACAGGTCACACTGGTGCCAGTCCATGCTGCCATCAGAAAGGATGACTGCGTGCTCCCCTTGCTGAGTATTCTTGCCCTGTTAAGTCAGTACTTTGGGCAGTTGTACTCAGTGTTCTCTGAACGTAGAGGCTGGAATTGAACAAGGGGCAGAAAGGCTTTTCTCTGCTTTTCTCAGCAGCTCAGTCTGAGTTTAGCTTAAACCAGTCAGGAAAACATAACCTCAGTCTGTCTCAAGGTCTTGGCCTCCTCCTCCTCCTCTAAAGGTGGAGAGCATGAGGACGGTAAAGAGAAGTTCTCCTGGCAATGGTAGCATGCTCTATCATGCTATTTTTGGCAGTGCCTTCAAAACATGTGCAGTCCATCCAGGCTTTCTAAATGCTGCATTCAGTGCACGTACAGCTGAGTGTCCTGGTACAGTGGGAGTGAAGGCTGCATGGTGTGCTGGGGGGGAAGGCAGTGCTGGAGGCATGCAGGATCAAATAAGCTAAGCCAGGTCTGGCTGAAGATGGTAAAATGGTTGCTGTGTGCAGAGAACACTGAAGCTGCCTTGAACGCTATGACTGGTGTTTATTGCATGTCTTTCTTATCTCTTAGGAGCCAGAATGTCAACCGTTTTGGTTTGGGTGGCTTTGCAGTTTTATAAATGAGGTGTTTAATTTGTCTTCTGTTTGTTAGTGATGTTGAAGCTAATCTAGAGACTGTTAATGCCCAAGTTTCCAAACTCAACTCATGCTTAAGTTTTACTCCCAAAATGTACAGTTGTACATATTTGTCTCTTTGGGTTTAAAAATGCAAATTTATGTGACACCAAGTTAACCAATTTTTATTTTTTATCAGTCTTTTTACAGGCTTCCTCTTCATTTGAAGTGAAAGATTCAAGTGGTAAGGTCTGCATAATTGCTGATTTGACAGTAGCCTTCTCAGTGGAATACAAAACCAATGCGCAGAAAGAGGTAAGGGCAGTGAGGATCTGACTGCTCGTCATTTATTAGTATTTTTAATATTTGTAAAAGGTGTGGTATCTTTGCGCGTGTGCGGTATTTAAACTTTCTCTGAGTATCTTTGCATGAAGAACTGCTTCCACAAAGATTTTTACTCTCCCAATCATGTTGCGTCAGCTTTTCTTTATTATGGATGCTTCTTCTAATTAAACGGCAAGGTTGAGGCTGCCTGAAACAATCCCAAACAAAACATGTGCAATTACTTTTGTGACTGAAATTCCACACCTGTCCTGTTGATAAATAAAATGGCTTTCACTGGAACTGTAAAGGCAAAAATACTATGAGTTCTCTTTTGGTAACTTGGTCACACTCACATGGACTAAATCTGAACTGAAACATAGCTCTTAAACTTTTTAAACTCCAGAAATCTGTGACCTTCTTACTTAGCAAATCTCTAAATTTCAGTGTATCTACAGACTAGTGCAATGCTCACAAATTGTTCCATATTAACAGCAAAAGCTTGTTAATGGAAAATTAATAATTTACCTTAACAAATAAGTTTTGGGGTTTTTTATATCTTCACTACTGAATAGGAATTGGGGATTATTTATAGTCCTGTTGCAGTTTTGTGTTGATTTTTTTTCCTAGCCATCAGTGCAATACAAGGTTAAAAAAATCCCACTACTTAACCACTGGTGCACTTGCTATGTGTGCTTTGAACTGAGCCTTATATTGTATAATCCATGTTTTCAGTGATGCTGATGGTCTGAAATCCTGCTGATACTGGTATATGTGTTTGCATTCAGAGCTGACTTCTTTCATAACATACTTCTGTCTGTTTCTTATTGTAAGCAGTAAGCTCAGAACTTAGCAGTAAATGTTGTATTGGTTTTCAGATATCACATTTCTTCACAATGTGTAATGAAGTATTACAGCCAAGCTACGCAGGATGCACCATTCACTTTTGTTCTTGCTCAGTTGTACTACAAGAAGCAAAGCTTAAATTCTCCCATTTTTCACATGTCCAGAGTTTGCCAGATTTGATTCTTGTAGTACCGAAGTACCTGCAAATTCATATTGCTGGTTTAGAAGGAAGAAAAGTCTAAGAGGTGCTGTGAGTATGTACTGTTTAGTCCTCCAATTTTAGAGACAGGATTGTCAAACTTGAATGTCAGTAACATGCTGCTTGCTATACACTGGTATATAAGTAGACATTTTATATATTAATGTCTGCTGTATGTTTGTAACAGTTTTACAGGATATTTAGAAAGCTGTGAGGCAAAGCTTACCTGTATTTTATTTTCTACCCCACAGTTTGTACACTTTTTTCTTCCACAAAATGCTTCAGTAGACTCACAGAGCTCATGTGGTAAAGAAAATGCATCTCATCCAGTTCTGATATTGGATTTTGGAGCAGGACATTCGTTAAGCCTGAATTTCTCAGAATCTGCAGACAAGTACCAAGTTGAAGAGTTAGTTTTCCACTACAATCTGTCAGATGCAACTTTATTCCCAAATTCAACTACAGGTAAAATAAAAACTTACTGTTGTTATTGTGAAACCCTTCCAGATATAATACTAAGTCCTTTCTTTGAATACTGGTACATACTAATGCAATGTATTTTTTTACAGGAGGCGTGAAGAGTGTATCACATAAAGGTGTCATTCAGGCACATATGGGCACAAAATACAGATGCATCAACTCCAAGCACATCAATATGAAGAATGTGAATGTTACTTTTAGCAATGTCACTTTGGAAGCCTATCTCACAAATGGCACTTTCAGTGTGAACAGTAAGTATCTTGTAACAGAAAATGTACTTGATGAGCTAATATTTTGAATAATAGTTTATTTCCTTTTAAGTCCTGACTAATCATATTTAAGGTGAGTACTGGATCCAAAACTCTTGACAGCAGCATCTTTTGAAATGAATGGACTTGCCTTAGGTTTTCTCTGTAGCTTGTCAGAATGTGTGGCTCGGGGGATAGTGCCCTGGGTTCCCTGGGTACTGTACTGGGCTCTTCATGAGTATGGGTGTCAAACACATGCTGCAGTAGGTTGAGTGGGCACATTGCCAAAATCCTAATTTAAGAAATATCTGATAACTTCCAAGCATTATGGCCTCTACCAAAGTAATTTGAACTAGTTACTCTGTGCCCTGGGGAAAATTAGTGAAATAATGGCAGACAATAGAGAATTAGTCTGTAGAGAGCAGAAATGTACATCTTCCTACAGGAGGTTTTATGTCAGCTGTAAAAGTCAGGTTTTTCTCCTTCAGGGACAATCACAGAGTCAGATTTTTATCCTAATTGATTGTATTGAAAAGTAGTGTGGAATTTTACTTCAAATTATTAAAGGCCAGTTACTTCATGGTGTGTTCGTGTCCTTTGCTTTTGTGGCAGCAGTCTTCAAACACAAAAGAGCTGTATAAACTGATCGCCTGTACTATCTTAAGGAGTGATAAGTCTTTGCCTTATTTTTAGAGTCTTTATTTTCCCTGGGATGTAGAACTTTCCTTCAGGTGTTAATCCCATTTATGTACCTGCTAAGTCGAAACAAATATTAAAAACTAGGGTAGCCAGTGCTAGCATGGAATGGTTACAATGAGCAAGTGCCTTCTACTGGAGTATCTCTACCTTGTCCCATTTCTGTGAAAAATACCTTGCCTGATGCAGGATAATAGTGGCATTGACTTTTTTATGGCTGTTTCACATGACTGGCTCAGATTTGTATGTATCATTCCCTTGATCAAACTTTTCCATTCAGTGAACTAGTTGGCAGTAAAGATGTGTACCTACATTTATGCTTAAAAAAAACCCACACCAAACCCTGATTTCTATTACTTCAGTCTTCAGAACTATTTTTTTTTTATTATGGAACTTTGGTGTGATTGTTTTAGCAGGTAAGTATGATAAGTGATCATTTATCAGCAGGCTCAAACGTAAGACATGATACAGGGAAAAGCTGATTTTTAACTTCTACAAAACTTCAGTAAAACGTCCCTACTGTGTAAAACTTTATCTTTTTAAGACATTAAGATCTTCTTTTATATAATCCTCTGGTTCCATTCTTGTAGGCTTGTGCCTTCTCCAGTCCCTTGAGCACCTAGTTATTGATAAACTTTAGATCTGGAATTTTTCCTTAATGTTTTTCTTTTCTTTGCAAATCTTTAATGAAAGGATATTTCTGCTGGTGATCGGTACAAGGCTCACTGTAGGGAAGAAGGGTCAATATTCAGTGCATCTGCATAATTAGAAATTGTGACTTCTGTCAGCGTACTAGAAGTTAGTGACTGAGCAGATGGTGGTGGTTATTTGCAGCTCTGAAAGGGAGACTTCCATTTTCTCTCTGTTGGTAATTTTGCCAGCTGCTTTCCTGTAACTGTCAAGAAAAGATATAAGGATTTGTCTCATCTTTTGATCTGTCCTGAAGAGCTACTAGAAACTGCTCTAAATCAGTTCAGTAAAAATAATGTATCAAAACTCCAACTAGGCTAAACTTCCACTGAATATGATTTGGTTGTTTCCATCTCTGCCAACTTAAAGAAGAGCCTCTATGTGTTGAGGTCTTGCAGATAGAGGGTAATTCTCCATTGAAGTGCCCAGAAAGATGCTTTTTGGTTTGTTAGGAAATTATTTCATTTTGGGTTCAGACCAGTATCAGTCTATAAAATACAGGATCACTCGTCCTTCATCCACCTTCATTCTGCCCTTGGACTTTCCAGGAGCGGACTAGAAATAGGAAAGCATGCTATGTTGGAGTGTGTGTGACTTCAGATGGTGTGATTAGAGTTCTTCTTTCTGAGCCATAATCAAAAATTAAGCTGCTTAAACTGTTAAAGGCTATTTATGAGGTGTCTTGTATCTGTGAAATATGTATGCATTAAATTTTAGAAGTAGGCCCTTTGAGTGAGAGTTGATTGTTGCTGCAGTCGCTGTTGTCCTTAAAAAGTTGCAAGTTGTTATCCCTGGCATGTGGAGATGACCTTGGCTTGGAACATGGAAGTCTTTGCTTTAGTAATGTCTTTGTTATGACCTTTGGTTTTGGCTTAGATATTCAATGCAGGAACCCTCTTGGCTCCCAGATCAAGTTAAGATCTTGCTGCCACGTGTTTCCAAGTAGTCTGGCAAATAAATCAGAGTCACTGTTCCCTTCGAAGTTGCTGCTGGAGTGGATGAAAAGAGAAGATGAACTTGCACACCTTCACAGCCTTGTTAACCCCGTGGAGGGTGGCTCCTCCTCAGGACTGAAGGGAGGATATATGCGAGAGGATACAGCAGAAAACCTGGCATCAGAAGCAGTGTTTTAGAATCCCCCTGTTAAGGACAGAAGAGCCAGAGCAGTATGTTAAGGCTACTCTGGTTATTGCCAGAATAATGGGAGTGAGGGGAAGGAGACTATGTCTCCTGGGAGACCACTTTGAGCAGTGAGCAGGAGAACTGTTCCTCTGCTTTTCCCACACGGGTACCCAGTGTGTGTGATAGGGATCCCAGCCTGGCTGTGAACAGACAGCAGGAACGCTGGCTCTGTCAGATTTACCCTGGCCCAATGGCAAAGCAAAATGATGGATGTGAATCAAAGTGGATGTGGTCCCCATGAACTTCAGTAAATTACCAGCAGAGGTGTAATTTTCTCATGCCATGCTTTAAAAGGGTCTTAGACTTTGCAACAAGACTTTAGGTAATGCTTTACCATTGTGTTTCTGAGCTTTTATTATCTTTTATTAGGAAAAAAGCTACTTGAAATTGTGTCATCCTTTCCCTCGAGGATTAAGAAGGTAGATCATCCTACAGCTTCATTTTGTTTGGTAATTACTGTTTTCCTTTCTCTGCAGAGACAGAATGTGCTGAAGATATGGTCTCTACTACTACTATGGTGCCTACAACTCCTAAACACACTACTAGCCAGATTCCAGCAACTAGCCTAGCACCAACATCATCATCCCCCTCAAATCCTACAGTTGGTAAATACAATGTGACTGGTCCAAATGGAACCTGTGTACTTGCCTACATGGGCTTACAGCTTAATATCACCTATCCAAAAAAAGATGAAAAGGTACATTTTGATTTTTGTTTCTTCAAAACCTTCAGATTTCTACTTTGGGGAAGACTTGGTAAATTATTATAAGCTAACCTTTTTCTTTTAGAAGCCCAGGTGTTTGTGTTCATCCATCATTATCTTCTATTTGAATTGCTTAACCTGGTCTGGACAAGTGACATTCCAAACACTTGTGCTGAAAGTGGTTCTTAAGGATTATTCCATTCACTAAAAGCAGTATTAAACTTGTCTGTTGAGTCCAGGAAATGTATATATGGTCATTTAAGAGAAGTAGTAAAAATTACCAAGATATGACTAGGGGAATCCTGTTATCAAAGTTGCAAAGTTGAAACAAGATTTTTAAACTGTTAAATTCAGAAATCTGGCCTGAGGTATAGAAAGAGTGAATGACTAGTAGAAGGGAAAACTACTACTGTAAAACTGGACAGGCTTCTGACTTAATTACCCTCCAACCAGCACTGAAGACATTTGTGTTTGACTTTGATGCTTAAAAGCTACTTAACAGCTGATTTTAATAGTAAATTAAAAAAAAAACAAACAAGGTTTATGTAAGATCCAGCCCTGGCACAAATTCTTTCCCTCCACTATTGGAGCAGAGCCTGGCTTGCCAGCTCTGTAAACAAACCCAGAGTCCCAAAGGGACTGTTGAATCCCCCCAACTGGAAACAGTGGTTTGCAAAAGGAGCTACTGCATTTATCTATGATGTTGATGACTGAAAGGTAAAATCATGATCACTTATAGCTGGTGTGTGGCTGTACAGGGGCTTGTTGTGATGGTCACTGTGTTTTAGCTACCTTAATTTTGTGAAATTCCCTGATTCTGGTGTTCTGCTTCTGGTGGAACAGCTGATTTCTAGTATAATGACCAGTGAGGAGAGGCAAGTAGATTTTCTGGTCACGTGAGGATCAGCTAAGAGCTGAAAGGGTTTCTATTTAATTGTTTGGCAAGTGGCATTTAACCCACAGCCTTCTGCAGATGCAAGACAGTATAAAATCACAAACCATGGACAAAAGTAAAACATTTTGAACTGAAATGACATACAAGATGATTGTGCTGACAGGTGGTCCCCTTAATTACTTCTACCTTATGTCAAAGCAGTATTTTATAGCATCTTGCCCTCTGTGTGGTGGTTCTTGATGTTTTTTCTTATGCCACAAGGACCAAAGCAGTTTGTGTGGAGAAAGCAGTTGGGTTCTTGCCAGTCAGGGCTGCAGAAAGCTCTGTTAGATGTGCCCTCGGTTGTGTGTCAGCCTAGTAACTCAGGTGCAGCCTGCACGGGTCTGCCCTGGTGTCTGGAACATAGGGCAAACACAACACTGTAGGCATGAGACACAAGCCAGCCACACCTCAGCTGAGTGTAAGGTGACATGCTCAGTCTCTTCAAGTGTCATAATTGCTCCTCTTCTCTCACAGATGGGTTTGGATTTGCTGAATTTCATACCACATAATACAACTTCTTCTGGGAGGTGTGACAATACATCTGCCTTGTTGAACCTGACTTTTGAGAAAACAAGGGTTATCTTCCAGTTTGCCTTGGTAAGAATCTGTACACCAAGTGTGTAGGGTCTGCAGCACTTTCCATGTGGAAAAACTAATCTGGGGCAAGGGCAAGAGGAAAAAAGACAGCTACAAAGAGACTAACCAGTTCCTTTGGTTTTAATACTAGGATTTAGTGGGTTTTATGCTTGGTTACCACTGTGTGAAAAGAATGTCTTTGTGTATATTTGCACACATACATATATGTGCACACAGAAAAGTATTTTGTTTGGAGTGGGAACTTCCTTGAAGATTGTGTTGCTTACTCTTTAAGGCTTCTTGCTGAAACTGGGAGCAGCTTGTGACAAGTGGGTATGGTATCTAGTCTAATTTTAAGCCTGGAGCTGGATTTAAGTCCTCCTTAATATTCTGTGTACAGCCCAAAGGCCAAGTATGCTTGTCTTCTGGTCTCCTATGATGGTTGGGAATCCTGTTTCCCACAGCCCTGTCCCAGGTGCTGTAGTGGAGCTGCATACCTTTGGAGCTGCATACCTTTGAGGACTGAATCCACTGTTTGTCAGAGCTTCATGCTCCTTTTTATGCTGATCACGTTGAGTTGTTGCTATTAAATGCAGCTCTGTGGGGTACCAAGTTCACTGCAAGTAGGCTGCTTAAGCAGTGGGTGGGACTTTGCCTGCAGTGTGGAAGTCAAGTCAACAGTTTGGGAGTGTCAAGGCCTCCTTTCTCTGGCTCTTTGCCCTCTCACAAAATAATTTTCCTTAAGGTGCATACTTCCTGTAGCTTTTCTCTCCTAAAGTCTAACTAAACACCTCCTCTGGATGCTAATCCCATTTGTGGTCTCCATTTTAAAAACCTTTCTCAAAATGCATGCAGATTGGAACCTGAACATGAACAGCTTATGTTGTACATCATCATCCTAAATGACAACTACTGATTTGTTGGTTTTTGTTTGTTTTTTTTTTTAAAGAATGCAAGTGCTGAAAAATTCTTCCTTCAAGGTGTGACTGTAAGCACAACCCTACCTGTTGAAGCAAAAAGTAAGGACTTCTAAAAAATCTACTCTCTGACTACTTCTTTAAATATTAAGGGTAGCCTGCATTAAATAATGTATGAGAAATGTTGGGGATGAGTGTATCAAATTGTGGCTCTATGAGCTTATAGCTCCTGCTCTTCAGATTTATATAATAAGAGTTTCTCTTACATAGATCCAGAATTTGAAGCATCAAACAACAGCATGAGTGAGCTGAGAGCTTCAGTAGGGAACTCCTACAAGTGCAGTTCTGAGGAGAATCTGCAGGTCTCGGACCAAGCCCTTGTCAATGTATTTAATGTTCAGGTCCAGATTTTCAAGATTGATGGAGACAAATTTGGGCCAGGTAAGAGGTTTGCATTTGGCAGTCCCCGTCAAATCCAAGATTTGTGAAGTATACTTCGATATAAATACAACATTCTGTAGTCAAATGTCAGCTTGTGGGTGCTGTGCTTACCCTCTGCACACCCCACTACAGATGATGTGGGGGCTGATTCAGATGTCCAAGTTGAGGCTAGTGTGACAAGTATGTAAAAAGCTGTGAAACAACTTGGCTTGTTCCTGACGGTCCAGAGAAGAGTTAAGGAACGGTGCTACCTTTCCCTCCAAACTGAGTGCTGACAGTTGGGTGAAAGGGGCAAACCTGTCCCTTGTGACTATGATGAAAGCAAAATTACTGTGGCAAGGGTCATATGGGATATTTGTGATGGCTAAATTTGTGTATAACTAACAGCTCTTGAGGAGGAAACAATCAGTATAATCTCCATGTTGTGTATACAGCTGGTGCTAGAAAGACTTCATCCTGAATGATCATAGTTAGTCGACCTGGCTTCCTTTTCATTGTTGACAAGCTAGCTGAGCCAGTTTTATCGACATGCTGAAGTTCTGGATGTAGCCGTCTGTTGGTGCACTAGAACCTAACATGGATCTTTTTCTCTCTCTTCAGTGGAAGAATGTCAACTGGATGAAAATAACATGCTGATCCCTATAATAGTTGGTGCAGCCCTTGCTGGTCTTGTTCTCATTGTCTTGATTGCTTACCTGATTGGCAGAAAGAGGAGCCATGCTGGATATCAAACAATTTAATTACTTGCACTGAAATCCAGCATAGATGAAAAGCAATTGCAAGAGGATGGGGGAAAAATCCCCCTGCATTTCCCCTGAACTGGTTGATACTGTAAGGTAACATCTTTTCTTGCAAATTGCTTCTTTAAAGTCTGCTTTATTAAATGTGAAATCATCTTGCAGCATTTAACTATGCACAAAAATAACTTCTGAAGATTCTGGTGTTTAATTTTGCTAACTAGTTTTAATATTTACCCACTTAGAAACAAGCTAAAAGTTTTTAAGGGTGCTTTTTTGGAATTGGCGTAAGATTATGTCAGCTACAGATTCCAGAGAGGGATGTTGCTAACTCTGACTCAATTTCAGAACTCTTAACAAAGGGAAAAGGTTCATTATTTGCACCGCTGCCATTGAGCGATGATGTTAAGTATACTGATGATGCATTTGAAAAAATTTAGTAACAACTGACAAAATTGAAATTTAAGATCTGAACTTCACCTTGTCTCTTAGGTGTGTATTTTTTACTAAGCTTTAAACTCAATGCCTGGCACATGCAGGGTGTGAACGACGCAATACTCAAACTTTACAGGAACTCTTTATGATTGGACAACTCCCCTGTTTGATATTTTTGATGCTATGCCAGCTTGTTAGGAGCTGGTACTTTTTTAAAATGGGTGTTATTTTTATTTACTTTTTTTTTGTAAAGTTATTTCAGTCTGTTCTGTTGGAAGGTTCAGAGAGATCCTGTTACTGCACATGTGTACAATATAGATCTCAATCTGCTGATTCTATTGCTTTAAACTTGGCTGGGGGGTTGTACACTGTAAGGATCAGTTCTTATGTATGCATTGCCTGTAACAATGCTAATAAAGACACTTTTTTTTCTGTATTTCTTAGTATTGCTGATCACTCTCAAAACCATTTGTTGACCATTTATTGAGGCCTGAAGTCATGGTTTGGCAATACTTGGGAAGCTTGAGACATTCTTTAGTGTGGAGTTAAACAAGTGCTGAAGTTTTTTCTTTGTGGCACAAAGGAAAACCTTAAAGTGTAGGTGTGTGTTGGAAACCTGAGACCTGGAGGAGTTAACTCTTTAAACTGTCACTTCCTGAGACATGTTGCTATACCAGTCTGCCTGCCTAAACTTCACTTTCTGACAGTGCTGCTAAGGTTCTTAGTCTAAGGACTGTGTGAATGATATTTCTTGTTTGATTTTGAAGTTGGCCTCTTACCACAAAGTAGGAAACTCACATCTGCTGAGGGCTGTGTGCCTTGTTATGTGCTGGAACTGAACCTTGGTGTTTAAAGCTTCCCTGCCTCCCTCCTGCAGGGAGGCTTTGGTGTTAACGGTACCAGCCCTGCAGGGCAGGAACTGGGACACACCACAGCACTGCACGGAACACTCCTGGCCAAGGGAACCCAGTGCAGGGCAGTAAGGTTGGCTTTGGGCCAACACCCCATGATCTTGAAGGTAACTGGAAGCTATGAATTTTCCTCATAGTGAATAGTGTTTCCTAACACCTGCTGAGGTACTAGCAGTATGTTACTGCTACTGTCCTTGTAATTCAGTACGTGAGGAACCTGTGTATGCCTGGTACCATAAAGGATAGGATAGCTCAGAATCACTGCTGAGTAGCAGTTTGTAGTTGTCTAGAAGAGCAATCTTCTATGTCCTCTGAAAAAGGTGATTTTTTTTTCTGCTAAGCATTGAAGAAAATCTCAATGTGTGAGATAGGGAGAAGCCATGTTTCACGAGGAATGAAGAGAGCGTGGAGTGCTGTTAGAAGGTGAGGCTTTCTAAAGTGGAACATAAAACCCCACAGAGTGCCCCAGTTGTCTCTCCTTTCCCCAGCTGGAAGGAGAGAATTTGGCCACGAGAGGGCTCTGTACGGACAGGAAAGCAGTTCCCAGACTCCTGGCCCCAGCAGGGCTAGAAGTGGCCTGGTGCCAATACAGACTTGAGAACTATACCGTGTCTTCCCCTGTAAAAGAAGTCTGCTTGTGGATGTCTTTACTTGTGTTTCTCCTCAGATTTTTAGGGACATGGGTGTGGGAGAGTTGCACTACAGCTGCTCTATCTCACACTGCATAGATCAACTGCTAGTGACGATCACTGATTGCTCTCTTGCCCCACACTTTGCTGTATTTGAGTTCCTTAAGTGAGAGCAGTGAGGAAGATGCTTGTATTCCATCCAATGACTGGCAGTCAGGACTCAGACCACATAATTACTCTCTACACCATGAAACAGGTTCTGACAAATTAAATTAATTTATTTTGTACAAATGGTAATGGTGTCACAGTTAACACAGTATTACATAATTTTATACATCTGTTTGCTTTTAATATTACAAAATTCCCTGGGACTATTTATTTAAAAGGAGGGCTCTGACATTGATCACATTCTAGTCTGAAGATAGCTTAATCCTTAAAAAATAAAAACAACACATCACCCACAAACAGTAACAGAACCACCAGTTCCAGTTATCAAATCTGACATACAGTACAAAGTGTTAACACACTTACTTGAAAGGCAGGAAAAATTGGTCAAGTGTCAATTAATTCATGGAAAGCTTAAAGTGTGCTTTAATCAGTGCAAATAGAGGAATGTGTCAATTGCTGTAGTATCTGACCACCTGGTTACATCTGGCATGTTATCCCTGAGAAAGCACCTTCTCCCTGCAAGTCTCTCGGAGTTTGTTGATTGTTGCCATGGATAAGCTTCCAGGATCAGTGAATATTTTCTGAGGGCAACAGAAGACAAATCTTAGTTAAAATGCTGGCTTTGGACAGCATGCTAGATTTCTCACATAATTCTCTGAGGTGTGAAATCCTGGCTTCAATGTCCATACTGTGAAATTGCTCACTGCTCTTTGGCCTGCCTGTAACAGGTTAACACCTTCATCTACTGGGCTGTAAACACACAGTAAACCTGCAGCTCATAACAAGTGCAGTAAGTTACACAAAAGCAGCAAGAGAAAACTTGGTTTGAATGTGTGTCTAGTTGAGATTATTTTAGATGGCAGGTGGTGGAAAGTGGCATATTTAGAACATATTAAACTGTCCTGGGTAATGTGACAAAGCACCAGTGCACTTCTTGTGTGGTGCTAACAGAGGTGGCTCAGACACTGGAACACAAACCAACCAGTGTCTTCATACTGCAAAAACTCAAGTTTTAATCCCTCACAATACTACCTTTGCTGCTCTTCTCTACCAGGCTTCCCTGGGGAGCAACTGATACGGATGTAAGAACTCTGTGCGTGCTGAATGCCATCACACGTCTTCAGTTTGTTTTTTCTTTTGTTTTCACTCTTTGTTCAAGAACAACATATTTGTTTCCACTACTTCACCTAGAACTTCTGAGTGAACAAAACCGTGAAGCAAAACTACAGGTTTATGCACTTCAAGCTACAGTTAAGGTGTGTGGGCACCTCAGTTCTCTGGAGCTGTTAAATGACAGCTCTAGAGATGAGAATGTAATTGAACCAGTTCAGAACAGCTTTCTGGCAAAGAAGCCTTCAAACTGAAAACTAAGGTTCTCTTCTGGGGGAGGAGGCATAAAGATACCTGCCATCACCTCTACTGCTACTAATACCTGTACTGCTGACAAAAACCCCAACCCAACAACCATCCAAGCACAAAAGTACATGTTTCAAAGTTACAGAAGAACCTAACCTGAATTGTTTATCTAACAATTGTTTATCTAATTGTTTATTGTTTGTCTTCAAAGCCCCATTACTACAGTAAATAACAGTTAAAATTCTTTTAATCAGGGCAACTGCGAGAAAAAGGGGTTGATTTTCTAAAAATAGCTGGTGTAAAATTTAACATAATTTAAAGAGAGGGGAGGAAAGTCCTTCCAGGACAGGTGTTCTTAAGGCAGTTAACATTTAATAAAATTCTTATTCTAAACTGTTTATGAAATGGAAAAACCCCTCAAACATCTTCCTTCTAAATTAAAGCTGTACCTGTGATTTTTCTCTTGCTCCTTTAATTGTAAAACTTATAAGTGTCAGTAAGTTAAGCTAATTTTTCTTCTATATGAACAATAATGAAAGTATAAATGACATCCTACTGTGACTGACCTAGGCACAGAGATGTGCCATGAGCATGAAACGCTTAGAGGGGTAAATGTGACCCTCCAGGACATGGTTTTGTGCACACTGAGCAAACAATGATACTGGAGCTGAGCAAGTGATTTCTGACAGATGTGCTCCTGTTACTTGTTTTGCAGCTACCACCTTTTATGTTTCCATCTTCTGAGATACACCTTGAACCTAATGTTTTATACTGATGTGGCACCCATTGTATTAATAATTTAAAAGAATAATACTCAACTTGCAGACTGTCATAGCACTTGGACATGGAACTTCATGGATTTTTGTCTGGAAATAAGTACCTGCCAGTACCATCTTGTTCTAAAGAGAATGCTGTGTGTTCAGGCACTACAGCCATTTGTCAATGCAAGTTTAAAATTCACTTTGTGCTTATTCTACAGTACTGTATTTACAGTTCATCTGAAAATGAACTGCACAGGATCAATATCCACAGTTCACTGGAAAAATGCACTGAAATTATCTTCTCATCAGACTTCCTGCCTTAACTGGTAAAAGGGCAAAAAGAATTTTCTTCCCTGTATGACAGATAACGTGGATGGATTTCTATACATAGAATTAGATAGCAACTATTAAATATAATATTTAATTGATAATAATTATTAAATATAGACTATTTAATATATATATTAGAAAGGTTTGAGTTTCTTATTTTCAAAAACAATCCTAACAGCTATGTTTCTCCCAAGTGTATCCATCTTTTGCTCAGTGAAAAACATTTCTAAGTCAGCCTTGGTTTTAATTTGGAATGACTAAAAGCTGCAGAGAATTTACCTGCATGAAGCTGTGACACTCTGTTACAAATGTTCCTTTGGTGATCTGCTTAAATTTATCACAAATGTCAGGGA
The DNA here is from genome assembly GCF_015832195.1 of Motacilla alba alba. Taxonomy (NCBI): domain Eukaryota; kingdom Metazoa; phylum Chordata; class Aves; order Passeriformes; family Motacillidae; genus Motacilla; species Motacilla alba. The sequence continues at coordinate 98,633,514 of NC_052016.1, read as the reverse complement.
AATTCGTGGCTTCCAAAATAAAAGCTTGGTTTTGCTTAATCAATGTTAAGGCCACACGGAAGATGATCTTTGACCCTTCATAGAATAAACAATCCCATATTCTGAGCACAGTCTGCAGTAAAGGAGAGAATTCAGATTAACCTTGATTTCCAGTAAGCAATATTACTAAAGCAGTACAAATGAAATAATCAGGGGTGTAGTAAGAGAACTCTATGTTACCAGTTACCTCCACTGGAAGAATGTCAATGAACAGGCATATAAACCAGCGTGACACCACTAGGGTCCACATGACTCCGTGTCTTTCCATCAGCTCTGCCACAGCTGGAACTTTCATTTTCACAAGTTCTCCAAGGACTTCCTGATCAGTTTTCAGGCCCAACATTGCAGGACTGTAATAATCTTGGAGAAAAGAAATCAAAACTCAGGAATCCGTGCACATGATCTTTTCATGAAATTGAAGAGAATGTCCTCTGCAGCTGAGTGTATAAAGGCACACTGAGCCTAGGGATCCCAGGATGAAGTAAATTATCCCACAGCACAAAGATCTCTGCACTGTGGTCAGAGTGCTGCTTTTTCAGCCAAGCTGATCCCTCTACACAAACATTTCATTCATGCCTACTCAAGTACCTTCTTTCTCTCTGATGTTTTTTGGCAATGCATTCTTCCTTCCCAAGGAAGGATTGTTTAGGTGGTTTTTGACTGCAAGCTTAAACTACAAAAGTTTAAACAGTTCAATATAACCAACCACTTCCTTTCTGTGTGGGGGGCTGCACAACTCTCAGTCCACACGACACCCAGAGAGGTAACAGAAAACCCAAACCACCACAATAACCTGCAGCCTTTAGACTAGATCCAGTCGAACTAGAAATGCAAATTCCCCAGAGCATCAGCTGTGCAGGGCTGTTGGAGGCTAGATACTCCCCTACACCCTTCCTAGGTGTGGCCTAGCCATTAAGGTAGGAGTTTTTCTCTCCTTTCTCTGAGCCAAGAAAATCCCACTTTTCATAGAATAATTCTGAAAGGAAGTGAATGACAGATCCCTCAGGCAACATCTCTTCCTACTTAACTTACCTGCAAGACAGGGACTGAAATAAGACCTACATTCCTGCACTTGTGGTCACTGCAGTAACTGGTAAATTCACAATTAAGAACAACAGAGCACTCTCTGGCTGTCAGTCCACAGCCTGTTTGTCAGGGTAAGCATTTTCATTACCAAGGTGCAGGCTGAGTAACAAGCATCTCAGCCCTATACATGAGTAGCTCTGGGTATATTTAAGGGAAGAAAAAGATGTTTCAATTCATAAGTATTCAAATGCCCCAGTATGACACAAGAATTACACAGATCTTTAAGAAATTCATATTTTGGGTTTATATGTTGACAGAAACATTTGATCTGGATTTGGCCACTCCAGTCCTGGGAAGCAACTTTCTATAGTTCACGAGCGCTTTGCTGACAAGACCTATGTTATTAACCTTTGTTTATGGAAAGAAACCAGTGGTAACACAAGTGCCTTTCTATGCCTTTTCTTTCCTTCACCGATCTGGAAAGCTGCAGTTCAGGTTTCTCTGTCTTAACTGGTTTCTGCCAATGTCCCCAGACACACAGCATAGGCCAACCGTTCATATAAAGGTGAGGGAATCTGAGCAAAGTCTATTTGCCTGAAATCATTCTAATAAAACCTCCCAGTGCCACAGGTAAGTTTAAAAATACGTCCAACCTATGCAGTACATGTATAACCACTTAAATTTCTGTAATTTCACAAGAGCAGTTTAATATTCCACTTGTTCCTGTGCCAGTCATTTACCTGAACAGACTTCCCACCCCATGAGTTATTTGCTCTACATTTGTTCTTTCCAAACTCTATAACATCTACAGGAGTTTTTAATGGTACTACAGAGCATCACATTCAATCTTTAAGAATCTAGATTTCTGTCTGGGATCCTTTGTGTCCCCTGAAGACTGAGATGTAAAACTCCTCTACAGACCTAACAGTCACTGCCACTCAAATATTCTTTAACCATCTGCCTTTCAACTGTTTGTAGGGAAAGCTTCAATAGCTTAAACACAAGTAATCCCATGGAAAAGTGTACTGAAAACATACCATGACCTCAGAGCCAACACAAAACCCTCTCTTTCTGCATATGTTGTATCTGTGCTGTGCTCATTTTTGAACTGGAATGCAGTAACAGTAACATTAATTGGCTGAGTATATATTTTTTTAAATGCTGCTTTAGTGCAAGTGACATCTAATATCTCAAATAACAATTAACAGAACAAGCCCTTTCCCTTTCCTATCCTTCCTTCTCTCATACATCCACAAATCATTTTTTTCCTCTTTATCTGTGCTCCTGAAACATGTGAGTACTGAAAACTTCTTCAAATTACCACTGGCAAATGTCCTCAGGAGGAAGGACAGCAGCCCACTCGCTCTGCTGCCATCATCTGATATGCTGAAACCAACAGCAGCTGCTATTTTTAATCTGAGCAGCAAAGTAAATGTCACGATCTCAGGAACACAACTAGACACGTACCCAGCTCTTTGAGAGCTGGGAAGCAAAAAGTTAACGGACAGACAACGTGGATACGTCACTCCACAAATTACTGAAGCAGCCAGGAAGCTTTGGTGTGAATTAAACTTTCATTCAAGTCTGTTGGATTGTACTGCTGGACAGGAAGAAAAAAGGAACTATTCATCTATCTGGGGCAGCCCCCTGCTGTTCCTCGTGGAGCGGGAGCAGCTCCCATGTGCCCTGGTACACAGCACTGCAATGTGCAGCCCAGCGCTGCTGCAGAGCCAGGGGAGGAGCGATTAACGATTCATGCAAATGCCAGTAACTGAGTAGCAGGGGTTTGCAGGATATTGGCTGCCAGTTCACAACAGAAGTTAGGTTAAAAGAATCTGCACTCAAAACATATTTACATGTAATTATTGTATGTTAATTATAGTTCATGTAGGTATTAATTATAATTATTAATACACATAATTAACATGTAATTATAATTTTCTATTTATTTTCCTGTATATATACTTTTGTACATAAATGTGTATATATATAAGATTAACTCCTCAAAATAGGAAAGCCACATTTCCAAATCCTTCAGAAACATTCCTGGAGGCCCTCATATTTGTGCAAAACTTACCCACAGATCACTTACAAGGAACACCTTTCACAGTCCATGTCTGGTTTCACTAGGGAAAATGATTTTGTAACTTGGTTCAGTGCCCAAGTGCTTGGTAACATTTAACCTACATGGCTCTTCTATTCCCTTCTTATTTACTAGGGATTCCCAGTCATTAAGCCTTCTGGAAATGTCCTCTCAGCAAAAATCCTGCAGCGCTCCCTTGCTGCAAATGCTTCACTGTGTGCCCTACTCTCCTAATATTTTATAATTGGCTGCTCTGCCCAGAAGTCAAAATATCCTTGTTTATAACCAAGTCTACACAAGCCTACCTCTCCCCCACACCACAAAGCTGTTTTTCAGAAAATACAGTGCAGGCAATTATTTTTACTCATCTACCATTGAAACACATTAGCTTTATATTACTTATATATCTTGTATTTTACAAATGGTTTGAAATTTTTTGATTTGCATGATCCACATTTAATTAGCATCTTAATTATTTTTTTCCCCTCTCAATAATCTGGCAAAATACTGAGCAGTTGATGACCCAGAACAAACCTGAGTCAGTAACTGCTCTCAATCTGCCACTTGCTAATTAAAAAAATAGGCTAATTATATTGTTGATATCTGTTGATCTAGGTGGTTTATAGGAATGTCCTCTGACAAAATATCATTCCCCTGAAAAAAACATAGCCAGGTTGTTTCCTATGTTCCTTCAAATGGTCAAACAGAAGTGATAATTTTTAGGTGATCAGACACTACAATATTTTTCATCACATTTTCTAGAAGGCAAGAAATTAAATATGGCATTATAAATTATCATTGTGTTATTGATTTATTACTAAATTCCAGAAAAATATCTAGATGAAAATCAAGTTTCTCAATATGCAATTTGGCATTTTCAAGTGCTTCTGTAAACTGATCAAAGGCTTTCTGTACTTTCCTCTCAGCTCTCCCTTTGTTGCTTACCCGGGTGCTTTGCCCAGTCTGTTCTGAGTACCTGCCTATGGATTTTGGATGCCTTGCTATGTTTAGGAGTGCCTGAGAGTGTAACAGAGGGCAATGTGGGCAGCATCCCACATGGAATTCATCCTGCCAAGTGTTCCTTCCTCATCAAAGTCCTGACCCTGAACAGCAGTGTAGCCCTGTGGCTCTGTTGGGATCATCAGCTGCTTCTTCTTGGAGTCAAGCAGCAAACAGGAAAAGCCAGCTTCACCAGCTGCCAGCTGCTTTATTGCTACTGTACAACACAGGTGACCACATGAAGGGACCTTTTCCCTTGTTCAAAGGGCTTTTTGTTACTAACACTTCACTGCCTGTGGCATGCAGTCACCGAGCTGGAAACCTGTCCTGGCAGGAGACACTCCTAACACTGCATTTCATTGTCTCCCTGTCAAAATAGTTAGCACCTCTGGATCTTACCAGAATGCCCAGGACTAAGACATAACTGGCTGCTTGTGCTCCAGAACAGTAATAAGATTTGTAGGAAATAAGGATAAAGCTTGTAAGGACTCTATGACCTTGTTCTCTGTTACAAATAGATTAAGAGGTTCCAAAAATAAAAAGTTTAAGAAGCAATACTCTTATAGTCTTAAATGATCTGTAGGAGTCAAGAGCTACAGAAGTAAAAAAAAAATCCTTCCAGTCTGTTGAGTATATGTCAGTTTAAATATACATATTCCTAGTGGAACTAAATTTGTAAGTGTTACAAAAATACCCAAAACAAGACCTCGGCTCTGCTGCTTATCCTCCAGCATTTCTATTATTTCAAGAGCCGACACAGCCCAGCCTGGAACAGAATTATTTGTCTAAGAAATCCAAAGCAACTGGAAAGTTAAAAACTGGCTAGTTTAACTTTTCTGACAGTCTACACAACGCAAAGTATTTTATTCACAAGAATATGTTTATAAATGTCCATGAGAACTGGGGTGGGTGCGTGTGTGTGAGATGATGATAATGCTCTCTCTTCTCCCATAGTAGCAGAAATAGTTCATTTTTACACCACCAAGCACCATTCAAGAATGTCTCCTTGCTGGAGATACCATTTGCTACCATACCTCACTGGAATCCAGGGGGGAAATAGAGCAGGCCTAAGGCCTGGCACAAAAATTCAGAGGTTTCCATGAACAGAATTTCATGAAAAGCACTCAGTTCTACATTTCAAGTCAAACCCAAAACAGATTCCATCATGTGCATTTTGTAGGGGAAAAATATAAACATTTCAAACATAACAGCTTTTGTGTCTTCTAAGTATCTACATCATGAGCCTTACATTAAAAGCTGAAAAACCTACATTTGGGTTTTGGGAATTTGGGAAGAAATCAGAAAGCCACAACAGGAAAAGGAGGAAACCCAAGAGTACTGCCAATTCTTTTTGCAGTATCAGGCCAGAGTGACCCCTGCAGGGGTCCTGGCCAGAGTGATATCCTGCAGATATGTGGTTAAATGGCAAGCTAAAACCCCTTAACTATGCTATTTTTAAAACACAAGTTCCTAATTTTCCAGGGAACAGAAAAAAAAAAATCTAACAAACCAAACAACAGGCTCAAGTTATATTTTATCTCTTCCCTCCAACTAAACTGACTGAACTTCTGTCCTGGGGTACTGAACTCACACAATAACCAGCATTAGCTGTATCATTCAAAATTAGCTTTAAGAAAATATAAGGAAATCACATTTATTTTGGATGGCTGAACTAGCTTAAAAAATGGGAATGCAAACATTTTATAGATCCTAATTGGTTGATATTGAGATTACACAGAATTTAGAGTAATACATCTTGAGAAATGACTTCTTATTAACACCTTTCTATCAGCACAAAAAGGCAGTGTTTGTTTCTTCATAATGCTATCTGCCTGTATTCATCTTTTGCTTCTAGTCCCAGGAAAATAGATCCCAGGAAAACTTGGAAAACTTGGAAAATAGATCCCAGGGAGCTGAAAGAGCCTTTGGTTTCCCATTTGCATTTCTCAGAGCACAGGGGGATTCTGAGCAGAGGTAGTAGCTACCTGCTATTTGGAAACTGAAGAAGCATGCTTGTTGATTAGAAAGACAATGGAAAGGCAGGCAAAGATGTCATCCTTCCAGACATTACAGAAGACAGAGATGAAATACAAAGAAACAAATACTTCATGTGTAACCCCTCAGAGAAACAAACTGAAGGTAGCAGCATGTGTTTGGAAAACACAAATGCAACTTTCAGACATTCTAGTTACAGAGAATGAAATTGGCTAGATTATTTATTTATGTACCAGCTCTATTATATGTTGCTCAGTAGAGACATTTGCATAATTTAAAACTAGTCCAGCTTAAAGTTATAGATACCAAACAACTCCCATATAGCTTAGATATAACTGAGCAAAATACTGTTTGGCCAGCTCTCCTCTCTTCCCTCTCTCCCCTCTCCATATCTGCTACCATTGGAATGGCTCCGTTTGCCGATAGCAGTTTTTCCACAGTATCACTGAGCTGACAGACACAGTACACACAAAATATTCCCCACTCGGCTGTTTCCAAATAGCCTGGCCTGACTCCAGTCATTGCACCCCATGAATTGTGCCTGTCTAAAGAGCTGCATGCTTTGGAGAAGTCTGCAGCTTATGGGGCTGACCCAGGAGTCAAGGCTTTTAACTCACAAAACCCTTTTGACAGACTTTATCACCAATGTCCTCAAACCCAGAGGAAATGCAAGAACAAACATTGAAAACTACAACTGCTTATCACGGCTGTTGAAGAAACAAACTAAAAAAAAAAAAAGCTTACAACTGTATAATGAGTCTTAATGACTGATGACTTCAGCTGAATAAGGACTCCTGGGTCTGTGTTTTTAACTCCTCTGCAGTATTAGGAAGAATAGGCATTTTATCAGTCGACCACACTGACAAGTTATTCTTAACACCTCAGCACAAAACATAGCAGTGGTATCTTTTCATGCTTAAGAAGAACCCCAGTCTTACATTTTCATCAGCTCTTCACAAGGATGCTACAGTCACACCATGGGGGCCACTGAGCACATTGCTTGAGACTGGGACAGAAGCACCTTAAAACAGAGAGCTGGGCCAACACTTATGGTTCTAGTGCAACCAAGGTTGCATTTTCTAAGCATCTCTCTCAAACTAAACACTCACATCTTGTACATTGAGGCAGACAAAAGCTACTACTCTACATGATTTTCTTCATTTAATTTCCATAACTCCCAAAGCACATCTCCTTACACCAACGCATTCTTTATGTTGCTACCCACGCTGCATGTGCATTATACTATATTTTGAAACAGTATCAAAGCCTGCTGTCAGTGCTTCTTTCTACTGTGACGTATTTTTAAAAACCACTGAACTTTTGAAAAAACTCAGTTTTGCAGTATCTTAAGTTACAAACACAAGAAATCCAGAGTAAGCACATCTTAGCTCAAAAAAGCCAAAGCAATTCTTGGATATATTCATTAATGAAGAGAGACTATATCATCTCTGATTATGACATTAGCAAGACTAAGGTTAGAAAACTGCAACCAGCTCTAATATTTACAATTCAGGCAGAAAGTTGAAGAACTGGAAAAGACATGAAAGAAAAGGTCATATTTAGAAAAACTGAGTTCTGTAAGGAACCTCTGTATTTGTAGCATTTATGCAAGAAAAATGAAAAGTAAAGTTAACAACTTCATAGAGAAAACACACCAGGCATTGTGGGCTTTTCAATATAATAGGAGAAAGTCTTTCAAAAAAGCAATACCTGCAAATTAGGACAACTCAAATTCCAATTAAAAATATAGCAAGTGTTTTTAATAAGACTGACTTACAGTTTGAATACATTACTACCAGTGGTGGCAGGGTCGTTCTTTCAAACAAGTCTGGGACCTCTCAGATATCCTGACCTGGCCTTAAACACTTCCAGGGACAGGGCACCCACAACTTCTCTGGGCAGCCTGTTCCACTGCCTTATTATCCTCTGAGTAAAAAATTGCCTCCCGACATCTTAATCTAAGCATGCCCTATTTAACTTAAAACCATTCTGCCTTATTCTGTCACTATCTGCTCCTGTTTTTCTCCATGTTTTTTGAAAGCTCTTTTTAAGTACTAAAAGGCCACAATGGGAAGACTTACTACTATTTCCTCACCTGGCTCTTTGTATGGAAAGTTAGATTTCCAGTTACATTTCCAGTTTTATGAGTTTTGGTATTTAATACACAGATAACTTCAAGCATATTAATACATTTTATGGGGATTTACAAGTTAAAATACAAAACTGTATACTGGAATCTGCTTTGAGCACATATAACCCATCAAACATTTGTCAGCTGATATGTTATGCTTCTTACTGTCAAAGTGACATATTCAGGAAGGTTAAGTTATTGAAATTGTAACTGAACATACAGAGCCCTGGCTGACCATCAGAAAGTAACACAAAAAAAAGCTGCTGTGGCTTTGCTGCGTTAATGCTGCAGGTTCCTTTAGCAGTCCCTTTAGCATGGAGATGGCTCTGTCAAAAGTATCATTTCAATACCACATGCACATGAGTGCTTTTACAACTCAAGCCATTAGATAAACATAAAATAAATGTTAAAAAAGAAAATAGAACTTCCCTCCAACATGGCAACTCTAATAAAATACAAAGCACAAAGTAAGTAAGCCTTGTGCTGCATACTAAGGCTTGGCCACTAATAGGTTCTTCCACATCACAAAAAACCCAGGACCTCTTCTCCCAAACTCTCACTTCAGTGTTTATGCCACTCTAGCTACCTTCCTCCTTTGCATGCAGCCATGGAATTCTACCTCTGATCAGTCCTAGCTGAATTAAGATTTCACCTGACAATATTTTGCAGATGGCTTTTGAAAGGGATGACACTTTGATTTACTGGGTAGATAAACAAGCAAATAGCATATCTGCACAGACAGCCAAAGGCTGCAGTCCCACATTGAGTAGTGCCATGGATGGCCCACTGAAGATACTTTAAGTTCAACATAATCAAACTATATCAATGAAGGCTTGCTTGTCAGAATGAAGGAGGCATTCTGAACTTTGCCTCGGTGGAACAGGTCCTGCTTCCAGTGTAAAGATAATAGTGTAAAGACACATGTCAAGGAACACAATACTCTTCAGCCTTTTTAAACACTAGGGGTGCTTTTGCTGCATGTTTCCTCATAAAAGTAAGGCTGACAGCATGGATATTCTTGTCATGTACAGCAAACCTGTGTTTCACACAAAAGTGTAAGAGTTCTACCCAGCCACCTAAAACACACCTAAATAATGAGAATGTTCTTTTATTGATGAGGTTTGAGACTAGGTGGGAGGGAGATATGATACAGAAAGTAAATAAATTATTTCAAATGTATAAATACCTGTGTAAATTTAAAGGGAAAAAAAACCATCAGTTGCTTATTTCCTGCTTGCTCAAGTCTCACAAATCCCCTAGCAGTTCAGATTTGTAAGTAATGAGGATTTCAGGCTTATCATGGTTTCTAAATACAGTCACATGACTCCTTCATTCCACCTTCAGCTTAACAGGACACTGCATGCTTAATTCCTAGGTATATTCAACTGACCTCTAATGCTCAAACATTAATGCTTTCATAGTGGCTGGGGGTTAACAGTAAAACATGATGGAGTCCCATATTTCAAAACTCTCAATTGTTCAGCTGACCAGTCTCTGAGTAGCAGATGTGATGTTGGAGACCAGAAGGGTACACCACTATGGCTCCAAATGCAATCACAGAGGAATTCCAAAGATGAGTGAGGATCCTGGCGACTCACAGATCTGTAGCTGAGAGCTTCCAGAGGAAGAAGATAAAGAAGCAGCCCAGAACTGATCATTCTGCTGAAATTTTCTGGGTTGATGGTACTATAAAAAAAAGTTAAGTTGTAGAAAACAACTTTGCAAACATGGTGTCATGCATGTCACACACAGCCTTGAAAGAAGCTTTCCACACCAAAAACACACGCTTGAGGTGCTCAAGTCTCCTCTCTGAAAGGAAATGCTTTTCATCACAACACTCCCCATCTTACGCTGCAAATTCAGCTCAGTTTAGGTCTAGTATTGTTTTTTACCTGCACAGCTAAATAAAACCACTTCCTGTGAAGAGGTCCACTCCCTTTGGAGATGCAGATCTGAAAAGATGCAGCTGCCAAGCCAGTTCTGCATTCAGAGGTTCCCTGGAAATACCCATTAGGGTATTTAAGTAAATTCAGCCATAAGAACAAAATAAATACAGGCTCAACTGCAATTAAAAGCAAACAGTCTAAACAGAAATACTTTACAGCTTAGTACAGCCTTCTGCATTTCCCAAGTGCTCCTTCCCTTCAAACCTGGAAGTCTGTATGAGGGGACTCAAAAGATTGTTATAACATGAATCACTCAAAAGAGAAGGATATTCAAGAGTTTGATACATGGCTACGATGCCATTCAGTTCAAACATTCCTGTCTCTGTCTGTGCTAATCTCTTGTGCAACCTGTGAGTCTCTGGCTGATACAATTGCGAGCCAGAGAGCTGACAAACATGGGAGATACCTGTTCTCTCAGCATGCAGCCACCTGCCTTAACCAGCAGGCACTACCCTACACACCAGAGTGGCACCTTGCTTTGCACCTTGTGCCCTTGCAGCTAAAGCCAGTTACTTCAGTGCAGTCTACTACTTTGGTGACCATTTAATCATTCAAAACTCTGCTCTTTTTATTTTTTATAAACAACCAGGCAGTACACATGGGTAAAAAAATTTTAGTAGAAGCTGCTAAAAAGTAATGGACTGAAGGAAGATGGTTATTACTGCTAAAAAGTAATGAGATTGATTCTTGAAGAATGCTACATCTCATTTAATATTAAGAACATTGGAGAAAAAGAAAAAGCTGGTATTTACTGACAACACTAAACTAAGAGATACTGACCCACATCAATACACAAAGCACAACAAAGTAACAGTGGAAAGACTGGAGTAAGAGACATGATGACATTTAAAATAACAAGAATGTGCAAATAAAGTTCAACAAAAAGTGTTATGAATTCCTAAATGCTGTGGAATAAGATCTGTTGACAATGAGAGAGAAAGAACAGCATATGCATTATGATGGAGATCACAAATCAAAACCAGACTGCCACTAGGGAAAAAAGGCAAAGGAAATCCTACAGCTTTTCTCTCTTAAGGAAAACACTTTCCACTCTGAAAAGAGCCACTGCACAAGGCACTAGCTGATTCTCCACCAGAAAATAGAAGTGTGCCATTGTGATCAGGTTTACAAAATTAAAAATTGAAAAATCAATTAAAATTGGAACAAGCACACAGAATAATTATTAGGCTAAAACAAGAACAGAGAAAAGTTTCATGCAAGAGAAGAATTTGACTGAAGGATCACAGCCATACAAAAAACCTCCAAAATTAATTGACTGCATCCTACAAACACATGAAAAGTAAGCACAAAAGAGGGGGACTTTTCTCACCCCCAAAAGTTGGCATTGACACTAGAATAAAAGGATATCAAGTTGGCCATGAATGGGGTAGTGCACAACTCATGAGACCTCTCTTAACCACGGGCAAAGTACTCTACAACTTGTTTTCAGTAAGAGTAACTCCAGTATAATAGTTCAGTAGATTTGTTAGAGTATATGTTGATATACACAATTGCTTCCAGACAGAGAACCACTGAAGGTCGAAGGAGGGGATTATTCTTCTATATATAAGCATAATTGTCATGCTAAAATGAGACCAAGTTGCTGAGTTTTTCTCATAAGCTCACCATTTAACCACAAATATGTAAAATATGACAAGTATACTCCTTTACTCACATACTGAGGTACCACAGTTAAAAGGTCCTACCTACCCAATGCTTCCTAAATCAATCTCCCCACTCTTTCCTTAACAGCACAAAAAATTCCCCAAAACTTCTCAATGAGGATCAGAGTGATGAACAGAACAGAAACATGAGAGCTATGCTGTGTACAAACTGCAGGCACATCACTCTCAGCTTGAATTGAATCTATACTGCTTCTTGTGTGCAATGCTGTCTGCTCCAGCCATCTGTCTGAATGAGCCTGGGAATAAAAAAAAAACTTGGTAACACCAAAACTTCAGTTAAACAAATAATTCTCTTCCCCTTGCAGTGTTTAAATGATAATCCCTCCAAATCTCTGGCTGAGCTGCTGACAGACAACAGGCAGAAATGCATGGGCTTGCCCTCAGCAGAAGCAGGAACCTTCTGGCCTCACCCAGCTGTATGCAGCAGCACTGGATAAATGAAAGTTCAGCCAAATGAAAGGCATGCACACAACTCCTCTTACCAATCAACCAAAGCCTGATTGACTCTCTCTCTCTCCAAACTGTGTTATCTCCATTTGGATGTTACAGAACAATTCAGCCAGAAAACCTTTACTGATGGAGTCCCATTTTCTGTCACTTCCCCAGAATGTTCCCATCTGTCACGCTGTGCATTTTCCAATCAATGCCATTGATCTGTGGCTGAGTTAGTTCATCTACTGACCAAGAAATCCACTGTCAGCATCACGGTTCTGGAGTGGCTGTTTAATGTAATTAAATGAGTGTGGGCAGAGGAGGAAGCATCCACAGGGACATGACAGAGGGCAGAGAATGGATTTCTAAATTGTCCTAAAGCATCACTGATTTAATTAGAAGTGACAGGACACACTCAAAAATGAGGACATGACCTGGAGGCTTATTTGGTGCAACAATAGGGGGACAACATGTATATTATAATACAAACAAATCAAGAAAACCAAATCAGCAACCAAACTAATGGGAAAATGTTGGCTAATCAAACTGTTAGGATCCAACAAAACTGATTCCTGACCTTCCCTCTGAAAACCTGGAAAACATTCAAGATCTACAAGATCTTGAGAGGTGCTTCTCTGCTTCCCTAACAAATAATTATAGGGCTTAAAACTGAAATGTGCAATACCTTGCACTTTAACAGAAAGGCAGTAATTATTTACCTGAGCGAGTTGCTTTATGAATATGGCCTGTCTGACTCTTTGTCTCACATATGCACACACAGTATTTCACTGAAATTATGCCAGTTATTTTATCTGTCATGCTTTGACTTTTATAAATATACAAATCAAACTATATTGGAGGGTGGTGGGAATAGAAGGGATAAAAAATACTTTTTAAAATCTTGGGGGGGAGGAAAGAGCATCACCAACAAGTCTTCTGTCAATAAAGCTTGTATTATTCAATACAAATATCCATACTATATAGAAGATTCATATTGCCTAGCTGGACCCAGGCTAAAGTCAGGAACAACAATCTTGTTACAGAAAAGTAAAAATATACCTATAACTTGAGTAAATATACACCTACTTTATACACAGTAATTGCATTTCATGTTATGAGTTTCTTCTCATCACCAATGCGACCTGCCTAAGATAAAGTCAACAGCTAGGAGGGAAAAATAAGAACAACTTTTGCCACAAGTATCAGTAAAGTGCAGAAGGATATATAAAAATGAAGGTTTTCTGATAAAGTGAATTAGGTTCCCTATTAAAAACAATGAACATAAAATTCTGGCTCTACCTCCTTTGCCTCAAAAAAAAAGGGGGGTAAGACTATTGAAAGGATTAACAGCAAGAGTTTCCACACATCACTTCACAATAAACCTGCCTTTTACCGAGTGCCTTATCCCTGACACAGTGATGTCAAAGCAGACAAATACCCATGCAAGGCAGTGGCAGGTCCCAGGGCAGACAGCAGCCCTGTCTCCTACCTGTTTGCACAGCTTAGAGCTCTCAGGGCTGAACAAAAGCAACAGTCAGTTGATTTCTTTAGACTATTTTTACAGCTTGAAAGTAAACTTCAAGGCTGCATAACGTTAAATATTTGCAGACTGACTGAACAACTTCATAGCATTCCCTGCCTGTCTCTACTCTTTCAGTCTGGTAACAAAGTCCAAACACTCTTTCCACACAAGGAAAATCCAAGTTCCTACGTGGTGTATTCAATGTAAAATAATTTCTTACAGTCATTCAAAAGCATGAAAAGAATCTTTCAGCTATTCTTCTTTATTTTTCAAGGTCTTTCATTTCTACTCAATAGGGAACCAGATTTTTTTTGTTGTTGTTTAATCTTAAACATGAGCAGACAGAAGAAAAAGTGAAAGGTTCAATCAACCTTGACCAGTAGGTAGCTGACAGTGTCATACTGAATTCCACCTCCAACCATTTGAGATAAAAATCTGTGCAAAAGAGAAACTAGGCCAATAAGGAATCAGTCCTCCATTTTCTACTGGTCTTCCAATGAGACCTTCCACCTACATTCTGTGCAATGCTAATAAAATTCACGATAGAACTCCCCCTATAATTAAATCCCAAGAAAAAACATTCCCAAATGCATTTCACAGGAGTAAAAAATATAGCTGTGCCTGGTGTCTGCTTCTGGTTTTAAATTACATCACATGTGCAGTGAGGTTCAGCTTATACATGGGGCAAAATTGATTGTGTAAACGCCTTCTGCAAACCCAGAGATCCAGGCAAGGGAACTCAGAGAGCTACTGAACAGATCACATGCAGATATTGTCTACAGCTAGAGAAGAATGCAAAGATAAAATCCAAGCTCTGATGTATGAATAAAACTATGTTTTTAACATACCAGGCAATATTCTTCCAATAAGAGCATCTAGCAACCAAAAAGACTCCTCTTCATTCTTTGTAATAAGAATCAGGTATCCAGCAATGAAGTTCATGCCCTGAAATAGAAAGGTTTTGAGATGCATACACTTATCTTAAGAGTTTCTAGCTTACTTCTTGTGATTAAGGGCTAAATTACTGCAGTTCTACAAAGTCTGCATATTCAATCAATTCTAGAAATGAAGGCAACTGGTTGAGTAACTTTCTAAACCTGCACACAAGAATTATTAAGATCAAGGAGAGGAAAATTAAAAGAAAAGGCTTAGCAGTCTATACTTTCAATTTTGCCTTTTTTTTTTTTTAATTCCAAAGCCCAATGCAACTGAACATTGCTTTGATCAGAACCCAAACACAGCTGTATTAGATGAGTAGTACAAACACAACAATCCTGCAGGTAGATAGTGAGGCTGCAGGAGGAGAATGTCTCACCCAAACACATTAAGTAAAATGTTGCAGTTCTAGCAGCTTTTAGAAGCTTTTGCTGCTTAACTCATCCAAAGGCTGTGTACAAACTGTTTTCTTCTAGAATACCTCCAGTACTCCACAGATACATATAACAGCACTGATCCTGTGAGGAGACCAGATGTGCAAAGAATCCACACAAGAGTTTAAGTGTTCTTCTTTCATTAGCCCATTAAACAGTAAAGGTACCAAAATATTTTATTAACAATTGGACATGTAGAAGCTACTATGGTTTAGAAGTTGCGTGTTATGTTGTGTTTAACCACCTCTATACAGAAACCTGACACTTGCAAAATTGAGTATTCATAATTTTACTCCTTCTGTTATTATCAACATATTATATTTGATACATATTACTGAAAATAATAGAAATCATTCATCTTTTGAAGAATGGGAGCAAATTTCTGCACTAAAACTAGTTGGGGTACACAAGAAAAACATTTTTTTCAGAGACTTCAGTGTACATTTAAGTCCCTCTAAGTCTTCTGCTCTCAAGACTTAAAAAAATACTGTTCATATTCTTTCAAATTTGGAGTAGCTGTATTTACTACATAGCTTTCTCAGCTAAAATAAGCTATATGTTAGCACACACATTCTTGCCCAGGAAGTGGAGGAGACAGGAGAGAACTTAATAAGTAAACTGAAAATACATTTTGCTCATGACAGTGCCTGCTTCTTTAAGATCCTTAAAGACAGACACTTTTTTCCTTGACTATCAGACTATCATGAATCAACTTATGTTCTTTGTGTCCCACAGGAAACTTTACAGTACTTGACAAGTGACAACAGAAGCTTTCTTGAGCTGCCATCAAAGCAATATCAGGTTGAATTTCAAAGAAATTTTCTTCCTATTTGTGTTATCTATATTGGGAGACTAAATAATGGCACCAGCCCCCAAGTACACATTAATGTTGGTCTTTCTGTACTTTGAAAAACAAGACAGTGAACACACAGAAAACTGAGATCTCATGATGCCTTGTAGATACCAAGGACTGTGTGGGGAAAGCTGGCAGGATGAGGGAAAGGCAAGCTTGCTTCCTCTTGCTCTCCAAAGCAACTACTTATTTTGCAGCTAACAAATGGAACGAAATTGATCAAGCTGGCAACAAGAACAGCCATTTAGAAAGTCAGAAGGATATTTGAATTTGTCTGAAGCTATTCATACCCCACCCCCCCAACCCTCCCAGGGCCAGTTTATAAACAGAAATAGTTTGTGGGTATGCTTCTAAAAACACACATTCAAGTGGACAAGAGCAGTTAGCACTGGTGAAATGCAGCATTGTTTACAAAACAGTGATTACCTACCTGACAATATCCTACTGCTTTATTATGATGCCCATATGCTACCAATATGTTGTAGAGTGCATGTTGCAAACACGGATCAGCAGTTTTGCGGAATTTTACATTATCTGGAAATGTTCTGTTCATGTCTAAACAAAAGGGAAAAAGACCAAAATTAGGAGGTGTTCCTTGTCAGTTTCCAAAAAAAACTTTTATCAGTCTTCTGAAGTACACCTGAAGCTTCACTATCGTTCATTGAACTGTTTTGGTGGATTAATGTTAAGAAACAGCTTTACCTCCATTTTGGTAAAAGGGCACTTGCACTCAAGGATAATCTATTCCTAGAAAGAATAATCCTATTAGTGTACAGAAACCAATTTCAAGCAGACCTAAAGAAATTCTCCTGCAGATTGGACTCCCTCCATGTCTGACTGCAAAGGCTTAAATGACAGCAAACCAGGTATTTAGACTGACAGACACAAGACATGCCAAACGTATCAAGTCAAGTGACCTAAAATGAGTTTGCCTCTAGGGAAGTACATTCTTGTAACAAACCAGACGAACTTTCAATTGACTTACTCAGTGACCTTCTGCCAAACAGTAGCAGCCAAAAACCCCCAGACCTGTTCCCATAGCTGCTGACTTACACTTAAAAATCACTTTTTAAACTTTAAATTTCTCCATGTTGCATCTTCACTGGTGCAAGATCATTAAGAATGGGAGTGGTTTCTGATAACCAAGCAGCAGAGCACATTCCCACATGCTTCAAGCTCAATGCTTAACCAAGTAAGGAGTATGCAATTACTGACATTTCCAACCATTAATTTCTTTCAGACCAAGCATTTATAGTAGGATTCATCTCTCTTTACAAAGGTATAAAAATTAGACATGCAAGTTTGAGCTAGTCACCCCAAAACAGCCCTTAGTTGTTAGAAAAAAACAGAGAGAGTTAATTTTTGGCCTGCTTCACTTCATAAAGAAAAAACCCAAGGTCACTTGCACAGAGCTGTGCATCTGATCTTTAAATAGAATTTTTCTCTCCAACTTAAATGTCTAAAAGAAACTTTGCAGATTTTCAAAACCCAAGAGTTATTAATAAAATATGAGTAGTTGTTTGGGTTATATTTAACAACAACAAATTGGGTTAAAGTTAAAACTTCAGTAACAGCACTTCTGTACAGATCTCCATGTCCTAAGAAATATCACTTTTTATCAGCCTTTTCCGGCATAAAGGAAGAAGTCTGTTACAGCTTTGACACAAAGTTCAGCTATAAGCAACCAAAGGAAGAAAGCTCCCCAAAATCATGAATAGTGTAGTGGAAGTCACAGGCATGAAGATGTTATCACACCAATTGCTATTTCTTCCTTTTAAAGGGAACAAATCATTTGCAGGAAAATATTTAATTTCATCTCTCATGTGTATGAGAAGAAAAACACAAGGAAAAAAAACAATTTTTGAGAGGACCTGAAAAACAGACAGTTGCAGGATAAACAGATTTCTTTTGTTTCTTCTTGGTAGGAAGATTATGCAGCATAGTATTTGCATAATCAGAATTTATTCTTTATTAAAGCATATGTGGAATGTTACAGAAAAGATTAAAGCTGAATTTTAGCCATGGCTCTTCTCCTCAGGTATGCAGAGAAAGGGTGAGGGGAGGGCAAGAAAAGTCCATCACATACAAAGCAGGGACTACTCAAACTGAATTCATCTGTAATTTCCCAACCTGCAATTGAGAGAATCAGCTGCAACCTGTTTTCTGACTGCAGAGCACGTTTTTTCCCACAAGGACTGGGGGAACCCTTCCCTAGTTTCATGAAGGATTTAAAACTATATTTAGTAACAATATTTTAGTTTAGGATGAGGAGATGGAGAGAAAAAACAAGATACAAGAGCTAAATAGCTTTACCCTTAATAGAAGATATGGAACATGGTCTCACCGGACTCCTTGTGCCAGATTATTCCTTTGAGCACAAGAGCAGAGGATCCAATCCCTTTTCCATCCTGCCCTTTCTGCTCCATTTGCATGCTCTCTCTCCTCCTCCAGTTGAGGCTTCTCTGACTCAAGATGAGGGAACTCAACCCTCCACAGGCACACACAAACCGGTGTGTCACCATGCTACAAGAGGAGGGTCAGAGATGACTTGAGGCAAAAGGAAGGAGGAGGCAAGTAGTGTTCTTTTGGCTTCACCACTTCATCTTTAATACATCTGTTCCAGGGGAGACATACAAACACCTCTTTCTCATGCTCTGCACAGCCTACCCTCTGGCCTACTGTCCATTAATCTACTTCACTCTCAACAGACAATAATGTCCAAAAGAACACAGCCTCAAACTAGTGCAGGAGGAAAAAAAAAAATTAGGGCTCTTTTCAAACAGCAAAATGAACATTAGAATCTTACACTGCTAGAAAAATCCCAAAATTATGACTATCTTTTCATTATGTGCAGATCTGCTGCTTATAAATAAACTAGGTATGGGAGCACAGAACCAGGGAGGAGGTCACAATGAAAAGACTAGCTACTCTTTTGTAGTAAATTAAGATTAAATCCCAATAGCAATTTTTTTACAATCTTTCCGCTCTCTGAGCTGGCAGTTTTATGCTGCTATAAAACAAAAACAACTACCAGCTTTCCTGCTGATTTATCTCTGTGCAGCAACCATGAGAAGACCACTGGATTCTTTCTTCCCTCTCACACGGCTGCAGTATTTCAACCTCATTCAGTAATGCAAAGAGGCAGAATACATTAGCTTCAGTTTATAAAACAGATGTCTATTTTGGTACCAAGAACCACAGTCATTGATGCTATTTCTGGAGCAAAGAGATTGAAAGCACAGTCCAGAAAAACAACGCTTTTAGAACCAGTCTTGCGTTTTTCCTACTTAGGGCACTTCAAAAGTCATGCATCTACAAGACAACCTTCTTCACCTTGCTATCTTATCCTTCCTTTTTGTCCTGATTCCAGCCAGGACAGAGTTAATTTCTGCAGTAGTTGGGAGGGGGTGTGCCTATAGGGAGGTTGTTCTATACCACCTTACCAATGCCAGGGGCCTGGGAAAGGGACTGTTTTCCAGGGAGAAGGGGTTCCATCCAGTTGAGAAAGCTGCAGAGGGAGCCACCTGGTATTGTCTATTATAATTTGTTTTCTTTCAGTGTGAATTGTTTTATATACCTTTTGTTATTAATATTGTTGCTGTTACTGTTCATTTTCGTATCTCATTGCTGTTTCCAGTAAATTGTTCTTATCCCAACCCATGATCTTTGTCTTTTGTCCCTCCAACTGGAGGTGGGGAGAGGAACAAGAATGTGGTCTTAGTGAGAGTGCTAAATTGTAGAATACATTTCCTAAACCACAGCACTTTTACTTTCATATCCTGGTACTTCCCACTCCAAGACACAGGTGGTCAGTAAATTACACAAGTATTTTCATAACTGACATATCCTACTCCACTTATGGTCATTTCTTTGCCACTGCTACATCTGTGATGCACATCTGCTCTGAAGAGCTTCCAGGCAGGTGTTTTTTTCTTTTTTTTACATAGTAGAGCGCAGAGCAAAAATGCACTTCAATTGTCAACTACAAGCACTCAAAAACTCCACTGCAAATCTAGAATAATGAGGTTAGGCCTCATAAATTGCAACTTGTAAAAACAGTATACTTAAAGGGTATTTTAAATTTGTTATAACTGGGTGTTTAGCAGTCATCCTCAAGCTTTTTCCTATAACACCTGGAACTATAAATTGTTTTGGAAGTTTGGGGAGTTTGTTTGTTTTAAGTTTTTCATTAACTAAAGTCAGAAAAACTGACCCTCACAACCCCCACTACCAAGTAACAGCTCAAGAGCTTTCAACAATCAGGAAAGCCAACAGGGTTAGGATTTCCTACAAAAGAACAATATTGCCACTGTATAAATCTGAGAAGCACATGCATAAATTCCGATCCCCTTCATCTCCAAAAGATGATACCAGAATTAGAGAAATTACAGAAAGAATGGCAACAAGAAGACCACAGATATAAAATGGCTACCATATATAGCATAAACCCAGGTGGATAAAAGCTACTTAGTTTGGAGGGAGATGCTTAACAGCATTCAGACAGCACAAATCTGCAAAATCATGAGCAAATTTTTTGAATTTTTTCCCAACCACCATTATTAGGTACGAACATGCAGCATATGTCTTGGCAACTCTCGAAACAGCAGATAATTGGAGACCAGGAAAAACATTCTGAGGAAGTGTCACTACACACTTTACTCCTCCAGTTCTCCCTTCAGCTGTTCTAGTAGACCAAAGACCACATGAGGCAGCTGTTTGGATATGACCTGTCAGGGCTCCCCTTACAGAGAGCCGCAAGAGCTGACAATGCTCTTCCCCTTCCTCTTGCATGGTTAAAGGCTTTAAATTCACCTGAAAATTCCCAGCTTCCACTCAGAGATGCTTCAGAGAAGCCTCTTAGTGCTTTGATAGTAAAATATTCCCTGTCTCCAGAGAAATGGCAATGACCATTGTCTGAATTACTTTTCTGACCCTGTCATAAACTCATTTAAGATTCTGCAACTATCATCCAATCCATAGTCAGATCCTTATGCTGGCTGTCACACAGCACAGCTCAGGCTCTGGGACTGCCTGGTCAGTATAAAATTGTAGGCTTCACAGCATCTACAATTCCTCCTCATGAAATGCAAGAGTGGAAGCACAGATCAGCTGCCATGTACATGCCTGAGCACTTGCAGACACACTTCTGTCCAATGGCATGTTTTTCAATGGAGAAAAAGGAAAAGAAACAAGAGCTAAAATTCAAACCAGCCCAGCCTAAAGGAAGCTTACCCCAAGGAAGCTACAGCTTACAATCCAGTCTTTCTGCACCCAGCATGTAGCCTCTGCCTTAGAAGGGCAGCCACTTCTTATCTTACAACATCATTTGTTCTACTAAACTTTCCTATAATAGGGCATGAAAAACAAAGTGTTGCTGGAATGCATGCCCTTCTAAATGTGTGCATAAACTAAGACATGACACCTGCATTCTTTTAGCTCTTTTTTAATGGTTAGAGTAAGAAGCCTGTTCCCTCCTACATTTTTCTTAAAAAACCAAAAATGTCCAAAGAGCACATATCATATAAAACAAAGTAGCAATAAAGCTCTTGAGATCAGAATCAGAAAGTTAAAAGGCAAAAATGGTGAAAGAACAGATTACAGATTTAATTCACTGAAAGACTTCCACTGCTATTACTAAGCAGATTTTTCTTTAAAGATTAGACCATTTCTTCACACAGTCTACTCGCCCCTTTTAACCTGATTATACCACATCAAAGACTTTCTCATATGAAAACTAGTTTCAAACATACATGAAAAGTGTTTGCGGCTTCTGGGCATCTGAAAGAAAGAGGACACACTGGCTCTTACACATTTTTAATTTAATTTGAAATAAAGTCTTTGGTTGGCCTTGTCCTCCTGCCCCTCCCCTGGGAAAAAAGAAAAAAGTGTGATTACTGTTCTCTTGTTTATAAACCCCAGCCAGCAATGTGCTGGGCTGTAACTTCACAGCTGTGGGAATAAATACCACACAGTTGCCTGAAAATTCTGGAAACTACAAACAGTGAAAGCAAACAGCAGTACAATTCCACATCTTACCTTGCTTTATTATTAAAAACAACTACAGTAATGGGAGAACAACACTTGAAGAAACAAAATCAAAGTTAGGCAACAATTCACACTGAAGGAGTCCTCAGCCAAAGCCCACAAAGCCCACTACAAAATGTGCACAGTCAACAGGAGCATAAGTTCATTAAACACACTAACCACAAAGTTTACATTCACCTTAAGTACTTTGTTCCTTTCATCCCTCCTGCGTCCACATTGGTTCTTCCTTTCTGAAGGAGGAGTGTCTGAGGTCTTTATTATATTTTTTCCCCTCCACTAAAGTCTTCCAAGCCATTTTTCTTTATCTTTTCCCTCACTTGCTCCACATTAATTTTCTCTTCTGCAGTTTTCCAATCAATGCAGTGGCTCTTCCAAAACTTTATTTTCCCCATAGGTCACAAAAAGAGCTTTATCCTCTCCCAGTATTTTTCCTCCCCCACAAAAATATTTTTATTTCATTTGAACCTGTGGGGAAAACCACCTACTGACCCTTCCTTTCTTTGTCTAGTACTGGAAAAAAGTTGTTTTCAACTCTCTCTTGCAGAACTTTTACCCAAATTGAATAGTTTGATGCTTCTCCAGACCCTTACCAAGACAGGCTTTAGAAAGTCACCTTACTAGCTCCCTCTTTATTCATAGTAAGACCTCTACTGTTTCTAGTTCTGAGCAGGATATATGCCTGCAGATTTCTGGCTAGTCTCCATATTCATAGGAACACGAAATTTATGCTCCAAAATACCTCACTAAGGCGTGTAGTCCCAAAAGCCCAAAGTACTGCTGTTGCAGGAAAGGCAGAGAAGAAACTCTGCATAAACCAGAAGTTTTTGTATGCTTATCCAACTTGAATAAAAATCCATAACACCCAAACTTTAACTACCTGGGTTTTTGCAAGAGGAAAAAGACACCTGCCTTTCTAACCAAATGACCTCAGCATTGTTCTGGAGCAGTCCCCAACCTCTTGACTTTTTAATTGGACAATTCAGCCAATATCAGCTTGGCCACAAAGGCTCTGCTGTAGCAGGTTTCAGGACAAGTATCAGTTACATCAAACTCCTATTTGCTTGTCCTCATCTACTGCCTTTTTCCTCCCGGTGGGCCAGCCTAAGGTCTGGGTGCCCTTATACCCTGCCATCAGTACTGGCCACTGATCAGTGCTCACAGAAAGCACACATGGAAGCAGATTAGTAGAGGAGGGGTGTTTCACTTCCTGCATTTCTCCCAGGGATTTACATTTAGTGTTCAATATTTCATGCATCAGTTGGATTCCCCCACCTCTCAGTTTATCAAATTCCTTTTTAAACCAGTTCATCCTTCTAACCTCTGCAGCACAGTAACAAGTGCCACAATTCTTCTAAACCTGCCGCACAGCAAATTTCATTCAGTGTCCTTGGTTCTTATGTTACAAGAAACAAATAACAATTGCTCCTTATTCACCCTCTTTGCACCATTTATAATTCATATAAATCTATCAGCAGCTTTTTCTTGTCTGTCTTCTTACTCAACCTGAAATCCTAGCATACTTCACCTGCCTCATATGGGCCTCTGTGCCACATATTCAACCACCCCTGCTCCAGTGTCCTATGGGACAGAATTAAAGAGAAACAGACTCAAACGCAGGTGTCATGGTTCAAAGTTACAACTCTTCAATCATTTAGATGACAACACAATGTCTTCTAGTTTATTCCTTCTCAAATAATTTCTAATCTTCCTTAAAAGCATTCCTTAATGCTTTTAACCATACGATGAACCTGGAAAAATCTGTGCCGTTAAAGAGCTTATGGCTAATCTAACTTAAGTGTTAATTCAGCACTTAAACCACTACTACAGAAACACTAAGTTTTCCATGACATAACTTGATCTCTAACACTTAAGGCCATAGGATGGATAAACACAGATAAACAGCATTATCAAGAGAATAACCTGTTTTGATTGCTTCAAGCAGCTTGGCATTCTTCTCTCCTTCAAGCAGTCTGTGGTAATACCCAGGGTTTTGTTCCATGTTGGTTTGGGCCCCACTCACAATCATCCAGACCAATGCACGGTGTTCATTGGGGATGCCTTTCCTGATATATCTCTTCACTGCAAGACAAGAAGTTTGATTTTGTTTGTTCATTTTTAAATAAATAAAAAAATAGCCAACCGTATTATTCTTTTTTAAATGAGCAGCCTGAAGTTAAGAAGTCATAGGAAAACTCTTGACTGGATATTATTATATTTTCTCTCCTATGCTACCATTTTAGGATAAGCATTTACTCCTCAGCTGCACAGTATATTTTAGATTCATTCCTAAGTTGTTGTCACTCAGACTCCCCCCTCAGATCTTCAGACTCAGGTTCTCCTCCCTCCTCTCTTCCCTTGTGTGAATTTTGAATCCTTTCCTCTTCTTCTGCTTTTCTGGATGAAGATACAAACAGCAAAGCTTCCCCCTTGATTTCTGCCTTTTTTCATTCAGACAAGCACTGACTTGACTTTTCCTACATCACCAGGGGCCTCTGAAACGATGGCTCTGCCCATTTAGCTCTAACATCAATGGCCATGTTACCATCACCCTAGGGCTTCAGCTCAGCACCTGACCACTGAAATACAGCAGAAACTGAGGATTATGAAATATGTGCCTCCTGTCTAAATGAGCCCTGGAAGAACTGGAGGGATGTGAGTGAGCAGCAGCTGACTTTTTCCTAGAATTAACTGTGGAAGTCTTTTCAAATCTAAAGTAGCTCTTATCTCCTGCATCATTTTCATCATAAGGGTGTGCTTCAGGGTTTTTTTTAAGCAGATGATTCAGTGTAAATAACTATGATGCAAAATAACAGGAAGAAGCATCAGGCTAATGACAATGAAAGCAGCTTCCTCCTGGGAATGGTATGAAAAACATTAATGAGGAGTCAATGCTGCTTATGAGTACATAACCCTAAACCAGCTTTACCTTTTATGACCCAAAAAGATAGCTGAATGTTTGAGATTCTTCTCCTTTTTTTGCAGAAAAGAAAATAACAAATGAAACAGACATTTTGTACTAAATGAATCATGTTGTATCAATAAAAGCATCAACTTCTCCTCTCTAAATTTTATGGGACTCAAATTCAAGTGGGGATTTTTATTTCACCCACACATTACCACACACAATATCACTACCTAGCCAGGTTTTATTGAATCATACAGTTCTGTAATAAATGAAGCCTAAATTAAAGGTCTTAAAAACAGCAGAGTGAAGCAAGATTGTACAACTCAGCCAGACACCTTCCAGATACATTCCACCTAATTACAGCTGTCTATCCTTTAGGACCCAAAACTGCTTCCCCCGTGTCACCCAACATAAAGATGCATATATAATGAGCATTTCACCCACCCAAAATCTGGTGTTTTCTCTCTAAGAAACACATTGGTAATAAATGCCTGGTCTGCAGGGTACTGTTTTTGTCTAGCTTTTCAATGAGGATTTATATTACGGGTTACAGACTCTACAGTTCTAGCTGTGAAGTTACCTTAACTACAACCTTCTTTTAGATTGGAAATAATTCACTTGTTTCCATGGTGGTTTAATAATCCTTACTTCATCTTTTTTACAAGATTTTGAACTGTAATGCTCAAGAAATCCTATAAATTGGCATAGCAAATACAGGAATGACTATCAAGAACCAGTTCCATTTAGGTTAACAAGGGACATTCAGATGAGCCTAGAAACAAACTTACTGGCTTAAATGCTGGATTATAGCATTTTAGCACATAATCCCAATGGCATTTTTTTTCTGGAACAACTGTAAATTCTGGAAGCATAGCCAACATTGATACCCAACAATAAACATTACATTCAAGAGAAGCATGGACAAGACTTTGACAGTGGCTCAAGGGGAAAGCAGCCTGCAGCATAGCACACACTCATTATTCCTCAGTGTCATCGTTCTCATGGCAATAGGCAGCCAGGGGCTCGTACCACCCCACATGACTACTGACCCAGCTCCCTCAGTCCCTGAGGAATGCAAAAGGCTCTTTACATTGTGCTTTTTTTCCTCACACCATTATAATACTTCCTAGGATCTGCAAACCGGCATTCAGAAGCAGCAAAATAGTTTTGAAAAGGAGGACAGCTGCAGTTTAATATATATCATTTATATAGGTAGATAGCCATAGATAGACCATGTTCTATAAATAGAGTTGTGTTTATACAAATAGATATAGAGATATAAGCTCTCTTCCACATTATCCTTAGGAACTAAGTAGCCCGCAAGAACAGTTCACACTGCAGAATACTCTCCCACTGTGACATCTGAGAAGCTTTCCCAGATGAAGCCAGATTGTGCCTGGGTCTCCACCCATACATCCAATACCAGCTGTAAACCAAGGGCTTGCTTTCAAAAGCAGCATTGTTGAACACCCCCAAGCCCCAAGACTGCACACAGAATCACTCCCAGGACAATCACATTAGGTGACCTGAATTCTGGACCATACACAGGAAAGAAATATCTTTATGTAAAATTTTGACCTCTGTTCATTAACAAAATATGAAATATCCATTTTTTTAGGAAACTCCCCCCCCCCTTAATAATTCAATTGCCTCTGACACTTAATGCCAAATTCACAAGTTTAGAGTCACACTTCATGAACGTGGTTTCCTTTCTACAAGAAAAAACAGCTACCTGATAGGGTAGCAGTCTGAAAGTGTTAAGTACCCAAAGTAACTTTCAGAAGAAAAATATGCAGAAAATAACATTTCTGTAATACTGTACGCTACTTACAGTAAAAAGATGTAAAAATAAGTAATTTTAAGCTGTAGGTCCTTGTTTGATGGTAGAATATGAGAATTTTGGAGACTTCTGCTTCAAGGCAAATGTTGTATTGCCTTTTCCCCCATTAACATTGTTTCACTCTACAGCACAGACTCAAGTTTATGTAGCAAAAAACCCCTAAACATTTAAAACCAAAAATGATCTCATCTTAAAAATATTTTTGAGGAGCATCTGCACATCTACTTTTTCAGGTACTAACAATTACTGTTGAATGTTGAAGAAATACACTTGGGCCCTAGAAGAAGAATTCTGTGGAAGAGCTGGAAACAGCATACAAGGAACTGAAAGCTTTATTTCACGAATACATAACAGAAAAACCAGAGCACGTAAGTGCTGCAATGAAGTTCCAGTCAAACTGACTTTCCTTCTGCCAAGCCCTGGGCTGGAACAGAAGTGCTCATGTTATAACCACTGTTTAATATATTTACTTTTCCCTTTCACTGTATTTTATCAAAGATCAGAAGGTATCTTCTGCTACTGGTCACTTTTGACTAGTACACCCAACAGCCAAATTCCTTTGTGTAGCATGATTTTGGCCAGAATTAGGATATTTTGAGCAATTATGTCAGATAGTTTGTTGCCCACCTGTAAACAAAACAGGGCAGAAAGCTGTATTTTGGTCCCATAAAGATAGAGCTGAATGAAACAAGGGAAAAAATAGGAGGATCTCAGTAGTGGCAAAGGGAGAGAGAGACAGAAGGAAGGCAAGTGACAAACAACGATTATAAACTCTCATGTGCAGTGGAAACAAGGTGAAGATAAGGGTGGGTGTGGGGGGGAAACAAAATACCAGAAAAATAATAAAAAGGAAGAGACTGGAGAATGAGTGAAAGGAACTGTCAGCCAAATTCCCATGACCCACCCTACCAGCAGGCTGCAACACAAAATAACAGAATGCACTGCTTAATTACCATTGTTAAAATGTAGTCTAATTCTTTTTCTTTAAAGTGGAACAGAATTCTACACATACAAACCACCCTGGATATGAGGCAAGCCCAGCAGCATGTGAACATGCCACATTTCCAAACTGGAAAATTAACACAAATCATCATTTCTTCCTGTTCGCCTGGGCAGAAATTATGAGCTTCTCTGTGTGTAGACAAATGGGTGTGGAACTACTGAGATACCACACATACACTGCCTCTCAACTGCTCACAGCAGCACACACAACATTGGTTCACAGCTACTGTGTTTGGGGAGGGAAGTGGCAAATCAAATATTCTTCTCAGTTCTAGCTTATGGCAGAGCCAGCAGTTCTGAGCAAAGCTTCTTAGCAATGAAGTCAGGTCCTGGAGGAGGGAAATTCAGTGAATAACCAGCAGAGCTTCTCTATTTGCCTGTAAGGAAATCACTGCATAATCATCTTGCAGGAAAAAGCACACACCTGCTTACACAATTCCATGTGCGTGTTACAGAATTCAATCTTAGTACTGAAACTGGAAGGAAAGTATTTTTAAATCAGTAATTACACAGGTTAAGCTTTCCCTCTCCTCCCCTGAGGTATAAGACGAGGCCAATGCAGGAGGCTTTCTGCAACAACTCTGAATCTACACTCAGACTACATTTCCTCAGTATTACTTTTTTCTGTCACTCTCCCTGGAACTACATGTATAGGTGAGAATTCATGGCCTAGAAATCCAGTTATCTTTAGCACCAGTCAGTGGCATCAAAGGTGATGCACCAGCCCACAGGACTTGTGACAGTCCAGAGCCACTACCTGTGTCCCTTCAGTGCATTTACAGAATCCCAGTTTTCACAATGAGCAACCTATTGGAGACAATCAAAGCCACATTAAAGGCTGCTGCTATTATGTGCCCAGTGGGGCAACATGACCACTGGTTCTTAAGCCTGGTGGACAAGTTGAGAGATTTGGTCAAAGTTTTGGCTCCAAAATAAGACCAAAGGCATTCCCACTGTTAGTATCACAGTAACATTCTGTTTCTAAAATGGTAGAACTGGGAACACAAAGAGAAATGAAATGAACTCACAGAAATTGCTAAAAGTTGCCACTGTTACCACTCACACATTAAGAGAAGGGTATGAATCAAAACTGAGATTATTCTTCCCCAACGAAAGAATAATTTTTGCAAAATGCCAAAATCCTCACTAATTTAAAATGGCATGACATTCTCACTACATTCAAATCTGACACCCCAAACAAAAACATCATCTGACACCCCAAACATCTTTACATTTCTAGGAAAAAATAATATAGTAGAAGTAGATACTCTCTGGTTAGCAGCATATGATCTAGCAGTTATAGCTCAAACCTCCACATCTTCTGGAATTTTTCACCCATAAAACAGACATCTGTACACAAAATACACTGTTATATTTAAAATGTCTCGCTAGTTATCATCCCATTTCTAGTGCCAAGGAAAAAAAACAACCCCAAAACCATCAGAATCAGCAGCCAAAGGCTGCACCTGCAGCACAGCTCTAAATTTTATTCAATTTTTCCTTAACATTATTCAGAGAACTCTGCCCAACTCCAAAAGACACTCAAAGAGAAAGCAACCTGATAAACACCATTTACGGCAAACAGGAAAATTTAGGATCATATGAAAAACATAACCCAGAGAGAGAGTGGGAGGACACTCCATCCTACATTTTCACAGGATTCCCTAACACCTTCTGACCCTCTGCATTTATTTCTACCTATATCTCTTGCAAGATAAAACATTAGTAGAGGTCTTCAAGCTCTTTGAAACAGACATTAACACTTGCATCAGCATTTTATCCAGTCTTGCATTAGCCCCTGCATTAATCTTACTTTCTTCACTTCATAAGGCATTTATCATCAGTTCTTGGTACACAGATTTTTAGCTGCATGGTACATGTCATTTTACAAAAGGAGGATAAGGAGAGCTAGAAAATCTCAGCAGCCTAAAGAACTGTTAAAGAGGCAGCAACTGAGAGACCTAACATCCTGATCTCCTGATCCCTGGTGTTTGAGACAGCATCTTCTACATAATCTCATGTCTTTTTAAAGAGAGCACAGAGTACAATACAGCCAACAGCTGCAAAACGGCATCTTGGAGTGCCAGTGGCCGCAATAGCTGGGTTACAGATGTAACAAGATATTCCTGTGCTGAAGAGGGATTACTCTTTTGGCAGGTTTAAATGAAATCACTCTAACAATAGCATACTTGCTTATGAATTATTACTGTTTATACTAGTGGTTTTCATTTGAAGACAGAAATAGTATTCAACACTTAAAAATACAAACCTATTGAATCCTAACATAATGCACTTTAACTTATAAAGAGACATGAAGCTCACCTTTTAAACTCTTCTGTATACTGTTATTCCCCTTTAGGAGCTTGGACCATTTTATTGCTCTTCTAGTGAGTACCACTAGGTATCTGGAAAAGAATGCTTCATAGGATGCATAATCAAAGTCTTCTGGCCTTTCAAACCCATATGGATCAACCCTACAAAATAAAAAGAATTCCTATAATAATGTTTCTACATACCTGCAGCTGAAGGGAAAAAAAAAAAGCAAGTATGCTTTAAATAACTTCCAGCTGCTATTTCTAAAAGCAGCTCAAGACTCCCTTCCTCCCAGCAAAAGCCTACTTTACACAAACTGTTACACTCCATTTAGCATATCAAAGCTGTTTAAATAAATTAACTTAAAAACACACTGTTCAGTCAGTTTCACAGATTTCACAGTTTTTTTAAGTAAGGAGTTTTTGGAGCAAAGGACTCATTGCGTGCTAAACTGACACAAAATTATGGCCACATAAAAGTCTGGGAGGTATTTTTCTCCACAACACAGGCAAACAGTTGAAAAGTATGAAGTATAGCACAACAGCTCCAATATGGCCTGAACTCGCTTTCCAGACAGTTCTGTGCAGAAAAATGACAACAGAAAGTACACGTTTAACAAGTTACAAAGGTTATTTTTAAAGGGGTAACTTCTGAAATTATCTTCATGAAAATATACAGCATGGAAAAACACAAATCCTTGTGTTGAGCTATCTTCTTCATATGAGTACCAAAACTGCTTATTTTATTATCTTTTACAATTGTTCAAAGTTACAGCACATTATCACATGCAGCACAATAACGACAGAGTATCAGAACTGCATGGCTGATTCTGTTCTACTATATCAACTCCCCTTGCTAAATTATATTTATGGCAACTTCCCAGGGTGCTTCATACCTGCAAATTATCACCTGAGTACAGGACACTAATGGGCTTCCCAGAAGTTAAACAGGCAGAGGGATCTGTCCAGTCAGACAAGGTTTCAGGACAGACTTCAGGATTTAACTTCCCGAAACACTGTCTGTTTCATTCACGGCGAAGGAATTTGGCCATGGAGCAGCACTGGCACAGCCTTGGGAAAACTGGCTCACGGGAGCGTCACAGGTAGTAAAGCATGAATCAGATGAGGAACAATTAAATATTCAGACCCCAAATTGTTATTGCATTGTTGGCTGTTTAGAAGAGCACCCTAGTATTCATGTTCTCCTCAAATCAGACACGAAACCCACAGGTGTAAAAAGCACCGAGACCCCCGACACAGGTTTCTCTG
This sequence comes from Motacilla alba alba, assembly GCF_015832195.1. Classification (NCBI taxonomy): domain Eukaryota; kingdom Metazoa; phylum Chordata; class Aves; order Passeriformes; family Motacillidae; genus Motacilla; species Motacilla alba. Next base: position 98,602,060 of record NC_052016.1, on the reverse strand, counting down.
AAGACACGAACATGAAACCACACACACACAACCCCTTCACACGTCCATCAACACACATCTCTTATATACGACTGCGACTGCCCAGGCAGCAAATACAGATTAATTTCATGCTCCACTCCATTCCTAAGGCAGAAAGGGAAAACAAAGAGGGAGGACGCAAGGTTTTAGGGAAGCCACCTTCCCCGGCTGCCCTCGGGCAGGAAAGGTTGCGGCGGCCGCTCGGTGCCCTCAGCCACCAGCCGCGCCTGGGCCGGTCCGTGGGGGCTTTCCCCGGCCGCAGCCCCCGGCAGGGCCGGCTCCGAGCGCTCGGGGAGACGCAGCTCGCCCTCCCTGCGCGGCCGGCGCGCTCCGAGCTCAGCCCTGTGGGCAGCCCTACCTGTACGCCCAGTCCCGCCCGTCCTCTCGCCTCGCCATCGGCCGCCCCGGTGCTGCCCGGCGGGCGAGCGGGCGGGCGCTCCCGAGGCCGAGCAGCGCCGCGGCCGCGGCCCCACGCTGAGCTCCGGCTCCCCAGTTCAAGTCTCTGCCGCCCTGCGAGGGGCGGGGGCGGCCGCCGGGCCCGCCCCGTGCCCGGGCCGGCAGCGGGCAGGGGAGAGCTGGGCAGGGCAGGGGAGGGGAGAGCTGGGCAGGGCAGGGGAGGGGAGGGGAGGGGAGGGGAAGGCCGGGCAGGGCAGGGCAACTCCGCACCCGCGGGGCCGGGCCACCTTCCCTGCCTGGCGAGCCCGGCTCGGAGGCGCGGGTCTGATGGTGATCCCGGCTTGTATTTGTGCACTTCACATTTCGCTCACATCTCGGGGAACAACAAAAAAAAAATTAAATGTTTTAGCACGAGGGAAATGTCTCACTAGTACGAGGGGAGAGTGGTACAGCTCTTCAAACCCAAGGAATTTCCCCATAACCTGGAAGAAGAGATGGTTGTGTTATTATTTAAGTTCACTAGGCTGGTTTGGGAATTCTTTTCCCCCCAAATCATCACAATCTTCTTTTTAATTTTTCCAAATTATTCATTACGGACACACAAGGATCATCAAAGCCCAGCTCCTGGCCCTGCCGGGGACACGCCAAGAGTCACACCATGAGCCTGAGAGCACTGTCCAAATGCATCTTGGGCTCTGTCAGGCTTGGTGCTGGGACTAGTTCCCTGGGCAGCCTGTTCCAGTGCCCAGCCATCCTCTGGGTGAAGAACCTTTTTCTAATACACTGAAATATTCCCAACTTCAGCTTCTGCTGATTAGTTTCCACCGTAAACTAACATTCATTTAGATATTATTTAAATAATAAATGGCAGATTGTAAAAAATGTGGTGTAATAATACAGAAAATAATATTTTAAAAAATTGGCTTCCCCATTTCCAGAATCCACCTCTAAAATTAGCACACTGTTCTTCATCTTTAGAGGTCCTAACAAAGCCTGAAGCCCACAAGGACTCAGCCCTACCTGACTGCCCTGCCAGCAGTTTCATTCATAACACACCACAAAACAGAAGGGAGAGAGCAAAATTATATCCCTGCTTGTCCTTTTTTTTGAATAAAGTTCTGACTTTGCAGCCAGCAAAGTGCTTGGAAAATTACAGCGTCTGCTGGGGAAACATTATCTTGCTCAGCCAGCAAGTAAGAGTTGCTGCAGACAACAGATGGGATTTCACAAGGGAGATCAACAGTTGTTCCCAGCGCACTCTTCAGGAAAGCTACCTTCCCTCTGCGGGATCACCCGCACAGAAATGTAAAAGTAGTTCGGCTCCAATGGCAAGGGAAAGAAAATAAAGAGGTTTGTGCGTGGTTTGACTGACACCGCAGTGCTGTGAAAATTTGTGATCGTTCAGCAAAACGTAATTATTGCCTTTTTTTTTTTTTTTTTTGTGCGGGAGGGCAGGAGGGAATTCTGTGCTTCGGCGGGCACGGGGCTGCAGCGGCGGGAGGGTGGCACTGCTCAAATTACGGCGCGGCGCCGCGGGCTCGCTCGGGCGCGGGCGGAACAGGGCCGAGATTGCGGCGCGGCCCGGCCGGGGCCTGAGCCAGGCCCGGCTTGACTCGCCGCCAGCGCTGCCTCGGCGGAGCGTAGGCAGAGGCACGCTCAGCAAACAGCTCTGCCCTGCGACAGGGCCACGGTCTCGGGAAATCCTTGGCAGAGGTGTGAATAGGAGGGAACGTTGTCCCACGGAAGAAAAGGAAGCCTCAGTTAAGCAGAAGATCCTCTTCTCTAAATCCTGAAGGCACAAGGTGACAGAGTTAAACTTCATCTGTCAACATCAGGCTCTTTGGTGCTTTTAAAATGGAGGCATCAAAAGTTCCCTGCAAACAGCAGATTGTTTCTGTGATTAATGAAGGTACATCTGCTGTGCATCAAGGGTAGCCTTGTCTATAACACAGTCTACTTTTATTCAACCATCTAATGTTAGGAACAGTTTCTGTTGCTCTAACACAAACACAACTGTGTGGCTGACTCAGATTTGTACCTGTTACACACCAAAGCTCCCATTAACAATGCTTAGGTTATTAATAGATTAATAGAAATAATTCCCAAATTTCAGCACAATAATTGGATCCCCATATTTTGTCTGATAATACGAGCCAGCCCACTGTGTGGCAAGAGAGAATACCTTGGTTGTCCTTCCCAGGGTATCAATGCTGCTCTCTTCTGGGCAGATGATATCATGTTGCTTTTAAAGGCATTCAAAGAAACTAATGCATAAACCCTCGAATCTGAAAACTGCTTTGGTGGTGTGATCAGCAGAAAAAGATACTATTTACTCTTGATCCTTTACTTCTGAAGGAGCTGGTGACAGTGGCAGAGTACAAAAGGGTAGGCTTAGTTTGCATTCAGACCAGTAAAGCTCACAGCCTTCCTATCTGCCATCTGGTGCAAAAGGAAATACATTTTATATAACTTCTCCCCACCCCCTTTTTGCATCTGAACCTTATCCCTGAAGTTTTTATGTTATGGTGAACGTGTTTGGTAGAAATTCTCATCGTTCTGCTCCCAGAGTAAAATAGCGACTCCCTTAAAATAGAGACTTCCCTTTAAGGGTAGGCATTTAGACACGTTCCCTGCAAAGGCAGATGAAGACAGCAGATGAGTGTTTCACAGGCTATGGCATTCAGAGCTTTGCTTGTCTCATACCCTGCATTTTAGTGAGCAAGACTTCCCTTCTTGTGTTTGCAGAGCAGTTGCTAAATACCAGGATGATTCTCAGCCTTATCAGGAATTATTCAGGAGTGGCTTTATGCTTCCTAACACTGTGACATGTGTGCTACGTCACCTATGTTTGATGTATCAGCAGTGCTGAAATGTGGTTCAGCTCCTCATATACCAGCCCACAGCCATTTGTTACTCTTAAGGCCAGAAGTGGAAAAGAAGCACCAGGAGAAATTCCTCAATAAGCTGGAAGTATTTCTTTGACTGCCTGTGGGAACCATAAGGATTCTTTTATCTATTCAAGAATGGAAGAAATTTATTTATTATTTTGAATATTAGATATGTGTCTGGGTTTTTTTCCCCTGAGGTTCTTTTTTGCTGGCTTCACAGAGGCCAAAGAATAGAAATTGTTAGGGGAGAGAAAAGCACTATAGGACTGAGAAAGAATAAGGTGTATGTGACTATAGGTGTACATTGATATAGTGTGCCTAATATTTTTAAAACAGCACGGGTGAATCTGTTCATAAGAAATACCAGTGAGAAACACTGTTTCAGGCAAAGGCAGCAGCTCTGCTTTTTTTAGATCCAGACAGGAATTTAAACTTTTAAAAAAACCTTAACTGCTTACAAGAAGGTTTAATAACCCCTTTTAAAAAATATGAATGCATTGACATTGAAGAAGAGATAAAAAGATAATTCTCACTACAGACTGAGTGCTGTAGTATCCTAAGTAAGGGATGAAAATCCCACAGCATATGTGGCTTCCCTAGCTCATGTGATTTTCCATACAGCCACTCATCTTTGTTTCTGTACTTAGTTAACCATGCCACACAAGTGTATCCTGCTTCCTTGGAGCTCTATTTTTTGGCTGGAGCGGCTTTCCCATGACCTGAAATAAATCTGCTGCTCCATACTTGTGGGAAAACAGTTAAGGTTCAGTAGATTTGGCAGTATAGAATATCCAGTAAGAAGTAAATGTGTGTGTGTGTGTGTGTGTGTGTGTTTATATACCATATATATAACCATCACATCCAGACACTCCAGACACCTTTAGTTCCTGTTATAACCAGCCGCCTACCAAGTTTAGTCAATCCTCACCTACATATGGATTAAGGCTCTCAATCCATAAGAAAATGTAATGAAATGCTGAACTTGTTCCATGTTTTTGTCCCAGCAAATTGCATCATGCTTACATAATTGTAGGCTGCAGGCTTGATTAAACCTGTTCATGTGAATTGTTCCATCAGCATTCACTGAACTTTAGAACAGACTGCATAGCAAGGACAGAAATGTATTTTTAAAATTAATTTCCACTATTTCCTAAAGGCTTCACAGCTTCATGTCTGTGAAGGTTACTAGCTGTAAGGACAAGTTACATCCACGTGTAGTCTGGGAACCGCCAGTATTGTGATTATTCTCGGTATGACTGTGGCCCTGGGAGTCAAAGCATACTGATAATAGCATCTATAAAAAGGAGCTCTAAAGCTTGCTGCATAGCTCTGCAGCTGCCTGGAGAATCAACATTACCCATGGAAACCTCTGCAGAAGGGTTTCTGCACCCAGCTGCCGTCCTCCAGCTGCATCATAAAAGAAGGCTCAAGGCTGTAAGTGACAACACTGGAAACAGCAGGGGAAGAGAAATATGGTAGTGCCCTCAGTGTGAAAAACACAGCAAAATTATATGTCAGAAGTGATATGGGAAAGACACTTAAACATCATTAGCAGGAAGCGTTCCTAAGGCAGGGACAAGGGTGTCCTTAGGAAAAAGGTCAGTAGCTGTCACAGATCAGTAACCCAGCAGTGTGGAACTGAGTGGAGCAGGAGAGAAATTAATGAATCTACCTTAGGTCAAGCTGCAACTCTGTAAAACATTTTTGTTATTCAGCTGACAAAGTGAAGTATTTTCTAGATGGCTTTGTTCTGTTTATCTTGTTTTTCCTTATCTACTTGAATGATCATGAGGGATGTGCTGAAAGCCCTCTAAATCATGCTGATGATGTTTACCTTCCTGGCTGCATGAGTACAAGGCTTATAACTGGACTTTGAAATTTCATAGGGAGAGATGGTAGGCAAGATTGGAGATTATTAACTTCCTACTTGTCCCATCCCCTTTCCTTTCTTATCCCCAATTGTGAAGGTACCCTGCCGAGCAAATCTGGTAGCTCAAATATCTACTGATTAGAGATGTTTAATTTGGATGTTCTCTGTCTAGTATGACTTCACATTTGTTCCTAGTTGAGAAAAGTTAAGGCAAATCTTCTCCTGGCCTTTGATGGCTTCTGCATTAGGATTCCTCTGCAAGGATTCTCATTGCAGTTGTCTCAAGTAGTATCCCAATTGGTAAGAAACAGGAAGACTTATCATTACAGGTCTTTAAATACAGTATTTGCCTATAAATACATAGTCATAGCTGTGAATAACATTAGCGATTTCACTTAGTTGTCTCTATGCAGTAAGGGGTTTCTCTAGAAATAATCCATTAAATAAAAAAAACCCCTTGAAGTAACAACATGGTTTGGTGTAAAGAGAAGAAGGTATATCTACCCACTCAGGAACAGTCATCAGTTTCACACATGGAATAAGGATGAGTTTTGTAGGAGCACAGATGCGAAGTTTCTGTAATTAAATACTATTTTATAATGCATACATACAGAGGTATTTAGTTTAAGTTAAATCAGCAAATTCCCTTTCTGTGAGTTCCAAGCTTTGAAGTGCTGAACTCTGCAAAAGGTAATGTGCTCCCAAGGAGGTTGTTCTTCACCACAGCTTTCTGCATGTTTATCCCCTACACATTTTTCAAACTCATAGCCTGAAAGAGAAAGAAGTTTTGTGAAAACCTAGGACTGGGTTTGACAGCAAGAGCGAGTGAAGCTTCTTGGAACTGCAAGGTTATAGCAACAGCCATCAGTACAGACATGCCTCAGTACTTACACGGGATCAGGATATCAGCTGAAGTATCATGTTTTTAAATTCCTTTGGAAGGGAAGAAACTGTGATTGCAACATCTAGGATCAAATTATTACTTTCTTTTGGCTTACTTTGTCAGGTTACAAATTACATCACATGACTAATACTGGAGGAAAACTGTCATTCTCATTTTGTGTTAATTTGCAGAGAAGTGTTCCTAGTGCTATGACAAACTGATACATTATCAAAATGGAAATAATTTAATTTTTCTTTTTCATATTTCAGGTATTTCTGACTCTGTTCTTTCTCATCTTAATCACATTGAAGAGGGAAACAAACATTCAAAACTGTCAGCAACATTTTGGTATTTCCATGGTTTGCTGCACAATTAGATACAAGAATATGTTCTCAGTCCACTGTTTGATCCTTTTTTCCATTCAAAGTGTAGCTCTTTTGTCAACAAAACACCAGTTTGGTTTTTTTAACTGAGAAATTTTATTTTAGCTGTGTATGAATTAAAGAGAATGATATAACTTAATTTGATGTAATTATTCAGGGAGTCATAACAATCACTGAGTGTGACAGTGCTGCACATTTATATTGCTTCTGCAACAGGTACTATTTCCGTGTTTTCATATTTCTCAAAAACATATTTTTCCAAAATTTTCTTCTCAGAAACTCCAAATGTCTAATTTTTATAATTTCCTTTCACATTACATCTTTTCACTGACAATTCTCCATGAGCAGTTGCTAATTTTCTGAACACAGCCAAGTGAGCTTTATGATCATTATTATCTTTCTTGATCTGTGCAAAGTATTTTTTTTCATATGGTTGCAAAAGTGCAATCATTGTCTTATTGTTGATGAAAAATTGACTGCAGTCATAATCTACATGTAGATGCAAACCAACTCACCAAAATACATAAGTAGTACTTAGAACTGACATTAGACCATTGGTGTTGTGGATATGCCTTGTAGGGGCCCTGATTCTCTGCCACAGTCACAGTTTAGCATATGATATCTACATGTGATGAAACCATCTGGAATTCTAAAGAATGACTGCGTAAGTAATTGCAGCTGCAATTCTCTTGACTTCGCTGTCTTCTCTCAGACAAAGCTTTTTGTATTTTGATGGCAGCATAAATGCCCTCTATAAAATTTGTTGAGAATTACAGACTTTTAAGAACTTAATGTTTCTTTATATGTGGGCAACGGATTAGTTTGTATAAATGAAACACTTCTCAGCAAAAAAAGCTCAGATTCAATCCCACAGAAGTCAACAGAATGGGCTGAGTGTTCTTCACGCCTCTTACTAATTTTCAGTTCTTTGTTTCATCCTGTCCTAGCCCCTGGGGTTCAAGCAGCTGAGGAGTCGAGGATCAGAGAGAGCGTATGAATCACTCAAGAAGAGATGATTCTCCTCCAGTGTGAAAATCCGTCACTCAGACCTTCACTCAAGAAAAAAAGGTGGTTTCTCTCTCCAGCTCCAATGTCCAGCTCTGAAACCCACCCAAGTCTTAGAGCCTTCCAAGGTGCAACTCAGAGTTGCTGATCCACAGTGCTGGGACGATCCTCCTAGCCAGAAAGATCCAGTCTCTGCTTGAAGGAACCGACTGTCTCTTGTGAAATATATTACGCGTGGCTGCTCTGTCTCTCACATGGCATTTCTTTGCTTGTGTTACAAAAAGTAGAGGCGGGGGCTGTACATTAAAGCAAGTAGATCATAAATGTGAAGGTGTGGTCACAGTTTTACTTCACATCTGAGTACTCAGGGAAAGTAAGCATGAAGGAGCTGCAAGTAGAACAAAAGCAAGTTCAGCCTTCCATCTGGTAGAAAAAAAATCTTCTGGTGCATTGAAAATTGTGCAGAACAATGCAGAATTTCCCCCCTGCACATTACAGGATCAGTTAATGCTCACAGCAAAGTTGTCAGTCTAGCATCTCTATGCAAGCTAAATGGTCAGATACTAGGAAGATGGATGCCTTGCTGAGAACCTCCTCAGATTCACCCAGTGCTTCAGAAAAGAAAAAAAAAGAAAAAGAAAAAAAAGAAAAAGAAAATAAAAAGGAAAAAAAATAAGGGACTCTTGGAAGTCCTCTTCTAGGGAAGATTCAGCTTTCAAAGTGTGCACAGTATTCATGAGCATGACTGGGACTCACTGTGTGTGGAAAAAGAGTGTAGTTCTTTTGATTGCACTGGCTGTATTTTAGAGTACTGCTGTCTGGTTAATACAAGGGGTGGCCAGAGTTCACAGTGTAGTTTCTAGCACCAAACAAATGCAGGATTAGCAAGGTGTTATATTTCCCACAGCAGTGTGTCCCTGACAATACCTTTCATATTCCCAGGAGAGAAAGCTAATGCTGGTCCTTGCAGTTAAGCTTATGTAGTCTAATAAACAGTACTTAAAAACTTCACAGTTGCTGTCAAGGGTCCTCACAAAGGGTCATTTGTAATGAAACACAAGACAGCTCTGGTGGACTAATTTCCAGGAAGAAATAACAATTAGGTAACACTTGCATAAGAATCAATGTCTGGCTTTAGTTTTTCAATGGTCTGATTTGCTGCTCCAGCACCCTTCAGTACCTTTTGTAAATACATCCTCCTGTGCACTTATTGGCAACTTGCACTCCCCTGACCAACAGAGCTACCTTCAGTTGTCTGGGTCCAGCCTACATTTAGCATTTCTTGCTAAACAATTTTGAAAACCAGTGGAGTAACATCAAATAATATTTGAGAAATTTGCAGGAGATGATTGCAAGCAGCAAAGCTGTGAATGCTGAAATATTGACAATAAGGACATGCAAGATGCTTATCTTGTCACTTCCATTTTACCACTTACCTTTAATTAAACTGAAAAACAAAGGCATCTTGGATCTCCTCCCTGAACATGCATACATACTGCAATACAGTAATTGTGTTGATGGTCTGTACTATTAAAGATGGATAAAAATGTTTAGAAAAGATAGAGTCTGTCTTTGACAAATGTGAGGAGAGATGAGGCAGGACACCACAGAGAATCACTGCATCAGGGTTTTTGCAGCTCTAATTTGAACATGACTATTTTTAGAAGACCTGTTGTACATACCAACAACACTAATAACTGCCAGATGAAACAACCACATTTCTAAAGCCATCGTGACATCATGTGCAGCATGTGTTTGGCAAATAGTGATAAAAAGTAATTAATTATTTTTGTTTCCATCAAATTTAATTATGCTTTTATTTTGCCTCTCTTTTCCTTTTAGTAGTCTTAAAAATAATTTTACAGCCTTTAGTTCTTACTATTTAATGGAGTGAACGACTTTTCTACAAAATTCTGACTTTTTGTGTTATGGATGGAAGCCATGATTTCCCATTGCCTTCATTTTATTGCTATCCTGTGATCCTTCTGAGATTTTGGGAAGTAAATAATCCCTCCACAGAAACCTGTCTCCCCCATTACTAAATGGTGAGAGAAGCAGAGAAGAAGACTCTGTAATTGCTGGCAGGAGACACATGAACACATTTGCCATATAGACCCACATTTATAAGAGGGGCATCCTGAGCTGGCCCAGAATAAGGGAGCTATTGCAGGGCAAAATTCCATCTGCCTTTGCCAAGGGCATTTCTTATCACCATTTACTACTAGCAAGCTGTTCACTCACAGATCTACCCACAGTGCTGAATGATAATGTTCATAAGTGATAAAGCAGCTTCATTAAAAGAGTTTCTGACTGGCTGTGGTGGAAATGCTGGGAATGCAAGTTGAGTGGCAAGCAGCAGGGAGTCAGAGAGAGCACTTTGAGCTATGCCTGCAGCAGAATAACACCCAAAGAAATCACTGTGCAGACACTATCAGTGAATGTCAAAAGGGCCTTGAAGTAAATTCTGGAGGATTTGATGGTTGATCTCAGCAAAATACCATCCAGAGCTTGTCAGCTGTGGAAAATGGAAAGAAAGAGTCCAAGCCTACGAAATGCAAGGGCTCCAATTAGGCAAAGCCACTTAGTTGATGGTTTGTGCTTAGTGCAGGTACTGAGCCCACTGCAGACACAATGTAGAATCACAGAATCTTAGTGTCACCAAAACCAAGGGAAGAAAGAAACCCTCCGGCACCATCTTTTAAGTATTAGAGAATCAGGCATTACTTTATTCTGGCCAGGGCGTGCAATGAAAATCCTTCCATCCACACATGACAACAGTATCAGAGCACCATTTCTGTTGGCAACAACCTTTAAGATCATTGAGTCCAACCATTAACCCAGCACTGACAAATTCTCTTTTTGCCCTGAAGTGGCAGAAATGGGGTGGGGAGGGAGAGAGAGGGGCTCCAAAAATGGCTTGTGTGAGGTGAAGGAACCAGCGTTGTTCTTAGAGAGAGATTGCCAGCGTTACAGTCTTCCTTTCAGTCCTGCGCTACCACATCATCTAAATGACAACAAACTCTGAGATTATTTTTGTCCACAGTAATCTGGAAAAGCAGTTGAAGGATTTCCATCCTATAAAATGTAAAAGTACACTCTGTGCCAAGTGGTAATAGGGCTTTTAGACCTCCATGGTCTGGTACTCCTAAGTCCCTGTCGCAACTCCACTGTCAGCTGAGCCTGGAAGCCCTGAATGGCAGGGGTACTGACATAAAAGGTCTTGCAACAAGGAAAGGAGGTTTAGTCAGCCAAAATTCCTGCATTTTATCAGCCAAAAAGTGCTGTGTGTGCAAAGGGAGTGCCTCCAGACTGGCAAAATATGGTATGGAGGTATTGCCTCTGTTCCCCTTAGCCTTGCCCACATAACTCACAAACTATTGTGGGGTCAAAGACAAGCTATTAAAATCTAGGAATGAAATAGAGTCTCTGGATTGGTGGAGGGAGGAGGTACCAAGTGCTGCTCTTTGCCAGCAACCGGGACTTCTGGGAATAAATCAGGTTTCATCTTTGTTTACACAGCCTTTGCTGTGCATTTCTCCTTCCCTGGTACTGTAGGAAGACTCCACGCTCTTCTGTGCTCCGCAGCTGCTCATTGTCATGGAGGGCAGCCCTGCAGCAGCTCCAAGACAGCTCCTGTCATGGCAGCAGCCCTGCAGCACTGGGAATTGGATGAGCAGAGGGAAAGCCATGGGCAAATACACTCATGTATGTGTCCAGGTGATGCCTTGAGTTTCTTGCACAACCCACTCATTCCCATGGGCAAGTGGGACAGTGGTGGCAGTGGCAGAGCAAGAGGAGGCTTGTGTTTGCACGAGGTTTTGGATCGGGGCTGCATTACAGAACACAGCTCTTGTGGTCTTGTGGCTCGTAGAGATGAAGACGATGGCAGAGCTCAGCCCTGGTGCTGATATAACAGGCCTGGCTTGTTTGCTGTGCATTTGTGGTCTGGTATCTGGGTGCCAGATATCCTTGTGCCATGCTGGAAATGTCAGAGGGGATGCTGGACCTGCTTTGCAGCAGTAGCACCAGCTGCCTGGCCCTTGTGCTGCCCAAGGGCTCCAAGGTGCAGAGGACTCAGCCTTCCTCACCAGGTTCCTCCTGCAGCTGGGGTGGTGGCAGAGGGTAAAATCCCGAGGTATCCAAGGATGAGTGGGTACTGCCCTAGAGCACAAAGAGGGGTGGAAATGGTTTCTTTGCTTCTCCCAGTATTTTGGTTATTTGAGCATCCAATTGTCACCAAATTCGAGATCTGCTGCCAGAATACAGTATATGTGTGCATCTGTGTAGCTGATCAAAATAGCATGTTCAAAATGTTGGAGTTTTTTTTATTGTCTGTGAGTGATTTCTTTAAAAAAATAGCAGTGAAACTTCAGAATGGAAAGATTACTATGTTACTGAAAACTCAGTTTGTTTTCGGGGTTTTCCCAGGAATTAATGAGCAGCTGCATGTTGGAGAGATATTCTTTCTCATGAGGCTCTTGGGAGGGCTCAGGAGTCTTTACTGAACAATAACTGGAAAATTTGACCCAGAGAGCAAGTTCTCTATGTTTCTTGGAAACACATGATTCATGTTCCAGCCTCCTTTTGTAGCCCTTGAACAAGACAGAAATGTAAGGGGAAAAGTAGGGAAATGGAAAGGAAGAGAGGGAAGCCAGCAGTAGGAAATGCATGTGTCACAGGATGAGCTTGGCAGAGTTTCCATGTGAGCAGTGAAGGAAAAACAAATATTCTTTTGTCTATTAAAATTACTCTTTGCAGCACCTTATTTGTACTTTTGTGAAGCATTCATAGTTTTTCTTCTGTGAATTGATGAAGGAATCCAGATGAGTTTTAAACACAAACATGGATTTTGAAAAAACAGATACGAAAAACATATTTTCTTAGAAAGTGGTTCGGTGGGGCCCAGACTGAAAATTTTTGAACTCTTGAGAATTGAACTCATTGTGGCACAGAGATCAGTAACGCTGCAAGTCATTGCTTGAATCTTAATCCTGTACCTTGCTGTGGGGCCTTCGGAGTCAGTCAGTGTGGGTATCTCTTCAATAACTTAATTGAAGAGTTAATATCTTACTCTTCAAGTCTGTGTATTACTAAAGACTGTAGGGGGGACCAGGAAATGATCCCATAATCATCATGTACTGTTGCTTCAGCTCCTGGAAGAGCAGTTTTAATGATTTTGTGCTGTGGACTGTGGCTGCTGCTGAAGTGGGGAGTAAAGATCCCTATTTCCATTACAAAGAGCGGTGTTTAGTGATCAGCTGAAGTATTGCTATCACCATCTTAGGGCAATATCCTCGTGCCTGGAGTAGCTGGTCATGCACACAAAACGAAGCCTTGTGGGACGAGTTAACTCTGAGCTATCATCTTCAGGCAGGATTTATTTTCCCGACTCCCTGAAGGATGCAGGGCTTTTCCTTGGCAGCAAAAAGACACATCTCCACATGGCAAACTCGCCATCTGCAGGCCAGTGAGACAACTCGCCAGGGACGGGGAAGAAACAGCCCCACAAGCTCAGGGATTCCTTGCTTACGCTGGTCTTACGATTTCCTCCTCTTTTGTGCCCCATTGAACAAAAGGAAATCCCTCTCTGGGAGTTATCCCAGAGAAGTTCAGAGTGTCTGTCTCTGGAGCTTAATCTTATTCCAAGTAGATTGCTTAAAAATGTAAAAAAAATAAAAAAAATAAGACCATATGTTCTTCTGCAGCAGGCTTCTTCTGCCCTTATTAACTCAGGTCTGGTCTCAGCTGCAAGGAGAGAGCACAGCTTCCCAGCCCAGGCCTTAATACCCTCCCCAGCTACTACAAATCAGCACTGTTTTGTCCCATGAAACACAGTTTTGATTAGAACATACTGTTTCATAAGCACATTTTTGCCATGAAAACATGTTTTATTTTTTAAAGATACAAAAATGTAAGATTTTAAAGATACTACAAGTGTTTCAGGAAGCTTGAGCTTTCTTTATCAGGCTGGAAGAATATTATTGGAATGCATTTTTCTATTTGAAATAAATCTTAAGGAGGATATTTATTATTATATAATATACATATTATATATATTACATTATATATATATTATATAAGGGAGGATCCTTTATTTCAGTGTTATTTTGTACTGCTCTTGAATGTCAGTTGCATCCAATTAACCATAGGAAGTCAAAACCTAAAGAAAAAGTTAAAATGTTTCATTTTCATAATGTTTCTATTCAGCCTTAAAAAAAAACAAAAACAAAAACAAGAGGAAACTGAAGCAATCTCAGTTTGCCCTCATTTTGAATAAAAACTATCTCTAAGCTGAGATCATTTTTCATTTAAACCTGGGTTTCTAAAGAAGAAAGCATAAAGAAAGACCTGATTTTGCATTTCTGTCTGCCTAGACTTGGGCACTGGTGGTATACATTGGAGAGCAGTGTCCACTTGCTTTTAAAAAATATTTAAAGAAGACTGAGCCTGATTTGGTCACCAGATTACTGACTTCTTCTTCCAGCCATGAACCACAGGTAGCCAAACCTGATCCAACCCTGCCAGAGCACTGGATTTGTTTCAGGTGTGCATTTAAAAGCTGCCCTCACCAAGCAAAGGCAAGACAGGCAGTCATGTCAGGTCGTGCAGCCCTGGCCAGCCATCCCCTCTATGGGCAGCACAGGAGGAAGTTGGTCCAACCAACCCTGTCCTTAGCCCATTACTTCTCCTATTTCAGTAGCCAGAGTCACCTCCCTGACACACAGCTTTCCTTTTGCACATGTCTGAGGAGCCAGCAGGGAACAAGCTGCAGAAAATGTAGCTTTCTGGGCTCTTTTTGAAGCCATGCCATTTGCATAATTAATGTTCCATGTTTTCTACCTATTCCCAGCTGTCACATGAAACTTGGCATGTGTCAGCTCTCCTGGGCATAAGGAAAACAGTTTGTATACTGATGAGACATTTACTGGTGCTGTTTGTCTTCATTTCTCATGTTTCTTCCCTGATAATGACAGAATAAATACCAGGTTGTTATATTATATGCTTTTACTATTTTAATCTCCTCAACACACAAATAAGACTCAAGTGGTACAAATAAGAAACCCTCTGAGGAGGAAAACAGTTTTATTAAGAAATCTGTATGGCATGGCAATGGTACAGACTTTCTTGTCACATGATGTAAGTAATTTAAATGAGTTAAAAAAGAAGATGTCTCTTGGGGATTTCTGGTCTTCTGCAATAAGTGTCCTGGAGCTTGGAGACAGTTAGAGTTGAGATACATTTGGTGGGACCTTATTTGGGGGTTCAGAACACTGCTGCCTGCACTGTTCCCATTCCTGAGAAGAATCAAAGATCTCAGTAACTGGGTCAGCAATCCAGAGCTGCCTTTTGATAGTCCATTGTATTGGTAAGAATCCCAAGGAGCACAAGGATTTCACTCTGATGGTGTAATTTGGCTTCATAGTTGTTTCTTGAGAAGGATGGGCTGGCTCTAGAATGTCCAAAAGCTTTCTTTGATTCCTTCCAGAAGTCTTGGGAAGTACAGTGATGGAAAGGACTCACCTACTGTTTAGACTTCACCTCAACCAGCAGCTGCAGCAAATGGTGTTGTGCAGCCTGCAGAAAGTAGTTGAAGTTCTTTGTGGTAAAGGCAGGTACTGGCTGCATTCACCTGCAGGGCTGCAGGGATCTGGCCATCCCTGCACACAAGTCTTTTCTCACATTGCTCACATGCTTTTTTTTTTTTTTTTTTTTTTTTTTTTTTTTTTTTTGGTAGGTGCAGGGGAAATAGGTGCCCATGAAACTCTCCTGAATTTCTGGAATCTGGGGCACTTTATTTAGAAGGGGCTTTGGTTGCCTAACATGAGGCATCTTACAAAAGAATCTTGATTTTCAGAGAGCAAATGCTGAGCATTTTCCCCAAAAATTAGATCTGTGATAAGATGCCCCTTTGTGGATATTTGGGGTCGCTATCAATTTTTTAAAAGAGAGCCCAAAGCTATTTGGTGGCTTTTTGAGGATAACCAGTTCAGTGCATTATAGATTTTGATGGCTTTATTTCCCAGTGATTTTTCCCTCTGGCAGTACATTTCTGCTGTTGAATGACAAGCACCATTGAGAGCCTGCTGTAGTGCTTGTTTGCCACGTGAAAATCCCACCATCTTACACAGTTGTTCTTGCACCTACAACTGAGGACACAATGAGGTTACTGCCAAGTGCAGTAACAGGAGGTGTGTAGCAATTCCCTAAGCTGTTTCAGGTCCTTCAGGTCCTAAGAGGTGAAATACTGACCTGCTGATTCTTTGGTTATTCAGTATACAAAAAGTCTTTTAGTTGGCAGGAAAGTAGATACCTAGCAAGCTTCCCCCCCCCCACCCCCCCCCCCCAATTTTTCCTAAATTCTCGTGAAGGAGTGAAAAATGTTTCAATTCTATAGAAAGATGTTTATGGAAATGAAAAGGAGAAATAAAGCTCACAGGACCTAATACGTTTTGGAAACCACATAGTGAGTGCAATAGTTGAAACTGTTTTGCTGATAATACACATCCCTGTGCTCCCTTCTCAGGTGAGAGAGATTTACTTTAGTGTTCCAGAGAAACCCCCTGCCTCAAAATCTGTAAGGATCCCAGCAGTTACTTCTCAGGTTTCTCTGATTAACCAGACAAACTTCTTTTGGATGGTGTCCATAGTGGCACAGGAATAAGAGAAGAAATGTTTCTCTAAATTTTCCTACTATTCCTGGCACTATTTTTCATCTGCTTTCGCCACTGCTTGCCTGCATCCTGCTTTACAAATTCAGCCATTAGGTGGGGCATTTCTACTGTCAGCAGCCCGGATTTCATCTGCAGCATCTTGTGCCTGGGACAGATGCTGGACAGTGCTGGGATATGAGGTCTCTGCTGTTATCTTTAGTGTTTTCTTCTTTTATCAGCTCCGTTGACATCCAAAATAGTACAAAGGGGGAAACCTGAGTCAAATGGTTACTTAAGCTTTGGTCTCTATCTTTTTTTGTCGTGTGTGATGTGTTAAATGTTATCCAACTGAAGATGCTGATCAATTACTAAGTTATACAGTTCATAGCCAAAAGTGTGCACTCATTCATTTTTTTTCATTTCATTTGAACAATTTGGAATCAGACAGCACTTCCAGGACAACTGTTTCTTCCTGGTTTTGATGTCTGGGTAAAAGCAGTGACACATTTCCTGACACTGCAGTGGACCAGTTGTGTCTTACGATACAGCACTGGTCTCTGTTCTTCCATGGGGTAAACCTTCACAGGGTTTGGGCTTCTTTTGCTGGGAATAGCTATGCTTTATGTGTCCTTTTTAAATTTGAAAAATTAAAAAAAAAATCAATGAGGAGCTCTTTGTTATACATATATAGAGACAATAGTCATCCAGCGTGGCTGAGCAGCCCTTTCTGAACTGGGGAGAGAGGGAGCTCTCCTGTGGCCATCTGAGCTCTCCTAGCACCTGAAGCCCCACAAATATAGGCATCACTTTCACTTCATGAAATTTTTGGAGACAGTGATGGACTCTTTGCAAACCCAGGATTCTGGGGCCTGGGTTTGTCCCAGTCAGCCCCAAGTGCTCTAATCAAGGACTGCATCGCTGCAGGAGATGGAGGGAGGGAGAGGCACATCCAGAGGGCAGATGAACTTGTTCTGAGTTTGGGGACCTGGAGAGGGCCCCAAAGGCAAGGGTTTGTCCTTCAGTCAGAAATGTGGGAGGATGAGTGGGGCTGCTGGAGCTGGTGGGCATTTGTCCAGCACTGAGAAGGGGACTGTACTATCATACTGATGTGCCAGGTCCAAACTTGACTATCTAAACCACCCCAAACCAATCCTTTTGGGATTTCTGTATTACTAAGCCCATCTGGCAGGTGACCCGCCAAGAAGAAGGGCTAGGGGAGATTTGACTATGGGCAAATTAGAGAGGCCATAAAAAGTCTGAAGGACTTTTACTCATGGCTGGTACTGGGATCCTGCCTGGCTTCTCTGTTGCTTCAATCTCTAGGCACCACTAACTACTGAGCCCCCCTCAGACCTGCTTCTACAGATGGGACCCTTCAGGTACCCCAGCTCCAGCTCAGAGTCTGGACTCCCCTTAAATGCCTCTTTTATTCAGTGTTTCAAAAACTTCTGGAAAGCTTCACTTTGGAGACTCCAAAGCAATGGACTATGCTTGAGGCAATAATATTGTCATTAATTTTGCCCCGTGTCCTTAAAATCTCTTTCCATGAGAGTCTAATTCCATAAGGATATGAAATTTCAAAATATGTCTTCATAGAGGGGGAACCTGGAAAAACCTTGTCTACTTGGGCTTTGGGGTTTTTTCTATTCCCTGCTCCTGGCCTGGTTGTGATTGTGTATCTGTGTCTATAGCTAAGCCAGGGCTGTATGGAATCATTACTAAAAAAAATTCCTGCTACATTTAGTCTAGGCTAAGGATCTAATTCCTCCAGTGACCTTGAGAGATGCTTGCCTTTAGAACTGTATATTAGTAAAACAGAGGGCTGTAGTATGGAAAAGGAACAGAACTGCACAGAATTACACCCATTGTCCAGAACCCCAAAAGCAAAAAGATGTGCTGGCACATGCCTCAAAAGTATCTGTTATTAGGTCAGACAAATTGAAACAGCAGCTGGGAGGGCTCTGTTCACTGCCTTTCCTGTGATGGAGTGGGAGATGTGCCTAAAGGATAGCAGGGGCAGAAGGCCTCTGCTCCTGGAGGTAAAAAATTTGTGAAGGACTACTGGACACTGAGAATGAAACTGTTTTCTGTTGCGTCAGAAAGGGTCTCATCAGAGTTCAAGCCTGGCCATTTGCACACCTGGCACCATTTGCATAGATTAATATATCACTCCTCAAACTCTCTTTCTTTCTGAAATAATAATTTCTGGCATTTCTTTGCTTATCACCAGTGCTAAATTTCCTGCCCACACGGTCTGGAGTGACTTGTTTGCTGCAAGGCACACCAGTCTTCTACTGCTCCATCATGACTGGAATTTTTATGGCCTTGCTCTCTTCTTTCCTGAAGCATTAAGTGTGCTAACTCCCAGGATGATTCCTTACGTGAGGCTTTACCCATAAGCATGCATTTCATGCAAATTTGTGTCAGGTTCTAAGTGTACTTTGGGCAGGGTCATTTGAATTGGATGGATGTTTTATTTTACCAGCAGAGATTAAGGCATGCAACAGCCTAAAAGTTGACCCCCAACAAGATGACTCTGCCTGGCTTACCCTGAACACAGGATGCTGCATCTTAGTCTGCTAGTATTGCATCTCTGTTGAGAAAAGCAAACAAGGCAGGTGTAAAATGAAAGACCTACGGGCTTCCTGGTGCCCAAGGACAAGCTCTGCTGGGAAGCACCTATTTAATATTTGTCTGACTTTCTGGCAGAGACAAGAACTCCTTCAATTTGTTACAGAGTAGTGATATTTCTAGGTGTGAATAAGGGGCAACATCCCCCCCAATTTCTTTTAAAATGTTAGCAAAAGAATAATTGAGATGGCTTCTAATTAGAATAATTAAATTCTAATTAGATTAATTAAAACTCTCTCTATGAGAAGGTGACCTGTCTAGTGGATAAGGGACAGGCTGAGTATGTTGTCTAACTAGACCTTAGAAAAGCCTTTGATGCAGTGCTCCACAGCATTGACCTGGAGGAACTGGCTGCTCGTGGCTGGGAAGGGTGAACTGTTTGCTGGATAAAAAACCAGATGGATGGCCAGGCCCAGAGGGTGAGGGTGAATGGAGTTGCATCCATCCGTTGTCTGGTCACCTGTGATGTTCCTCAGGACTCAGTACTGGGTCCAGTCCTTTATCAATGATCTGGATGAGGACAGAGAGGCTGGAAATCTGCTTGGAAGAAAAGGACTTAGGGGTCAACATGAGCCAGTGTGTGCCCAGGTGGCCAAGAAGGCCAATGGCATCTGGGTCTGTATCAGCAATAGTGTGGCAAGCAGGATAAGGGAAGTGATTGTCACCTTGTACTCAGCCCTAGTGAGACCACACCTCAAATCCTGTGTTCAGTTTTGAGCTTCTTGATGCAAGAAGGACATTGTGGGGCTGAAGCATGTCCAGAGAACAGCAGTGGAGCTGGTGAAGGGTCTGGAGCACAAGTCTGATGAGGACCTGCTGTGGGTGTTTAGCCTGGAGAAAAGGAAACTGAGGAGGGACCTCATCACTCTCTCCAACTACTTGAAAGGAAATACAACTACTTGGAAGGAGGTTGCAGTGAGGTTTGTGTTGGTCTCTTCTCCCGGGTAACAAGCAATAGACAAGTCCACTCAAAACTCGAGTGGTCTCAAGTTGTGCTGGGGGAGGTTTAGATTGGATATTAGGAAAACTTTCTTCACTCAAATGAGTGTCAGCATTGGCACAGGCTGCCCAGAGAAATAGTGGAGCCACCATCCCTGGAAGTGTTAAAAAAATATGTGGATGTGATGCTTAGGGACATGGTTTAGTGGTGGACTTGGCAGTGCTGGGTAATGGGTGGACACAACAGTCTTAGAAATCTTTCCCAACCACAACAATTCTACGATCCTGTGATTTTCCTGTACAGGCAGAAGAAGCCAGCTAATAGAGAATTTATTCTTCAAGTCTAGTGCAAATGCTCTATGCTTTAAGGACTTTTCTGAAATGTGAAATGAAATAATGGACAATAAAAAGTAAATTATGCTTTTGGTTTAGTATAAAGTGGCCTTTATGGTTGCCAGCTTATGAAAGTTTGGTGGGCGAAGTAAACTGTGTGTGTAAGGGCAGTGTTGTATTTCCAATAAAATCTATTTTAGTTTTTGAGGACTGGTGTGATGCATAAATAAAATTTTCATTTTGTGACCCGCTACATGCCAGAAAGCCTAATTCCTGGCAAACTGGGAAGGAAAAAGAAGTCAAAGTTTAAGCCTCTTCAGCAGTCAGGAGACACAGTGTTCACATTCCCACCTCCTACCAGCAATGTCCCCAACTGGGCCAGCCCAGTTGTCATGTATGTGACTCATGTATATTGTGCTGGCAAATGGGTTTGATCTCAGCTTGCTGCCAGCCTGTTCTTGCCCTCAGTCTCTTGATGGCAGCAGGTGGGGCATTCTGCCAACCTGTGCTTAAGGAACAGCCAGCCCTCGGCTGCAGAGTGTGGTCACGGAGAGCATCATAAAAATGGAAGGCAATTCACTGCCACAAGGAAGCAGGGCCCTGTTTGTATGAACCCTCTGTCCTGCTGAAGTTCAGTCCTTAGGATATGCCTTTGGGGTTCCTCCACAGTAAGTTTTAATATGAATATGCAGTTACAATGCTAAGCTAAACTGTATGGGAACGCTGTGAGACGTTCTGTCTGTCACAGCTTTACTGAGACACTCCAGGCAGCAACCCTGCCCTCACTTCTCCAAAACAACCTTCATCACACACAAACCTTTTGCAGAAGATGCTATTATTGTAAACACAAAAATTTACCCCGTTTTTGGGATTCAGTGACACTGGCTGCTTTTTACTGCTCTGATTCACATTGCATTGTAAAATAAAAACTTCCTAAGACTTTAAATGTGAGCTGAGGCACCTGCCTCATGTCTGCGTGCCCCAGCATTTAGAGTGGGACAGATGTCCCAGGAAAAGCTGAATTGCTATGTCAAAGTGTTGAGCCCCTCTGGCTTACCTTGTCTTCATGGCCTTTCAGCGTTGAGCTTTTTTGAGCTCTTACACTTGTTGCATATTCATTTGCAGTAATTAAGAACCCCTTGAAATGGTGTACCTTTACAACAATAATGCATACAGTGTGTATGGCCAAAGTGCAAATAGCTTCAGAGGAGGTTAAATCACAATTTTTCCAATATTAATATTAATGAGGCTGACTATTTGCATCTGCAGTAAATCCCCTTGTAACATCAATGTCCTTTGAGGATTTTTCTGAAGATAAATGAAGCATTCCCCTCCTTCCCTGACTACATCTGCTAAGAGTGTCACTCAGTGCAGCACTAGATCAACAGTTCCTGCTAATCTGTGAAAAGGCAGAGCTTAGAACAAGTGCTTTTTGACATAATTAAAGCTACACTGCCTACCACTATTCCTGGAAGAAGTACTAGCAGAGTTTCATTAGGACAAGTAAATACAAATAGAGTTCAGCCTGAACAGTTGTCTTTGTTACAAACAAAGCCCATTAGTTAGCAAGGAGAATTTGAAGCAGGGCTGAATTCACGCTGATCTCAAAGCCCTTCTCATATTTAATTTATAAACTGATGATTAATTCAGTGATTAGCTAATTCACTTGCAGTGATTAATTTAATTCATGTCTTCAGGCTAATGTTTAAGAAAGAAAAAAACCCTAGCTCTGATAGATGTACATCAATGTCCTTGTGATTAAAAAATGATAATATAATGCCCTGGAGAAAAAAGGAGAAAAGAAAGATCAAGTGAATTGGTAGCATGATCTGTTGTAAGTTCTTGCCTAAGCTGTAGCCGTAATTTTTAGCTGTGATGTTTAAATGTGTCAGTTACTCTAATGATCAATGGTTTGAAAGCTGAATCCAAGGATCCTTCACTGTAGCTTTCCACTGTATATTTTGAAAATGGCGTTGCTTTAGAGCAGTCCTCCAGCTTTGCCTTTTTCTCACTCGTTTTTCCAGCTGCCTGTCCACTCCCCTCCCTTTCAGCAGCATCTTTCTCATGCCTCACCAAAGTCTTTGACGAGAGCGCTTTGTACTTCTTAAATCCTGGCTGCTTTTCTCTGTTTCCAGCAGGATTTACCTCATCTTTTGATGCAACATGTAATGATGAGAATGATTTGGGGGATTTCTCTGTTTTAGACAAACTGGTCTCTTTTGGGACATCGCTGCTTTTACAGTTTATGCCACTGCTTGGTGATGGAGCTTGATAGCTTCTGAAATCACCCACAGGGCCCTCCTCTCCTGAGCCATCATTGCTGCGCCTCTCTGACTGAGCTGAAGAGCCTAGCTGGTATTTCTCTCTTCTCTCAGGTTCTCTCTTCTTTTCTGGACTACCAGTTTTATACATTGGTTTTTCATCATGTGGTGGTGGCAAATGCTCCTTTTTAACTGTGGCATTATTTTCTTGAGACTTCATGGGCAAATTTGAGTGTGAGGACTGGCACATCCCAGAAGCTGGATCTTTGCTTTTATCTTTTACAGCATTTGCATCAGGCTTTGTAAAACTTTCAGATACAGTTTCTGGTTTTTCTCCTCCTGGAATATTTTTCTCAGGTTTCAATAATTTACTTGAAGGAGGTAACGGGTGGTTACCAGAAGTTTGGTATTTATCTTTCTCTTTCTCTTTTATAACCTTTTCTTCAGGCAGCCTGCTGTCCTCTCCTGCTGCTGTCTTTTGATTCCTCTCTCCTGAAGCACTTTTTTCTTGAGGCTTCAGCACTTTGTTTGAAGAAGGCAGCTTCTCAGAATTTGGATCTTCATCCTTTTCTTTTACAGAATTAGTACCAGGCTTCCTAAAACCTGAAGATTCTGATGTTGTTTGCTTTTGTTCTGGAGTAATTTTTTCTTGAGGCTTAACCAACGCTTCTGGTGGTACTGATGGACACTTCCTGGAACTTGGAAGTTCATCCTTCTCTTTGGCAGTATTTGTATCAGGTGTCAGGAAATCTTCAAATCTCTTTTGCTGTTTGTCTCCTGGATTATTTTCCTCATGCATTTCTGATTTTCTTGGTGGAGGTAGCTGGTGCTTCCCAGGAAACTGCTGCTCAATATCCTCTTTTACTACCTCTGTTTCAGGTGATCCAGTGTCTTCTGCTGCTGGTGTCTTTTGCTTCCTCTCTCCTGAAGAACTTCTGTCTTGACAATTTGGCACTTTGTTTGAAGAAGGTGACTGGAACTTCTCATAGATATGTTTAGTCTCTTTTTTGTCTGGCTTAGTTTCAGGCTTTACAAGGTCACCTGGTGACATCTGTTTCTGTGTCTCTAGAGAGGTATTGTCCTCATCAGCCATCTTATTGTCCTGACTTGTTGTATGTCTTGGTGGCATTGAATAATTTTTGAAGTCTGACTTGACATTTTGTAGCCCTTCACTGTCATTTGTATGTTTCATTGGCTCATCTGATGGGTCCAGGTGGTTTTTCCTATTATTGTAATAGATGTTTTCATCTCCTGTCACATCCTGTTTGTGTTCCATAAAATCTCTTGGAGATGCTAGATTCTCCAAACCCTCTCCAGTATTTTTCACTCCTTGAATGTTGGTATCATGCTCTGATGAAGGTAACTGGGATGTTTGAAGACTATGAGCATCATTCTCTGAAGAGTTATTATCATGGTCCATAGTGTCATTTGGTGTGAATACTTGTTCCTGCTCAAATTTATGCAAGGCATTTCTCTCTTTTTTCTCCTCTGTCTCCATGCTATCAATTTCATGCTTCGTGTCATCATCTGAGGAAAAGAGCTTATCCCTTGTGTGTTCAGATATTTTATTTCTACTTTTTCCATCCTTCTTTTGGTCTGAGACCAATTCAGTTGATGAAGGTATCGGGTTCTCTTCTAGCATACCACATCCTTGCGTTTTGGTATCATCCAATATTGGTGTTTGGCTCTTCTCCAAGGGTAATAGGGGATTTCCTGCTAGTGTGGTTTTATTTTCATGTTTTCCTGGCTTTGTGGTTGAATGTGAAAGACAGTTCTCAAGTCTCTGACATGTGTTTGTCTCTTTGTCTGTAGAGTTTTCATTTTCCGTTGCATGATCTGGGAATAGTGCTTGGTTCTTAAAATCACACATGGTTTTCTTCTCCCCCATTGTGTCATTCCCACCATTTGTCAACTCATCTGAAGAGGGGTGTGGATGCTTCTCACAGCCATGGCTGTCATGCTCATGTTCCACAGCACCAGCTCCCTGTCCCACCAGGTCAAGAGGTGGAAGTGCAGGAGGATTTCCAAGAGTGCGATGGATACTTTGTCCTGCAATCCCGCTCATCGATATTGGTAAAGGGGTTGACAAGAGTGACTGCCATGCCTCAGAGTCAGGCCAGGGCATCTCATCTGCAGTGTCCTCTTCATGCTCAATGACAGATTCAGATGGCTTGTGGCAGGTCTCCAGGTCAGTTAAGGAACTCCTTTGCAGGGCTTGATTGTTTGCATGATTCATCCCTTCATTTGATGAAGATAATTTGTCCTTCCCAAAATCTTCTTCTGAAATAAAGGAACTGTGCTTCACAAGGTTACCTGGCAAAGGGCTTTGTGTCTTTTCCAAAGGAGAAGAGGTGTCCTCTTCTGCTGCAGCACCAGGCTTTGGCTCCAGGCTCTCATTTGAGGAGAGTGTAGGTTTGTTCTGATTTGTGTCTAGTACTTGCATGTCCCCACTGGAAACATTAAAGTTATTTTGTGAGCTAAAATTCATTTGAGGAGGCTGAGGCTGCATGGTTTTTAATTCATTTTGCATTTGGCTGTTGGGTGTCTTATTTTCCTCCTCCTCTATATTTGGGACATCACTATCATTTTTGCTTGAAGTAGAAGACATGATGTCTTCACTGTGAAATGCTGCTTCTTTTTTGGCTTCCTTAGAATATTTGCCTCTTAAATCCAGTGCCTCTATTGGTGGCTTTGTGCCAGAAGCTGATATTAGGACCGTTAGCTGTTGATCATCCATTGAAGGCTCACCTTCACAAGATGCTGAAAATTTTGGAGAGTAAAGTGGCAGTATGTTTTCCAGTGCTTTCTGCTCTGGTACACATTCTTGGCCTGCAAAGAAAGGATCTTTTTCTGGCTCTGTGAGCTCTATGTCATCTTCATCTGAACCATATACATACAGAGATATTTCAGGAATCTCTCCTTGTTTAGTATCCTGAGGACTTTGTTCATGGGATCCTTCAGCTGCGCTAGAGTCAGGTGAGTCAGAAGGTGGTCTGTCTTCCTTAACATGTTGCAGAGCATTGGTAATTCCCAATAGTGAAGATGTGTCAGGCCCAGCTGGCATGTTAGTCCTGTCACACTCTAGACCACATTCAGGTAAGGGGGGGATGCAGTCTGCAAGAGCTTTGTTTTTATGAGTAGTTGAAGAGTTATTTAGAAGAGGATGAAAGTTGGGTCCCTGTTTTGTGGAATCTATTTTACCCTCAGCACAGTCCTTTGCATCTGACATGGCTTCTGGTGCCTCCAGTAACTCTTCTTTGTCCTCCCTGACCTGTGCTGCATTTACCAGGGTTTTGTTCTCTCTGTGGTCTCTGTTGGATCCCTCCTTTTCCTTCAGTAGTGTGCCATGACCAAAAGGCTGCTTTGTGGCATTATTTTTCGACCAGCTCCATGGATGGTTAATTTTGGTAGCCATGCTGAATCTAGGCACTGGAGCCATGGAGCACACTAAATTTTGGGACTCTGGACTCTTTATACCTGTTGCTGTCATTGCTGCCATGCGCAGCACTCTGACCTCAGGTTTATGAATAGCTTTTCTGCTGGGGAAGTTTTTAGTCTTTCTCTCACCTTTGCGCAAGAGCGATGCTTTCACCTCTGCAGCTGAGCAGAAAGTGCTTTGTTCAAACTTCTCCTTCAATTTGGACAAGACTGAATTCTTGTTGACTATTTTTGGCAAACTGCTGTTTGCTCCCTTCTTTTTCCAGCTGGGAGACTTCTCCTTGGCTTCTTTTTCTTCAGCAGCTAAAAATTTCTTCAGGATATCCTTGACTGTGTTTTTTCCAGTCACACTAGTCCACCTTGCCCTCTCGCTGGGTGCTGTGTCTGCATCCTCGTCCACTGCTTTTCCATCTCCCTTCCTGTCTCTACTTCTGTCCAGCTTGTTACCAGCCCTGCTCACCCACATCTTCTCTTTAATGACCAGTTTGCCGACTTCTCTTCTCTTCTTGGTGTACGGCTCGCGATTGCTGTTTAGAAACCTGGACCGCAAGAGCTGAAATCTGGTTGGATACTGAACCCTGACTGGATCTGGACATGGCTGGTTAGACCTCACCTGGTTTTCTTTACCTTCTGCCCATTTCGTCCTCTTGTTGCTGATTTGCGGATCGCCGGCTGCAAGCTCGGTGACGTATTGCAGCAGGCTGCTGAGAACAGCAAAGGCTCCTTGCTCTGTTGCCATCCTATTGAGCTTCTTCTTCAACACCAGAGGGTCTATAAGCATCTTATTATCTCCACAGAAGTGTGCGCTTTTGGTGCTGTGCAAGAAAAAACATAAATGTCTTTTCAAGTTGTCAGCATTGTCACTACCTTCTTACTTTGCTTTAATGGCATGCTGCTACGCATGAAATGGAAAAAAAACCCACTTACATTTAGAACTTCTCTAGGGAGTTGATGTTAGTGGCCTGTTAAAAAGCATGCAAAGTGCTCAACAAGCTTCATGAGGCATGGTGTAGCAGGAGTGTCAGGGCTTCACATCGTCCCACACAGCACTGTCAGCTCTTTCTTCTGTGTTTTGTGGGCAGTGGAAGCACTTAGGGAAGCAAGCAATGCTAGTCAGGGTCACTGCATCTCCTCTGTGCCACTAATCCCTCATTTATAATTACCATGTCCTAAAGTGAGGGCAACACTGAAGGTATTTTCCTTTCCTGCTAGGTAAAGTGTAGGTAAAGATAAATATGATGAAATTGCAGTTAGCATAAAACCATGGTTCTGTCTCTGGTTTATAATCATTAAAACAAAATATCAAGGCTGAGGGGCCCAAATGTGCCACTGACGGTTTCTGCTACTGGTGTAGGTTAGAAGTCAGTAGATACATCTCCAGAAAAATACCATAACAGGGTTGCTGTTATTTGCTTTTTGATAGCATTCAAATCCCACAACAGGACTATGCTCTTAAATCTGCTTTGTGAAGGCTATCACCACAACAACAACCCTGGCAATGTCCCTTCACTACAACCTCTTTTAATCTGGAGGAAGAAGGTCGGTATGTTGGACCTTTGCTTGTTTGAAGAATCAGGCCCTTGGACAGCTGAGGATTTAGGCAATGCTTTAATTGCTGTGGATCAGTTACTAAATAAAATACTGAACTCAGCACAAAAGCTGGAGCTTGAAGTCAATAACAATAGATAGGTCTAGGAGGGAAAAATCAAGAGGTGTCAGCTTTCCAACACCATGAAAATCTGGAAGGTTACTTCACCGTGCAGTGAAATATCTTCGTGCACAGAATGCAGCCTGCATGCCCACAGGGGATTAATTTTTATGACCAGAAGTGGAAAAAAAAATTCTTTAAATTAAGTCCACATGTAGAAAATGAAGAAAGGCTGCAAAGAGAGTTATCCTTTAGGGAGTGTCAAGCTCGGAAAGCTGGGGAAGGCCCAGCTGTGCCCCAGCAACTGGCACACCATGGTCTCTGAAGGAAACTGGACCCGGCCCCCCACTGCAATATTATGGAGGCTGTTTGCAAAGTGAAGGGCTGGTCCTTGTCCAGTTGGGTTGTGATATTTAGATTCCACTTGGCTGCATTTCAAGTGCACATATTGAAAATTACATCCCTCAGTTGCATTTGCCATCTTGAATGGAAGAAGATCTATTTATAATGACTTTGTAGGTATTTTTAAAGGCCAATAAAAGAAAAAAGCCTGACAACTGACCCATGTCTAATGTGACAAACAATACCTCATAGGTTTTGATAGGGAATAAGCACGTTTCAGCATAGCACAGGTGGTGTCATCCACCCTTTCCCTTACCAAATTGACCACAACCAAAGAGGCAAAGCTTCTATGTTACACCAAGAAGCCCATTCATCCCAACTACTGGAATTTTTAGAATAAAGAAAGAACCAAAATTCAGAATATAATTGGCTAAAAATATCCAGGTTCATTCCCTCTCCTTGCAAGTCTGTTGATATTCTAACTGCCATCCCTCTCCTCCCTAACTAGTGTCTGGTGTATTCAGAAAAACATGTGGGGCCGTCAACCAATGTGCTTCAGGATCATCTCTGATCTCTCAGAACAGCAGTGGAACCAGATGCCCTGCTTACCCCTCCCTTCTGGACTGCTTTGATTGCTATAAATGGCCAGAGCAAAATACAGACTAGTCTTGCTTTCAGCATAGCCAAACTACTATTGATTGTGAAAGAAAGGAGATCAGACCCTCTCTGCTAGGAATATTCACAGTAAGTAATCACATATGAGCTATGAAATTCAAACAGCTTCGTTAAAATAAACTATGAGTGAGCTCTATTCAGGGATTTCCTTTCCCATGTTAGAGTGTTATTATGGGATATCATCTGAAATGTAGCATTTGTGGGAATACTGCATTGCCTTAAGTACCAAGACCTGTTGCATGGGTTGAGTGTTTGATCCATATTCACCAGCCAGCAGCAGAAAATGAACAAACAGCTATGGCACCTATTTAGGGCATCTGCAGTTCTTCCAAGGAGACGTCACCTGCAAATGACCATCGTGACCATGTAAATCTAAAATGCATTTTGTGCCAGGGCAGTGGTACAATGACACTGAATTCTGAGACCACCACAGAAAATGGTGAGTCTGCCTTATCCTAGTGTTTGGGAAACACCATGGTTTCCCCTCAAGGAAGGAGGCCTAAGTAAGAGACTTCTCATGTTTGGGAGCATGACCGCCATTCTCAACAGGCTAAGTCATCATCCCTAATTTTTCCTTACTGTCTTTTCCCAAGTTGCATCCTGCTGTTCTTAAGCTATGTCATCTATCAATGAAACTATGTCATCTATCAACTGTAGTTGATATGACTCTATATCAACTACAGTCAATTCTAATTCCATTGGGAGTATCCAGACAGGTAGTCCCCATGCGCAGGGGAACCCCATGCCAGCAGAATTCACTTCCCAGCACTGTGAGCTATGCCATATGATACGGCAGATACTTGGGCTCGTCACGGATCCTGCAAAATGGCCTAACGTGCTTTATCTCCCTCACCCCTCTCTTCCCCTGGAGACGTTGGTTTCCACTCTTTTTAATGACTGGGATATGCCTCAATGTGCTGCTGGTTATGGAAGCTGGTTTATGCTGCTTCATGGTTTTCAGTGTCTGGAGGACAGACTAGTTGGACCTGTAGAGGAGGCAAGACCACCTTCAAAATTTTCCTGTCCTCTTGCCCCACAAATAATTAAGACACATAAGACAGGCTGCTTAGTTACTTATTTATAGGTTCTTTGGGGACACTTATCACAGGCAGCATCAGAGTGGTAACAGCCTAATATGCTAATGGGCAGCAGTGCAACCCTATCCCGCTGGCCGGCCTGTCCCAGAGAAACCTCTGCAGTGGATACTCCTGTGTCATGGGCAGAGGAGAGCTGAGCTGGCACTTTCTCCCAGACCTGCCCGCTGCCTCCTGCACCGGTGCCCTCCAGCCTTTCCATTCAGTTAGGGGTCCAGATGCTGCTGAGTAGCAGGGCGTGGTGGCATCCCATGGCATTTGCTAAAAGCAAACAGTTTTAGGATTTTCTGGTTTAGTGTCTCTGGCATGGAAAAGAGAAGGCCCTGTCTCCTGATCCTGAATTTCATGTTAAATATCTGATCACCATTTTAGGCACTCTGGCAGCCCAAAGGACTGGCTGTTGCAGGGACAGTGGCATGGGCAGAAGGAAACAGCACTATGGAGGCCTCATCAAAAAACAAGAAACAAATTGAAAAACACTGTCCTGCAAAAGCTGTCGGAGATCAATGAGATTGGTCAGCCTTACTGTTGATAGGGTCTGGGGAAATGGCCATGAGCTGGAGTGTGCAAAGTGCTGCATCTCATGGCCTCCCTCATCCCTGGACATTCCTACCTGTCTCTGTGTGGCGTTTGGTCCAACAACCTGCCCCTAGATAAGGAAGACAACCAGGAGCAGCTGTGCCCACTCAAAACGATGCGTAGGCCTTTTGAGTGTGTTCAGTGAAATGATGACCAAGGCACTGCTCACGCCAACAGCTGCAGAAATGGTGCTTTATAGGTTCAGTCCTTTTTTTTCAATGAGATTCTCTTACTGATCTCTGAAACAAAACTTGGTCTTGCCCAGGTTGGATAGAAGGTAAAGTGGGAAAAGTTATTAATCCCCTTAATGTTTGTCAGTGATTATTTTTTTCCTAAAGGAAGAAGAAAAGCCAAAGTACTAGAAAAAGTCCTACCTTATGCAGAATATGTTCTTCTCTCTTCTCTATTGCTGAATTTATTACAGGAGTGCTAGAGGCATCCTAAACTAGAAGCAATGTTTTCAGAAAGTCTTGGTATTCTCTGGCACCAAAAGCTACTGACACAATTGCTGCCTTTGGTTTAACACATCTCCAAAGCAAACGAGAAAGCACCTTGCGAAGCTGCCGAGAGAAAACATGCTACAACAACAGAGCGAGAGGTAACGCGGAGTACGGAAAACCTTCCCATACGGACATTGTCATGCAGGCCGCTATTCCTACTGACAGGCATCACCTGCTCCTGTGTCTGCCACAAAACATCCCAGTGATGATTCCAGCAAGGGCTTACACGGAAAAAGGCGTAGGAAAGTACTCATGTATTTTTAGCTATCTTTTTAAAACACAGTTCAGCAGCTGGAGAAAGACAGGAGAAACCAACACCACGTAGGCAATCACACATGGTGGAAATTAGAAAGTATTATGTAGACCTCACTTTCTGAACTTCTAAAGTAAAACAAGAGGTTAAATGTGGGAACAAATTTTGAGCTCACTTCTGTGTTATTTCATTGAGGATTCCAGATTTGTGCCTGTGCTGCTCTTTGGGGGCATTAGGATCTCCTTTATCAAGCCTACTGTTTGCTTTGTTTGTGGTATGCAACTTCTAACCCAAGCGTAGTTTTCTGGTTTTCTTGAAAAATGAGAAAATAAAAGAAGAAGGGAAAATGAGAAGGGGGGGGGAAAGGAAAAGAGAAAAGGAATAAAAAAGGACAAAAAAATTTAAAAATTAAAAAGGAAGAAAAAAAAGAAAAAAGAAAAAAGAAAAAAAGAAAAAAGAAAAAAGAAAAAAGAAAAAAGAAAAAAAAGAAATGTTGAAAAATAACTTGGAGAGGAAAGGTGAGATGAAGCCAGGCAAGGAAAGGCAAAAAAGAGCAAAAGATAATAAAATGAAGGAGGGAAAAAAATCAAAAAAAGGTAAAGCAGTTGTGACTTTTTTCTTCTTGGGGTTTTCATGGTGCTCAGACTTGTGAAATGTATCACAGCCTAACTGTTGACCTATTACAACTGCTTGAAGACCTCAGCCAAAAATTCTGATACTGATACAGCAACATATAATCTGTTCAATCTAAAAATAAAGACTGATACTTAGAAAATAGTGCAAGATTAATTTATTTACAAATATTTCAGCCAGTTATATTTTAGAAAAACTTTTGTTCTGAAGACTGAAGAAGAATAAAAACATAATTCAGAAATTTTAGACACATTGATCAGAAATTTTAGACACACTGATGCTTTGCTTGTTCCTTGGAGGTATTTTTAGTGTTGGCTTTTCCTTTTCTGGAAGCTTCTAATGTAACAATACCTTACACCACAGTGCTGATACAGGGATCAGTGATTCATTAAAAGCTAATCCATGAGACATTAGGTTTACAAGTGTCACAGACACATTAGATTTGAGAACAAGGAGGGACACAGTGGTGAAAGGATTGTCAAATATACAGAGAATATCCCCGTGAGTGGGTACTACCATTAGTTTTGCAAGAAAGCATTAGTTCTGAAAATTAATTCATATGTGTAATTACTGGAAACAGCTGTTTAGGAAGTGGTATTATAGCAAGTTAGACTGAAATCAGTCAAAACATGTTTTATTTATCTTTTGCCATTTGACTTTTAAGCAGCACTCCTTATATTTAGAAATCCCTTCATTTGTAAAAAACCCACAAATATCACGTATATCTAATCAGTCTAATGAATCTAATCAGTCTAATAACTCAGCTATCTTCACTTGCACGCAATGTACATAGAGCTCTTCAGACTAACTCAGGGTTACTTCCTTCACTATGAATGCCAGTCAGATATCTACAGGGTTTGATAGAATTTTTAGAGAAAGAGAAAATGGCAGAAACTGCTTTACTTTTCCTCCATGGATAGTCGGTAAAGATTCTCGCCCAAGAACTCGAGCCTCTCCCTTTGTTCCAGGTCCTGGTACAAGCCCTTGGGCACCTTGCTCAGGCCGTAAACCAGGCCGAACAGGCAGCCGGCGATGGAGCCCGTCGCCGCGCTCTCCCCTGCAGGTTTAAACACAATTGCAGTGGTCTCTTAGTGTCACCTTCGCACACGGCCAAAAACTGCCCTGCGTGGAGGAGGGAGCATTCCACACTGATGGAGGGAGCATTCCACACTGATGGAGGGAGCGTTCCACACGTATTCCTGCATATGGACTGCAGTGGGGGCGTGTTGGGTCGGTCCTAAAGGCTAAGGATGCCTAAAGCAAGAGAGTGATACCAAGGCAAGCACATGGAGATGCCACTGTGGTGTGCACTCCTGGGCTGGGGGCTCACTTGGTTTTGGGAAAATCTACCCCAGCACAGCAGCTCTTGCAGGCAGCTAGCCATTGCTAAGGACAAAGGAGGGAATAATAGTTCCAGGGGTGTCTACTACACAACAAAGGTTCTGGACTGGAGTGTCTCTTCCCTCTGCACAGCACGGCACAGCACAGTGCAGGCTCTAAAACACCCAGCCTTGCTGAGGAGCGTTGGTGCTCTGTGCGTGCAGTGCCTGTGGGCTCGTGCCTGCCAGGGTCTGCAGTGGGGGACTGTGAGCTCTCACCACTGTGTTGGGGCAGGTGAGACACCCAGAGCCTCTGCAAAGGGCTCACACCACCGAGGGAAGGAGCGGATGATTCAGCGCTGGGGTCCTACCCCCCAGCTATGCTGGCCTTCCCAAAACCCCAGCAAGATGAGTCTGCTAATGATAAAGTTCCCTCTCACAAAGCTGTAGAAGTACTTAATTGTGTGCCTCCAAGTGCTGGATTTTATTTGACTGGCACTTGTTTGGGTGCTGTATTATTTTTCTCCCTAACTTGGTTTCATTACACGCAGCTAAAAGGTTGTTTTGCCAAAGGTGCTCATGTTCTGTCAGGATCTGCCAACCTTTTAGAAAGCTGTACTGGACTTACTCCTCATGTACGTCTGGCAGAACCATGAGATGTAGATGGAGCAGCATTTGAAAAGCGCTGTGAATGGCTTGTGTGGCAGCTGCTGCCAGAAGAATGGGGTTTAGAGGCTAAAACCAGAGGTGAGAATGTTACAGACAACATGGCAGATTGGCCAACAGAGGGAGTTGACAGCCAGGAGGGCTCTATGCTGGCCCTGGCGAGGGAGCAGGGGTGGGAGGCACAGGGGACCCTCACCTCCGTGGAACATGGAGCGGTTGCAGAGCTCAGTCCAGTCCCCACCGCAGCCCATCAGGGCGTCGTACGCGATCATGGGGGCGTCGTGGCCTCGTCGTCCCCCCCGGCCTTCGGAGCTCCAGCGCCGGTACGTCTGTGGGAGAGACAGCTCTGTCAGGGCAGGGCACAGGAGCTGCAGGTGTGGGGCACGGCCACCAGCCCCTGCTGAGTGGGAATAGCTCGTTGGGCTGGGAAAGGGCAGCAGAGGCCGTGCTGTGGCTCCTCTGGTGCGGCGTGGGACTAGCCACAGCGGTGGCTCCAGCAGTCCTGCATCCCCAGGTGATGCCTGAGGTGCCGGTAGAAACCTGCACTCCAGCTTATTGCACCAGGCCATGAGGCTGGTTTAAGCAAGCCAGAAATGCCAAAAAGAAGATCAAGACAGATTTCAAGTTTTCATCCTAGAAATTCCTTATCATATAAAAAATTACGGTTGGTAAGGACATACTTTGTCATTACTGCCTCTGGGAATATTCTCAACTCCTCTTGTCACACGTTTGCACGCATTTCAATTAGCCAGATTTTCATGGGGGGTGAAAATGTTCTGATCCAATAATTTCTTTAGGGCCTTAGTTTCAGATTATGTAATTCAAGCCCCTTTCTTTGTCTTTTTCTTGCCAAGCCTTTTCTCTCCTCTTCTAAAAGCAGTTGTTGGACAAAAGGGAAAATAATTTGCAAATGTAGAAAACAGTTCTTCCCCAGGAGAAGAAGGCAGAAGAAAGAACTCCAAACCCAGTTTGGAGATTTGCAAAGGAAAACTGGGTTTTCTCTAGAGCAGATACTTCCAGCCCCAAATCCCCAAATTATCTCAATACGAATAAATGTATACTTAGAAAATATCGTCCTATTGAGAAATGGGTAGCTTTATTTCCTGAAGTTTATCTTACATTATGGCAAGTTGGATGTTGCTGGTTGGCTGGCTCTTGGCTGCTGCATCATGTATGAAGGGGTGGCATTTCTCCCTATTCACTTTCACCTGAGCTATTTCATACTTGGTGTGGTTTATCTACGCATACATCAAACATGGCACAGTTGGACTGCAGCTTCACTCCATGTTTCTTTCTTTCTTTTTTTTTTTTTTTTTGACAATTTAGAGATATTATCTATGCCTTTATGACAGACTTTCAATGCTCCCAATGGCAGGGGGGCTATTCTGGGTGTGCAGCCAGGCTGCTCAAGTGTCACCCCAGTTATTTCTCCTCATCCCTGATTCTCTGCACATGTCCAATGTCATCTTGCCTTGCTGAAACAGCTTTACATTGCAGATAGCTGTCCTGGGACTGAACCTGGCAGGACTTAGCTGCCCCAAGGCAGCGCTTCCCAAACTGCTTCATTCTCCTTTCAGCTCCAGCGCCCTTGTGCAGCCCTGTGCTGTGCTGTGGCACCAGCCCAGCTTCCCTTGGGTGGGCCAGCAAGGACCCAGGACTTGGATGGGGTGTTAGCATGCACTCTCCTGCTGAAAGCACTGAGCTGCTGCCAAGCGCAGGAGGTAATTCACATGTCCCCTCCTCGCTGTCAACCCCTGCCACCAGTAATTACAG
The DNA here is from genome assembly GCF_015832195.1 of Motacilla alba alba. Lineage (NCBI taxonomy): Eukaryota > Metazoa > Chordata > Aves > Passeriformes > Motacillidae > Motacilla > Motacilla alba. The sequence continues at coordinate 98,566,882 of NC_052016.1, read as the reverse complement.
CTGCCTCTGACTTCCCCACCCTTCAGAAGCTAGCCTGTTGGCAACCCCCTGTTGGCTAGCACTCCTTTTCCATTGTTTTTTTCCTCCCTCCTTTCTGAATTCTTTCTCCCTGCTGGTTTAAGCAACTCCATCTTAAGGAAACAAGGTCCTTATAGTCTAATTGTCCTGGATGACTTTGGTCTTGTTCCTGCCTTGTTTTGTAGCACATTGTGTCCATCATGGGAAAGTGAGTCAGGTGAGTATTTTGTTTGCAGAACCAAGGCTGATCCCACGTGTTGAGCAATGTCTGTCCATTCACTGGGTATCTAACATCTTCCAAAGGCATATCACTGAAAAATTATATATACCAGCTTATAGAGAATGTGGCCTTTGCTGTTAAGCATTTCAGGCTGTGATTTCTTTTTGGGAGGGAAATTGCCTTTGAAACATGCTTGGATCAATCGAAGCCACATTTGAGGGCTTCACTTTCACATACAGCTGGCAGAAAGGTGCACCTGGCCAAGCAGGAACATCTGTGGGCAAGAGTTGTGCCAAATACTGGTGCTCTATTAACTGCATGTGGAAAGGCAACTGGCTGTATTCCCAAACACAAGGGGACAGCTAGTCCGGAGGGAAGGCAAAGGGAGGGCACTCCTGGGAAAAAGGCAGGCAGAATGGTTACCTTCTCCTCATCTATTCTTTCCATGGCTGTTAGCACACTAAAGAAGAGTCTTGACTTGTGCCAGGCTATGATCTCTGCCTGGTGGGGGAGTTTGAGGGTCAATCACCATTTTTCCTTTCTTGTTCATTTTTCCTTTCTTGTCAAAATACATAGCTCAGTAGGCCAAAATAGTTGGGCTAGGGTAATGAAGGTAAATTTTGCTTCTGCATTAGAAATTCATACAGTTCTCTCTTCAAATGATCATGGGAAATTACTGTTTGCTTTAATCTCTCCTAAAGCTTTGCAGAGACTGCAGTAGTACTGGAAGGAATATAAAACTAGTAGCAAATTCATGGCACTGGATTAGTATAAACCTGGAAGGGAATATTGTTTATATTTACAGTGAGCAATTTCTTATTATCCACAGTCAATTGGACTTCCATAGGCATCTTTCACTGCACAGATAATCACCTAAAATACACAAAGTGACTTGTAAGCATAGAACTATACTTACATAATCTGGAAAAAAGGGATTGATTTATGGCAAAAAGTGTCAAGAACCACATATTTATTGCTTAGCTGCTAAGTGGAGAGCTTTGAGGGGTGCCAGCCCAGATCAGATAGCTGTAAACAGCAGGGAAGGAGACACATTATTTCTCTCGAGTTAAGAGGATATAACCAGCAAAGAAAAGATCATGTACATTATAAAATAGTATCTCATGGAATGTGGTGAAACACCATCTCTCAAGACACTTAAAACTAACTTGGCACAGCCCAGGTTGGCAGCGAATCAATCACTTGGGATGTCTGTCTTCTGCTCAAAGAACCAAAAAATCATTGACTGGTTTGGATTGGAAGAGACCTTTAAAGACCACTGAGTTCCAATCCCCTGGCATGAATTCGGACACCCTCCACTAAACATGACCAAATCCAGCCTCTAATACCTGGGGGTATTTTTGTCAGACTCCGGCCACAGCTCCGTTAGGCTTTAATGAGAGCCCCAGCAGGACATTTGCCTTTTCCACCCTCAGTCAGCCATGGCCCATATTTTGTCCCTGCTCTGGGTACCAGACCATTAAGCCTGCCTCTCTGCACTGTCTTCTCCCAGTGCAGCAAACCCAGGACTGGTGGTAACTGGTTTTTTTTAAGCTAACATGTACTGGAGTCAAGGATGAGAGTTATTTCTTTCTATCTTAAAATAAAATAAAATAAATTTAAAAAAATAAAAATCCTGACTACTCTGGCACTCTCATCAGTTGAAAAATAGTGGTGTGTCTCTTTGAAAATACCTCTGTTGGTTCAGAGCCATCCCAAGAACTTTTGGAAGTTGCAGTTACCTTTTCTCTCTCCTCTGCATCATAGTTTGCTGGAAAGACAGGTTGATTCTGATTTTCCTCATTGATTTCTCTTTCCTCCAAATAAAACTGCCACTTGGCTTCAAAGTAAAACCAGTGCTCTTGATATTCTGAAGGCAAAAGAAATTAATGATGTAGTGTTTAATTTCAAGAACATTTTCAGTTCTACTTTAACATATTTTAGGATAGTGACAGTTCTGACTGACATGAAACCCCAGGTATTTTACAGTAATGCATAGATACTAAGTATGTGTGGAGTGAGACTTCTAAATGAAAACAGAGGATGCAATGAAGAAAATACTTTCAGAATTTTGTGATATTTTAATGTAATTTAATATATATCAAGATGAAATTTTACAAGAATTTACTGAAGAGCACTCCAAGGAAAAGAGTCAACAAAAAGAAAATAATCAATTCTTTGTCAGTTTTTATTCCTTTTTGTGATTAAAGAATATCTAAAAATGCTTCCACATTCTTAATACAATTTGCCACCTACCTCAGTTATCAATTTTTAATTGCATAAATTCTCCAGTATCTCTGTTCTATTTTTGTTGCATTTATTGTGTGATCATTCAGGAAAAAACAGATAGGAAAGTCCAAAATTCTCGTTTGCATATATTGTAATACATATCAAATGTAGCAAAGGGATAAATAACACACACATCTACTACCTATGCCCATAGAAATAAGCCTTTTTTAATAACAATGTTTCTGTCTCCTTTTTTTCTGTCACTTTGGGAAGTGATCTCTAATCATGCTCAATGTTCCCCATGTAAATAAACTTATTAAATTTAGTTTATTTTCAAGCCAATGCTGTGGTTCACCCTTTTTATAGAGGCTTAAAAAGGCATCTAGGTCAGCCACACTGGACTGTGAAGCACATACACATGCACCTGCCTGCAGAACTGAGAACTGAGGGAAGCCCTGCCTGGCAAGCTGAGGTGGGTCAGGAGTTAGAGAACAGTGAGGTGGCCTGCATGGCTAAGTGTGCCAAGGCAAACTAGCAATTTGGGATGGGACTATGGGTGCAAAATAAAATTTAACATTCCCACTTTTTCCCTGTCTCTCTCCTGCTTGGCTGTTCAGTGGTGTGTGCTGCAAGTGGCTGAGAAGCACGCACAAAGCACAACCAAACCATTCACCTGAAAGATGTAATCTGATTTTCCTTCTTTTCCTAAAATGCCACAGTGGTGACTCTGTTTGGCAATTAAGATCTTTAGGGGGCTTTTTTGTAAAAATCCAAGCTGCCTCGTAGGACCTGATACTTTCACAAGGTTGTCAGCTGCCAGTGCCCCAGCCCCAGCCACTGATGAGCATTCAACCACGTGCCCGAGACACCTGGAAATGCCCAGCTGCCCTTTTTCTGAGTCTATGAACCAGCTTGGCCTCATTCCAAAGAAACCGTTCACCAGAACCCTAAAAAAGGGAGGTGTTTACAAAAACAGAGTGAAAGGGCATTTACAGCCATCAGGCCAAGGAGAGCATCCAGATGTATATATGGCATCTAGAGGAACACAAATGTAAGCAAAGCAAATGTAAACCATCGACACCCACTACAACAGCTTGTTATGACAGTTTTTGGAAATGTGGATGACCTGATCCGTCTCTTTCTTTTTTGTTGGCTTTTTGTTTGTTTGTTTGTTTGTGAGGGTTTTTCCCCTAATTCCCCCATGACAATAAACCATAAATGCCTCAAAACTAAATATTTTCTATGTAGCACCTTAACAAGCAAGGTGCTTGTTCCACAGTTTCAGAAATAGAGGGATCAAGCAGGTGAAGGAGATTTTTGTTGGGTGGACCTGTAGCATGGTCAGAATCCCATGCCACTAACCCTAGCAAGGCTCTGCACCATCCCTTGAGCCCAGCTGAGGTGATGGTCACATTCAGGTCCATGGAACCATTTGGCCAATAATTGCAACTGGATATCAGAGAGGGGTGTAGAGTCGAACTCTCTGTGACATGGGTAACAAACTCTCTGTTTGTTATCCATGGGCATAATATAGCTAAAATAGGATTTTCTAAAACTGGAGGACTCTGTTTGGCAGGATTTCTTTGCAGCACATCTCAGCAGCCAAGGAGCTTAACTTTAATGCAGGACACTTTTCCCGTTACCAAAATAGGACGAAGCTCAACAATACGGGCACTGGCTGGAGGGCATGCCTCAGGAGCCCAGCACACATACCTCCACACGAGGGGTCTTGCTCGAGTGGAGTGACAGGGACCTGCTGCAAAGCCACTCAGAGAGAAGCTCAATCACATTAATCCTGCACCTGCTCCTCATGGGTCTCTGCTAAAAAAATCCTGGTGTGCAATGAGGCACAGATGAAAACGCAGGGTCTTTCAGAAAGCCTTCCTGGGGCTCCTTTCAGATTTTGAAGCAGCAGCTTTTCTTCAGGGGAAAATTTTAATTTCTGAGTGCTCTTGAGTAAAGATATCTATAGAATTCAATCTTTCTCAACAGCTGTCCCTTAATCTCTAACCTTGATGTTTCAATGTAGTGATACTCGTCTGTCCGTGGCAGGTCTCGCCATGACAAACATTGCTCCCTGGCAAGGGGGGACTAAAGAACCTTTGCCCCAAAGACCACATGCATAGCAATAATAAAGTGCAGTATCGAGTTCAGTAGTTGGGTGACAGTTGTTTAAAACAAGCATACGACAGGTTTTATCTTAAATATTTGTTCAGAAAAGCAACAAGTCAAATCTGAATTGTGGTCAAAAGCTAACTCTTGGTCAGAAGGCACCTGCAGGTGAAATTTTCCTGGCAGGATGAGGAGTGTCAGTGGTTTTCCTTAAGGAAGATGTTGAACTGCACTAACTGATGGAAGGCAGCTGAATAATTAATCTCAGCAGTCAGTTTGCCTAATGACCTGCTAAATATAATTTCCTTCCTCCCCCCTGCCCAGCAATCTCTGAAGATTCCCTAAAAATAAAACTGTGCAGTAGGGCATGGTCATTGCTATTTTGCTTTGTATTTTTGCCACCAATACACCAGGCAACTGACTGGTGGTAGAAGAAGGTGCCACCACCTGTGAAGAGCTTACTTCTCCAAGCAGAGAAAGTGGGAAGACAACCTCTGGAGAGAGGAGACAGGGGAAAGCAGCAAGATGTAAAGACTAGGGAGTGACATTTCTTCAATGCCTTTCAGCTAAAGATAGCTTTAAGAAAATAAACATTTGATCCAGACTCAGTACCTGCCATGTGACGAATGGTCTTCTTACAGTATTCTTCTGCCATGGGCACAACCTTCATCATCTCTCTTCCCCACTGCGCAAGGGGTTTCCCTTGTATTGCATATGCCACAAAGAGAGCTGTGCAAAGGGACCCTAGAAAACCTGGAATTCACAAATAACGAGGATTACCAGTGTGCATCTGTGCTGGTACCATCCTTTTTGTCCTTGTTTTTCCTCTTAAAATCACCAGCGGTATGTCTTGTGGCTGTCAGGTAGATTAACAAATGTACACAACCCATCTCTGCCTGACTTGTGGCATGTTGAGATTATTGGCTAATGAGTGCTGCTCGTTGGTTTGCGACTTATCTTACATGGAAGGGAGCTTCTGTTCTCAGTGGTGTAATGTGATAGAAATTGAGGTAGGGGTCAAAAATAAACATCATCTACCAATGGGATACTGAAAATCTTCTAATTGAAGTCACATGAAATAATTGACTTGTACAAAGTGATTCAATTACAGGCTATATCAGCTTGTTTACAGCATCATCCAGCTCAAGAGTGGTGGTTGCTAGATCTGACACTATTTCTGGCTCATTTGACTCTAAGACAACAAACCCACGTCCCCTCAGAAGAAAGAAGAAATTGTCCAAGAAAGACATGCTGGTCTTCTACTTTGGTTACAAATATGTCAACATTTTAAATATTACAAATGTTATAACTGTTGATGGGCACTCAGCACTTCCATGACACCAGAAACAGTCGGCTCATTTCTTCTATTTGCTTGTGCTCTTGGCATTCTGGCAAGGGCAAAAAACCAACCTGGTGCAGTGTGCAAAAGAAGCTTAAGAAAACCAGTCAGTCATCTAAATAAATCCTAGCTGAGCAAAGTATTGAGGCAGGTGCTTCTCTTGATGCATGGGTCCAAAAGTGTTCACTCATGCATAGAGGTAATCATGAATTTTGTGTGCTTTGCTGAAAGTAAAACAAAATTATCTTAGGAGGTGACAAGCCCAAATGAGGTGATTACTACTTCCCTCTGCCACAAGACTTGCAACACTGGGTCAGGCCCAAGGCACATCCAGCTTGAGTCCCACAGCTGTTTTCATAAAGAATAACAGCCCGTGTAGACCCAGCCCAAAGGATCTCACTCAGATAGACAGCATCTAACCCAGATGCCACAAAGATCCTTGAGGGCCACATTTACTGTGAAGGTGGCAGCAGAGGGTTTAGAGTGTGAATCAAAGGGCTAGCAGGGGGCAGTGGGACAGCTCACTCAGAGCGTGGCAGAGGCTGGGGTGTGCCCTGAAGGTTTCCAGGGGCTGGCAGTCTCCTCCTGCTCACTCCCAGGCTGCCCACCCACTGTTGCTGTCGCCCTGCTGCCCCTGCTCACGGCAGCCCTCACACAGCCTGCTGCTCCTCTCTGGGGGAGAAGGCACACCCAGCGAAGGAGTCTGCCTCTGTAAGACAGAGGGAACCCCAGAGTGAAGTGGTTTGGCTTCTCCATTCCCCAGAGCAACGAGGCTAGTTTTAGGGGCCATTCTAATTACACAGCTTGTTAGATTTTGACAAGACAGCACCTTTGCCTGGTCTCCTTTGACCCCAGGCATACCTGTGGACTTTGCAGCTGCCTGTAACAGCAAGGTCTGAGGCTTCACTGTGCATAACATGGGCAAGTATTTCCTTTGTCTTCATGTTTCAGTCCCAACTGACACACTGATTGGGTTTTCTGAATCTGAGTTATGAGGATCATAACTGGCATTTCCCTGACACATTTCAGGATGGTAGTGAGTGCATGTGGCCCTTCCACCCCTCTCCTTCCTGCCTTCCTGCTGTGCTACTTGTTTCTTTTCCCAGCTGAAAACTCTTCCTGGATGTAATTTCTCATTGTATGGAAGGTGTCTGACAACCTGGATTCTCCTTGCTGCCATTTTCTGGGTCTCACAAACCCTTTCTGGGTCTCACAAGCCCTTTCTGACACGATGGACACAGTCCACAAGCAATCTTCTGGCTGCTAATGCACCATGGACTTTACATACCAGCCTAATTTTCTGCTTTGTTTTGAATGTTTTCCCCTAACTTTATGGCATCCTAATGACTTTTCTGACTGCTTCGTAGAACTGAGTGTGTTGAACATGTCACCATCCATTATGGTTTTATTTATTGCTTTTTGAAACAGACAGAATGAATACATGTTTACACAGCATAAAATTATCCAAATGACAGACCTGAATATTAAAAACAGCATTAAATCTGCTTGTTTAGGTTTTGTTTAGAAAATGTTTCAGATGGTATCCTAAAATATGTGGAGTTGGGTTTTTTTGGCTTACTACCTTTACCTATAGTGATTGGATATGACAAAATCAAGAGAAAAATGTTGTTACCACCTGAACCATAAATTTGCATGGTAACAGTGAGTCATCTAGATACACGTGGATCCTAAAATTTGATCAGGGCAACTAACATGAATATGTGTTGGACAAGGCAGGTTATGTTTACATATTGGGATTTTAGGAGAGAAAACAACTCTGCTGTTGGCATAATATACAAGCAAATATATAAGCCTACATAAGTAATATACACATGTATGTATCAACCAAGCAAAGTTCAAGCTGAGGCCTTGAAGCCTGCAAAGCAGCAGTGGGTTAACCAGGGGAGTTCACAGGAGCCACTTTAGTCCCTGCAGAAGAGCAAAGCTGCCCTAGGGGATGTCAGAGTGCAGGCATTACCTGTGGGATGGTTGTGAGTCATTCGGCCACACTCAATGCTCACTTCAATAAGTGACTCCAGCCTTTCTGGCTTCCAGTATCGCATCCCTAAACACATGGCTTTTGTGGAGGCTCCAAATCCAGAACCTAAAGCAAAAGGATAACACCATGCATTTAAAAGGAGGCTGATCTCACACAAATATGTTGATAAAATGTGAGACAAGCACACTTCATTGATTCAGCTCATGTGTGGGAAGGGAACTCCTCAGGGAATGGAAATTACCATGCAAAATGAGTTACAAGTTTTGAAAGTTTCTTGCGAGGAATTTTGCTCCTACACAGTCATTCTGGTTTTACAGGTATATTCCAATATAATCAAGTGCTGTGAAGACCATAGTGGGCTCAGAAAGCCGTGTGCTCCCTTGTTCACAGGATTTGTTTGATTCAAACTCTCATCCCATCTTCACTCATTTTTGGCTGACATTGCTGTTTTGCTTGCTCTGGGTACCCATACCAGAAACAGAACTTTGAGAAACAGATACATTTCCACACACCCTTATTTTATAGTTGTAAGCACACAGCTAAAACACTTCATATGAGCTTCACAGTTCACCTTTCAATTTTAATGCACATTTCATCTTGGAGAGCCTCACCAGTTTCTGCTACATCCAAAAATAATGTGTCCAAAGGAAACTAAAGGCTACTGAGCCAAATCCTACAAAGTTAGGCAATGTCAGAACTGAAGTTTCCCATGTGACCTGAAATTAGTGCTTGTTGTGCTACAGCCTACATTTACCAAGCTTAGTCTTGGGAACCTCCTAGCCCGAGTAGCACAGAATTTGTTTATTGAAGAGCTAATTCAGAATTTCTTTTACTCCTTAGCACTGAATGTGTGATCCCAGGTGTTCAGTTTTTAAACACTTCATTGAATGGAGTTAAACTTACTAATGAGTTTCTCTGCAGTACTTATCGCAGTAATTTTAGGATCCCAGAGAAGTTTTAATGAGCTTATCTTCACCAGGCACCAGTGAGGCGATTATCTCCTCTTTGCAGCTGGTGAGCCAATTCCCAAAAAAGCATTAACTAATTGCATGCAACCACCCCGAGATGGATAGCCTTCTATTTTTCAAGGTACTTGGCATTTTTCAGCGCTGTCTTTGCTCAATCACACTTCCCAGTGACCTTGGGAATAGCTGAGAACAATCAGCATTTCTCTTCCAGGTTCCTGGAAGATAAGGGGCATATTTATGGCACCTAATTTTAGCTTATGTGAACCTGCACTAGGAGCCTAATCCCCTTGTCTTTCCCAGGCAGGCAGCATGGAGAAAGGCAGTATGTCCATTAGTGTGTATGATGGCACAGTGGGAGGAACTTGGGGGCCAGAGTGAATTGAAGCAGCAGATGCCAAGGAGCCAGGGTCACAGCTTTCAGTCACTTATCTGGAGAAGGGCCCTCAGCTGCTCCACTGGGCTTTGTCTGCTGTGACAGCAAAGCACCAGGGGCTCTTTTGGAACACCTCTTGCCATCAAGTCTCATGCCAAGTGGCTCCAGCTCCAATGTCCTAAGATTAGGAGTGTGATCCAAGTGGAGTAGTGGGAGTGGCAGTGAGATCTACTTCAAACCAAACTGAAGCCTGAGCCAAACCAACATAAACCACCTTCTGGCATTTCCAGGTGCAATATCAGAATTTGCCTCTTAGGAAAAGAGTTCTTCCTCTCCCCTAGAGCAGCTATCCCGGAGCAGATAAAACTGTCTGCCTAGCCCACAGACCACGTAGAAACCACAAGGAAGAGTCAGGAAGGAAATCCAGTCTTCCAGGGCACCTCTCAACTGAGAGAAATATCTCCTGCTTACAAGACCTAACTCTTCATTAAATCATCTGCTGCCATAGAGTAGCAGATGCAAGTCTTCACTGTGCAAGCCTGGTTTCTCCAGAGGACACAGTCCATGCTGGTTATCCAAGAGGGAAGGCTCTTGCACTACACAAAGCTGCTAATTAAATAACATCTCTGTTTATCTGAAGTGGAAGATGTACTACAATAATCTGACTGCTGGTCTGGAGGAGCTTGTCTTTCCCACTTCATTGTGTTCCTACAGTCTGGGAAGTTCCATTAAATCCTTCTGCAGAATTAGACAAGTAAACTTGGTAACAAAAAATTCCATCACATGTAGTAACATTAAATCCAGACAGAGCTTCAGGGAGCTAACTCCTATGTCTCACATCTCACCATTTGAACTAAGGACACAAGGGACAGCAAGACTAGTCCAAGCAACAGGGGTGACACATGTGGCAATGTAAAGACTGTCCTCCATTTTCAGACCAAAGGTCAAGCCAACTCATCATGTCTGACAATGAAGAGGATACTCAAGAAGGAGTAAAAGAGAAGTACAATGACATTATCCCTTTGTACTGGCTAAGCTGCTGACAATTTGTCTCCCTGATCCAGGAGGTAGCTGGCTATTCATCTTTCTGCTAAAAAACCCTTGAAGGCTTTTCCCTGGATGAATTTGCCCAGCTCATTTTTGAACTCACACGAACTGTACCATCTGCAAATTGGAAAATGCTTATACAGCTTAGGTAGGTGTTGTATGAAGTCCTTTTTTTTTTTTTTGCTTTGAGCTCATGACCTCCAAGTTTCATTAGAAGTCCCTAGTTGCTGTCCAGGAGGAGACAGTGGATTTTTGCTGTACCTATCCATGTTTCCCAGTTATTTTCCTTTTCATTCATGCACTAGATTATTCTTTTTTAGTATGTCATACCTCAGTGTGATTTTCTTCACTCTACACCTGTAGAAAAACAAAGGGTAATGGATGCTAAGCCCTGAAGAGGATGTGCCTTTTGTGACTACAGATCATTCTGCATGAAAACTAAGAGCCCAGCACCTTTATCTCCTGTGCATCTGCAGCTTAATCTTCTCTTCAACTTTCCCCTTACTTTCCTCATTTTTCCTCACACTTTTCCCTCATGCTCCTCTGCCAATACCCTCTGCAAAAAGTTCTCAAATGCTTCTAGGAGGCCCAGAAGTTGCTTCCACAGCTGCAAATAAAGACCTGCTTGGATGCAGCAGTCTCAGTCTGAAATCCATCATACAGGTAGAGCCCAGCTATTTGACTCACCATTTGGCTGGCCTCTTGCAGTCACTCCAAAAGCAAATATCTGGCTCAGGAGGTACTACCTTATTTAAATTTTGGTTCCAGTTCTACAACATCAATGATTCTCTTCTGAACAATTAGAAGTTTTGGCAATGAGTCAAAACATTTTTACCATGTCTCAGAAACAGCAGACTCACCTGCACGAAAACTTTAAACAAATACTTACAGACAAATAGAGGCAAACACTTAATGGGGAGAATTTTAGCCTTGTGCTTATCACTGTTGTAAATTGTAAACAAGCTCTTAAAATGGAAGGTGTTAGACAATCTTGGGCAGGTTTTCTGGCGGTCACAGGAATCTCATCAGCCTTTAACATAACCCAGGTATCTCTGCAATGAGTGTGGCAACGAGCATGACATGAGGTGGCAGAGATGCATAGGGCAATTTGACTTAGGGATTCAGTGTGCTGACTAAACCCACAAGAATTTGAGCAGAGAAGCATCCATAAGCAATGCAAAATTACCTAAGATAAGTCCATGAATGTTGGCACATGAATTATTGCTGGAAGCAAGATAAGATAGAATGCCCACAGCAAATCAGCCTTTTGGTTCCAGCCCATCCAAAATACAGTCTGACTGCTAGGCATTCAATCCCAGGCATTCAATGCCTGCGGCATGTTTTTGCCTCAAGAAGAATTTTGTGCAAATTCAATTAAAAGTTAATTATGTCCATAGCAGTGTTGGGTCCCATGGAAGACAGAATATCTCCACTTCAGGTTCTTCTGCTCTCAGGGTGAAAAAAAGGCTTCCTGAAATGTTCTGGATGCTCATTTTTCAGACCAGATGGAGAAGATGGCTTTTAGCTGCCAGATCTCAAGGCAGGAATAAATTTTAGATTCTTCTAGCCAAGAGTATCCCCAAAGCAGATAGTCCATCATGGAAAGCTGGGGAGGAGGAGAGCTGAAAGTAGAGTGGTAGCTCCAACACTGCAGTGGACCAGGCAACAGCCATACTCAACTGCTTGTCAAACAATGTTAAGAGCTACTTGGGGCTAGCAGCAGCTCCCACAATTATTTTCCCCAAATTTTATCCACTGTCAGTCACAAAACACATGACACCTGCCAAAGGGGTGCTTTCTCAGATCTGGCTGGCTGATAGCAGGGTGGGAAGAATACACCCTTTTCACTCCCAGCAGCTGTTGTGAGGAGCAGGGGACAAGTGAGAGATGCTTTTTTTGTCAGAGAAAACTGGCTGCAGAGACCCAGAAATAGCCATGGCATTGTGCCACCGGGTCTTTGCCATGGTGTTGCATCAATAGGCAGCTCTGTTGAGGCAGTGTGTTCTGCAGTGGCTGAGTGTCACACCGACACAGCCACCATGGGTGTGAGCTGACACCGTTTTTGGCTGTCTGGGTTCCCCGTCGCTGATAATGGGGTGTCTCCACAGGCTTTCAAGATGAATTGCACTGTGTGTATATGTGTGTGCACGTAGCTGCATGCAAGGTATTTAACTTGAAGTGGAAATTTTATTCATTGTAGAAGTAAATAATCATAAAGGGAAAGAAAGAGGGGTTCAGGCATAGGTAAACCAGGGTAGGAATATTAGGGATCATCAACAAAACAATCATAGTTTTTAGCAGGGCATCCAAATGGAGAAAAGTCTCTGCTTTCTCTCCAGTCAATGTGTTGGTGCTTAGAGCAATTTACAGGCTTGGCATTTTGTTTCAGATCTGGTGTCACTGAAAAGATCCAAGTGTACAAATGTTTAAAGGAAAAATGGCAGACAATATTTCTTAAAATAACCATTAAACTCAAGGACAAAGATCTGGACCCTGAGGCACAGAGCCAAGGACAAAGTCTCTTTAAATAGATGTTAAAGAGGGAGGGGTTTGCTTACAAGAGGACACAGTGACCTACAGAAGGAATTCTTGGCAGATCTCTTGTCATCCTCAGGCGAGCATGGAAATGTTTCAGGGGTGGTGGCCTTTGATGTCAGGGGGGAAAAGGAAGCTATTTCCATATAGCCACAAACACAGAGAGCATGCATTATTCCAGGCAGGCCCTCTACAAGGAAAGTGGTGCCATACCCTTTTCATTGAAGGGCGTGTGCCAGGCCAGAAGGTGGTTGTCTGGTTTTAACTCCCTGCAGCCTTCGATGGTGGCAGGGTCCGGCCGCCTGCCTGACAGCTTGTCCACAGCATCCACGTAGCGCTTCACCAGCTCCCGGTACAGGTCTTCCAAACACCAGTAATCTGCTCAGAGCAGGGAAGAGAAGGTTGTTGTGTGAAGGCAGAAGAGCAAAAAAACACAGATTACATGCAAGCAAGCTCACTGTGCATTTGAGAAATATTCCTGTTTCCACTTCCAACATACTGAGTCATGTTTCTGGTGCCACTGTCACATTTTTACACAACCCGACAGCAGGCTGGAGGGAGAATGGTCCTGACTCTCAGTTCTCATCTTTTCCTCCTTTCCTTTCCCCATTTAATTCCTTCACTGGCATGATGAAGCATTCTGTTAATCAACAGTAACTGCTGAGGGCCTTTATTTAAGCTCTGTGGTGTGAGGTCATTACAGAGATGATCGACTGTCAGGTGACAGCGTGGCTGCCACAGCATCTGGGTAAAGCCAACTGTGCCTGGCTCAGCCTCTGCCTTCACAGATGCAAATCCAATTTAAAAATGAAAGTCTTTTTTATTACAGAATCACTTTAAAAGATATGTATGACTAGATAAAAAAAAAAAAAAACCAAATTGCAACTTCCTTTTTAAAATCTGTATGTTATATGTATTTTGTGTAAAATTTGTAGGTCTTTCATGCAGGGCTCCAAATATCTTATAATATCATGAATAGTGAGGTTTAAAAAAAAAAACAACTATAAAAATCAGTAAGAGTAGTAAATCCCTACTGCCTGAAGGTAGTTTCCAGCACATAAATTTCTCTCTGTAGTAAGTTCACTAACAACATCTGTTTATAGATTATTTTTACAAAGTGCTACAGTCTTGCCTAAGAAGGAACCTTCCCTCTGTTAAACATAGACTGTTTCTTCAGTATTGCTGCTTCTCTTGGCTGATGTTGTCTGTGGTTGGTCTTGAAGAATCCTGCCCTTGACTCCTGTCAAGAAAAACCTTCCCCTGGCATCTATTACAGCTGTGTAATCAGGGGGAACAGAGGCCAGAGGATTTATCCACTCATATATTTTCTGCATACTTAGAGAAACCCCATTTAATACTTGGTTAGTTGCACAGGTTGAATGACACAGCAGGGGAAGTTCTTCTAAAAATATCTTCATTTTGTCAGAGCAGGTGAATTCTGGAAATCCACAATTTAACTAATAAGAAAGTTTGGAGAGAAAAGAAGAAGCAAGAGACATCCCGAAGTACCAGTTATGGAGGCATGCAGAAAAGAAGATGAAGGGTAGAACAAAGATTCCTCTGCTTTCACATCAGATAATACTCTACCAGTTACACTGGCCATCCCATATATAATCCTGAAGAAGCAAGACACTTTCAAGCTGCCAGCTCTTTCCAGATTTAGGAGTCAGGTGTCACAGTTTGTCCAGATGGGAGCCAGGAGCGGGGTTTATTGCCTGGCAGCTCCTGCATTAGAAACCTTGTCCCCAGGCACAGAGTCCCTGTGGTCCAGCACCTCCAGGCTGTTCAAGCCCACCATGGTTCCCATGCCTGGCGTCAGATTGCTGTCTCAGCCATCGATAGGACAGGTTCTTTCTTTGGAAATGAACTCTTATTTTTTTTTAACCTGTGTGTAAGCAAGAGAGGAAAACCACGGCGCTTTTGTTGTTACAGAGGTAGGTTCCCTGCGTTTGATGGTGCTGTCCTTGTTCTCCCTTATAGGACAGACTGCTCCTGGGAGCAGATGTTGTGTCTATCCTTCATTGTCAGATCAACCTTTCAGCCAGGGCACACGGTGGATTTGGGGAGCAGCAGCTCAGTCTGCAGCAGGGCCCACAGCCCCGGTCGCTTGTGGCCATGCCCCTCCTGGGATGCTCTCCGTGCAGCTGCCAAAGCGCTGGCCAAAATCCCTTCCGCAGGTGAGAACTGCCTTTGTCTTTAACACGAGCCTGCCCCTTGGCTGCTGCCTCAGCCTCAGGCTGGGAGCTCCCCCGAGGGCAGTGCCCCGACAGTGACAGCAGGACTCCATGGCTTTGAGCCGCGGGCATGTTTGTCCCAGCCTACAAACATCCCGCAGCTGCCCGCAGGTGAGTGTCCGGGGATGCTGTGGCCAGCAGGCAGCCAGCCAGGCAAACAGGCTGTGCAGGGAGCAGGGCAGGGAACGACAGAGATATTTTTATTGCTTATTTCCCCTCCTTTTTATTTTTTTCTTTTTTTTCTTTTCTTTCTGAATCTGTTTCCACAGCAGTAGGGGCAGGTGACCAGGGCTGGTGGCAGATGCCTTCAGCCTCACAGACATTCACCTTCTTCAGCTTCACTGTTGACGAGGGTGATTTGGCACCTAGGCTGGGCCATGAGCAAGCCATGGGGCATTTTTGCATTCCTCATGTCAGGAGAAGATGCTGCTGCGGGCAGGAGAGGTTCTTGTTTCCCTTGTGGGAAGCAGGAGAAGGACTCATTTTATCCCACTCACCAGCATTGCTGTGAAATGAAGATTTTTTTTCTAAAATTCCCTACTCCATCTTGCTGTTTCCTCTCCAGCCCATGAAAGCATCTTTTTAAAATGCTTGTCGGATCAGGTCAAAGAAATGAGAGTGGAGTATAAACACAGTCAATGGAAAAAGTAGTTTAAACTTTTTACTTGAGAACAATTTACAGGCTGCTGTACTTAAGAAAAGAATTATTGTTTTACTGTTGGTCTAACTTGATTACCCAGAAGTTATGATTTTAGAGGGTTCAATAAGCAAGAAACATATGATATGTATTTAATCATAGCCTATATTCAGAAATATGCTTGTCATCTTTTTTCTTGATAGGCTGACAACTTGCCCTTATCTTTAGTGTATTAGCTACCCCTTAAACCATTGGTTAGCTAACAGCCAAGTATGAAGTGTCCTACACACTCTTCAACTGATCTCTACCTACTAAATTTAGAGCAGATTGGAAGCAGGCAGATAAAGGAGTGAAACACTAGCACAGAGGAAACCTCATTGATGTGAAGGATACTCTGCGGCATTGGGAGCTTCTGCTACCAGTAGTTATCCAGTTGTATGAGTTTTGAGAAAAATCAGGAATGCTTTTACAGAGATTTAAGAAAAATGGAATCATTCTGAAGAGGCAAAGTACTGTTGAGAGGCCACTGTCTTCTGGTGTACTTTCTATGATCTCGCCAGTCTCAGAAAGCTCTAGTCTGATGGGTAAGGTGTCGATACAAATGCTTCTCATCTTACAAAAGACTACCCCCACCTTAAGAAAAAACAAATGTTCTCTCTCAAACCATTGTGATTTTAGAAGACAACTTAATAACTTCCACTATTCTGACAGATTTCATTATAAATACAGTGTGTTAGGACACTTTTTGGACTAAAGACATGGAGCTCTCCTTATAAAACAAATAGGTTTTTGCAGATGCAACCCTTTGTTTGAGGGGCAGCAAAGAGGAGACAGCACTAGTTCTTTTAGTCTGACAGAGGTACTAAGGTAACTCTACTCCAGCCTGGACACAAACATGTGAAAAAGGCACTCAGAAGAATTCTTATCTGTTACAGAAGACTCTCTAGTGGCTGTATTATTCCCTGATGTACTCCAGCATACAGATAATCTACTTGGCAATTATTTTTGTTATGCTGGACATGTGATATTTTAGTCTTTTACCAACTGTATACCTCTAGGTAAAATACAGGAAGAGTCCCTCCACACTCCAGAAATCAAGAGCCCCCAGTTTGTGAGACGGTCACAGGATTGTGCTCATGGAGCAGCCAAACTAATGCACATTATCATTCACAGAAGCAGCATTTCGGACACGCTTTCTCATGATTTCCCCAGCAATCAGGCTTATTCTAAGAAATGCAGCAGCTTCACAGCTCTGTTCCTCTGCAGACCGCGGTCGCTATTCCCGCCGTACCTACCTGTGATGACAGCCTCAGCTGTAGCCATGTGCATGAGCGTGTTGTCACTTACTGGCCACTTGTCAGGAGAGAGCACCAGGTTCTCAAGCCCTCCGATTTCCTTCAGCTCCTGCTGGATTTTTGCGCCTAAGGCATTGTTTTCGCGGGAGAAATTGCGATAACCAAGAGCATCCCCTACCCCAGCCAGAACAAGTGCAGCCTTAAATTTATCCATGCCCAAGACACTTTCCACTTTCCTTTTTTCCGAGACAGCCACCGAATCTTGATCCTCCTTTGTTCCTTTGCTTTCAACTCAGCTCCCCCGACACTTTATATCAGCCATTGTGTCACACCAAGAGCTCTCTCTATAAGGCAAGGACTTCCTTTTCTGGCTCTGCAGATGCCATCTCTTGTCTGGGACCCGACAGAGAGGAAATATTTCATAACCCTGGGATTTTGCAGGGGCTTTGTTCAATGAAACTGTGAGAGCAGACCTGCAAAAGCCCTGTTTCTGCAACCCAGCTTAAAGCAAGCCAGGAGATCCTTAGCCCTACCCAGCCAAAGTAACTCTACACCCAGAAAAACAGATGCCTCCACAGGGGTGCTTATTTATTCAACAACTTGTAAATTAATATTTTTTCTTCTGCCCATTTCTGATATGCTGAAGTCAGCCTCCCTCTCAGGGACCAGTCAGAAGTAAAGGCTATTATAAAAGCAGTCTTCCAGGCTCTGCACACTCTAGAAGGAAGGATTAAGCAGTAAGAAATCTAGTGAAATGCAGATAACCTCTCCCATTTCTAATTACACCCTATGGAGATATTTTGTTAACAGCTTTCTTGTTCTGTTCCACCTAGTACAAGAATGTTCTGCTAATTCACTGCATCCCTGGATAAACACTGAGCAAAACACCATCTTCAATTCCATGCCTCTTACTCCCTGGCAAAGAGTGATTTTTTCCTAAAGCTTGGCAAAGAGTGATTTTTTCCTAAAGCTGAGGTCAGTCCACGCTTCGACTCTGGAAGGAAACTATTTTGAAAGATATATTGAAATGGCATCCTGTGAGTCTAATAAAATCCTAAAGATTCACAAATTACTACTGCATTACAGACAGAAATAGAAAGGTAAATATAAGCATAGAGAAGTAAACAGAAAGCACTGATTGACTTGACTGTAATTTTGATAACTGATACCAGGGGAAAGGTCTTTGTTTTCTTTGATCTTTTTTAGAGGGCAATACTGGTTGCTATTCAGATGGGAAAGGCCAGCAATGTAAGGGATGCATCATCCTAGTACCCAAAGCAACAAGTTAATAAGCAATAAGTTAATCACAGTCTGAATTATTGACCTGTGTAGAAATATCTCTGAACTTAATGGATTTTCAGGACACAGAGAAGCATTGCCATGCCTGCTCTACATTAGAAGAAAGAAAGTGCCCAAATGGTGCAAGTAGCTTCTGTTAGAGCACTCTTGTTTTAAAGGTTGGGATTGGTTAACAGAAGTGCTGTAAAGGACACTGAGAGTGTGTTTCCATTGCTAGAAAGTAACAGTGCCACACTGAAAAAGCCAAAAAAACAAACAAAAAAGAAGGGAGAAAAAGAGGACAATTATGCCTTAGGGACCAGAGGATATGCAGGGACAAGTGGGGCACAGCCAGCCTGCTCCAGGGCTGGCTTGCCACAAGTGGTGGATGCCAGCGCTGTGTGGGGCAGGGGGAACAAGCCTCATGTCCCACAACCAGAACATTTACGCAACACAGAGGTAATCTTAGAGTCACCCCTGCACTGCAGGTTGCCTCACGTTCCACGTGTCTGAAAACAAACACTAAAAATGGAAAACCAAGGCCAGGACAGCATACAGAACACACCAGGCAGGAGCACTGACGTTGACATCTCTGTTACAGGTCCCTCCACCCCTCTGGGGCACACACCTGTTCTCTATTCCTGCATAGCATCACGGTTTGGAGGCACGTGGGCATTTGAACTTGCAAAGCAAGGACAGGAGGAATCACCTGCTGAGACACTGTAGTGAGCTAGGAAGGGCCTCATCAGATGGAAGGTTCCTCCCTGAAAATGGGCAAAGCTATTCTTAGTTTTCCATTTATCTTTTTCTTCCGAATGTGGCTGGCAGTTGCACTGCCCTTTTGCCTCCCATAGACTTCATTCTGTTGCAACACGACACACTCAGCTGCTCAGAAGACAGCCCAAATTAGGTATAAGGCTACAATAAAAACCCAGAGAAAATTTCAGAGATTTTCTATTTTTCAACTCTGTAAAACAGAACATGCAGCAAAGACATTTTTATGTATTTTTTTAATTACACATGATCTCCTTTTCATGTGGTACTTCCAGCTACTGTGAGCTTTCTGAGCAGAGGTAGGCTAGACACACTAAACTACCCCTACTCCCTACAAAGGAGACAATTGTTTGTAAAATACACCTACAAGTCTTAAACAGAGATAAAATACAGTAATTCCATGAAGATGGGTAACTATTCACAATAGGAAAAAAAAAAAAAGACCTGAGCAGAGCTGGCAAAACTATTTGGTAAATCATATTAAAATGCATCTTTGGTGTCTTTTCATTAGTGTACACATGACAGCTTTCAGATGGGGAGAATCCATAAAAAAAGGAGTGGAAAGGCAGGACAGAGAAAAGGCTTGTCCGTGTTGGTGGCAACACACTGTTGTTTCAGTTCAACTGCATTTGGAACCGGAGGTGAGAACATGAAAGCAGCCTTTGGCAAACGTAGCTCCTCTGCCTTCTCCAGCAGAGGGAAGTGCATGGATGGGCTCCAGGCCCAGGACACAGCCTGTGCATGCTACAGGCACTGAGCTCTGCTCCGAATCAAGGAACTGGCAAACAGAGCTGGACTGATGCTGTGTCCACAGAAACCCTTTTTAAGTTAAAAGAGGACTGCAACCAAATTCTTCCACCATGAGTGAGTGATCCTTTGCCATTCAAAGACACTTGGTAGAGAAATGTTCTTGATTCCAAGGTCACCCATCCAAAGGATGCAGAGCCATATCCAGGAGAAGTGAGGCTGATACCAGGTAGGTGCCAGACTTCTGTCAGAGCTGCATTTTTACAGCTCTTGAAGTGAAGGATTTTACTTGAGCATCAAGATCATTCCTTTAAAACACAGTTATTGAGATCCAGGGAAAAAAAATATACTGGTTTTACTAAATTCTTTAACAATGGAGATGAATTATTTCCATACAGCTTTACACCACTGCCTTGAAAGAAAAAGAATCCTTGAACACCACAGGATGGAGTTCTTCCTGACTGTCTTGACAGAAAGCTGAGGTCATGACATGAAACCTATAGGGTTTGCCAAACAATAGAGTAGTTAACAGCTGAGAAAAGGAGGCACAAAAAAACCCCATGGGAATTGGTCAAGTATGTGCACCAACAAGAGGAAGTATCTCAATACTCAATCAAAATATGAATGCCCCTGAAATTCCCCAGCACTTCTCATTAAGAGGTGAACATTGCACCCACTTGTCTGAAATAAAGTATTTTCTGCATGTGGTTGTAGAGGCAGCTGCGGTTGCAGATCCCTCTGTCAACAGCTTAGAACCAAAAAGTTAATTTTAGAGGTGCGTCACTGAGTTCTACCTGGCACACTGCAGATAATGAAAAGTTCAGAAAACATATTTTGCTGAACTGGTTTATGGCTGTAAAAACATGACACTTTTTCAGAAGGGCTGTGCCTTTTGGTGAGTGAGATCCTGGCTGGTATCAGATGAGGGAAGTTACTGGTGCTGACGCTGTAAAGAAAACAGGCTTGCCATGGTTCAAGTATCAACATCTGCAGCTTCACTGTCACAGGACATGGAAAACAAGACTTGTGCAACACCAAAGCAGCCCGTGGTTGGTGAAAGCCCTGGAGAAGGATGGCAGCTGGGTGAAGACAGAGGACAACTTACTTATTTTGACTTGAACTGATTCAGAAGAGAATTAACGATAGGTGAATGCATAACTCTGAAGGTCTTGGCACAGATTTCTGAGTATGCTGCTTCTCCAACAGAGCTCAGAGCCAGGACTGAGCAACACTTTCCTGCAATTACAGCTCCCATTGCCAGCACAAGTGAATGACACAAGTTGTGGGGAGTCTGGCGACCAGCAGAAACATGCAGTGAATACAGTACTGCAGCTAAACATGTCAAGCCTCTTAAAAGCTTAACGGTGACACAGATGACCAAACCAAACATTTATTAAGGCCATTGAAAAATGAATGAGTTACATCCTTACCCTCTTCTGGCTGGTGGAGTAGTAACACGAGAACCTAATAAAAGAACCAGAAAACAACAATAACCAAAAAAAAACCCAACAAAAAACTCCCACTGGACCAAGACTTCCAAAGCAGAAAACTGACAAGAACCATACAGACATCTCACATGACTGACTTCAATCCTTTGACAGTCCATTTATTCCTTTTTCCAGTGCCAAAATATATACACACATGTACAGCTTACTCAGCAGCAAATCTTCCAGGTGCATTGAATGAGAAGATGCCTGCAGGTTTGCTCTCCTTGGCATGACACACATGATAAATTACGTTTAAATTTAGAATTGGCAAGTACAAATCCTATGGCTCAGTTTCAAACCAAACAACTTGGCACCAAGTATAAAAATACATACAGCATATCTGTGAAGTAATACTGTATGCACTGAACAACTTGAAGACATCTGTACCATTTAGGATTATAAATTGAGCAGCCTAGGTGTTACCACTGTATCAGCTTACTTAAAATGGAAGTCAGAGTACCCTGGAAAGTAAAACTGTGGACAGCAGCAAATGATTAAAATATGTAAGGAGGGTGAAAGCAGTTTATTTGCATTTTTTATGACTGTTCAAGTGTAAAGGTGTTACTTCATACAGGAATATAAAAATCACATGTGGTTTAAAATGGGTAGAGGACGAGGAAGAAGAAAATAAAAAGGAAAAACGTAGCAAACCTCAAAAGCTGGCTCAGAAGGATCAACTACTATCTTTGAAGTATTTTGCCCAGTCTTTCACTGTCACCCATGAAGGATCCCTCAGGAATGGAATGAGATTTAAGAGTGAATGTGTATGTGTGGGTGTATATACACACACACTCACTGAATCCTGGGCTAAGCATCCCTTCCTTCTTGCTCTGATTAACAAGGAAAAAAACCCTCAACCCACATGCATTTTTTATGCTCTATTTATTCTAAAAGGTAGAAGGTTCATCAGAACGATTTGATGGACCTCTCATCATGAGCAAATGTTTCACAAGCTCTAGTGCTATGAAACTTCAGTTACATCACATACCAACAGATTAAGCTACTTCTGGTCAGTTATATTTTATCTATATATTTTAAATGGAACTGTGTGAGTAACAAGCATTCCAATGCTTCTGGCTAGATAAATGCACTTGATGCTGTAAGACATTACACATTCTGCAAAGCCTGTGGGCCAGATATAGAAATGGCTTGTTTTGGGGAGGAGGCGTAGATAAATCAAAAGCAATAAAAAGAGTATAACTACATCTAGCTCTCTGCTGACTTCTGTGGAATACTTGGAGTTACACAGCTGCCCTTCTAAAAAGATGCAGTTAGAGAGCAGCGATTTGGCAGAAGCTCAGTGGGTAACTCTGCACAGGAGTGCCAGGCAGTAGCGGGCTCAGACGCTGACACCTGGCGGCTGTTTGGCCAGGGCTGACACTCACAAAAAAAGACAAACATTTGTAACAAATCACTCACACGGCATTTGTAACTTTCTTGCTAGGCTCTTACTAAGAGAAGAATCACTAATTCGTTCCAATTTTCCCTCGTCTTGCTTTTTACATGCCGTGCACAACTGAAATTCTACCAAGTGGAAGAACGAAGGCAGGCTCTGTATGCAGCACGTACACTGGTCCTTGCAGGTTGTGTTGACATAATGCTTGTATGAAACTCTAAATTTTAGAGTTTAAGAGAATATTTTAAGCTTTTATGCCCTGGCAACTACAAAAAAAGAGTCTGCTGTCATGCAACACTTCAACGATCCAAACAGATATAATTTATATAACTTAATGCACTATTTTCTCCAAAAGTCTTGTATCTATTCAGCCTTAAATACAGAAAATA
This sequence comes from Motacilla alba alba, assembly GCF_015832195.1. Lineage (NCBI taxonomy): Eukaryota > Metazoa > Chordata > Aves > Passeriformes > Motacillidae > Motacilla > Motacilla alba. The sequence goes on along the minus strand of NC_052016.1, from coordinate 98,543,808 downwards.
TATTGATCATAGCTGTACATACTCTCTAGCAACTCTTCAGTTTAACAGACTTTTACAGTGGCTATGACAAACTCATTTTGATGAGGTAGCATTTGCAAGAGCCCTGTGTGAAGACATGCTGAATAGTTTCTGGTAAAACCTTTTTGTGCTTAGACATCAGAAGACACTGATAAGAAACAGAAGACTGACACCACTGTGCACTTCACAACACGTGCCAGTGGCTGGCAAAAGGGGAGAAACAAATGACTGAACAAATTCAGATTTGGTGAAAACTGGTCCAATTTCACCAGCCTTTAGAGCACTGAAACTGCATTAATTTGCTTTTTAATCCCCTTAAATATAATTGAATGCACAACACATTCACAGGCATGAACACTTGTAATCATTAATATAAAAGCTCCTTACCCCTAACTATTTCTCCACCATGGAAGCCAAGTAGTTAAGTCTTTGGGCTTACTCACATCTATTTTGTGTGAGAAGTGCTAGGAAATTAATTTACAACTATGCTGCATTTAGCTAGAATTTATGATATGTTTCAAGCCACAAATAAAATCCATATTCCACCAGTTCATTATTAAAAATAAATAAAACACATAACTAGAGACTAACTGAATTATGAAAATTAAACATGAATTACAAAAGCATCTTTGGTTGTTTAATGTCTGCGCTAAAATGGTTACTAAAAAAAAGCTGGAGTTGCAACACAGCATAGAGCAGCAGCCTGTCCTCAGCAATGCTATTGTTACATGTCCAAGCACTTCAAGAAGAAAAATGAGGAAGTCAAATTCATCGGGAGAGAGCAAAAGGCTGGACATAATCACTGTATACATCTAGGATGTGAAAATACAAATTTAACATCTTGGCAATAAGAACAAAAAAAAAAACATACGTTCATTTGTTTGGGGTTTTTTTACAATTCTGTATTAAGACAGATTCACAGAACTAACTTTTATAAAAATACAACATACTGCATAACTTTTATTTATGGATTTAATTTATATACCACAAATACTGCTTTTAATATAAGTACAATATAATACATTTTTTTATTTATGTAATTGCTGGTGTTCACTTTGGATTATGAACTGAATGGCATGCTGTGCTGTCAAAACTTTAATAAAATGGCCTCTAGTTAAACTTCTCCAAAGTATAAAATCATGCAAAATCTACATCCTATATGATACAACCAGTACAATAATTGAAGCCAATAGCCTACAAACAGCTTGGATCTTCTGAGTTTGTTCTTGAAGTGTCCACACATCTGTCATCATTTTCTTTAGGCAGAAAGGAGGAATTGCAGTTTTGTCTGCAGAATGTCATCATGACCACTGAAACCAGCACCAACGTGCCGTTATCAGCTAACAAATCTTCATTACCCGCTGCAGTTCATTTAGTCCAGATCAACAAATCTGGGGTTAGGAAGTTTTGTGTTTTCCTCCTGTGACTACTGGTCGTGCATATTCCACAAAATCATCTATTAGAACAGGCCATGCTCCTACAGAGAAATCAAGCAATTGAGAAATTAGCCAACCATTACCAGCAGTAAACTGGTGTAGTCTACAAAGGATTAGAAACTCATTTTGACATTTCTGGCCTTGTCTAGCTGTAACAGGCACACCATGATAAAATACTTGAAAAAAACTCACCTAACTAATAAATTCCACATTTAAATCTCTTCTTTCAAGCAATAGTTAAGACAACCAAAATGTATTTAAAACAAAGAACTCCACACTACAACGATAAACATTAGCTGACAGCAAAACCACAGCATTCTTATTATAGCCATTCATATCTTAGGACTTATTTCTGCACACATTCCAAAACAGAATTACTAACAGAGTAAACCACATTTAGGGTAGCAAAAATTTTGTGCAAAACATTCTTTCACTCAGAGGTCTGCAGCATAACCCATTCAAATAATGAGCTTTATCACTGTGTGACTGTATCTTTACCCCTGTTTTCAAATTACAGCAAACCAGTTAACCTTCTTATCACTACTATTTTGGCAGTAAGTATGACATTGTATTGGCAGCTGAAACTTTAAGGGTAAACAAATTAGGACATGAGGTCTCTTGTTCATGTTCTCAATCTCCTCGTGTTCATTTATAGCAGTATTTTAATTCTGCTGTACCAATTTTTGAAGATATTCAGGTACTGCTTACCTTCTTCATCATAGTTGGACATATCATCTGCAATCATATTTCCAAAATCTAACAAAAGATTCCAAGTATCTTTTGGAATTGATCTTTTATGATGTTCCTGTACAGAAGAATAATAGTACTGTTCAGTCCAAACTACTTTCAAATTCCATAGCAGTATTTTATATTGACACATACAGAAATACACCTATTTCAAACATTTCTTCACCTTTATCTTAAAAAAAATCAATAACAGAAAGAAATCCATCTGAAAGACTTCCTGCTTGCTTCTTTTTTAGGTTGAACTATTTTAATTTAAATATTTCTTCTCAACTAAACGTTCAGGTTAAATATTTCTTCTAAAGTAACACACTTTAATACCAGGTCGTAAATGCAGATTTTTCTTCAGTTGCATCTGTATCTGAATTTGGATGTCTTACAGTGTACTGAGGCAGTTAAAACATGGCATGTTTCAGAAGCCCTCTTGATGAAACTGCACATTAGTCAGTGATTCAAATAAATATAATGCCAAAAAAATTAGAAAAAAAACTACAGAAAAATATTTCAGAAAGTGTATACCTTCCCTATTAAGAAATGGGTGACAGAAATTCAGAAAGACTTTTTATTTCTCTAAACTACAGATAAAAAGATAAAACGAAGAAGAAAATCAAAAGAAATTATATATTATGTAACTTCATTTTTTGTAATTATATAGACATGCAAATGTAGAAACATGGATGACTAGATCGGGTCTTTTACAAGAATTTTTAAATTTTTTTTTAAGCTTTATGTTTTCCTCCTGTGACTACTGGTCATGCATATTCCACAAAATCATCTATTAGAACAAGCCATGTTCCTACAGAGCATATCTACTTCACTGCCCACAGAACTGCACTAGTAATAAGGAAACTGTCAAGATCAGTTCACTATTAGCTAAAAAATTAATCAACGTAATTACTCAGGCAAAAAATTTTGTGGAAAATGGAAAGTCACTTGATGTTAAATTCTGGTATGACTGATTTTAACAGATTTAAACAGACTGAGTTCATGCATTAGTACTACAAAAGGCAGAGCATGGTAAAACACATGGTTGTCAATAATCACAGCTGTGGTATTTTATCACTGAGAATCAGCAGCACCAGTTCCATCTACAATCATGGCTTCCTTTCATGCAGCAACTTTCCTAAGTAGGAGGATACAGGATTAAGCAAGCAGAACACTCTATCACTTTGCTGCATCTTTTGGCATTCTTCTAAATTAGAAAGCCATAAAGCCATTAATTTGGCTTGATTTGAGAGTATTTTATATCAGTTTTAAAAAAGGAAAATGTTTGAAGGAAGTATAGAGATATCTCATATTTTTGTTATTGGAAGCATACAGCCAAAGGCCAGACTACTGTGGAGTAAGATAGGCAGTCAGGAATAAATTACATACTTACCAACAAAAACTTATTCCAGAGATCTAAAAATTTAAACCTTCCTGACAAGACTAAATTCCAATATGCAATCGCCATTTCAAGATCTGCAAGAGATAAAGCAACACAAATATTGCAGAACATTATAAGCAATAAACAACCCTTCTGGTTAAACTATTAATGCTACATCTAGTATATTGTAATACAAATAAATAACACTCTTTCAAAAATCACTAAAAAAACCTATAAGGAATTGTTTTCAATTTGCCCTGACTCAGAAGGTAGAAGACAAACAGTAACAGTATGGATTTTGTATTGAACATAAAAGTCAATAAAGCTAAAATATTTTTGTCACCATTCACCAGTGCCAGATTAAAGCTACTTTCAATCTACAGAAATAGAACACTTAATAATAAATCTCTCTGCAAATCAAAAAAGAAAAATACATACACACATGCACAAACATAGCAAATACTGATAGAAACAAACATTTAAATCCACAGAAGTCAACGCCTCCTAATTTATCATATTTTGTACTCACTTGACTTTGAAGGGAATGTAAGGACATGAGGGGATGAAAAAAGTGATTTATCTGTGGTATTATCCCTTACAGCAATAACTCTGGCATCATTCAATAGACAAACACCTACACCCAGTACTGAAAATACAAGTCCAAGGAATCAGCCTTATTCTGCATCATGACCAGTGATCTGAGAGCAGGGTTAAGGAAGATGCAGCACTGCCAAGTATTCCAGCAGAAAGGGAGAAGCAACATTAGATGCAGCTTAAGGGTAGAAAGGATGTTTCCTTGAAGGCCTGTTTTCATCCTCAGCAGCTCACAATACCTAATGGCTTTGGCGCTTGCACTAAGTACATGATAACTACTGGGCAACCATAAAATAAGGCACAGCCTTTCTGAAACCACAGAAATATTTCAGCTTGTGCTTTCAGTATAAACAAAGTGTAAACAGAAGATGAAGCTTAAGAGAAAGTACTGTGACAGCACATAAAACAGAAGCTCGACTTGCACCTACAAGAAGAATGGCTTTTAAAATTGTAAATATCACACTACAAACCAAAGGACACTGTCACCTGGAATCAAGCTTCACATCTGTAAGACATGTTCCAGATTTTAACACAGCCATGCCCCTAGAGTCCCTGTTTCAGACAGGGCTGGGCCCTGAATGAAGTGCAGCAGTTAAGATGCAGAGAAATACAATATGCCTCTACCTATCTACACAGGGACAGTGCTGCCAGTGTTTGTCCTACTGCAATCAGTGCTCTTCAGTACAGAACTTGGATTATGCTCTAATAAATTTCCTTCAGCTCTTCCTGTCTATGCCACCACACTGATTTTTCACAAAAAAATATGAGGAAGAGAGTAATTAATAACATTACTTGCTGCTTAGATATGCAGATTAATTATTCTTATCTGTAATCCCAAATTAAATGCAAAAAGACTGAAAAAGGAGAAACGTAATAGTTTCTAAACTCCACTGTGAAGTAACTGGCTTTGACCCCATGTACTCAGGCTTCTTTATGAAGACTCAAGCTCTCCAAGCAAACCTTGCAAATCTATCAGGTGACAACTTTAAGCAAAATGCACTTTGAAGAAGTAACACCTTAATAGTTGAAAAGTTTATACTTCTGATGGAAATATTCCTTGGAAAAAGGAAGAAAGTACAGGTAGGGAAACAAACATGATTAAAGGTACCACAAAAGAAGAGGTAAAAGGGAAAGAAGAGAGAATACTTCCTTGGTTTTCGTCAAAGTCAGTATTATGTTAAGGTGAACTTTATTACAAAATTGTGTTTAACACAATGCATGTGAAATACTGTCTTAAGTTGACACTCGAGGGACACTGTGTACACGTGCCTGCCAATGAATTCTCCTGCACAGAGACACAGAAGTTATTTGCTGTAACATATGAAAAATGCATATCCCACTGAGGATGCTGCTCTGTAGTGGATCAAACAGGTCCACACTGGAGCTGCTCTTCCCAGAAGGCACATGGAGGAAAGTTCTTATCTCAGTAAAATTTGTTAAAGGGGGAAAAAAAAAGTCCATCTTTCTCATCTGGTTCACTGTATTCCCACAAAGCCATCAACTAACACAAATGTTATTTGAACACAAGGACTAGATGGGATGATCACTTTTGGTAGTGGAGCCAGTTTATGCAGCCTAAAAGTACATGAGCAAACCAGGCCTTCAGGTGTGCCACAATCTCAAGGGTTATGCCTACACTTCTGTTTGAAGACAATTCCCTACCTAGGTTGAAAAATCTGGCATTTGAGAACAGAAAAAGAGGATTTTTCTGCTTTAAAGGGAAGACCTAGTTAGAGAGTTCAAAGTCTACATTAGCATGCTGACAGTAGTATCAATAAACAGTACTCCTGTGGATCTGCTACAATTAGTGCTGCACTGATAGATACTGAAAAAAGAGAAAAGCCCTTATGCCATTAGGGTTCTGCATCCCCACAGGAAGATGCTTTTGCAAGGCAAAAATTCCTCAGGCAGTCTTAGGAATACCTCTTTCAATGCTATATAGATACAAAGGCATCATTACAATAAGAATCAAACTACAACTATATAATATGCTGGGTTTTTTATACCAAAATATCTGCTACCCACATTAAAGACCAATAATGTAATCTTAATAAACAGAAGAAGACAGATGCATGGATCTCTGAAAACACCTAGACAAAGATCAGTTTAAAAGAGACTTCATTGCTAACATCCATTTTCATATCCAAAGCATGAAATTGCTAAAAGGTTGAAGAACATCATAAAAATACCACATCATATACTGCACATTATATGGTTCGAGCTTTCCTTTCAACCCAAAAATATTTTTAGTATCAAGATCTAGTGAGAGTTGTATGTCATGCAGACCCTTAAACAATCAGCTTTTCTCAATCAGAAATAGTATTTTGCATGCAGCATGATCTATTCTCAAACATTAAAACCTCATTCTAAACTGGCTTTTAAAAAAACCTTAGCCTCTTCTATCCTGATTGAGCAGAACAGTGATAACAAACAGCACAATTAATGCAGAAGGAGAAATACAGCCTGTGTCTACTTTTAAGATATGACCAAATCTTGTCAAGAAAGAAAAAAAAAATTAGATTGCTGCATGAAAAAAATAAGAATCAAATTAAGTTCCTCATGCTATGATTTTGGACCAGGGCAATGAAGTCACTGCACACTAGAAATCAAGGAAGTGTGAAAACAAAAAGAGAAATCAACAGATAGCAAGGAATTGGCTGGAGAGCAGGATTTCTAAAGGAACATGAAACGCAGCTGATTTGCACCTGCTGTGCCAAAACCACCCTCTGGGACTGCAGCACTCACTTGTCATCCTCTGCCAAACAGAGATTTCTAGCTCTCAGTCTGCCCTATCAACAAGACCTGTTCATGCACTCATGTTTGAAATGGACAGAATATTATCACTAATTCACCTCAATTACTAATATAACTTTTCAATACTGTGTTGAAACTGAGGCACAGGTAAGAACAATGGAAGCTGGTGTCAATCTGTCTCAACAACAGGACTATTATACCTGCCTGACCAATAAGCATCAAGGGAATACTTGCAAGATTCAGTGAGTTAAAAAATTCCTTGTTTCTTCATTTCTGAATGATTTTTAAGAGTCTTCTTTGGCCTCCAAATTGCTAAGAACACAGACACAAGAATTAGTTTCTTCTTTCCTAATCAGCAAAATAACAAGAATACATCATGAGGATTAAACCTAAAACCACTTAATTTAATTGCCAAAAGCTTAGGGCAAAATAGGCTGTAGTTGCAACTGGAAGCTCCCCCACAGAAGACAGGCAGAAGGGGAAAGAACAAGTTGAGGGGGGCGACACAAGTACAGATCATGGCTAAACTCAGGATCTAGCTGAGCTGGATCCACTCATCCCTGCAAAGACATCAGCAAAGAGCTTCCCAGTGCCCGGTGTTAGGGGACAGATAATGCAGTGGCAGGCTTAAGTGCCTGTAATGGACAGGAGGAATGGTAAAGCACAGCACATGGATTTCAGAGGAGCACTGCAGGAGCCCAGCAGGGTCTGGCTGTGCTCACTGGCTCTGTCTCAGCATCTGCCACGCTGAAGCAGCCTGATTCCATGTAGAACCTTTCATGTCTATCTGTTTATCACCTTAAGCACAAGAACAGATGAACTGGTTTGGAATGCAAGTTAGACTTAGGAGATGACTGTCAGAACACCAGTTCGAGCACAGCCTAATGAACCTGACTGTAGCCAGTTCAAAAATCCTTTTGTCCCTGCAAATCTCTCCATGTACCATTCAGATAAACGACAACAGATGACTTAAAGTTGACTGGATGTGCATTTCCTAAACAAGGCTCAAACACGAGTAAAAGAATGAACAAGGCATTCATTAGTAGAACTGGCAGTTATGCCACACTTTTACTGATCAAAGCACCTCTTCTATGCTAAGTTTCCCTTAAACTGCTGGCATTTTCAACATGGAAAATGCGAACAAAAATAAAGCAAGAACCATACACACACACCAAGGTCACTGGAACACCTAAAATACAGCATTTACAGACCTCTTACAAAATAAATATAAAATTCATTTATAGACATCATTTAACTTATTTCATGCACTCACTCCTACAAATTGCCTATCAATCTAATTCTTCATTGAAAGGGGAGGACATCTTGATAACTAGCTTGGGGAGAGGGCAGGAATAAAAAAAGAAAACAAAACAGAACGAAAAAATATCCTTCCCTAATGTCTAAAGATCTCTTCAAAGAATCTTGAGATACTGCTATGATAAAAGCCAAGCTGATGTTGCTTCAATTAAAAAGAGTACATTATACTCATCTGCTTATAGGAGAGGAAACCTCCTTGAAGTCCACATACCGGATGCAAAGATAGTCATTCTTCTGGTCTTGAGGTAATATTTGATTCAAGTCTGAATGCCCTCCTCATCTTTCATCTCTTGCTTGATCCCAGGAAACTGGCAGAGAGAAGGAAGCACAACCTTTTGAGCCAGCAAGCAGATGAAGGGATCACAAAGAAGTGATGAAGGACCCAATCGGCTTTTTGTTTCCATGTTGGAAGGTGAAGACCATGAAAGAATGCGTTAAGCTCCTCCCTGGGGCTGAAACAAACTGTAACAAACTCCTGAGCACATCTTTTTGGGGCTCAAAGGGAGACCCAGTAAGAGAATCAAAGCAAGCATCGGGTTCAAAAAAAAAAAAGACCTACAATCCTATCCTTCATTACACTTACCAACAAAAGCTAGGATACGAAATTTCAGTCAGACTGCAGTAGAAAAGCTGAAACTTGGGAGCCAGAATGCAAGATAAACCTCTCTGAATCTTCATTGTGCAAAAATTTAAGATTTATTGTACTGTATACAGTAGTAAGAAGTAAGAACATGAGAAAACAGACTAGAGACAGAATCACAGTTATCCATAATAATTCTTTTTAAAGTCTCCTGGCAAACCTGATAACTTGATAAACTGCACCTTCAGAATATAAAGACAAAATGCAAATCAAGTTTAATATATTTAGATATCATGTACTCCAGGCTCAACATGCAGCCATTGAGATGGCACTGCTGTGCTGAAACTTGGCTGGTTTTTTTCCTTAATTCTGTCCACCACTTATAGAGTCACAGTTTTAACAGTTATAAGCACCCATTGTCTTCTTTGATAATGATCAAATCTATTCAGATGTATTTGAAAGACACTCTACAGTTGGCTGCTTAGTAACATTCATCAGAACATCATTTTCTGCTTCAAGATCATCATGGCAGATCCTGTGCACTGAGCTTTTGCCTCCTCCATCTCACTCCTTACACAAGATATCACCCTGGGGCACTGCTGCTACTGTCACTTCTTTAAACAGCACGTGGCCAGGCTGGAGCATTCCACCTGGTAATACTGAGCTAACAAAAGTAAATGCAAACCTCTGAGTTGGATGAGACCTCAGCAACGGAAGTCCTGCAGATACAAGGAGAAATAAAAATTCCCTGCTGTCACCACATGAACTGTGGAAAAGAGACTCCTATAAAAGGCAGTCCTATTTCTAGGAATGAGTATCAGTGTACTGAATTCTGTGTCTATTTTAGGGCATGACAGAACAGATGTAACTTAGTTTATTGGAGAGGATTTCTTCCCATCTAATTACATAATGGCAGAATTTCTTGATTTCTTGCATTGGTTTTGAGGGGAAGTAGAAAAGAAGAAATTAAAAAGCAAGAGAAGACAGAAGACTAGTCCAAAAATAGATAAAACACAGAACTACACACACACACTCCTACTCTCCAAGACCACTTTCCTGGAGCAAAATCCCCTCTGAATTATGAAGACAGCTGTGTTAGGTATCATCAAAATTCTTCTATCACCAAAAAACTTCTAAGAAGGGCTTCTGTGCCTTCCCATGCCCCATCTTACAAATGGCAGCTGGTGTGATAAGAGATTCTGGAGTTATTACCAGCAGGACAAAGTAAGTCTGGGACACTCGAAGATTTCTTTTTCCAAGCTATGCTCCAAGCAAAAAATATCCAATGCAAACTGACAGTTATTTCAGAAAAAATAAAACCCTTTTAGAAATTCTGCTGCCCAAAGTGAAGCCAGATGCAGTGAAATTCACCTCAGTACACTGAAGCAATCTCAAACTGCTTCCTACCATGTTTGAACTTCACAGGGGTCAAAGAATTTCTGGAAGAACCTCAGGCATTCCCTGCCAAACTGGGAGAAAGTAACTCATCCAAGAGGGTCAGTCCTGCATCTGACACTGCCCAACACTTAAGTAACTCAGATGATACAACAAAGAAAACTTCTGTTAAATTTGCAACTTAGACAAAACCTGAAAAAAGTCTAACATGACAGAAGACAGGATTAGGATTCAAAATTATTTGGACAAATTGGAAAATCATGTGGAAGTAAGTAAGAAAGATTTCGTTAAAGAGAAGTGCAAAGTCATAGTGCTAATGGGAGTGATCAACCGCAGAAATATCGGATCAGAAAGATCAGACTCAACTGGGTACACTGCAGTGCTGCAGAAACCCAACAGTAAAGCAGACTGCAAAAGCAGACAGTATCAAACTTAAGCAAACTCAAAAGGATGCAAAACAAGAAGCAAAATACTTAAGACACACGGATGGTTATCTGGCTTGTTTGGGTACTACATGACAAGAGAAAATTAGGTCATTTTGATTGCAAAGGAAATGAGAGTTGGAAGACAAAATTCCAGTATCAGAGAGCTAGGAGATAAAATTGATCAGGGTAGTTGGTTTTACTCAGTCCAGAGACTAAATGAAGACACATGCATAATCACCAACTATGTAAGAAGTCGTTACTCACTCTAACAAAATGTATTCTGCATATTTACTTTGGCTGGTTAAAGTATTAAACTGGAAAATTCAGGAACAGATTTAACTTATATGCTAGAAAAAGAAAAAAAAATCTAACAATAGGTTTAAACAAACATGGACAAAGATGTATGAAACCTGCCATCAAAAATTTAAGATTATATTTTTTCAAGGCAAAGACTCTCAAACTTGTTCAGCCAGAGGACCAGTACAAATCAAACCTCAAATCTTATTAATACCTATTGAAACTGAAAAGGCAATTTAGTATACATTGTAGCATACCACAGAGCATTTGGTTAGAAAAGCATGTGTTAGAATTGGTTTTGGTAGATGTTGACCATGCCTAACATAAGGGAATACACTATGTAAGTACTTCTCTACCTTTTAAATTTAAATACCACCAGGCATATTAAAAAGGAACCCATAAATCACTATTTCGTGGTGTTTTTCAGAGGAGGGGGACAATACATAAAGTAATAATTGTTGCACATCACTTCTTAAAACAGCAGATACAGATTTAGAAAAAAGTAATCTGAAATGATGGAGCAGTGAACATGACTCATAACCAAAGCATTGCTGCTTCAACATTTGAAAGATATTTCACTCATTTCTTATGGTTTCAATATGCTAAGATAACAAACAAGAAAAAAACCATTAAAAATAATAGTGTGAGTCAGTCTGCCTATCACAGACAAGTTTTTGGTAAGCTCTAGTCTCAAGAGTTACTTCTTCTAAAAAAAATGCCCTAGCACTTAGCCTGAAGGACCCAACAGAAAGAGTTTAATTATGTCTTCTTTTATCAAAAAGTTTGTATTAACAGTCTGCTAAGAATATGAATTTCTTATTTGTCACTGTCACTATGTCAAACTTGTTAGTTTTCAAATAGGCACATTTATAGGTCATGGGTACATCCAAGAATCAAACAATATTCTTTTAGCCTACAGATCAGTCCCCTAAACCAATGAGTACAACTACCAGATGTGGTGACTTAAGCTCCCAGCCTAATAAGAAAAAGTACTGAATTCTTCAAACCCTAGAAAAATCACATTAAAATACTCTGCAACTGAAATTTAGGAAAGAATTCCTAGATTATTTCCACTTCATTAATTCAAACCATTCACATTTATCCTTTACCTGACATAAACTTACAGACCTCTCAGTCTCCTCCAAGTTACAATTCACCAGAAAGACTTTAAGACAAGCAGCTTGGGCAGGGGCTAAGCAGCAACCTATACTGACTGACTGTCATCTAATGTGCACATGGGGAAGAAAGACAGGTCATCACTGTAAGATGACCTAGACAGAGCTAGGCACAGATTTCTACCAGCTCAGTTAAACAGAATGAGTAATTAGGTTTGTTACTATCTATCTGGACTTAATCAAAGTAAAGGCTCCAAACTGAGTAGGACAGAAACAGACTCTGTTCGTGGCTGATATAAGTTCCCACACCTCCTTGACAATAGGGCACAGTGTCATTGGGCACAAATACCACACAACCCCGGAGACAGGGAGCAGAGATGGACAGTTTCTCATTCCAGAAGAAAATATGTAAATCTATACAGAGAAGAAGATGTGAAATTTAAAAAAAAAAACAAAACAGCCAACCTAAACCTGTATTAAATGTATCTGAAGCAAGCACCCCAGTAAAATAACCGATGGGATTTTCTTCCTTGGTTACAACATACAGCTTCCTTCTGCGGCTATTACAAACACCTATCCACAAATTTACTTTTTTCCTTCACCTCTTTGCTCCACTATGATGGATAATCCCTGTAAAGATTCCAACTCCAAACCTATACAGTGATAATTTTTATTTGGGTAAGCTATCACTGGCCTCAATCACTCAAAAATGTCACATTAGTCCATATGTTTGCTCAATAGTCTCTCTCTACTCAACCAATGGTGATCCAAGAAATGTGGTGCACCTCCACTGAAGTAAGAAAAGTAGCATCTGCTTATATTTCTTTACTATCTAGAATCATCTTAGTAAAACCAGAAAGAGTCTGATGAAAGATGCCACCAATATATTGCCATGTAAGAGCTAAGTAGTAGGAATTAAGAGACTCTACATATTATTGGAATTCCTAAAATTCCTGAAAACTGAAATCAGCAACAGTACCCATCAACTCATTCCACAGTTTAAGTTTTACTTCAGTTTTTGCACTTCTTACTTTCTCCTGGCTAATAGATCAACTCTTAGTGCAAGAAGGAACTTTGGAACTTTCTGGCCATAAAACATCTTTCTTACACAACAAAGACAGACTTATAAATGAAAGGACCCCCAATACTTAATAAAAAGAAGTACGGGAAAACAAGTTAGTTTCCTCCTCAGGTCAAATACACAGTACATTCAGTTCCAAATCTGGATTGTGCTGCTTCTCCTCATCCACTATTCATACAGGCTTAGGTGAAAAGCTTTTGAAATGTAAGTTCATGAGTGTCATGTTGGAATGACCCAATTAAAACAGGAAGCTATCTGTAATACTTCTTTAGGTATCCCATAAATTCCTACTTCAGCTGTAACTGACTTACCTTTCCTGCAATTTGAAAGTACTAAGCTTTGTTAATAAAGACTAGCTAAGGGACAGAATCCTAACCAACCTCACGGAGTCACTACAAGACTTCTTCATTTTCGTGTCAGCAAAAGGGCCACGTGAGCCATGAGAGAGTGACAGATGAAATGAGAAATAGAACTGCTGAATAGAAATGAAGAAAAATAGAAACTGGCTAAAAGTTGTCCATAGCTTATAAAAATAATAATAGTAAAAAAAAGAAGACACCAAGAAAGACAAGAGAGATTACTCAAAGTAAAGAATGTGGAACAGACACACATGGTTGAGGTCTAAATTGATATTTTGCTCTCCTAATAGTTCTTGAGAAAACAATTTATCAACTTTCCAAGTAACTTAGACACAGATTTAAAGTGGCTGTGCTAAAAAAAGAAAAAAACCCAAAACCCTAAAAAAACCAACAAACCTCTTTCTCTCACACACAGCACAAAGAACAGGGATGACAGTACAATGCTATTCTACATACAAAACATTAATTCCTTCCTACACAGGATCTTCTGAAAGGGGACATAAATTTGAAAAGAGTGGACTTGATCTTACTGTTTTTTTCATCTATTCGCAAACTAGATACTTTTGATTTGAAGAAAAAAAAATATAATTTATCAGTTTTACTCCAGCAATACAAGAAATGGATTGGGATAAAGCTCAAACTTTATGAAGAATAATAATTTAATGCTATATAAACTATGTCTATTTTCACTCACTAGTTTTAAACCAAGTCCATAATACCCTCATTCTAAACTTTACATAAGAACTGAGCTAAAACCAAATATTTTAAGGAGAACAGTAACTTTTGCCCAATTTTCTCCCTCTTCCTGAGCTGATAAGAACTACTGAAACAAGACGTCCATAACACACAGAGCTCACTAGCTCAGTATTTAAAAAAAATAAAATTTGACAGGTCTCAAAGTTCAGCTGCAGGAGCTTCATTTGACAAGAGGTGAGAGAATGTCAATACTGGCAGAGAACCCCATTAAATTATCTGTACCAAGGGGACATTATTAAGAGATTAAATGAAAGAAGATGAGAAAGGGAAGTCAGTGAAAGAAATCAATAAAGGGTTCACTATACAATTGCCAATGAGAACATTGTAGTACTGGAAACTTTTGGAAGACTTCATTGACTGCAGACATTTTCTCCTTTTTTTCTACTTACCTAGACCTTTTTGTCCAGGATTTTTAGCAAAATTAAAAGTAAACTGATAAAAATCTTTGAACTTTGCTGGATCCTTTAGCTCTTGTTCCAGCCTTGGCAATAAAGCTTTTAGCTTTTCTGTGGTGTCACACCTGTTCAAAAGAGATTACATTATTTGCATATATTTAAAATTTCTTCCTACTTCCCCCCACCTTCTTATGGTTTAGTTTAAGAGCAAAACAAAACAGTGGTTAAGATAAAAGATGCTATCCACAAAGATAGTATTCTGAAAAACATAAATGCTCATGCCTTTACTAAAGAATTTTAAGGGGAACATTGTATACAGGCATCCATCAGGTACACAATGCAAACAGGATTCAGTGGTTTAACTTCTATCTCTTGATGAATTTCTGAACAGATGCTATTCTGTTCTTAAAGAACACCCAACCCTCACTGAACTCTGTTATTCCTTCCCCTGAGACAGATGTTATAACACAAGTGTGTGGTTTTGCTTTAATCTAGATAGACATTGCTTATTCTCTGCTCTCCTGAATAAAGAGCTTCACACTTTTTTACAGTTCATCTTAACATTTGAGGACTTTCCAACTAAATGAAGTATTATTTGCAGTCATTCTCTCCCCATCACAGAACAACTGAGCATAAAACTGAGAAACAAAATAAGCCTTGAATGATAGCCTGAAGTCTGGCAAACTATTCAAAAGCCTGGCACAGGTAAGCTAAGACAAAATCAAGTCACTGAAATTCTAACAGAAACACATCCCTGAATAACACCACCAAAGCGTTTTCAGTGAAAACACCTGAGCTGAGAAGTCACACTTTTAAAAGGGAAAGTGTTTCTGCCACAATGAGGCATCAAATGAATATTCAAGGTTTACAAGGACATTACCAATACCTTGAATTGTACCTAGAAAATCAAAGTGAAGCAAATGAGTTTCAAAATAAGCAGTATCACAACTAACACTGTGTATTTGAAAGTTCCCCATAGTTAAATGTTTGTATTAATTCTAAAGATTAATGAAAAATTCTATTAAAGGATGGGTAACTATAACAACATCCATAAACCACAAATGCAGTTTTAACTGTCTTGCACGGTACAGATAAAAATAAATGCCTTTGTGGTCTCCAGCAGTACCTGGCAGAGAAAAGAAAGAATTCTGCCAACAGTCTTCAACTGAGAAGCTCAGTTTGGGAGCTTCTTCTAGGGACTTGGTCTAGACAATAAATATACCTTCTCATATGCATCCTACAGATGCTGTGCGATCTAAGCCTCAGGGAATGTCTTCCCATTTGACTGCTCACTTGTCTTCATTGCTAAAAACCACAGACACTGTGCCTCCAAGTACGTAACAAAATCATTCCAACTTCTCAGTAAGTGCTGTGGCAAGCAGGCACAGACATATTATGCTCCTCAGAACAGCTGTTGTTCCAAGAACAGGTGGTATAGCAAAAGCTTTTTAATCACTTTTAAGAAAAAAAAATGCTGGCAACCTTTAATATAATAGCATGAGCACTTAATTTCTATCCATAGTTAGAAAAATCATAATTATTCTTGTAATTTCTACCCAAAGCTACCCAGTGGGACAAAATAAAGCAATGAACTTCAGATAGTATCAGAAGTTATGTCATCACAATTTCCTAAAAGGGAAAGCTTAAAAAGAAATCAATAACTGATGAGGTCAGTAACATCAGACTGCTACAATCTCTGCTCAAGAAACAACCACCACATTTACTAAAAGTTGGTCTGTCTTAGAAATGTATTGATTAAGGTGCCATTCTAAGATCAAATGAAATTGTTTCTCTACAATAAAAAGAGGAACAAGTAAAAAACTGTACTTATCCACCCATTTAATGCAGTCTGTTGAAAAGAGTAATTTGACATCTCTAAACATGAGAAATGATGCTCCTCTTCCAAGGAAAAGTTATACACAAAATATTACTTTACAATGATATATGCTTTATTGGTAAGCAGAGGCAATGTTCAAAGCTTATTATCCAGAACAGCTCCATAAGCCAGGAAGGATTTTTTTATCAGTTACATCACAGTTGGACCAATCTTTTCTACTACCAATATCCTCATTTTCACTTCAATTCCTCATAGATATTTTGCACAAAGGAAGTATCTAGTATGAAAGAGAAGAAAGTATAGGTGGTAAAACGGACAAAAAGAAAGATGGGTGCATTTGCTGGTGGCAAGATAAAGGGAAAGAATTGAAGGCTCTTTTCCGTTTTTCTATTTCTTTTCTACTTCAACACTTACATTTTTTACCTTTTCAGTTTTTAACAGCAGGAGGTCCAACTCAAGTCCTTATCACAAATATGCAGATGCTTACTATGAACTACATAAACAGATATGTGACTCCATCTAACTCCCTTGCTGTACAGGTAGAAATTGTTTTGTTTCCCCCCTGCAATGATCATTAAGGCTTTGCAGTAAAGCACCAATTCAAGGAAGACAAGACACTACATGCATCTTGCACCTGTTAAGCTTGGCACTAGCCTCAACAGCTTCTTAAAGCTTCACACAATTTAAGTGAAAATGTTTTGAACAGAAACATAGTTTGGGCCTTACATGATAAACTGTGCAGAAATGGATACTTACCCCAACTCTGTCATGCCATCAATAAATTCCTTTTTACTGAATTCACACTGTGTGGCTGCCCTGAATTTCCATGCCACAACCAGAACACTGATACTGGCTGGGTCCAGGCTTAAATCATCACAGAATTGCTGAATCCCATCAATGCCAATTTTATTTTCATCTTGTGGGTCTGCAGTTCAAAATACAAACAGGAGAATTATAATTATTTATAAAACATATTAACAAATAATCATTTGACACCTCTGATGTGCTGCATAATACAGGTATTAATTTTTTCATAACCTTCACAAGTGTTTTCACTTGAAGTCTAGATATTTTTTAAAGAGAATCAGTAAACAGAATACTTATTCTGTAAACTTACAGAGAAATTGGTTTGCAACTTTTCCTGAACTTACCTGCTGACATCAACTAAATAATTTTGTTTTCCCTCCACAATTCCCTATAAAAGATTTGAGTTAACTCAGGAGATGCTGCCTACATTTTGAAACAGTAAGAGTGATAAACACATCAAAATGTACAACATGTTTATATTGGTCAGTGTGCATTAACCTTAAAAAAAAACCCAAACCAACCCAAAATCAAGTCCAACAAAAACATACCTGTCACATTAGACCCTAGATTTTTTTTTTCCTGATAGTGACATATGGGTATCGACTACATCTACTTAAAGACCACATTTAAACATTTTGGGGGTTTAATTAAAAGTCATGGAAATCATCAAAGCATTGTTCAAACAATGCCTTAACATAACAGAGTGTTAAGCTAATTAATATAATTTAGTACAAGTAAACATAGTATTTCCTCACTAGTACCTTTCTGAATGTTGGTAGATGCCTTATAATAATTCTGCACCAAAATTCTCTCTCGAAAAAGCCCCCAAACAAACACCCCCTGCATGCAAACTTAGATAAATGGAGAAGAAAAAAACGATTGAAAACAAAAGAAAATAAACCCAAACCTCTAGTTTTCAAAGCTTGAGACTTTACAAACCACAAAACTGTCTTTCCCAACTTTTGAGAGGAAGACATTTCAATATCCTAAATTGGGCTATGTAAAAAAAGCATCTCTTGAGTAGATTTAATACTAACTTCTTAAACTGCTACTATTTTCAACCATGTCATTTTTAAATCCAGATCCAAGAAGTTGATTTAAAAAAAAAAAATCAAGCCTGGATAAACCCTTTTGAATTTTATTCTAATTCTTAAGCTAAGATCTCTTTTTCTTTTCCAGCCAATACTACAGTGAAAGAAATAGTAAATTCCAGAGAAGAAGTTAATTCGGCAAACAGACTCACATCTATTAAACCAAGAATTACACCCATGGTATAATTCAGGGACCTTTGACCCCAAATAACAAGCAAATGTATCTATTCAACTACTTCTAAAACATGTAAAACATATTTCTTGTGTATTTGGAGAGTAATTGAAGAATTGAAGGCAAGATGTACACTGTCTTGAAATCAGTGGAAAAATTCTGGTGGATTTCAACAAGGACTTTTCATCCCTATCATATTTCACATCATCCAGGCAACTAGTAACAAAAAATGCAGTGCTTGTTTTGACAGAGTTGCTCAATAAAGAGGTAGGAAAATGAAGAAAAAACAGCACAGAAAAAGACATTTCAGATTTCAAGCATAGTGCACTATTCTATAGGCTTTGTAGAACAAAGGAATCCCTTACTGTTCAGGGGCCAGTGACTCAGGTTTAAGCCTGATATGACTCAAGGTAAGGTGTGCTTAACTAAAACTTTTATAGTCTTCTGTCAAATCTTGTGAAAGATTTTAATGTTTACACCTTCAGTTTTTAAGTGCCAGAAATGCAAAGGTGTGCTGCTAACTAAAACACTGACATAACCTGGCTAGACTTGCTTTCACCAAAGTCAGATGGTACAGTTTGCCACTGCTAGAAATTTATAAATAACATTCATGACAATCTTCTTCCATGTTAGATAGTCTTAACAGCATTTATGAATTTGAATATATATTTTTGACCCAGCAATCTCCAAGACTGACATTCAAGGAGCAAACAAAAGATTCAGATATATGTATATGCTATATATACACACATATATATATGTAAACATACACATAGGTATCTATAAACCAAAACATGGTTCTCTGAGTGTAGTCTCTGGGCTTTTGTTTTCACAAAGAAATGCTATAGCATTGCTGCCTCTTTGTCCCTACATAATTCATTACCACACAATAATGAAGTATTAAAGAATCCCTACACTTAAAATAGAGCGGATTATGTAAAGAACAAAAATAGCGGAAACAGTAACATAAAAAAAGATGACGTGTACATAAAGCATGCCATAGATTTCAATTAGAAAAGTACATAAAATCACAGTTGAGTAGTGGTTAAGAGTTCATGTTTTCAAACATGAGATGTATGGATTTCAACAGGAGCTAGCAATGATTCCAGCCTGCAGTGCTCCAACACGAACAATGCACACTGATGTCAGATGACAGCAAGCACTGTCACCTGGATCACATACTTTCTTATATTTAAATGCCTATTTTTTTGTTGTTGTTCTTTTTAATAATGACATTAAATGAAACTTGGAAAAGAAACAACTCTGCCTTTAATCCACTTTCCAGTGGTTTTCCCCCCAAACATCTCTGAAAAGGCACATCACTTTTGCTGTAATGTACCAGCATGAA
Source organism: Motacilla alba alba (assembly GCF_015832195.1). Classification (NCBI taxonomy): domain Eukaryota; kingdom Metazoa; phylum Chordata; class Aves; order Passeriformes; family Motacillidae; genus Motacilla; species Motacilla alba. The sequence goes on along the minus strand of NC_052016.1, from coordinate 98,523,921 downwards.
GATATTATATAAGGCTGTAGTATCTAGTTTGAGTTTTCTTATCTGTTTTGTCACACTACTAGCTGTAACATTATCTGAAACATTTTTTATTTTAATGTATAGAAATATTACTGTCTCTGAAAAGAATTAATTCCCCTAAATATTAGCATAAGAACAATATGTATTATTTTGCCATGGAAAGACCATCATACACATTTAAGAGCAGCTACTGGCAAAAACATAATGTATGTTGCATAATACACTTTGCTACAATATTTGACAGGTGGCACTTTTTCCTCACTGGAAGTTATTTCCTACTTTTAAAGTCTACAGAAATCTCCATAGAAGTTGTGTACAGGTCATTAAGAGCATTTTAAAACCTTTTTTACTCTTATCTTATTACTATAAACACAAAGTGAGAAGCAAAAGCTAGCAAGCTTTACTTAAAACTCCTCAAAAATGGTAGAGGGCAAAGCAGAAAAATGTCTCACACAATATAATTTAGAAAAAAAAACAAAACAAAATCCACAACAACAACAAAACCCCCAAGCTGACCAACCAAAAACTCACCAGAAAATGAAACCTTACCTTTGTATCGATTATATAATTGTTCTAATTTCTTCTTGTCTACTGAATTTTTCATGGATTCTTTGTAGTACAAGTCTGGATTCTGGAAGTAGTTGTCTGTTGCCACTTCTAGTTTCCATTCATTCTGTGTTAAGCAGTATATAGCAGTCCTTTCACCAGCCTGGGTAAATGCCATAAACTGGCGCACCTTGTCCTTCTGGGACGATTTAAGTTTATGCTTTGGGATGCAAAAGAAGCAGGAAAGCCAATGAAGCTAATCCAGAAGTTTGTTTCAGCATTCTACTACTAATGCCTATCTTTTAAAGGTTTTAGTTTTCTTGTTGATGACAACTTTCACTTCAGAATTACAGGAAGACAAAGCCTTGTTCTTCTGCAGTTAAATAGACAGCACTTTCTTCTGAAAATTGAAATGACAGCATCTATATATACATTTTTAGCAGCACATATTCTGTCAGTAACAAACTTGTATTTCTGCTTTATTGCTCACATATGCTGACGTTTTTTCTGTTCTGTAACAGCAGTAAACACAAGTTTCGTCATATTACAATATGGTTATCTTCTGAAAGATATGCCTAGTGGTTATAAAAAAGAGAAATTAAACAGTGCAACTTACAGATTCTCAAATTCTGTATAGTCCATACATGGAGAAAAAAATACCCAGAAGTTTTCCTAATATTTTCTTAGCAACAATTAACAATGCAAAGTTTAATCAGTCATCAGCTGAAAAAGGCAGAAGCATTTCTCATATAATTATGTTACGAAACACTGCCAACAGAAGACATAAGGCAAAAATAAATGAATTTGACATATCAAAGACTGCTGAATGTTACAATGAAACTATAAAATTGCTTTAAATGTGATCTAAAACTTTACTTAAACTTTGAAAAATATGTTTATACTATTAACACAAAAAACAACAAAAAAGCCTGTTGCAGTGTTCTACAGGAATTAGTATGATGCTTCTTTCAATTAAAGCAACCACACGGAGACAATATCCCTAAACTTCTGGAACACCCAAGAGATGGGAATGGGCATTTTACAGGGAGAAAATGTGCTAGTAACATATTTCAACATTAGTCTTTCCATTAAGTTGGAAGCAGAAGGAGACAGTTTAAGTCAAACTCTGTTTTTTATTATATTCTGTACTTGCCAATTTTGTTAAACCATACTTTACACATGTTCTGGGCCAACAGTTAAGCTGAGAAGTTTGTATAAATTCCCCACTAGAGGTTAAATAGTCAGGTATAATGGAAAATTTATGTGTCTCTTAAAAGAGAACTGAATTCGGATCCAGGGAGGAGTAAACATGGGACCATCTTTCAGCTTACTTTTTATCTCTTGTACCCATATGGACGTCTTGACTATAGATGGTCCTGAGACAAGAAACACATCATGTAAACAAGATAAGGATTTTGGTCTTTCCTACAGGATTTTTCAATCTAATATGAGAAGAAACATGCCAGGTTTCTTTTGACACAAAAAATGTATACAGTGGGAGGAAAAACGTGCAAAATAAAACTACTACATACTTCAGTAAGTAAATAACTAACAATCCTTTGGCTGCAAGCTCCATCCTGCCTCCAAATTTTCATGAAGGTCTAGCTAAGGGAGTCTCTGCACCTAGATCTTCCTCAGTTACATAAACTTCTTCTGGGCAACAAACTTAGCGATAACCACTTCAAAACAGAGGGCTCTGCCAACAGCGCCAAAGCAAACCCCGCGTCCTCTTTCAAGCCTAGCTAACGACAGGCATTTACGGGTATTTTCCAACTTCATTTCTAGAGAAATGAGACACTCAATTATTTGAAGCGATAAGAAACACACGCGGCTCTCCAGCCCACCACCCTGCCACGTAGCACGGCTCGTACCGCTGATCGCGGCCGGAGCCCTGCGGCGGGAGCGGCACCCGCGCACCCTCCCGGGGCCGCGGCGGCTCCGGAGCTCCCGTCCCCAGCACGACCCCTCGCTGACGGCACCCGAGCAGGATGCGCACCTCGCACCCAGGCACAGCTCAGCCGCGCTTCTGGAGCCCTCTCCCAGCGCTAATGACACTGTACCGCACACCCCAGGGAAGCGCTGAAGCTGCTGCAGAGGCACCAGGAGAGCCCTTCCTTCCCAAAACAGCCCCGGCCGACCCCGCCACCCCGACCCAGCAAGGGGATTTGTACCGCACCTTTCCCACCGCCTCCGGCTGCACCTGCCGCGTCCCGCGGCGGGGAAGGGGTTGGTGGGACCGAGGGACTCGCAGCTCCGGTGACCTGCCCCGCCAGCCCCAATCCCAAAAAAGGGAAAGGTACGCGCTGCGCCGGCTGCCTGCGCTCGAAATACCCGCGGCGGGGCCCGGCCCCCTCCCTTCCCCCGCCGCCCCCGGTGACCTTCCCCGCTCCTGGCTCGGCGGAGGAGGCGGCGGGAGAGCGACTCCGCACGGGGGGTGCGCGTCCCCGTGTCCCCGCGCCGCTCGTCCCCCCCTCCCGGCGCCTCCCCAGGCACGGCAATGGGACTCAGCGTGGCGGGAGGCGCGGGGGCGCTCGGCTCGCCAGCCCGGAGGGCGCCTGGGGCTCCTTCGAAGCTCCCCCTCCACGGTTTCGCCACCTCCCCTCCCCCCTGGGCTCGCACAACCTACCATTTTATCACCGGCGCTCCCACCAACTTCACCGCCCGGCGCCGCCTCCCGCGCAGGCGCGCACCGGCCCGCCCGCGCCGCCTCCCGCCGGGGAGCGCTCCGGGCACGGGCCGCAGAGGCGGAGCGCGGGGTCGCGGTGCGGAGCCCGCGGCGCTGCCGGGGGGAGCGGCGGCGGCCGCGGCGCTGGGGCAGCTGCGGGGCCGCGGCTCCGACTACAACTCCCGGCGTGCGGCGAGAAGCCGCGGTGACGTTTCCCGCCGCGAGGCGGCGCTCGGAGCGCGGGTCCCGCCCAGCTGCGCTCCGAGGCGCAGCCCCGGCGCTCGAGCACCGGCGCGGGGCGAGGGGCGGCCGCAAGGACGGGGCTCCTCGGTGCCCTCCGCCCGCGGCCGCCGCCCACTGACACCCGTGCTCGCCGCCCTGCGATCCCGCCCTTCCCGCCCCGCCGCTGCGGGCCTTCCTCCGTCCCTCAGGTGAGCGTCGCTGCCGAAGCGCCGGGCGGGGCGGCCGCCTCTTTTCCCCCGTCCCTCCGCCGCCATGAGGGAGAGAGAGCCGGGCCGGCCGCCCCCCGCGCTCCACTTACCTCCTTCTGTTCTCCCCTTTGCCCCGCCGTCTGCCCGGCCTGCCGCAGGGAGCGGCGCCGGGAGCTGCCGCGGCGCTCAGGTGCGAGCGCACCGGGGCGGAGGTGCCCGGCGGGCACGGCCTCGGCTGGCCTGCGGCTCCCCGGGGGGAGCTGGCTTTGGGAAAGGGGCGGCCGGAGGCGAACCCACAGACGTTCCCGCAAGAGCGGTCTGGAGGCAGGGTCCGGTATTACCGGCTTGATGAATTCTGGTGCTACGGTGTCGTGTTCAGGAAGGAAATAGGGGGAAGATGAGCTGCAATCCAGCAGGAAGCAAACGCTGTTTAAATAAGGACTCTCCCTCCGATTTGATACCTACTGGCGGTGAATGGAGAGGAGTGTTAGTTTTTTGCCTTGGTTTGGTTTCCTTTTTTTTTTTTTTTTTTTTTTTTTTTTTTGTGCTCAGCATCCCATCATTTATTTTGGTGAGATCTTTATTCCCTTACGAGCTTTTGAGCACTGCCCCAGGTGTCACTCCTCTAAACAGTTTTTGCTAGCCACGTAAAAAGCACAGAAACAAAACTGTCCTATGTGTGAACCACAGTGCTAAGTTTGCACAGCGCAACAGGGAGCGAACTTTGCTGGTGTAAATCTCTGCTCAAAATTTAGTTACTTAGTTCTGTGGTTTGATGTACCACATAAGACATGCAGTAGAGTCTTTTACTCACCTTGGATATACACTGGGTGTTTTCTTCTCCTTCTTTCTTGCAGAAATAGTTTGTAATATATATTTAGCAAAATCTCTGTCCCAAGCCTACTAAACAGGAAGAGCATTAGTTTGTATGTATGAAGAAATATTTCCTTAAATTTCACTCTAGAACTTTGCCAGGTGGTGGGGATTGCTATTTTCCTGATTCCTTAAAAGTAGTAAGCCCCTCAGCTTTATCGAAGTTACAAAATGTTTGTGCTTTATTATTTTGTTGACATTATACTGATGTGATATGCTTTTGCTACTTTGATTGCACTTTCAACTCTTAATTTTAAATGTTTTAGCTCTTTGTGGTATTAAACCCTAGCCCACAGTAAGCTATTAGTAGCTAAATACTTTGGCTTGCATTTCACGCATTGAAAGAAGAAATAAACCAACCCACAGAGAGATTTTCTCATTTCTCTCTGAAACAGAGATGGGAGGCATTTAAAAAATGAAGGTAGTGCATGACTATGCTTGCCATGTTCCCTTCCCATGGAAACTCAGAATGGCCTGGGTTGGAAGGGACCATTAAGACCAATGGCTCCAACCCCTCTGCCATGGGCAGGGACATCTTCTGCTAGACCTGGTTGCTCAGAGCTCATTCCATGTATTGATGATGGTTGGCTTGGATATCTGGAACTGTGACTGCTACTGCCTTGTAGGAAAACAAGATTCTCTCTTGAGCAGACTGCTTTCAGGTGACTGTGTCCGTGCTTGGTTCCTGATTAAGGCTGCTGGCCCAATGATCAAGGCTAACTAAATTTTTAGGGTCATACCTGCTGTATTGATGGTCTGTTAGCATGTTGTGCGTGATGTGTGTTTTTAGAAGTACAGAATTTTATATATTGGTATGCGTAACTTTGTGCTGTGAGGGTTTTTTGGGGGTTTTTATGTTTGTTTGGATTTTTTAAAAAAAATATAACTGTTATTTTGTGCAATAATGTCAGTAGTTCCTTCTAGGTTCTGAGGGAAGGAAATTAGTTTTTAAATTCTATCCTGCTTGGTGTTAAAATTAAATACAGCAGTTTAAGTATAGATCTTTGAGTAGTTGTTGGGAAATGAACTTAGGAATTAATTGTTTTAGTGTTTTTGTATTTTACTTTAAAATCTTGAAGATCCCTAATAGGTTTTGAAGTAAAGTACCTCAAGGCCCCACAGCCTTTCAGGTGAAGGAGGTTTTTGATCCGAACTAGTAGCACTCAGAAGTCCAGGAAGTTTTGCTGTTCTTTCTTCCACAATTATGATTTATAATGTAATTTGATACAGCTAGGTTTTTTTATTTTTATGTTACGTTGAATGTGTATAGTTGAATTTGTTAATGCTTCTGAGACTTTATAAATAACAAATGATTATGATACAATTTTTAAGGATAGATTTTAGAAGAGATAGGAGATTTACTGACAGCTAAGAGTAATGACTTCTAGTGCTGGGTTGAAATGCAGCCTATGACATCATGGCCTGATATTTCCAAAAGCTTTTCTTTCACGTAAGAAGTGCAGATGAGTACCATGTGAAGTGACTAAGCTTTCCAGTCACTGCTTTTAAAACAAGATGTTATCTAGGAAATAGTCAAGGGAAAAATAAAAATCTATCAGTAACCTTGGATTGTTTCTTTGTTTTCATAAAGGTTGAGTGAAGAAGACTATATGTGTTCTGTTAAAGCTTGTGGTGCAGGGGCAGCCTGGGATTTATTTTCTACGTTTGTTTGATCTGATGACCCAACATTACCATGTTTGATAACTGATGGGTACTATCTTGCAGCCTGCTGTGCATTCTGGAGATGCAGAAACCATGTAGCAGAAAGCTTTGAGCAGCTGTGGATTATCAGTTTCTCCCAAGAGGAATAAAAAGTGAAGGATGAAGGCGACTGGATTTATTTCCCTGTGGACGTTGGTTTCGCTGCCTTGTGGCCCCTTAGCAAACCCCGCGGAACGTGAAGATGTAGTGAAGCATGCAATAAAGCTGCACCGTGGGAAAGGGGCTGTTATCACTCAGAGGAAGCAGTGGGTGTTGGAGAGCTGCAGAAAACTGTCTGGTCTTCTTCGCCAAAAGAATGTTGTTCTCAACAAACTAAAAAATGCCATAAGAGCAGTTGAGAAGGATGCTTCTCTGTCTGATGAAGAGAAACTTTTTCAGGTGCACACCTTTGAAATTTTCCAAAAGGAGCTAAATGAAAGTGAAAACTCAGTCTTTCAGGCAATCCATGGCCTCCAGAGAGCTCTACAGGGTGACTACAAAGATGTTGTAAATATGAAAGAAAGCAGTAGACAAAGACTGGAGGCCTTGAGAGAAGCTGCAATTAAGGTTGGTTTCCCCATGTTTGTTACTAGAGTGTTCATATTCAACTCGTGATTTTAACTTTTTTATGGCACAGTTTCAGTCTGTTTTAATAAAAGAAGATATCTACATAAAACTTGCAATGTTTACTGTTTAATGACGTATTTGTTTTCATTAGTAAATTTACAAGTAATTCTGGTGTAGAGCTTAAAACTTATTAGCAGTCAATAGTTCTTATCTCAAAGCTAAACATAATCATAAGACCTATGGCAAATATAATGTTGAAGGGGGAGGAATAAGAAGAGTAAATCCATGCACATAGCACAGTTGCACTAGCCAAGCCAGTGGCATTAGCTGAGTGGAAATAGTGCCATCAAATGGTGAAATACTAAGGTTTTTTTCCATTTTAAATAAGAGTTGCTCAATCAAAGTCCACAGTTAAAACAGAATGACTTGCTGCCTTTCATTTCCATGTTTGTATAGATATGAGTAAAATGGATGTGCAAAACAGGAGGTGACTAGATTTTTGAACTCAATCTTGCACTCCTAGCCTAAGAAGTGCAGGTTTGAAATGCAGTGCTTCCAAGAAAGAGTCAGCTGAAATAACTTTGCCAAGAAGAAACACAGTCGAGTAGCAGTTGAACACAGATACTTCATGGAAAGTTTGAGTTTCCATGTCCCATTAGGTTGAGCACAATCTGCCACTGTCTTCTGGACTTGGTAGTGCTCAGACTGTGTACTAAAAGTCTCCCATTGAGAGAAAATGCAATTTAATGTATTTGGTATTTAAATTGCTCTTTTCCTTTCTCTACTCCTCAACCACTGGAGGAATATATTAAGAATTTTCTTTGTTTTCTGTCTTCCAAAAGAAGAGGCTGCCCTTGCACAAGGGAGCAAGAGAAGGAATGAAAATGTAATTGGCATTTAGCATTTGAGTTGTGAGAGTCTCTGAAGGGCATTTGTGCTGAGAAATGTGCAGACCTTGACAGGTGAAGTTGGAAAGAAATTATGTACAGTAAAGGTGTCCAGTGAATCATGCCAAGATAGGCTGGTGGAAGTAGAAATTAGGATGTAAACTTGGCAGACTGGAGAGAATCTCTGCAGTGGAAATGAAGAGTGAATTAGAACAAATTTGAATAGGGAATGATTTGAATCTATATGTATTCCAATGAACTGCTTTATATGACTTGTATAGTGATACTTTATGAAGTGGCAGCCTCTGCTGCATAGAAATGTCATAGAAATTGTCATGAGCTTTTCTTGGTTCTCCACCTTTTTTCTTTCTCAGAGTTTGTAAAATAGCAGCAGTGAGGCATTCCAGAACCTTCTTTCCCATTTACCTAATTCTTTGTAATGTTACTGTAAAATAATGAAGTAATTTATCCTTGAACTTGAGAATGGTGCTTCTTCTAGAAGGAGGCCTTTGTGTGCAATTATGTGTTTTAGAGGTGTGCCCTGTCAAAGTTTACTTTTGCTGAAGTGGATTGTGCAGGCTTTTTTTGTATTTTCAAAATATTTACTTGAGTGAGCAGTCTTTTGCACCTTCCTTCTTATGCCATGCATGTGGTTATTTAAACAGAGTATTAGTGGTCCTAACCTTGTAATTGTTGTATGAAGGGAAGCAAAAGATATGGAAAAATGCATGCCAAATACATGAAAATTGCATGGGATAAATTTGTTTTGTACTTGTTCTTAGTTCATAAGACACATATTAGGTCAAACTTTGTCCCAGTTTCATTTTACTGTAAGGATTATTTTGTTGGTATACTCATAGAACATCTGTTTTTAAGCAGTGAGTAAATGGAAAATACAAATAACTATAGAGGGTGCTGGACTCTTCCCTTTATTTCTGTTGAGTAGAAATGCTTGGAAGTCATTAGTGCTGGGGTATGTATGTATGTCTGATGCATTTCTTGCTGATTCTGCTGCTGTGAAAAGATGTAGTGGGATCATTCACAGTGTGGGGCAGGGGAAAGTAAGAAAGAAGCACTGAAGATGGTTTCTGCCTTCTTTTACTCCAGGATCCTGTTTGGAAGTTCAGGAAAAAGCAACAAAATCTTACCTACTTTTTAATTAGCTTCTAATTTCTTGGATGCCTTCTAATCAGACACGGGTGGAAAAAAATGACTTGCAAGTATTGCAAAAATGCAACCTCTTCTGCATGTGCTTTTTTCTCTGAAAACATAGTAGAGAGCAACAGCAACTCTGCATTCTGAATCAGCATTGCCCCAAAGTCTTAATCTTCATTTTGCTCATGTGTTTTCAGGCGTTCCTATTAAGTACACAATCCTTATCTGTATTACTTTGCTTAAGAGTTTCTTGTTATCCTCGTGATCAAGTGTTTCCAATCCCAGCCTGAGTTGCAGAACAGTGTTTGTACTGTGATGCATTTCTGCTGAGCATGTAGCAGGTTGTTTGAATTAACTTGTGCTTTTTATGGACACCATTGCCTGTGGTTGTCCCAGTCTAGTGCTATCCCATTTGTCTCTTGGTGGAAACAGGTGCTACTTTAATAGACTACAAAAACCTGAATCTTCATTAATTGAAGAAACTTGCAGCTAAACTCTTATTTTATCAAAGCTTTTCTACCTTGCTATTCAGGGAAAGTTAACTTCTTTGAGATTAGACATTATTTTTTATGTAGTTTGCCTTTAGCTCTGTTCAGCCTGTTTGTCTTGGCTGACAGAAAGGATTGAGATGGGCTCCTTGCACCCAAAACCTCTTCCATTTTTGAGGGGAAAGAATCTAACCAGTATCAATTTCACCTTGTGTTCTGAGTTGTTGCTGAATTACCAGAGAATCTGCAGCTCATATAGGAGCTGTTTCTTACATCTTTTGAGCTATGTCTGCTAGCAGAGAGCAACAGATAGGAAATGTTTTTCCTTGAGGCTGTATGAGAATGACTGTGTCTCTTACTTATGTGTTGCATAAGAACCAGTTGTTGACATTGGGCCAAACACATTAATAGTTACATTCTTCCCAGCTCCAGTTATTTTGGGACCTGGGTAACTTTCACCATAAGGGTGTAACTATGATAGTTCTAAACACCAGCAGACACCAATACTGCGGTTTCCTCACAATCAGAGGCATTCATCCGACTGTCAGGATTTTAAAAGGGTTCAGCTACTGGTTGTACTGAACATATTCTTCTCTTGGCATCAAGGACTTGACTGAATTATGTGCATGTTCTTGCAGGTTCTAAGGGGAAAAATGTTCATCTGCAAATGTGTAGAGGAGGAGACACTCCAGTTATTTAAGCATGGGTGTTTAGGACCGTTTAATAAGCTCAGGTTGAAGATATCTATGGAGGGTAGGCAAATAAAACACACAACCTATGGGAGATCTATGTTCTCTGATTTCTAACTGGGCATGGCAGGGGCAGGGCATCTGGGGACAGCAGCTTGTGTTTTCTGGGAATTGAGTCAGACCTATAAATTGCTTGCAATTTTTTTGGCCTGTTTTCTTCCTTTTTTTAAAATAATATTGGCAGAACAAGGGTCTCTCTCATCTGGGTATTCTCAGCATCCTGAATCTGAAAGGAAGGAGCACTGCTCTTGTGTGTGTCTCCTTATAGCTGTTCTTTCAACAGTCTTTAAAAGAATAGAGGCATGTAAAAGAAAGAATCTTTTTCCCCCAAAACCCTCAGGTTGTTCTCTGTCAATACACAAAGTATTCTGTTTGGTTACTGTCATGGTAACTATGTAAAAGGTGTTAGACCCGGTTGTTAGCAAATTAAGCTTTTTAGTTATCTTTTGGAACCTGAAACATCATAACATTATCAGGGAAATTACTGAAATATTTTCACACCATATCAAACCATATCAGCATATTTTCTCTTTTTACTTCAGAAACCTAGTAATTTCAGAAGTTGTCACTGCAAGTTGATAAGAGGCCCAAACTGAAATAGGGGGAAAAGTCACATGTTTTAATTCTGATAGGAAAAGTGCTTTTTGGGAAACATGAACAGGAAGTTTGGCTAGAGTGATTGGCTGCTCATCTCTACCCCAGCTCTTTTTTTCTTCCTGTTTCCACAGTTAGTGTAATTTTTTAAAACCATAAACAGACCTCTTCCTATGTTTATAAAAGGGCTTATAAAGTTAAGATTCATTGTGCTTTACATCTAATTTGTTTGTTTGTTGTAGATAGTATAGCTGTGCTTTCAAGGTATTATGCTTCCCTTCAAAAGTACAAAGTTCTGAACTTTATTTGGCTCTGAAATGTTTCCTAGAGTTTCTCAAAGTAAATCCTTTCTTGATTTTTCTGGATCATAACCTTGGGGCAGGTCTGCTGTTTAGTGTAATAGAAAAGGCTATGGTTTGGTTGGTTTGTTTTCTTGTGCACTTACCCAGTGAAAATTGGCACAAGAATTAGCAATCTTTAAATATCTTCATGACATCTATATTGCTATTGCAATTCCACTGATAAAATGTTTTCTGTGAAAAGAAGCACATATTTATGTCAAATACTTTTTCTGCTCAAAGGCCTGCCAACACTTTATCTGTGTGTTGTAAAATTCAACAGGAAGAAATGGAATATGTTGAACTCCTAGCAGCAGAGAAACACCAGGTTGAAGCCCTTAAGAACATGCAGCACCAAAACAAAAGCCTGTCGATGCTTGATGAAATTCTGGAAGATGTCAGAAAGGCAGCTGATAGATTGGAAGAGGAAATAGAAGAGCATGCCTTTGATGACAACAAATCTGTAAGTGATACTTTAGACCCAGTCATTTCATTGGAGTGCATTTATTTATAGTTGACGTTTGCCCTGTGTGTTTCTCTTGTGTTATATAGTTGTTAGGATTTTAGTGATTGTTAAAGAGTGAGCAAATAGGAGTAATTGCTCCATTTTGCTAGTGATTTCTGTGGTTTTGATTTGAAAGTCCTCCTTGGAGCTGCACTTTGACAGGCCCAAGTGTAGCACATCTGAGTGATACAGCCCGTGATAGATACGGCATCTCTGTGGTGGGGGGGACTGTGATGGCTGGACTCGGCAGGATATGGAGTTACCATGTTCAGCACTGTCTCCACTTTTTAATTTTCTTGAGAAAGTTACGAGAGAGCAAGAATCCTTACAGTTGGTTTTCACAGTCTGGAAAAAGATATATTTTTCAAAGGAAAGACCTGAAGTGTGTTTGTGATGTTACCTTCTTCCACGTCTGACTTCCTCTCCGTTTTGTATCTTGGCCTATCTGCACTGATCCTTGTTTTTATGTTGCATGATGGGACAGTATCCTTCAGGTAAGGCTACATGTCTCTAGAGCCAGGAATGCATCAGTTTATTCTAGTGTCCCATTTTTCCATCCTCAAATAGACTCTCTAAATTGGCCCTATTTGCATAAACACGGATTACAGTTTATTTGGCTTCTGCTCTTGGGAGGTTTTTGTTGACTTCCAGGTTGACTCCCAAGGTGAGCACAGCTCTTGAGTTCTGCTGAGGAGGCAAAACCAGTTTCTCTGTGGCAGAGAGCCAAGCCGTGTGTGGTTTTGTTTGGGTTTTTTTTTGTAGTTGAGCTCGAACCGAGAGAAAGTAGAAGCAGCTCTTTTATTTCGCGAGCGGTGGTGCCCCGTGGGAGCCGGGCCGGCGGCAGCGCCCTCTGCTGTCCCGCCGGGGTACAACGGCCCCGCCGGAGCCGGCGTTCTCCGGCGGCGCCTGGAACTGGCAGGACGCCGGCGCCGCCTTGTTCTCCCGGCATCTCCCTCCTCTTCTGCTTATCCATCCCTGAAAAGAATCATGAATAGCAACCCCGAGGTCTGTGTGCTTCTCCATCATTGCGAGGATCATTTTTTTTTTAAACTAAGACAGTGGAATTTTATAATAGAGAAGCTTTAATACAGTAATCAATATTCTGGTAAAGACACAAGCTTCCATTAGAATACAGCCAAATAGTGAAGTGTAGAAGGTAAAAATGAAAAAAAAAATCTGCACTACAACCTGTGTTCAAGAATTGCTGTTCTGAGAAATAAAATCTCGAAAATAACTAGGTAGAAACAGTTCTTATAATATCTCCTTCAAATTTACAGGATAGTCACCTTTTCTTAACTTGGAATGCAGCCTTTAGTTCAGATTTTTGTGAACTGAATATCACTTTGTGATCTCCAATTGGTTTTGTTCAAGGTAAGAAAATGTTACTTTTAAAGACATCAAGTTTTGATAAAGAGATTGAAAGATTTTTAGAGAAGAAACCTGCAGTATTTTTAGTTGGTGTCAACAAGTTCTGTAGAAACTTCACAGCTAATAGTCCTTCCATTATTATGATATGCTTTATTGACTCCCCTTTTTTTGTTTGTTTGATTATTTGTTTTATTTTTTAAAAAGGTAAGAGGTGTAAACTTTGAAGCTGTTTTAAGGGTGGAAGAAGATGAAGCCAACTCCAAAAGAAATGCTTCAAAAAGAGAAGTAGAAGATGACTTAGGGCTTAGTATGCTTATTGATTCTCAGAACAATCAGTATATCCTTACTAAACCCAGAGACTCAACCATTCCTCGTGCTGATCATCATTTCATAAAGGTAATAATTTTAGAGACATTCTTGTCATTCACTTTTGGATTTTGTCCCACAAGTTTGCATGTCAGTACTACTTGGTTGAGTGAGTATAGTTTCAGCATTTGTCTGTCTGAAGTTATCCCAGCATTCATGACTCCCCCATCTATGGAGACTCAGCCATGTCTCCCTACTCTTAGGTTTGTCTTCACAAGACTGATCGTGATGCCACTCTCTGTTTTCATTTGGCTTCTCTTGTTGCACCTTTGGGGCACTGTCCCTTCTCTCAGACTACAAAGTGTTAAAGCCACTGCTGTGCTTAATAAGCCACTTGCATGTTGTCAGTAGAGAGAATTTATCTGGTTGTGCCTTGTGATGAAAAAAGGGATACTGAAAAATATATAGACATGGTAGAGGTTTGATTGTATTTGTGCTTTATATAGAGTAACTAGATTGGGATTTTTATTAAAGTTACTTAAGGTCAGTACCTCATCTGCTTCATCTGAAAAACTGCAGTGCTTTCACCTGCAACAGCACTGAGGTTCATTTACAGAAGTTTTGTTTTCTTTTCAAACAAAGTAGTCTACAGTTAATTTTACAGCGCTATTTGTCTTCTGAAAGATAGTAGTCTTCAATTTCATCCCAAATTTATGTGTCCTTTATATTAATGCCTTTGTAAATCTTCTATATTTAGGATATTGTGACAATAGGAATGTTGTCTTTGCCGTGTGGCTGGCTGTGCACAACGATAGGATTGCCAACCATGTTTGGATATATCATCTGTGGAGTACTCTTAGGACCCTCAGGACTAAATAGTATCAAGGTAAGTGTGCAAGTTAGTTCTTGACTGATTAAATTCATTGGAATCTTAGAAGTAGTTTTAAAAGGATATTGCCAGCCTCAAATGTATTAAAAAAAAAGATATCCCCAAATCTGAATCTTTACAAGAGGAGAGCTTCAAATTTTATGTCTTTGAATAATTTTGTTTTCAATCTTTTTTTCTCCTATAAAATTATGACAGTTGTTGAAAGTGAAAACTGAAGGTTGTGTGTTGTGGAAGTTTTATGTCAGACGTTTTGGGTTTTTTTCTTTCTTTTTGATTTTAATCATAAAGCATCATAATTGGGAGCCAAATTATTTAAATTACATAAAATATACAGAAACTTGCAAAAAGTCAGTGTTGACAGTGGAGGAAGCATTTAAAGCAAATAGTTCCCTAAGGAACATAGCTTGGCTTTGTAGAGAGTTATTTTGCACCTCTGTAGTGCTTTCATCCACCCTGGTCCCCCTATTCCTTTCCCAGTACCCTGCCCGCATTCCTGAGGTCTTTTGAACCTTTTTAGCTCCATCACGTGTGCCCTGTTTAGTGTCTCCAGTGAAGCTGTGAGCTGTGGTTGGCTGCCCATGTTTTGATTCAGTGCTCGGGTGTGCATTAACAGATTGTTTTGCCAGCAGGCAAAACAGAGCACATGCTAGGGCTGCACAGTAATGTCTGCTTAAGTTGCATGTGTCTGTTGCATTGATATCCATGAAACCACTTGGAACTTACTGTCTTTGCAACATCTGCTCAGCCCTACATGGGCTTCTGTTGAAAATGGTTGTTGAGCTCAAAAATAGGGATTAGTAGAAATTGTCAGTTTTTGTTGATCTTGTATTGGAAGAGATAAAATAATCTCAGCCTCTGTCTTGTGTGTAATTCCTGGGTTGAGAATGTCTGGAAAGTTTGATCACTTAGACTGAGAAACAAGATTGTAAGCTTGGCATGAGAAAGAGACCCAACAACAAATTTTCAGTACACTTACATTGAAGAAGATGATGTGGTCAGAACAGATATGAAAGAAGTTTCTTACAGACAGTTTAAGTGACTTGCCTTTTTCTTGTGAAGCTGTGATTAAACATTATTCACCTGGATAATGCTCTTGTTGACTGAGTCTCTTGTGTTTGGTCTCTTCTCCATTTCCTAAAAAAGTTGAATGTCTGAGAAGGCAGGCAGATTCTAATCTGGCAGAAAAGATGGTTTCCATCCCCACTTCTGTAATTGTTGATAAACCTTGTTTTCTTCTACTCTGGTCTATAAATACATAGAAAAGAAACACTAGGATTTTAGAATAGAAATAACTATTCCAATCAATTGCCTGAACACTCCAGGGCTCACCAAAAGTTAATGCATACTGTTAAGGATGTTGTCCAAATGCCTCTTAAACACTGACAAGCTTGGGGCATCAATCAGCTGTTTGGGAAGCTTGTTCCAGGGTATCACCATCCTCACAGAAAAGAAATGCTTCCTAGTGTCCCGTCTGAGCCTCTCCTGGGGTGGCTTTGAACCATTTCCACTCATCCTGTCAGTGCATCCCAGTGAGAAAAGCTCAGCACCTCCCTGTCCACTTCGCCTCCTCAGGAAGCTGTAGTGCTCCAGGAGAGGCCACGGAATACGGCAGGATAATTTTGGGTGACTGGTGATGCTCTGTTTGATGCACCCCAGGATGGGGTTTGCTCTCTGCTGACTCACACTGAGCCTGCTGTCCACCAGCACCCCCAGATCCCTCTCTACAAGGCTGCTCTTCAGCCACTCCTCTCCTAATCCATACTTGTGCTTGGCATTACCCCATTCCAGAGGGATCAGAATCCAGCATTTTGAATTGTTAAATAATTTCCTCCCATTAATCATTGCCTAATGCTCCAGTGTATTTACATCCCTCTGCAAAGTATCTTGGATCTCAAAAGAGTGAACAGCACCTCCCAGTCTGTTATCAACAGCAAACTTGTGAGTGGTGTGTTCACCTCCTTCATTCTGGTCATTGATACATGTATGTATCTATTGAACAGAACTGGCCTGAGAACTCTGAGGGTACACCAGTTGCCAGCCAAAAATATCCCCATTTTTCTGTTGTGATGAGGAAGACCGCCACTTTTCTTGCTGTTGGATCCTTCTCTCTGTAGCACAAAGGCTGGTAATTGTGCTGGTCTGAGATGGATATGTGGAGCCTGCAGGATGGAGAGCCACAGCAGCCACAGTCTAGCAGAAAGATTATACCAATAGACCAGTAAAATACCTAGCAAGAAGTAGCTTGTGGAATGCAAGCCTTGGAGATTTAATAGTACATGCATAAAACATGGCCTATTTTTTTTTCAGTCAGCAGGTAAGCTTACTATTGAGGAAACTTTCCAGTCTGACCATTCACAAGGCTCTCTGCCTTCTTCACCTTTGTGCCCTTGGTTATCCCAAAGGTTGGTAGTTCACTGACACTTGTTGCAGGCTCCTACTGAGAGTTCAGTCTCCATCTCAGTCTGCAGCTTGCCAGCCAAGCTACCTGGATCAGAAGTATTCCTCAACACTTAACAAGATCAATGCATGTGTGCACATTGGGTGACCAGCACTCTCCCACCAAATTACTGCCTAGTATCAGCCAGGTGATGGGAAAAATAATTGCACTCCAAAGGTGCTCTGGGAACTTCTGATGTCATATGAACAGCAAGTGAACTGCCTGTGGAAATTTAATGAGAATCAATTTGTTTTGTAGTGTACTTCTAATTTTGTATTATAAGTCGAGATCTGTGCACTGATTTTTTTTCCTTTTTTTCCTAAGTCTATTGTACAGGTGGAGACGTTAGGAGAGTTTGGTGTATTCTTCACTCTCTTTCTAGTTGGTCTGGAATTTTCTCCTGAAAGATTAAGAAAGGTATTTTTTTATAGTAGCTCTGTGTAAAGGGATTTAATTGCTAATTACTGCAACTGCAGATTTCGGTTCTATTTTAGATTTTTACGCACTCCCTACAATACACTGGTGTAGCTTTGTACATTTTTGAGAAGAACAAATATGACATTTGCTTCTGCACTTTGGAAAGAACAGAATGCATTATTTATTCAGTGCCTCAAAAAAACCTACATTTGCTCACTATTTTAGTAAAACAGTTTGATTACTAGAAAATCTCTCACAGTTTGACAGTCCATCTCTGCTTTATTTTAACATGCTGTAATGTGCAGTTGCTGTTATGGAGTGTCAGTGATGTTTACCATTCCTGTTATAAAAAAATCTGAAAGTTTAAGTACTCCATACTGAATTGATAATACATACTCTAATGGCTAATAAACTAATTAAGCAAGTATGTTGACACAATCTGGAATATTAAATTATGTGGCCATGTGAATTCAGCAAAAACTACATGTTTCTTTTGGTCTTAATTTAAAAAAAAAAAAAGTTATAAACCAGCTAGAATTTTCATAGTGGAAAATATGGCTACAAATATGGGAAGACTTTATATATGTAAAGAATTGCACTGTGTGATCTGTTCCTAAACTGATGGTTGTGAGTTTATGATATTAGAAAAGCTTTAATTTATGACCATTTAGCTTAATCTGGTATTTCTAGTCCATCTAAAGTCCAAGATAAAAATCAGTAATTCAAGGGTTCCTAAACTGTAGTAGGTATTGCTGCTTCAGATTTGCTTCTGCACTAGTTTGGGGTGGGTTACTGGTATTGGTGACTGCCTTTGCCATACCCATTTTTTCTTCATCTTAGAATCACATCAAATAACTGGTCTTTGATTTGATAATTTTAATGTATTTCAAGCCTTTCTGGACCATTTGGCCCATAATTTGTCTGTGAGGTTTGGGAATTTCACCTGGTTTCTGGCAGGCAGTCTTTTGGGGTAGAATATCTACTCCGTGTTGTAAGTTGGGAGTAGGTGATAAAGTGTGACAGTCCATTATTCTGTGCCCCAGTACTACAGCCCCAAATCACACATCTTAAACTGCTTATTTGAAATGAAAAACATTGTAACTTAGCAGTGAGAAAAGTGTCATAAGAACTTGTTTTCTTCCCAAGGTATGGAAAATATCTTTGCAAGGACCCTGCTACATGACAGTTCTGATGATTGCCTTTGGTTTACTGTGGGGGCACTTGCTCCAAATTAGACCAACACAGAGTGTCTTCATTTCCACTTGTTTGTCTTTGTCAAGCACACCACTGGTGTCCAGATTTCTTGCAGGTAGTGTTCGAGGAGATAAAGAAGGTAAATATGGCTTTAAATATGGGCTACTGTAGTATCTAATAAAATTTGAAAGAAGTTGACTTTGTAATATTACAAGAGAAGCTAGTTAAAAAAACAAAACAAAACCCACTCTTAAGCCTGGTTTACAAACAATCATCCTTATTTAACACTGCCCAGTGTTGTGTGTATTCTTGCTAGGAAGTGTACTTGATTTGTACATAGCCAGTCCTCTTTGGGCAAAGACAGTGTAGTACCACCACTGCAGTACTCTCCATTGAGAACTGACTTTACTGAGTGTCTGGAATCCTTGAACTTTTTAAGAGGTTACCAGATTACCCCACTGCTACCTGTCATCGGGGCAAAAAGGTTAATTTAAAAAATTCCTTCTTCAGGAAACAGAAACCAGTTCTGATGGTTTTTCATAGCTAACAGCTTTTCAAATAAGGACCTTCAAGGGCCATATTTCTAGCTTCTCAAATACTTCTAAATGTTTCCTTTTGAAAGTTTGACATTGTGCTTTCTTCCACTTAAATCTCCCTCATACAAATTGTGGTAAAGTACTCCTCACCCTCTAGAATATTCATTCTAATGCCAGAATTCAAGGTGTATATTTTGCACATGCTGGCTTGAATGTGTGTCTTGAGAATAAAGCCTGTATACTCTCAGTAGAGGAATTTCACTCAGTGTGTAACTAGTGCTTAACTGCTAAGCAAGGTCTAAGTTTTTATTGTGTAACAGAAATTTCATATTAATATTTTGTTTGTATTTTAATATGTCTTTATAGATACATTTTAATTTACCTACTAATGGGGAAAAAAACTCCATGAACTGTTTTGAATGACCTTCAGCCCATTAAGAGCTATATTGGGCTTCCTTTTGATTAAGCCTTTTCTAGATTTGAGTGTTTGCAAGTATTCATAGTTTCTGATGACTGTTTCCATGACCACTTTGCTGGTGTGCAGGGGATATTGACTACAGCAGCGTACTGCTTGGCATGTTGGTGATGCAGGATGTGCAGCTTGGTTTATTTATAGCTGTCATGCCTACACTTATTCAAGCAGGAGTGAGCACATATTCCAGGTAAAAAAAATCATTGTATGGATCTTCCCTCTACCCCTTGCAATTAGTATGTAGATTGCCAATATGAATGGGAAAGCACTACAGTTAATGTCAGTTCCATGGAAAATAGGTTCTCTGTTTAGTGAGATTTATTTTACTGTTCCTACTTGTCATGAAGTAGAAACGTGTAGTAGTCATATGAAAGTAGATGTGAAAATAACTTATGTTATTTTCATAACAGTAGTTATGAAGATAAGTTATGAAAATAATCTATTTGCTATAGCTGCTTTAATCCTGTGGGGTAGTTAAAATTTTGAGTGAAAAGTTTGTTACTGTAAAAAAACAAATTAATTTCTTCACTTACTTTATTCCTGCAGGGCACGTTTTTGTCAAAGACTAAGCAACAGTATTATTGTGTCTAATGGCTTACCTTGGAGATTAGTCAATGAAAATCTTTCTGAGTCAACATGGAAGTAAATTCTAGACTGTAAAAGAGGTTTCTGGGCGTGCTGCAGATTTAGTCTTAATCTTGTTTACTAATGTATCTAAATACCTTCCTGATTTGAGCATTTATGGAATTGGGTATTTTCATTTATGGGGAACTGGTTGGGAAGTATGACAGCACTTGAAAGAAACTTTTTGTTTGTTTCTCTTTCAGCATTTTCAAGGAAATTCTGAGAATACTGATACTGATTGGCCAAATTCTGTTTTCTCTGGCTGCTGTTTTTCTCCTATGTCTTGTTATAAAGACTTATCTCATAGGACCGTATTACCGCAAGTTGCACACAGAAAGCAAAGGGAATAAAGAAATCCTCATTCTAGGAATAACTGCATTCACCTTCCTTATGTTAATGGTAATCTTTTGAATTGATAAAACATTTTTATACATGTGGTAGTTTACTTCATCAGTATCACAAAAACCATCATGCTTAGTGTTATTGCATATACATGTGCCTCTGTAATTATTTGGTTTTAAATTGTTTTAAAACAACCCCCAAATGTGCAGCTGATTCTTGCATTGTGCAGATGAGCACAGATGAGTAAGAAGAGATACAGTTTGAATGTGAATCAGCTGAAATTCTGCTGTCAGCTTTTAATACAGCCAGTTTAGGAATCATGATCTGAGTTTTAATTGTGGGCTACTTTGTACATTTGAAAATAATTCAGGATGGGTTTTGAGATACTGATAATGACATTTGTGATGTTTGCTCACAAATTTCTTCTTAATAGCAAATTCTCAACATGGTTGTTGCTGTAAAATAATTTTCTTTTTGTGTGAGAGACACGTTTTGGGATGAAGTTAGGGAAGTAGAGAAATGCCTTAAGGTTTATAGATTTTGATTAACCCTCTTGGGTGTAGTTAATTTTTCCCCTGAATGCTCCTTTTTTGTTTCTATCTCATGTTTTCAGCCTTCTGAAAAACTATACTGCTGGAGAGAAGAATGTGACAGTTGCTTGATAATGTTGTGGGTTTGACCCTCCATTATCCTGAATGTGCAGATTGTTACATCCCCTGAGAATAATTAAGCCAAATAGTTCCTGTGCCTGTTTTCTAGGGGTGTTAGCTTAGTTACTACAGTCCAACAGGAAAACCTTACCTTCTTCAGGAAGAAGGTTAAAAAGAAGTTAGTGAGACCATTGCTTTTGTTAGTGACTTCTACTGTATAAGTTAAAAATTCCATTGCTCTAAACAGCTATTCATATTTCAAATGTGTCCTCTAATAAGAGAAGAAACAAAACTAGTTTCACCTTTTACTTTCTAACAAGCAAACATTACACTTGTAGAACAACTTTAATAAAAAAGAGCAAAGAAACCACTGAAGTTGTGTAAAATACTATGGTATCTCGAAGCAATTTTACTTTAATTAAAACCATGGCCTTCATAGAATTGGGCTTCTTGTATCCAAATTGCATTTCAAATACACAAGGAGTTTGTCTATGGGACTTTACACAATACATGTGCATACACAAACGTGGTTGGGGGGGAATATGTTTGAGTTTGTTGGATTTATACTGCAAACCCAGAAGGCTTCTTCAGCATTTTCAAAATTCTTTCCTTTTAAAGTTGATGAATAATTTAACAAAGGGAATTCTACAAAGGATACTGCAGGTAACTTCAGTGAACCAGTTGAGATGCTTGATATTCACTGACATTTATAAATTAATTATAGTAATGGTACAAGTTATAGGTAAAAAAAAAAGTGAAAAAATGTTTGCTTGTTGAGTTGAATAGGTGAACAAACAAATCTTCTGGAAAACCAATATTAATTGGTATAGATGCTGTACTTTGTCAGGAATACAAACAGAAGATAAGTTAAAAGTGTTGCATATCTTTGGAAAGGTTAAATTAAAGTTTTTGGGTGCCAGGGAGGAAAACAAACTCTACTGGATTCTGCAAAGATCTTTCTCCTTGGAAAGACAAGCCTAAATATTGAAGGAGCTTGTGTAATTAATCTGCAAATACAGAATTTTCTGTACTGGTGTAATTCTAAAAAAGCTTTTGAATATGTAGAGGAGCAATAAAAGACTGCCTATTTTAGCATCCTTAACCGAGGATGATCTATTCAGAAAATTTGAGATGTGTTTTTAAATAAAAATATTTAACTCACTGTTTAGCATTCTGTGTTACTTTGCAGGACACATTCTTTCCAATACATGAAGAAGAGAGTAGGAATGATATGGTGTGCCTGCCCCATGCATATAGTTACTTATTACATTCTTCAGTGTTGGCTGGGTTTCTGGGGTCCAGCTAAGCTTATTCAGTATTTGGATTAATGTATAACACCAGAACATGTAATGCTCATTATATATAAAGTTGATTTTTTTTGCTTGGTTTCTGTGTTTGAAAAAATCTCAGATGATTAATTAAACAAGAATTGCCATTTCCCTGCTGATAAGGGCAAATTCTGTATGGGAGGAAAGAGGGGAGGTGAAACAGAAGAGGTTCCTGTACTGCAGTATGAGTAAGCAATTTTCATATAAGGATTATCATGTCAGTTGAGGAGCTTTGAGTATGGTTGTGACTTTTGAGCATTTCTGAGCTTGAGTCACTTAGATAACACTGCAACTTGTTATACCTGTACATATTTTAATAACATTTGGAGCTTAATATACCCTTTCTGTTCCCAGTATTCTCAGAAATAATTGAACTTACCCTCCCTTTCTTTTATCCTTCAGCTAGTTAGGCAGATCAGGGTTGGGAGGTGGGGATTGTGTCAAGTGCCAATCCTGTAGTAGTATAGATGACACTGAGACCAAGTTGTGCATCTTTGAATCATGTACCTTGTCTTCAGTAAGGAAGGTTCAGTAGATCATTATTGTTCTTTCAGCAACTCCTTTTCAAGCTTTGTTATGCAGATAGTGGTTTGATTGTTTGTTTGTTTGTTTGAATTGATGAACTGTTCTCCTGAATTGCAACACAAGGAACAAATCTGACTTAGGGTTTTAAACATGACCATTCAGGATCAATGGCCAAACTGGCAGTTGTAAGTTAAGGTATTTACCAGGATGAGCTGAAGAATATGTCAGCCTAAGCATTCAGTGGTGTAGTGTAGCTTTTTCATGTTCCATATGTACAGAAACATTACAAGGAAAATTGTTTTAAACACTGTCCTGATAATGAAGTGCTGTATTGGAAACCTGTGGAACAACAGTAGTCAGTTTTATTGTTTTTTTAAAACTGAAATTGTGGAATGTTATAAGGGGACTGGAAAACTATAAAACCTGACCTGACAAGGACAACAGTTACATTTCCATGTTTATAGGACTGTGGGGGAAAAGTGACTTCTAGTTTCACTGCCTGATGGTTGACCTGGGATGTTGGCAGCAAGTGGAGGCAAATTTTCAGTTTGCTTTATATACCAAAAAGAAAATGGAGATGTTATTGCAGTACTTTACATATGAAAATGTATGAAGTTTTTCTGCAGTGTCTTATGGATATCATTACTAGTATTGGAATATCGTTCACCCTTTGCCTGAAATACTTCTCAATGGCTTATAAACTGCTTATGAACTCTTTTCTATCAATTAAAAGAAGATTAAAGAAGAACTGTAATCTCAAATTTTAGTTAATTATTTCATAAAACACAGTTGAGATAGAGTTTTTACAAGGTTCACTTAAAATTGTTTCAATTTCCATTACAGCTTCACTTTCTTGAAATGCAATCTTAAAATTCACCTCTTTACCCTTGAGCAGATCTAAGTTACTAAAGCCTGACATTCTAATACCTTTATTTCCACCAAAGTTTTATTTAATTTTACTGGCTTACCATATTCATTAAGCTTCTGTGATGATTAAAGAGTAGTCATAAGATAGACATCATTGGAGAATATAAGCAAACCAACTGCTGAACAGACGGTTGAGATTCACCCAGAATATGTTACAGCAGTAATGTTTATTTCTTTATTTATTGATGTGGTGGAACATTTCAGCATAAAAATCCATTATTCTAGTGAAAGCAAACCAATCCTTTCTGAATTGGAGTAAAATGGGACTCCTGAATACAACTGAAAACTTAATTGTGCTGAGAAAAACACATTAATTGACAAAGTTTTTCATGTAATTTTGACTGAAAAAGCTTTCTGTAACATAAGAGTTGAGAAGAGGACAGTGCAAAGCCCAGGGATTAGTAATGGCTAAAGCCCTGTTTAGTAAAGGCTGAACATTAGAAGGGATGCAAGCAGAGAAGGAATACTAAATGCTCAATACTCTCCAGGTTTTGCTTATGTAAAAAACTCTGCTGTGAATGCCTTCCTGCCAGAAAAACAAGTCCTCTCCGGTATGTGTGTGCACATGTGCCCATACATTATATATAATAAATCCTGATGCTACAGTTTAGCTGAGGAAATGTGTCCACTTGTAGGACATACTATGGCACAACTGGCGACCAAGATGAGAATTGTAAAAGGAATTTCTGTACAAAGCTACATATAAAAGGTTGGACTTGATGATCTTAAAGGTCTTTTCCAACCTAGTTGATTCTGTAAATCTCAAATTGGAGGAGAGGAGAGAGTGTTAAGAAGATGATGTAATTTTTGGTTCTTTTCTTGCTCTCTGATATACTTTACACTTTTCTGTATGTAGAGTGTCCTGTGGATTTTGTAGAGCTGAAGTTGGGCAGTACCCAGAGACTAGACAAGAAACAGTAAAACTTGCTTATTTTTTTACCAGGCCCTCGAGCTTATAATTGACTTGCCATAAACTGAAGGAATGTAATTCAGTTTTTATGCTGTGGGAACAAATTCCCAGTTAGACATGCAGTTTGCTCCAGTTATGTCTGATGCTTTCTGAATAAACATGTTTCTTTCACACTCAAATTGCTCCTTACTTGAAGACTGATTCTCACAACAGTGCAGTATCATGCAATTCTGGTACAAGATATGCTGCATGTCTTCCTTTTTGGTAACCTAATCCTGTCCAAGGGAATGTTTAAAACACTAGCTATAAAAGTTTTGGTGTATA
This sequence comes from Motacilla alba alba, assembly GCF_015832195.1. Lineage (NCBI taxonomy): Eukaryota > Metazoa > Chordata > Aves > Passeriformes > Motacillidae > Motacilla > Motacilla alba. The sequence continues at coordinate 98,499,155 of NC_052016.1, read as the reverse complement.
CCTCTGTTGCTGTTGATAGCACTTAATATGGGAAGTTCATAGCTGTGTAGTAAAAATAATTCCAACTTTATTTGTATAGGCTGTATTGGATCTTAATCATCCAAAAGAGGCTGTGACTTTTAAAACAACTAATGTATGATTGAGGAAAATGTAAATGTTTCCTGTTCATAACTGTTTCCTTAATTTTATTCATCTCTTGGTTATTTTAAAGTCTTTCATGTATATATTGCCTTCTTCTCTTTTACAATTTCAAATTGTTCTGAAAAACACTGAAATTCCTTTCGTTTTAAAGTGAGAATTACATTACCTTGTTTGCTTTGCATGATCAGCAACTAATTATATTAGTTGATAAATATCACCTCAAATATCTTGGAATAAATTAGAGTGTTATCACAAATACTTATGTGATGAGCATTCAGACATTATTACTTCAGTACACAAAGGTCTTGGGCTTATTTTTAGGTGCCATCTTATGCATAGTGAGGAGACTTATTTATTGTGTCTTTTGCACTCCTCCATTTGAGGAGTGGACACCATTCAAGATACGATGAATGGTGTCCATAAATGTACTATAGTGTATTCTTGTTTAATCTAAATTAGAATAAAAATGAGTCATTGGTTTTAAATGTTCTATTAATATTAATAACATTGTCCTTTCTCAGCAAGATGACCATCTGCAGCTGCGTGATTTTGAAGTTATTATTTTAAAATATACTTTATACCATACCATACATTAGAGGTGCAGTTTGCTTTTTTTTAGTGTCCTAAGCATTGCCTTAAGCAGTTGCTTTGTGTTTTGTTCAGTCTCTTTACATGTTTCTTCTCTTCTTCTAGTACTGCATAATATTACTGCAAAAAATTTAAAAAGAAAGAAGCAGTCTGAATTCTTTCAAGTAGTCATTGTGCTTCATTTCAGCAGTTTACTTTACACATTTAAATGAATCTCTATTCAGTAAAGCACACAGGCACATTTGAATCAAATTTACAATAACAAAACATAATTTCTGCTCAGGGATTTCTGCTAGATTGAGACTATTCTCCCAAATATAAGTTTAGATTTTCATTTTTTTCCTTCTTGTTTGACAGCTGGAAAATACCTTGTTCTTACTGCTTTATTTCACAGCCTCAATCTGTTATGTAATCCTGACTCCAAAGCTGTCATAGTCTCTCTCTGACTCCTGAAATCAGATGCTGTCCATAAGGGTCACACAAAGCATTGCAATGTAGATTAAGAAATTTATTTTTGTTTTGTGGGGAAGGAGGTAACCTAAAGAGAGAAACTAGATTTGTGAGTCTTCAGTATAAATACAATACTGCAGAACATTGAAATACACACACTGATTTCTGTTTGTTGTTGAACTTGCATAAAGACATAGTAATTTCCTGCATTTGGTATAAGTTAAAGTTTTATAGTTTCACTGTGAAATGATATATAAAGTCACTCAGAAGTAGATTCTCTGTTATTCCTTAACAGATCACAGAGCTGTTGGATGTTTCAATGGAGCTGGGATGCTTCTTAGCTGGAGCTCTGATCTCTTCTCAGGGTCACATGGTTACTGAGGAGATTATGTGCTGTATTGAACCAATACGTGACTTTCTTGCCATCATTTTCTTTGCATCTATAGGTAACTTCCAAGAAATCTTACTTTAAAATATTTGATATTTATATGTAATATTAAATAATGTTAAATCTATGTTATATAAAATATATACAATATTTATAATATATAAAATCATTGCTTACAATGTGAGTGAGGGGAAAAAAATGGTGTCTGTAATGTGAGGGGAGGAAATGGATTTTATTTTGTTACAATACTGTTAATTGACCACAGCACTGGTTTGCCTTTGCTACTACTTCTAAATGTAACATTCAGTTTCAGAAGCCATTTTGATGTTGTACTTTCAAGTCTTGGTTTAGTGTCAGTTTTTCAATGTTAATTCTGAAATTGCCCTATTTAAAACATGTAACTAAATATATTAAGATAAAAGGGCCTTGGTTTGGCTGTTGATTTGTTGCGGTTTTTTGAATGTTCTTTTGTTTTTCCAGCAGCTGTAAATGTAATTTATACTAAAATTGTAGTACTATTTGAGTCAATTGATAGAGTAGATTTCAGATTTTTGTGACTTGATTTTCTATAGAAGCAGAATTTCATAATATAATTTTGTGTAGCTTGTTTCTTTAGAAATTTAGTTGGAGGATGTGATCTGCGTGTTCTCAATGCAGGGAAAAAATAATTGCAAGAAGATGTATCTCAGACACGACTTGAATGCCTACTGAAATGCAGCATGGAGATATAAGAGGGAGTAACTCATTATGATTGATATCCAAAAGGAGTTAACTCAGAATACTTACAGTAAATCAGTAACCTCCTTCTGAACTGCTGCATTCTCTAGCTGGCTGTGCATGCCCCAGTACGCTTTGTCTGAAGGAAACTGGAACACTTTACTGAGGTGCTCGGCTACAGTGGGTGAGGAGACTGGCCCTGTGAAAGCATCTGCCTCTCCCTGTGGATTGTACAGGAGGTGCAGGTCCCTATGCTGGAGACATTGCAGTGTCTAAGAGGGGGTTTGGATGTGGCCTGGTGCACCAATCCAACTTCCTTCAACCCATGCTTACCCAGAAAGTCCTAGGATTTGGGCTTGGATTTTTTCAACACCACCCTTAGTTTTTCTTCTGCTGTTATTTTAAGTTTTTAATTTTTTTTTTTTATGTCCACATATTTATTCAGATAACAGTAAAGCCCCATCAGCAGCATAATTTTAATGTTTTTCCTTATATACCTGTTTGATAGTCATTGTTTCATAACACTAACTAAAACTGGTGGCTGTCAAAACAAAAATGAAATAGCTATGCTTGCCAGTCTTAATTTTATTTTCATTTTTTTTAATCCAGCCCATGATAATAGCTTCTGGTGATGAGTCAGATTACTTAGTAATAAATATGTTTATTTTAATGTCTTATTTTTTAATAATGGAAGGAAAGTGATGAGCTCTGATGAAACGTGGGCCCGTAAATCTGACAAGTTTGCATGAGCAATTGCTAAATGCTTACAGATGTAAGTTGTTTATGTGTTTCAGTAAAGATGGTGATGGAACGGATAGTGTTATCAGGAATACAAAGCATGACAAGTGATTATAAACTCAAAGTTAATTTTACAAGGGACTGAACAAAAATACTGTCCTACACTCTTGTGGCTGCATAAATTAAGACTAGAGATAGGACTTTACTAGAGTAAAACAAAATAGCAAGACCTCAGTTGGCATGCTAGCAGCACTCCATACAGCCTATATTGTACTCTAAGGAAATTATTTTAGTCATTCTGCTACAGAATTTTTAAAAAATCTCTTGACAAATTTTGCCATTATAATTGCAAGAAGGTGAGGAAAGAAAATTGTGTAACAAATTGGTGTGATTTTGCAGAAAATGGGTACTATTCCTGCCTCAGAAGAAAATTAGCTAAAAAAAATGAGAAGAACTATGCTATAGGCATCTGACAAAATGTGATAAGGCTTGCTTGTTTAAAAAAAACCAACCAAACAACAACATAAACCCCTCCAAAACTGACAAAAAAGAAGACCCAAAACCCTAAAAACCTGCCACCCTCAAACAAAATCCCCTTCCTCCCCAAATAAAAATTAGCCACTGCTCCCCATTTTACTTTCAGTTAGTTTTAAATTTTGTGCTTAACAGGAAATTCTGTGGCAAGGAGGTAGGTTTAAAAGGAGTGATGTTGCAAAGAAAACCTGAGTAGAGCAAAAAGTATTCCTTAATTTTTCTTCTCACTAGATTTCTTTTTAAAGACTTCTTGCTTGCTCTCTACTTACATATGTACACATGCAAATTATATGTATATATAAATATATATAGCTTTACTGTGTGAAATTATGTAAAAGCCACAGGGAAAGATTCTTCCCCCCTGCCTAAAGAGGAGTTTGTTTGTTACTATATGCAGCAAGCACGATATAGAGGGCAGAAACACTTGAGCTCCTGAGGAACACCACTGCAGTAGTATCATTTCTGGTCCCTTTAGAATAAAGGCACAAATGGAAAAAATTATCTTAATTGAAAAGTGACTGTAAGTATGTCATTTGGAAAAGTTCATTTCTGTTTTGCTTGTCTTAAATGCCTGCTTTTCTGTTCTTACTACAGAAATCCTTCTGGTGCCTTAAAGCTGAGCTGAATATTACTTGTTCATGTAATATCTGTAGCAGTGGACCTGCCCTTAGCTTGACCTGTGCAATAGGGCTGCTTTCAAATTTGCGCTTGGGTGCATTTGTGGGACTAATGCACCTTTGCAGTTAGGCATTAACAGCTGCACTTTGAGTTACTCTCTATCTGTACATTCATTTAGGCCTCTGGGTGTTCTTCAAGGTTCCTGGCACTCTGTGCCACCTGCTGAGGTTGGAGAGTTTCTGTTAGTCTCTGTCCTTACTGGTAGTTTTGAGAGAACATCGTGACCAATTCCTTAGAGCCACATTTTGGGCACTTTCCTTCTCATTTCTGTTTTTGTACGTAGTGCACAGATCTTTACCCATAAATAATTTGATTTTGTTCTGATTACTTTTTGGAAAGATGGAAGGCATCTCTCATAGACTGTTTGACTGTTTTAAAAAAGCTCCATTTCTTTTTTAGTCTACATGTGGAGTATAGAGTTTGAAACTGGGCATCAAGACCCTCTCTGCCACTGGTGAGGTAACAGATTACTTCCACTGACTGACAAGTTGTGTGTTCTCAATGTGCTGTACAGATGTACCCACCTGCCAGCTTCCACGTTTCCCTTCCAGGTAACTCCTGTGGTCACTGTTGGACCTTGAATGCAAGAGCTGAAAACCCTTTAACAGCTCAGTCTTTTTCTTCAGAAGATGGGTGATGCTGACACTGCCTGCACCACCACTGTCCAGAGCAAACATGCACACAAGGATTGTCCAGTGAGCCTCTTTACCACTTCCATTGAATCTGAGAAAATCAAAGGAAGATCCCAACTGGAATTTGTTAGGTGGCATGCATCGCCTTCTCCTTATCCATCCAGCTCTACTGCTTTGTTTTTCTGCATGGAGCACAATGAAACTTGGAGGTTTCATGCTCTCAGAACTGACAGTAGAGTCAAGAATACTTTCCCCTTTGGAGAATGATTAAGAAGATTGGCCTTCCCCTCTGCTGCTTAATGATCTAGCCAGGGCTGTAGTATTGACTGCATTTGCAGACTACGATCTTAGGACTCTTAGTAGACACAGCATCTCAATGCATAGCTAACCTGATTTTTCTGAGTGATGTCCTGTCTTGAGGATATGTCAGAATTAATTCTACTGGCTCCATTTTGACCCTCAGAGTTCTGATTTTTGTACTCTTGTTTGCCATCAAGGATCTCCAAGATTGCTTTTTTGGTGTTGGATCTTACCAGGATGTGGTCAAGACGTCTGGATCTTCACATGCCGTTTAGGAGCTATCCATCAGATTCGTAGAATCTGCGTAATTGAGGAAAGAGGGAGTTTACTTGTTAAGAAAAAAGTACTTTTTAAAAGATTGTGCAAAGTCTTGCCTGTAATTGTCCACAGAATACATACCAGCTTCTGTGAGTGAACTGTGCTTTTTGGCTTGGCAGTGATACACCCCAAGGCCTCTGTTCCAGCTCTTTGTGAACACTGCTTGGAGCTGAAGGTCTGGTAGCTTGTGGCCAATTCTGTAAAAGTGTACCTAAGTGTTATCCTAGCTGTTGACTGCTGGCCAATATGATGTGCTGATGACACTGCTGAAGTTTTTGAGTTATTTTAAGTGTTTCTTCCATGTTAGAGTATGATTTCAGAATTACTGCTGAGCTTAGTCAAAGTCTGATCAAAACCATTGCAATAACTGGCCGTATTCATGCAGCTTCTGCCTATGAAATTAATCCTTCTGATGGTGTTTGTGTTGTCAGGAAGGCGCCATGTGCTTGTTTAGGAGTCTGATAGCACTTCTGGCCTTATCCTGGGTTTTCATCTAGGAATGGGGCAAAGGTCTCTACTGACCATAAAAATACCTTATGATGGGATTTATTTCCTTCAAAAAAATGGCTGGTTTCTGACATGTTGATTTGTCTGCTCAGAATAGCGTATGTGACAGTTTAGGCTTGTTTTCACCTTGCAGACACTGTTCCCCAAAGAATTGGTATAGAAATCTGCTGTAGTTTGTGCTTCAGCTCTTTGGAATATGGCAATAATCTCCACACTGGGCAGCTGTTCAAATGGACTTCAGACTGCCTGTGTGCTCCAGAACTGAACACATACTAGTGATGAGAGCACTAGGCTTTATTTATAGCCTCTCTTGGAAACCTTCAGTTCTAGATCTGGCAGAATTGTCCCTCTTATCAAACATGCCATTGCTATGGGCTGTATTTCTCTAATTGCTTTTCATGTATTTTCTGAGGTCGGCCTAAAGGTGAAGGAGCACTGTGCACGTGATTTTGCAGTGAAGCTACTTGCTTCTTCCACATGCATCTGTGCATATATGTGGATTTCTTTTTTTGGTGTGGTTTTCCTCTCTTATTCTGTTGTCTCTCCTCTTACTTTGATAGTCTTTTGCATTTGCGCTTCAGTCATTGGAAGGAAATTAAGAAATAAAACAGGGTGTGTGCGTGCTGACTGGGTGGCACTTGTGTAAAGATCTCTGATGTAATTGAAGAAGGTTCCCATTGGAAATTGAATGTGCATACAGACAAAACCCTGTGAAGTTACTGTAAGTCTGGAAGAGATGACAACTCTTGGTTCTCTGCAGCTCATCTGGATCTGCAGCACTACAGGGAGGGAAAATTAGTAGAACCTTGTCCCACATTAAAATAAAAAGTTACTCAGAGCATTGATTTACATGCCTTACGCTTTAGAAAGCTAAATTCTTGTCCTTCATCAGAAATAACTGGGTTGGAGACATGCCAACTATTATGAATATGTCAGGAACATCGTCATTATTTTGATTTCACTTTTTAGAAGCTTTCATGAAAAAGGAATGAGCTTCCAAAGATACGCAGTTACGTTTTCCTGCAGAAGTTCTGCATACTTGAGGGGATAAAAATGGACTTAGTTGTAAGATTATTCCTCGTTGACTCTAGGACTTCTCCAACAAATAGTTCTTTTTCTTATGTTTAATATTTGCAGGATTTAGTTTTATGTTTCTGAGTTCTTCGTGGTTCTTGTTACCTTTCTTTGTATAATTACCAAGTTAAAATGACCAAATATTGCAAAAAACCCAAAGACAATCCACTCCAACAAAAGAAACCCCATCAACATCATAGCAATAGGTTTTTCTATAATTCCTTAATTGTTAGACCGTGCTCAAGGGTTTATGGCCTTACCTGATTCCAGTCTAAGTGACTTTTCAAGTTCAGGTGACCTTCAGAGTTTGGAAGTCAAGGTCATAGAACGAAAACACTTTGGATTTCTGTTGTAGCTATAGTCTGTGCACACACTGAGTATCATGTTCCTCCCACTGTGATAGTCCATTACCATACCATAAAAAAAAAGTTAAATCACCAGCAAAATATTAGAATGACTGTGCATAACAATGGAATTATTTTCTTGCAGGGTTTTTATGGCTTTCATTAGATGTGTGTTTCAGTTCAGATTTTGTGTTGTTGACTGGTGTGGAAGACAGAAAGCTTTAGAAATTAAAGTGCTTGTGCATCAGTCATATGCAACTGTATTCATTTGGAAATATTGCCTGTGCAAACCTCCTTTAAAGTAAAAAAAGGGCTGGATATCACAGGAAATGCTTTTGTGATCAAGTAGATACTTAGGGCTTTAGTGATCAAGTGGTTGGTAGGTGAGTTAAGGCTTTTTGTTTGATTTGTTTTGAGAATACAATTAAATATAATTAAATATATTATTAACCCAGAAATATATTATTATTATAATTGCAATTAAATATATTATTAACCCAGAAAATTACCATAGTAAGATATTGGCCTCAAACTGTGCAATATTTTTTTCTTTCCTTCCAGGACTTCATGTATTTCCCACTTTTGTAATATATGAACTCACAGTCTTGCTATTCCTTACATTGTCTGTCGTCATAATGAAGGTATTTTCTTAAACTTATTTTAAAGTATTTTAATCTTCATTAATCTAAGTAATCTTTGTGCTGCATGCCCTAAAGACAATTTATGCAAGAACTGAACATTTGATATAACAGAGAACATTACTGTAAATATGTATTTGGAGGAATCTTACTAATTAGAATACAGTTTGATACAGTATTCTTCAGGTATTTAAAAAGACAATTATTTAATGTTAAAAGTAAATTGCACATGGCAAAGCATCTCTTTCTCCAGCTTGGGACTTGTGACAGTTATCAGGTGTTTTATTATAGTAAAGAAGATGCTGCTTTTTACTGTGCCATGTACATTTGTCTCTTTTGACATTAATACAGAAGACACACTTGGAAGTCCATTATTTTATGTTATTTTCAAAATTACTCTATTTGATGCTATGTATCTTACAGAGATAGTACTATTTTATTTATTGCACTTCTTTCTTTAACAAACAAACCCCCAATAACTCAAAAAACTTGTTTATAAAGTTTGTCTTGGCAGTGCTTGTCCTTTCTTTGATTCTTCCAAAGACCAGCCAATATATCAAATGGATTGTCTCAGCAGGACTGGCACAAGTCAGTGAATTCTCTTTTGTTCTGGGAAGCAGAGCACGCAGAGCAGGGATCATATCTCGGGAGGTAAGCTGTTCTGTGGTTATTAACTTCATTTTTTGCACCTGAATAACTTACACTGTAATGCAAAATCCTAGTATTTGAAATACCAATACACTCCAATTTTGTGGCACCTCTCAACTGTTAAAAAAGTAGAATCAACCCATACAAAAGGATACTGGTATGTCCCTGACAGGGTTCTTAGTGCTGGTTCTCACTTGTTTCATATTGTACATTAGTATTTTAAATAACTTAGTTGTAAATGCTTTACCTTAACTTCTTTCACTTACAACTTAATTATGTGAACAGTGAGTTGCAGATAGCACCCACGTCATAAAGACTGAGAAGCCTTTGCTTTTAAAGTCTTGATACAGCTATTGAAAGAGGTATAGGAGTGTACAATACAGAGAGAATATAGGATTTGAAGAAGGAAATACCAGTAAATAAGAACTGGAGAGCAGATATTGTGAAAATTGCCTTAACATTTAAACAAGCAATACACTTGTGATCACTTTAACCTGTAAAGCTTGTTCATTTTAAATCCTTCACAGAAAAAAAAAACCAATGTTTTTGGTAGTCATGAAAAAAGTCCCCTGGGAAAGAAGCCCTAAACTTAGTTTTGTACTGAACCTGTGAGAATGTTACTTTTTTTTTTTTTTTTTTTTAAGATAAAATCTGATTTATGAAATTAGGTAAATTATGGCTATAGAGATATGGGAACTGACCTCACTTCCTAGTACTAGCTGCTTTGTCCTCTGTGCTTCTACTCACAAAAAATGCTCTCCTGGTGCTTCAAGGTTTTCATTTTCATTGATCAAGTGGACTGCATAGTGTTGGAACCAATTCCAAATAAAGCACGTGTGAAAAACTTACACGGTACTGTTCACTTGTAGGTAAAGGTGATTCGCTTTCATGTTCATTCCTTCATATAATTAAGAGTTACAAATATTGCATGTATGCATAGAGTTCCAAGATATCTGTATGTGATCACAGAACCAGTTTAGGGGCCCACCCACTGAGCTTGGAGGCTTTAAGGCTTTCATTTTTTTCTGCTCTGACATGATTACCTAATGTATGGGTTTGTATACCTCTGAAATTTCCTAAACTCATTCTCTTGCTTGAGACCTCAAAACTACTTCCTGCCACTGTTTCTAAGACTTATTCAAACTATGTAGTTAGGATCTTTTTTTTTTTTCAGAAGCTATACAGTATGACTTAAAGGGATTTATGTTTGCTTTTTTCTGTTGATAAGTGAACTGGCAGTGAACTTTGCCATTATTTTGTTAAATCAGAATAGTTTAGAGTTGTGGTGGTGAGGTTTTTTATTTGCTTGATTGATTGGAGGTATTTTTGGTTTGGTTTGGTATGTTTGTTTGGAGATTTTTGTTTTGGTTTTTAAATAAAGGGATAATTGGCCTTTGACTTTAACAAATACTGAATTTTCAAAATTGATCACTTCACATAAAAACAATTGTTCTTCTATAAGCTCAAAGTGATGCTTTTGCAACTGTATCTTTACACTAGGTAAACAGGTAATTAGATGATTTGAGCATGTATTGTTTGCTTTTGTAGCAATATGCAAAGTTGCTTAGGAAGACAGGTGAAGTTTCTTGAAAACATGGTCTGGAAGAGCCTAATCTCCTCAAACGTCTAGATACTTCTTTGTACTACCATGTAACCAAGAGAAGTAATGGCTTTTATTTGCCTTTTGCAGGTGTATCTTCTTATTCTGAGTGTGACTACTCTAAGCCTTTTACTTGCCCCTGCCCTGTGGAGAGCTGCAATTATGAAATGTGTTCCGAGACCTGAAAGACGCTCAAGTACTTGATCAAGATTTGCACAAATTGAAGGATATATCCTCTTGCAAGGAAAGCATCTTCATTGCTCATCGTATTTCTATGCACTCAGAAAACAAGACCTGTTGAGTAGTCAGTCCTCTTAATAAGCACTTGGTTATAAGCCTTATACTGACCTTTAAACAAAATTCAATACTAAAAAATAATTGGGTCATATGAATTGCACGCCTTCTACAAAATTTACTTTGACTGATTGGAATCTACTAGAACATTTGTTTCTGATCCAATCTGTTATTCAGAGCATAAATTATTATTTTTTAAATATAGTCATGCAAACTATGGTTTGGTTTTTTTTTTGCCTGAATGTGCCTTTTAATTTTCATCCTGTTAATGCTGGTTCATCACCAGATTTTGTTCAAAAAGGAAAAAAAGATATATATAGATATATATATATTATGGTGCCTATGGTATCTTCTTTCACTAAATGACTTAAGTAATTTTCACATTTATGATTTTAATATAGCAGTATAAAATTAACTACAAACCAAATTTCTAATGGCGAATAAAAGAGTGATCCTCTGCACAAAGAAAAGGTTTAACTGTTTAGCAATCAGTTCCAAGCAGTTAATTACATATTCCAGTTCATGCAGCCAGTACTGCATGATATTTTATTTCAAATTGCAGCATATAATGTATTTTGTTATAGTGGTATATTTTGTGTTAGCTCTTGTATTTATTTATATATTTGACTAAAAATTGACAGTAAGAAAGGGCCTAATTTATGTTTGCAGACTGACAGTTGTTACCCCTTCTTGTTGCTAACTGCTGCTACAGTAATGGTTTACAGGGGTGTTTTCTTTTAAATAAAAAATAAATGTAGTAAAACTGGGAAGTGTAATTTCAATTAGATGTGAAAAATAGTACTTCTGTAACCTTGGAGGTTGGATCTTAGTTGACACTACTCTAGATTTGAAATTATTTTAAGTAAATTAACTTGCAGAAAACTGGAAATGGCAGACTGGATGTGTATTTGCAACCCCATGACCTTTTAAGTTACGTTTACATTGAATAAATTGTTCGTCTTTTTAAAATACCATGATATTTTAGAAAACAGTGTTTTGAATGTGATCTTAAATGTGGTTTTTCTTTAAAATGTTGTATGTAGTGAGATAGGTCTTGTAAAAGCCCATTATTTAAGTGTCATAGAGAAAGCTTACTCATAGGCTATAGTCTACTCTGTGACAAAGCATTTAAGAATCATCTTGAGGTTCATCTGATAAAACCAATACTATTTAAGACACATTAACACTTCAGGTCAGTATTGCAGTGTCATCTGAAATAACATTGATACCCAAAAAATGGTTAGAAAAATGCATGTTACAAAGTTTAAATTGTCAATTAAAATGAAAATTGTCCTCCAAGTAACAACACAAAGCTTTGGATGGATCTTTGTGCTCTATACCTCCTTCCCCTGGAGCAGCCTCAGTTTCTTCTGTGTTTTCTCTGACATCTGCTGGGCTTGTCCAAATGAAACTTGGATTACTCTGGAGCGTGTATGTGCTGGGTAGAGATCATCATATTTGAGTTCTTGCTCACTGGATTCGGGGCTTTGCCTCTAGGCAGTAATGCTTCATAAAGATTGGCGGAATGTATGGCAGATCCACCTCCCCTCAAATGGTTTCAAAAGTTGTCACAAAACAGACAAAAAGCTGCTCTATAAATAAAATATTTTAAAATAAGATTAATCTATAACAGAAAAGAAACTCAAAACTGATTTTTTGCTATATTTTTATTCAAAATAGAGGAGCAGTTCGGGTTTTATGGTTCCATTTAACAGTCTACTAGCTCAGGCCTTTTACTCTTTTCCAGGTACCTCACTGAAATAATTTGTTTCTTAATTGTCCTATCCACTCTGTCCACTCACCTAGCTCATTGTTTCTGCATGAAATGCAAACATCTCTCCTAAATGCTTCATTTTGGCTTTGAAAGATGCTTATTTCACATGTAGTTTGCCACCTGTTTCAAGGGTAAAAAGGTATGACAGGTCATGGTAGAGACCTCTGTATGGTTTCCATTATGTCACTTACTTAGCCCTTGAAGCAATTATATGGTGTATTGCACCTGTGATGAGTAAAACTTTTATCTAAATAAATTGCTGTGGGTAGTTGTAGTTCTCTAGAAAACTCTTTAAAAGTCAGGAAAGAGACTAGGAAATACTAATGGCTTTTGTCTCTTAAAAGAAAGAAAATATTTTCCTGAATATCTTTAAAAAGATTTGGGTGAAAAGCTCATTTGGTACCATGTTCAAAAAAGGAAAGCAATCATCTAGATAACTTACTGGTTGCCTCATCTCTCTCAGTCCCCTCCCAAATAAACTTTGTCATGGTTTAGGAATGGTATTCCCCAATTTAGTGCTCTCACCAACACCATGCTGTCAGTTGTTTCCCTTCTCCCCCCAGCTGGAAGCACAAAAGGCAAAGATTGTGGGTTGAGATAAGCACCATTTATGGGAAACAGAAATAAGAAAACACACAGTAACAGCAACAATATTAATAATAAAATTGTACAAAGAGGACCCCCAGACAAAAACAGTTCCCCACCAGTTTCTTCCTGAAAGTAAGAGAGGGAGCCCCTTTTCTCTGCCTCTGGCAGTGAGGTGGGACAGTAGAGAAAAACAAGGCACACATGCTCACATCACTCCAGGCTCCACCTCCTCATGCCTGCTGTGAAAAAAGCTCTGTCCTGCCCAAAACCAGGACAACTTGGCTAGGTATTAGGAAAACTGGGGGAAGAGAAATAGGCTTGTGTGAGTACCAGTGTTCTGTGCCTCTTTGTTGACATAGATTTGGATTGCCTGGTTCAATATTAGATATAAGTGCAAATTAGTACTTTTAACAGACATATGGTAAGTTTGTTTGTAATCAGACGTTTGAGATTGCCTCATAGAAATCTGCAGGTATAGTGAGATACTGTAAATGTTTAGTGAAATGCAAATGCATAATGCTCCATTCATAATTCCATGTCCAAATGGAGAAGTCTCATGATATAATCTTAGGACAGAAACAACAGACCTTATTCCTGAATGATCACTCATTCCTGTATGAAAAATGGGGAGAATATTGCATAACCAGCCCACTTAGATATAATTGCAGCTTTTCAGAAACCTTATGCTTGTACTGTGGAATATTCTCTTTCTGTGTCATGCAGATAAAGCAGAGAGCAGAGTTCCAGAAGCCCTGCAAGGAAAATCTACTGATTTGTTAAAGGTTTCTTGAAAAACAAAGGTCTTTTTCTGGAAATTCTTGTTCCAGCTTGTTGGACAGTGGTTCTATCTCATTCATTAACTAATGATGAGTATCATTTTAATACAGAAAAGCTGATACAGAGCAGAAGCCTCATTAAGTGAGGAGAGGATATTCCTATGGTCAAGCTGAACTTAAGGGAGTGAAAAGGGAGGTTTGCTCTATGCTTGACTTGCAACTCATTCAGCTAACCTATTTTGGGGTTGAGATTCAGGGGTTTGGGGGGGGGGGTTATTTATTTTGTAGGTGGATTTAGCTGTGCTCATTTGGCATGGCTTTCTGAAAATTTGAGTTCTTATGTGTTACCCCTTAATTGCTATCCTTGATAATTCTGTGAAGATAAAGGAACCAAAGTAGTTTAAAAGCTGGTAGTGTGGGCTGTGCTTTGTGAGCCATTTCCCTGGCCCTGGGGTCAGATTGTTATGGATGGACCCACAACCACCCTACTTGTGGCTTATCCCATACAGAGCAGGTGGCTTCAGTTTGTCAGTAGGAAGGTATTTGTGGGAACTGTGAGGTGGTTTCCTGAAACTGTGATTGATGTAGGTCTAGGATGGCTCAAGAATGAGATGGTGGACTAAGTCCACGGCACTACATAGCCTTTTAAAAGCTCTAAGAATTTATACTTCCTATCATTCTCAAATATGAGGAAGAGCATCCTCACACTTGTGAGGATGTACTTCATTTGTTTTGTGGTTGTACTTCATTTGTTTTACGATTGGACATCCTCAGCTTTGCAGGCAGAAAGATGTGGGGGTGCCTTGTATGACAGAATATTGCTGTATGATGATGCTTGACAGAGAGGGTGAGAAGTCTAGTGTGGTCTTGCCTGTTGGAACGAACCCAGGAACAATCTAACCACAAAAGCACTCCTGGGGTTTGTCTAGGGAAGGAATCCATAGTTCTGCTCAGCAACCAGTCCTGGCAGTGTTCCAGCATGTGGGCAATGCCAAAGGTGGAGGAAACGGGATCCCTGAATGACAAGAGGCAAGCCACACTAACAGCGTTGCTATTTTGTGGGAAATGCAATAGCTTGTAAGGAGCAGCAAAGTATCAGACATCCTGTGTTGATGATCTGACAACGAGGGAGCCAAGGCAACTACTGCAGGGAGAAGGAAGAACAGTGCGATGTCTTTAGAGCTCCGAGGTGTATAGCCCACTCAACCCCTAAAGGCAGAAGAGAAAGGCACGCCTAACTCTAACTTGGCTCAGTAGCCCAGGAGATTTGCTGCTTGGGTTCTCCCACTGCCTCTGCTGAGTGATTACCACTGCCGAGTTGGATTTAGTGACACTTTGAAGACAGTGGGACTAGGAAAACCTTCTGCTGGCCGGAGACAACAAACTGGACAACGTTGTGACAAGAGTGACTTAGGGATAACTGATCCTGCCTTGTGGGAAAAACCTAGATCAGAGAGTCGTAAAATTTTCAGTTATGGTACCAAGCTGTATTTTTTATTTCCTAAAATAGAGTGGAAATTTGAGAATTGGGAGATGGTGCCTCCTGACGAGCCAGAAGCTGACAAGGTCTTTAATTGAGTCATGAGTTTGCACAGATCACAGTGTTCAGATTGCATGGCTCCCTGTTCCCGTGCATTTCCTCTGGCATCTTTTGAAGCTTTCTGCCTATAGACTCGATGACCTCTTGAGACAATTTCCTCGCGTCCGTCCTGCAGTCCTGCCGCACTGATGCTGTTTAAAGTTATGATCTGTTCTGCTTTTCGTGCACCCTTAAAAAGGAGAGGCACTCCCCAGAAAACTGTAAAGTGGAATAGCCTGCCAGCACTACTATCACACTAAAACTCCAAAATACCTGCAAAAGGTGTGCTCAGAGATTAGAGAAGTGTTGAAAGTTTTTTCACTGGTACAAACACTTAAAATTAGTCGTGAACAACCCTGGGCTAAAGAAAAAAAAAACACTACCCAAGAGTTGGGCGTGTTTGGGCAGTACTAGTATGTATCAAAATAAATTCTAGCAAACTAGGACGCTCCTTGTTTGTGCTTGTTCTGTTGACTCGCAAGTGTTTTTCCTGCAAGAATTAATATAAAACAAAAGAGCGGGAGGTGGGTGGGAAGGGACGTGAGATACACAGACGGTTTGAACCCTTAGGCACAGTATATGACCTGGAGGGTGGAGAGCGGCACTATCAACTGGAGATGTCTTTCAGGAAGCAATTTTTTTCCTGCAGCTGGCTTACGGGTTTTGTGTGTGAAAATTTGTACTGCTTTCTGGAAAGCTATAATGTCACAAACACAATTTGATTATCACCTTCTTTCTTCGATGGCCACTGCCGTCAAGCTTAATCAAGAGGAATGAAGAAATGGGGTGATAACCCTAGAGCAGCACGGGGTGGAGGGGGGGGGGAAGAGAGGGTGGGAGGCGTTGTTAATAAAAAACTCCAAAGATTGCTATTTGTCAGGAAAATTAACGTAGTGTGTCATTACTATTGTAAACCACAACAGTTCAACGTTAAAAAAAAAAACCAAAACACCAAAAACACAAGAGAACAAAACAAAGTAAGGTGTAAAAGTGAACGCGAATCTCGTCGAGTCGTGAAATGCATATTCTCCAGCATTCTCTCTGCTGGATTTGTTGCTGCTGCAATGTAGCGGCTCTGAGGTCGCGTGTTCTATTCCCAGC
This sequence comes from Motacilla alba alba, assembly GCF_015832195.1. Taxonomy (NCBI): domain Eukaryota; kingdom Metazoa; phylum Chordata; class Aves; order Passeriformes; family Motacillidae; genus Motacilla; species Motacilla alba. The sequence goes on along the minus strand of NC_052016.1, from coordinate 98,482,748 downwards.
TAGCCTTCTTTCCCAGGAAGCAGCATGAATTTAGCGAAAGCACGAGCCTTTTACTTCCGTCTCCCCTCTTCGTTGCGTTATGAGCAACCTTGTACCGTGCAGGCTTGCTCTTGCCTGCAGAACTGTGTATAGCTTCCTCCCCATGAACAGCCTTGCATCCACCCCTATGAGCAACACGACGCTTGAGCTTTCCCTGCTGTCCTGCAATTTCCACCCTAACGGCTCTGCCTTTGTAGCCTCCCAGCAACGCTGCAGGTTTTGGGTTTTTTTTCCCAAAATTTACAGGACAGTGATGCAATTACATCACAGAACCCTCGCTAACATGCTCTGTTCCTGCGGTCGTCATCGCACGCAGAGGCTGCAGCGCCCCGAGGTGCTTTAGTTTTGGGCGCAAGGTTAAGAGCTGCAACCGCCCGAGGGAAAACTTTCGCTTGGATTACCACAAAATCCCTAATTTTAGCAACGATCGCTGCAAGCGAAACTTCGCTCGAGTAACGGCCGGACAAAACGCGATGAGGAAGCGCCGGCAGCAGGATGTTGTGGCAACGAAACCGCACGGCCCTGCCCCGCCGGGTCCCGCTCCGCGCCGGCAGCGCGGCCGCGCCCGCGGGCACCGCTCGGCGCCGCGGGCGGGCGGGGAGTCGGAAGAAGGCGCGAAAATCCCGCGCATGCTCCGTCGCCGGCTCCCTCCGCGCCTTGGAGCGGCGGGCGGGCGGGTTGGCTTGGCCGCTCCGCGTGTGCCCGTGCGAGGCGCGCCGCGCCCGTGACGTCAGCGCGCAGCGTCAGGGGGACGCACAAAAGTGTAAGTTTCAATTTTTTTTTTATTTTATTTTATTTTTAAAAAAGAAAAAAAAAGAAGAGACGGGGGAAGAGTGGCGGGGTCGCGCGCGCAGGGTCCGTGGGAGGGTGGGGGGGCGATCGCTGCGCTCGCTCGTCCCCCCCTCGTTTCCCCGCATCGCCCCCATTCCCGCCGGCAGCCCCTCGGCGGCAGCGGCGCAGGGCAGGTGTGCGGGGCTGCGGCGTGCGGGGGGCGGCCGGCCGGGAGCCCGGCGGGCTGGCGGCCGGCGGGCAAAGAGGCGCGCTGGGAAGTGACAGCCCGCCGGGGGAGACCCTCTTGCCCCGCCGCCTCTATCCCTGCACCCCCTCCCCCGGAGCGCGGGGGGGGGGGGGGGGGGGGGGGGGGGGAAGGCGGTCCCTGCCGGTGCCCTCTCCTCCCTCCTCGCTTCCCTCCCCTGTTCCCGGGCTGCCGAAGTCGGTGTCCCGCCGCCTCCCCCCGCCCCTGCCCCCTCCCGCCAGGCCCGCGCAGCCGCCGCACATGTGCAGTCGGGCGCCTCCGCAGCGGCAGCAGCAGAAGCGGCGGCAGCAGCGCGGCGGCGGCGGGCGGGGGGTGCTCCCGCTCCGCGCTCCGGGTCCCTGTCTCGGGGCGGCGGCGGGGGATGGAGCCGGCTCTCTCTGCCTTCGGCCGCTCAGGTGCGGGCAGCCCGCGCCCGAGGATGGGAGCACAGGGGGTTGCGTGGGACGGCGGCGGCGGGTCGGGCACGATGGGGATGGGGACGGCGCGGACCCGCGCTCCGCCCGCCGCCCCTTCCTCCCGCGGCCGCCGGCGGTGCCGCCGGGCGCGTCCCCCCTTGCCCGCGCCCCCGCCGCCGCCGAGGCGATTAGCGCGGCCCCTCGCTGCCGGGGGGAGGCGGCGCGGGGCTCAGGGCTCTGCCCGGGCGGTGAGGCCCCGGTCGGGGGGCGCGGGCGGGCGCGGGGTGCCCGGGGCGCAGGGGCGGCCGCCGGTCTGTGCCGCCCGGTGCGGCCGCGGCCCGTCCGCCTGCGAGGAGGAGGAGAAAAGCGGGGCTGGAAGGCCCCGGGGGGAGCTGCCCCTGGGGCCTACTTGTGCCTGCTGCTGGAAATGGGGGTGGGGAGGAGGAGGAGGAGGCCGTGATCGCTGCCCGCGCCCGGCGCTCGCTGTTGGAAGGGGCGCAGCTGGACAGGGACCGGCCTCGCGTGGGATCGGGCACGGGCTGGGGGAAGGGCTCTCCCTGCCAGGGCACGGCTCATCCCCGCCGTCGGGAAAGGAGTGCCCCCCACACGTGAGCGTGGGGCTCAAGGGAGAAAAGGTGGTGATGGGAAACTTTTCCCTTTTTAAGAACGTGGGTTTTTTTCAAAAAGAAACCTAAATTGTACTTGGTAGTACTCAATAATTTCAATTGTAAAAACTTTCCCTCCTTTCATTTTTTATAGCTGGTGCTGTCTTTGCTTTCTGCTTTCCAGAAAATAGCATTGTCCCTGTGTCCTGCAGCCATCAAGATTTTAAGACGACTGGTTTTTAGTCTTTGGTAACATGGCAAAAGATGTAAGTATATTTGTAGCGCATAAAACGTGGAAGCATAGAATGTTTTTATTAAGAAAAGCAAATGGGGTCATGCTTTATAATAGCTGGCATTAATGAATATGTGGAACTTTATCTGTACTGTGCATCAAGCCTAGGCTGTTTTCCTGTAGACAGCGTAAACCAGCTTCAGATCTGCTGCCATTTTTTCAGAGTGATTAATCTTGAGAATTCCCTATGCTAATAACAGCACTTGGGTCGTTGTCATTATGTGCATTCATATTGAACACTAAAACAGCTTGGGTTTGGATTGGATTGAAAAAAACCCAGCACGTGTTGTTCAGATGGCAGGGCTGTGGTTGACTACCCCATTGTCGACTGACGTTGCCTTTCTTGAGTTCAAGAAGGCATCAGACCTTTGAGGGAAGATGGTTCATTCTCCATATGTGTTCATTGTTTATCTCTGTCTACCAAAAGATGCTCGCTAGTGTCTGTAAAAACTGGCTTTGGGAACTTTCACCATAGATTTCCATTACTGCCGTCGTTAAGGTTTGCGGCTTCGATTCTGTGACCTGCCTCATGGAGCACGTTTGCTCTTCACCCCTTCCAGTACTCATTAAAAAATTCTGTTTATTCTGCCTTTAAGATGTCAGTCATTGTTCATACCTAATATAATCGGGCTTTCATGTTTTCTTATTGAAAATAAGACGATATACTATTCAAATTAGACCATTAGGCCCTTCAAAAAAACCCAAAACCCCTAAAAAACAACAGCATGCAAGCTAAAGAAAAGTGATACAACTCACTGGGTAAACAGCAGGTTGCAGCTTAATGTGGAATATTGCAGCCTTCAAATAGCGGGGATTTCCATGAAAGAGTGATTGGTCTAAAAAACAATCTTGTAGGGAATTTTAGTAGTTCAGCTGAAAAACACCTTAATGTGTGGAGAAGCAACCAGACATACGTAGTCACTCAAAGCTTGCCTGGAAGAGATAAGGGTGGCCAAGTGCCTTACAGATAGCAGAGTTCAGGGAATGATAGGCCATATAAGCGGGAAGAAAACGAAAGTGGAGTGTTAGACTAGGAGATGAAATTGAAACAGTTCAAAGTAATTGAGATACCAAAGTGCATTTGTTTAATACTAGCTTTTGGGAGAGAGATCAACTAAGTGAGGAGTTGCTAGCACCTGGAAATACAGATGAATGTCCTGCTACGGGACGAGAATGAGACATTTAAGAGCAAACCTTTATTTTTGAAAGATCTAGTTGATTCTAGGAAAGAGAGTAGTTAAGGAAGAAAGGAAGGAATAACTGACATCATAGTAAACTTAAGAAATGGGAGAAGGTGCTACAGATCTGAAAAGAAATTGCTTTCAATATGTTTAATAAAGAAGTAATAAACTGAATTTGGAAAAATGAAAATCTAGGTCAGGTTTTAGGTAAAATTTTAAGTGTACTTGAGCACTGGAGCAGAGTAGCTAGAAAGGGTATGAAATCTTAACTGAATATTGTCTAACCTGTTCTTAAAAACATCTACATATACTTGAAACCTGCCTCAGGGAAGAAATATGAACTGCTTACCTTTTTGCAGACTGTACCCACCATTACATGACACCTAAAATGTGTAGTGAGTGTTGGGAAGTTTTAAAATTTCTAGGTCTGAATCTGGGCCCTATGAATTGTAGTTTAATGCTATAACATAGAGATGTTAATTATTTTATTTTTCAGAAGGGAAGAGATTTATTTCCATATTTTTGTTCAAAGTCCAAGATTTTTTTTCAAGCAGAGTAATGGAATTAAGCATGATACAGGCAGTATCACTAAATTTCTGGGCGCTGAGTCTCTGAAAACTTGTGTTGCTGTAAATTTAAACATTCTGATGTGAAAATATTGCTGTGATTAACGGCTTGTGGTTCTGCCATGTTACCCATCAAGTGCTCTAACTGTCTGTGAGATGTAGTGGTGAAGAAGATGGCATAGTTGATGATTGCTCCTGCCCCTTCCTTCCCTTTTTCTCATCAGAACTGAGATGGCTAAATAGTGGGAAGGGCTGTGCTGCTACAACCCTAGGACTGGGCTTCAGGTGGCATTTCCATAGCCAGGAACGTTCCGAGTGCTCCAGCCCGGGAGTGTAGGCGAGGTGTGCATCCCGCTGGTGTCCTGTGCTGCTGGGCCAGTGTGCCCTGGTGACCGTGGAGCAGGGAATGCAGAAGGGGAAGGTGTGGAGACAGTGCTCCTACTTTATGCTTCTTCCTGCCTGCTGCAAGCAAACACTTTTCCTTTTATTGTTCCCGTCCAGTTCTTCTGATGCCTCTTTTTAAAAACTATAATTTGATAAGACCTGCTAGAAAAGTCAAATACTTGTAAGAGTTTGCAGACTGAGATTTTACTTGATAATTGAACAAATTGGGGAATATGATGGAGAGTACTGGCAAACCCAGTGAAATGTTTTTCTAAAGTACTAAAGAATTGCAAAAATAGTGATCAGGTAAGCTAATAAAATAGTTTTTATGAAGAATATGGTCCAAGTCTAAATTCTGTGAAGTATTACTTCAAAATGTATCTCTCTAATGCTTTTCAGAGCATACAATCAAGAGAAAATAAGCAGCAAAGCACTGATTTTAATTTTTTTTTTCATTTATATTTTGGGGTTTTATGCAAAATACTTTGATTTCCTCAGCAGTAGTCAGGAAGCTATGAGGTGGGGGGAAAAGGATTCATTCATACACAGCACCTTAATTAAGAGCCTGCAGGTGGAGTTTAAGTGCATAATCACAATGTTATAGCTGGATAACTTGGAAAATAGTAATGTAAAAAGAAATACTAGCTTGTGAAGGTTAAAGTATCCATGGGTATCATCAATTTTTGTTTTGAGTAGGGGATCTGAAGTGCAGTAAAAATAAAGGGCAAAAAAAAGAAGCACTCATTTTCCAGTGTGATCTGGTAATAGCAATAAGCGCAACCATTTTTGAGTTTATGAGCACCAGTGAAGCTAAGAAGCAATTTAACAGAATCAGGCAGATGTGGTATATCACATTCAATTCAGGACATCTTAGTTCCTAGAAAGACTTTACTGTTTACTTAGTTCCTAGAAAGACTGTGCAATTAAAAAAAAAAAAACAATGAAAAAATAGGTGTGGACAGGAGAACAGCAATTGCCATATCTCAAGGCATTGGATACCTTGAGAGTGGGATCATTGCATTGCTTTTCAGAGTCTAGATGACAAGTTGAGGTCAGTAGTTTCTGGTACAGTTTTACAGCTACATTTGCACTATTTCTCAGTCATTGCATATGGGCAGTCTCCAGAGACTTCATCTTAGCCAGAACATCTCTTTCTGGTTCATCAGTGTCGCTCTGAGTTTGCCTTGTCTCCTGTGAACTCTTCCACTACTTACAAATGTGGCACCTTCTAGGCAGGAGCTGAAGGAGCCAAATGTACAGCCAAGGTCCTCAGTTTACTTGTTCTCCTTACTGGATTCATGGGAGTAATAGTGTGGAGGGAAAGCAGTTCCCTGTCTGCAATGGTCACCCATCCAGGATGCTGCATTAAATGAAGTAGAAGGAATAACTGTAGCAAGAAAGCAAATTTGATACATTAATTTTTTTTTCCAGCTTCCACTGCTTGCTGGCCACTTTTATGTTCAGTTACATGCTGAGAACTATCTGTAAATTAAGATTATAAATACCTTTTTTAGTAGCATTGGTTAATATACCTTCCACCATTGAAGAACCAGCTTCTGCAGTGTGGCTCAAGATCCAACTTGTGGTGACCATGTTTCTCCCCTCAGTTACTTCTGACACTGCTGAACTGTTGAGGCCTCTCAAGGAGCCATAAAGAAAGAGAAGCTTGTGGATCTTTTTTCCAAGACTCAGTGTTACATAGGAGAACAAAAAACAGGAACAGCGGAGTTTATTTTCTGCTGAATTTCTCTACTCCTAATACAACCACTTGCAGGAACTGCATCTGTTACTGAGGATAGTCTAATGCCTGGTGTTATCGTGAATATTGAAGAGAAATGAGTAGACAAAAGGAAGGATTACAGTTCCTTCTGATTTCCAAAATGACACTTATCAGAATAGATGAGTCATGTAAATGAAATATTCTTATCTAGTTGTGTTGTTTTTGATTGTTTCTGTTGTTCACCATTAGTGGATGGACTGCTTCAAGCCATGTAAAAAATAAATTGTGCGCAGACAACTTGAAGTTGGGAAAAAACTTTGAAAAACTTTTGAAGGCAACATACCACTGTTAGCCTTCAGAATTTCTTACAGACTAAAAACACCTTTTTTGAGAATTGTTCTTGAGTTACTGTTTCATAGGTAACTGACAGTGGTGTTGGCTTTGGAACTGCTTGTTCTAAAATTAGATTTTTAAATTTATTCTAAAATATTATGTTCTGCTGTCATCTTCTGCTTGAATTATTTTATGAGGGATTTTTCTCTTGATCTCTAGTTTGCATAAAAATTACTGTCTCTTTAGTTTTTTATGGTACTTTCTACTTACTGAGTAGTAGATATGGCACATATATCCAGTTTTGCAAAGGAAGCCCTGTGAACATGTGGAAATACGAGGACACACCATAAAAAGTGCAGAAAGTTCATCACCTGATCTAACATTACTGTTTAAGAGAGATGTACAGATGTGGGAATTAGTGCTGGTGGTTTATTTTAGTTAACAATTCAGAAGACATTCAGGTATGTAGCTTAATCCAGTGAATTTATTTCACAGTATTACTAAATATTTTGCTCTAAGAATATTTAAGAAAACCCACAGCAAACTGGTTTCTTCACATGATTTTACTGGATAGGTTAATAAGGCTGCTGTTTTTGTGGAAAGTCAAAATCTGTGCTTTTGTATTAATTTTTTTTGCCAGAACACCACAGAAACTGTACTTTTTAATAGCTTCCATGTCATGTTTCTACATCAATCTTGAGCAAGTCTAAAAAAGTTATGTTTGGGATGGGTTGAAAACAAGAACCCAATGGAAGTAGGAAAACCACTTTATTTTGGACCTTTTTTACGTGATGCATTTTCAATCCCTAGAAAGTATTGAGTAGTCTTAAAAGCATCTTTCAGACTTTTCTTAAAATACTAGCATGCATTTCTCCTTTTATGTTTATTTTTGGGTTATGTACTGGAAATTTTGTTGAGGCAGACTAGAGAAGTCTTTGAGGAATCTCAAGCGGTCATGCACCTTCTTTGATATCATTTTAGTTCAGTAGCTTGATCTACTTCTGTTTGCCTTTAGTGAGTTCTAACATGTCCAGAAATTTGCAAACTAGTGATCAAATAATATTACGAAATTAGGTCATCTGAAAAGGCATCTCTGTTTGAGATTTTGAACGTTGCTAATTTTTTTAATTTGCCTTCTCAAAGAAAGCAAAAGGAAAGTGATCTTTAAGCTCTCTTTTATACATTCCAGGCATGCAGTCAGAGCTGTTCTTTCCCATGTTGGTTTGTATCATAAAATCAGGAAATAGCAGCTCAGAAGTTGCCTGTCACCTTGCCAATTTATTTGTCTAAATGAAGCATTTTCTTGGAGCCTGTAAGTGTTAAACTTTATTAATTGTATGTGCCAGTTAATGGTAGTGGCTTTATATAGGTATGTTGCAGTAGTTTACTGAATAACTACTCTGTGATGGCAACAGGCTCAACAAAAATGCAGATTTAGAAGTTAAGTTATGCTGGGGATCAGTTGTTTTATTTGCATTTGATTGCGTGATTATCTATTAATGGGGATTTACTATGGCTCATTAGGAGTGGGAAGAAGAATGCATCAATATTTGCTAAATGTTGTCTATATTGAAACAGTTCTCAGGTAGCAGACAACTTGATTTTAAGGATGGACAGTGGTCCATGCTCCCCAAAAATGCTTCTGGCTGCTTGTCTTGTGTTACATTACGTTTGCTAAGGGTTCCAGTATTGCATTATTGGTTACACAGGCTTGGTTGAAAGTTGCACTGTGGCCCACGCTCTAGCCTTGTAATACACTGATAAGGAGATTGGTGAGGCAAATGGTTCTGGCAGGGTCCTGTGTAATGTTATTTGTTGATTTCAGCTGTGGTTCAGGTGCTGATGAAGAAGCTGCTCTAAAGTCTTGGTTTGGCTGGGGAAACAACACTCTCTTATGGTCAAACCTAGAATGGTTGCAGGACGTAGTTGTGGAAGTGGCTGCTGCTGGTACCTCCACATGTGGTTATTTAGTCCAGGAGGATACTAATGATGATTTAATTTTCTGGTTAATTTATGTGGTAAAGGTGGAAAAACGGTGCTTTGATGTCATATTCTCTGCTAGGAGTCCCGTATTCAATTCTGCTTCATTTTTACAGCTTCACGGTTAGTGTTGGGGACATCAGCTTTCAATTTTGCAAGGGTTGTATCACTTGAGCAATTGAATAACTGTTAGAAGCAACACCATGGAGTGACTTTTCACTCTTGAGGTGTTTTTGATCTGTTGGCTGCTTACACAGGACCAACATTTGTCTTCAAAGTGAGTTCCTAATTTAATTTTTGCTGCATTCTGGACGTGTTGCTCTTGTCAGAAAGAAAAGCTAAGAAGCTAATGGTCTTGACATATTCTGCAATAAAGGAGACCTTGGGTGTCATTTTGTGTATTGCTCAGTGTCCAGCTTACCCACAGTATCAGCAGAGCCTGTATCGACATCGCTTGACTGAACGTCTCACCTGGATTTAGCTTTTTGCCTTCACAGTTCTGTGTTATCCAGACATTTGTTTTAGTGCTTTGGCTATGCCTTGTTAGTTAAGTTGCTAAAAATTAAAAAATACTCTTTGGAAAGCTCATTTCTATGGTGTAGCTCATTGCTGAGTGGTTGGCAGACACATTAATCTTGAAGATACTGCCATGATCTGAGGATGTGATATGATTATCTCTGTTCCAAAAAAAAGGCTACTAAAACACAGTAAAACAGCACATATGAGAATTTTGAACAATCAGGCTCCTGTAGCCCAACTTCAAAAGTTTTTATGTAATTTATACAGTGAAGAATAGCTCTCACTTGCTTCATTTAAAAAATGAAATCCAAATGTTTTAAATTTAAGAACTTTTTGCCCTTTTCTGCCATATTCTTCTACTTAATATCTTGATTGCCCTTAATTTTTGAAAAAAAAATTAAATGGATATCTCATAATAATCTTTTGCAGTTGCTTAATAATTCATTCCCAGAGCATGTTTGCTCTGGTCCCTGCATGAGATGAGAAACCAATGGGGAAAGTAGTTCATTATCATCTTGTTATAAATGACATTTGCATATGGATAGAGATGAAAGAAGAATAAAGGTTGTTTAAGCAGTCTTAAAATAAGGTTGTTTATTTCTTATTAGAAGCTTTATTCCAGTTCCACTTTGTAACTTTGCTTGTTTTCTGTTGCTTCCTGCTATTGAAATAAGGCAAACAAAAAAAGGAACCCTGCATTGTCAATAAAGTGGCTCATAGTAAAATGGCATGGCATGGAGCCTTTGGACATGTTGCCTTAAGAATGACTGGGGGATCATCATGGATGGAGTTAGTTGCAGTTTTGCACAAGATGGGTGGTTGTTTGCTAGTTGGCTTTGCAATGCCTGTAGGCAGCAGAGACATCGTCCTGGTCATGGAATTGTGGGATTGTTATGGTTAGGAAAGACCTCCAAGACAAAGAAGTCCAACCATCAACCCAACAGCACCAAATGCCCTGACAGGCTCTGGGTGGAAATGCTTTTCTTTCCCAATTCCTCCATTTTCTGATTCTGTCGTTGCTACTTCTTTCCTAATTTATTTTGAACTTCTCTGTCCGAGTTCCAGCTCATTTCCCCTTTCAGTTGTAGTTTAGATTGTGTTTGTTTTCCCAATTCCCGTGTCCTTCCCTTCTTCTCACAGGATTTGATCTCATTGTTCCATTAAACCTCTCTTAGGTTCTCATCAGTAGTATTGCCTGTACTGCCTTTTTCAGTGACTCACAGTTTCTCTACCTCAACTCCTAATTCTGCCATCTTCCATCTGATTTTCTAGCTCATTTTCTGTGTCTTTTCCAGCCAGTCCCAAAATTGTCTCTTTTTCAGACTCTCCCATTCTGACTCCCATTCTTTAACCATTCTCGTATCTTTGGCACCTGTATCTCTTTGTGAAACCCAGTCCTCTGCTTCATGCTCTATGGGCTTTAATCTGCTATTAAGAACTGAAAATTTCTGTTCCGAGAATCAGCCTTGTAGCAGGTAACTCTGTTTCCATGTATGCCTACCCTTCTTGCTCTTCTTTCAGCACTTTTTCAGGTAGTGTTCTTAAAACAGGCTCATTACTTGGAAGCAAGGTAGAAGAGATATTTCTGTGGCACAAAAGCACCCTTCTCTTCCCCATACTTATTTGAACTAGTGTGGGGCAATGTGCCTCTCGGGTTTAATCTGATATACATAGCACATGTACTCGTTCAGTCTTGTTTTTGTCAGATAAACCTCTTGCTTTTATAGGTTCTTTGTCCTTTAGTCCAAATTCACCATAGTTTCCTGTTTAGTTTAAAGGTTCAGTGGATAATTTGATGCCAGTTTTTATTAACAAATTTAACTGCAAGGCTAGAAAGCTGTGGAAGAAATTGTATTTTTGTTGTAAGGATGTTGATTTTCTAGTGCATAACTTCAGAGACTGCAAATAGTAGCTTGTTAGTAAGATACTAAATTATTTTCTCATAATCTTTAGGGATTTTTAATAACTGAAATTCTCTGCATCTTCAGAAAACTTTGTTTCAGTTTAACTTCAGTCCCAACAAACTTCCCAGTTTACTGATTTTTTGGCTGAGGGCACTTGTGAGTGCTTTTCAGTTTTCACCTGTAAACAAAACAGAAATAGACTTCCCAGTCCTTAGGACTGCCGATGATCTCATAGGAGGCTAAAGCTAACTTTAGTTGATTTTTTTATATGTTTAGCCCTTCAGTTAATTTCTTTAGGAGCTCTGAACAATGAGCTGAGACCAAACCTCGGTGCTGATTGGGATCTCCACTCCACCGCAGCTTCGGCAGTTGAAATGACCAGATCTGCTGATGTGTCCAGTGGGCTTTACCCTCCTTTCTGGTGCTCTGTGGGAAGATGCTGAGTTATTACAGCTTAGATGCTGTGTTGGATGTCAAAAGCGACTTTTGAAAATCATTCTTGGCTTTGTTGTAGTGTGTGAAGGATGAAGGCTGTATCTGTATCTGCTGCCTGTTTAGGATTTCAGGGGTTTCTTTTTGTAGCTGTAGAGAAGTAGGCATAGCCAACATGTGTCTTCAAAGAGGAAAACTTTGCTGAATTGTGAAGTTGAACACACTTAATAAGCTTTCAAAATCAGATGTAAAGAGCATTATTATTTCAAGCAGCCCCAGGATCACCATCAAAGGATGTAACACATCTTGAGATTGAGAATCATGAGAAGATAAGAAGAAACTGTGGAATACAAAAAGAATACATAGGAAAATAGTAAAAATCCAAATACCTTGTTACAAGTAGCTTGATAAGGCCTAAAAACTAAGTGTATTTTCTCATCAGAAAATAGAATTTCCTTGATGTCTAAACCCTTCCTGACAGACAGTTACCTACCAATGGGGAAAATCCAATACTTTTTCCTGAGTGGGTTTTTTTTTGAGGGGGGGATTGTTGGTTTTGGTGGTGTTTCGGGTTTTTTATTTTTTTGGTTCATTGGGAATCTGCAACTATAATATACGAAATGGGAGCTATAGTCATGTTTTCCTCTATTTTTTTTTCTTTTGGGTGCTATGCTACATAGGTCCCAGAGGAGTAATCCTGGTGCTTCCTCCAAAATAACCTGTGTTTAAAAACAGGGAGAATGTCCTCAAAATGCATACTGAGAGATGTTTCGTCTAGTGTTTCCACTTCAGAAAAGAGACACCAGAATTCTGTATGGGATGGAAGTTTTGATTTTCAGTTTTCTTTGACCAAAACTTGTCCCTTCAACCAGAGATAAGTTTTGCTACCTTAGAATTAAAAGTGTATTCAGAATTGTGAAGAGCTTACTGGGGCTGGAGTGACAGAATTTTCAGTAGAATTGAGTTTTCAGTGTGAATAATAGCAGTTGGGGGTTCTGTTTTGCTGTGAGATTCATGGTTTTCTTTCCAAATAGCTTTCTGGGGTCTTTCTGGGTATATGCTTACAAGTGAGTTGAACATGTGCCATTTTAACTGCTAGAAGTGAACCTTTACTAAGACACTGGTGGCACTGTAACTTCTGTATTGGTCATTAGTATTGTGGTCCCTGAGGAGATCCTGCTTGTTACTCAGTGATTGCTTTTTTCTGAATTTTCCCAAATTGTTTTCTTTTATTGATTATTCTGTTTTTTTTCCAAATGTTCTCTAGTTTTTCAGTGACTTTTGGACTTTCAGTCTCACAAAAGCACGTTATAGGGCATGTATCATTAACCTGAACCTTTGTAATGCTAGATTAAATTATGTTTTTTGGAGTTGCATACTGTTTTGGGTAATATTTTTCACTGTATGTTTTAATTATGCAGAAGAAGAGTTGAGGCTTATGAGATTATTTGATACTACGATGTTGATTATTTACTTAAAATGAATTGAAAATAGTCTACTGGAGGCATTCAAAATTTTAAAAAACAGAAAACGGAAGGGACCAATACATAGTTGATTACTGAATTGCCTAATTTTCTAATTACTGAAATAGTGATTTGCATTAATACTTGAATATGCTGAATATCACAGCCTAAATATTTGGTTTTGGAATATCACTGTAACTGACATGCACTTGGTGCAGGTTTGCCTTTGCATATTAAACCAATGAATGGATTTAATAATTCAAAATTGTTAAATTCATATGCTTAAAAGAAATACATTACAGATTAAAATAGCCATTTTCTTGGTGGTTTTCTGGTAAATATATTAAATGCTTTTCCAGTCTCATTTATAATCATTATTTGTTCTCTTGGAAAAAAGAATTTGCAGGTGTCCTGAGTATGAGCCTCTTTCTGCTGTGGAATACAAACTTAAGTACTGCATTGAAAGAAATGATGACAATGAGACTGCACTTCCTGTGTGGTTTAACACTCTGTTTTGAAATTTAGATAGAATGGGAGTGTAAGGTAACACTTAGCCAAAAATTTTCCGTCATGTTTTCCCATGAGTTCCAGTGTTCTGGAATGGCATGCTGCCGTATTGCAGCCCTAATAACATCTTTGTACACTATAGTGGTCTCATATTGATGAGATACGTTTTACTTTGGAGTTGTCTGGTGTAATCTGTTGCCTTTCTGAATTATGTGGTTAAGTGTGATAAAGAGTGAGGCTTATAAAGAGGTCTGGCGCCTGGGAACAGGGTGGTAAAACTGTCCTTTGTTCGAGTGGGTCTTAATAATCCCTGATGTGGGCAAGGAGGACTGGCAGTGTTCTGAAACAACTGAAAAGTTGTTGCAGCCTCTCTAAAACTATGCTATTGTGTTACTTTTTAGGAGGGGGGAATGGAGGACAGAACTGCCACAGACTTTTCATTCTATCCGTCACTTCTACTGTCTGCCCACTTACGGTTTCTCTGTGCGTCCAGGTCCTCACTGCTGCCATGCCATTACAGGCCACTGCTCTTTATGCCTTTATTCCAGCTTGTCTCCTATGCTCCATCATCTTCTCTCCCCATTCACTGAGGAGAGAAAGTTTCCTGCTTCTTAAAGTTCCATGTCTTTGGTAAGAAATCCTTGGTCTGATATACCTGGATAGTGGTGGCTCCACAGCATCACCTAGTGGCTTCCTTGTTTTCCCAAACTTCTGGCAGATCTCAAGTAGGGCTCTTCAGGTAGACTTGTAATGGAGAAGGTTTTGCTGCTTTGACTGACAGCAGAGCACTGGGTTCTTGCTCAGGGGTGTCAGTAAGCCTGCGTGTACCCGCAGTGCGCAAAATGCAGCCCAGGACTTTTCAGCCTCTGGAACAACATATGCTACGCTGTGGTTAAGTACAGGTATTGACTTTCTTGCTGTTGTTTTTAAATGGAAACGGTGTGTCCTGTGTTCATTAAATTTTTTTTCAGAACTGTTCTGTCTGCAGGTACAAAGAAATTACTGCATCCTGTTCTCTGTTCAGTTAGTAGTATTTTGAAATTAATCACTGCTGTGAAGTTTCTCAACGGAGGATGATGATTTTGTAAACCTTATGTCACCCTATAGCCTTTTTTCATTTTAGAGGTTTGTATTCTGATCTTTAAAAAAATAATAATTGAAAGGCTCAATATATTTCTTATTAATGATCTTTTTTTCCTGATTAAAGTGGCCTGGGCACTCTCCACTGCCTGTGCTGTTTTTGCTGTAATGTTTTTACCTTGTGTATTAGGTGAGTAGTATCTACAGAGAGAAAGGCGTAGTTGCAGTTGTCTGTTAAAACAGTGCATACACACTGTAAGAGCTTAGGACAAAAATAGCAAAGTAGGTGTAAACTTATTTTCTGCTTGCTCTTAAAGAATATGGCATTTATAAAATCAAGACCTTAAAATTTGACAAGTACTGACAAGTACTAAACCCCAAACAGTTCATAGTGGCAGGTTTGTGACAATATAGGAGTGGTAGCAGTAGAGGTTACTGGTAAGATACCTTTCATCTTTACCAATAGAAGGCTAACAATGTTTGTAAAATTAATAAAAGTTGCTTTCTTTAACAGGCTGGACTAATTGAAGCCAATGGAGAACTTAAGGTGTTTATAGACCAAAACCTAAGTCCTGGAAAAGGTAAGAACACAATTCTTAGTAAGACTCTCCATTTCTTGATTTTTAGTTGTTATGCATTTTACTGCATTTAAACTGCTTTCTTAGCATAGTTTTTGTAAAGTTTTTCTGAAGTTACAGGATCAGTAAGCAAACTGTAGATTTGGTGTGGTTTATAATTGTCCTAAAACTACAGGTGCAGTGCGGCGGTGGTTTGTCCTACATGTGATCTCCTTAGTGTAGCTTGTGTTGCAGTATAAAAACCAGGATGTTCTGAAGCATCTTTGGGGCACTGTGTTTTAGCAAATGGAAAAAAAAATGCAAGGGGGTAAAATGAGTTATGACAGTTTTTATGATAGTGCCTCCACTCTCCTGCAAGCTTATCTCAAAATATATTGTGAACAGAACTGTTTTGGTCTTGCAGATAATGCCTGTGCATATATGATAATGTAATGTCATTGAGCAGTTCAATAAAACAGAAGATATAAATTTGAACTTGAATTTGATACGTGAGCTAAAAAACTGAGAGTACCTAAGCATTTGGGGAGTTGGGAGGTGCACTTTCCCAGTTAGCATAGTTGGGGGAAAACCAGAAGCCACACTGAGTTCCAGCCACCTGCAGTTCTGGAAAGCTGTGTCATGTAACCTCTTCTGTAAACTGATTATGCTACATTTGAAGACTGCATTTCATGTCTTCTTACAGGAGAGCTGTTTCCATAGCGAGACTGTAGACCTCTTCTCTAGTTCCAGTAAAGTATATTTTTGTCAGTTTATGCATTCTGCTGGTGACAATTCTTTATCAGGTTAATAATTTTCTTCAGCGTGTTTACCTACTCCTTGTAAATAACAACTGAGTATCTCAGCAGTCTTTAGTAGTTTGACAGACAAGTAGCCACTGTTTCCTAGATTGCTCATCAGATGTTCTCTTTGTCCCCTGTGTTTTCCTTATTGTATCCTTGAGCCTGTTTGATTGCTTTCATCAGCTTTCTTGGATACAAGTGACTAAAACAGTATGTGTGACTCTCAAGTAAAGTGTCAGTCATTTTTGTGTGGAGAGATCAGTAATTTTTCTATGCAACATCATGTTTGGTTCACTTCACAATATATTTTGGTGAAATGGCCATTTTCTTTTGTTATATATAATGGCAGTGTGCTTTATTCTTGTGTGTGACAGATGGTGTCCTTTGATAGGCTGTATGAAGTAAGGTGAAATTTATATTAGCCCAGTCATCTGCTTACTGTCTGTAAACCTTACTGTTGACTAATCTACTGTCTTTAAGCATTGTTTGAATACTCCAGTACTCCCAGATAAACCTGTAGTCCAGTTCAGGTGAACTCCTTTAGTATTACTGCTCTAGTATTTTGTATACCATTCCAGGAAACCATTTAGCTTCTGTCACCACCACTAAGCACAGCCAAGTATTTTATTGGCATCTCACTAGACTCTGTCTTGGACATTTCCTTGTCTGAAATACTCATTGCTTTACAGAAGGGGGGTATCCCACTAATCTGTCTTGTTCTGCATTTGGTGGAAAGGGCATTAAGGGTTGAGTAAAGACGTGTACTGTAAACACAGTCACACTCCCCTGAGCTAGAGAAATGTGCAAGTACGTACATGATCCTTAACAGCTGTACCATATGTCCTAACCCTGTGGGCAGTAAAAGTGATTTTTTTTCGGGGCAGATACTTTAAGAGGGTACACTTTACACCCACATAGGCGTCTAGACCCTGTTACAGTCAGTGGAGATCTCGTCAAAACAGTGCAGTCTAGACAGCAAGAACTGGAAATAGGACTCTTCCATTATTACATAGCTCTTTAAGTTGAACTGATCAAATTGGAGGGCATTTTATTGCTTATAGAATTTTGTAAATAAATTCAAGTTATTAAATAGTTTATTACAGCTCTGTCCAGTTTGAGAGTCAAACTCTCTACTCTCAGTGTATAACACAGCAAACTGAGCTATCCTCAGCCCATTTCTGCAACTCATTGCTTTTAGGAGAGTTCTGTGAAGTTAATAGACAGTAATTAATTCTTAATATTGAGAAGAAAAGACTATTTCTCTTAGCTCCATCAGTTTGTGGATTTTGTCTCTAGCTTGTCTGTGTTTCATGTGCAGGCTCTGTAGTCTTAATCAGAACTTAAACTTGCAAATATTTGTCACTAAAGTACTCAGAATATATCAGAAATTATTCACTAAAATAGTACTTTTTTTCCTTTGCCGCTTTTTATAATTTTAGGGGGTGTTGTGCAATCTTTAAATGTTGACTTTGACAACTACACACAAAAGTACTACGCTCTCTCTAAAAGTTGCTGTGTGCATTGCATGCCATTGTATCAACCAAGTACTGTCCTCTGCTATTTCTTAAAATCTGTGCAAAATTTCTCTTAATTTCGTGGTGGAGACTATTGAGTCTAGAACAATCAAGGAGTAAGCTTTCCATAGGGTAAGGGAAGTGTATCTGGTGTAATTTTTAGGATGAGTTGAAGGTGGTTAGGGAAAAAATCTTTATGTTCTTATCTAGTGGTCATCATTAAAAGGTTTTTTTGGTGTTTTTGTTTGTTTGATTGGGTTTTTTGTTTTGTTTTTTTTTCCTTCATCTTCCCCTTTGGATTTGTATTTCCTTTAAAGAGAGAAATTTTGTATTTTTCTTTGTATTTCTTTTCTGGAAGTAGCAAGTCAATCACAAGAAGAGATTGAGAGTACATTGCATGATTGTTATTGGTTGTGGGGTCGAATCTCCCTACTGTGTCAGATGAGTGGTTTGTTCAGCCCAATCTGCTGCCCTTGACAACAGTAATGGGGAAGGCTCTTGAGGGAGAATGCAGGAGCCTGGCTACTTTTTGAAGTTCATTCTTCTTATGCTCCTACAGCACTCAAAAGTCATTGGATTAGTAATACCAGAGGGTGCATTCCATCATAGTTTTGCAAAAGTCCAACTTTGAAACTCAGTGAATTGAGAAGAAAATCCGACAAGAAATCTATTACTTGCTTCAGTTTCTACTTGTTGCTAGCCAGATGTGAAAGGAGGAGGAGTTCCGCTGTCAGAGGAATAATGGTTTTAGGGGGATGGTAGAGGACAAAAAATTATTTGTGTGCTGGGTCATAAGGACATGCTTGCAAAAACAGGGTTAAAGAGAAAGAGAAGAATATTGTTACTGAAACGGTTCTATAACATCGTCATCAGCAGTCTATAAGGTATGTGACTAAGTGGTAGGTGTATGACTCAAGTATGAAAGATAAGCAAAGATTGCTCTTCTGGCCAAAACCAGTTATGATGCAAAAATTCTCACAGCCTAAACAGATTTGTTGCAATGCTTTCAAAATGGGCTGTGTATGAGCTTCTGTAAATTTTTACTCTGCATTGGCAGAAGTATGGTAGCTGGATAAATTCTTCTCAGACTTGAGTTTTGGTGGTAGGATTATGTTGCTGTTGTTTCTTGGATGAATAATAAAGAGGAGACATCACCATCTTGCTGAACAGTTATGCTGAACAACCTCTTGCTCAAAAAGTCCTAAAGATTTGGAATCAGATAGAGAGGGTATATTACAGAATAATCTCTGCATGCAAGTCTTATCCATGCACTCATTCCCTGACTGTTCATTAATGTCTGCTGACAGAAACAGGCTACCAGTGTAGACAACCTTTTTACTTTAGCAACTGGGGACACACTTCCAGTATCTCAGAAAGACTGGTCTCAGCCACGAACTCCAGATTAGGATTTGTGTTTTAAAGCAGAGACAGACCTTATGTGTTTTAAGAGGAGAAAATGGTATGTAAAAAAACCCCTAAACAAAAACACAAGAAGCCCCAAAAACCCAAACAACCCCACAAAGGTTTGTTTTTAATGAGTAGTGCATGCAATTTTGAATAAATTAGTCATGCACATAAAATACCTTTCTAGAAAATGCTCTAAAAATTTATTCCTTCAAAACCGTCTCTAGTGTGAAGTAAGAGGTATCAACCTATTTGTGGTAGAAATGAGATGGCAGCTTATGTTTCCTCCAATGCTTCTGCAAACTCCAGAAGAAGTTGCCTGTAAATTTGCCCAAGTTTTCTGATACCCCTGTGTATTTATATTACTGGAGTGTAACACTCCATATAGCCCTGAAGAAACAGTATTACTGAGGAAGGTTTGTTTTACTTGGTAACCAGGAAGGTGGTTTCCAAGTGGCTAATTAATTTTGAGAGTTAGCAAATACATATGGTTTGGAAACATAGTAAGAATTTTTAATAGAGGCTAAACTAATAAAACTTCCTTGTGAGTTTGTGTATTCTATTAGTTATTTGGAAATGAAATTTAGAAACTAAGAAATTTTGCTGTTTCTGGAGGTTACATTTTGAAGAATACTGTTACGTTCTGGTCCTTGCCATATTCAGATGAGTGTTGATATTTAGTATTAAATAGAACACTATTCAAGTCTAATCATGCCCCTCACTTGTGGAGAAATTTGGATGAAAGAAATTATTTGCTTCAGATGAGTGTGAGGTAAAAGGTAACCAGTGGTATTAATATTGTATTGAAATTAAAGCTCTTAGTTTAAAAGTTACTCAGAAAAGTTGGATCTTCTCTTATGCCAGTAGGTGGCATTATTGGTATGTAACCAGAAAATGCTTGTAAGGCATGTCTCTAGCTCCTTTCACTGCTTACACTTTTAAAAAGGTTTCACATTTTATAGGCTAATTATATTTACATTTCAGATTTGAAAAAAATCAAAGTCAAACATGTAACATTTTAAGGTGTGTTTAGACTCGTCTTTCAACACTGCCTAACTGTAAGATTGTTTTGTTCTTTTTATTTATATGGCAAGAAACATGTTACTGTTACTTTTACTTGAAAATTCATACTCCTTTATTTTTAACGGTGACTAGAATTGTTTCTCTGGAATAGAATGAGAGATCAATTTCAGGACCCCATGAATTATGCTTCAGCAAACAGATGCTTGAAATTGGTTAGAAAATCTATATTACTGCAGCTGAGGTAAATCCAATTAATACTGTCTAAGGTCAAGCTAAGGAAATAAAACTATTTTTGGAAGTAGAAATGGAATTTCAGAAAGTCTAAAAGTAAACCTCAGTGTATTTCAACACAGACTTGGAAAAACTGGTTTGTAATAGCTGAACTATTACTAATCATATATAAAGATGGTAAGAATCACATAGAAATCTGAGTTGTGAGTGAGTACTACACACTGAGAGACATGGATGACTGTACAAAAGCTCAGAATTGCTGTATGTTTGTCGTAACACAATGGTGTGGCTTGTCAGTAAGCAGAGGTGCTTTTACTTGACTTGGCACACGACTGGGGACAGTCATCTGTGTGTTGTCATGCAGACACCCTTAAAAAGAATTCTGTGCTTTCTGAAAATTAGCATACAACTAAGTAATAAAATAACATGAAATATCTGTGATGTTCCTGACAGGGATGTTAACAACTGCAATGTCACAGGAGTGACGTGAGGAATCTGCTCCCAGGATATAATTGTCACCTCTATTTTATGACAGAACTTAGTTTGTCAGAGACTGCATTACGAGGGAACTGAGTTGCTTTTCTGTTGACTGCTCTCTTTTTCTCAAGTAAAGAAAACATTTACTTCAGAAAATGGTAGAGTATCTAGAGTGAATGAGATTTCTGCTCCTGAGGCAAGGAGTGCTTCAGCCCATCCTCTCTATCCCGAACACCAAATTCAAAGTCACTACTGTTTCAGGAACTAGAGCAGTCAGCTTTTCAGGAGATCTGCCTCACTGTCTGCAGAGGGCACTCGTTTCTTTGATACTGTGTCTTTTTTCTGTGTCATCTTAAGATTTTTTAAATGTTCTTAATTAACTGCATCATCTGTCCTTTAAACTGTCAAAAT
Source organism: Motacilla alba alba (assembly GCF_015832195.1). Taxonomy (NCBI): domain Eukaryota; kingdom Metazoa; phylum Chordata; class Aves; order Passeriformes; family Motacillidae; genus Motacilla; species Motacilla alba. Next base: position 98,461,895 of record NC_052016.1, on the reverse strand, counting down.
TCTGCAAGGGATTCCTTCTTTTTGGTAAAACTCTGGTTTGTTTTTATATGCAAGTGAAGGTCCAGATAACCAGTAACCAAAGAGAGCACTTACTTGTTTGTAGACAGATAATAACAGATTTTGTTAGAATGCTGCTTCTTTTGATCTGCAAATTTTTATGCCATTACTCCTGGATTCCACCTGCATCATTATCTTGTATTTGGAGGTATTCTGGAAGATCATACTGATGAAGTTCTACTTCCCTTTAGGTTTAATAACTGCTTATAAGTTACTAAAAGTAGTTTTCCAAACATTTGTGACACTCAGAATGTAAGTAGTAGTAGTAGTAGTTATATCCTTCTGTATAAATTGTTTTTTCTGCTCTAAATGACATTTTCCTGTGTTTCTCAAAGTCTTTAAGGGGAAAAAAAAGATGTGTCAGTACTAGCAGTATTAATAATTTGTTTTTAAAAGGAAGAAGAGTTGATGCCAGTAAAACTGTTCACAGACTTGTGGTTTTAGTTTTTACATGCTGTTATATACAGTGTATGTAGTCTACAAAATACAGGATTATTGGGATTGCAGTGATTGCTGAGGAACAGTAATTAAGAAATTATTAGTAAGATTTGTTTGAGAAACTGAGCTGTCAGTCACTTGCAAATCTCATAAAATTACTTCTGCTTGTATTTAATAAACAAAAACTTCCCACATATCTTGAACCTTTGAAAATGCAGATGAATATGAGTGAAATGTTTGCATGCAAGGCGAATGAGAAAATAGAATGCACTTGGACAGAGACATTGAAAATACCCTCTTAAAAGTTTTGTTTTCTGTGTAATTGAGCAGTTATACTCATGATAGCTTTTGTAAGTTGACTTTGACTTTGCTTTGAACGATGATGCTTGTGTTACTATTCTTTCACTTACATTTAGGTTTCCTTGCCAGTCAGTTTGTGCTGTACAGAAAGATGAACCTTGTAGTTTCTGTTCAGAGCCAGGTTAGTTCAGTTGCATGAATTAACTCTGGCACAACACTACAGGAAATGTTAACGTAATTAAAAAATTTAAAGAAACATAATGTGTGCTCTTTCCTTCACATGGATGTTATAGTTGCAAGACAGCTATTCTGTTCAGAAAATGAAATTATTAATAACAGGAGGCTGGAAGCCATCCAATAAACCTCATCTTCAAAGGAGGATCAGCTTTGGTGCACAGAGTCTTCTGTTCTTGAATTTTGCTGTTTATCTCCTAGGAGTCTCCTATGCAGCCTATTGTTGAGCACTGCCTTTGGCAATTTCCCTGGCTGGAATTTGCCATGCAGCAACTTGTGACTATTCCCTCTTTTCCTTTTGCTGTGTCCTCTGTCATCTCTGTACTTCCCTTTATTAGTTGAAGGCAGCGATTTCTGCATATAGCAACACCCCTTGCTCCACCTTAACCTTCTTTTCCAGAGGCTGAATGCACCAAGCCCCCTGAGCTTCTCCTTGTGCAGGATACACTTCAGTACCTGAGGCACACTGGTGTCTTCCTGCTGCACTCTCTCCTGTTTGCTAGTGCCTCTCTTGCACCTTGGGCCTCAAAACTGAACTGAGTCATCCAGGGACAATGGAAGGAGTGCTGAAAGAAAAGGAATAATCACTTACTTGTTGTATGCTTCCAAATGCAGCCCAGGATGTGTTTGAGTCTTTGTTAGCATAGAGGAGCACCTCTGGGTCACACACAGCTTATTGTCTGCCCAAGCCCCCTGATGCTTTCTGAGCATCTGCTTCCTAACCATTGACCCCACCTCTGCTCTTGTGTTGAGTTTCACTGGCACAACATTTTTGTCTTCGTTGACTGTGTAAAATTTTTGTAATGAACAACATGATAACATAAAGAACTATTTTATTTTTAAACATACCAGAATAATTAAGTCTCTTGAGTGAATCTGAAGATTAGAGGGTCTTGTGGGAGTATTGTTCTTTATGAAGTTGTCCTACTGAAGTAGTATTTGGAAGTTGTCATAAGAAAAAACTCATGTGAGCAGGTAGCACTCATTGTAGAAAACTGTCTACCTTTGAATTCTACAAGGAGCTAGCAATGGTACTTCTATCCTTGTAACTCAGTATGTGTGTGATGGATATAGGAGAAGGAAAGGAGAGCAGCATAGTCTGCACCAATTTGTGAAGAGCTCAGATAATGGCAGATGAGTAAATCAGACTTCTGTCTGACTTCTGCCCAGTTGAGCACATAACAGAGAAGCAATACATAGTGGACAGATGTGATAGGGGCCTTCAACAGGGCTTTTCTAGAGGGAGGCAAAAAGGCAGGATCTGCAGTTACTTCTTTTCAAAGTCATGCTTTGAAAGAGTCAATAACCATGTGGATAAGGATTATCTAATCAGAGCAATGTCCTTGGATTTCTTAAAAAATAATAAAAAAAATTGATTATCAAGGTCCTTAATCAGCCTGTTAAGCTAAGGTGTGATAGAATGGGATGGTCCTCCTGTGGGTTAATAATTGGTGAAAACTGAACTTGGTATGATGGGTATCCCAAGTGAGCTATTAGCACTGAAGAAGGATCTTGAAGTCATAGGTTATATTAATGAAAATGTGGTATCAGTGTTTGGTGGGGAAATTTGAGAATTACTTAAAAAGGAACAGGGAATAAAATAGTAAGAGCTATAAATAACATACTGCATTCCTTGGTCATGAATACTGTATGGATGCCTGTCATCTGCAAAAGAAAGGGCAGGAGAACTAGAAAGCATGGGCAGCAATGACCGTCAGAGGTAAGGGAGGGTTGGTTAAAGCATGGTGCTCATAATACCAGAGTTTGGAGTTTGATTCCTGTATAGGCCATTCACTCAGGAGTTGGAATTGATGATTCTTGTGTGTCCCTTCCAACTCAGAATATTCTGTGATTCTAAGATGATCAAATAGATGAGGTGTCTTAACCTTGGAAAGCAGTCTTTTATACTGGAAATACAGTCTTCAGATTGCACTGATTTTTTTTAAGCAGTGAGGAGTAGTTTAAAAAAACCTCCAGGAAGCTGAGAAGAAGCTACACAAGCACTACTAGCCAGGGTAGTGTATATTGATTTATTGTATTCCACAGAGAGGAAGAACAAACACAATTCCGGTCATGATAGTGATGAGTGTACTTGGAGGGGCAGGAAGGTATAACAGACTTCATTACAAACTGGGTAGCTGCTGACTTTCTGAAAGAGCACTGGGAAGCTGGTTAGTAATGGAAGAAGGACATGCTGCTGCATCCTGTTTGGGAATAGATTGATCACTGAGAGTAAATCCTTAAGTGAAGCTGTCACTCTGATATGGTGTAGTAATAGCAGCTGGGAAATACAAGCCTTCTGGAAAGCAAGGGCTTAAAGAAGATTTGAATTGTCCTCAGATTTCCTGTAGACTTCCTGAATGTGTAAAGAGGGATGATAGGCATCAAGGACCAGTTACGGCCCTCCTGATACAACCCTTGTAAAAATGCTTATTGATTGCTTTTGTGTTGGACAATGTCCAAAGTCCTTCTGAGCCCATTGGCCTCTTTAAAAGTCTTCTCAGAGAAAAAACCACCAAACCTAACAACCACTTGACAATTGATTAGGCAAAAAAAAAGTCTCCAGTATTTTAAGACTGGTTTGTTGGTAATTTTCTTACTGTAGTCAGTCTTTGTTGCTTCTTTTTCTCTTTGCTCTGTTTTGTTGTTGGTCGTGGAGTTTTCTGTTTGTTTTGAATAGGTGGGTTTGGGATTCTTTCCTCTAAACTATATAATGGAACATCAAACTGCTAGCAGATACCTGGGCTGTTATTTTTGTAGTTGATTTATCTTTTACATGGCTTAAGACATGCTTTACCTACCAGTGCTGATTGTGTATAGGCTGTGAACAGGGAGAGAGAGAACAGCCTTTCCTGCAGGGTCAGTGTGCTGAGTTGCATGTATTTTGCTGAAATAATGGATTCTTGGGTTTTTTTGTTCTTTAATTCCTTGCCTTCAGCTGGGAGGGGACACTTGGAGGAAAGTTGGGAATATTCTCTTGGAAAGGCCTGTTATAGCCAAATTTTATCTCCTGTAGATCAGCATGTCTCAGAAGGATATGCCATGTGCCATGGCATTGTGCGTGTTTGTCAGGTGGTACTGAAAATGTTTTCAATAGCCACAAAGCGTAAGGGTAGAAGAAGAGAGGATTATGCTTTTTGTTAAATGCTGGTCGCCTCTATTACTCTGCTTTAAGAGAAAAATTTGAATAAAAGGAATTAAAACATACACATATTAAAATAGTGACCTGTAAGGTTTCATAGAAGAAAGTTTAGGAGAACATACTGTGAATTTTAATTTCTTTTCTTGCTTCAAATGTGTAAGTGCTACATTTATATTGAGACTACGTGTTTCAGGGCTAGTTTCCATTAATATGCATTGGTAGTCTAGATGAGACTATTTGCTAAAATAATACAATGTGCTGACCTGAAGCTCTCTACTTTGTTTTAGGGGTTGTTTCTCTATTGGCTGTTCATCCTTCTACAGTAAATACGATTGGAAAACAGCTCCTGCCAAAAACATTTGGACAGTCTAATGTCAACATTGCACAACAAGTGGTAAGGAGACTTCGTGGGGGTTTTTTTGTTTGTTTCTTTTTTGGTGGGGTGTGGGGTTTTTTGGGTTGTTGGGGTTTTTTGTTTGTTTTGGGGTTTTTGTGTGTGAATTTTGTTTGTTTGTTGCTTGTTTTTATTGCTCGTCCTGTTGTTTACACATGCAGCAATCTGAAGTAGCCTGGTAGTCTGTATCACTGGTCATGGGCAGATAATCTAAGTTTGTTTCTAATTTTAATAGACGTAGGTTAAAAAAAATATGTATTGTGTAAAGAAGTTCAAAGGTGACTCTCAAATCAACATGAAGTTACCTCACTGTTCAGGTGGCTTTATATTTTGTTAGTGTTGCCATTTAAAATCAGTGTCTCTTTCAGGTTCTGCTCTGAAATCTGGCATAGGGAAATGTAAATGAAGTCCATAAACACGTTTTACAGAGATTTGAGCTAGGTAGAATAAAATTGAAAGCATAACTGTATTTTAGTTCTTAATTTAAATATTCTTTTGCTGAAATGCTTATTTTGAGCTTTGTGTGAGATATATGAAATTAGATGTTCTAAGGTATCTTACAATGCAATAGATAATACGTAGGTTATAGTAATTCTTTCACTAATCAAAATTAGAATTCGGTGATCTGAGTAGAATTGGTCTCAATCTTCTGGAAAGCAACTGTAACATATAGACATCTGAACTAGAGTGTTTTATGTTTGGGTTTCTTCTTGACAGGAAAGCAGTAGAGCAGATTTTGAATGTAGAGTAGGTGTTAATCAGACTTCTCTGTCCCACTCTAGAAATGAACCTGTGAATTTGTGCACACTTCATTTCTTCTTTTGTAGAGTTGAGTATTTCAGGACTGTCCTGAGTGCAGTAGAAGTTCAGGGTTTGCTGCTGCCAGTTTGTTTTTTCTCCAGCTGTAATTCCTCTCCTCCTCAACCCCTGCCCCTGTTCTGGTTTGGCTGTCATCTTACTGCAGACTGATCCAAATTCTAGAGGTACAGTGTTGGGGCTGCTCATGGAATTAGTAAGGCAGGGAATTGGAGAGCGGGACTCTCTGCAAGCAAGGTGTTAAATCATCTCTTGCAGTCTTCTGCCAGTTCATATAGGGAATAGAAACCAGCTTACAGCTTTCTTCAGGTCCCCATATAATCTGTTTACTTGAAGAGCACACGGATGGTTTTCACACTCTTTGGAGACGTTTGGTGAGCCAGACCAGTTGGTATTAGAACTGATAGTATTTTTTTTCACAGGGATAAAGTGAGCAGGTTCACATGGGTCGTGTGCCAGCATTCCCCACCCTCATGTCATTTCCTACAATCATAAGTTTTGTTTATCAAAAGCAGTAGAGGAGATTATTTGGCTTTTCATAAGAGACAGAAACATTTCAAGTATGGTACAATGCTCCTGGAAAGGAGTACCAAAGATATTCTAGCTGTCGGAAGTGGATGTAACAAATTTATACCTTAACTACTCAGAGAGGTGGCATAATATAAAGAGAATCTTTGGGAAAAAATACAGCTGTTTGTCTTTCCAGACAGCTGAAATCCCAGACATCCTGCAGTCACTAGACTACCTTTGGCACCGTCCATGTAACTTTCACACATGAAATGTTTCATTTTCAGTTTTTTTTTATTGTACTCTTGTTGAGACTTAACTGTTGAAGATTGCCCAAGGAAGAAAAACTAAGTTTTGCTGCTCAGACAGAATGTAGCAGGAGGAAAGTATGGCAAGCTTGTGGGTGGTTATTGGTTTAGGTTTGTTTGATTTTTTTTTTTCATTTATCTGATGTCACGGATACAACCAGCTGTTTGCACTGGGAGGTAAATGTACCCCAGAAAAGTAGGCACGTCTTTCTACAGAAGAGTAACCTATATGGTATAATTTTTTTTCAGAGATAAAAAACCATCACCTGCAAAAGAGGGTCTTTTGTTTAGCTAGTTTCAGAGGGCATGGTTCTATGTGCTAATATATGTATTGTTACTTATAGTCAGATTACCACATCTTCAGGACAGTTCGCATGGAGGCTGGAAGACTGTGCTTAGCCAAGTGTGTGCTCTTAACGTGTTTGCAGTGCAGTGGATTTGCCTAATTTGGTGTCACTTACTGCAGTGACGAGGGAAGTTCACCCTTATTCTTTCTCACCTCTAATGTAGTAGTTTTGACTCTAGTGGTGGAGGCTGACACCAGGAGGGAGGATTCTTGCAAAAGCTCTGCATTTTCTCCCTGGTTTTACTGATTTTCAGATTTTCTTACAATCATATTTTAACTGTAATTTACTGCAGCATCCTTATACATCATTTGGTAGGGTAGGGGGTTTTTTCCCTTCTTTTTCCCCCCATTTTCCTTGGAGGGAGAGAGTGTGTGTACTTGATCTTGTCTAAGTTAGTGCTGAACAGTGTTAAGAAATCCACCAAGCATGAAAACCTGATTTAAGGAGGTTAAAATACAAATGCTTGTATCTTAGGGTGTGCTCTAACTATATTAACTGTAGTCAGAAGTTTTTTATGCGAGTGTATATAAATTAGATGCATCTAAGTGAAGTATGTGAAGTACTAGTGTTTGCATAATTTCAGTTGTGTCACTTAAAAACTTCTGGGAATTCTCACCGTTTTCCAAATGATTTTATCTTCACTGTAGGTTATCGGTACACCTCAGAGACCTTCAGCTCAAAATACCATCCTGGTAGGAAGTCCACATACACCTAACACACATTTTGCATCACAGAACCAGACTGGAGATTCTTCACCTTGGTCTGCTGGGTGAGCAAAATGAAAGCTAGAAAGGATTAGTAAAGTGCTGGAACTTTGGTTTAAAGTGTTGTGGTAGTGTATGTACTCCTCAGGCTAGCAGTGTGCCAAAGTCTTTTCCTTTTCATCAAGAGAGCTTCACCACTGAAGTCTGTTGCACTAAAATAGTGAGTAGTCACACCATGAGTACTTCTTCATTTCTTGTAAAAGAATGCAGAATATTTTCTGTAAGCTCTGGTAGATATTCTGACATTACTAACGTTTCGAGAATTTAGCTCCTAAAAGGACACAGGAATTTGTCTGACTTGATTCTATGATTTCTCTTATGCTGCTGTATTTTCAGAAAAATACGGTGTATTTCTGATTGAACAAGGATATCCCAGAGTGTCATTTGAAATAAGAATGTAGTCCTTTTTGAGAAAAAGTATTAAATACAAGGAATGCATTCTTTTGGTGTGTTTTTTTCATGCAAGCTTGTTTTTAAAGGCATCTTGTTAAATGTAGTTGGTTTAAGACTACATTTATTATCGGTGGCCTGTTACGAATAAATAGATTTCTGCTTTGGAATTATACAGTGAAATGAGATGTAAGAATTGAGACTTCCCCTTGCTGAAACTAATTTTGTTGATGTTTGTATTTTTCCTCTGGTTACAAGGAAATTTTTATTTAAAAACTTTACAAAGCAGAAAACTTTGTTATACTGCTTGTATCTTGTAACTTTGAAGTTCTAATAGCAATTTCATCTACTGCATAACTTCAAATCTGTGTTACAGTAATAGTATAATGTTTAGTGAGTTCAACCAATACCAGACTTTGTCTGTTCAGTCAGTATCAATATCACATTGCATAGAAAATGCTCAATCTATGTGCTACTTAAAAATAAAAATTTTTAAAAAGGACAAAAAAGTTCTCTCCTCTGATTCAGTTTTCATGTTTTAGCATTTATCCCCTTATCTCTTCTTGTCTTGAGGTTTAGAAGGTTTTCTTTATTGACTTTTCCAAGTAATATCCCTGTTGTTAATTTATTGTCTGCTACTGGAAAGAATTCAGGCCAGGTTGGATAGAGCTTTGAGCAGCCTCACTGATTGAAGATACCCTGGCTCAGTGCAGGGGGGTTGGACTAGATGACCTTTAAAGATTGCTTCCAACCCAAACTATTCTATGATTTTGTGATTCTACTGAAGCTAGAAAAGTTGGCAAAAGAATAAATTTTTATATTGTGTTTCAGCATCAAGATACTAGAATTGTTTAAAAATATTGTTGAATGTAGGGGAAAAAATGTAGGAGAGAAGGTTGGTAAGGGGTTGGTAAGAAATGGAAGAAAAGGGAAGGCTTGGGTTTTTGACAGCAGTGTGCCTGTATTTGAAAAAGAGACATCAAATATTCCAAAGTTTAAATCTTCTTAAAATATATATTATACGTATATTTAGGAAGCGGAACAAAAAAGGCGAGAAGAATGGCAAGGGTTTACGTCATTTCTCTATGAAGGTTTGTGAGAAGGTACAAAGAAAAGGAACCACCTCATACAATGAGGTGGCAGACGAGTTGGTTGCAGAATTCACTACCACTGATAATCACATTTCACCAAATGAATCAGTAAGTATATGGGAAGTCAATTACATGTGAACTGAATGGGGGAAGAGAAATTTCTCTTGAGATTTTTCTGTTTTTCCTACTGCTAAATGAAACAGTTCAGATATTAACTGAGTGTACCCATTTGCTGTAATATGTTTATTTTCAAATATTTTTGACACAGGTATATTTTTGATTAATGCACTATGTCTACAGCAGGCTTATGACCAGAAGAATATTAGACGACGTGTCTATGATGCCTTAAATGTCCTTATGGCCATGAACATTATCTCTAAGGAGAAAAAGGAAATCAAATGGATTGGTCTACCTACTAACTCGGCTCAGGAATGTCAGAATTTGGAGGTATATGCATTTGGAACTTCGCAGTGGCTTTGTGTTTGAGTAAATGTTTACAGCTTTACTAAGTTCTGACACAATGTGTGCCTATAATCTTCTGAGGTAGCAACACAGTCCTCTTTGGAATCTTTTTATTTTATTTTTCAAATACTGAGTACACACTCTTCAACTTCCAGATTGTTCAAATATGTTTTTGTTTAATTCTTCTGTGTCAAAAATACAGCTTTTTAAAGTACATGTGAAGAAGTTCTGAGTGGAAGGTAGTAAAAAATTAATGTGTATTTCCAACATTGCAACAGTGGTACTCAGGAGTTGGGAAGATCCGTTTTTTTTTGGAAGATGCCAACCAGAAAGTAGCTCTGTGGTGATAGATGTTGCATGTAGGTCAGTACATATAGGCATCTCCATTGTTGCAGGTCTTACCTTTTTGTGACAATTCTCTTAAGTATGTCACACTTTCTTGTTGCATGTCATGGGGAGCAATTAGAGATTCGTAAGCTCTGACAGGATTTTTTACTATCCTGAGATTTGCAGAATAATAAAGTTACTGAGGTTTACTGAAGTAAATTCACTTCATCTGAATGGAATGAGACATTGTATTTATTCTTAGTAAGTCTAAACTCCTTCAGCAGGACAAAAAAAATCAGTGTGAAGGTGCCTGAGTTAGGGGGAAAGGAGAACAAAAGTGTTTGGGAGCCTTATCTACAAAGGGATAATCCTAATTTTTGTTTGATACTGATAACTGATTTTCCATTTAATTTTTTAAATTAATTTTGTGGCAGTGAGTTTCAGGTGCATGTGAAGCTTCTTATGAAGTACCTTTGTTTGGTTTTGAACATCTTGATATGTTGATATCTGCTGAAGTGATTCCTTATTCATTTCTCTGTCCTGTTCATTGTTTTATAGGGATCTCTCATGTTCTCCCCCATTATTTCATTCTTCTTTCAGTATAGTCCTAATTTATTCATTATTCTCTTGCATAGAGTCTGTTTGGTATCACTGATGATCCTGATTGCTCTTTTGTATGCTTGTCTTTGAAATAGAGCCATCAGACCTACAGAATTCAAGATGTAAACATTCTGCTTCATAGAGTAATGTAGTGATAATTCCTGTTTGGTACTGTTTCTTGCCTAATAATTCAAATTTTTGGCTGTCACAGTATAGTGAGCGGATGGATTTTGCAGATACTGCAATTTTAGATCTCTACTGAATAACATTTTATTTCTAAAGAATCCATGTATTAGATTGTTTTCTCACACATACCACACTGTATTTACCAGAAATAATTTAGGTGATGTAATCACAAAATGCTGTAAGATACTTTGAGTTTGCTTTATGACAAACTCTCTTTTTACTATGCCAGGTAACTCTCTTTTTACTATGCCAGCAGATTCTGTCACCTTGTCACCTCAGTCTGATTGTCTGTCATTAGAGTAACAGTCTGTCAGTTTAATCCCCATGAGAATCTGCTGGGGAGCTTCTTCCACTAAGAAAGCTGTGTATTTCCTACCTTTTTGTCTCTTACCTATTTTCTTATTATTTAGTACATATTAAATACTGTGAGGTCTTATCCTTGGGGTCCATAGCAGCTTTATGTCTTGAACCATCTTTGTTGGATCTTCTCCAATACCTCCAATATCAATAAACTCTATGTCAAATAGATTATTCTTGTTTATCTTTGCCTCTTGGAGAGAATTCCAATAACCCTTTGAGGCATAACTTCTGTTTGCAGAGATGTTTTTATCTTCTTCACAGGTTGTTGTATTTTATTCCCCGGGGTTCTAATTCTGCTTTTTGTTCGTTTCCATAGGTAGTACTGATGTGTCTTGATAGTTACATCTCTAAATTACATGTAGAACTTTAATGATTGATTGCTATATTGCCTACCTCCAGTGCTCTGGTATTGAAATTATTTTAAAGGGAAAAAATGTTGCCATAAAGTGCTACTTAAAACCAACAAACTGACCAGTCCTTTTTGTCTGTCTTAAGGTGGAGAAACAGAGAAGAATTGAAAGAATAAAGCAAAAACAATCACAGCTACAAGAACTCATTCTACAGGTACAGTCAAGGTACTCTTGTCTATAGGGCAAGGTAACTTATATCTGTATTCTTCTTGTTTTATCCCAGTCTGAGGGATGGGAACTTCTAGGAATACTAGAGGTGAATTTCAGGAGAAGGTGTATGCAGCTTTATTTAACATTGTAGTTTAGCTGGGACCATGCTGGGCCATTCCTATTGGGGATGCCATCAACCTTCCATCAGTTACGATGAATTTATTTGGAGTTTCAAAGGGTGTAAAAAGGGTTTATGTTGACAGGAGAAGTATTTCATACCATACCCTCGAAATTTTCCAATTCAGTTCAGGAACTGAACTAGATACAGGCATCTAGAATTTTCTTCTGTGTTAGCATCCATAGATAAAATGATGTGACTGTAGAAGTTGTCTGCCATAGTGCTCTGTGTTGTGCCTCGCTGGAGACTTGCTGCCACTAGTGTGGAAGTAGCTGGACCACTGTGAAACAGTGGCTGAACTCCTTCCTAGATTTCCCTTGCTACACTTGGGGAAGCAATAGTCTATTTCCCAGGTCCCTGTGCTGCTGGTCCACAGAAGTGTATTCCTGGGTAGCTGTGTTGCCTACATAGTAGGAATGAGAACCTCAGGCATGCAGAATGAAAGTACAGACAGCTGCAGGACAGCTGCCTGATTTTTATCAGTCTCTGTGTTGGCTTTGGATTTTGGTCTTAATTCTTGTTTATTTAATTTGATTTTGTGACCAGAAAAAATATTTTTCTTTGTTCAGTAGCTTACTGTATGATTTATAACTCGAGTTTCTATGGTTTTTGATTATTCAAATTGCTAGTTTTTAAAATAGGAACATTCCATTGTAAAAAGCAATTTTGGTAAGATGTTAAAGTCACTAGTCTTAAATGGGCTCGTGAAAACTAATGGGCATCAGAAAACTAATGCCAGATATTCAAATCCCAAACATAAACTTTTTTTTGCATATAATTAATTTCAGTATTAACATTATTTGGAGTGCAGCAGTTAGTAAGGAAGTGTAAATGGAGAGGAGATGGGATGCTATGGGAAAATTTATTTTTCCAATCATTGTTCTCTCTCCATTCCGCCAGGGATCTGTCCAAGGAGCTGTGCTGATATAATTAGTAGAATATGCTTTTTTTTTCCCCTCAGTAAAGTTTTACTGCATTGGCTTTTTTAATACTGTGATTTGTGACTCTTCTTGCATCTTAACATGCAGGAATACGGTAAACACTCTGTCCTTTTCTGCATTTCCTTGCTGCAACCATTGCTGGAATCCTTAGGAGCTTTGTTAACATGATCCTAAGAGCTTCATTCATACTTTGATATTGCTGTTGCTTTTTCTAGCAAATTGCCTTTAAGAACCTCGTCCAGCGAAACCGTCACGCAGAGCAGCAGGCAAACCGACCTCCCCCTTCCAATTCTGTCATCCATTTGCCTTTTATCATTGTGAACACCAGCAAGAAGACAGTGATCGACTGCAGTATTTCAAATGACAAGTAAGCTAACAAGAGTTTTCCATTTGGCCTTTGGTAGAGTTCTGAGTTCATACAAATGTTCATGTAGATTTGTTAAAGGTTAAATACAAGCTTACTTTACTTGTGCCTTTTGTATATTGAGAACATGCACTTCAGTCAGCTGTTTTATATACTCTTTTAATAGATAGACTAATTGATTCACACTTGATAACTTATTTCAGACTTGCTATCTAGAGATACTAGGCATCTCTCTTGACATTTTATGTCATACTTAACCAAGCAGTGTTTTCCTTTGTCTTTAACACCATGGAATGCAGCCAGTGGAATTGAAAATGGATTTCGCTTTCAGGGCTGCTGTTCTCCACTTTTGGTTCAAAAAGCTGTATTTTTCATCAGCTAAATAAAAACTGAATGTAAGCAGTCACAAGCAAGTACATAAATCTTGAAACATTCGATTGCCTAATGTGATGTGTCACTAACACACTTAGAACTATGTGTAAAGCTTTTGAAATGCTGCAATTCCTGAAAATTGAAAGGTAGTTAAAATTATTGAAGTTAATTGAGACATTTTTTCCTCTCCAGGTTTGAATATCTATTTAATTTTGACAATACTTTTGAAATTCATGATGATATAGAAGTACTAAAACGAATGGGAATGGCTTGTGGGCTAGAATCTGGAAGCTGTTCAGCAGAGGACCTAAAAATTGCAAGGAGTTTGGTTCCTAAAGCTCTGGAACCATATGTGACAGGTTAGTTACTCCGAAAAGAGTTGGTTTTTTCCCTCCTAAATATAGGACTCTAAGAAAACACATGAAAATACCTTATATCAGATAATTTCCACTGATTTTTGGTAAAGATTTCTGTCAAGTTTTCAAATTTGTCTGCTTCTTAGTGTATCTTAGGGAGCAAATACCGTAGTGATTGATAAAAAGTGGACTGTTGCTCTTTGCAAAACATTTTGCATCAAGCCACACAAGTAGATCTTTGCAGTGTGTATTCTTTTAAGAGAACAGTATTTATGCTTGATTCACTTGCAAAGGCAAAAGGTAGTAAGTGCAAGCATATGATGAATACTGAAATCATCTGTCTGGCTCACTTCAAAACAAATGGGTTTTTAAAATGTATTTTGAAATTTTATTGTTGCTTGCACTAGCCTTTTTAAAAATTAGGCTGTTTTGGATATAGTATGTAACTATGTTTGGTTCTTTGGGCTGCAAGACTTCTTTTCTGGACTTTAAAGGATGAAGCATTTCCACTGAATTAGATGGGTGTGTTTGGAAGGATTCCTGAAAAGCATGTTGTTTGTTTTACAGAAATGGCTCAGGGATCAATCAGCAGTGTATATGTCACATCTTCATCAGGTTCTGCGTCAAACGGCACAAGATTTTCAGCCAGGTGAGATGAAATTTTCAGTCAGCTTTTAAAATCTGTGGTCATCAAAGAAGCTTGGATATTAAATGCTTCATGAAACAAGTTCTGTTTTGATTAAATGTGCTGTGGATATGTGTTTTAAGTTTATTCTCAGACATCACTTCTATGGTGGTTCTTAGCAGTGTCATTAAGGAAATCCTTTCCTGTGTAGTGGAAAGGTGCTATAGTGGTGTTATTCTTGAATGTGTTGTTTGTTTGTTTGTGGGGTTTTTTCTAGTTTAGAGTTTGTGACAAGAAAACATCTACTTCTCTAATGATAAGTATTGGAAAGATTACTCCTTGATCATTTTTTCATTAGTGTCTAACTTTAAAAAAGATTTCGATCTTTGGGTTTTAAACAGCGATCACAGAAGCTGGTAGCTGATAAACCATAACTAGTATTCAACTTTGTTACTCACTGGTTTCTTATTAATCAAAAATATGTCCTTCTATGAGTTCCACAAGGTTGTAAAATTAGTTAAATATTCAGCAGTTGGATTCTGTGATCTCTGAGGTCTTTTCTGGCCTAATTGATTCTATGATCATTGAAACGCTTGACATTCGTAACAAACGCTTGAATTAAGTTCTGCATGTTTTGTGCAAGGGAACTGAAGCTTGAGTGAGAATTCTGCCAAGAGATGCTCAACAGTACTTAAAATCTCTGTTTTCACTAAGTTTCCTTCCGTGGTAATGAGCATAGGGTAGTGAAAAAGAGCACCATGTGTTTTTAAGGCTTTGAAAATTGAATAGGCCACTGTTAGCCAGAGACCGATAGAGAACCAGAGGCTGACTGGGGTTCATTATCTTGGTGAGAATACAAGAACTTCTACCATTTCCATTTCTTAGGAGTTTGGAAAAGGGCAGTGACAAATTATATTTAAATATAGTATATATATGAATATTCATGGCAATAGCAATGAACATTCGTGGCAAGAGAAGTTGTGCTGCCAAGGCAAGTAAAGGCTGTACATTTATTTAACAAGGTCTAAAGAAAGTTTGCAGAAGTCTGAAGATGCTGCTACCAACACCTTCATCCCAGTTTCTTTGCTTTACTAGGATACTCGGGTTATGAAATCCGGTTGTTTTTATCAAAAAGAGAGGACAATGGATTTGGGGTTTGTACATTCAAAGTTTACAAAAGCACAGGAATAATCTCTTTGTTTTGTTTTCTTTGCTTTTGAAACTGTTTTTGCAGATAATTGTGGCAGACCTGTTGTAGGTCATCTCACTATAGCTAGACAGATATCTTAGTATCTTGCTGCTGAATAAGTGTGCAGAACAGGAGTGCTTGAAAGGGTCTCACTGGATAAGTTTTTCTTGTGAGCTTGTAGGGTGTACCCTGGCAGTTTCATTCTGTGTGATGATAGACCATTAAACTGGCTCCATACAGCAGCAAGTGTGCCTGATGGAATTTCTGCATTAGCTGGATCAGCATTAAAAAAATTACTACTTTTGAATACTTTTGAAAGTACTTTTTAAATGATGAATGTCTTTCAAGGGAGATACTTTTGTACTTTTGATACTTACACAGTAGATATTTTTGTGAATTTACAAAAAACCCAAACATTTTGTCATGAATTTGTGGCCAAGTTTAATGGTTTACCAAACCATTTAGAAAGTCAACCATTAAATAGATTGGCAAAGTAGTAATTAATAATGGAGGCTGGAATTTTCTGGCTCTGTTAAAACAAAATACTGCACAATGAGAAGAAAACAGTTTCAAATTAAAAAACAACAGCACATGACAGTTTGCTATGTTGAATCAAGGAGTTAAGGAAAAGCTAATAATTCCTCAGTTTTCCAGTCTTTGAATCAAGATTAGTGACTCTGAAAGACATGATTCACTTGCAAGTGCTCAGTGCTGCACAAAAATACTGAAGAGCTTAGCTTTGTAGCCTTAACACTAAATGTGCTTTAGAAGAAACCTGAAAAACATATTTATAAAGTGTCTGTGAGAAAGTTTAATCTTCAAAATTACTTGAGACTGTTTTATCTTTTTGGAGATGGCTTGGACATACACTAAAGACAGTTTATAAAGTGGCAGTGGCAGATTCATTAAAGGAATGGACTAGATATTGTCGGAACTCAGAATGTCCTGCAGACATTCTCGGATGTTCCAGACCCAGGTCAAAAGCATCTGAGACCCTGGCATGCAGCCAGAGACCCCTGTGGCTTTGAATCTGACCCATGGAACAGTTTACCAACTTTGCAGGAAGAACAAGAAGTCACAAAAGTTTAGATATTATAGTAGAAGTAGTCACGAAGTGAAGGGTAGGATTTCTGAGTGCTGTACAGGGGGGTTTTAAGCCTTGTACGCAGGGGTCCAAGTTTTGTACATGGGGGTCAGGAGTTCTAAGATGGAGGGATTTGGGTGTGCCCTGTCCTCTTTCTTTCTCCTTCCTAGCCTCCATGTCTTTGGTGATGTTGGCACTCACAGATTGGTCTAGAGTAGAAAGTCACCATTCAATATAGATAGTAGGCATTGGGGAAAAGGTATAAACATGTAACACGTAATGTGTGATATAAAAGATGGCACCAGCCCCCTGGGAGGGCAGCGTGCCTTTGTCTGAGCTGCTGAACGGGCCACAGCAGTTCAGGAGAAGAATCTTTTAGATAACCAACAATAAACTACCTTGAGACCAGACAACAGAGGACTACTGAGTCTTTCTTCGAAGGCACGGGTTGGAGGAGAGACTTTTCCATCTTTCAGGGTCACCCCAATCCGGGGGTGAAACCCCACAGATATGGGAGAAATCATGAAGCAATGCCAACTGGCTTTTTTTTTTTTTTTTTCAGTGACTTTTCCAATGGTGGAGATGGAATGTTGGCTACAAGTTCCAATGGATCTCAGTATAGTGGCTCCAGAGTTGAAACACCAGTTTCTTATGTTGGGGATGACGATGATGATGACGATGACTTTAATGAAAATGATGATGACGACTGATGCCCTTTGCTTGTAGACTATTTTTTTGTTAAAATTCAGCAGGCTTCAGGAATAAATTGTTCTAGGGAGAAGTGTCTCAAATTACTTTGCCCCATCCCCCAAGGAGAATATTGGTAAGCAGTTCTGAGTTTAGAAATTGCACCTCTGATAAGCAAACAAGGATTGTTTTATGTAGGATATTTTTAAATGTGGTGTGGATGTGTGTTTTTGATACCAGTGTGTTAATGCAGAGCCTTTATTTACTCTTGTTTTAGGGGTTTTTGGTTTGTTGGTTGTTTTTTGTTTGGGATTTCTTTTTTACTTGAAGGAAGAAGAATTTTGCCCCAAATGTTCTTTCAAAGTTTGCTAAAGAAAATGTAGACACATCATTGAGAAATAAAATACTGTCCTTCTGTGGAAAATGAATACACTGAATGGCAATTTATTTGGAGTGTATTTTGATTATGCCACTTCTTGAGGGATAGTGAGCTAATGTAGTAGTGTTTTTTGTTAATCATGCAGTGTCCAAAGAACCAAACAAGAAAGATACGTCCTACTTTTTTACATGTTAAATTCCAGAAATGTTGTGAACTTATTTTCCCTTAAATTATATCTAACATTATGATTCCATCAAGTTTATATACTTTTCACTGTATGTTGGGACATATGAATTACAAAGTTTTTGGCAAATGTTTACTGCCAGTTGGTGCAGCTATATAAAAATGTCTTGAAGGTTTGGAATGATTTATTGCTTATGGTAAAATTTGCCTGATTTCTTACAGGCAGTCTTTGGAAACTTTTTATTATATAGTTGTTTACATACTTATAAGTCTATCATATAAAGACATGTACTGAAACAAATGTTTGTATTTGTTTCATAAGCATCTTCCTGTAATCTATTATAAAGTTGAAATTAAATATAGAGAATGTTTTAAGTTTTTTAACTCAAAATTTGTCAATCATTTTTAATAGTTCATTTTTATAAAAGGAATTTCAGGGCAGGTGGTAGTCTTTTTAAATTTATTCACAAACAATTAACTGCACAAATACTGTCAGCTGCCTATTCTAAGACAGTAGTCTTTTTATTGAAACACAAATAAACTTTTCTGTAATATTTTATGAAATATAAAGAGACTATAATTGTTTGACTTGTTTAACCTTGGCACTGTTAGTTTTTATTAATAAAACGCGCATGGGCATTTTTAACAAGCTCTGTGGTTTTTCTAATTCTAGGATTATTTTAGAACCCTTCACTTCTCGTCACAAGACCTAGAATTAGCTGTCTTGGGATGCTGCATCTATGCTACAGAGGGCCCAGAGTTTTTGCTTTGATTTAATAATTTGCCCTTAGAGCTCTTGATAACTCATGATGCAAAAGGCAATAACTTACCTGGTATATTCTCTTCTTTCACACCTGCTTATTTCTTCCATGTTGCTCCTCAGCATGACAGGTCGATCTTAGTACTCCTATCTCGCTTCTGTTTAAAATTCCATGCCTAATGTCCTAACTTTTCATCCCATATTCCTCAGTCCTAACTTTGTGTCATGTATTCCTATGTCCTCCAAAGAGGTTTTAATGTACTTTTCATATACTTCTTTTTTAAACAGCTTTGTCAGATCACATCCTCTGCTCTCAGCTGCAAGAGTGAACTGAGCTGGCTCAGTCACTGCAGGCTACTGTCACAGTCAGGATTTGATACTTCCACAAAGTCCAGAGAGTCCCTGCAAAGTATTAATAACTGTGCTGACTGTGGTAGGGGCTCCTGGATGCGCTTAAACCCTGTGGTAAATGTGAACTGTGTTACATCTTTTTTTTTTTTCTTGAAGGGATTATGCATAGACAAATGTGTGGGGATACGTGTGATTAGCATAGAACAGCTGATACACACAGAAGGTTTTCAGATTGTATCACACCTTGTAACATGAGTGAATGAAACAAATTACTTTGTAGGACTGGGGGAAAATCTGGGGGAGAGGAGGCTATTTGGATGTTTTGCTTCTCAGTGAAGAGGCAATTCTCTGCAGTGCTAATGCTAAACACAGGATTCTTGTTGTGGATGATACAGTTGATTCAAATTGTCTTTGATGTTGAAAGGCAGTTCAGTTTTTAGAGGAACTTCAATTATTCCAGTTTTCCCTTGCATTCTCTAGTGTATGATCCAAGATTTGCCTGCAAAGAGTGAGTAGAGGGATGTTAGGGAAAGAAGGCTGAAAGAATCTGACAGTTTTCTTTTGGTTCTTATTGATGGAATAGTCCTCAGATAGGGTAAGGTTTCGCTGGGAGTGAAAATGTGACAAAACATACATTTTTAAGATGTTACTTTTCTTTCTTTTCTTTTGCTTGGTGATGAATCTGAATGGAATTTGATAATTTAAACATTGGAGTGCTTTTGGGGAAATTATTTTTTATTCTATTTCTGGTTGAACTTGATGATCTTAAAAATTTTCTTTGAAACAATTCTATGTTTCTGTATAACCTTTGTTTTGGGAGAGTTTTCTAGTAAAGGCAGCAATCAATAATGAGAGAAAGTCTGTAGAATCTTTAAGTAGCTGCTTGATTTTGAGCAGTGACTTGGTTACAATGTTCAGGTGAAAGAGGAGAAAAAAAGAAAGACAAGAGACCAATGGTGAGGGGCCCAATTGAGAAGAGGAAAGGAAATGTGAAGAATTAAGTGGATGGAAGCAGTAAAGAAAGAACAGATTATAGCAGGGTCTTTGCACAGGAATATAATAAGAGAAAAAGGTGTAAGTTGGAAAGAATGAGAACACAAGAGAAGACTAGTCAGGGACTACAAAAATGAGTAGTAGTAGAAACTTATTTTAGAAACAGAAAGGTAGAGGGTATAAGCATTTAATAATTGTCAGGCGTAGCATGAAAGGAACTGGAAAGTTAAAGGTAAGTTTAAACTGTATGGTTCTAATCTCTGAAAAAAGGGGTTGCACATGTACAGATGGAAAATGAAGATTAAGAGCAGGAACAGAACATAACAGGAAATTGTGAGAGGAAATTGTTGAGGAAATCTGTGGGAGAAAGTACTGTAAGGAGATAAAAACTGAAATTCAGTTTAAGAAAGATTAAATGATGGTAATGGGAATGAGAATTGTTATAATGGCTCAGTTTGGGGTAAAATATGGCAGGAAAGGAATATGCTTTTAATTCCTTTACTTAGCCAGCACTTTGTTGTGATGTGAGGAAGAGGAAGAGAGGAAGAGTTGCAAAGTGTGTATTTATGCCTCTGAAATGGCCCTGCAGATAAGTCCTGGGAGCAGTGTGCATCTTTTGTGCTTTCTGAAGTGTTCCTGAGCTATGAAAGATTGTGCATTTTGACACATGTAACAAGTTAAGGATTTCTTGAACTGTTTCACAAATGATCTGTTTTGCTTTTCCCGTAGGAATTTGTCTTAACCAAAGAAAAGCAGTTACGACTTCAGAAACTGATAGGGTTTGGTTTTTTACTTGAACCCTCCTTCAGTGAAAGGTGGCAAATGTTGCAGAAAAAAAAAATAAATGTAGCTGATAGGGTACTGACCCTTGAGAGATGCCCCTTTATTTATTTGAATGAGAGGATTAATCTTTATTGAAAGGATGTACTGGCAGAAATCACCTCATTCCTTAATCAGTGAATATATAGGTTGTAAACTATTAATGTTAATGAGAAATCTGAAAATTGGATGCTGTTTTAATATAGAAAGGCCAAAAGTTTAGAAAAACCCAAAAAACCAAAACCAACCAATATGACGTAACACTACTGGAATGATCACCAGTACAAAGGACAGCATATTCAGTTTTTCCCAGATAGATAATTGTTTACTGTAGGGATTTCCTTTCTCTTGTCTGCTTGTGAGAAGTGTAGTAGGCCGTTTGTCTTTACAACTACATTGGGTTAACAACTTGTCACCACTTCTCAGCCCTGTCTACTTCCAGAAGGATGAGGCTACTGTCACACACACTTTATTGTTGAAGCCTTAATTGTCATTCATTTACCAGGAAAAGCAAAGATGAGCCAGCACATTGAGAGCAGCCTTTTCCTGTCGTTATTTTATAAATTTAGCATTTAAGGTTTTTCCGGGGTTCTTCCTGACCTTTGGTTCTCCCTTGAGCTTTCATGGATTCTGGTGTGTTACCAAAACGCTCAGTGGGCTGGGGCAGCTGCTGTGTGAGGAGAGACTGAGGGAGAGCAGCTTGTTCAGCCTGGAGAAGAGGCAGCCTCGGGAGACCTAATGGCAGCCTTTAGGTCTGCCTAATTGCAGTGCTGCAGGAAGGTCTTTGCAAAGCTGGAGCCAGTGCACAGGGGTGTGTGAGGACAGGATGGAGAGACAGCACACACGAGCAGAAATGGGAGAGTTTCCTGCTGAACATGAGGAAAACTTGGGATGGTCAAGCTGTGGAACAGGCTGCCCAGAGAGGTTGTGCTGACTCAATCCTGAGGATTTTCAAGACCAGACAGGAGAAAAGCCCTAAGCAATGTAGAGTCTGGCCTCTTGGCTGAGCATGCTTTGAGCAGAGATTGGACAAGGGGACAACCTGCGATGCCTGCCGACTTGAATTACCTTATGGATCCCATAAGAGAGAGAAAGAAAAGAAAAAACATGTTAGAAAATGCCAGTGTTGGGAACAGACTAGCAAGTAGGTCATCTGGCTTGCCAGACTCATCAGAAAATGAATGGAAGCTCAGCACATGTTCAGAAGCTGTCAAAAGGTACCAAACTGATGGAAAAGGTGGTTAAATGTGCAGGTAGAAGTGACGACTGTCTTCAGGATGAGGTTTCTAAGACTGATGCTGAGAGCAGAATGAGGAAGGGCAATGAGCAGCAACGCATGGGTGTTTCTGACTTCAAGCATTTGTTTACACTGGTCCTGTTTGGCGTGATGATGGTTCTCACCTGGCACCATCTGCCTCTCACTCAGTTGGGACCTGCTGTCCTCACATTCAGTGAATGTCAGCACTTTGTAAAACAACAATTGGAGAAAATCATGATGATTTTTGATGCACAGCTTAGCTGTGGTAAAGGCAGAATGTTAGGATGTGGAAGAGAATAAAGAAGAGAGGCTGGTGTTAATTGAAAGTCACCCCTGTAATACCATCACAAGTGCTTTTCTTTGTTCTGATATGACCTTTTGTTAAATTGTTGGATGTTTTCGGCATGTGGAAATTCAAACATAGGCTAAAAATTTTGATTTCCTTTTATCAGGTTGCTGTGTGCACATCAGGGCACATTGCTATAAATTGTGCAGTTTCATCAGCCCTACCTAGTCAGTGCATCTTCATTGTAGCATGTTAAAAAGATAGCAAGGTTGCAGACTTCAGGCAGATTCCTGCTCTTTATTCATGTAAACTTGAGAGAATTTATTAAAAATAGAACATTAAGCGCATACTCTTAAAAGTTTTAAGCTCCAGTAATTAAAGTTGCTCAACTTCTGATGCTGATTTTTAATGAACCTTGGAATAGTTCTTACAAACTAAAATAATGCTAGAGTGCCAGTTTTTGAAGTGTGAAAAAGTAAAAAGTGTCAAATATGTGAGGAAGTCCTGTCCAAATGTGTGTCGTCTAGACAGCTTGAGATCAGCTCTGAATCTTATATTAGAAAAACTCTTGAAAGAAATAGCTAGAAGAAAATTACAAGCATGGAAGATTATTTGTTAATGACACAGTATGGAGTAGGTCATATCAAATGAATATGGGAGGAGACTGCAAATGTTTAGCTGATTAAGGAAACAATGGCTATGCTTCAGCATATTTAAACCTTTTAATTTCATTGCATTCTGATTTTAAATATGTTTTACAATATCTCCAGATTGTATGTCAAGGGGTTATGAACTGTTTACTGCTGAATTATTTTTGTGGCGTTATTACTGACTGAACAGGCGCAGCAAGTAAGATCCTACTCCTGTTTAACAATTTCTTCAATAACCTAGAAGAAAATTTTAAAATACTCTGAAGTATTTTTGGTTAGAAAAGAAGTAAACAATGAAGAGGAGAGATTAATGTGAATTGTTTGGCAAGCAGGTCATGTCCAAAAATGTTGTGGTTAAACTCCACATCTTGTGAAGAAGGAATTCAAGGTACACGTCCAGGAGGAAAGACTATGCTGGAAATGTAGGATCCTGAAAATGATCCAGAGTGTCAAGGTAGATTATAACTCCGCATATGTCCTACACTGTTTTGTAAGGAACTAGCTAATCTGAATTTGGATGTGTAGGTAAAACTAATAATGGATTGGAAAATGGTGTCACATCCAGATGCATTCAGTGAGACCAGCAGTGAGCAGCTGCACGCTTGTTAGCATCATCATTTCAAAAGGATGTTGGAAAAATCAGGAAATACTCTGTAAAAAAGCCCTTCCCCCAGTTATTTGATTCCTAAGGTCAAGATCTATTACTATGAGATTTAAGGAAGTCTTAATTTGGCTTGTTTAATAAAAAGGGGGAAAATGCAGAAATTAGTGGATTTGTGTCAGGTCACGCAAAAGATACCATTTCAACAGACTCATAAATATCTGGGGGATATTTAAGAACTAGAACTTGAAATCTGAGTAATTAAAATGAGCTACCTAGTGGATGATAGTAACAAACTGCTGGAACATATTTTTATTGGAATGATGACATTCACACACTGGTAGTAGTAGAACTATGCATAAATATACACATTAATGAATGTTATGCCAGGTGTTTCTGCAGAATTCAGTTCTTTCTCAGAGATGTAGCAGGATCCTAAAAAAGGAATTTTCAGCCCAATTTATGCTCTTAAAATAATGAGAAGTTCGGTGCATCCATTGTTACCACTCTGGTAAAAAAAATTGGAAGAAAAGTGAAAAGTCTTTGTCCCCAGTGAGAAGAGTCTTTCCAATCAAATTGAATAAAAGGGCACCTTTTCTTTCATGCACATATCTATTTTACTTTAAACAAAATAATCTTGTTGGAGCTTGAGCTTATGTGCCTGAAAGAAATGAAGCTTGTGAAGGGAGCTTAGGTGTACAGCAGAAAATACTTTCTGCAAGCATTATTGATGTAGCTGTTACTTTACATCCAATTACTGAAAGTAGCATGTGGTTAGACAGCCTTATTTGTTGCAGAATCAATTTCTGCTTGACTTTTATTACAGGTAAGAGATTAAAAACAGCTCTGTGAAATGTTGGGAGGAATTCCCAAGTGCGGTAGCAATGACATCATATGAGACCATTAAGCAAAGACTCAATTATTAATACCTAGTTCTGAAAGGTAGAGGAGGCTTTGAACTTGCTGTAGTCTCATAGCCATAGCACAAAGTCCTTTAGGCATCAAGGTGCTTGTATTCAATGTTTTTCTCCACTCATTATTTTAATAACAGACATCAGGATTTTACACTTCAGTAATTTACTCCTGCCATGAATATTGATAAGAAGGAGGTGTGGAAAGTGCATCTCAAAGCAACTGCTGTGTTCTGTGTTTCTGTTTGCGCTGATCTTCAAGAGTTTTATTTAACACCTTTAGCAGATAAGTCTGGAAACTAATTTATTGGATATAAAAATTCATGGTGCTAATGTATTAGTTTCATGGCCTATTTTGCCTTCCCCATGCCTTTTCTCCTGGCTAACCTTGCTGTTGCACAGCTGGTGGGAAAAAAATTGGCACTGAGAGCCACTGTGTGGTCTCTGATACTGCCTTCCTGGCCCCTCTCCTGCTCCAGAGACATGGACTAACCACCCATCCTCATCCTGGTTGATCTGCATCTAACTAAGCTCAGGAATTTGCATTTGCTTGCAGTTCATTCTTAAATCTGCTGCCTCAGTTTCCTGTGTAGTGTGATGAGGTTTTTTCCCCTGTTTATATGGGTTGGTCTAATCAAATACTGCTACTGTTGCAGCTGGATTTATGTGTAATCTGTGTATATGATTATATCTGCATATACCTAGATATACATATGTATATATTTGTATATGTTTTTGAATGCATGTGTATCTCTCAGGGAATTGGACTCTTGCAGTGAAAGTGCTCAAAAGTCTGAGAAAAGTGTCTGGTTTCAAATTTGAGAACAAATCTCTTAAATTAATTCCTTAACACACTTTGTGCTTATGTTAGCTCCTGCACAGCAATAATTATTGCATATACAACTGTATATTGTGTATACAACTGTTAGTCTGTAACACTTGTCAGTCTCTAACACTAAATTAATTGTGACTGCACTGTAACTTGCAGCTGCTGCTGAACAGCTGGCACTGGTGGCCGAGGTCCTCTCAGTCTCTGGGTGGAGGTGATGAGGCTGGAGGGCTCTTAGAGAGAGGAAATGTCTCTCTTAATTTCTTCCCTCTCATTGCTGGTGTTTCCTGCTTCTTGGCCTCCTTCCCCTGGATTCAGCTGCTTTTTAGCTTGTTTAGCTTTTGCCAGTCATGCTTATTGTGCCTTGGGCAGGATGCCCTGCCTGTTTTCCTTCCCATGTGCTTGTTTTGGTTGGTATCTTGTAACTTCTGTCATTTTTATGCCTCCGCAGTGCAGCTGTGCTCACTGGATGACATGCTTGTACATAGTGTGGGGCTGTGCCTGCAGTAATTAGTATTACAGAGTATTTGCATGATGAGCATTCTGCTATTCAAGTGTGCTTGCATTTGGGGTTTGGCCAGGCACACTTTTAACTACACTTTTCTACTTCAGCTACACTAGCCACAAACCTTGCTGTTTGTTGTTGTTATTTCCAATTTCATTAAAGAAAGGGAATAACCTCAGATGGCTGAAAGTTCAAGAAACATTTAACTTCAGGATGGCAACCTTTGTACTTAGAGAACAAGATTTGGTGGATCTTTTTTTGATGTCAGAACGCATCATCATTTGGTCAACACAGGGACATTTCCCTTTCTCTATTTATCCCGTCACAGGACTTTCTGTGATGCTGGTCTAGGCTGTTCTGAAGCTGTAGCTTTGCAGGTACACAATCCATAGGGAATTTGTTCAGCATATGCCTGTGCTGTGGTTGTGGGGCTGACTGGACTGTGACCTTGTGCCACTGCATTGCCCAGCTCAGTGCAAACCGTAGATAGTAAAAACAGTCAAGCAGAGAGTCTGCCCTTGTTAGAGCATCAAGGGAAGAGTTCTTGGTTTTCTTGGAAATATTTAAATGTTCGGTTTGTAGACAACATTTAACCAATCTTGAACGTGAGTTACTATTTTGTTATCAAAAGTATTTTATTGTTTTCTGTGTCATTTTGGAAAGATGCGTACGGGGAACCTGTGTTCCAAAAAGGATATAAAATTGATTTTCATTGTCACTCAGAAGACAGGCAAAGCTGCTCTGTAAAAATTGAAACAGGAAAGGCCAGGGGAAGAAAGTTTTTATATGAGGAAGCATTTTCTTACTGTTTTCGAAATGCAGAATTTTTCTTAAGAAAGGCTCAAATATTATTTGTGGCTTTGGAGATGAAATATTCCCCTCCAACTGGATTCTGTCTACAAACTGGCTGGCTGAACGTTGCTGTGGTACAAGAGGTGATCTGTTACATCTTGTTGCTTTCTGAAATGTTCCAGGCAGTGAAGGTGTAAAATGATTTCTGCTCTTGAAGGTTTTGGTTGTTTTGTTTTGTTTTGTTTTTGTGTGCAGTGTTTATTTTCTGGCTGGAGCATCCTGGACTTCAGGTAACATAAACCTACTATACAGACAAAACAATCCTGTCTCTTTGTATTGTATGTGATACAGTCAGACTTCTCAAAGTTTAGATTCACTTAAAGATTTAGTGTTATTTCAGCATCTTCCAGATGACTCCAAGTAACCCAAAACTTATCATTATAACATAGAGCTATTCGACTGGATGAAACAAAACCATGACAACAACAAAACACCAAACAAACAAAAACCTCACAAATTACAGCCTCTAGTTAAATGAACGGTTTCCTGGATGTAACTGGATGTTACAGTCTTACCAGTCATTTTTATTAGGGTATATATATAGAGGCAAGTGGTACAGTGAAATCTGTGAGCTAGAGGACAGATTTCAAGTTCACTTCTTTTGCAGTCATTGATTTGTCTACTTAAAAAAATCTGTCTCAGCTGACAAGTGAAAAAAGCCAACACAAAAGTTAATTTTAATACATTTTTATACATCCTATACATGAGAGATTGAAAATTTAATTACTTGCCAGTATTTCCAAGTATTGATTTCCTTTTCAAGCTATCTAATTTCTCAATAACCAAGATTTAGTATCATACATCAGTTATTTATTATGGTTTGAAAAGTGATTGAAAATGATTGTTTGAGTCTGTATTTATATTCTTTGAAGGCACAGCTGCACCCTTTGGGGGAAACTTACTTTGTACCATTATTTGCATGAAGGCAGCAGCATCCTGTAGCCATGAAATTTTAAGCTATGTACATTGAGATAATCTTCATTTTTACACACTGAGAAGGAGGATCTTGATTTTTAGCTCTATAGGCCATCTTGCAGTATAAAATGTCTCCTTGCACTGTAACTTATATGGGAACCATAGTGAGAAAATAAATAACCATGAGTGTGATAATAGTTAAGTTTACTGTTCACACATTTTTCAGAAGTGTCTCTGTTGCTGCTCAGTCTTCTATTTTCAATTTAAATTCCACTTTGCCTTCATATGGATCATGAACATTGAAGGTAATTCCAGCTCCAATGATTTTGCACACTATTCTATGTTCTACATTCCTTGTAATGTTGAGAAATTTCACAGCTACCAAGGGATTGCTGTAGCTGGGCTAGGAGGAGAAATTAAAAAAAAAAAAAAATTAAAAAGCAAATACTTAAATTTTACACTACCAGTTTGAAAATAGCCTCTCCAGTTCTTAGAGGATTGCAAAGATGCTCCGTATGTTTCACCCACGTATGAGAGAAAGAAAAGAGGAAGAAAAGCTAAGGACAGAAGCACCCACCTGAGCCTTTTTCCCGTAGTAGGGGAAGTAGTGCAGGTTGAAGGTGCCATTCACAGGGTAGTAGTCCGCGTCCAGCGGGCGAGACTCCTCACCCTGTGTGTGAAAGGAGAGAGGAAGAAGCTCTGTGGTGAGGAAATCATCGGCCAGCCCCAGGCAAGTGTTTCGGGGCTGCCAAGCGTGTGTGAAAGCTCAAATTCAGCAGGCTGTTAGCACCAGTCTTATTTTTCAAATAAAAGTGGGAATCTCCCACTGTTACTATTGCCAAGACAAGCAGGCGAGTGTCCTCTGATAGCAGTGGGGAATTCAGTGAGTTGGAGCTGCTGAGAGCCTGAGGGAGCTGTGCTGAGGTGTGACCGTCGCTACGGGGAGCTGAAAGCAAACAGCAAATGTTCTCTGCAGCCCGAAAATGTAAATTTTCAGGTGATTTAAAATCAAGCGAACTTGGAGGTTTTTTTCCTTAGCATGTCAGCTGGTGCAAGAACCAGCACAGAATTGAGAATATTCCAAGTATTTGGGATCTGATTTGCAGAGCTGCAAGGGTTTTTTCTGGTCACCCCTGCACGTGCTTGCTCTGAAAGCTGCAGTGCTTGAAATGTGTGAGACCCAGCCCTCATACCCTTACCACATATGTGCAGTTCACCCTTGGTGCGGTGCCATTGCCAGGGTAAAACTTGATAATCTGAAAAAGAAAACATATTCGGTCATCTTGGAAATTGTTTTGAGATAAAACTGGGCAATCAGTTATTTGAGAGCTGAGCTTCAATTGATGTTTGATATGTTCCTGTGTAAGACTCTCTCCAACAAATAATCTGATTTATGTAGGTGAGAAACTTGTGGCTGGATATTTAGGCAGCAGGACTCGGCATTACCTGGGATGAGCACTGCTGATAGGCTGGGTCCAGCTCATTTACCCACCCACACCACCTGCCCCTGCTGATGCCCAGGCAGCCAGGGGTCTCTTAAAGCAGTTAATTGTGTGTCAGTAAAGGAAAAGCTGAATATCCATGCTTTTGATGTTATCTGTCTTAGAAAACCTTCGTTTTGGCAGGAAAACCCTTGGGTTGGTTTGATGCCCCAAAACTAGTGGGGTTGCATCCTGTAGAGGGAAAAGTGAAAGGAGGTGAAGCCCCCTGGTCACTATGCACATCTTTTCACTGCTGGGGATGACTCCCAGTCTTGCTAAAGAAGGTGTTTCTGGAAAATGCTTGTTTCACCAGCCAGAGTCAGAGATGCAGCTCCCCTCTCGGTTAGGGCTTGCCCAGATTTTTGGAAATGCCTAAGGTGCAAGCCAAGCAAAAAATAGAGTGATTTTGTCTATCAGAAACTGGAGGGGAACTTGAACTCTTCAGTTTCTACTGGAGCTGAATCAGAAGGCTCAGAATTTTACCCAAAAAGAAATACAAAGTATTTATGCCTTTGTCTACATCCTGAAAAAAAAAATTAAAGCATTGGAAATTCCCTTTATTCCTCTCCAAAAAACGTGTTGGTGGTTTTCCCTGAGAAAAATATCCACCAGGTTTGAATTTTGGTTTTATAGGTTCTTCTAAAGATTTTCTTTGCTGCCTGGAGAAATAAGAGATGCCACCTGTCTGAAACCACATCAGTTACTGTCACATCCTGGTGCCTCGGCTGCAGGCGCAGGGCTGAGGTAATGCAGGAGGAAACTCTTCTGGTGCTAGTTTGAGGGATGAGAGCCCTGCAGAGGCACAAACTAAACTAAACTAAAGTTAATCTAAGCTGTAGAGAGTCAGTTCAGAGACCACTGCCCTATGTTACTTTCGTAGGAATGGTGGAAAAGTCTGAGGATTTCCCTGGTAACTCTAGTGGTCTGTCAGGGAACAGCGTGTGATTTTTGGTGCCCAGTAGAAAACAGAGTTTAGACCCCATGGCAGCAGAGACACAGCAGCTCCCCAGCTGAGACTCAAGCTACTCTGAATTTTTTCTGCTCAGCACCGTGACCTTGTACTTACCCTGTTCATTTTTATAATAAAACAGGGTTTTCCTTCCGGATATCCAAAAGTTGGATCTGTGATGCCAGAGCAGTTTTGAAGCATGTCTGAGGTGAATTTGCAGGACAGTTTTGTTTTATTTGGGCCATCAAAGGTGTCCTGAATGAAGTAGGTATTATTGGTGCAGTTGATGTTCAGATGCTGAGCAGCTGGTGTATATGCTAGATGTGTGAAGGAAGAAAGAAAAAAAATCTCCTCTGAAGCTTTTCATATGCAAATTATACATCACAACATCAGGCTGGAGATTCTATCATGGGAGATGGTGCTTCAAGTGAAGTTGGGATTAGATGGAACAAGGAAAGTTTAAACTGTTTAGGGGTTTGGTTCAGTTTTGTTGTGGTTTTTGGTTTTGTTTTGTTGTTTTTTTTTTAATATCCAAGCAAAGGAAAATAAAAGAGATCGAATTAAGTCTGGCAGCTTGTGTTGATAGCGCTGTATAAAGCCAATTTCAAATATAATTTTTCTCAATATGTGTGTGAGAAACATGAATAATTACAATATTAAGGCTCAATAGGAATAAAAACATGCTACGACATGAACAGGCAAGTGTAGCACATAACCTGCTTTGTATTCCCTGAAGACACCATGCTTTATGAGATATATTGTGGTACTTTGATGTTCGTAGTCATAGACAAATTAGTTAGATTAATTTAGATGAGACTAATTTTTGAAGACCTTTTGTCCTCCCTCTTCCTTCACACTTCCTATTGGTCTATTTTACTAAGGCTGTTTAGGATTAAAGGAAGTAAAAGCCCTAAAGCAGAGCCTGGATTTTAATAGATGTGTACATACATTTGATTTATAGATTCATGAGGTGATTTGCTCATCCCTTTGAGAAGATGCACTTTCCACTCAAAATCTGTGATTTGAGAGGGGCAAATGTAAAGTGGAAGCACTGACTTAAGGTCCTCAGACCGAGTATTGGAAATAAGGCAGCACCTTTCTTCAGTGTTACGCAAGAAACTTCATTTTTACCTGTCAGAAAAGTGTGAAGAGTTGTCACTAAACCTTCCCAGGTTTTGTTGTCCGATACGTTGTAATAAATTTGTAGTCCTCTATCCCCATAGACATCGGGTCGTAAGGTTACACCTTCAGGAGGAAGAAAGGGGAAGACAAAGCAGAGGAGAGGTGCCAGGCACAGATTTGTTTATTTTAATTGACAGTAGCAATCATGCTGCATCAAGACTCATTCTAAGTGTATAAGATCATCCAGCCTTTTTGGGGAGGATTTAACCATGTTCAGAAACCACCTCAGCCATGAGTTGTTCAACCAAAACCCTAAAGCCTGTGCTGCTGCTGAATTTTTTTCTTTTTACATATATCCATACTGTTACAAGAACAGCTAGTAAAATCATTCCAGCAATTGCACCGGATTTCCCCAGGACTTGTTAGCAATAACAGTCATGTTGGGTTAAAGAAACAGATCATACAGCAGCATGAAAAACAGCTTTTGAAAAAAAACCCCACACATAATATGTCACAGGAATTATTTTCCCAGCAAACACCAAACTTGCTAAATGTTGGGAGTGGAAACTTCAAAATACAAAAGCATCTGACAGAGTAATTTTTAGGGCTATTTTTCCCCCTCACATTGTGGAAACAAGGTATTGGGGTGTGAAGTTTTAGAAGTGTGCACTGATGGTCTCCGATCATCTCCCCTATCTTTTTTCGTGTCCCAGAAATCTGAATTCCTAATCCCACATCTTCGGGTTTTTTTTTACTTTCTTGGCTAATAGCACAGCACATCCTGCTGGCAAGGTATTCCTGCTCTCCCAGGGTCTTTCCATGGTGCTGGCAAGTGTGGAAATACCCACCCCAGTCTGCTCACCCCATTGCCTCTACATCTTGCTGGGCAGCCCAAAGCCCGCTGTGGTGCTTGGGTTTGGAGTAGAACCTAGGACTTCCCCAGGGACTGACCCCTGCCCATGGGGACAGAAGGTGACCTGCTACAGGCAGGCACTGATCATCCCAATAGCAAGATGAAATAAATGAAAATATGAAAACATTTATATATATATATATATATTCATTTTTCATATTATATATTCCTAAATATTTGGCTATATATGTATATTCGTGTATCAATATGCAAAGATTTTCGTTTAAAGCCTGAAAGTGTTTTCAGGCAGAGGTTAAACTTTGCAGGGATTGTTTGGGCAGAATTGACCTGATGTATTCCACGTTGGTGTCCCCTCAGCCCTGGGCTCTGCCAGTGCCTCTCAGCTCAGCCCAGCCCTACACAGCTGCCGTGGGACCCTGGCAGTACCTGGGGATTTCAGCTGGTCTTGGTAATCCGGCTCGTATGGATTAATGGTCCTCATTAAACAATAAATGGAGAGTGCGAAAAGCCCCGACATCACCACGTAGAAAGCCAGGTAGTAGAGGCTGATCCACACTGCAGAAAAGAATAAGGGCAGAATTTCAAATTTTGGGCAAGGCCGTGCAGTGCTCTCTCTGCAGCCAGGATGATCCTGGCAGCAGCTGCTGTCTCCTTTCCACCTTTGTCCCCAGGGATATTCTCCCTGTAAAGGGACAGGTGCTTTGGAGCATTTTCTCTACACTCCAAAAATATTCTTACAGAAAAGATTTGTGTAGTTCTACAAGAATTTTTGAAGGAGTTGGTGCTGAGCTCAGATTATTTAAAGGTTATGTGGCATCTTGAAGTAATTTCACATTAAGATAATTTATCTACTTTTTACATGGACTAAGCGTCACAGATGATGAGCTGTTTCTTTGACAAACCCAAGTTGCTCCTTGTGTTGTTTGGATGAGAGATGACAATACTTCAGGCATGTTGGTTTTAGACCCATACTATTTCACTGCCTTATACAGCTGAAATCACCAACAGCAAAATGTGCCATTTTGCTACTTTATTCTGCTGTGAGATAATATAAGATTAATGTTGTGTTTCTGTCTGTCTGTGCATAAAATGTCTTACATATGGCTGGTGCTGTACAAGCAGCCAGTGGTTGTTTTGGAGGGGTGCCATTAGAAACCTCTCCTTGTAATTGTAGGTGCCTTGTAGCACCTTCTTCTCTACCAGCTGGAAAGGCTCACATGCCAGTTGCATCATTTGTAAAATTCTGGATTCAGGAGTAGCCACTAAACTACATGCACAGGCAGGAAAAAATCACCTGGAAAATTGCAGCTACTCCTACAGTCCGTGGGAAGAGTATGGATTTTCCTTACAATGGAAAGGAAAAGCTTCCCTTCCCAGAATGTAGATCGCAATACAGATCAGCATTGTAGACACCAATTTGGCTGTGGGAAGGGAGGCTCAGCTGAAATATTTGCTAGTATAAAATATGTGTTGGTATGAAATACATGCTAGCACAGAGTGATAAGAAACAAGATCTACTGAGCAGACAATAATTCGGAAAGGAATTTCAGAAAACCAAAACTTGTTTCCAAACAATTGGACAAACTCAGCGATTAAGCAAATTTCTCCATGTACCTGAACCCCCTTTTCATTAACAATGTCAAAACCACTCTGTAACCATCACCCCTAGCTACTAGTAAGTTTCCTGTTAATGTGTTAATTTTTCTCCTTTTGACGTATTTGGTTCAAAACCACTTTGAAGTCATACATTTGCAGGAACTACATGGATCAATGTTTTGATCTACTTGATCCAGCTCATAGAGCTGCCCAAAAAGTGGCTTAGAAGCACATATGAGAACTGCTGGCTTCAAAACATTTACATTGCGCCCCTCTCATTAGGATGACATCCCCCCACCACAGTTTTTAAGCATACCAGAAGGAAGAGAAGAATCTTGCACGTGAAAACCTACCCCAGTTAATTAAGGACCTTCCCATGAAGAGCTTTGTTTCTGGATTCCAGACAAAACGACGGAAATCTGCCATACGTTCACTGCAGGTCTTCTTCTCATTTAAAGTTGCCATTTTCTCAGAAAAGTTCCCAAAAATGGGTCCTTCGTGAAAACTAAGAAATTCAACCAGTGCCCAGACAGTCAACCAAGAAAAAGACTTTGGGTTTTATACCTTCTTTTCCACTGAAGGTGACCGAGATTGCTTCCTGTGCCAATGAAAGCCCCTGCTCACCACTATCAACCTTTATAAAGGGTGTTGATAGCGCTGGCAAGGGAAAGTTTGTTCCTATCAAATGCCCTTCTCCTTTCTCTCGAGTGCCTTAGCAGGTCAGCAGAGTTGCGCATTTTGCCAAGAGCCCGTAGGGTTTGCGATAGACTCTGTGTGATAGCTGTTATCAGAACAGATAAAGCAATGGAGAACTTGTTTCTCTCTGGATTTTCTTTTTTTTCTTTTTTTCCGAGTAACTTGCAAGTAGTAGATACAGTTCTCCTGCTCCAATGTGTAGGTGTTTGTTGGGACATAGGGTATTGCAGGGTGGATGGTTAGAAAATAAGTCATTGTTAAATATGCAACTCCTTTTGGGAGCTCTTTGCAAGCAGATGGAAGACAAGAAGGTTTTTGGGATTTACTAAGGGTGCACCACATCCACCAGTCTGTGAGACAAGTGGACTGGTCGGCAAACATGGAGGCTTTTCAATGCCACATCATCCAGTCTGACATCAGCAGAGCTGGTGACACAGCAGCCAGGTGGGGAGCTGTGCTTTGGCTTGGGAAGGGCGGGGGGATAGATGGCGACTGCACGACATCTGGGACCACAGCAGCACTCAGCATGTGGGCATCCAGCTGCAACCAGTATGGAGTGGCATCCCTGAGGGGCCAGTACTGACACTGGGACACAGCCCAACTCAGTCAAGCCAGAGTCACAGAATCACAGCATGGTTTGTGTGGGAAGGGACCAAAAAGATTACCTAGTTCCAACCCCCCTGCCATGGACAGTTTCCACTAGACCAGCTCACTCAGAGATCAGTCCAACCTGGCCTTGAACACTTCCAGGGATGGGGCACCCACAGCTTCTCTGGGCAATCAGTTTCATTGTCTCACCACCTTCTCAGCAAATAATTTCTTCCTAGCATCTGATCTGCGCCTGCTCTCCTTCAGCTTAAGGCCATTACCCCTTGTCCCTGAGCATGCAATAGGTCTCCCTTGTTTCATATCACAAAAACCCCTGACGGGCTGTCCTCCCCTCTTCCAAGACACAGACCTGGAAATGCATGCAAAAATATTAATTATGTCTTCAGTGAGATCCAGGTGGCAGAATAAGTGGCTCAGAGGGGACACTGGGCTGTGTGCTGCATGCTGTGTATATGGACAGCCTGCTCCCAAGCCATGTCCCAAGTCCTCCATGGACTTGTCCCCTGTCCCTCCTCTGTTTTGCAGCAACAGACACCATGAAGAGAAAAGGGCCATCAAGAGCAGAATCTTCGTAAGCACAAGAGTTCTGAGTGTAGAAGTTTCCCATTGGGAACCTGGGGATTTTCCACCACCTTACAAACAAGCTGACTTGGAACTGGGTGAATTGCCAGATGCTTGGCATGGCTGAGCCACGGGCAGCATCCATCTGCAGCTGTGACAAATCCGGGATTCTCCTGGAAAGTTTGTGCATGAGTGAAAATGAACACTGCCTGCCTGAAGCGGTTTATCCAGGTAGGGTGGAGCAATTGCTATTCCATGGGCTCTGTTGAAGGGCTCCTTGACACTGCAGTAATTTGTCAGGGGTCTTGTTACTGACCAGTGGGCAACACTTCATGGCCCCACAGGTGGGCGGGTCTAAGTTCATTCTTGCTTTACAGTCCATTAGGATTCAACCAGTGCCCCCTTTCCTCACCCGCCCCTGCAGGGCTGTCCATCAGTGTCCATCTCTGCCACACTGCCCTGGCCTTGTGGCCATTGCAGCCAGCCCTGGTCCCATTGCAGTGTCAATCCCTTGCCCCAGAGCCTTTTATTGTGTTTAATGTATCCCAAACTGCTCAAAGAGGGACTAATGTTTGCTTTCCTTGGCTGGTTTTTAATGCCTGCACCACTGACCTTGGGCTGGCCACCAAAGGGAAGGACAGCGGAGAGGGAAGGTCACACAGGGAGAGGGAAGGTTGCTCAGGAGCCTGGAGTGGCACAAGGCTGGAGGTGAGACTTGGTCTGGCTTCCCCTCCTGCACAGCCCAGGCATGGTGGTGGGCAGGGCTAGGCTGGATCCATTGACCTTTTTCTCTCTTGCTAACCAAGGCACCAGCAAGACAAAGCCTGGGCTCAGGGAGACCAAGAGGCTCCAAAAGAAACCACTGGAGAATGTGTTTGCCAGGGTCACTCTGCTGTGACCAGAGGTAGCTGAATGGTATGTACAGACAGGGAGGTGAAACCCCTTCCTCTCTCTGTGGTTTACACAATTAGCAACATAAGTAATGGCTTGTAGGCCACTTTTGCAGCACTGTGCCTAAAAGTTTAGATTCAGGCTGAGATGTTATCCCTTGGAGATGTTGTCCTGAGCAGACCTGTGTGCCAACACTCCCTGGCACTCCAGGCCTGGCTTTAGCCCAGGCTCCTTATATGCCACACCAGCTTGAACTGCTCTAAGTTCACCCAGCGCTGACTGGGAA
The DNA here is from genome assembly GCF_015832195.1 of Motacilla alba alba. Classification (NCBI taxonomy): domain Eukaryota; kingdom Metazoa; phylum Chordata; class Aves; order Passeriformes; family Motacillidae; genus Motacilla; species Motacilla alba. The sequence goes on along the minus strand of NC_052016.1, from coordinate 98,425,459 downwards.
CTCAGTGTCAATGTTAACAAAACATTAACTTTGTTTACTCATGATAAGGCACTTATAGATTCCTCCCTCTTGTGGAGGCTGTGCAGGAAGATAATCCATCCCGGTATAGCAAGCTGTGGGGGAGGATCCGTGGGCTCCCTCCCTCATGTACCTGGGGGTTGTACACTAGGCTGGCATTGGAAGTTCATCTTCCTTCCATGATGGAAATGAGTTTTATGCCTTTACCTTTGGCCCAGGTCTGTCTTCTGTATTAAAAAGTCAGAGGGTGACAGGACATGTTGGGCTTTCTCTGCCTTTCTCATGGAACGGGCAAAAATTTCTTCTGAAAGTTTTCTGAAATAAAAAAATTAGCATGTAAGAGAATCCCAGTCTCTCAGACAGCGTGGCACAGTGAAGGCCCATTCTTTGCATCCAGCTTTCTATCTAGTTTCAGAGTTTGAGGTGTGATTTTTTTTGTCTGTGTTATGTTTTTTCCTTTGCTGCATTGTGTTTCACTAGTAAACCCTCTCATTTGCCTTTCTCCTGTATTTTGCAGTTTGACAGAAGAAAACACACTGGCATTTTTTCAAGCTAGGGAGCACAGTTATTTTGTGTCTGAAATAAAGACATCTGATCTGCAGCCTGAGCAATTCAGGGAAGCAAAACAGGGAAAACATCTTGGAGCTGAACTGAACTGATGCACCCACTGTTTTCAGCCTCAGAGAAAGCAATAAGAGCAAGGAGGGGTATTGGCAATAATGCTGTGCTGGGTTTATGACAGCGCAGCATGATCAGGCAGTGGAAAAGACAAAGCAGCCTCTCTTCAGGGCTTGCCTGGTCTCTGCTTTTCTGTCCTGCTCTTGTTTGGGGCTTGCTCTTGCTCAGGGGCTGCAGACCCCACCACGAGCTTAGCCAAATCCCTCTGCTCACCCTGTGCCTCCTGGGAATCCAAAGGAAATTTCTGCTGTGAAAATCTGCTAAACCTAGCAAAGCCCAGTGGTGTTTCTTTCAGACATGGTTTAGTGCCAAAGCCTTCTGTTTTGGGGCAACTTACTACTGCTTGTGGTGTATTTTAGATGATGGCAAATAACAGGTCCTTGGGAACATTAAACATCCCAAGAAACATCTCCAGCAGTTTCACCTCATCACCTTCCACTGAAGGGGTGTCTCTGTTTGCCCAGGCTATCACAGGCCATAGAGTTTCAGGTGGTGTTGCAAGAAAATAAGCCACATGCCCTGCTGAATCTGCAAAGCTGCACCTTAGCTCTTAGTACACTCAGAATCTTGTTTGTGGACAAAAGGGATGCTCATCAAGTAAGGCCAAGAATTTATTGATAACACATATGAAATTTTGAGAGTCTAATCATTATTACTCCAAATCCAGCTGTTACAGGAAAGAATAAAAAAAACCATACACACATTTTCAGCCTCTGTGTTTTTTCCTTGATTTTGCATTCCCCTGTCCACTGCTTCTTGGGGTCCTAAGGTGGTGAGGTGTTGTGGGTGGCAGGGACAGCCAGAGGCAGGGCCATCCAGAGACATCCCTCAAGTGGCTCAGCCTTCACACCTGGGCTTCTCCCAGTCTGACCTCACCATGGCTGTTGTGGCACTGTCACCTTGTGAGATATGGCTCCCCTCCCCTCTTTTGCTCCTTCCTTTATGCCTCCCTACTTCAAAGACTGTTGAGATTCTGCTTAACCAAGCTATTAATAATTTAATAACTCTTCAGTCTTACTTCCTAAGCCAGTTACCTTAAACTCTGTTACTGACATTTTCTTTTGAACTCCTCCCAGCTTGTCTGTGGCTTGAGGGTAAAAAGGTGTCCAAAATTGAATGGTGCTCAAGATGCATCCTCACCATGTCAAATCCTCTAAAATCCATGGCAATGTGCCTGCTGGCTTAAGTTTACTTTGGGATCTGGCCTAAAGAAAAGAATACAGCTTTGTCAGCTTGGTAGCATCATGTCTCAGCATGAGCCACTCAAAATTACATATGGATTTTTTTTTTTTTTTTTTCACAGCCCTATTAAGTTTTATTTAGAGGATGTAACCTGGTGTCAGCCAAAGTGGACACTCCCTGACCATGGCAGAGCCTTGCCAGATCCTGGTGAGAAGATAACTGGTTTTTTGGCCACATATTCAGAACCTGGTTCCCAGCAGGGACGGAAAGCTCCTGCCCTGCCCAACACCACGGGGAGCCCAACTAAGGCAAGGAAGCCTGGAGCCGTCAGGGTTTGCCTGCACAGAGCAGGTTTGCAAAGCCTTTGGCTGTGTTGGTTTGCACCTTAACTCTGCATCAGACTGTGCAGGGAAAGGTCAGCTCCAGCCAGGTGAGAAATCAATACCAGCAGAAAGCATTGTCTCAGGCTGTGGGCGTTAAAATGCCACTGGGAAAATCTGCTTTTACAGATGCCCCTCTTCATTGAAAATTTTCCTCAAATATGCATGGCTGATTCTTCCATTGATGTCAGTCTGATTAATACCATATTTGTTAAGAGATAAATTCCCATGGGCCTTATTTCCACTACAGATAACAATCAAGTTATCAAGTATATAAATATTTAACAGATTTTTTTAATGCATATATATATTCTTTTGTTTTTTCCAGGCTGATATCAGGAAGCAAGGGCTAGAAAGTGTAGAATTATCTTTCAGTACAATCACAGTGGCTGTTCAGCTATTAATGAGCTCACTTTAGCATGCACACATCCTTTTACAGTCCTTGTCCCTCTGGAGCTGCTCAGCTGCCCTCCTGGCTTCGTTACAACAAACCAATGCTGTTTTTATTGATGTGGCTCCTGTCACTGCATAAAAAGATACTTGGCTGAATAAAGTATTCCGAGCTATCAAAAAGCATATGGAATGGTACTATGCTATAAAGGACCCCAAACTCTTTTTTTTTCTCCAGAGACTCAACTCTCACTGCCTCTCACGACAGCAGGGGTGACAGTGGGGCTGTGTGGTGCTGTCCTGCACCCCTACAAGCAGCAGCAGTGGGATGCTGCCACCACAGCGTGCCTTGGGGGCGGCCCATGAGGATGGAGGGCAGGGGGATCAGCCCCCAGGGTCGTCCGTGGTGACATCGCTGCACAGCTCTAGAGACCATGGCCAGTCTCACTTTGCACTTCTCCAGAACAGGGGCATTTTTGATGCTAAGGGCCATTTTTAAATGGTGACTAAATTATTCAGGGAACAGCAAAAATAATGCATTCAGTCTTCATCTAGGGGCAGAAGTATTTCTCTGGTTTCAGTAAATGTTGATAAGTGGGAAAAGATGATGGAGACTTTTCCTGATAGAGTGACTGTAAGTGCTAAGATCCTCAAGAGAAAAGGAAGTGAGAGAAATTTGAGGACAAGGGCTGAGAACAAGCAGATTTTGGTATCCATTTATCTCTGTGTTGTACCTGCTTGTACAGCCATTAAACCACCAGCCTAAGCTACCCTGCCTTCTGAGAAAATCTAATCTGTAGCAACCTGGCATTAAAAAGGTACATGGTTAAAGATGAAGTAGTTCTACTTTTGGCTACTTAGCTACAGGACTTTAAAAAACAGGTCTTCAGAGAGATGAATGAACAGTTTTAATGGAGATACTGTTAATTCAAATGTTGTCTGAATTAACATTTCAAAGGAAGGCCAGAAATTAGAAAAATTATATAGAAATTTTAGAAATTATAGAAAAATTACTATAAAACTGAGTGTTTCACTAAAACAGGCTAGGAGCATTTACAGCCCTTTTATGTTTAGCTGTCATCCTGCTGGGATTGGAACATTTCAGAATATGGTTATGCATTAGAATTTCAGTATCAGTGCATCTTTATATTGATCTGAATGCCTGGGATCAGCATCCATAATGATGATGATGCTTATGAACCCAAGGCACCCTCATGAAACACCACTATTTAGAATTTACTACTGCTATAAGCAGAAATTGTGGAGAGACTTGTGAATGCCAGGGTGTCAAAATATATTCCAGTTGTTATAAAGAACTTGTTCTGTTCCTCAGCTACAATACTGGCTCAAAGATGTGTTTGTTGCATTTATAAGTTGCTGTGAATGTGTAGCTAGATTTATTACTTCCTAGAAATAAGTATTAAGATTGGTGGATTTGGTAGGGTGCGTGGCAAAGCTCAACAACCACCTCACAAAACAGTGAACCTGCTTCTCATCTGACACGTACAGCGTTGCCAGAAAGCAAACTGAAACCCTCAGCTGAAGAGAGAAAACAACTGATTCAGCCTTCAATCTCCCCCAATGACTTCAAAGACCCTGTTTGAGACTCATGACACAAAGTTCAGTAAATCCCACTCCCTCCACCACTCATCCTCCACTCCTGCTGGGTAGGACTCTTCTTGCTGAAGGCATTCAGTGAACTGAGAGACATCTGCATAGTGACAGTTCTCAGAAAGAGAGATCACAGAATTGTTCATTGGCATCTTTTACAAAGGAGCCTAATTTATCTTTTTAAATAGTTTATACAAACTGCAATCAACCAGAGGCACACAGAGACATGGCAGGTTTACAGGGGATGGGGAGGATGACACAGACACAGCAGGAATTCATGAGACTCATCAAAAACTTATTTCGGACATGGTCATGTTTGATAATTCTAGAAAGGCTTTTTCCAGCCCTAAAACACCCACGTCCAGAAACAGATTTTATCAAGTATTTTTACTTTTCTCCCTGGCCAGATTTTCACAGTGTTCTGAAGTTCAATTCCAAGCTCACTTCTTCAGCTGTGACAAAAATAGCATCATTTAGTGCACCAGGCCAACAGAGCCAGGCTATTCCTTCCCCTGGCCCCAGGACAGCAGCACCCTCTTCAGTGGAAGGGTACAGGGCAGAAGATCTCACTGGTGACCTTTGATTTCTGTGCCCCTGTAAACAGCTGCTTTTACTTGACTCAGCAAAGTCACTGTAAATGCCAATATTGAAAAATGCAGTTATCAATATATGAATCATTAGCAGGTGGCTTTGAGGATGGGTGACATGATATGGAGACTTTCAGGAGGAGGTCACAGGACCTGACCTGAGGCTATGGTACTCTTGGGGACACATAGCACTGTGCTTGCCTGCTGGGGTCCAAGGCTGTGCATGGGATGCAGCTGGGTGGGTGCAAAGGCTCTCAGTTACTCCTGCAAAGGATGGCTGGGGTCTGAAGCTCCACAGTATTTTGCTGCTCCCTTCCAGTCTCCCAGAACTACTGCACCTGAGACTGTTTCCAAACCCTCTAATGTGCCAGTGACCCCGTTTACCCCAGTGCACATAATTGCCACTTTTCCCTAACCTTGGATTATTTCCACAGAGGTGTTTCTGCTGCTGGACTGGGGGAGGCAGTATCTGGCCATTGCTGAGTAGATGGAGAGAATGTTCCCCTGACCTTTGGAGCACCAACCTGGCCTGCAGCCCTGACTGGAGCCGTAGTGGCAGTGCTGGGGGCTGCAGCATTTCCTCACATGGCAGTGCAGAGCCACAGGGACACTTCCCAGGGCCCCCTTGCAGCAAGAGGCACCCTGATTACAGTGATCACCTTACACCTATGTGGCCAAAAAACTGGGGAAATGTGGGTTATTTTTATTTCTGTTTTCACACATATCCTCAGGGACCCAGAGCTGGCACAGAGACCTGGATGAAGCTGTTGAGTTTTGAAAGAGGAAGGAAAGCTTTCAGTGCACCTGGAGGATAGCAAAGCATGCAGTTGTGCTATCTGATGAAGTTGCTCATGCTTTCTCTTCACTTCTCTTTCTTTTGCTGTTTGTCTCCTGCATTTCATCTTACACTTCCTTGCCTCTCCCTGCTGCTTTTACAGCTGCTCAGAGATCCTGCTGCTCATCCAGTGTTCTCTCCCACCGCATATCCCACTGGTGTTTGCCTGCCTCCAGCTGTTTCTTGTGCTGCTGCCAGGGGGGTGCTTCTGACAAGGTCAACTGGCCTTGTTCCTGGACCCAGCAAGCATCTTCACATCACACGTTGTGGTTGGTTGCTGGTTTTGGGAATTTCCATCTCAGTCATATTAACTGTTCCAGGGGCAGTCAGAACCCAGGCCACAGGGCAAAGTGCATCACCTGTGCTCAGTGGGCAGTGTTCCCCATAAGCTGCCACCCAAAAGCCCTGCACAGAGGATGTGCCTGCGCTCAGCAAGTGAGAAAATGCTAGCTATGCTTATGATGGAAAGTGTTTCTTGTCTAAGTGCGTGAAAAATGGGGCTCACTGAAACCTTGTCTTACTTAGAATGTAATCTAAAATAATTTTTGAAAGTATCCAGAATGTTCCTAGTTGAATATCTATTTATATCCCCAACAGTGCACTGCAGGACTCACTTACAGATACCAACACTCATTCAGAGCTGCTGCAGCCCCTGGTTATTCTGGACAGAAGCAGGGTAGCCGTGTGGATACATACACACCCACTGCTGATTCTGTGGGGTGTCATTCCATTGAAATGCCAAAAGTCTAGCTGTTTGGATTCTATATTGCTGGAGGTATGGGAGGGGGATTATGGATTTAGATTGACATCATTTCTCTATTTATGTCCACAAGGAATGCATGCACATGTGTCTGGACCTTCCTAAACATTTCTGCAAATACATTTATAAATCGATGTCAGCCAGACAGACAGGACAATCAATATTCACTCTCGCTCAGTATTCTGAACAGCATTGATCCCCCTCATACCTGCACAATCGAGACTAAAAGCTGAGCATGTGTGGCAGCTGCTAGAAGCTGTCTTTCAAGCTGTGTGCTTTAAGGTTGCAATTGCACTGATCTGAAGGATTAAGGGGTAACTTGGTGAATATAGCTGTATATAGTATATATATATGTATATAGTATATATACATATAGATATAGATGATATAGATATAGATATAGATATAGATATAGATATAGATATAGATATAGATATAGATAGATGGAGTATACCTTCTTCCAAGGCAGTGAGAATGGATGAGATAGCAGGCTGTAACCTGCTGTCACATCTGTTGCCTGGTATTGTGCTTCCAGACCAATAGCATTAGTGAGAAGGTTCAGGGTGAAGAACAACAGATGGAGAAACCTGTTGGGTAATTTTTTTCAAATGGGAGTAATAGCTGCTGTGGGAGGACCCACCAGCCAAATCAGACCTGCTTCTGGAGATGAGGACCTGCCTGTACAGGTGACTTCAGCACAGAGCAGGGAGAAGAAAACCAGCTTTTTGGTATTGGGGTGTTTGATCCTTAATTATTGGTCACCTCGTAGAAAGGACATGATTAAAAGAAAAAAAAATCTACATACTTATTAAAAATTGTACAGTCCTTTTTGCCGTGAAGCTGCTTTTACTGCTACTTAGGGGACTTCACTGTCTTAAAGCTAGGGAAATTGAATTTCTCTGGAGCTAGGTGTGAAGTACTGAGTATCAACATATTTTGTGCTTATGCCCTCCTTGGGAACTGTATCCACAGTTTTTCCATTCAGTTGTAGATAGCTTCTGAAACTGTAAGCTATGAGCTCACTGTCAAAGACTGGGTAGAGTTTCTTGGAGTGTGCTGTTTAGTAAGGAACAGGGGCAACCAGGGTGGCTTTCTCTAGCCTCCAACAGCAGTGTGAAGCCATATGGAGAGGGAAAGGAAGAGCTTTTCAGGGACAGAACTGAAAGCACAGCCTCTCAGCATCCCTCCCTTTTGGATCTCAGGGTTGCTCTTGAACAGACTTTTCTGTTGCCAAACCAAACCAACACAATCAGTAAATAATGCCAATCTGACTATTGGAGGAGCAACCTGAGCAGGGCATATAAGGTGTCACCAGAGCCCATATGGGGTGCCAAATGAGCTGAACATGATCATATGTCCTTTGGGTGCCAGGAGTGGTGCTTGGAGGCTGGGATGAAGGGACATTCTCCCCATCACTCATACTTTGCATACAAATTACCTTCAGGGTTTTTTTGTACCAATGGTTTGCAGGAAATCTCATAACAGCACAGTGGAATTTTCCCCAGCTCAAGCGGCTGAGCCTTGCGGGGATTCTTGATCTAACACCCCCCAGACAGGGAACTGCTCTGCATCCTGAGACCACTCTTCCAGTAAGAAACAGAGGGGATCCTCTGGCATCATCAAGCCCCACTATGTGCCATGGGGTTGGAAGCCCTGGAGCTGGTTGCTCAATCCCTATGCTCAAGCAGCCTTCGCAGGCTGGGCTGGGGGTGAGAGGCAGCATGTCTGGGCATACAGTGTGGACCCAAATTACTCCAAGGGATAAGCAGCCTGATGGACACTTTCGTCATCTGATCCAGTGGGGATGACCCTCTTTTCAACTGGTCTATGTCTTTCTGAGTCCAGGTGACCTTGGAGCCTACAAACAAAAGGTCTCTGCCCAGGCGGCCCACAAATGATCTGCATATTGTGTGTATAGGTATTTTTCTATCCTTTGAAGCTTCTGCCTGACAGGATCACTTGCTGCCCTGTGCTGCTTATTGATCTCCTTCAAGCCATCCCCTCTCCTCTTCTCTTCAAACAGAAGAGCCCTCCTTGATTTATTGGTTTCTGGGTTAGAGTCTTTTCAGTACCTTTGATTATCCTCACTGATGATGCACTGGTGCATCAGGAGCATCTTCACATCTTTTCCAGTTCTGCTGTAGCTTTCTGGATGTGGGCAGAAGCACAGAGTACCCAGCTTTAGAAACATCTGCCCCTAAAATCAATGTGTCTGTTCGCTGCATTATTACTGGTGCCTATTGGTCATGTACAGAGCAGAAAGCAGGATGCGTCCAGGAGGGGCAGACAGATATTCAATCCCATTAAATCCCAATAAATAAATGATACATTGCCTAGCAGAGCAATCTGGGTTATCAGATGTCCTTTCATTATAAGGGAGTGTAAAGCCTTCTCTCCTGCTGGGAGAAGGGCCCCCTGCAAGCTGCACTGACATGCCTGGGAGGTATCACCAGCGGCTGTGTGTCACTTTTCTGAGTTCTGATGGGAAACTTCACCTCTTCCTTCCTATACCACCATAATTTCTCTAGATCAGTTACTACTTTTTCAGGACATTGATGAAATATTACGTCACAAATCGGCATATTTGCTTTCTATTCAGGAAAACACCCATTATGCCGCCACTTTTCCTCAACATATGCTATATAGACTGTGTAGAGAAGAAAAACCATCCTCATCTGTATAGTGGGATAAACTGGGAAACACAATCCACAACAAGAGAGGAAGGAAACTGACTTACTTTTTACTAGCTCTCTCTTTTCTGGAAGTGCTTGGTTGTAAGATCTCAGCAATTGATTCTTGTAGGGATCAGCGCCAGGGTTGCCTTCTGAACACTGTCTCTTAAAGTTGTTCACAGAAGATCAAAACTGATTTTGTAGATAAAAGAAAACTGAGCTGGACTGAACTACTCCAGGACACCCATCTGTTTGTGAACTGATTGGAAGGCTGGACAGGAAGTTCATCTACGTGCAGACTTGATGTTGTGTGTGTGAATGGTCCATCTGGGATTTTGAAGCTAACACTCCTCGGACAAGCTGCTCCATGATGAGCAGAGTCAGCAGTGGCTGTTTCCCATGTTTCTCTCCCTGTAAAACATCTCTGGTGCTTCCCAGTGTGATTGACCTCTCCTTGAAACCCTTCTGCAGTGAATGCATTTGCTCCTTCTCCCTTTATTGTCCGGTTGCTTTTCCCCCCAGATATGTTCTCCTTGAGATTGCCAGCTCTCTGCAAGGTCTGATTACGTTTGGCCACTGGGTTCAAGTGCTATTACAGGGGATTGATCGGCAGCACAACTGCATAAGTTCCAGCTTCAGGAGAATCAAGGATAAAAATCCCATGGAGAGAGCCAAAAGGAGAAAAATAACCTAATTTAAGAATCCTCCATGCATTCATTGGTTAAAATCAGAGACTTCCCAGGCAACTTCCACTTAAAGGAGTGGAAGAACATCCCTGCATTGAAGACAGGGTTATCACATGAGGCTAGACCTTCAGATGTTGTATTAACAGATATTTATCAGAATACCAGCTAATAACCTGCAAAAGAAAAGGGCCTAACAATTATTGATAACATAGAGACTTTAAAAAAACATGTCTTTGGTGCCTCTGATGTCAATAATTTTGACATCACAGGCATATCACTTAGTGGGAACTCAATTTCAAAGGGGCTAAATCTCTCCCAGGTTTCAACAGGCAGATCAGCTGCATGGAGGAGTTTCATTTGTAGCTGCACATGCAAATCCCTGTACTTTATTTACCTCACCTAACCCAAGCTCACCAGCCCTCGACCCCTGCAATGTGTGGGTGTGCCTGTGTAGAGGCTGAGGTACCATACAGTCCTACCCCGAGGGCTCCTCTCAGGGGGATGTCAGACCTCTTAGAATGCATGGGCTTGCTTTCTCAGTTCAGTCAGTGTGAGCCTGGAACCAGGGTCCAAAAGACCAGAGCATTTCTGCAGGTGAGCTCAGCTGCTTGGTGACAGGCATTCTGTGAGGTAGGTATCTCTGGGAGGTAGGTATCTCTGTCTTCACCCAGGAAAAAAGGGCAGAAGATCTCAGGTTTCTTCTGACACAGGATGAAGACTAATTTTTTCCACGCAGCTGATTCTTGCTTTGAGGCCTTAGAGCCTCTTTCTTCAGTGATGCCCTTTAGAGCACATAATGTATTAAACTAAGGTTTTCTAAGGAAATGAGATATCATCCCAGATAGTCTCAGAGCTCCTAACTGGCAACCTAAGCAAGCCAGCATTATTTATAAATGAAAGCAAAGTAATTGATAGCAGCAATACAGACTTGGGATTCAGTTTCTCTGTCTGAAATTTCTGGCATTGCTGTACTCAGCACTGCAACTTAAAGCTGGCTGCCACAGGGTATTTAGTGATCTAGTAAGCAATATTAATTTTATTTCCACTGAGTGTTTGCTATCTATTTGTGTAGCATACTTGCAGTACTTAGAGATCTGAGGTATTTTTGCTCCTCTGGAGAAGTCTTGCTCCAGTCTTTCTCGCTTGTTTCCCAACTTCCAAACCAGTTTCTTACATGGCAGATGCTTGCCAGTTTTTTCCCTTTCATGATCTGTAATATGAAGAGAGTGATTTATTATCTCTTTCATTTCTTCCTTTACTCTACTCCAGACTCCAAGTGATGGCCTAATGATTTTCCTGGCAAGAAGAGCCGTCTGTCTCCTAGGATTTTAAAAGAGAAAAGTATTTACTTCAATGACGTTAAGGTGATTCCTGTCTGGCTGCATGGAGGGTTGATGTGAGGGTTTTTAGAAGACAATAACTGCATATATGAAGCATTTCTTAAGAATGCATTTCATAACCTGTGGCATGCACTGCTTACACTGTGCCAGAGCCTCTGGACTATGATTTAAAATCATTGCTTCAAATAACATCTGTGGGCTGGCAGCCACCACTACATTTTTGTATTTGCCTTTTTGAGGACAGGCAGGGCAATGATTCCCATCCTGTAGCTCACAGTGACTCTGCTGTTGGGCCTGCCCAGCCATCTGAAGACTGCCACCACATGAAGGTCGTGCCAGTTCAGAAACCTCATCCACTCTCACCAATGCCTGTAGGAACTGCTTCTGCTCTCGGCCAGCGCTGGATAGCAACAAAGTCAGTTTCAGGAAAGAGGCGAGCAGCACTGTGATGAGTGGAGCCACCAAAATCCCCCAAACAATCTGTTGCACTTAACAGGAAAAAATTTGGGGCCTTGAGGCAGGTCAGTCGCAATTACAGAGAAGCAATGCAGAAGATGAAAGCAGATAAGGGAAGAGATGGAGCATGATCAGAATCAGTTAATAATCAGATAGAAGGTACAATTAAGACTGACTGTTCTGTGATACTAAGTGAAGGAAGGGAGATAATCCAATTCCAGTAGCACTGCCAGAGCACCACAACACTCTGCCTTCCCTTTATTTAGACAGCAGGAGAGCACTACCAAATACACATCATCATTATAGAAAGAAGCGCTTATTTCTCTCTCATTCACTGTGCAATTAATTAAAAAGTTATCTTTTACTTGCAAAGTCACTGTAAGTTTGGGGTCAATTTGTCTTGCTGAAAGAACAGTTGCTATTTGAGGAGTTAAAACTGCAGGGCATCTATTACCTGTCTTCCACCTGCCTCTTCCTAAATCATTCCTCTAGCATTCTCCTTCCCTGCTAAGGTCTTGTCCTGGCCTCTTGTCCCATATGACACTTGGTCCCTCATGTCTGTGCCTGCCCTCACACATGAACACCCTAAACACCTCAGAGGGTGTTCAGCCACTTGTGTTATGTGCTGAAGTCCAGGCATCCCTCTTTGGCCAGGGTTCAAAACTTTTTAGTGAAACACCTCCCAGGAAGCACTCACAGGCAGCCTGACAGCTTCAGCCACATTTCCAGATGAAAAAATCAAAATTGAAACCTTTTGAGTAAGCAGCAACAAGTTAAGATTTTCGTGTCCCATTTCCTTTCTTTCTGTTTGTGTTTCTCCTTGGGTTTAGGCTTTCTAAAGCAGACTTGGTCCTTTTATCCTCACATGAGAAATCAGTACATGTTGGGTGCTGCATGTACAGCAAATAAGCAGCAGAATAATTCTATGTGAACAGAAATTTCCACAAAGAGCTGTCATATATAAATAAATGAAGGGGTAATATTTAGATTAAAACCTGGCATCCTTGCTTGGTAGGGGAAATGCAGGATGCTGTGTAGTAGAACATTTCTAATAGAATAAGAAAATTGTCTTATAAATCAACAAGCAGCTTCTAGTTAAAAACTGAAAGTCTAAGTAAGAAGTAAAAAATGTAACAAAATATACTAGGAAGGAAAATTTTTCATGTTAAATGCTTTATGTTTTTATTTACGTCCACTATAGTTGAAAGGGCAATAAAAAGGAAGACACAGATGTCCAAAGCAGACCTGAACACCCAAATGCATGCACATACAGAATTTGGTCATAATTAAAATCTCTGAAGGCTGGGTTAGAATAAGCTTTTCTGCCAACAGGTAGTCATAATCTTCTAGACCGATGAAGACAGTTTTGTTAAAATGTATGGAAGTCCTCTAGATTTATAAGGATTCTGTTGTAATTAAAGGTATGGAATGTTTATGTTCAGAAAGAACTACATAAATAAATCCGAATGTTTTATATTTTTATTTGACTTCATCCAAAAGCTGTTTGCATTATGGCTGGAACCTTGGTCTCATCTCTTGTTTTATTCCTATAGTTCATATTTCTTTAATGTAATTTTTCAAATTAAAGGTTTTTTTTTTTTTTCCCAGTGAGCTGGAAAGGCCTTGTTATCTTAGATAACAAATACATACATGACACAAGTCAGGAATCTGATACACACACAAAATTTAAATTCTAGTTCAAACAACAGTAAACTGGATGTTTCCCCATGAGCTGAAGATCCTTCAAATTCTGCCCAAATTTAATTCAGACCTCTGACAGAGAGGCAGTCCAGGGACTTTTGTGCAGAGCATATGGAGTTAGGCCTTCCCCCATGGCATTTCAAATGTTGAGCACACCAAGGTAGACCACGTAGAGTGGTTTATACCCACCAATGTAGTTTCAGTTCCAATCCTTAAGCGATTCTCCTCACCCTAAAAGACTATGGCATTTCATACTGAGTACTCAAGACCAACTTAAAATGGCCAAAGGAACAGAAGGAATTTGTCTTTGCAGGTTGGATTTTGTAGTCACTGTTTCAGACATAACACAGAAACATCTCAAGTGGGAAGGGATCCATAAGGATCACCAACTGCAGCTCCCTGCTCCTTGCAGGATTACCTAAACCCAAGCCATATGACCGAGAACAGATGTTGCTTGACCTTTGGCAGGCTTGCTGCTCTGACTACTGGGGAGCCTGTTCCAGGGCCTGACCACCCTCTCAGTGAAGAAACTTTTCCTAATCTGAACTTGCCTGACAGTTTCATTCCGTTTCCTCGTGTCCTATAGCTGAGCAGCAGAAAGAGGAGATCAGCACCTCCTCCTCTGCTGATCCCTTGAGGAAGTTTTGGACTGTGATGAAGTCACCCCTCAGCCTTGTGTTCTCCCAGCTGAACAAACCAAGTGACCTCAGCCACTCCTCCTGAGTCTGGCACTCAAGGCCTTTCACCACTCGTGGTCACCTTCCTCTGGACATACGCTAATATTGCTCCTCTCTTGTACTACAAATGAATGAAAACGGGGCTGAGTTTCTGCCCAGAGGTGCTTGTGCCAGAGACATGTTCCGAAGGCATCCAGGAGAGAGAGGTTCCTGTATTTCTGTATCTCACCACAGCCAAGGGTTACTGAGGATCTGAATCAACGCGTGCCTGCTGTTAATGGTGAGTACAAACCATTGTCCTGTTGCTCTCCGATATCTGCTCATAAGAAGGTAAGTATAAGATTTGAGGAAATAATTACCTTCAGCTTGCATAGAAGTTTTCCCATGCACTGATATTAAATAACTTTCACATTAATACCACAGTTTATGAGTGACTTCTGTTGATGTTCCAGCTTAGATGTCTCTGAGTGCACTCAGGAGACCTGTGTTCAGTCTGAACCCTGAACACCATCAATACCTCCCTGGTTTTGTTCTGACCTGTGTGTAGTTCTGGTTTCCAAAGCTTTAGGCTTACCTCATTTCATTTTGCTAATCTGAAGTGTGCCAAATTCTGACATCATGTGTAAAAGGTCTAGTATAGAGAGAGGGCCAGAATCAAAATCTCGAATTATCCTAAGTGTACTGTAAGAATAGAGAGCCCTTGGAACTTATGCCACCTCCCTGACACATGCCATCACGCTTAGCAGGAATTTGGATGCAAAGGAAATGAAAAAGAAAAGCAGACTTGGTTTAGGACATAAATTGACTCACTAAAAAGTGACATTGGAAATGTGCATCTTCAACCTATGATCAGGAAGCCCTCCAGGGACAAGAGCCAAATGAATCAGTAAACTTGGTTATTACTGAAGGAGTTGTGCTGAGAGAAAAATGCCTTTTACTAAAAGAACCTAAATCTAAATTTAATGGTGAAATGAAGGCTCTTTTGAAAATTTTAAGAAAGGACAAAGCAATAAAACCTGTTGAACTTGAAATTAGCTGGTATATATAGACAGCCGTGATCACATCTACTAACTAATTTGGACCTTTGTGTAAGTATTATTTAAAATGAAGGCATGTATGAGATCTGGCTATTCAAATATGGAAAGCAGCTATTTTAAACTAGGTTTAGTCTCCTATCTATCTTCTGCAGCCCAACAGATGCCGAGAACCACAAAACTGCACCCTTACCCAAAATCAGAGCTCTTTTTTTTGTAAAGATTGAGGCAATTCAGTTGAACTCAATGATCTTAGTGGTCTTTTCCAACCTAAATGGTTCTGTGATTCTAATTCAGGATTACTGCAAGGTTCCAGTCTCAAGATCGCCTGGGTTGTTCTTCTTAACTGCTCAATGTGCATCTTCTGTTACATGTTCACAACTTGTGTGTGGGTGAGGTTTTGGTTTGCACAGGTGCTCAAGAAATGACTTTTCTCTGAATAAACATGTAGATTGATGAGCAAAGAATAATGTATGGGGTATGTCCAAATGTTATTTGAGTTTTCAGATTTTTATTTCCCTGGGCAAGGTGCAGAGGTGCAGGGGAAGGAGCAGGTATGTTTGTGCAATGCAGGCTGAAACCTTGGGTTTGGGAGCCATCAGCTTATTTCTCATATTAAATTGTATTCTTAGGATTAATTATGGTACCAAATATACGTGTAGAAATTAGGATCAATTAATCAAGAAAAAAATCAAAGTAAATTCAAAGTTTTACAGTTAAGAGAAATTGCATTTGCTGTGAGGCCAGCTAAGGAGTTATGGTATGGCTCATGTTTTTAGGAATCCAACAGCACATTTTAATGGGACGTGTGAGCATGCCTGTACACATACTTAAATAGAAATAGATATGCCTATATAAGGGATTTACAGCAATGTGACAGTTTTAGCTGTGTGAAATTACATTTCATTCACTAGGCATTTTTGAAGCCTCATCTGCACCTTGTCCCACTCATCAGTATCCTCATGGTTTAGTGTGGACACTGTAAACTCCTGACACCTCCAAACTGCTGCTGCCATAGAGGCTGAACAAGCAAAGCTCTCCCATTATCTTGAGCTCTCAGCAAATGTTACTTCTCCAAAGACAGATTTTTCACTGACTCCATCTCCACAATGCTTTTCTGCCTGTCCTCACAGCCTTCCCCCTCTCTGCCAGTGACTCAGGCAGCAAGGCAATACAGTGTCCTTTCCTTGGAATCACATGCTACAAAGCCAGGACTGAAGGCTCTGTGCAAATGGAAATGGAGATTCCCACCTTTATAGCTGGTCTTCAGACAGATGGCACAGCTCCTAACACCAAGGTACTACTGCTCATGGAACAGCAGTTACAAATAGTTGTTGGGGAAGTCAGAAACTTACTGGTTAGCTTCCAGACTCTTTTGTGTTCTCATACCTTGGTAGCAAGGCAGTGAAAACTGCCCTTAGCATAGTTTAAGTATCTTTGCAAAGAACTGCCTTTTCCTACCACCATCTGCTATTTATACCATACCCTTTAGATACTGCTGGGAGATGGTTCATGTTCTGGATGACCTGCCTGGATGCCTCCAGGCCTTTGCCACAGATCAGTAGCTCAGGAATTTGCCCAGTCATGCTAATAAAATTTTATTACTTCACTTTAGACAGTCCTTTCGGTATAGGTAGTGAAAATAAAAAGCTTGTAAGATTAGAGGACCTAATTCTGCACTGAGTTGTGTTCAAGGGGCATTTATACACTTTACAGACCCTCTGAAGCCCACTGGCCACTTGAAGTTAAGAAGAATTTGCCACTTAGTTTGAGGGATCTGCGTTCCTCACAGTACAGTAGAGTTGGTGGGGGGGTGTCCATGGAAGTCAAAGGGATGAATTGTGGGGCAGGACATTAAGCAGATGTCGACTAGGTTGCTGTATCAAGAGTTTTCAGTATCTATTTCAATGGCTTCATTGATAACAAAAAGAATTTTTAAAATAACACTTTCAAATGTGACCTGAAAAATATATATAGGAAATCAAGATGTTGCAGAACTGTGTGATAAGAGATATTCTCTGTTTTATCAACTCAGAGTTTCATAGAAGATGGGAAGATACAGCAAAACATAATAATAAAGACATACTGCTGTCATAGTATAGCAGTTTTTTATGAAAACTGGATAATATCCATGTGGCTCTTGGAAAGGGAAAGATATGTGAATGTTAGCATAAATAAATATACAGTGTTGTATTCTTCTGAAAGTGTCCAGCATCTTTTTCTAAAAGTTCCTTGCAATATTTGCACAACAAATCCACTAGGAAAAAAAAATGTTTGAAGATTACTTATTAAAAATTAGGTTTATTGCAGCTTTATTTTCCTTATCAACATACACAAAATGTCAATTCACAGATAAACAATCATGGTCTAGTAGATCCTCAGGAAAAAGGGCCAGAAATCTGTGAATCATCTGTTGCTGTTGCATTTATGCTGGAACCAAGCAGATGCTAAGGGAATCAGCCTGGGAATGGTGTCTTGATCAAAACCTAGGAAGGACCTGTAAGGGACCCTGGAGGCGAACCTATCATGGCTACTTACCTCCTTAAGTCCCCACATGTTTGAAGGAACAGTCGTGTGACTGGACAAAGTTAATGTGATATCATATATAAACCATCATCCATGATCTGTGATACAAAAGAAATGTCTCATTTATCATGGAATCT
This sequence comes from Motacilla alba alba, assembly GCF_015832195.1. Taxonomy (NCBI): domain Eukaryota; kingdom Metazoa; phylum Chordata; class Aves; order Passeriformes; family Motacillidae; genus Motacilla; species Motacilla alba. Next base: position 98,407,789 of record NC_052016.1, on the reverse strand, counting down.
GCTTTCTACAAACAGTCACCTCATGTCCAAATACAATCTATTTTTTCCTTTAGACATCTATGAAATCAAGCATGAATCTGGGCTCTATTTGCACATTTATCCTACACAGTTTCACCTCACACTCTACTTTTCCCCCACCCATATAATAGTGACTTTTTTTTCATTGACACTGAAAAAACATGTTAGGGAGACTGATTTCCTGCTCTCGTTTTTCTCTCTCTCGTTTTGCTACCCAGTGCTGTAGTTTGTTTGCTGAGGAGGAACAGCACAGCCTGCTAACACGGGGCTCTCTTCAGTGGCGGCATGCGGAGAGTCCCTAACTCCTCCTACACCACGGCATTTTGTCATATTCCGAGCTGACCCTCCCACTCTCCTGTGCAGAGCTTTATTCCAGGGCAGCAGAACCTCTGTTCTCCACAGAGGCCAAGCAAGACTGAAGAGCTTTGATTTTGTCCTGCTCCTTCAGGAGCACCCTCTTCACCTCTGTACAAAATACATCTGGTGACTTGAGGGTTCCATCTCTGGGGGTGTACAGACAGGAAAGGAGTCTTATTACTGAAGATGCAAGCCTTGCAATTGACCTCAATGACCTCTTGGTCATTTTAATCCAGTCTCAACATCTATTGATGGCTTAGATCTTCCCAGTTTAGAGAGACTTCTCTTGGTTTCTTGTGTGTGCTGTCCTGTCCAGTTCAAAATACCGTTTTTGTGGTCTAACCACACAAGGCACAGGGACTCTGCTGCTTAAATGACAGCTCTGTAGTCAGGGGAAGTGTCTGTGACTGACACCCAAAGGAAATAAAAAAAATTAGGGGCAGAAGAAACATAAAGTTATAAGTGATTCCTGGACTAAGTTTATTTCTATTATTAGCACCAAGATGTGATAATTTCACAGAATACTTTGGACAATGAGATCAAAAGGAAATAGATGAAGACACATAACATGTTCCACTTAACCACTCTGAATAAGAGGGCCTCAGTGGGGAAGGGCCAGGGAAGGAGAACACTATTAAAAATTTCCAAATAAAGTTTTCTGCTATGCTTTTCTCCTTTGTGAAACACTTGGGGCTGCAATGGCTCTACATCTTTTGTCGTCTTCTTGTATGTCAGAACATCCATGGCAGCAAGCCATAGTCCATCTCCTGGCCAGTTAAATCTCCTTGGCAGCAAGTCATTTTCCATCAGCTACTTCTAACTCTTTTTTCTTTATTGACAACATAGCATTTTACAAAACAAAGTCCATGTAAGACTCTGAACTACTGCTGAAAGTGTCTTAGCCCTGACGGTAGAGAATGCCTTTTAAAACCTGTCACCTTTTTTAATTTCAACCCTACATCTCCTCTTTATCTCCACAAGCAGCCCATGTCACCATATGCACCATTAATTCTGGTACTTTCAAATCAAGCAGAAGAAATAAACCAGGCTATAGCCCTTCCTTTGTGCTGCCATAATGAACCAAGCTGGGCATTGGGAAGACAGAGTGCTGACATTTTAACTTTTAATGGAAGATCTTCTTTCCCATAGAAGTATCAACAGGGAATGGAGGATCATCCTCCCTTTAAAATGTAAAAGCCAAGTTCCTCAGGTGGTTTTGAGCCAGCATAGGAACAGTCACAAGTGGGATGCTGTAGAGGTGACTCTTACAGGGCTGAAGGTGCAGCTGAGCTAAAGCAGTGGCCACTGCAAGTCACTGTTCTAGCTGAACAGCCTTGGATCTGACACTGAGAATCCACCTGCTGTTTGCATGTCCTCTACTGTCTCCAGTTAAATTCTAGTGATTCATCTCATTCACTGCCTTATTCTGTCAAATGACCAGGAATCCTCATCCCCTCAGCATCACACAATGTCCTTCAGGAGGGCCCAGCCCCCAAGTCAGGTTTCATGGTCTCTCTTTTGTTCCACCTTCATATCTTTATTAATTCCTAAACACAAGCACAATTTTAAGAATTGGCAAGCTGCTTCTCATACATGAAAGAAATGCTGCAGCTGTGATCCTTTCAATGGATGTGAGTGCTATGAAAATGCTGAAACATTGGACTGCAGAAAGAGCCTGCCATATTATTCCCCTCTAAATAGGTAAGTGGCTCCTAAGGAGCCTCTGAGAGGGAGAAAGAGACAGACTCAACATTACTGGGATACCTCTCCATGGCTGGTAGATTTTCTTCTAGAACAAGCTTCCAAGGCTGACCCACTTGCCGCTGCTCACCCTCTGCCTCTTCTCTCTTCTTCCCATCTGAGCCACCCTACCACATTCTACAGACTTTGCAAGACATTTTTGATTCAGAGGAAACTGCAGTGCATGTCAGAATATGGCTCTCATTCCATAGTTCATTGTCCAGAGTTTATGAAGAGTACGGTGAGTTCTTGAAGTTAAAGGAGTACATCAGTAAAACAATTAGGAGATCAGTTTGACAAATGTTGTGGTACATTACAGCTCTTGAGGGGGTGTCAGTGTGGAACTTGGCTCTCGACTCTCCTCATTTTCCATTAAACTTGTAAAACTGCCTGTCAAGGGAAAGGAGAGCTTTGTAAGTGAGACTTAAAACTCAACCAAGCAAAGCTGCTCAGAATATATGGTGGAAACAACCTTGCTTGGGTGGAACAAGTGAGGCGCGAGGAGCTCGTTTCCCTCACTGCGACTGTGCTACACATTGTCCTTGACTTGGTGTCACTACAGCAGACATGGATGGAGGGCACCTGACTAAATAAGGCACCAGCTGACATGAGAAAATGTACTAGGTGTCTCACTTACTTCTGGGCTTCAAAAAACTTAATTTGAAGGGATAGTATAATTCACTGTGCTATCAAAGGAATTTTTAAGATGCTTTGAGCTAGGAAAAAAAATTAATCAAACTTTATGTTAACTATCTAGAAGTGTAATTGAAATTATGCCTGTTATAAAAATTTCATTACTACATCTGCATTCCAGATTGATTTATTCTTTTGGTAATGACATAGTTTTGAAATTTAAGAGGCATTTTCCAGAGGAGTTCCTTCATGCATTCCAAAAATTGATGATTTGTTCTTGTCTGGACTAGTATAAATACCTCTGTAGACACTTCTACCCATATAAAAATTAATGTAACTATTCACAATACCAACCAAGGGTTTTTTTTGTTTTTTTTCTTCATTCATGCTTCTGATGGGCTGTTGTTGGTACCTTTCACACACACCTTTATTAATCATGTTGCAGAGGTACATATGCAGCTTATATAAACTTAGGCTCTATCGGTATGACAATATTTTAAAAACAGGTAATTCTCTGAAAACCTTTCCTTTACTTCAGTTTTCAGAGATTTGTTGTCTTGATATGGTTATGAGCTACAGCACAAGAATGGTCTCCAGTACATTATCCACACTTTTCATTATCTAGCTTTATTAACATATAAATAACACAATGTCTTTTGGTATCACGTAGCAATTGTTTCCTTGTTGTTTTGTTGGGGTGTTTTTGTAAGGGCCGTGTACCTGTCCTCAGGTATATTCTCCTATGACTTCAAATATACCTGACATTTAACTTGACTTTTATCTTGCTCTTTTCAGTTTGCTTCTTGTTCCCATTGGGGAATCTCATCTCTTCACACAGCACACATGGAGCTCCTTGTCACAACATGCTGTGGATGCTAAAAGTTCATAGAATTCAAAAACTGACTGCAAAAATTAGTAGGTGAAAAGGATGTTGAAGGCAATTAAAGAATTTGAACCTGCTTTTGACAAACATATGCCACAAACGAATGTGTCATTCACTTATTTCTGATGTCTCTGAACAATGCTGTAAATAGCTTTACCTTTTCAAGTCCCTTTTAAAGAAGTCAGGCATAGTCTTTTAAATCTTGTGCTAATAAAACACACCCTGGATACTGACAGGCACCAGGAAGCAGAATTTTTGAAGAAAATTGCCCAGAAATTGCTTTTTAATAGCCATATTTTGCTCAAATATTCTGTGACCATTTATCTCAACCTCAGGGCTACTTCTGCTGCTCCTTTCACTTCCTGCATGATTCCCTTACACTGCTCAGCTAAACTAATGCAATGTACTTCTCAAGGGACTGTACCACTAACCATGCCAATAAATACTATTTATATGAACCAAGGAAATCTACTTGCCTTGCTGTCATGACCCTGTGTGACTGGGCAAGCCAGCTTATTAAACATCCTGAATTTTGCCTCAGCAATGACTGGCTTACCTTTCTGCTGGGCATTTAAACAATGAGAGGAGGAGACAGTTCCCAGACTTTTTGAGGAATACAGTAGAAGTCCAAGTACTGTGGTGAAGAGTTAGGTGCATTGGGGCCATTTAAGCTGCTTCACACTGGTAGTCTCTGTGACTGATTTCTGAGCCTGCACCAGATTCTTTACAGAAAAACAGTGTAAATTACAGTAGCACAGAGAAGATGAAGTAAGTACCTGGAGAGTCATGGTCCTGGAAGACAGAAAATGCTGACATGCTGGTATTGTTCAGTATGGTCACTGATGGCCTTGGATATAAAGTACATCAAATTTGCAGAGAATATAAAGTTGGGAGAAACTATTGAGTATTTTAGAGGAATTACACAGTTAGAGTTATAATTCAAAATTGTTTTGAAAAATTATTGTTTTGGTTGTGGAGTCGCGAACACTGGAGATATTCAAGAAGTGTTTGGATGCAAACCTGTGCAATGTGTTTTAGAATGATCCTGCTTGAGCAGGGAGATTGGACCAGGTGATCCACTGTGGTCCCTTCCAACCTGTGATTCTGTCAATATTGCCCAGTCCTTTTGCATCTCCCTTAAAGAAAGATGAGTGTGATGACACAGAGGCTGGAGGGAAGCAAAGGAAATGTCTGTTAGCCTGGAGAACATGACCTGAAAAGAAAGATCAAACAGATTGATCATGTTCAAAATAAAGAAGAAAATACTTCAGGAACACACAGGATCAAGATCTCACAAGTGGCCAACCTAATTTCCAAAGAACGCACTACCATAGTGATGACCTGTAGGAAAAAAGACAAAAATCCTTCAAACCTGCAGTGTGCCACAGTAAAGCAGGAGAAGAAATCAGGGACATGATGGAGGCCTTCAGCCTTCGTGCTGATGAGGCGCTTTTTGGGTGAGAATGCAAACATTATCTTGACAAATATGCCACAAACACACATACCCTGTACCTGGTGGTGACCCATACTTGCAGCTGTCCTCTCCACGTTAAGACTTTTCCTCTAAAGGACCCCATTAATGTGTAGACATCCAGACAGATTTGCTTCACTGCAATGCTTTTGCCTGAGGAATCACCTTACATCTTGGTAGTCTGACATGATCTAGCTTCGATGAACCATCATGTAGCTGAACCCATTTTTCACTTACCTCCAAGAATTTTCTCAGTCAAAATAACAGGCTATGGAGTCCTCTCCCTCCCTCTGCCTTTTTAGAAGACAGGTTTTCTGTTCTCCAGCAGTCTCCAATAACAGTGCTTCAACCCCAACTTCACTGATTTATCAAAAGTGTTGCTCAGGACTTTTCAAGACAGATACCAATTTTTTCAACATTTGGGTTGCGATTTTCTGGGACCTGTCACAAGAAACAGCCTAACTTATGCTAATATAATCTTTTACATGATCTTGCTTACTTTATGCTCTCTGTAAATACTCTCACCCTAATTTTTTATTTTCATTGAAAACTGAGGCAATGTATTTATTCAATATTTGGAACAGCCTTCATCTCATCTCTGGCATTTAGCCACCACATATCTTGCTTCTTTGAATAATTTCTATTTATGTAGTTGAAGAATTCTTTGCTATCTGTTATCCTTTTCTTTGCAACATCTGGTTCAGCTAGATTTTCATCCATTTTTTTTTCTCTGATCCTGCAGTTTCCAACCCAGCAAACTGTACTTCTCCTATTTCCTGTAGGTCCTTTCACTTTCAGGTAGTTACTTATCCACTAGCTCCACAATTATTCTTGATCTATTCCAACCTCTTTTGTGGGATGTAAGTGCTATACAGGATATTCCATTTTGGATTTAAAGTAAGTCCATGATTCTTCCACGCTCAAATGCTAGGCCCATGCAGCCTTTTCAATAATTTTTCATAGCTTCTTAATGTTTTCCCTCTGAAATCCAAGACTGTAGGATATTTTTGTAGATCTATTCTTGGTTTTCAAGAAATTTTCAGTAAATAATGTTAGATGTTTAGTGCAAATCTCATTAATCAGAGATTATTTTTTATTATCAAATTATTTTTCAAAGGATTTATAATATCCTTAGATTTTACTGAAAATAATTATAGAACAGCTTCCCTTTAGGCTGTTGAGTCTGAACAGTGACTGCTGGTAAATAAAAGATTTATTGCCCATCAGAGCTGATAATAAATGCTGTGTATGGTCTTTGTTTCGCATCTGTCTAGGGAATTGAAATCTTCCCCGACCTTGCTGTTATTTACTGTTGGTGAAAACTTCTATTCATAGCCATCCCCAAACCCGAGAGTCTTTACCAGATTTTGGGGCATTTGTATCACTCTCATCCACTACCACTTTCAAACAAATTTGTTACTTGTACCATCACCATCTCTGTGTTCTCAATCTATTACTTCATTAATTTCTATTAAAAACTAGTAATTAATAGTACAAATACTACCTCTATCCTATTTTTTCTCGTTTCTTCTACCTCTTCAGGCTAGAGGATGCAAAGAGAAAAAAGTGGATTTGTGTTTGGCCGTAGCTCCTGGCTTACTTATCTTTATACACTACAGGGGTAGTACCTGAGAAAGCTGTCTCTTTCCATCTAACCATTTCCTGGGGAAATCTGCCAAAGACTGAAGAACTTAAATACATATATACATATACATTTAGAAGTTGGAACAGAAGAAAAACAAGAATGTTAAGTAGAGTTGTGCTTTTTGCAAGTGGGAGGACACAACATAAGCAAAGCACTTGGCAGCCTATCAAAAACTCTTTCCACAAAAAAAAAAAAACAAAAAAAACCCCAAAAACAAAAACAAAAACAAACCCAAAAAAAACCCAAAAAAAACCAACCCAAACCAAAAAAAACAACAAAACGTTCTCTGCTTTAGGGAAGTCAGGCAAAAGGAACAGCGGACATCAAAACAGCACAGTGCCTTTGGCTATTTCTTCTCAGTTGTTGCTAGACTCTGTTGCAGGCAGAAGTCACACAACCCAGCAGTAAGTAGCACCAACAGCTGGCAGCTTCTGGGAAGAAGCAGGACGAGACTCAGAATCTGCAGAAGGAGTAAAAACCAAGACAATGAGGTTGAGAAATTGATAGACACCATGTAAGAAAAAGACCAGCCCTGCAGCATCTCTTGACTATTGACAGTTCCTGTCTTAGCCTACGCCTGACTTAACCTATGTCTCTGAGATGCTAGCTTTAGTGATTTACTTAGTATTTCTGATTGCTGTTGCATTTTATTTCTGATTTTTATATATAAATATATATTTTTAAGTGAAGCAGAAAGCTGAAAGGAAAGTTTGGGACAGTTCTGATCTCCACCAGGCGTCAAACCGGCCAAGAAAAAATCCAGAAGTGACGCCAAGGCTGAGACACGGGCAGGACATGTAATGAATGAAGCAGCTGACGGCTGCGCAAGAAAAGACCCGGTCCGTGCTTCCCCCGCGGGCCGGCCCCGGGAGCTGCGGCGAGCGGGGCCGGGGCGGGCTGGGCGGCCGGGTCCCCCCGCGGCGGGAGCAGCGCCGCTCGCCCCGCCCCGGCCCCGCCGCGCCCCGGGGCGGACCCGCCGCTCCCCGGGCAGCGCCGGCCGCGGAGCGGAGCGGGGCGAGGCGCCCCGGGAGGTGATGGCTCCGCCGCCCGCCCCCGCCGTGTCGAGCCCGCTGGCCCTGCTGGACCCCACAGGTGAGCCCGGCACCTGCCCCGCCGCTGCGGGAGCCCCGGGATGCGGCGGGGCGGAGCGGCAGCCGGCGGCGGGGCTGCCCCGGGCTCGGCGATGCTGCCCCGGCGCTTCCCGTGGGACGGGACGGGACGGGACGGGACGGGACGGGACGGGAGGGCGCTGTGCCCGGGCTGTGCCCCGCAGAGCGGCAGCGCAGGGGGGCTCAGCCAGAGATCGCCGGCGCGGTGCGCGCTGCCGCTCATCCCCTCTCTTACCGAGGTGTTTAAAAATACCGGCTCTTCTTCAAAGCTGTCAGCTGCGCTGGGCGAATCCCTCTGCTGGAGGTTTAACATTCGGAGGAATAGCTTGGTACGGGACGCGGACAGGAGATTAATGTAGGAGCCATCGTGCTGGCCGGAGGCTGCGCTGGAGCAGGCGGAGGTGCCCGCAGGTGCGGGGCGGGCTGGGGACAGGTGTTGGGTTCGTTCCCGTTCTCCTGGTTCTCCTAATTGTATGGTTTGTGTTTACAGCGTACGTCCTGAAATACAAACACCTGGCAAAAGAAAGGTCTAGTGTTTCCTTATTCCAGCGGAATTTGTCAAAGTTTAGAATATACAGAACTTACTGCTGGCAATTTCTCTGTGTAACGTTTGGAAGGATAAGCAGAGACTTTGCTATGCACGCAAGGATCTTAACAGCTGAGTGAAAAATGTACCAGATCCTAATTTTTGTCTTAAACTTGAAAGAAAAATTATGTTGGTGTTGAAAATGTGGCCGTGGAAGATGTGCTGTAACTTAAAAACATTTTCAGGTAGTCATGGGAAAAAGAAGAATCTGTATGCCAGCTTTAAACTAGTGATTAGCTGCTCATTAAATTATTTATTGGTGAAACAATTGCTGCCAAAACAATGAGGTCATAGTGATACTGCATGGTATCACTTACTATAGTTATACTACACAGTATATCAGGGCTTGTGGGATTGCTTTTTCATTTTGTTCAGTATGGATATTTTCTAGTAGAATTGTAAACTGTTTCCCATGGTCTTGAATATATAATACACTTGTAGAAGCTTACTCAACAAATTAATAAAAAAGGTAAGAGATGGGCCTGATAAAAGCTGCTGTCTAGTGGCTTGAAATGAATGCTGTTGCATCTGGTTTAATTAGTTCAGCACTCTGGACAAGTCAAGCATTTAATCAGAAAAGGGAAAGTAATCACCAACAGCAGGTGTGAGCATCTCTTTTAAGCATCTCAATCTGTCACATTTAATTTTGGGAGGCAATGTAGGATTAATTCAATTTCACTGGCATGAAACAGTTTTTAAAATGCACAAAACTGTAGTTGAGAGAGATATGGCACTGAAGTGAGCGTTGCAGCAATTAAAAATTTATAATCTAGCTCCAAAAATCTCCTAAAAATTTTCTCAATAGCAGCAAAACAGTGGATACATTTGGTACTAAGGTTTGTCTATGGTGAATTTCCACTTGAATAATCTTTTTGTCTATGGTGAAATTCCACTTAAATTATCTTTTCTGTGTGCTTAATGCCACTCTCTGAAACATGTCACAGTTTTTAGTGGTATCCATTGCATAATAAAAATGCACTATTTTTTCCTGTTACAAAAGTTTCCTTCTTTTTCTCACAGTAAGATGCTAATAAACATCATGCTGGGGCATTACTCGAAAGAAGTGTTTCCATTTTGATCACCATAACTAGATCAAAGAAGAAGGAATGGAATTATGTAGTGCTAATATTCAGCAAATGTGATTATAATCCCAGCTAACTGCTACATCCTACAGCGACATTTTTCCTCACCAAAAATTATACCACACTTGTTAACTTTCTGATGTCTGAAGATAGATTTTAAAAGTAGTAGTGAAGTTAGAAAAGTTCAGTTTCTTTGGTCTAAATGTAGACTTTTTTCAGTTCAGTTGCAAATTGTATGGAGGTTTTCCAAGGTGGAGAGATGCTCTTTCATTGTGTTCTTTCTTTCCCTCAGCCCCTGGACATGTTCTGTGCCACAGATATGTTTCACCATTAATTAATTAATTAATTCCCCTTTTAAACTCACTCTTTGCTTTGTTCAAATCCAGACCCTACTATTCATCATTAGACCCACCACTTTGCAATCTCATACATGCCCTCCTGACAAAACCATTTATTTTTCCATAGTCTTCCTATAAATTTACTTTAATCACCACCCATTGCAAACAGAGCATTGTAATACACTTTTGTTTTCTGCAGCTGATGAACAGACAGAAGTCTTTTCTGAGTGCAGCAGAGCGTGGTCTTCAGCAAGCACTTTTTCTTTTTGCTCTCTGGAGGGTGATCTCAATTTCCCTCCTTACAGGCTTTTCTCTGTCCCAAGGAGGCAGCAGTCTGGTGTTTCCCTGCCTTGTTCTGGTGGCAGTTTCTCGCCTTCCACTGTGGAAGCAGGGCTCAAGCAGATACTTTTCCTGACAGATGTTTAGTGAGCAAAGTAGAGAGTGTTTCTGTGACTATTCCTTTTTGTGCACAGCTTAGGTCTGTGCCAGGCAAAGCACAAGCCTGTCATGTGGAAGCTCTGTTACCTCTCTAATTTATCTGTAGTGCCTATTGCTGCAGTTTATACTGCAAAAAACTCAGTGCCCAAGGCTCAGTCAATACTTCACTGACCAAAAGTGCTGAAGAATATTGCCAATAGATGTTAATAACATATTCACACCCTCTATTGACCCCAGCCTCAAGCTAATGCTAAGAAGGGTAGGTTTCTTCCTACAGGCTTGGTTTTTGGTATGCTAAATATAAGAATTTAAAGTTATAGATAAATTGCATTAAGGTCCAGACTAGGAGCTTAATAATATTCATACCAAATCATTGCTAAAGAAGTTGAAGGTAATAAATGTCAAAATTATTTTGAGAGTTACTTCAGCACTAAAAAATTGGAGAGCGAATGGCCTCCATTAACTGTTTCCTGCACTCCAGGAACATTGGTGTTGGAAGAAAATTCAGGCTACAAATATTGACTGCAATGTTTCCTCTGCTCTTAATTTAAATGCTATTCTTGTGTAAGGCCAGCCTTCAGTCCTATCCTTGCCACAGAGTGTCAGGGAAGAAGGCTGGACCAGGCACACTGCCTGAGCTGGAGACAGGGCTTCTGAGTCTGGCATGGGGTTTTGGCTGGCAGGTACATGAAAAACAGACCCAAATAAACTGCATGGCAACTGCTGCAAACAGCAGTAAACAAAGGCTTGAAAAATCTTGGGACTCAACATGACTGAAATTGCAAAAGGAAGCCTTTTAATTGTGGGAACCCTTTGCAGCAGTAACTTCAGAAGATATTAAGCTGCTTTGCAAATGTTACATAGGCCTTCCAGTATGCTGGTGGCTTATACGCATGTAATTATACATACTTTAATAGAACAAAGATTTTTATTGTTATGGCTAAGGAAAACCAAACAGCCATGATAAAAACCAATTTAGGCTGATTTCTATCCATCTTCTCTGAGCATGTGGAAGTCTTTGAGAATAAGTCCTTGCACGTGCCAGCCTCTTCTCCAGAAAAGGGCCTTTCTGTGCTCCTGCATGTAAGCCATCTCTCCTAAGAATGGAGTTTGTAGCTAATGACCTGGTTATTTATCAGAGTTTCCTAGACTATGAAAAAGGTGAGACACAATTGGATATTTGCCTCTATTTTGAGATGCAGGTGGTAAAAGATCAATAAATATGAGGGTTGGAGAGTATTGCATTCATAAATTTTTTCTGGCATGTGTAAATTTCAATGTCAAAATGTAGTTCATGCTAAAAAATGTCCCTACAAATAATGACATCTTTTTCTATTTTGTCTCACTAAATCCACATCAGATTTATTCTGATTACATATAAGACCATGCTTCTCCTAAGACATTTTACAGCAACTCAGAGCAATCAAACTCATGCCTTTCATTAGTCATAATCAAATCTCAGGAGGGTGGGTTGGATCCATAGTTTATCTCCATCCAATCTTATCAACCTTTGCCAGTACAGGCGCTACTCTGAGGAATTTGTGGAGGCTTGGCTCCCCTGGCACTTTTCAGTGGTTTCAAGAAGTCTTGGCTGAGGAGCATGTGCCCCACTGGCTTTGGGAAGGTTTGTGTTCCAATGCCCCTTTAGAGTATGTCTACATTGCAGCTGCAGCTTCTTATCAGTGGAAATGAGCCTACATACCCAACCCACTTTTAGTCTAGCTGTCTTGACTATCATAAAACCACAGAAGAACTCAGATAGGAAGGTATCTTGGTTGCAATTCCAACCTCCTGCTCAAAGCGGGGTTAACTATGAAGTCAGGCCAGGTTGCTTAGTTCTTTGTCTACTTGAATCTTGAAAACCTCCAAAACTGAAGAGGGCACAAGTTATTTGGGCAACCTGTTCCAATGTTTGACTCTCCTAATGTTGATTTTTTTCCCCTCTTTACACCCAGTCTGAAACACTTTTTTGTGTTTCAGTTTGTCTGCTGTCTTTTTTCCTCCTGCTGTGCACCATTATGAAAAGCCTGAGTCTGTTCTCTTGACAACAGCTCAAAGGAACTGGAAGACTGCAACTAGCCCTGCCAAAAGTCATCTCATCTTCAGGCTGAGCAAGCCCCGTTCCCTCAGCCTCTTCTCATACAGAGAGAGCCAGCCCCTGACCTTCTTTGCAGTCCTCTGTTGAATTCATTGCCGTTAATTTATGTATTTCCCTATACTGAGGGCCCAAAACTGAGTGCAATATTGTGTCGTCTAAAAGTGCTGAATAGATGGGTGCAGTTGCTCCTCTGATCCACTAATGATGGTCCTGTTAGTGCAGCCCAGGATTCTGTTGCTAGGGCACACCAGTGGTTCATGATCAGCTCATCATCTATGAATCTCCCCAGGTCCTTTCCAGCAGAGCTGCTTTGCAGCCAGGCAGTCCCTTACCTGCATCATTGCAATGCATTGTTCCTTCCTTGGCTCAGAATTCGGCATCATGTTTAAAACCTTGCTAGAATTAAGGCAAAAGTCATCCAGTGCTCCTCAAGTCCAGTCTTTTTGCCATAACCAGTACCTGGGCTGGTCAGACATGACTTGGCTCTGGTAAATCCATCCTGACTGTTGCCAATCACCTTTTCCTTCTGTGCCCAGAAATGTCTAACAAGAAGACTAACTCCACCTTTTTGGTCCCAGCATCCCAGAAGCCAAGGTGAGATTGGTTGGTTTACAATTCCCTGAATCTTCATTTTGGCCCTTTTAAAAATGGATGGAGCGTTTGCCTTTCTTCAGTTTTGGGGATTCTTTAATCTCCATGACTTTTCAAAGATGGTAAGGTATGGCAAGGGCATCAGATATTATTTATAATCTGGAAGATATATTGAATGAATCATTGTAATTTGTAAGAACGAAGGCTGATTTGGGGAGCTGCATGTCTGAAATTTAGTTTTCCCTCTTGGCCATGTGAACTGGCTTCTCTGAAAGAACTGTCTGCAACTCCACACACTTGGTGAAAAACTGGTTGCTAACAATGAACCTCTCTGCTTCCATGTGCCCAGTGGCCCTCCATGGATTAACAGGGCATTGCCAGAGGAAGATAGCAGAGACACAGGCTGGAGGAGAGGTGTTGGGCGAGTATTAGGAATTAATTCTTTATCTTTAGCAGGAGACTTTGTACATGCAGGTGAAAGAGACATTTGTAAGCTCAATTGATGGTATTTGTCTTTAGGAAAGTTGCTTGTATTTCATATTAAAAGACTGGAATAATTTTGGCTGGTTGTTCTACTGGAGAAATGTCAGCAAACACAGCTTGTTATTATAAATTCATTTTTTTACTGATTGAAATTATTTGACTTGGTTTGCAAACATCACAAATCTAGTCTGGCTTTTGAACTATAAACGTTTAACTGAGTTACGTGACTTTAAAATGGCCACAAAACTCAAGTGACTCATTGCAAATGGCTTCTGCTTTCATTTTGTCTTTCCTACATTTCCCCTGCTTTTGCCTCCAGCAGTGCCCCCAGAGCCCGACCCACAAAAGCCTGCCTTCCCCTCTCACCTCCTGCTGCCTGCTGAGGGCTACTGCCACCAGGCTTCAGTGCAACATCACAGTCTCTGCCTTCTTATCACCCTGATTTTTTAAGACTTTGCTAAACCTTCTGATGTTTGCATTCTTGTAACAAACATTCTCACAACAATTCTGTAAATAACTTATGTTTTGCATTCTTTCATGGAGGAAGAGAGAATTGATGGACTCTTGGTCTGTCCAGTGTCATTGAAGAGGTGGCACTGTCACCCTCCAATCCACTGTCACTTTTGGAAAACTATAAATGTTGGAGTCAGAAAATAAAGGTCCCTCTTTTTTGTTCACCTAGAGAGCAGCAGTGTCCGTGTCGTCATTTCGTGTCGTATTGCAACAACTCCTTCTCCCGAGGCTGGGCAGTCAGGCGGCTTCCTGAGGCCACAGAGGGAGAGAGACTGGCCCTGCTGTGGCCAGGCTGTGCTTTCTCAGGAGCTCCATCCTGCCCAGGTGCAGTGCATGGTACCCTGGCATCACATGGCCCAGTGCTACAGGGTGATCCTGCACACTCCAAAGTGAGAAGACCAAAAACGGGGATCACAGTTTGATTCACTTGGGTGTCTTTTGTTAGTCAGAGTCATGTATTATTGGCTTTTTTTAGTCTTACATAAGTCTGTGCTATGGGCTGAGGCCCTGGTGTGAGCAACCTCTGGCTACAGCTCAGATCTGCCACGGGATGACCAGGTTAAGTGCCTTGGAGCAGGCTGCAAGCTGGAGGTGGGTGTGCTGGTTTTCACTTTGGGATATCTGGACCCAAATCCCAGTGAGACTGAGAGGGTTTCACTGAGCAGCCTCTGCTGGAAAAGTCTCATGTATCATTACCTGATAAACTCTATTACAGCTTTGCTTCAAGGATACAGATTTCTTACCCCAGTAAACATGAAGAGCACATTCATTTTCCTGATAGCATGCAGACTGCCTGCTAATCTTGTTTAAAATATTCATTTTTATGTTCAGACCAGATAGAGTCAAATTGGCACTTCACACAGGTAAGAATTTAAGGTCTTCAGGATCTCACCAATGTGAACAACAATTAAAAATGTTACTGCAAACAAAGGCATAATTATCATTGTCACTGACTTACAGTTCAGCCTAATAAAAACTCATCTCATGCCTATACCCAATGCGTGTGCATTAAGCTATATGTTAGCTAACTCTGCAGGTTTTAATTCCTTCTGTTGTCTGGAAGCAATTTTCCTTAGTGGGAGAACAACACAGGATTATCTAAAAAAAAGATTAACAAAAAGTCTTTCATAATTTTGTATTTGTTCTGCCATGATTGCAATGAAAAACTCTTTTTCTTTTGCCTTTCCCCCCCCTCACTCCCTACAGGACAGTTTGCAAAAAGGAAGAAGACTTCCCTTTGGTTCACAGTCGCACTGCTGGTGGTGTCTGTTTTCATACTCACCATCGGTCTGGCAGCTACCACACGAACAGAAAATGTTACTGTGGGAGGCTACTACCCAGGCATTGTTGTAAGTAAAAAACCCATTTTAGAATATTAGGTACATCCAAATAAGTTGTTATCAGCTGTAAATGGGAAGCTCTGATAGATTGGAAAAAAAAAAAAAAAGAAAAAAACCATTAGTCCTGTGTCATTTCACAGGAGAGAGATGCTGCTTTGTTTTGATGTAGTTCTAGTGTGTTGTAAGGCAGGGGGGTAAACTAATTTTCTGAAGTGCCCCAAAGGGGAGGCTTTTAGGGGGTGGAAGGAGGTCAAGGCTGCACTGCACTGTGCTGGCTCAGGGAACTGTGTGGAAACGTGTGCTAGACTCCCACTGGTCTCCATTAGAGATGAGTGTCTGTGTGACTGGACAGTAGGCACGGGATAGATTTGAACAACCTTTTGGAAGTTTACTGCTTTGATGGAAGGAAGAGCCACTCCCCTCTTGTGTCTGTGTGCCAGCAATTCTGCTGTGTTCATGGCAGGAAAAGCCCTGCAAAAGGACAGGTGGAGGCTAATCCCTAACATCCTTTCTTGCAGGCTTGCTGCCAGTCCTCTCATACAAGATCCTGTTTCCAAAATCCTTAGTCTTGTTTTTGCCTTGGGAACAGACTGCTTAAAAGCCTTCCTGCAGTAGGCACAAGGTTCAAGCTCTGCCTGCTTTGCCCTGTGGTGCCTCTGTGGCTTCTGAGGAGGAGTAACCCTGCCAGCAGCCCTTTGCTGGTTCAATCCCCAGGCCCTTTCTCATCTCAGGAGAAGGGATCACTTATATCCCAAAGTGTGTAAACACCTGGAGTAAAAAAAAAAATAAATAAAATACCTGGGATGAGTTTTAAATACGAGGAGTGTGGGCAGCAAACAGAGAAGGGCTGAGTCAACCAAGGGGAGGTAGAGGCTGCAAGGTGAAGAAAGAAATTCACATGTTTACAGTTAGACACTACTTAGGTGTGTGGCTCCACTACTGCCAAAGTATGTTGTAAGGTACCGTAATTTCTTGCTCTCTATGGAATGAAATGCCCAGGGAAGAGGGATATGGATCTTCTAATGCTGTGCATACACCATTAATAATTTGTGAGTTAGGACTGTTCCTCCTAAACAATTCCTCTTACATCTTAGTGTTATGTTGAGAGCAGGACTTTCAGAAAGATAATTTTAGGATAATGATCTATAAGGAGTGATGTTTTAAAAATAGAGCAAAAAGCAGTTCCAGGAATAAGACCTTAACAGAATGATTTTCTCTTTCATTAACCTAGATTAATACTGATAAAGGTCTCTTCTTCCAAAACTTGACATAAAATCTTTTGTAAGACCACATTACCTGCATTCATCCCTAGAAAGAAGTTTCATTTTTAAACTACTGTTTTTAATAGGTATAATAAGTAATAAACCCATGTGTACAAAACCAGTTATTTCAGCATTTAGTTTCTTGTAGGAATAATGCAATGTCTGCTCACTCATCTGAAAAACATCATCTGCTCAAATATTTTTGAAAATCTTGTTTTCATTAATAAACAGATAGAAAAGCAAGAATTTATTAGAATACTTTGAAAACAAAACCTTTTATTAATAAGTTTCCTTTGTCATTGCCAATGTAAATGTCATCAAGATAGTAAATATCACAAACATTTAGGAAGAATTAAAAGTGCTATGCAAATCTTACATGGTATCTTGCCAAAAGCCTGGTCAGAGGTGTGTGACAGCATTGTTGTGTTTCTGCCTCACTGCCAGAAGTGACTGACTCCAGTACAGCATTGGCAGACCGACTGTCGCAGAATCCTAGAATGGTTTGGGATGGCAGAGACTTTAAAGGTTATCTCAACTCCTCTGCCATGGACAGGGACATCTTCCACTAGACCAGGTTCTTGAAGCCCCATGCAACCTGGCCTTGTACCCAGGGATGGGGCACTCATGACTTCTGTGGGTAACCTATACCAGTCCCACCACCTTCACAGTAAGGAATTTCTTGCTAATATCTAATCTAAAGCCACCTTCTTTCAGTTTGAAGGCATTACCTCTTGTCCTATGTCTTCATGTTTTCTTGTAAGGCACCTCTAGGAATTGGAAGGCAGTAATTGGGTCTCCTCAGAGCCTTCTCTTCTCCAGGCTGAACAACCCAAACTCTCCCATCCTGCCCTCCTAGGAGAGGTGCTCCAGCCCTCTGATCATCTTTGTGGCCCTGCTCTATCCTCACTCCTGCATGTTCATGTCCTTGCTATGCTGGGAGCCCCACTGAAGGCAGCACTCCAGGTGGGATCCCAGCAGAGCAGGGGGGCAGAATCCCCTCTCACCATCACCTCCTTCAGAATGACCTGAGTACCCCTCAAAAGGTGCTTCTCTTCTCTGCTGACAGTAGAGGGAGCTTAGAAAACCAGCATAGCCCTGATCCCAGACTCTCAGATACCTAAACCAATTTGTCACTACATATTTCACTGCTGGGCTCAGAGAAAAGCAAGAATATGAGGACAGCCAATGTTAATTTAAATTTAAAATAAGGTCTAGTTCTCATAGACTTCTGTAGTAAAATATTAATTTCACAGCTGGTAGATGAGGTGAAACCTCTACTGACCTTAGGTAAGCAATTTTGGTCTTAAAAACCATGCAGAATTAACCCTGCCTTGAAGACACCTCCGAAGATGAGTAACACTATCCACTGGCAGAGATTTACTTGTTTCTAGAAGTATTTACAGAACAGATCTTCAGGGTTAGATCCATAATACATTTTGGCTTTTGCCAAGTTCCCACTGGCTTCAACAAGAGTTAAGTGCCTTAATTTCCCTGCATATGTGGTCACTTGTAATTTGTTTTGAAAAAAATATTTTTTCTAAATACATCTTTATAGTGCTAGGTGTTACCATACTTATGCATCCAAAGTAATTGAACATAAAATATTTCTGTGTGAGATGAGTTAATATAATGTTACTCTTTGGAAGGTGCCTGCATTTAGTAGATTAGTGCTTGAGCATCTGCTTGGACTGCATTTCTGGAATGGTCTGCAAAGACACAGTCAGAACTGCTTCAGCCTCATTTGCTTTATAAATATTGTTTATACTTAAATATTTAATGTCACTTGCCGGTGACTACTTACTGTAATATTTTTGTTTGCTGTTTCTATACTTTTTCAGGGTCCCCAGCACCATACTGACCTGGATTCCCAGAGCTCCCAAATAGCCTGTTGTCTAAAAAGACAAAAAAATAGCTCATATGACCATAAAACAATCTCAGTAATGCTGTGGCATTCATAATGATCTCTATGATTCTGCTCCTTCTGATTTAATTGTTATTGTTCTGTGTTTGGTCATTCTTTTTGTTCACATGGATATTACTCATTTTGTGTTCCCTGCATCAGCCGTAAATGAGGCTTTATGGATTGTTCCTGTTGGAATGAAAAATGGGGCTTGGAAGCAGATGTCATTTTGATGTAGTTATCCTAATTTGCAAAGTTGCTGTCCCCTGAACAGAGTGTCCTTGCTCACCGTTCCAAGTATCTCTACTATTTAGCTGTCAGCATGGGTGCACTTGCCCGCTCTTTCAAAGTCTCTGCTTTTAGTCCTTGTGCCTCCCTTTCACATAAATTTCCCAAAGCACTCAGGAGCAAATCTCCTTTCCCTACAGTCGCTTTCTTGAGAGCGAGTGACGGATTCCTCTTGTGATACTGAGCGGGTAAAGTGCTTGCAGGGGATTTGCTTTCTGCTGGGAGCAGCTGTGCGGAACAGCAAGGAATTTACGGGCACTGCTTAAGCCCTTGGCTGGGACATGTAGTCCTTATAAACTTAATTTGTGCTTGGAGGAGAGGCTCTGAGCTCGGTTCAGGGGCCTCATTACAAGGAGGGGCTGGAACTGGGAATCCAAGGAGTTTCTACTGCTCCAAACCTTCATGGGCCCATTGTAAGGAGGAGGCTTTTCCCACCATCCCGGTGTTGAAGCAACACTGGAACATTAGGCCAGCTTACTTCAGTGTCCCTTCCTCCCCTCTCTCTCCTGTGGTTGTTGTTGGTGCAGCTGACTGTACTGGTCCTTTTAGCATTTTAGCAGGGATTTTTTTCTGGGTTGTGTGATAGTGTCTAATCATTTAAATCAAACAGGTGTAACTCTAAGGGTTTGAACTTTAGGGAACACATCAATTTTTTGAGCAAAACTGTCTGCAATTGTCTAAAGCTTTGGAATTTTCAAAAATTATGATGTGTGGACTAATTTTAAGTGTTTTTTTTCCTCCTACTTTACTTAGTTTTTTGCTTTACAGTGTGTAAAACTACACATGACAATGGTAACAGTAGTCAGGTTATAGATGCGTGTCTATTTAGACTTCTGTTTACTGCATGACAAATTTTGCACTGAACTATGCAAGAGCTGCAGTCCTGGCCATTTCCCATTACATTATATGATTTATGTCCAACAGTAACTTTCACCTTTTCCCTTGATCCACCCCATTTAGCTCATCTGTGTGGTGCATTAGCTCAGATATCTCTGTGTGTGTTGGTATGTTGTCCAGATAAGTTGATCTCATGCATTTTTGTTGGTTTTGTTCTTTGCCTTAGCTTGGCTTTGGATCTTTCCTAGGGATTGTTGGCATCTACCTGGTAGAAAACAGAAGACAAATAGTAAGTAACATTATTTTAATGTTTAATTACATTTTAATTTAATTTAATTTTTTTTGTATCAGAATGTATTAAATAAAAAAGCAGAGATAAAATAATAAAAATAAAAAAGCAGAGATTTCCAGTTGACTTAAAACTGCTTCATCTGCCTCAAAATGTTAGTCATTTGTTTCACCACTTCTGAGAAGCTTTAGAGAAGCATGAATGGGCCAGTAAGTTCCTTTGTACAAGGCAAAACAAAAGCAGCTTACTTTGTTTTACTGAATTTTCTTTCCTGCTGGTTTAGTGAGTTGAATTGACCGAGGGCAGAATCATTTAAGTGCCAGAGCTTGGCCAGGACCATGTAACTGGGAAAAGTATGGGAAGAGAGCAAAACAGCAGTTTGAGCAGCAACAAGCTACATGATCAGCTCCACCCTATCAGATGATCTCATCCTGAGCAAGAAGTTTGTCAGCAACACTTTCCTGAAACTATATTTGTTAAATAGAAGACAAAAATCCAGAGGTCTTGCTGTTAAGATTGCTTGGCTATGTCAGACAGGATCTGAGATACTGAGAGATTTGTTTGTAGATTTAACTTGGCTTCTCAAATAATTTGCTTTTATTTATGTGAGGAAGTCATGGAACATCTTTGGGGCATCTGGATAAAGGAAGGTGTAAGAAGGAGGAAGGAATTTGTAGAAATTCTTAACAATTTCCTTCCTCTCTTTCCAAAAAGTAACAATCTTGGTTGAATAACAGCATGTCAAATGGGCACTTCACAGTAGACTGGTTATAGCCAAGCATCATGAAATATGATTAATTTCATAATGCAGAGCTTTCCCTTGTATAAATCAAGAGTGATGTTAAGCTAAGAGGAGGAGCTGATGGATTTAGCTTGCATTTTTCTAATAAGTAACTACTTTACTTACAAGTAGTCATAATATCACTCCTTCATAGTATCACTCTTTTTTTTGCATTACCTGTAAGTGTCAGTAGTGTATTTGCAAGAATTCCCTTGCTTTTAACTACTGTTTCTAGCTGGGTTTCACAAAGAAATAAGATTTATAAAACTGGGATATTTGTCTCTGTCTTTTTCTGTTCCCTATTCCATTTTTTGAATAGGTTGACCAGTTTCAGGCAAATTCAGGAGGGAGGTAGAGACTTCAAAGGTGTGAAATTCCATCAAGTTTCCTGAAAATTCTCTGGTGGGTAGAGGAGAGAATTACAACTTAGTTCCCCCACAGTGGTAAAGGCTGCAATGTCAGCTCACCACTATTTAAAAGTAGAGAATGCAAATGGTACATGACCTGTGAGACAAAAATCTGCAGTGGGTCAGGTGTCATTGATTTTGCTACTAACAAAACAGCTTAATTAAGAACTATTGCTCCTGATTTCTGCATCAGAGACCAGGATGAGCAGCAGGTTCCAAGTTGCAGGCTCAGTGCTGGGCAGATGAAAATAGCTTTATCTTCCACAGCATTCATACTGCCTTACTAACAGGCATAACATTTTAGGATTGTTTGATTTTTCACTTTTCTTCTAATCTGCCTCGTGGTTTTCCATGCGTCTGCCCTTAGCAAAAGTAAAATGTCTGAAAAGCCATAAGGTGGGTAAGCAGCAGTTAAAGTATGTATTCCTTGACAGGTTGTGTCATTTACACAAGGACCATGGAGACATAAGTGTCCAGTATGCTTGGGATTAGTGCCTGCTTGCATTTCCCAGCATGGAACAAGGAAAAGTGCTTTCTGCTTATAACATTTACAGATGTTTGGGCTGTTGGAAGATTGGGTTTCTGGGGAACAGACTAAGAGAATAACTAGAAAGTTTAATTATGCATCTTGCCTTGAGAACCATCCACAGTGGGTCTTTTAACACTGTCTTTGCTGAGGCTGAGCTGATGGTTTTAGAAGTTGTGGAAATGAGAT
This sequence comes from Motacilla alba alba, assembly GCF_015832195.1. Taxonomy (NCBI): domain Eukaryota; kingdom Metazoa; phylum Chordata; class Aves; order Passeriformes; family Motacillidae; genus Motacilla; species Motacilla alba. Next base: position 98,385,985 of record NC_052016.1, on the reverse strand, counting down.
TGAAAGGGTTTACAGTGAAATACAATAGTTATTCCCTGGGACATAACTGAGTATATTTGACTGGAAGGATTTAGGGCAGCTTTAACAAATTTGCGACCATCGGTAAGATTGTAAAGATTGAAAGTAAGCACAGAAATGTAGAATAAATGTTATATTCCTGTACTTAAAAACTATATGCATTGCAGCAGAACAAAAGGGAGTGGAAAGGAAAAGAAATTGCTTACTCAGTTCATTCTATTTTAACTAGACTACTGTGAGAACCCAGGACATTCCTCTGGCTGTCCTGGATGACTCAAGACCCTGGGGAGGGGCTCAGAGACCTTGGCACGGAGTCAAAGACCCCAGTGCCTTTGATTTTAGCCCATGGAAAAAATTACTATCTTTGTGTGAAGATTTACATGCCACAAGAGTTTGAGTAGAGTGATAGTTAATTTGTCATAGGATGAAAAAGTAGAATTTTGGGGTTCTAGAATGGAGGTTCAAGAGGCAAGATGGAGGAATCTGGGTCCTGTGTCCTGTCCTCCTTCTCCTTCTTCTTGTCCTCCATCTTCTGCTGTGATGGTGACAGTTTTGGGTTGATTTAGAGTAGAGACAGACTGTCTAACATAGGTGATAGGTACTGGAAAATTATTGTAAATAAAGTACACGTAGTTTTTTGTATAAAAAACTAACACCATCCCAAGGGCGGTCCCTGTGCCTCAGCTCAACCTGCTGGATGGATCTCAGCAGGTCAGTCGAAGAATGTAATAGATAAGAAAAAATAAACAACCTTGAGGAGCAGAACCAACGAATCTAGGCTTCTTCTTGGGATTGGGGCTGGGAGAAAAAGGACTTTCTAACATCTTGGGAGTCATCACAGGCACAGAAACCCGATAGACTACCTTTGAGCAGTTACTGTGGTGTAATTTGAATTTAACCCAGTGTAGCTCTGACAGTTATCTGGCCCCTGTAATGACTCAGTATTTCATTTTTTATTTGTTATTTAAATAGAAAATGAACAGAAATTCAGTTGCACTAGGGAAAAAAGTCTATTTCAAGTTGACCATTCTACTTAAATCTATTTCTCTTTTTGTCTTGAAGTTCTATTTTGGTGAGACCCGTGCATTTTAAGTCCAGGTTCTTTCATGGTTGATGAAATGCTAAATGCAACATAAAATATATAATGATTAGCAGAACCAATACAGCAAAATCCCAGCACTCAGTAACTGATGAGTATGGAGTTTGAAAAAGAAGAAAAGCACAGTTAGGTAGAGTGGACAATGGCTTGTTCTTGAAACATGACATTAATAATGCTGCACTTCTTTGACCTCCTTCTTGGCATCCCAGAGCCTGCAGTGGGAGTTCAATGTGCTGACAAAGGTATAACCCTTAATTCAAAGGGACTGCTGCTTGAAGAAGCAGGCTCTGCCTCATTGACTAGCATGATTTCACTTCAGCTCTTACCATTTGTGCTTGGCTCTGATACGCAAAGCTTGGCACCAGCAGAACAAAATTTCCCTTTGACTAAAGATTTGCACTGATTTGGGATATTTCTAACTGGCAAACGGAAGGCATTTCAAGCATAATGTGTCACTGTTCCTTTTTGCCTCTCTTGCACTGTGCACAGCAGGTTATGTGCTGAAGGGCAGTGCATAGCTGGATGTTGTTTCATTCTAAAGGCACACTTTGCCCAGCCAGATGGGTGAAAAACACAATACTGCCCAAATCAAATGGGTTTGATTGTAAGACATAAAGTGTTCTTGCTTGTTTGCTTGCTTGCCATCTCCTTACGTTACAGTAGAAAGTATTTCCAGTTAGGAAGTGAGATGCTGAAATTACATACAGGAGTGGGGAAGGCTGGGTGTGCAGGGGGCTCCCGGCAGCAGAATTGAGCTCAGAATTACTCACTGAGAGCAGTGAGTAATGCTGCAGGAGTGCTGTAAGAGGTTTCTCCTCAGGAAATACATGTTTTCTGAGGAGGTGGCACGAACTTGCACTCAGAAATGAGTCGCTCCCTAAATGTGCAGTGTCGATGTGACACCATGCATGCAGTTTTAGCTAAGCCAATGCATAAACTGAGCAATGGCTCACAGCTTCCACTCACACATCTCTCCAGGGCCAGCCTCACCCTGCCATACTGTTTGCAAGGCTGAAAATGAGCACCCTGAAGCGGTGGTGCCTACGAGAGCCATGGGGAGGTTCAAGGGCAGCATCATAGCTGCCAGGGTTTGAATGTTTGCAGTATCACAGTGCTGCCTGCAAGAGCCCTCAGTAGGGCTGTGGCAGCTGCAGCAATCAGCAGCAAAGCTGTGGCAGAGAGCAGGCAGGAAGGGCATGGGAAGAGGTACAGGAGAAAAAAGGAAACAGGGAGGATGGGGAGGGGTCACTGGAGCAGGAGTGACCCCTCCTGAGATGGTGAGTAAGCACAAACCTTGGTAATTTGGATGGAGCAGTTGTGTGCAGCAGGTCTGACACCCAAAGTCACCCACTGCTGACTGAGTCTTCCTCATGTATTCTTCATGCTAAAGCATTTCATTTTCTCACTGACACGTCTAGGATATACCCAGATATAAATCTGGTGCTCAGCCTGGTCCTTGACTTGTTCAGAGAGATGGAGGCAAAGCTTCCAACAAAGCAGAATTTGAAAATATGAGGAAGGTACAAACATGGAGCTCTGCACACAGACAGAAAAGGCAAAGCTATTTATTCAGGCTTCTCAAGGGATACTAAGTTTAGGCATCTTAATATGCTTGCTTCCCAACCTCTGTCAACAAGAGTTAGATTTCAAATGAAGTGTTGAAAAGACATTATAGCTGAAGTTGGAGAAACAAAGCAATAATTTTCTCTTCTGTTTTCAGTTGATAGACTTCCCTTACAGTGCAAGCATCCCTGTCCTGCATTGACATTGTGTGAGGTAGGATTTTAATAGCATCTCTGATTATTTTCTTAACACTGGACTTTACATCTGTTTCAGAATAGAGGATTTTTTGAAGCAGGTACACATGTGAGCCAGCTTTCAGAAGGGGCAAACCTCTTTCACTTTTTTCAAAACCAATATATCTTGTAAATTATGCCCGTCAGAAAATGCCCACTGGGCATTTTATGTAAAGGTGATGGTTATTAATATATACACCCCCCAAAAATACTGCTATATATACACCTAATTAGCTCTGTTCAAACTTGTTCTGTTTCATTTGCTGTTTGCAAATCAAACATTCTGAAGAAATTAGCTTTAGTGCAGATTCTGATCAAAGATACTAATTACTGATTGATTTCATATCACATATTAGGCTAATTAAAGCAGCTTGTTTTAATGAAGAAAGACCACTGAGATTCTGCAGATTCCCTGAGACTATCTTTGATGTTTCTGTGCAAATAAATGGAAGAAGCCTTTACTGTTGCAGGGGAAATGTAGAAAATGTAAAGGCAGTCTGTAATTCCCAAGGTATTATTTCTCTCCTGTACTCAAGTTTCTGACTAAGTTAACAGCACTTCTTTCTTTCAGTGTTGATTTTCTGTATGCTCATATTTCACACAGTTCAGAGAAAAAACAATTAATGCCGAGGTAAAAATGTTAAGAATGGAAGAAATTAGTAATCATCCTTCTCTTGTTTAGCACCTTTAAAACGACTGAAATGGAAAAGACCTACTAATACCTTTTCAGGAATAAATGTGTGCTAAGTTTTGTGGTGGTTTTGTGGTGTGGTTTTGTGACCTAACATTTCAGGAAGAGACAAGATTTATATAAAGATAATCAGAGTAGGTTGACACTGACACTTGAATGAGCTCAAGTGGCTCCTCTTTATGAATCTGCATTTTTTCAAAATATAACAGCATCTTATTAGCTGTTAAGTTCAAGCAGCTTATTCTTTGAGAATATCTTCCTGCTCTCATGACTAGCTCTTCAAGGCTGTAATGAGGTGCTCTTCAGAGGCATCTTGTTCTCTCCTTAGGTTCTGGAAGAGACCTTGAAGGCTGGTTTACATTAGATTCTGTAGTTTTAGTTAGCTAAAGTGTGGAAAAAAAATCATGTGTTAAGTGTTATATTTCTCTGTGTTATATTTCTCTTCTATAATATTGAGGATATTACAGAAGATATCATACTATAATTCTGTCTAATTTCAAGCTGAGGGCAGAGCAGCCTATATATAGATGACCCATAAGCATGGTGAAGTCTTGGGTATTAGCTGCCTTATTTTGCAGGAATCAGCTTTGAGACCCCTTTTAACCCGTTTTGGAAGGGATTTGGAATGTGGTCTATCCATGGCAGGTCCAGGAAGTCTGTGTTATTCCCTGTAATGCAGGAAAATATTCCAGAAAAACAGGAGTAGAAGTGAGATTAATAACTGGAGATGTTTTGAAGGCTAAGTAATTTCAGCTGCAGAGGAAGAGGATAGGTGATATATGGGTGGGTATGAAAGCACCTTCCAAAATGAAGAAGACAAATGAAGTTAAAAGAAGAAAGTTCCGTGGCCAAGTAAAATGTAAAGAAGTGGAAAAGTTGTTTCTAATAGTATAATATTATGAGAGACATTTTTCTATATTAGTGTCATATAGTCCATGAATAAAGGCTAAGTAAAATACTTTGGATTTCTTTATGCAGTTCTTTGACCGTGTGCATTTAACGTGAGGATTTCCAATTTCTAATAAATGTAAATACTCACTGACACAAAGAGCTCTTTTCTCTTCCCTCCTTTGCTCCTTCCTCTATCTTGCTGACTCCTTCTGCTCCTCTTCCCTGCCCTGGCTAAAAATACTCTCCACTGGTTAAGTGAGTAAAGAGGTTCACAGCCAAGTGAGCATCAGACATAGCACAAGTTAACTGCTGGGGCTGCATGGGTAAGGGTAGAGAGGAATCTGTGGAAGGAGGGAACAAGACTTGTCCCTTTTGCCAGGAATAATCTGTTACATCAACTCACTGTGGTGTGAAACCATCATCTAAGTGTTGTCAGTGAGTTAAATGCCTGAAGATAGATAGCATAAATTTCCCAACAGTGTTGGAGAATTTTGAAGTTCAAGGACTCAAAGACAAAAATAGATGCTTTCACTGTGTGAATTACCAAAGGAAGTGTGGGAGGTGTTTCAGCTCTTCCCTGATCTAGTTCCTTATGGATTGGCACTTCATATTACATGTCTACAGGTATGTGCTTTCAGATTTTACCAGCACAGATTCATTGGCTAGACATGCAAATATTTATTTATATGTAAATATTTTAATATAGAAGTGTACTATGAAATTATAACCATGTAATACACAATCTGTAAAATATGCTCACACATGTACATGTATGTATTTACAGCTGACATGTCCTGGTAAATACCTGTAATAATGACAATGAAGTCTATGCCACTGTGCCACTGACATTATGTCTTTATTGTGCAAAATGCTTTTTGCACTCTTCATAGATGTGTGTGCCAGGTTGTTTCAGCAGGAAAAGCTGTAATGGGTAGCACAGTCAGGTCTGTAGCAATCTTTGTGCTCCACCATCAGGTGGCAGAAAGGCCACCAAGTACCTCCACCTGCAGCCCAGCACTGTAGTTCTTCCCTCCCACACAGCCTTGTGCTGGTCCCCTGGTTGTACCAGTCCCGGGTCTTACCCACCCCAGGTTTCTCACCTCATTGGAAGAAAGAAATGGAATGTTGGTTACAAAGGGAGAAATCTTGAAATAGATTCTTTGGTTTCTATTTGGAGAGCTTCCTTGGCAACCAGAATTACTTAAGTTTGCTTCTGAAAGCTTAAATTCAATAGAAACAGAAAGAAGATGCATACCTGTATGAATGAAAATATGTCTTTCCACCACCAGAGCTTATTTCCAATACTGAAGTCTTTAAAGGCTGTCACCATTCTTTTTAGTCAGAAACTCAAGCCACAAAGTCAGTTTAAGTTCTCTGTTTTATTAAATGGCAGTCTTTTGGGATGTGGTTCCTTTCAGATCTTGCTTGGGAACAGCACATGGGATTAAGTGCATAATAGGGCACTTTTTAACTGCCAGTTTGTTTTCTTGTGTTGTTTATGTAATGAAAGTGTTTCTGTCACACAGTTGAAAACAAAAGTAAACCTTATGACCCATGAAATGTGTTTGTGGAACAATAAAGATGTCAATTACTCTTCCTAGCAAGCAGGAGCGCAGGATAGAAAGTCTCAGGTAAGGAATCTAATTTCTGGTGTGTGCATGGTGAAGAAGGTGAGGTGGGATGTACCCTGTGAAAAGGACAGGTGGTTTCTGAACCTCTTGTTGAAGAATTAGCTCAAATTAAATAGCTGAACATCCCTGATGGACAGATACAATCTTCCAGACCCCGCAGGTAGAATTTCACTACAAAAAACCTTGTAATTTATGCATTTCTATGGAGAGAGTGTGTCTGTGTCTTGAGAAGCCAATGCAGTCACTGCATAGGGAAGGAGAATTTGTGAAAACAGAGACTTTGGTGTAAAAACAGTTCTTGCTGCTCAAACAGTCAGCTCTGACAGTCTCGATCTATGTAAATTCCATCATTTTTTACCAGGAAGCATAAACTTTCATGATACATGGTGTGCTATGTATTCTTGGTTTATTGTTCTCACACCGCTCAGAACAACTGTTTAGGTGATGAAATTACCTTGTTCCAGCTTAAGTAATAAAAGAGCATCCATAAAAAGAAATATGGGATGAATTCTGATAATGTCAGCACTGTTGATCAGTGAATCTAAATTTGTTTCACTTTTGTTCCTTTTCCTTTAATGCTGTGTTTAGCTTTTTCTTTTAGAGTGAATTTTATGTCCTTAAATGTGTAATAATTTTTAACTGTTCTTGTCTAAGTGCTTTTGTTGATGTTTGCAAAGGGGAATTCTTACCAGTTTGAAGTGCCTACTGGACTACCACTTGATAAAGCTGATTCCAAAACCATTAGCATTTCTCCAGCTGTTTATCCAGATGATTTTTTTTCTCTTTTCTGTGTAAGGGTGGCCAGAGAGTGGCACTATCTGGAAAAGCACACTAGACTGAACTGCCCAGTGCTGCCCTACATAACAATAGGAGTCTGAAACAGAGGAAAGGGGGCTGATCACACACTCAGCACCTAATTTAATGGGATGGAAGAAAAGTAGAGCAGCTATTTTAAAAAAATCTCTCTAAAAGGAGTGAAAACACAGGAGCAGGGCATGTGCACTGCACCTCCTTGAAGTAGAGAATGTCAGCCAGTAGGGGGGTTGGATCAATTCAGACTTGGGACAAAATACAGCAGCGCTGTTTGAATGAGCTGAGTAAAGCTGAGATGTGCTGCTGCTAGAAGGAAATCAGGAACTGCAGTTATGGTTACCGGGGTGATCTGGGGTTCTTAGATGTTGTGAAGATTGAAAAGAGCATTAGATAGATAATAGATAATAAATAGATAATAAAAAGATAATAAAGCTAACCCTGCACCAGGAAAAAAAAAAATTCGTTTTTTTGGTTTCCTTCTGTTTCTTGTCTTAGAAAATGTAAAGCAAGTACAGTTCTGTCTCATTTTTTAAAAAATTGTTTTAATAATATTTGTTGGAGTACACTGAAGTCTCAGATTCTACCAAAATCCCAGGAGACTTGATAGTGCATCATCAGTGGTGGCATTTTTAACTGAATCAAGACAAGCATTTTACTCATCAGTGAATGAATTATCTTGAATTTAATATGTGTTCATTTACACGTAAATCATATTCATTCTCTGATTGCAATGTAATGGTGACTCCAGTTTCAAATTCTTAAGTGCACAGAAACTGCTTGATGTAGGTTTTTTATTCTGTAGATTGGTCATTCTAGTAAAGATTTGCTTTGCTAAAACAATTTGAAATAATTTCCTAGCTATTCTAAGTCTGGTTTTGTAGCTGATATTAGATTATGAGAGAAGAAAGAATGTATTAATCAGGTAACATTTCCCAGTAATTTTGTTTCATGTTTCGTAATGGCTATTGATTTAATTCCCACCAATCTTTCATTGCTTGAAGATAAAAATATAGGAAAATTTGTCTTTCTTTCATGTAATGTTTTTCACAGAAGCTGTATCTTCATGTGTTCTTCAAGTAAGAAAAAAAAGACAAGATGAATTACAGAAAGTGTAAAGCAAATGCCTTGGCATAACTTAAGGATTAATGCTCAAGACAAAATTTCTAGAGGGTGGAAACAACAGAGAGACCTAGATCAGGGAACTGTCAGATCCAGCATACAAGGTTTTATTTGGACAGTACAATGTTAAGGCAAAATGTTTCCATGCTTCTTTTCTAGGGACAGTTTTGAGCTATGGGCTTTCATGCCCTAAAGGGAAATAGCAAGCAAAGCTGGCTGGGTGAGCCCTCCTGCCATGGAACCCAGCACAGCCATCGCACAACCCCGGGCCAGTGTCAGTGTGCTCAGATGCTCAATTTTCCCATCTCCGTGACAAACTGCCACAGCAAATGGCACAAGGAAAGTTCCCAGCAACTCGAGCAGTGTGTTCATCTGATCAGTAAAGAAGTAGTCCCTGTCCTAAAGATGTCTGTGTGTGCCTTTAGGAGCTGGAGTAACAGGCTCAGGACCTGTGCTCCCTTTCTTTTCTTACTCGAGTGTGCTGCATAAACCTGCTTGGGCTGGGGGAGAGCCAGGACTGCTCAGTCACCCTGTTGCACATTTCCCATCCTTGGATACTTCTGCAGTCTCTTGCTATTGTGTGTCACCTAAATGATGAATTATCTACAAAAGTTGAGCAGCAGTACCACTGGAAGAGAAAAAGAGAAAGCAATGTGCCTACTTTTTACAGATGCCTACGTATGATAAAAATTAACTGTGAGTACCTAAGGTGTAACAAAAGATGTTGCAAATCCTGCCTTTCACAATTTGCCCTTCAGGATGTGGGGCAAGGAAAAAAAAGGATAAATTTTCCAAACGAAAATGCCACTTTGATTTTGAAAGTGGATTTTGATCTTGTTCTTCTTCTTTGGCATAATAATTTATACCTCTCATATGGTTTCTGTATTCTTTCCCCTTTGTTTATCTAATTAATTTGACCTTTTTATGCATGTGAGATTGCTTAAATTTCTCATGAGACTTTTCTCCTGCCTGTGTTACACCAACTGGCCTTTTCATGTTGCTATTTTTCCTAATTATCCCTGACATGATACTGGTAAACAGCAGACTTCTTCACAGGCAGTAAAACAAAAGTCTCCTTGACCACAAACAACAAAATAACCCTAGTCCTTATGATTTATTCATTACAGCTAAAACCTAGCTCTTACTTTGATAATCCCTAGGACTGTAAATTACACAGAACAGGTGAAACAATCTATTAGTTGCTGTCAGCACTGCTGCCTCCTTCCCTTCTGTCATGGCTACATGGTGTCACCTTCTCATTTGCACTGAATCTAGTGCTCATCTCTCTCTGCAGTCTTCTGATTTGACTCATTTGAGGGAGTAAGTAGTTTCTGCCTGTGGAGTGAGTTTCACTGGCTTCCTGGGTGTTTGGGTAGGCACAGGAGCTGGGATGAAGGTATTCAGCCCTTTGGGACAGAGAGTAGGAGAAAGGGCTGGACAGCAGGGAACCAAACTAAGGATTGGAGAAGAAGATGCCCTTTGAATTGACAGTGAGCAAGCAATCACACAGGCTCAAGTCTATGCCCTGAGGTGCTATTAACAGCAGAGAGAGGGAAGGAAATCTGAATTGAAGATCTTTGGTTTTGCGGGTAATATTGAACAGCATGTGACTGGACTTGCTGAATACAACAGTGATTATACTGTGAAAAGGCCACAGATTTCTAACTTGGTCACTTGATCTAAGGATGAGACTTAATCTAAACATATAACAACGCAATCATAGAATCACAGGATGGGTTAGGTTGGGAAGGACCTTAAAGAGAAGATCACCTAGTTCCAACCCCCCTGCCATGGACAGGCATTCCTTCTGCTAAGCCAAGTTGCTCAAACCCCATCCAGCCTGGCCTTGGACAGTTCCAGGGATGTGACATCCGCAGGTTTTCCAGGCAACCTATTCCAGTGCCTCACCACCTTCGCAGTAAGGAATTTCTTCCTAATACCTAATCTAAATTTCTCCTCTTTTAGTTTGAAGCCATTCCCCCTTGTCCTCTCACTACATGCCCTTGTGAAAAGTCCCTCTCCAGTTTTTTTTGTAGGGTTCCTTTAGGAACTAGAATACATAGTTTGGGCAGTCATGAAAGTCATTGACCATTGTGGATTCTTGTCATTGTAACCAGTGCACAGCTATGACTGGAGTTGGCATTAACGAATAACGAACACAATGTAATCCCATCTCCTGCAGTGTGACAACCCTCCAGCAGAGCCTCAATTACAGCCATGCCATTATTTAAGAACCAGCCTATGGAAAGAATATGTTGTCAGGCCATAAATTGTGGAGCATTTTACCTGGTGTAGTGAGAAACCTCCTAATTAGCTCAGTTGTGAAAACTGTAGGAGCCTTGCCTATGCTTCATTTTCATCACAGCAGCAAAACGTTTGTCCCAAGGGCAGGAAAAAGAATTGTCTGTTGTGTGAGAAGCAGCCACACAGGAGAGGGCATTCCAAATTAGAGAAAATTAATTCACAATTAAAGTACTTATATACAGGCCCATTTCACAAGACACGCAGTGCTTAGTTGACAGCAGCATCTAAAATACAATGCGATGCAATGAGTTTAATTATCTTAATTTTCCAGGCTAATAATCTATAGACCCGCTGAGGTACCATGGTAACAGATGCAGCTCCTGCCTGAGATTGGTTGCTCCAGCTCCCTGGTTGCGCCAGGGTGAAAAATCATTCTCTGTTTTGGATTTGTGAAATGAGTTTTTGTAAACTTCTACTCTTACATCATCATCCCCATTGAAAAAGTGTAGCAGATTTATTTAAGACTACAATTCTGATCTTGGGGACATGGGGAAATCAAACCAGTAAAAAGGCCCACAGAATTAAACTGTAATTTGGGGAATGTAATGTTAGGGGCAGCCTGCAACAAACTTCCCCATGCGTTTCTTTTCCAAATACTTGAACCTGTGGGGGAATAAAAAAGGACTTTACAAACCTGTGACATAACACTTACACACCCTTTTGCAAAGACTTAACTTTCTAGAGCAAAAAATATTGAGTGACAGTCGTTATCAATTTGCATCAGTCAGGGTAATTCTGATTCCTTCTCTGCCTGGAAAAGAATCCCAGAGGGGCTTGATGAACAGCACAATGCTTGGAGACATTGGAGGCTGTGCAATGCAGAAGCAGCCATTTAGCATGAACAAAGTGAGTCTGTTAGATGCAATGCAACTTGCATCCAGTACCGAGGTGATTTTGAAAACAAAAAAATCCATGCATTTTTCAATCTCAGATCTACTTGGTCTAAATCAAGAGAATGAAGCATCTCACACAGCATCTGGTGCTAGAAATGACTGTCATTATCTTTGGTTGAGGATAGGTAGAGGCTAAATTAGAATCATGAGGAAACCAGGGATGTGCCAGCATTGAGAGTCATGCTAGCTCCCAGAAGTATTCCACAGAGATGTTGGAAACAGCCAGAGGTGCCAGCCTGTAGCCAGCATGTGCTTATGCTGAGGAGCAAGGTGGTTTTCTGCGGGTCTGCTGGCAGGTCTCTGTGTGTCACAGCAGGGATGTGGCACCATCAGTGTGTCATTCAGCACAGAGCGTGCCTGGGGACCTGAGGTGCAGTGTTTATTGCAGTGTGCACATGAGAGTGTGCCTGCAGCTGGGCTGGCCTCATCAAACTGCCTCCTGGGTCTGGTCTCTGGCCAACTCTTATGGGAATCCTTGTGGGAGACAGCTGCCAACTCCCTGTGCCAGGTGCATTTCTAGCAGCTGAATAAGACTCTGTGACCAGCATCTCTGGCCACTGTGTGTCCCCTGTTGCCTTCACTAGTCTCACTTGTGCAGAAGGGTGACAGTGCAGGCAGTGGTGTTGTATGCCTGCTGAAGGACAGGAGGTTGACCAAGAATTCTGAGAAAAAATGCAAGTCTTTTCTGAAAGAAGGCAGTCCAGCCTTTCACTAGTTTTCCTTTTTAGAGCATTTTCATAGTTCTGTGACGCAGCTGAAGATAGATACAGCTCTTCAGTTAATATTGTCTACAAAAGTCCCTCATTCCATGTTCTCCCTTTTGCTAAAACCCCTCTGTTAAACAACTGCCTTTTGAGTTTGATTGTTAGGCCCACACAGTACAGTTTTCAGTGTTTAATAACTGGTTTTATGGCTCCCTTGTAAATAATCAAATTATTGTATTCTATACAAGAACCAGAAGTAAACCATGTTCTGATGGCAACAGTTGTAGAGAAGCCTGGCTGCATACCAATGGAATAGCAAGAGCAAAACTGTTTCTTGAAAAACTGTTTGTTCAAATATATTGCTATAAATAATGAATAGTTGTCCTGACAAAGCATAATGCTGTTGAAAATGGAGATAAGATGATGTGATGGATCAGTATTTATTTTCTTTAAAGTGTTATTTCTTATACCTCTCAGCAAACATTCTCTATCTTTAAATGAACTGCATTTCTTCTCATTCTAGACAGTCCTAGGCTTGTGAACTCACTGCTCCAGCAATCATCTACTACTCAGGAAAATTAGCTTTTCAATTTACAACAGCTCTTCATTTGGTTGTCCTGGCGATTTCCAGAAGTAATTCATTTTGTACTTGGGTTTTATGTTTCTCACATTCTTAATAAGCAGTGAGAGATTTGAGAAAGAATATAAATCTGTAATTTTATTTTAAAGGCTTTTTTTAGTGGTGCTCTTGTACTATCACTTCTTTCGTCATTCAAATATATATAAGGCAATTTCAGTCAGAAAAAGCTCTCAGTGTCTTGTTCTGCCATGTCACTTTGGCATCATGATAAATATTACTTCAGTCAAGAAATTATATTGATTCTAAAGGGACTGCTCATTGAAGTAGTTGCTAGTAGTTATGGATGAGAACAGCAGGCTCTGGCTGTAAACCTCTGACTTGCACACAATTCCTTGGAAGCATAGATGATCTCCAACATGACTGAGGAGTGCAAAGCTCCTCATCTTTATTCTGTAGCTCCTTTCTATACTGTGATTTACTGCACCATTTTATGTGGTCTCCTAAGGCTATATGGTGAAACTGAAAGGCCAGCACACTCATTAGGTGATTTAAGCTATCTCAGTGAGTAGAAAATGTTAGTTTGGGGATTGTAGATCATCAATAAATTGTTCATGTGTGAAATGAAAGCCACCTTGAGGTCAGCTTCCAGTAAATTCATCATGAGCTCAGGCAGTTTGGAAACACCTGGCTTAGCCCACTAATTATTTGATTGACTGCTATGACTTGAAAAACAAGATAGAGGTATCAGAAAATAATGGCTTAATCAGAACTTTTAAACACTGCTGTTTTTTCAAATAAACAAATAAAAGACAAATAAAGAGATCAGGATCTACACCAAATACAGCTGCCACAGGGCAGCACAGCCCACTGCTCTGCAGTGATACGAGTCCACAGCCTTCTCAATCTGATTAATTGCATGCCAAGATCTTTAGACAACCAGTTTCATGGGACATGACCTTCCACCCTGGAGAGCCATGGGACAGCAGAGGTTGAAGGGTGATGCAGCCAACAGTGTTTTCCTAGAGTTTCAGCAAGAGGGAGCTGGCTGCAGGGGGAATGCAACAGGCTCCCAAGATCAGCCAGTACCATCAACCTCAGCCACATTTGTGTGCTCCTTTTCTCCCCATGCTGATGATTCCAATTCCACAGCAACCCCTGTGGCAGTGCTGGCTCATCTCTGATTGCATGAGGCATGAGCTAAGGGGAGATTAAAGGAGTGTATCACAAAGCATTGTGATTCTTCTGCTTTTAAGCTGTACTTTTTGCCAATTCTCCAAGAGCTCTTACCTCCAAGTGGGTGATATTGCTTTGACCTGTGCCTCCAAGCTGTGGGCTTATATGGTTGTAGTTTCTTACCTGCCCAACACAAATATTTTTGGGAAAATCAACAATGCTGCATCCCCTGGAAGCACTATTGACATTTTACTGTTCTTAACATAACACAAGCTAAAAAGTCTATTTTTCAAATGAGTTAGTGATGCCTTAAAAATTTGTGAAAATGGCATCTAGGTAATGCAGATTTTATATAGGCAAAAGGATATATGAACTGTATACAGTTCATAAAATTTTGGTAATCTGTACCTGGCCATTTCAGAAATACATGCTGTGAAGGAGCATTTAATAACTAGTAAATAACAAAAAGGTTCCACATTCTTGACTGAAACCCCTTTCCCTGTGTCCTATCAAAAAAAAAAAAAAAAAGAATGCTGTTCTGTCAGTTTTCAAGAATTTTTTTAATCTGTTGTTGTTATTAACTATAACTTAATACTGCTGTAAATTAAAATCAGCCTATCATATAGAATGTTTCAAAGGGTTCCTCTTGTGACTTTGCCTGAGAAATGCTAGATACATGACTAGTATACATTATATTACATTAAAAAGCATAGCCAGATAGTGCACGTTAGGTTCACCTTATACCCTGCAGGAACCACTCCTTCAAACTCAGGGTGCAGAGTCCTCAACATCACAAAATCCTCTAAGCAGGGAGAGGAAGAACTGTTGGCATCTTTCTCTCATCTGATGGTATTGGGGCTGGCTGGCAAACCCAGGGAGCACCTTGCCAAGTGTACAGTTGGTCTTTCAGGGCTTCATCTAATAGCTGGTCTGTTAACTCAGCATCAGGAATTTCTGCCTTTTTATTAGTGTATGCCTGTCATCCTGACACACTGATCTAAAGTGAATTACAGCAGCGGGAAACATCATTTCAGAATAGTAGAAAAACTAGTGTAATTGTTTTACGTAAAGAATTATACTGAAAAGATTGCTCAATCTGTTTTTCTCTTCTCAGCTGGTGGCCTCCATCGTGTTTATCAGCTTTGGTGTTGTAGCAGCCTTCTGTTGTGCAATAGTTGATGGAGTTTTCGCAGCACGACACATAGTAAGTGCAGTGATTTTGTTATCTTTCAATTTTGATTATTTATGTCATTTCTAGCAGGAAAGAATTTTCTTTTGGTTTATGTTTAGCAATATACTAGGG
Source organism: Motacilla alba alba (assembly GCF_015832195.1). Lineage (NCBI taxonomy): Eukaryota > Metazoa > Chordata > Aves > Passeriformes > Motacillidae > Motacilla > Motacilla alba. The sequence goes on along the minus strand of NC_052016.1, from coordinate 98,370,970 downwards.
TTTTTGATAGTTCTTCATGTAGATTCCAAATAAAAAGGTGATATAAAATGATGTCATGAAAGGCATGCTGAAAGGTGTATCGGCTTAGAAAAGTTTCAACCACTACCAGCATTTGTTTCCTATTGTACAAAGGTTTTGTGAGCACAGTAAGGATTTGGAATGCACCCAGTGATGAGCACCATCACCTGATGGAATTTGAATATGTTAGTTTATATGTTAGAAATGTGCTGTTTGCTATTCTATCTTTTGTGATAGAATACCTAAAAAAACCAGTCTAAACCCTAGCTTTTAATTGAGCTTTGATTTCCAAAATCATCAGGAAATAAGTAGTCATATATGTTAACAGACATTAGAGGTCAGATGTAGTATGCTAAATAATACAGCATGATAGTATGTGAGCCTCTCTCTGCTATGAAATACCATGAGCCTGCTCATCTTTCTGCTTTTGTTCATTGAGGGGCAGCATAACTCCACTGGCATCTGTGAGACCCTATTGAATTTCTGTTAGCAAATACCTCAGAATAATTCGGCTTTAGAGCACCTGGAGCATAAAGTTATAAACTGATTTATATTTTACTGTTACTGAAGAGGGCTTTAAACCAAATGTGGGTTTCAGAGCTTCATATGCGTTGCACAAGATGAAAGACATCTATTGTCGTAAACAGCTGAGGTGTGCAATGTGAGAACGGATAAATGCTCTGGATTGTAGTCATGTTTTGTGGTATACAGACCCTGCATGATGCCAAAGAGGCCTGCTTTTTCTTGGATTTACCCTGTAGCTGGTCTGGATGACACCTGGTTTAACTGTCTCTGATTAGCAAAGGCCAAGGGAGCCTTTCCCTGGGAGCTGCTTACAAGAGGAGCGGAGCAAATTCCTATTTAGATTCCCTGCTCCAGAACACTCAGTGGTTGTGCGCTGGAAAACCACTGACACTTACTGAAATTTTGGACCTGTCCTGGGGAGGCTGGGGCAACTGGGGTTGTTTAGTCTGGAGAAACAGAGGTTATTTATCTGAAAGGAGGTTACAGTGAGGTGAAGGTCAGTCTCTTCTGCTATGTCTCACTTGAAAGTTTGAGAAGAACTGGCCTTAGGTTGTGCCAGGGAAGGTTCAGATTGGATACTGAGAGAGTAGTTAAGCACTGGAGAAAGTTGCCAAGGAGGATGGCAGAGTCTCCATTTCTGGAAGTGTTCAAGAGGCATCTGGATATGTTCACTTAGAGATATGGTGTAAAGGTGGTTTAGGGTTAATGCTTGGACTGTATGATCCTGAAGGTCTCTTCCAACCCTGATGATTCTGTGATTCTGTAATTTCCTAGGAACCTGACTTATTTCTGTCCTGCTTTAATGTGGCCATTAGGAAGTGTTCAGATGGCACTTGTGCAGTCTTACACGTTGAAACTGCAGTGCAGCTGTGCAGCCACAGCCCCCCACTGCTGAGGGTAGACACAGCTTCTCTGAGGTGAGGTCCTGTGTCAGGGGACAGTGTGTCCTCAGTCTCAAGCACAGACACAGGCATTGCTCCTCACGCCTTTCTAGGTGTTTTCAGTAGGAGAACACCAAGGCACAATGTCATTGCACCCACCCAAGAAAAAGGCATCTTACAATCTGTGGGGTGCAGTTCTGTGTCTGGTTAGGTCAGTGACTGCGTATGACTGCATCCCCTGTGGAGAGATGGAGGCTGGAAGGGGCTGGTCATCCATTCCCAGGAATGCTGGAGATGTACAACCCAGTAACGTGCTCGTGCTTTGGTCACATCATGACAGGCTTCATGGAAATCCATCACCAGTTGTTTACATTTGGGCTTAGTTCTGTTTGTCACATCTGTATCTTGCTGTCTCCTTCACCTATGACAGGGCAAATAAATACTAAGTAGCACCATTTGCTGGAAGACTAATTTGCATCTCAGCATGATCACACTCACTTCAATCCATTCTGCTCTGTCTAATAAGGAACCTGATAGGATCAGGTGAAGTAAAGGTGTTCATCATCATCAGGTTTCTCTGACTAACACACCTGGGAAGGTCTGTAGGGATGATAGTGTAAGTGTGCTCCCAATTTCGTTAACAGGAATGGTGGGGCCTTATCAAAAGAACATGTGCCATGCAGACTATGGCGTCACTGCCACAGAGTCACATCCTCTTTGCATCACAGCTCATTTCTTTCAGAAAGAGCAGCAACACCACATTCAGTTTGCTCCCTACAGGCAGTAGCAGCCTTTTTCAGACTTGGCTTGCGCTGTTGCCATTTTGTCCACTGCCTTTGGGGCATAAGTGCTGAAGAGTTGGAATAAACTGTCCTCCAGCCAGGGAAAGGACAAATTCAATGTCAGAGCAGGCGCCTATACTAAAGCCGTGAACTTTTTGTGAGAAATGGTAGCTGAAGCCAAGCAGTCTTCAGACTGACTACAAATGCAACATCTTTCGTATCAATTTGGAATAAGAAATGTGTCCCCCTTTTCATTTTGTTTTTAGCTTCATTTGAGCTGGGAAGGATATGAAGAGGACAAATCACATAATTGCAGATTTTTCTTAGTATTTTTCTTATTTTTCTTAGTTGGTGCCTGCAGTGGAATGGAGATTATTATTGTTGTACATTTTCTCCTGCTCTTACAAAACTGTGACTAGAATAATAAAATAGTTTCCTCTGTTTTATTTCCTTCCCAAGAAGGCATGAAATTGACAAAAATTCTTCCAGGAAATGGATGTATTTCAGAAAAGAGATGCTAAATTATTTAAGACTTACTTGGCTTTATAGAAAGCTCTGGATCACACCATTTATAAAATTAAAAACACTGAAGGAAATGTAGCCTGATTTAAAATAGCAGTAGCTTATTTAAGAAATAATGCAGATATAATTCACCTTAAAAAGAAAAAAAACAACCAAACCAGAATCAAGTGAAATAAATCAAAGTTGAAATTAAAGTTCAGTGATGTTATTTCAGAAAAATATGGTGATTAAAGGAATTCATGTGCAATTGTGTTTGCTTGAAACATTTTGTTATTTAGTAGATGAGAATAGTCCAGTTTTTCTGTTGGAGATCATTCAACATCCTCCCACCACACAGGGAGATGCCCTGTCCCACACAGGTACACATTCTCTGCAGTAGCTATGACCTCCCATTCATGACTGCAGGCCTTGACCATTGCTACATGATCTTTAGCTTTGCAGTTGTGCTCCAGGTGGAACCTAAAAGAGCCGACAGCAAGAAATCCAGGTATGAAGTGAGGAAATTGCCTTTTGCAACTGAGTTTATTCTGTGATTCTGTGAAGGAAAAGCTGGGTGCTGTGGAAGGCAGAGTTACTTGTCCATTGTGGCATCTAAAATGCACACCAAACCAAGCAGTGTAAAGTTGTTCTTCTCCTCTTCTGCAAAGCCACTTCTGTGTAACAGTGAGTTAATTTAATTTTCAGCTGACCTAGTTTCTTCCTCTTGGTAGTGATGGCTTTAGGAATTAATTAAAATAGGATATGTCATCAGGTGCTGAGCCCTGAAATGAACCTGAGAACGAACTTAGCTGAACTAGGGGATACTGAAACACTTCTAGATTCAGATCTTTACCCATGAGGTGTAAGTGCAGCTTGTGGACTGCTGAAGTATATCAGCTGGGTAATTACCTACTGATTTGGGAGTTAAGAAATTAAACTTGAAATATTTGCTTTCTCTTTACATATGTTAACTCAAAATACTGTTTGATAAGATGGGCATTATGTAAACTCACTTTCTGTGAAGCACAGAGACAAGGCAATGGGAACATAGAGTCTTTGATCTGGGGGATGCTCATGCAGATTGAGCTTGGTAGAACTCCAAAGCTGCTGTATTGAGCAATGTAAAGTCAGCAGCCCCGACCCATTGAACAAATAGCTACATTATAAACACGTTCTATGTGATGAAGATCTGCTGATTTCTGTGTTAAGAGTGGTTCCCCGGCAGAGAACCCTGTCCAGCAGTGGCCTCTGGGCTCCCAGCAGTGCCCTGTGTGCTCCCAGCAGTGCCCTGTGTGCTCCCAGCAGTGCCCCTGTGTGCTCCCAGCAGTGCCCTGTGTGCTCCCAGCAGTGACCTGTGTGCTCCCAGCAGTGCCCTGTGTGCTCCCAGAGGTGACCTTTGGGCTCCCAGCAGTGCCCTGTGTGCTCCCAGCAGTGCCCCTGTGTGCTCCCAGCAGTGCCCTGTGTGCTCCCAGCAGTGACCTGTGTGCTCCCAGCAGTGCCCTGTGTGCTCCCAGAGGTGACCTTTGGGCTCCCAGCAGTGCCCTGTGTGCTCCCAGCAGTGCCCTGTGTGCTCCCAGCAGTGCTGTGTGTGCTCCCAGCCGCTCCCTGGGCCAGAGGATGCCGGTGCTGCTGCCTGTGTGCCCTCAGGAGCTGGCAGCCACATGCGGTGGTTGCGCGTGCAGTGGCCGAGGATGTCAATCCCCTTCCCATCTCTGGAGCCTCTCGTGCAGGTTACAGACACTCGGGCAAGGATGGCAGCAGGAGTGATCGGCAGCTTTGCTGGCCACTGCTGCATTTTAGTACAGGATGGCTTCATGTGCCCATGGCACGTAACACAGGCCACAGTCTTGCACACCGCAGGCCAGATCCTCTAAAAAGCCATTTGAAAATGTTCTGAGCAAGCCTGTTGGCTTTCCTGTTGAAGAAAAAAGCAAATAGTTCTATTCCATGTCTAACACGACTCAAAGAATAATTTCTCTGGAATTGAATTAGGTAGATTCTCTGGAGAACAGCACTAAATGCATTTTGCATTCTCCATGTTGCCACATGAGACAAAATTACACCTAATTACTTTTAATTCCATTTCCATCCTGTATGACTCATTAATGGAATAGCATGGCATAGTACATACCATAAAAAGCATCAAAAGCAGCACGTCCAGCCGGTCAGGGGAGGTGATCTGCCCCTCTGCTCTGCTGGGGTGAAACCCCACCTGGAGTGGTGCATTCAGCTCTGGAGTCCTCATCAGCAGAGAAAGGACATGGATCCCTTGGAGCAAGTCCAGAGAAAGGCCACAAAGATGATCAGAGATGGAGCACCATTTCTATGAAGACAGGTTGAGATAGCTGGGGTTGTTTAGCCTGGAGAGGAGGAGGCTCCATGGAAACCAGACTGGGGCCATCCAGTACCTAAAGGGGCCTATAAGAAAGATAGGGGCAAAATTTTTAGCAGGACCTGTTGTGATAGGACAAGGTTTTAAACTAAAAGAGAGTCGACTTAGGTTAGATATAAGGAAGAAGTTTTTTACAAGGAGGGTGGTAAAACACTGAAACAGATTGCACAGAGAGGTGGTAGGTGCCCCTTCCCTGGAAACATTCAAGGTCAGGTTGGACAGGACTCTGAGCAGCCTGGTCTGGCTGAAGATGTTAATTGCTATTAGATGGGCTTTAAAGGTCTCTTCCAACCCAAACTATTCTGTGATTCTCTGAAAGGCTTTGCAATTGTATTTTTATTTCTTTTAGCAGAATGAGTACTAAACATTTTTAACTGAAAACTAGCATTAGTTCAGTAGTGATTTTTATGTTGATGGTCCACCAAGGTAGAATCGTTTCATTGGTGAACTTCCTAAATACAGAGTCCTTAAGTTTGCAACCAGTACATTTTGATGCCAATGGTCAACTATCCCACAGTATTGTCAGACCTTGCATCTGACACTGAAGCACAGATTGCATTCTTAGAGCACCAGCCGTTTACAGGATGGGATTAATTATTTTTTATGAACTTAGTTCAAGGGTTGGAGCAAAGGAGGATTCTTGCCACCAGCTTAAGCCCATCTGTCAAGAGTTCTCTTTTGTGCTGCAAGACAACCCCATTCACACATCCAAATGCAGATGACTTGACTTTAAATCAAAGGGCAAATACTTTGAAAAATACTTTTCCTGGAGGCCTGAAAAGCTTGGAGCCTGTTGTACTGTCATTTTTGTTCCTGTTACTCAGATATATTTTCCCTGTGAAGCACATTACAGCTTGGGAGTGCCCAGTCCTGTGAAAGGTAAATTAGTTCAGAGGTACATAAGCCAAAAGCCTCACAACAGTCAGAAGTCAGAAGAGAAGGTACTGACATCATAGAAGAGTTTCAGACCACCCCCACAAGCTATTTTGAAGCCAGATCTGAACTAGACATGTAATGCTAAGCTGTGTTGGTGTGAGCAAAATGGTGGGACTGTGTGGAGTTTGGTCTCTGGCTTTTATTCGGCAATATAGGAATAGCCTGTGGGACCACTGCTAGATTACTGATTCCAGCTCTGGTATTTCTTGGTGCTTTGCCAAAGACCTGATTGACTTGGAAAGAGTTTGGAGAAGAAAAATCTGAAATCTGAAGTGGTAGCTTTTAGAAAAAGTACTCAGAAAATTGATTTGTTTTATTTAACATAGAAAAGGTTGACAGGTAAATTGATTATGGCCTTTCTAAGGTATCTGTGTAGTCAAAGGTTATCTGATAGCAGAGGGCTTTTAGTCTCTCACACAAAAACAAAAAAATGCAGTGAGTTGAAGTCAATGCTAAAGAGATTCAAACCATGGAGCAGACGTAGTTTTGACAATAACGAATTATGGAAGCAGCTTTGTCAAGGTTATGGATAATTCTCCATCACTGAAATATCTAAATCCCAAGCTTCTTTTTGTGTAATCTTATGAAGCATATCCAGAGGTTATGAACTTGAAGCATATGTCTTGGGATGAAATTATTTAGGCTTTGTTATTCAGGATGTCATTCTAGAGAAGGGTCTTCAAGGAAGGCTCCTTTGAACTATTTTTACAGTCAGGTAGAAACTCTACCTCTTGTAAAACCTGTCTGTGTGTCACCAGGACCTGTTCTCTGCTGGAAAATGTTTAGGATTTGATAGATTAAAAAGACTTGAAAACCATTTATGAAGATTTCTGATCTAGGTTTGCTGGTCTTCAAACCAACAGAGGAAATGCAATCTTTAACACGAACATAACTTAATAACTATCTCTACTAAAACTGCTATTCCTCATGTACTGGATATGATGAACACATTTCATATATATATATATATATATATATGAGTACATATATATTGAATATATTGCATTTATCCAGGGATTTGTCAGCAAAACTGCCATCTTGCTGATGTTTTCTGGTCTAGAACACAGATGCAAGGTTTTTTTTACCCACAAATATGCAATCTGATATTCCTCTGTTTCCAGACAGGTACGTATTATGCATGCAGCCTGAATATACTGACATTACAGAGGAGCTGGTAGTATGCATTATGGTTGCCAGATATTTTGCAGTAAGAAAAATAATGGCAACCATTTTGTTTTGGAGAACCTCTTATGATTCCCCTTTGAGTTTGCAGAGCCTCTCACACTGGCAGGGACAAAGCTCTCAGTTTATACAGCGCTTTTTTTTTTGCTTTTTTTTTTTTTTTTTTTTTTTTTTTTTTTTTTTTTGCTTTTTTTTTTTAATCCCTGAAATTCCTTTCAGGTTTAGCCAAATTGCAAATTCTTTAAAATCCTTTTTTTTTCCTTTCCTGCTGTGACTTGTTCTCCTGAGGGAAAAGGGCTGGTATTGTGCCAACCAAACAGAAATGTCAAATGTCTAAGCCATTAAGCAGCACACACATACTGTGTTTGGATACCAAAGAGGAATTCACTTGTTGATGAGAGGGGAAAAGAGGCTTTCGAGTTCTTTTCCCATCTGTCCCACTGTACAACAAATGCCTTCACTGCTGACAAAACCAAGGATTGGTCCAGGATTCCCTAGCCCCCTGACATAAATACTGGTCCATTGGCTTCCCTCTTTGAGATGTAACAGCCCAAACTGAGATTTCTCATTAATGTCATTGCTTTGGTCATTCAAACTGCAGCAAGGCAGCTTTGGGGGAAGAGTTCTGTGAAGATGCAGTAAGACCATCTTACTACAGTTACATGCAATAGATAGAGAGGAAGACTACTCTTTTATTTTAAATTGGGAGTTTGTACTGTGGGAAAATGTCAAGGGAATGACCCACGCATTTGAATATTTGAAAGCTAGTGGTTAAATGCCACTACCATTTAATTGCATGATCCTGTTGCACAGAGACCACAATGTCAGTGTACAACTGGGCAGAATTTTTAGTGCATTGGGGTTGTAGCAAATTTGGCATTTCCAATTTCTTTGGCTCCGAAAATTAAATTATTTTCTCTTAGCTTTGCTTCTAGTGTACTTAGATAGGCATGAATTCCGTTGAGTATATTGTAAATCAGCTCCAGAAATAAGGAAATATGATAGGCAAATTCTACACATTTTACTGATATTATTAATCATATTATTAATGCAAGAAATAATATGAGATGTGAGAAAGCGAGAAGGATTTGATCCAAATTTAAAATTACATTGGTATTTTAGTTCCCACAGATTATAGTCTTCTGCATTTGTACATAGATATTGGCTTCTGCATCTGTGTGACTTCTATACATCCAAAAATCAGGTGAGCGGCAGAGATGGCGGAGCTTGTTCAGCAATGCAGAACAGCAGCTTGGGTCAGGGGAGATTTATTGTCTGCTTCCATCTTTGCTTCATTACTTTGCAAAGCACGAGCCGTGATGGAATTTATGCAAAGTATACAAAGCAAGTTAATTACACTTTAATCCTCAGAAAGGTGGATGACTGGGGGCAAAGGGCTTGCAGTCTGTTCTGAAAAGCATAATCTACCTCACTCTGATGGGCTGCCAGCAGAAGATAATTTCCTTTATTGTTTCCTATTCTCAGAAATGTTTCTAGACTAACAACAGATGTTTCTTTTCTATTAAAAAAAATCAAAGCTTCTACCCAGACATATAGAGGGAGCAAAAATAACCACCTGCAGACTTCAGATTGCAGCAAAAATACTTCATGGTTTTTTCATAATTTTTAAAGGAAAAACATTGTTTTTAGTTGCCCAGTGAAGAAACTAGTGGAGGTAAAAAAAAAAAAAAAAAAAAAAAAAAAAAAAAAAAAAAAAAAAGCACTGTTTATTCACATGGATCTGAAGTCCTTAAATTCTACTAGAGTAAAAATTAAGGGGTGTAATTAAGGGTGTTTCAGTATGCTGCAATATGCCCTAGCAAAAAGTTTTATTTGCTTCACCTTTAAGAAGAAACCACGATTAGTATGAATAATCATATCATAGAGCAGGAATTTCTCTCTCTGTGGGTGGATGATTATTCAATTGCATATAATGTCCATGGAAAGTATGTTCCCAGGTATTCAACAACGTTTTGATTGATGATTATTTATGGCTCTGTTAAGAGCTTATTAAAATGTATTGCATCACTGCTGCTAGATTATGGAACTTCACACTTGTAATATATTTATTTAGTCTTTTATGATGAATTCCAAGAAGGTAACATACTGAAGAGATTTTTTTTACCTAATCTGCCTGGAGTTTTCTTTTATGGCTCAGTGCAGTTCTCTTCACATTCCCAGCTATCAGTATATCCAGTGACTTCTTCGCCTCTGGAGCACTGAGTGCCATGTATTTCAACATTTCTAAGATATTCTGACATGCATGTGAGCTTCAAAATGACAAGCCAATGGACATGGGGAAAAGCTACTTGTACCTGAGCAGTCCAGGCATTCATGAACCATTTCACTAATTGTTTAGACTATTTTACTTTTAAAACTCATGTCTTTTCATTCCTCTTGAAGTTTCTCTCATGGGCTTTTTCCTCTTACATTTTGGGTCCCAGTCCTGCAGTTCCTCCCATTTGGATGAGGCCTGTCAGCCTGGCTGACATGTGGCAATGGGGGTCTCCCTGTTACAGGAATGATAGGGAGCTTTCATGGCAAAGTGCTGGGCATAAACACCTGCTTTCTGGCTGTTTTCTACTCAATACTTAACATAAAAATGTCATGCATCTGTTATTACATTAATTAAATTACAACAGGGATATGTTGTGCCATGGCCTGAAAATTAAAACCAACACTGCAATGTTTATTAAGCCTCCAGCATTTTATTTGTAGATGTAGATATTCAATATATTTATATATTGCTCAATTAGATGTATTTAGTGCAGCCTCTCTTCCTTCCCTTTGCTATAAAACAAATCCAAAAGAGCATTATAAATTAAACCCCTGTACATTTCAGTCAGCAGGATATTCAGTATTTCAGATGTCTAAAGGCTAATATCTTCCAAAATGATACTTCTTGCAGTAATATACTGAGAGATTTGTATGAGATTAGTGCAGCTGGTTAAAGCATGGCGCTCATAGTGCCAAGGTTGCAGGTTTGATCCCTGTGTAGGATCATTCCATTCACTTAAGAGTGGGACTTGATGATCCTTGTGGGTCCCTTCCAACTCAGAATATTCTGTGGTTCAGTGATTTCTTATATATTCTGGTAGCGTTAAGGCTATAGGAAGGAGATGGGGCAGATTTTCATGTATTTGAGTCACATTACCAGAAACAGAATAAACAGTTCTTGCATTCTTATGGAAACGTTAATTACTCACATGGCACAACATCATTACAATCAACACAGAGCAATCAGTTCATATAACAAACCCTATAATCAAAGTAATGTAATCAATGTAAGTAATCAACTATAATAAGCAATTAAATACCTAACTGCATCAAGCAATAACTAAAATTACAGCCTTGAATAGTACCAGCTAATTGCATCATTAGAAACTTGTGTAAAAGCCAGTCGTAAGTCTAAGTTTTTAACTACACAACATAGCTATTGCAGGTGTTATGGGAAGATCTGAGCTTCATCCTGAGAGACATTGGCTAGCAAGACTTGACTAAAGAAAAGCAGACCTATTCCTGAGCCAGGCTTGGATTGGCTGTATTAAGGCAGGAATGGGCTTCTTCACTGGAGCCTTGGGTGGCCTTATCCCCAGAGCAGCCAGAGCAGCAGCCCCCAGGCAGACTGACACCGTGTCACTCAGCAGCTCTGCACACTCATCTTTCCTTCCTCCACCACCTAAGCCTGCTCAGCTAAAGGTGCTGCAGGCACTGAACCTCCTTGGGAATGTGCAGGGGAGTCAGCTCCCATTTCTTTTGCCTGTTCCACTGCACTCCATCTGCCTGTGAAGGCTGACGGGCCTTTCCTCCCACCTTCATGCCACGGAGACTGTGGCCAAAAGTCATTGAGAGAAAATCACCTGTTTGAAGAGGTCTTAACCTCTTCTTATAGATCTGTGTCCATCTGAGAACAGACCTGTCAGTCCAATCAGGAAGTATTCTGTCTGTGCCCATTGTCCTACAATGGGGCAGCTCCAGCCTCTGGAGGCTTTTCATTTGACTGTAGCAGTACTACAAGAGCACAAACCTCACCAAAATAAAGAAGAGGCTACCACTACAAAGGCTACAAAGCATAAATAAAAAAAATCAGTGAGGAAATATAAAGTGAGACAGAAGCATATATGTGTGTTTTTCAGCCATAACAGTTTACAGGTATTCTGAATATTTACTGGTTTGAAAAACCTGAAATTAATATGTGCTACTATAAATATTAAGAGAAGAGGATTCAGTAGGATCCAGTCTTTCAGATTAAATAGAAATTCTAAAAAGAACCCCTGGAAATGTGAAGTAAATCTGGTTTGTGAGAGTAAAGTTTTAAGCCCCACCAGCTGCTTTTCCTATTTTCAGCACTGAAGTTGGGTTGTTTCAGCATAGCAGACAAAATAGGCAGGGTCTCTAGGCTGGAGTGCAGCATTTCTGGAAGATTAGCTCTTAAATTCATGCAAGGCAAGTGCTGTCTGCAGTGGAATTGCTCTCATGGCGTGACCTCACCCAATGAATGTAACTAGATACCCTGGCGTCTGCCTCTGAAGTGCTTAAACAACACTGGGGGTGTCTTATTTGCACCAGGGGATCACTAAAGTGCTGTAGTTACAGTAGCAGTGTGGCATGGACAGAAGCATGTCTCTGCCTCACTCTGCCTCGCTTTGAAGCATTTGATCAACTGTACATTTGGGAGCCCTTGACTCCTAAGGCACGGGCAATGTGTGTAGAAACTGAATTAACACACGCTAGCCACGTCTGCAAGCTTAGGTAAAAAGAGCGCTTGAAAACCTAGTTCTAGGGCTTAAAGTTTCTTAATATGCTTTCCTAACTATTGGATAAATTTTGAAAAAAATTAGCAAAAAAATTGAAAACATTCTACTCTTGCCAGTCAGGTCCATTGCAGCCCTTGGCAGAAGCATGACCTTGGGGCTGGGCTGCTGCACTCGCGCAGGACTGGGGGAATCCAGAAATGGCTCACTTTTTTTTAGCCCTCTCCCTTCCAAATCCCACCCAGCATGCACTATGCACACCCTGACAGCCCAGGACTTCCCATGGCAAAAGTCAACGTGATGGTATCGAGAGAGCAAGAATCGCTGCTATCACAGAGGAGGAAAACAGCTGAAATGAAGAAATGGAAAGGCCTGCAGGCCCACTTGATGAAGTGAAACTGAACTAACACATTTGGATTCAAAAGCTGATTATGACCTTGGTGGCTATGTTAATAATTCCAGAAAAAACTGTCTTAGTGCATGGTCAAAAGGTGAAATAGGAAGGGATTATCGTAGAATGGTAGAATTACTTAGGTTGGAAAAGACCTTTAAGATTATCAAGTTCAATGTAAACTTAACACTGCCAAATCCAGTAGTACATTTAATTTTCTGACTGCAACTGTACTTTCCCAACTTCCTTAATTTAAAAAAAAAAAAGGTTGTTTGTTTTTTTTTTCAATTTCTATCTTTCAATCATCTCTCCATTATGTCCATAACTTTGTTTTCTAGCACCTGGACTTCCTTTCAGGGTCACAGTGGTTTTTAAACCTGAGGTTTTACAGCAACCGCAGCATTCCAGATAGCTGCCAGCCAAATGCTTACAGCCAATTTATTATGTGGGTTGAATTTCTTTGTGAATAAGAGAGGTGGAGATGCAATGGCAGCCTCTTTAGAATCCCTGGCACTGACTGAAAGGAGCACATCCTGGCAGAGGGCAGAAGCTGATGCCTCGCACTCCCATGAGAGCTGTCCCAAATATTGAAGGGAGGGAAGAGAAGCCCACTGAGCCCCATGGTGGTGTTGGGCAGCCCAGGACACTGGCCTGTCCAAGGAGGCAACATTTCCTGTGGGAGCACGTGATCTGTCCTGCCCAGAGGCTCTTGGCACACACTGGGCAGTGACCCCTCTCTTCCTCTCTGTCCATCTGCTGTCTGAAATAGAGAGGTTTGGAAATAATGGTATTAGTTACAGAAATAAATTTTAATGAGGCATGTGAGGAATACTATGTTAATAACTATATGTAAAGAGTTTACAAAACAAACTGTATGTAACTATATGAATACAAAAATTTTATATCTCCTGACTTATGAGTAAGGCATTCTGTTGGACTACCAGGTAGTTAAAGATTCTTTAACAACACAAGAAAAGATACAGGTCTTTAGGAAACTAGCAGTTTTAAAATTGTTATTTTATTTAGTTAGTTTTCTGGCAGTTCATGTAGGTTCAATAATTGGAAATATGGACTTGGAGATTTCAGGGGGTATTGTTTCTTCTTTTTCCATGTAACAGTGAAATACTGCAAGATAAATAGTTTTCTGAAAGCCATTTCTGATTCAGAAATTACAAACTGAAAACTGAATTGAAGGTTTATCTGCCAGTGAATAAAAGCCCAAAACACTTTTCAAAAAAACCCTCCCTTGTTTCTGATTCTGGAGGGGTATGGTCATGTGCTCTATGTGGGAGTCACAAGGCTGGGGAGAAAACTGAGCTATAAAAAGTTTTGTTCTTCAAAGCTCATGCCCCCTCACTGCATTATTGCTGATACTGGCCTTGGACTCAGAAGTTCCTAATACCAAACTGGCCAGAACCAGTATGGAAACTGTTCATAAAATTTTTTTAATTGACATTTTTCTTTTGTCTGTGATTGAAAGCAATTTTTGCATTAATCACCGCTGTGAATCCCTAGGATTTTCTAGCAGTCTTCCTCAGGAGACACCCTTCTCATTGGGAATGCTGTTGAAAAAGATGGAGAAATAGCCCTTGGTCAGAGAGAGACAGGAATTACAAAAGACCTGTAGCATTTCCTCTCATTATTTGTACAGGGTAGGATCCAACCAACTTTAGCTTGGGCCCCCAGACAGTGATCCAGTCTGCCTGCTTTCCTAGGCTCCTAATATGTTGGCCCTTTCTTTTAGGAGCTTCTTTATCTTTGGTCTGAAAGCTCTCAGATTTGTATGCTCCCATGTGCCATGTGCTGTCAGCCAGTGTGGGGCAGACACAGATACCTGTGCTCCATCTAGCCCTCCAGAGAAGCATCAAAGCTAATTACTAATAACTTCTATTTGCTCATATTTGCATGCCTGTTTTGAGAAAGTTAGCAGAGAGTGTGATCTTGAAGGGAATGATAATCTCCAGAACACCCAGCTGTTGGCACAAGGCTGAGCTGGCACTGAAGGGTGATGTTTCAGTTTGTTTTTAGGATTAAACTTGAAAAATCTTGGCAGCTGTCCCTCTCCTATTCATTGCTAGCTTTGCTGTAGATGAAAACAACTGAAAACAGAGAATTAAAACTTGACGCTAATGAGACATTGAAAACATTATTCTGGTTTTGGACTCCTCAGTTTTATCTATATTCATCTCTTTCATGTGACCAGGATGGTTCCTTGTTCCCCAGGCCAACTGGCATGGTGAAGCCCACGTCCTCACTCTCAAAGTCTCTTGGAATGTAAATGGCAATGTCCAAATTACTTACTGGGAATGGCTCTTGGCCCATACTAATTTACAAACCATGCCCAGAAAATATTTTGGAAGAGTGATAGTTTGCCCAGGCCAAAGCCATCACCAGCACAGTTCTAACAATTTAATGGGCTTGATGCTTGAGTTTCAGCCCTGGGAACATTCCCTGGCACTGATCAATCTACACCTCTCTTGATGCAGCTATGGAAGCTAAGAAATAATAAATACTGTAATTGGAAAAAATTAGCCCTCACTGTATAATTATTTCAATAAATTATTACCCACGTTTTATAAAGTATGACATACACTTCAGTCAATACAATTTAAGGTATATCTCCGTTTTCTGAAAGTGAGCTTACACATAAGGGAGATGGAATTTTCCCTATGTTATCCAAAATATATCTGTTCTCCAAGGAAACAAAAACTGGCATAGAAAAAGCTTCTTTCCATACCTCAGCCTAGAGCCCTTCAACCTCCCCACAGGCATTTTATCAAATCCACCAAAGATACTGCTAAAAGAATACTTTTCTTACACAAAAAATGTACTGCAATGCTCTCACCATCAAAGAGAATGTAGAGTTTCTATTGTATGTTCTTCAAATAAAGCAATCGGCCAAATCAAAACCCTCTGTATTTGGACCAAATCTTCTCTTCCTTGGCATAAAGCCTTCCCTCTTGTCCATCTGTCACTCTCAGGTTTCAATTCACATACTAGAAAACTATTGAAATAAAAAATTCAAGAAGAGGGAAAGTTACAGTTTGCCTTGCAGAGTTCAAGGCTGAGAAGTTCTGATTTGTCTGAAATTAAAGGGAGGTACTGGGTGCACTGGGCTTTTGGGGGTTTTCTGACGCATCTGAAAATTTTCTAAACTTAGCTTGATGGCATTCTGACTGTACCTGCTTGGTATACACAAACACACTCAAACGTAGAAATCATCTTTTCCACTGCTCAGAAGGATTGAATAAAACCTGTTCATTTTTCCTTTTGCATCAACAAATAAACCCAAGAATACAACTGCATTTTTGTAGAGAATTCTTCCTCTCTTAGCAGTCTACGTATTTTGTCCTCTGTGTGTATCAGCAGAGCTTAAGCCAACAGAACTTTCCTATCTGCCCATTTCCACTTAAAGGGACTTACTCAAAGAAGCAGAGAAAGGGAATGCATTATTTACTATATATTAATATTGTACATTAGTGGGAGGTATTGCATAGTTCTGTCTCAGCAATAGTGGTTGAGGAAGTTCTTGGTATCAAATGATATTAAATGAGTTTAAAAGAATATTGTTGCTATATACTTTAGAGTTACTCTTAATGGATGAAATGTATATATATACATGCACAAACATATATAGTATTTAAAAGTAGCTAGTCTCAGCCACTATTGCTATGAGCAGTAGAATCAAGAAGAATCAAGGACTGGTAGGTATATGCTATATTCATACACAATCTGTTGTGAGCAATGTGAAGTATTTTAAGACCAGTCTGTCAGGAATAGCTTTATAGCTTTAAAGTATGTCTCATTTGCCTTTGGTAAGAGACACTCCTGTAAAGTCCAGGGGGTGCTTATGTGGTGTGACATACTGTTAGATAACTTTTAAACTCATAACCTATGATACTTTGAGAGAACTTGTTAGTCTGCTCATAGCCTGACATAGACTCGGACCCTCTTCACAGGATCAGAGTTGCTGAGACTGAGCAGAACTTGTGGAGAGTTCTAAACCAGCCACCTGTGCTTAGAGCAGTGCTAGCTAGCACAGGTGGCTCAGAAGTGTGCCCAGTTTGAGTATCTCCAAGGATGGAGACTCCACAACCACTCTGGGAAACCTGTGACAGTGTTTAATCACCCATAGAATAAAAAAGGTTTCTTCTTATGTTTAAATGGGATGTCCCATATTTCAGTTTGTGCCCACTGCATCTTGTCATTTTTCTAGGCATTGCTGAGAGAAATGTAGCTCCATCTTCTTCTCTTCCCCATCAAGTATTAATCCATACTGATAAGGTACATGGGAACCTTCTCTTGTCTGGGCTGAGCAGTCCCAGCTCTGCTTCTTTCAGGACAGATATTCCAGTCTGTTAATTCACAGACCATGTCTGTGGTCTCTATCATACTGGGGAGCCCAGCACTTTACTCAGTATTCCAGATGTGTCTCACCCATGTTAAGAGGAAGGATCACCTTCCTGGGCCTGCTGGTGGTGCTCTTTGTAATGCAGTCATGAATACTGCTGGCTTTTCTTGCCACAAGGACACATTGCTGGCTCATGTTTAATTTGCTACCCACCAGGACCCTCTGTAAAGCTGCTCTCCAGACAGTCAGGCCCCACTCTTTTCTGGTGCATGGGATTATTCCTCCCCAGATGCAGGATTTGACATTTTCCTATTCTGAAGTTGTTGAGGTTCCTGTGTGCCATTTCTCCAACCTAGGTCTCTCTGAATAATGACACTGTCCTGTGGTGTTTCAGCCACTCATCCCAGTTTTGTATCATCTGCCAGCTAGCAGAGGCTGCACTCTACCCATCACCCAGTTCAGTAATTGAGATGCTACACAATATTGTATATCCTAGCGTTGACTCCTGGGGGAGACAACTATCAAGTCACCTCCAGCTGGACTTCATATCACTGCTCCCAGCACTACGACCTCAACAGTTCTGCCAGCTTTCAGTCCACCTCACTCTCCAGTTAATTAGCCCTTATGTCATCAGCTTGTCTGTGAGAATGAGAGACTGCCAGAGGGATTAGTGAAGATAAAGATCCAGAAGCAGGTGAGCAAGAAGTTCCACTGATCCACCAAGCCAGTCACATCCTTGTAGAAGGTCAATAGGTGGTTCAGACATGACTCTCCCTTTGTAAATCCATGCTGACTACTCCAAATTGCCTTCATATCCTTGAGATGTTTGGAAATAGTTTCCAATATTATTTGCTCCATCCTTTTCCATCAGTGTGTAGTTGCCTTGATTGTCTTTCTTGTCATCCTTGAAGACAGGATGTATCTCCAGTCTGCTTAAATGTTCTCTAAACTGATCCCCCTTTAGCAAGAGTAATTCTTTCTTGTTCCAGATTTTCACACTGATCTCCACTGCAGACCAAGGCAAAGAAGGCACTGAATACTTTGATCTTTACCATGTCTTTGTACTTTGTTGCCTGCCTTATTCAGTAATGTGCACATATTTTCCTGATTTCTCTTTTGCTACTAATACACCCAATAGAAGCCCTTCTTCCTGCCCTTTGCAACCCTTGCTGGACTGAATTCCAGGAGAGCTTTGGCTTGCCTAACCCCATCTGTGCATGCTCATATAATTTTTCTGTTTTCCTCCCTGGTGATTTTCCCTTTATTGCTCTTCTTGTAGACTTCCTTTTCATGCCTGAGTTACATCTGGAACTCCTTGTTTATCCACACAGGCCTCATGCTGCCTTTACTTGATTTCCTGCTAGATGGGATGAGCTGTTTCTCAATTTGGAGGAGATGAACCTTGAATATCAACCCACTTTTGTGCGCCTCACTGCTTTCCAGGACTGTATCCCATTGGAATCTTCCATATATATCACTGAATAAGCCAAAGTCTCCTTTCTTCTAGTCCAGAGTTGGAATCCTGCTCTGTCCTCTCCAGATTCTGAACCCCACCATAACATTAGGGGCAAGGCTGCCCTTGACCTTCACATCCCTGAGCAATTTTTCCTTGTTTGTAACTATGAAGTCCAGCAGAGCTCCTCTCCTTGTCAGCTCCTTGTTCTGGCAGAGGAACTGCAATCCTCTTAGACCTCCCAACCAGATCTGTCCCTGGAAGTCATGGCTAAATGCTAATGCTTTCCCAGGACTGTGGAAGAATGTTGACCTAGTTCAAGACATGAACTAGGCATGCTGTTTGTGTGGTATTTACTTTTGCTCTAGAGAAGAAGAGTTACTGAAGCTTTTTTTCCTTACACTTGTGTAGTATAAATAAATATTTTTGGATGCAGGAAGCTAACCTTTCTCTGACCCTTGAGAGTTGGTGTCCAAACTTGCTTAAGTTCACTGGAGTAATCAGAAAGGCAACCAAGCTGATGGAGAAGCTTTATTCATTGATCTCTCTGCATTCCTGCCTAGCTCTGCATTTTAACTAATTATGTATTTTGGATCAGCAGATTTATACAGTTCACACTTCATTATCCAACAAGCAGAGAATACTCTGCTTGTCAGCTGAAGTAGTGCAGATCTTTATGCAAAATCTGGGTTATTCCTGGATGGATTTTAAAGCTTTAAAATGCAGTGTAAGTTAATCAGCGAAGATTTCTGCTAAACAACTTAAATAGTCCTTTGCTTGTAAGTTGGCATGGAAAGAGGGGATGACAGACAGTGGATTTGCATCTTCTGTCTCGGATCTGATCTGACTGACTTACTGAGGAGCAATGAACACTTGAATGCTTCCACAGAATCACAGAATCGCTACGTTGGACCTTCAAGATCATCGAGTCCAACCCATGCCCAAACACCTCAACTAAATCATAGCACTGAATGCCACATCCAGTCTTTTTTTAAATACATCCGGGGATCGTGACTCCACCACCTCTGGGCAGACAATTCCAGTAGTTTATCACTCTTTCTGTAAAAAACTTTTTCCTAATATTGAATATATTTCCCTTGGTGCAGCTTAAGGATGTGTCCTCTGGTTCTGTCAGTGCTGCCTGGAGAAAGAGACCAACCCCCACCTGACTACAGCCACCTTTCAGGAAGTTGTAGGGAGTGAAAAGGTCACCTCTGAGTCTCCTTTTCTCCAAGCTAAATAACCCCAGCTCTCTCAGCCATTCCTCACAGTGCTTGTGTTCCAAGCCCCTCACCAGCCTCATTGCCTCCTCTGGACGTGCTCAAGCGTCTCAAGGTCCTTCCCAAACTGAGGGGCCCAGAACTGGACACAGCACTCAAGGTGTGGCCTCACCAGTGCCCAGTACAGGGGAAGGATGACCTCCCTGATCCTGCTGGCCACACTACTCCTGATCCAGGCCAGGATGCCGTTGGCCTTCTTGGCCACCAGGGCACACTGCTGGCTCCTGTTCAGCCGGCTGTCACCAACACCCCCAGGTCCCTTTCTGCCTGGGCACTGTCCAGCCATACTGTCCCCAACCTATAAGATTGCAGGGGTTTATTTTGGCCAAAATGCAGGACTTGGTGCTTAGACTTATTAAACTTCATCTTATGGACTCTGCCCATCCATCCAAACAATCCTGGTCTCTCTGGAGAGCCCTCCAGCCTTCCAATAGATCGACAAATCCTCCCAGCTCTTCATGCTTTTGAAGGCACAGATCAGGACTAGATAAGTGATAGAAAGTTGAAAAAGTGGGGGTTTTTTTCTTTGGTTTTTTTTTTTTTTTTTTTTTTTTTTTTTTTTGCAAACATAAGTAATTCCAACACTGCTTTGGGATAGACATTGGATCACAGAGGACTCAAGTTGTCAAATCCTCCCAAAACAAATATGGTCTAGTCCTGAAACTGACTGGGGTATGCACCCTCCAGGCTTCAAACTGGCTGTTTGCCAAGGTCAGAAGCACGCATTTTCCATCTGGCCAAGGGTATTTCATTGTGTTCTTCCTTTATATCAGTTTGTGGGAACTGTTACAAGAAAAATATGAAATATGAGTAGTGAATGCATCTTTTGCAATAGCATAAATGGAAAATAAGGCAAAACCAAACAATGTAAATTGCTTTCTCTTTATGCCCTAATTTCTTAATTAGTCTTTGTTTTACTTCTGGGGTTTGAAGTGTGTGTTATAAGCGGAGTACTCAAACTATTATCTATTTTACTTTGTTCTCACCATGGACATTGTTGAAATTCTTTAGGAAGAAAGTCTCATATCTTAAAAACAACCTGCAAAATAAATCTTGGTTCTTAGGTAAGAAACTGCACCAGAAAAAAGAATGACTGGACCATTATCAGAGCAGTACTGTTTGATGTTGAGTGTGGTTAAATGACGTCAAGTGGTTAAATGCCAGAGGTGATGTCTTTTAGAGAAAAATAGGTGATACTCACAGAGCTTAGTGCTGGAGGGAGGACAGAAAATGTAACCCTGAGGAGAGCCTTTCCAGAAAGAAAGCCAACACAGGGGGTGTGAGCCTTTTACCCAAGTGACTGCAGTGCTTCAGCTCCATAAAGCTGTAAGCATCCACATGGGGACATGGTGCCTTCCACTTCCTCCAAACCAATCACTTTTTTGGCTGTTTTTCTCTTTACAGGAACCCAGACCTCTGTATAACAAAAGATGCCAGTTTTATTCAAGTGGAATAGGATTCCTATATGATGCCTACCAGACTGAGGTAAACAAATTCACCTTGTTATCTGTTCATTTCTGCTCTGCTGGGGAGGAACAAGGGAGATGTTTGAGAGCATGTTTGTGCGTGTAGGTCATGGACAGATAGAAATGCCACTGTTTTTCTCCCACAAGTGACTCCCTGCTTGTCCAAGCTTCTGATTATTTAAAATCACTACAGTCAGTAAGGTTTTGAGTCATCAGTGTTTGTATCCAGTACATTACTCTGGGATTGGAATGATTCCTAGTCCATCCATGCTGTAGAATAACTGTCTGGAATGTGTTTGTGACATTGGCATCTTCCTCTGAGAAGGCTTTTGTAGACTCCAAGTGGAATAGGAAATATCTAAATTAATCCATTTGTATCATCCAGAAGAATTCAAATCTCTGTATTTATCCAGCACAGGTTAAGAACCTCAGTAGTTTGAATGCAGCATTTTTATTATCTCAGTGACATTAACATGGTCAGGAAAGTGCCCATATCCAAATGGCTATCTTCCTGAGAAGTCCAGATTTAGTTTCTTTTCCTATTTTATTACTGTGGTAAATTGATGGGAGTGAATAGAAAAGTGAAATGGAGAACAGCTAAACAGTGGTATAACTTTCAAGAAGCCAGTTCTTCATCATCATTCCTGTCGACCCAGACAAACATCTTAAGTGTGACAACACCCTTTCCTGTAAGATTTACTCCCTCCTCTTCTAAAGCGTGCATGCACACTCAGGCTCAGACATGGCCTGAGAAATGCTTCTGATTCCTGTAATGAGAATGTGGTTGGCATCCCACTGACCACAATGCCTTGCAGGTGACCCCAGCCTCAGGCTTCTGGCCAGACAGTTTTCCACAGCTCTGGTGGTTCTGGGAATGTCTAAACTTGGGCCACCCAGAGCTCCTTCCTCTATTCTGGAAAAAAACCAAACCCCTTATCTTTTAGAGGTGTAGGTAGTTTCTAATAATATTCTTGTCTGGTTGTTCACTGATTTGGAGTCAGTGTATACAAATTCAGAGTTAAGAATTCATAGCATTTATGAAGCTTTTGCTTTTCCAAAGGGTGCCAGGTAGTGAGCAGACGGTATGCTTTGCATGCCAGGTAAACACTTAACTAGGGAAGCAAATTGTTTACTGACTGCAAGTCTCCTTTTGGTTGACATCTCTCACCTGTAAGTGATCTCTGGCTCATTTGGTCTGCCTATTTCAGTTCTCTTTGCTCAAAGCAGAAAGAATTTGATTTACTGGCAATTACCATGACAGGAGAACATATCTTCAATTGGTGCTGGGGAGATAATAAATCACAAATGTCTGGGGCATGAAAAAGCTGTGTGTCTGGTCACTGAAATGAAATAATAGATCTTGACATGCAGAACACCCACAAATGGCCTGTTTCCACCACCCTTGCTCACACCCCACACTAATTTGTTTATTTTGGTTTATTCACTGTTCTCCCAAAAAGGACTGTCTGGTTCTATGCATGTTTTAAAAATGCAATGATAAAAATAGACAACTACAGTAACTTCCTTGGCCAATAATATGTGTCTCGTAGTGTAGAAGCAGCCAAAAACATGTTTAAGGTCATGGTGATCTCCCTGTTTTATACTTCTAGTCTTCTCCATTAAAACAGGCAGACTGGCTTTACTATTGCTTGGAGAGAGAAAAACTACTTTTATTTCCTATCAGAAGTGGTCCCCAAACCATGCATCAGAACAAACCACTTTTTAGCAGCCCATTCCATCTTATAAAGCTCACCTATCCCAATCATGCGTGTGTAACCCGAAAAGGGTATTTTAACTCTGTGGGTCCCAGGCCATTGTCACTGCTTGGAGGAGGTCAAAACCAAAGTCTGAAGATCCACTGAATGCAAAAGTACAGGGCATCCCACAAAATGGCTGAGGTAGCACACTGTGCTCCAGGATTGGTTTTACACGTGCTTTGAGAAGTAGCCATGTGGGATGGTTCACTGCCTTGATTAAGCTGATGCGCTCAGTGACAGTAAATGCTCCTCTTCTGCAGTAAACTGCAGCTCAGGCTGCCAGCTGCAGCTGAATGTGACTCCAGGCCAACAATGCCCTTAGGTTACACTCCAGTGAGTTCAGACACAATACAGCAATGGTGGTGAAACAAGGTCCTGTCTCAGGGTGAGATGTCCTTGTGACAAGTTGGATGTGCCTGTATCAAACTGTGAGTTCCATTTCCAGATTGCAACCTAGACTGAGACTGTCCTTTTATTACCTACCATTTTAGGATAGAAGAGCTGATTTTTATGAGACTAACCACAGGTATAGCCTTGTCCTGGGCAGCAAAGCAATCCCAAGGAATCATTTTAATCACCTACTAACATTAGTTTTGTCACTCATCTTCCACTGCTCGATCAAATCCTGCTAAGAACAAGTGTGGCAAGTTGGAGACCAGTTGTGAGATGAACTTGCTCTGTTGCTGAGTGTGTGTGTTTAAGGCTTTCCTTTTTGCTGGGAACAAGCGTGTGAGGAGTACAGACTTATCAACAGTGACAGTTTTCATACTAAAAGGATACACAGATCCAGGACTTAGGAAGTGAGAAACATCTAGTTTAACATCTCTTGTGGACACTATTCCATAGAGTAACACATTTGTGGCTAAGCCAGAGCTGTCTGATAAACTTGTCAAAAGCAGGCATGTATTCGTAAGCATGCTCCTTCTACTTTTTCATTATGAGGAGTTTTCCATTCAATAATACATTTTAGTTGCATTTTGTGAACAAAATAGTTCTCAGTGGTTACTGAGATTTTTTTCCTATCAAATAAAAGCTATAGAAAGAATGTATTTTCTGACTGCTAGCTTTTAAAACCTGACAGCTCTCCAGGATTTCAAAGTCAATAAGCTAAAACTCTCAGGGAGAAAAAAACCCAAAACCTTATATATAAAGTATTTCAATTGGTCTGTAGTGCCAAATAGAAGTGATGAATGCTTACCATACTTAAGGAGTCATTAAAATGATTTTGTGTCTGGATGGATAATGGCTTACGTGTGCCTGCCTTTATTGTTCTAACATCTGTCCATCCCTGCAATTCCTCCTCACATAAATAAACCTTTTCAGTTTTGAATTCAAGAGCCTGCAATGAATGGTACTTATTTGCTGGAGTGCTTGGAGCTTTTCTGAATCATTATGTTTGTGGGTTTGAAGATTATTCTTGTTGTTATTCATAATTACTTCCTTCTTCAGGAGGGTTTCACTGAAAGGGGAGAGCTCCCATTTATTGGAAGCTGTTCAGATAAACTGGCTCCCTTGCCATTTCCCCACTATAACAACTGGTTCTCTTATCCACGTCAGTGTTTGCTGTAGTGTATCTCTCCAGACCCACAGTCAGCTTGTCACAGCTGTAGAGATCTGAGTCTCCTGGCTGCACACTCTGGGTCTCAGCAGAATAGCATCAGGCCGTGCAGCAGAACGCTTGAAAACTCTGGCAGCCCTGGCTGCAGGCTGCTCGTGGGAGCTCTGGGCTCCATAGTGCAAATGCCCTCAGACTCAGGACTCCTGTGAGCTCAGGGGTGGCCTTCTGGCTTCCAGTCATGAATTTTGGAATCTCTGCATCTTTCTGCAGAACTTGACAATGTTGTAGTAGATGTTTTGGGTTTGGTTTTTTTTTTTTTGTGGTCAGTACAGTAGGATGATTCACATAACACTGAAACATTGAGCATAAAAGTAAGTTTCTGCTTTTTTGTCAGGTTACATGTCATACCTTAAACAGCAAGTGCCAGCTGAAAGTGAAGAGTAACACATGCTATTGCTGTGATCTGTACAACTGTGAGAAGTAAGTACCTGTGTGCATTCTGTGGCCTCTGAGAAATTCTTGGTTGGTTGTCCTTACTTGTAACTGGTAGGTCCTGAAGAAGTAACACAGGGAGCTTGTACACTGAGAAATCCAGTTTCTCTGCAACTGAAGTCCTGATGCCAGCACAAAGTAAGTCAGGAGCTGTTAATTAGTGTTGGTATTATTACAGTTTCTTTTTCTTTGAATATGTCCTTAAGCTTTTTTTTGAATATGTCCATAACCTTTTTGCTGATCACTCAGTTACATCCCTGCTCAGATATACTGTTGGTCTGGCAGTGCATTTTCCCCATTGGATTTACTGAATCTTCTGCTTGGCTCACCCTTTGCACATCTCACTGTCATAGAATCACAGAATGGTTTGTTTTGGAAGGGACCTTCAAAACCATCTGGTTCCAACTCCCCTGCCATGGGCTGGGACACCTTCCACTGGACCAGGCTGCTCAGAGCCTTATCCAATCTGGCCTTGAACACTTCCACTAATGGGACATCCACAACTTCTCTAGGCCATCTGTTCCAGTGTCTCACCACCCTTACAGTGAGGAATTTCTTCCTAGTATCTAAATCTTCCCTGTTTTTGTTTGAAACCATTCTACCTTGTCTTATCTCTACCTTCTCTTGTACATCATCTTACCATGCACTCTCATGCAACCTCTGCAACCCTCTACAGTTCAGCCACAGTCACTTTTCCTTCTTTCTCCCTGTCTATTTCTTTCCCTTCTTCCTTCCTACATCTATTTTATTTTGGTTTTGCCTCCTCTTCACAAGCTATCAGCCCTGAATAACCCCAGTCCTCTGTAAGACTTGACTAGTGTAATGCCAGGCATAAACATTTTAGGTGTAGGGAAACAAGGTGGGAACAATCAAGCTTCTACACAAGGCTTCTGCATGCAAAAGTGGCTGTTAGCCAGATTATATCACAGCTAGAGAAGTAAAAGAACATTTGGGACTAGAGGGAAGTGATTTATGCAGATGGGAGACACAAAGTGAATGAAGGCCTATGAAATGGAATAAAATCCTTTGTAGAGTCTTTTGCTTATGTAAGAAATGTTAAATCTGGGCATGATGGAGGTGTACAAAACAAGTGGGAAAGGTAGAGAATGCTCAACTTTGGTACCTTTTCTATAACAGACAGATGATGGAGTGTCATACTTGTACTTGCAATGCAGTATGTGAGGATGCTTCCTTCCATGGTACGCAGCTAATGCCTGCATGTTAACACTGAACCAAACAGCCCAGCTCAACACAGAAAAGAACAGGGCTGTCAAAGGGGTGAAAGTATTCAGAGCTGTCAAAAAAGTGACTGAAACTGTTGCTTAAAGCAACCACAAGGAGAGATCAGGCATATTTCCCTTTCAGATGAAGATCCTCAGTGCCATTTTTCTAAGACATTGAGTTTGAAACACTTGGGACTGCTCACTGCTGTGGCATTATCCAATGATATATTAAATGTGTGTGTTCTGCTATTGTCAGCATTCTACAGTGGACAGCAAGATCTTGTGGCACTGGCATGGACAAATCCAGGGTAAATAAGTAGTCATCCTGCTCTGGAGACTTGGCAATTCCAGTTCACAGGATGGTTAGAGAAGTAGAAGGAGGCACAGGCCCACAAAATGATTTGTTGTCAGCCTAGAATGGACTGATATGAAGGCAGGATTGTAAATCAAATTTTCTCAGCCTCATGGCAGCTGAAGCTGTAGGTTTATTTAGTTAAGATGGGCTCTTGGCAGGATGAACTCAACAGTAGTGGTTCTTCAGCGCCAGAACCATGACCTGAAGCCATTGATTGGATATTTCCAGGAGTTACGGTGCCTGGCTTGGTTCTTCCCAGAGATGTTGTGGACTGCTCTGCAGAGCTTTCCCTAACCACACACGCTCATGCTGGCTCATGCACTGGGGATGGGGGAACAGAGGCGTGAACACAAACTGCCCACTTCTGGCTTCTACCATAATCTGATGGCAATTTGGCAATTTCCTAACAGTGGAAAAACAGGCTTGGCATTTAAAAAAATCATTCCTACTCAAATAGCTGCCCTAGAAGCTCATTAGTGGGCTCAAATTAAGGTAGGTACTGGAAAGAACTGCAGGAACCTGTGGTTTCAAATTTTGCAGTAGGATATTTCTGGCTTTTGGCAAGACAATGAGGTGTAACTTCACCACACGCCTGATTTACGATAATCAATGTAGTGTAGAAATATGAACAAAGATTTCTGGATAGTACCAACCCGAGTGTAAAGACATCTTTATACTATACTGCATTGCATTAATTTGGAACCACAGACACCATAAACAAATGTAGCTAGCTGGCAATATCTCCCTTCCTGTAGCTGAATTAATGCTTAAACAGCTGGCCTTCCCCAGTTTTTGAGATGCCAGCAGATTTCTAGGTGAGCTGGGAAAAAAAAAAGCAAAGCTAAGCAAGCTTTATCTGGTAGCTAAATGGAACGGGCAGCCTCCATATACCCAAGATTATGTCTCTGTTTAGAGACACTGAACAAAAAATAAAGGAGGGTCCATGCTGATAACCACCACCAATCAGCCAAATTAGGGTTGGATTGCATTTGATGCTGGCCTTAGTAGAGCCAGTTTTTCAGCAGGGCTTTCTCCAGTTCTTCTGAGCAGTTTTTGGTGGGAGCATGGGTGTAGTACTTTGCCAGAGAGGAAAGCAAGCAGGAAGGAGTCAGATCCTGTGTAGTGTGCGAAACCATTCCCACTGCAGTGACATTGTCTCTGCATTCTCTTTCAGTTCAGACCAGTCCTCCAGCTACTATGAATTTCTTGGTGTGAGCAGCTGTCAGGATGTGCTCCACCTGTACAGACTCTTGTGGTCCTCCACAGTCCTCAACATCATTGGCTTGTTCCTGGGGATTATCACCGCAGCCATTCTCGGGGCATTTAAAGACATGGTAAGGCTCACAGTCTTTTGCCTTATGTGAGGGTGTGGTCTTTGCAGGACAGCCAGGACAAGGGAAGAGACAAGAATCTTGATTCCATTTTTTAGAAGGCTGATTTATTATATTATTTTATATATTATATTAAAAATGCTAAACTAAAACTATACTAGAAGAATAGAGAGAAAGGAATCATCAGAAGACTAGACAAGAATAGAATGGAATGAATAACAAAATCTTGTGACTCCCAGAGAGTCCAAGACCAGCTGCATCTTTGGTTGGTTATTAAGTAGAAACACTTAACATGGACCAATCAAAGATGCACCTGTTGCATTCCACAGCAGCAGATAATAATTGTTTTTCTTTCTTTCCTGAGGCCTCTCAGCTTCTCAGGAGAAAAAGTCCTGGCAAAAGGATTTTTCATAAAATATGTTGGTGATGTGAGGGCTTTCTGCATGTTGGCATTATCAAATTAATTAAGACCAAGGAAGTATAAATGTACAAAGGAGATGTTTTAAATGTGTTTCCTGCGTGTTGTGGCAGTCTGGAATGTGAGCCACTGCAGAAGGTACCAAGAGTGTAACCCAGGTTCTTGTTAATAGCTCCCTTGGAGCAGATTAGAGTGAAACAACACCAAATATCATTGCTTTTAAATAAACAATGTAAGGTTTATTATAAAACAATTTGGTTGCAAAGGAAAACAGCTATGGAGCCGTTTTGGTGGTCATTATCTATAGTAATACAAGATTAAAGCATTGCAATATGAAAGTGCAACAACATCACGCAAGGGCACACACAAGGAGAAAGGAAGAGAGAGAGAGGACAGGAGTGTGAGGATCTCATCACCCACAAGAGACAAGACTTGGTTGCTGCACAGTCTTGGTCAAAGTGGTGGTCTCTGACCACATCTGTCTGGTGGTGGAGGAAATCCTGAAGATGTGGTGGAGAGAAATCCCCAGAGAACAGCATCTAGTGGGTCTGTATTCACTCTGGTTCAGGTGGGAATGCTCAGGTACCTCCCACTAGGCGGGGAGCTTGACGTAATAATGTGAATTATGGGATGCTTTGGGAATCCTTGGCACCTTCTAAGACAGCATAGCTGCCCATCCTGGCAGCAGTTGAGTCAGTTGTGTCCCATCAGTAGAGATAAAGATGCTGAGGCCACAGGCAAATGTCCTGAATTCCCTGGTAGTTCCCCGGGGGAGGAGGGGGACCCCCACAACCCAGTGGTTTGTGCTAGAGAGCACAAATTAGCATGACAATTGGAACAATCCATCTCCACAGGATCCACCTCCTATCTCACAGCCCATCATTCACCCTGTGCTTTATCAGATCAGAGTTTCAGCCATTACACACCCAAAGTTCACCTCCTCCAGCTCAGCTGAGCGCCTTGGGGTCTCAACAAATGGGGGAATGTTTTTCGTCGTTGTTCCTCAACAATTCAGCCTCCCTCATGGATTTATAGCTTTCGGCAAAGCTGTTGCCAGCTGTTCACAGCTAAGTGGGTCAAGCCCGGTCAAATACATGAATGGAAGAAAAATACCACAACAGTGTGAACAAATGCTGACAGTTCACTTAGTGGCATATTTTTTCCCCTTCTAATTCATCACTGAATGTGTGGGCTAGCACAGAGTCTGAGGATGCTAGTTTGCAGCTAACATGTAAAAGTCAAGTCCTACTGTGACTGCTCAGCCTTGTGTAGTTCTTTTCCCTAAGAATGGGGATGAATTCTGAAGTACCAGTTAAATTTTTATTTAAATAGTTGTGTGCTTGGGACAGTTCAACATCCTCTTTTGTTTCACTAAGGAATGGCCCCTTCTAACTACTCCCTGTGCCACACCACCGTGTTGTGCTGATGTGCACCACAGCCTTGAGAAGAGACTGTGCAGTGAGAGGGATTCCCCAGTAATGTCCCTCATTTGACTGGATTTACTGACACGTCAAAGGGTGAAGTTGCTGTTCCTGGGATTATCACTCAGTGGCCCTGTTTGCTGAAGCAATGCCTAAAGACCAAGCCAGGGGCTCATGATTTACCAGGCTCTCAGGAGAGTAGTAGAACCAAATGGGCAGAGGCATGGAGATGGCACAGGAACCAAAGGGAGGTGTGATAGCAGCACGGGTCATCTTAGATCCATGGTCACTCTTGCAGAGGAGAAAACTGAATAGAAAGATGGGCAAAATGAAAAAAAGAGAGAGCTAGAGCAGGCAAGAGAGATAGCTGAGAGATAGAGCAGGCAAGAGAGATGAGCTGTATATCAGGACAGGAGGGGGAGCAGACTGGCAGGAAGGGGCTGCTCAGAACTGGCACCCAGTCAGAGCCAAAGACCCAGCCAGGCCATCAGGCCTGACAGCTCTGACCACCCAGCGTTCCTTAGGAAGCATGCCCGGCTAGCTACATCATGTGTTGGGTTCTTAAAACCGTATTTAAAGTAGAGCAGGGCCATACGAATTGTTTGAAATTCACCTTTGTTAAGAGTTGCATCATTTCCTGGAAATATTCCTTTGTCCAGCTTAAGCCAAACAAGCGCCCTGAGCTATCATGTGTAAGAAATGTGCAGCTGAGCTCTCCTTTGTGCAGGGGACTCCTGCAAGGAATTGATAACACATTGCAGCCAGCCGCTGAAGAGTTGCAGCTGCCCAAAAGGAGTAGAAGCAGTTTTCCCATCTTAATTCATTCCCTCCCTGTGAGAGGAGCAGAAAGGGAACAGAAACAACCACAGTGGGAAATGAGGGGAAGAGCAGCTTGCATGTGGAGTGAAGGCAGCTGTCATCTACAGCAAGTTTTTGGGAGAGCACTGCAGCCCCTCAATGTTTTCTCCTGCCTAGCAGATGGGTGTGAGTGTAGCTGTGGGAAGCATGCAGAGAGCCAGCCTGAGTCCACCTAACCTGTCTTGCTCAAACCTAGGCTTACATGAGATTTGGGCTGATGCTTTGATACAGCTCTGTGCTTTCAGGGCCATCACTGCACTGCTCGTGAGGAACATCAAGCCAAGGAAATGTTCCTGGGAGAACTGCAGTCTCCCTGATCTGGCACATTCCCTTGCTGGGAGACAAAGCCTGGGTCGTGGTCTAGGTCCTCTGACTGGGTGGCATAAAACCATGGAGGGAATTGAGAGCAGCAGTGGATGGTCAGCTTGACCCCAGCTTTAGCTGGAGTGAGTCTGTCAGGGCTCCAGCAAAAGACTTCATCTGAATAAGCTGTTCAATGTCTCACTGAGTGTGAGCAGGACAAGGATGTCATAGTTCAAAGGAAAGATGAGTTTGTGTCAGTCACCTCAGCTATGCTTGTTGAAAGTCTTAATAAAGCAGCAATCCAAAATGCAATGACCGCTCCTTACTCCTGCCTGTGCTTTCTCAGAGTTCTTTTGAATTAGTACCAGAAATAATTTGCTAATCGGCTGTTCCCTTTCCTTACAAAAGGAATAACTCTTGGAGGAAGACAGGGGCCAAGAAAACATCAAGTAGAAGAGGAAAAGAAAGGGGCATGGGACTGAAATAAAACAGAAAAAAAAAAAAACAAACAAACCTTTAAATTATGTGAGAGAGCTATTTACTTTGCTTTAAGATGTCACCTTCTCACATAAATGCTCACTGGCATTTTGCAGGAAGAACTGCAAAGCCCCCTGAAATGCCTCACAGCATTGCTTTGGGATTGACTTCCAGAAAACACAAGGCCAGGCTGATTAGTCAAACAAAAAACATCATGTTTATCTCTGGGGTATGCTGACAGCCAAATCATGTTACAAAGGGGAGAGTTTGCAAAACAGTGTCCTTTCCTTTAAACCCATCATATTTCCTGGACAGAAAAAAAGTGTTGTTTTGGTTATTTCGGCTTTTCTTTCTTGTGACAAATTCCCTGCAGACCCTGGCATGCTCCCCTGATCTCCTTGCAAGATCTACAGCATGCTTGGATATAGGACACAGAGGCAGTTACCTTAAAGTAACCTCTACCAAAAAGCAGATCAAGGTTTTACATCAATAGATGTAGTCGAGGTACCCAAAATGATAACACACTGCGATTATCTCTTACAAAAGTTGCAGGTAAAGAATTACATGGTAAATTTCACTTGCTGATGAGGAGTTAATCTAGAAACTCCCTTCCCTGTCCCGGTGTTCTTTTGGTGACTTCTGGGTGTTTTTCTGACACACCTTGCCAAGGAATCTGCCTGCCCTGAGTTTCGGGCTGCATTAATCTGAACTACTGATAGTCCTGAGGGGAGGATGGGGAGGTGGGAAGGGGATGCCTTTTAAAATTTGTTTTAATTAGTCTCCTTCTTGCAGTCCTTACAGGAATCTGAACAGTTTAAATAGCATTGCTTTATCCTCTCTCCTCTTCTTTCACCCTGCTCTAAAAAGGATAACAAAATGAACCCTTAATTACTGAGCTACTTGCTATGGGTTAATGTCTTAGCACTCATGCAACTCATGCATCAGACAGGTGCAGTCTGATGTGAAAAGAAGCTGGAGGTCAGACATAAATGCTCTGGCAGGTCTGTGTGAGGCCAGGGAGCTGAGTGAGCTGGCGCTGTTAGCACTCCCTGGCTAGTTCATCCCTCCTTATCTCTTTGACTTGGGTGTTGGTGCAGTTCAGAATGTCTCAACCCACCCGTGTATTTTAGGTAATTTAACACAGAGTAATTACTGGAATACTTGATAAAAGTATCCAACCAGCTTCAGTAACCACAAATTGTTGCTGGCCCTGGGCTGAGACCAGCTAGCATGATAGTGAGGTGCTTTGAATTAGTAGGTGTGGTGTGGATGACTCCCCAAATTTGTCTTCTAGGACTGTTGAGATGTTCATCCTTTGCAATTACAGAGCATTTCTCTGCGGGAGGGTGGAATGTGAGAGGACTGAGAGGGGCTCTTGAGAGAAGAAGCCAAAGGGGGTTGCACAGCAGCACCCAAAGAGAGATCTCACACTGTCTCCAGAGGGTGCAGTGGTTTATATCTCCCACTGATAAATTTGAAAGAAGTGGGGGGAAAAAAAAAAAATCCTGGCGGCTGCTTTCAGCATTTCTCTGGCAACTACCATATTTTATTATTTCAGTGAAAAGAAAATTCCATGTTCTCATGTGGAGGAATCTGCTAACAAAAACAAAGGAAATAAAAGAAACCACTGGATTTATCTCGTGAAAATATTTCACAAAGCTCTGCTGCTCTGCTGCCCTTCACAAATTGTTATATAGCACAGGGTTTTAGGGTTTAACACAAACCCTCTTTCACATTCAGCTTTTGATCTTTCTCCCTGACCAAGATTTTTTAGCTGGTTTAATGTGAGCTACTACTTCTTCATTCAAACTTCATTTTGCACTGTAATTAAAAGACATGCCAATAAAGCTACGAGAGAGGGATTTTCTGCAGTAGGAATGAGGTAAGCACACTGAGAATGACGCTGGAGAGCCAGCAGCAAAGTGAGAGTGGCTGTGAAACACCCAAGTGACGTTGAGCTGTGAAACTCCCAAGTGACATTGAGCTGTGAAAGAGGAGCAACTGGTCTGGAAAGGGAGATCTAGGTAAATCTGTGTAGGAAAGCAGAGAAAAAAGACTGGAGGGCATCAGATAGCTGCTGTTGGAAGGAGTCTGCAGCAAATGGTGAAGGACTTGGTGTTTGGTGCTGGATGAATAAGAATAGGCAGCCAAAGCTGTATGCTGTGCACTTCAGGGTGTCTCAGATCTGGAGTCCTGCCAGTGCTTCTGTAACTGTTGCTAGGGAAGCACCAGCAGCCTTTTTCCAAGGGAAGAAGATTAAAATAGCTGTGTATTTTTACTCAGAAAATTCATTCCGGATACACCCTCCTCTCATTCTGTCTGCTGGTTTTTTGTACTACTGGTATTGTGTTGGAAAATAGAAAGTTGTTAAATTGCCTTGTTGCTTGTGTTAGGAGCAGCTCCTGCTCCAGCTCTCTCTACATTGTACTGATATATTGTTGTCTTGTGTGCTCAACAGGTACCTCTGTCCCAAATTGCCTTCAATGCTGCACCTCCTCCTCAGATCCTGTACAATCCTGCCCAGCAGATCCTGACCTATGCTGGGTTCTGCCCTTCTGCAGCAACAATTTCTACCTATCCCTCCTACCCATTGCCTCTTCAGGTACAGTACACACACACAAACCCTTCTCACACCATCAGAATAGCATTAGCTGCTACTCACTACAAACTCTGCAGAGGTAGGTCTTAGCTGGATCCCAGCTCCCAGGTTTGTCTGTGGGATATCTTAGGCTGTGCTTAGTTTCCTGGTCTGTTGTCAGACCTCAGGATTTTTCTGGCTGTCCTTTGGACTCTCACCTGCTGATGAGGTAAGTGCTGCCAAGAGTAGAGAGAGAAGGGGGTAGAAACATATGACATTGAGCTGAAAATATTCATGTAAGTAGTCATGAGGATCCATTGTGACTGTTCAGTCCTGTGTCCACTGAGAAATAGAAATACCCCAAATTCTTATCTGCACTCCAAGATAACCACTGTTATTTCCCTAGATTTCTACTCGTTCAAACAAGTGTGTCCATTTATCTTCCTTCCTTTTTATAACATTCAGAGGCAGACAGCACGAGCTGTCCCCAAGTCAGGAGAGGTTAGTAAGAAACACTGGGATCCACTGAGATGGTTACTAAGAAACAATAGGAAAACTTAACTCTGTTCCTGGGAAAAAAAAAGTAAAAGCAAGCCACCTCCCTGTATGTATGAACTCATATGTTGCAGTTTGGAGAAGTAATTTCTGCATCAGTATATGAATTTTAAGAAATCAAAATAAACTTATTCAAAGGTACAAATTGTGAATGATGGAAGCAGGAATGATTAGGAACAGACAGAAGCTTAACTGTCATCTGCTTCCATTGCTTGAGAGCTGTGGGCTGAATCCATCAGGCTGGAGGCCCGAGGTCTTCATGTTCCATCTAAGAGCTTCAAGCTGCTGGATTCAGACCTTCACAAGCCCTGCTCAGATGGTTGTAGTCCTTAATCCCAGTCTGGGTCTGGGATTCATCTGACTGAGCACAAAAGAAACCACTGGATTTATCTCGTGAAAATATTTCACAAAGCTCTGCTGCTCTGCTGCCCTTCACAAATTGTTATATAGCACAGGGTTTTAGGGTTTAACACAAACCCTCTTTCACATTCAGCTTTTGACCTGTAGGGATCTAGGACTGCCTGATAATGAGATCAAGGAGCCACCTGTCCCCTGCTGCTACTCTGAGAGGGTCCAGGTTCAGGTCCCACTGTCCCCGGGTCACATCTGTAGGGACATCTGGGATATCCCATGCCATCCCAAAAGGGCTGCACACTTAGATGTGGGAAACTGAACTAAGTTTTAGCTGTCCACAGAGTAGAAGACCCTGACTGAGCTGGTCTGCCCTTTAGAGTCACCAGTGGATTATCTCAGGTGAAAGATATATGACATTCATTCCTGATCCTTTGCTGAATCCAGTATCTCACTGAATAAATGCTTGCCAGAGAGGCAAAGTCTATAAAGGAAATCAGCCATATGGCAAAAAGGAATGGTGATAGCAGGAATGCATTTTGAAAGGATACATACAGCATTTCTTTTGTTTACTGTGACATGTGCTAACAAAATAATATATCCCTTACTGGTACAGTTCAGCCACAACTAGTCTTGGTAGCCCAGCCAGCTGGGCAGGTAATGGTCCTCATTAGCTGGGCAGGGACTGCTGGTGATGACACTTATGGGTTGTGCCAGTTATTCCTGCTAGAGAAGAACTCACTGCAGAAACAATTCCAGGCAAACAGATTGAAGCAGGGGCTGTAGATTGAGAGGGGAGGGAAGCAACAACTCCAAAATAAATAAAACCCCAAGCCAACCCAAAACTACAACACCTAAGTTTGGAGGTGATGTATCTAGCAGGTCTATCAGTGTACCTGCACTGCCTAAGAGAGTTAAAGGGCATAAATGAGCCTTCCTGTTGGGATGTCCCCATTCTCACTCACTAAGTCACCATGTGGTAGAAATGCAGGACAACATTCTCCATGCCAGGAGGGTTTGACCCAGGGCAGCAGCCCCTGCTCACATGGAGCCCCATGGAGGAAGCAAATACCTTGGCATGGGGTCTGCCAGCCCTGGACAGCTCTGAGATGCCATTGTCCAAGGGCCATCCCTGGCCCTGGCCTTCTAGATTGTGGCTATTAATTTTTTTTAGCAGCAGGGAACATCACTTCCCCAGACTTTTCATTTCCCTTGAAAAAAGATCCATGATTACTTTATCTTGTTTTTAAATTCCAGGTACTTTAAGTTCACTTAAAAGTCTGAACCTGAGGGGAGCTGAGCCCAAGTCTTCAGTTGAAGCCCACAGACTGGCACATGCTGGCATATGAAAGGAGGAGTAAGATCCTCACCCTCTTGAAATCAGTGACAAAACTTGGTTTAAACCAGTAGTAGGATTTTATCCAGAATATTATTCCCTACATGCATTCTTTTGTTTTAATGAACCCTGCTTGTTCCTGAAGATGGGCTACTTCCCAAGCTCTATTTATTTAACATGCCTTTTTCAGGCAAAGCCCCATCATAGCTGACTGCCAAAGAGGGAGACACGTGCCCACCCATAAAATTTTCTCTTAAGAGGGATCTGCATTTGGCAAATAATTATGCAAGTATTATAACTGAGATTAATTACATCTGAGGTAATTTAAATTTCACAGTGGGGCCTGGAAAGGAGCAGATACACATAACCTTATCAGTCAGTCAGGTGCTGTGCCTCGCCCAGGAAGCCAAGCATCTTTTGCTGCAGAAATTCCTGTTCTGCTGTATTGCCTAGCTGTCTGCACAATGTCTATTAAAAATGACTTGGGTCACAGATGGAATCTCTTGTTTCACTAGACACCATCATTGCTACACTTAAGCAGGTGCTTTAGAACTAAAGTTAATGTTGTGCTGCAATGCATGAGAAATTTAATCATGGGGTTTATTATGTAACACATGGCAAACAACACAAAGCTGCAATGGGGTTGTAATCCTTTACTGAAGAAGTTATTTTTCCTTGTCTGATACAGCCTGCCAGCAATTTTCCAGGAACATCATCTACTGACATTTCTTTATCAGAAGAAACTCAGCCTCCATCTCAGTCCAGCTCCAGCTATGGCCTTCCCCCAAATGCTCCAGCCCTCTACACACCAACTTACTGCTTGCCTGGGGAAAAGCCTCCACCATATGCACCTTAGAACAAAGAATTTATTTTAGTAGCTGGTAGGCTTTTCTTTTGTTTTAAAGAAACCTCTGGAAACTGTGCTGTGCAGGCACTAGACTTGCCAAAGGAGCCCAGCACAGAGTGTGTTACTGCCACTCCGCCTTCACCCACATCTCCCTGTGAGCAGGGCAGAGCCCTGGAGCTGTGAGGGCAGGCATGTCACCACTCAGTGTGCCTGCAGTCAGATGTAGTAGAACTTTCTGGCTACTGT